>NW_025766336.1:1314930-2629861 GCF_003918875.1 Haliotis rubra
CTATCCAATCAGAACACGTGTTATATCGATGCAAGTAAAAATGGGGCCTCAAATATCCCTCTTCTCTGCCGGGGACTTGTGTTGATGTGACACACAAAACATTTAATGGCAAGCTTGTCAGTTGTCAACAAGGGCGATGGTGAAGCCATTGATTTGCCATTACATGACTGAGTTCTGTCTAGAAGTAACGTTTGCGTATCGCGCAGGGGAAGAGGTTCCAGTTTTTCCGAAGCATACGGAAATTACCGAGTCCTTGCGAATGATCACTTTTGAAACAACGTCGCTGATTGCACAACTAAATCTGATTGCAACCAATCACGAATTCTGAACACTCGCACCATGAAAGGGCCGTATTAGAACAGAGGTTCGTAGGAAGATATGACAAGTAACCTCTGTGGGAAGGGAATGCATCACACCCAAAGTCATAAATTATGAACGGTCCCAGATGCAAATCAGTGTTCTTGTTAAAGTGGAAATAGACTCCAGCAACTTGGCAAACTGAGTTCAAACTCACTTTTTCTGCCACTACAAGTTAACAATTACCTAAAACGCATTCAATAATAAATACAATATCTAAGTTTGACACTCAGCACTGACAGTGTGCCTTGGACTATGAAGTATAGTCTTTCTCTACCACAAACCTACAGACAGTATCCCAGTTTCACACATGGTATTACAGTGTCTATACCTGTCTCAAGAGCTTAGAGCGTAGTTCACTTTACAGATGGTCAAACTGTTCATGACACCACAGGATCTAGACTGTACCACCTGGTGTCAACACAGCACTACACAGGGTCTAGACTACCACCTGGTGTCAACACAGCACTACACAGGGTCTAGACTACCACCTGGTGTCAACACAGCACTACACAGGGTCTAGACTACCATGTGGTGTCAGCACACACCACTACACAGGGTCTGGACTACCACGTGGTGTCAGCACACAGCACTACACAGGGTCTAGACTACCACGTGGTGTCAACACAGCACTACACAGGGTCTAGACTACCATGTGGTGTCAGCATACAGCACTACACAGGGTCTAGACTGTACCACGTGGTGTCAGCACACACTACTACACAGGGTCTAGACTACCATGTGGTGTCAGCACACAACACTACACAGGGTCTGGACTACTATGTGGTGTCAGCACACAGCACTACACAGGGTCTAGACTACCACGTGGTGTCAGCACACAGCACTACACAGGGTCTGACTGTACCACGTGGTGTCAGCACACACTACTACACAGGGTCTAGACTACCACGTGGTGTCAGCACACAACACTACACAGGATCTAGACTACCATGTGGTGTCAGCACACAACACTACACAGGGTCTAGACTGTACCACGTGGTGTCAGCATACAGCACTACACAGGATCTAGACTACCATGTGGTGTCAGCACACACCACTACACAGGGTCTGGACTGTACCACCTGGTGTCAGCACACAGCACTACACAGGATCTAGACTACCATGTGGTGTCAGCACACAACACTACACAGGGTCTAGACTGTACCACGTGGTGTCAGCACACAACACTACACAGGGTCTAGACTGTACCACCTGGTGTCAGCACACAACACTACACAGGATCTAGACTACCATGTGGTGTCAGCACACAACACTACACAGGGTCTAGACTGTACCACGTGGTGTCAGCACACAACACTACACAGGATCTAGACTACCACCTGGTGTCAGCACACAACACTACACAGGGTCTAGACTGTACCACCTGGTGTCAGCACACAACACTACACAGGATCTAGACTACCATGTGGTGTCAGCACACAGCACTACACAGAGTCTGGACTACCACGTTGTGTCAGCACACAACACTACACAGGGTCTGGACTGTACCACCTGGTGTCAGCACACAGCACTACACAGGGTCTGGACTGTACCACCTGGTGTCAGCACACAACACTACACAGGGTCTGGACTGTACCACCTGGTGTCAGCACACAGCACTACACAGGGTTTAGACTACCACGTGGTGTCAGCACACAACACTACACAGGGTCTAGACTGTACCACCTGGTGTCAGCACACAGCACTACACAGGGTTTAGACTACCACGTGGTGTCAGCACACAACACTACACAGGGTCTGGACTGTACCACCTGGTGTCAGCACACAGCACTACACAGGGTTTAGACTACCACGTGGTGTCAGCATACAGCACTACACAGAGTCTGGACTACCACGTTGTGTCAGCACACAACACTACACAGGGTCTGGACTGTACCACCTGGTGTCAGCACACAGCACTACACAGGGTTTAGACTACCACGTGGTGTCAGCACACAACACTACACAGGGTCTAGACTGTACCACCTCGTGTCAGCACACAGCACTACACAGGGTCTGGACTGTACCACCTGGTGTCAGCACACAGCACTACACAGGGTTTAGACTACCACGTGGTGTCAGCACACAACACTACACAGGGTCTAGACTGTACCACCTAGTGTCAGCACACAGCACTACACAGGGTCTAGACTGTACCACCTGGTGTCAGCACACAGCACTACACAGGGTCTAGACTACCACGTGGTGTCAGCATACAGCACTACACAGGGTCTAGACTACCACGTGGTGTCAGCACACAGCACTACACAGGGTCTAGACTGTACCACCTAGTGTCAGCACACACCACTACACAGGGTCTAGACTACCACGTGGTGTCAGCATACAGCACTACACAGGGTCTGGACTGTACCACCTGGTGTCAGCACACAGCACTACACAGGGTTTAGACTACCACGTGGTGTCAGCACACAACACTACACAGGGTCTAGACTGTACCACCTAGTGTCAGCACACAGCACTACACAGGGTCTAGACTGTACCACCTGGTGTCAGCACACACCACTACACAGGGTCTAGACTACCACGTGGTGTCAGCATACAGCACTACACAGGGTCTAGACTACCACGTGGTGTCAGCACACAGCACTACACAGGGTCTAGACTGTACCACCTAGTGTCAGCACACACCACTACACAGGGTCTAGACTACCACGTGGTGTCAGCATACAGCACTACACAGGATCTAGACTGTACCACCTAGTGTCAGCACACAACACTACACAGGGTCTAGACTACCACGTGGTGTCAGCACACAGCACTACACAGGGTCTAGACTGTACCACCTAGTGTCAGCACACACCACTACACAGGGTCTAGACTACCACGCGTGGTGTCAGCATACAGCACTACACAGGATCTAGACTGTACCACCTAGTGTCAGCACACAACACTACACAGGGTCTAGACTACCACGTGGTGTCAGCACACAGCACTACACAGGGTCTAGACTGTACCACCTAGTGTCAGCACACAGCACTACACAGGGTCTAGACTACCACGCGGGGGTGGTGTCAGCATACAGCACTACACAGGATCTAGACTGTACCACCTAGTGTCAGCACACAACACTACACAGGGTCTAGACTACCACGTGGTGTCAGCATACAGCACTACACAGGGTCTAGACTGTACCACCTAGTGTCAGCACACAACACTACACAGGGTCTAGACTACCACGTGGTGTCAGCATACAGCACTACACAGGATCTAGACTGTACCACCTAGTGTCAGCACACAACACTACACAGGGTCTAGGCTGTACCACCTCGTGTCAACACAGCACTACACAGGGTCTAGACTGTACCACCTGGTGTCAGCACACAGCACTACACAGGATCTAGGCTCTATCACCTGGTGTCAACACACCGCTACACGGGGTCTAGACTACCACCTGGTGTCAGCTCTACACAGGGTCTCGATTGTACCACTTGGTGTCAGTACACAGCTTAAAATCAGATCTTGTCTGCTATTACAATAGTGGTACAATTATTTCACAATGGTATCCCAATGGTGTGTTGATCTGTGCTAGAGACACTGTAACAACATGATGTATCTCTGACTTCAGGTTTTACTGGCATCACACAAGTTACATCCTGGGTGAAAGTGAGGCTGAGATAACTTGGGATATTCCAGCCAATCAGGAGCCAGGAACATACCGCATCAGACATTTTGGAGATCACAAGAGCATCCTTGGAACAATAACAGCATTCTCAGGAACATCCAGCTCTTTTCAAGTCAAGGCTCTGTGAACAAGTGATCAGTTCTGTCTTTTTTGTAGATGTGTAAAGTTAGTACATTGCATGAAAAAGGTGTGGTACACAATCATACATGATTTCTTTCTGTTATGAGATTATATTTAACATATAATAGATAATTATGTAACAACAAAAAATATAAACAAAAGAAATAGAATTTCAGATGAAATTCATTAAGATCAGTGATGTCATTAATATGTCATCAATTTATGACTTTGGTATTCTGATAGGTTTTGATGTATAAAGACATTGATCAACAGAATTGATATATTATCATAGACATTACAGATGGTCCACTCATGAATGACGCAAAGTCATTTTTCAATGCGCACAAAGAAATATGTATTTTCAGTCCACAAGATGATATAGATATGTCATAATCAAACCTATATAAGTATATGACATTGTATATGAGCACTGTCAAGCTTCTGGAGCTATTCATGTCAGGTTCAGCAGCAGGTTACCGTTAGGATGCCAGTTAGGACATTGCTCAAGTTCCTGAATGCTGTATTTGACACAAACTAGTGCTGATAACAGCGTTCGAAATACCTGCCTGCCTGACTGCCCGGATGGGTTATTTTCAACACGGACTGCCAGATTCTTAAATTCACCTGCCCAATGTTAGGGTTAAAATTTAGACATGTATATGAAGATATTTTGTGAGCAGGTAACTTTTTGTCAGGGCTGGCAAGTTTTACATCAAACCAGCCCTGTGGTCTGGCTGAAATTTTTGGGAGTTTCATACCCTGCTGATAAGCCAACACAATCAGTCCAAATCTCTTACATTCCTCATTTTTAGTTTTGTCACTTTAATTTATTAATATTCTTGCTGAAGATGCCTTTGAATTGCCTGATGATTTGTGGCATGTAAGCAAATATCTCACTGTGACATGTAAGCAAATATCTCAAAAACTCGTGACCTTCCTATGTTATCTGACCTCGCTTTCGCTCGGCCTCTAGACCAATCAGGTAGCCGGAAAAATATGCTTGCATAATAAATGCTGATATTGATCATCTCTGAATTATGCCAGAGATGAACAAAGACGAGGTAGAGTGTCCATCATTTTTCTGCTTTCTGTCAAGGTGATCTGAAACGTACGCAGGCAACCAGTAGTATATATGTATTTCTCTCAACACCTCCCCAGTTGTAATATGTACATGTGCCTTAGAATGGTTTCATTGTGTCTTGTAACTGATATAAGTTGGCTCCAGTTTTGTGATAATCTTAACATTGCTCATATATTGAGAAAGGGGCTGTGGGGTAGCCTAGTGGTTATACTGTCTGCTTGTCACGCACGGGTCCAATTCCCCACATGGGCACAATGTGTGAAGCCCATTTCTGGTGTTCCCCACCGTGATATTGCTGGAATATTGCTAAAAGCGTCGAAAAACTGAACTCACGCACTCATTCATATTGCAAAATGACCCTTCATAGAGTGAGGGCTAAGCTGTATGAGTCCAGGAGTTTGTAAAAAAAATAAATGCGTTCATTTGCTTATGAACGTCAAAACTCTCATTCAGTGGAAAAGTTCTATATTGTGTGAACATCACATCAAATTATAATATTGAGATACTTGCTGTTAAACTTCTCAGGATTGTACTGCATATGATCTCTGGACCCAGGATCCAGATCTCTGTGTAGGACACACAGTGGCCATTCATATGCAGCAGCTTTTGTGTCAGGCTGTCATATGCTTTCTATTTTCTGAAATCGCTCCTTTTACTATTCTATTTTAGGCCAGACCAATTTTATTTCTTGTTTTATGGATTTTTTTCCTCAGAAAACCTAACGGCAGGAGGGAATGCAGAAAAAAAAATCAAATATTCCTTTTAAATGCTAAAAGTATTTTACTTTTGCAATTTTTTAGGTGTATAAGGGACAATTATTTACATTTTTGGCCAATAAAAGCATTAGGATTGTATTTTTTGAGCAGGGAAAATTTAGTTATTTTTTTCTTATTCTTGAAAAAATACGACCGGTGGATCTGTAAAACAAGAAATAAAATTAATAATAAGGCTTAATTCATGTTCTGAAGAAGAGTACTGTCATTGAAGAAAGTTTATACAGATGTGCCCATGTTCCTGAAGGGTTTTGAACTTCCACCTATATTTTTTACCTTTATTCTATGAGTGTAAACGCATGAATTTTAATTATTTTGTTACTCTACGTATTTTACTGATGTGTTGATGTTTGAATACAATTTGTTGATTTATAATGAATGTTTATTTGAATAAAAAACGTTACACACTCTATCGCCCTGGTTACTACTGTTTCATACTTGAAGATGTAACAAATTTTTCTATACATACCCTGAGTGTTAAAACTGCATCAGTGTAGGGACAGACAAAATGGAGGTTTATATTGGTGTCATGAGAGATTGAATATGTTAGGCTCCATGCAGCCTGACCAAGAATTAGACAATGAAATACTAACATTTGCTAAAAACAATTCATAAAGAGCGTTTGTCAACACAGTGATTCAAAGACAGATACTAGACTTGCCCATTGAAGATTGTTGACTGCTTGCAAGGCTTTATACACAAGACAAGGCCTAACCTCACTATTTTCTTGCCTCACACTGTGCTTGCTAAATTTAGACCCCACCCTTATTTGAGAAAGTAGGGTATTCAGATCTCGATCTCTCTCGAGGTAAGGGATGGGTTCTCTTTATCTGCTAACTCTGTATGACACTATTTACATTTTATTAGAAATTTACTCGATAATGTAAATAATAATACTTATCCCCAGCACACTGTACAAAGCCTTGTAGGGCGCCTTCCTCCCTTTCCCCGTGGTGGAACAGGAGGCGGGTGAGTCCTGGTGAACATTGAAGCCTGAAATAATATATTGAAGCAGTAGAGAAATATACTGAGTACAGTATTTAAATGTACACATGTATCTACAGCGTGATTATCAATTTATGACAAAAATGACCAGTAAGTGAATATTTACCGTCATGTGAGTTACTGTCATCAAATCATCATATCACTGATGATATCAGACACTGGACCTTAGCAAATCTAGCCTTGCTTCATTTAGGGCTTATTGAAAAAATGATGTGGGCAGCAGACTAATTCTGTCTGGTATGACAGGTATCACCCATGGTGAAATCCTCAGTGATGTTGAATACAGTGTCATCAGTGGATGGTTGCAGCTTCGGAGTTTACTTGTAATACCATGACTTTGTCACTGTGGACAATTTGTAATACAAACCAGAATTAATGTAAGCAAAACATTACATAGGCGGATCCAGAGGTGTGTGTGTGTGCGTGTGCAGGCGTGCGCACACACACCCTTTTGTCCTGAAAGTTTATCAAATGGCTGTTAAAATGAAGTGTGCGCGCACACGCACACACACACACACACACACACACACACCCTTCTCAAGAGTGTGCAAACCCTCCCCTTTCTCAAAAAGCTGTATCCGCCCCCTGCATTAGATATTATAAAGAACACTGTCAAGAATCAGATACCGGACTTGTTGATAAACTGAGAGGAATATTTATTCCTCTTATATCTACTCTTTACCCAAAACTCTGATGGGTTTGATTCAGTGCTGATAACATGGTGCATTTGATAATGTACGGAGTCAGTGCTTGTTCCATGAATTAAGCACCAGTTCTCAATTGGATACATTAATGGGACGAAAGTACAATCGTACATCCTAAATTATTTTAAAAAATTAAATGATAGTTCTGAGAGCAGGATTGGAGCACACGTATATGCTAGAATATGTATAGTACACCTTGAATTGCCACTGCTGCTGTTCCCTATCCGTATATAGTATATGAACGAGGGGGGTAAACATGTTTACGCCACAAGGACAATATTTTGAAAAGCCTTATAATGCGGTCCGTAATACTGAAACCTTGACAAGGCAACCCAGCGGCATGAATCGCACTGTAAAAAAATGTTGTCAATTTGACAACTAAAAAGTTGTAGTCGATGGCTTTTCGCCTGTTACTGATACCGTTGTTCACTCCAGAGTATCTTGCATTTTACAAGACAGGTTAGATTCAAGTAAAATCAATGTTGTGAATGATGGCGGTGTAAATATGTGACGATGTGTTAAAGGCAGTTAAGTGAAGCTGAAATGTCTGAAATATCGAGTAACATCGTCAGTTGATTTCTTGAATCAATGTTAAACCGGCCATTGAAGAGTTAGTGGAGATGTGGTAACATATGGGAAAACATCTTAACGTTAACTGTAAGCGTCCACCCGGAGAGCGGAAGGTCGCGGGTTCGATCCCCGACCGCGTCATACCAAAAGACGTTAAAATATGGTACTTGTTGGTCCCTGCCTGGCGCTCGGCATTATGGGTACAACAAGGACTGGTCGGCTCGGAGTCAGTATAATGTGTCTGAGTGGGGTATTCATGCTTCACTGCGGCATGGTATCTCGGTGGGCTAGCACTATAAAACCAGCTTAAGTCTGGGCTAGTACAAGCAGCCGCACATACACATACACACGCATGCACGTCGTCATATGAGCGAAATATTCTCAAGTACGACGTTAAACCCAATTTCACCTCACCTCACCTCACCTCACCTCACCTCACCTCACCTCACCTCACCTCACCTAACGTTAACTTTAACAAAGGACAGGGTTTTTAAGCGAGAGAACCCGAATGACTGGATCATGAATGTCAGACGAGAGGAACTTCTGTCGTCAATCAATTAAAGCTTGAATACAATCAGTCTGAGAGAATCTCAAATACTTCCATCTATTGTGCAAATAGAATGAGATCACTGACAAGGTTGGTACAGCTGTTGCAGATTGAGAGTGTGAGGGATGACACAGAACCGCTATGAGAAGATAAATATCAGGTAATTGATGTGTTTGCTTGTTATAATGATACACTAAACCCGACTCGTGTGACAGCACTGTTTGCTTGTTATAATGATACACTAAACCCGACTTGTGTGATAGCACTGTTTGCTTGTTATAATGATACACTAAACCCGACTTGTGTGATAGCACTGTTTGCTTGTTATAATGATACACTAAACCCGACTTGTGTGATAGCACTGTTTGCTTGTTATAATGATACACTAAACCCGACTTGTGTGACAGCACTGTTTGCTTGTTATAATGATACACTAAACCCGACTTGTGTGTGATAGCACTGTTTGCTTGTTATAATGATACACTAAACCCGACTTGTGTGACAGCACTGTTTGCTTGTTATAATGATACACTAAACCCGACTTGTGTGACAGCCCTGTTTGCTTGTTATAATGATACACTAAACCCGACTTGTGTGACAGCCCTGTTTGTTTGTTATAATGATACACTGTTTGCTTGTTAAACCCGACTTGTTGTGACAGCACTGTTTGTTTGTTATAATGATACACTAAACCCGACTTGTGTGACAGCACTGTTTGCTTTGTTATAATGATACACTAAACCCGACTTGTTTGCACTGTTTGTTTGTTATAATGATACACTAAACCCGACACTTTTGTTTGTTATAATGATACACTAAACCCGACTTGTGTGACAGCACTGTTTGTTATAATGATACACTAAACCCGACTTGTGTGACAGCACTGTTTGTTTGTTATAATGATACACTAAACCCGACTTGTGTGACAGCACTGTTTGTTTGTTATAATGATACACTAAACCCGACTTGTGTGACAGCACTGTTTGCTTGTTATAATGATACACTAAACCCGACTTGTGTGACAGCACTGTTTGTTTGTTATAATGATACACTAAACCCGACTTGTGTGACAGCACTGTTTGTTTGTTATAATGATACACTAAACCCGACTTGTGTGACAGCACTGTTTGTTTGTTATAATGATACACTAAACCCGACTTGTGTGACAGCACTGTTTGTTTGTTATAATGATACACTAAACCCGACTTGTGTGACAGCACTGTTTGTTTGTTATAATGATACACTAAACCCGACTTGTGTGACAGCCCTGTTTGTTTGTTATAATGATACACTAAACCCGACTTGTGTGACAGCGTTTGTTTGTTACTAAACCCGACTTGTGTGACAGCACTGTTTGTTTGTTATAATGATACACTAAACCCGACTTGTGTGACAGCACTGTTTGTTTGTTATAATGATACACTAAACCCGACTTGTGTGATAGCCACTGTTTGTTTGTTATAATGATACACTAAACCCGACTTGTGTGACAGCACTGTTTGTTTGTTATAATGATACACTAAACCCTGTTTGTTTGTTATAATAATGATACACTGACTTGTGTGACAGCCCTGTTTGTTTGTTATAATGATACACTAAACCCGACTTGTGTGACAGCACTGTTTGTTTGTTATAATGATACACTAAACCCGACTTGTGTGACAGCACTGTTTGTTTGTTATAATGATACACTAAACCCGACTTGTGTGACAGCACTGTTTGTTTGTTATAATGATACACTAAACCCGACTTGTGTGACAGCACTGTTTGTTTGTTATAATGATACACTAAACCCGACTTGTGTGACAGCACTGTTTGTTTGTTATAATGATACACTAAACCCGACTTGTGTGACAGCACTGTTCGTTTGTTATAATGATACACTAAACCCGACTTGTGTGACAGCACTGTTTGCTTGTTATAATGATACACTAAACCCGACTTGTGTGACAGCCCTGTTTGTTTGTTATAATGATACACTAAACCCGACTCGTGTGACAGCACTGTTTGTTTGTTATAATGATACACTAAACCCGACTTGTGTGACAGCACTGTTCGCTTGTTATAATGATACACTAAACCCGACTTGTTTGTTTGTTATAATGATACACTAAACCCGACTTGTGTGACAGCACTGTTCGCTTGTTATAATGATACACTAAACCCGACTTGTGTGACAGCCCTGTTTGTTTGTTATAATGATACACTAAACCCGACTTGTGTGACAGCACTGTCTGTTTGGAGGAGACTACTATCAATGACACTTCTTGATGGTGAATGTGCTCACTGTGGCGGTATGGATAATCTATAAAAGCGTGTTACCAGAGATACAGAGAAATCGATCAAGTCACTGAAATGGGACAAATATTGTTCTTGAATCCAGAATGCGGACTTGGCTAAAGGTAATTTTAACTATTGTGTGCTGAATAAAAAAAACAACATTAAATTACCTTAGCGTACCTTTTACTGAGATAATTATGTGGCTCGGTCAATATCAAATATCGATATCAAACAAACCGAGACATTACAAGCATGATTTTATATGGTATCCTAGCACCAGAACGTTGTTGTCAATCTATACACCTGAAGTACGCAATCATTCTACAAACACAAAACATCAATTCAAGAAAATAACCTAATTTCCGGATGGCATGAATAAGCCAAATAGGTGTGTGCCACATACCATTGAAAGTGCTATTTATTGCTCCTGACTGTTTCAGGCATGTAGCCTTGTACCAAATTTTATTCATGTATTAGTGATATGCTGTATGTGATTTCTTGAAATTGTGATTGCATTTTGAGGCTGTATGTATTGATGTGTTTTTGCCTTGATTTTGTTATATTTTAGTTGTCATGTGAAACCTGTCACTCATTTTAGACAAAAATCCAGACTAAGACACTTCTTTGACATGATTGACTGATTTGCACCATACATTTTTCTAGACACTGCCACTTGTTAGTACTTCTAGTATGTAGACAAGGTTGACACTCAAGATGTAGGTTATCACTTAAAGTAAAAATTAGACTTAGGTATTGTTTAAGTTTTTGGGTAACTTCATGGGGTTTAGTATTCTGGTCTTCCTTGCTGCAATATTTTGGCTAGGGTCTGGTGTGTGGTCTAGAAACATGGCCTCAATGGAAGAGGAAGATGTGAAAATTCTAGTAAAAACCATAGAGGAGATGGGTGTTAAGACTAAGGCTGATAATCTTGATGTTTTTAAACGTTGGATGACAGATTATCTGGCAGCTCAGGGAGAGTCTCCTGCTCCATCAGCATCAGTAGCCCCTTCTCTCACTGTTAACCAGCCTCCTAAGATCTCGACATTTATGGGTGAGACAGGCAAGGGTGAGGTGTCATATGCTGTTTGGCGGTATGAAGTTGATCGGTTATTACATGACAAGGAGTATTCTCCTTCTGTACTTAAGAATGCTATCATTCGGTCGCTAAAAGGGAAAGCGAGTAACATCATGCTTTGTATGAGTACTGATTCCAGTGTGGATGAGCTTTTGTCAAAGGTTCACAGTATATATGGGACTGTACAAGAGAAAACCTCTTTGGTTGGTGCCTTTTATAGTGCAAAACAGAGGGAGGGAGAGTCTGTTCAGGAATGGGGTTGTCGTGTGGAAGAGCTGTATGCTCGAGCCATCGTGGCTGGTGCATTGCATAAGAGTCAAGAAGCACTATGCTCTGTATTTTGGGAAGGTATGTTGCAACCTCTTAAAGATGCTTCTGGTCATAAGTTTGATTCAGTTAAATCTTTTGATGATTTGAGAGCCGAGATGCGACGTATCGACGAAGCACTTTGCTCCATGATGGTTAACACTGACATTCCTAAAGTAAAGCAAACTGCTAAAGCTGCTACATCTTCAGACACTTCCGAACTTGTTGGTGTTGTAAAACAACTTGCTGCTGAGGTTAAATCACTGCGTGATTATGTTTCCACTTCAGGTAAACCCATTCTTCTTCATAGAGGTCGTCTTTGGGGTACATATTATGCATTTTCCACGCTGAAAATGTCCTGTGACAGTTGTATCAATGTTTTTTGAATAAAAAGATTGTACAATACATAAACTTTTTTATTTATTATACGGCCCCCACCTCGTGGAGTTACCTCCCGTTGCGCATGCGCACCAACTGGGTAATCACCTAGGCCCGTATCATCATTCCTTCTGCTGTCACTCACGTGTATAGACGTGTTAATGTGTAGAGCAGCGCTGTACTCTCCAAGAGAACTCAAAAGAGCTATGTCTGAGACACCACCTGTATGTATGGTCTTTATTTGTCCTTGAAAGGAACAGTAAAGCTTCGCGGTCGGTTGTTTCATAATTGTGACTTTGTATTAATTATTTTACGCTCACTTTCCCGTGGTTTACGCACATGTTGCTCTGCCATGGCGGGAAGTTTAGCGTGCCACGTGGTTGTAATATTGCGTATTGAACCAACTATTGCATCCCGTGGTAGCCTTCACGCATTTTTCAATGTTTTCTACGTGTATCTTAGCTGCTGGTCCGCTGTTAGCTACATGCTTGCGTGTTTGCTTTCGGGCGTTTTCCTCCTGTTCGGTCTGTGGGCAAAGCATCCCCAGGGCCGACCGCCACGATAAATGCATCGTGTGTTTAGAGAAAACGGATCATATCTCAGAAACCTGTGAGATTTGCATGGGCTTTTCCCCCCGGGCCCAGAAGAGAAGGGCGGCGGATTTTCTCTTTTATAGGTCCCCCCGTCCAAAGTGAAAAAGCCTCGCAGTAAGGGCAAAAAGTCGCGTAGCCAGTCGCCTTCTCCCGCTCCTAGTAGCGGTTTTGATATGTCGTTAATAACTCAGTTGTTTCAGCAGCACGTGGGCTCGGTGAGGTCCCTTGTCCATGAGTCGGTTGGAGGGCTCCGGCAGGAGTTCCTCGCCCACTCTGGGCAGGGGGCGGAGAGTCTGGGGGTGGGATCGCCGAGCCGGCTCGATCCCTCGGCCTTGAGGCGTCTGTAGATCCGTTGCCTCTGGCTTCGGGTCCGGACACCTCGGCTGCCCTGGAGGTGGAGGCTTCGCTCCCAGTCCCCCTCTCGGAGTTGGCGCAGGGACCGTTGATGATTCCTGGGGTTCCGATCCCGGCGCCGTCCCGCCCCATGAGAGCGGAGGCACCAGTTCTGCCTGGTCTGCCTCCAGCGTCTCGGGACCGGGGTCCCTGCGTGATGACAGGCGCTGACGCGGGGCGCTGACGCGGGCTGCTCTGTCTGCTCCTCCCTCTTCTGTGCCTGGTGCTAGTCCGCCCACCGGGTCAGGGTTCGGGTCCTCTTCGCAAGGAGACCCAGCCTCGGACTCGGGCTCGGGCGCCGAGTCCATGGATACTGGGGAGGTTGAGGAGCAGGAGGGTGCCTTCCGTTTTTCGTCGGCTCTGCGGGAGGTCCGGCAACGCATTGCCGAGTACCTACCCCAGGCCGCGGTGCCTGCCAGCCGCTCGGACTCGTCTGAGTTCCGCCTGCCAGGCGAGGCGTTTGCCCGTAGGCAGCCTACGCAGACGCTGCTCCGTATTCTACCGTCGTTGGTCCAGGACGTGGTCGATCCCCTTCTGTCTGGGTCTCGCCTCCGTTTCGACTTGCCTGAGCTTGTCCGGAGGTACCAGCTGGGGGAGGATTCCCTGTTCGCGGTTCCAATGGTGGATGAGTGCGTGTTTACTTCGGTCGCCTTGGGGGGAGGCTCGGCTTCCTCTGGAGCAGCTCTGGCTGCTCGGCAAGGTCGTTTAACACCACCGTTTGCGCTCGCGGGCGCCCCCCTGCGGCATGCGTACCGGACCTACGAGGAGGTCTACCGGAACGCTATGCAGCAGGTGTGGGTCGTGGTCCATGAGGCCTACCTCTCCTCGATCCAGAGGTCGGCCCTGGAGGCGGAGTGGCATGCTGGAGATGTATCTCCGCTTGTCGTGCTACTCCGTCAGTTATCCGAAGTCCAGGCACACCTCGCGCGCGACTCCTTGCTGTCCGCTGCGTCGACGGTGATGTGCGCAGTCATGGGGATGTGCAAGCTGTGGCTGTCGACGTCTCGGTACTCGGCAGCTACACAGCAGACCTTGCTGGCCCTTCCCTACCGTCTGGGAGCGACGCTGTTTCCTGGGGCCCAGCAGGTCATACGGGAGGCTGCCGCTGCAGCTACCTCCTTCAAGGACTCTAAGGCCTTGTTGGAGCACCCGCGGGCTTCTCGCCCCCGCGCTCCCGTTCCACCTTCCTCCGCCGGGGTGCAGCCTATACCCGAGTCCGCTGGCTGGCTTCGGCCGCTTGGCAGGGGTAGGCGGAGGAACCGGTCTGCCAAGGGTAAGGGCAAAGAGCAGTCCTCTTCGACTAGCTCCCAGCCTTTTCGCGGGCGCGGGAGGTCTGCCCCGACCTCCCGTTAACCCATCAGGCTGTAGACCCAGCCGTGTGTCACTCCCAGTCAGCTCCACTACTCGGGACCACACACGCGCCTTACCCCACATCCCAGTGGGAGGCCGCCTCTCTCTATTCCTGTCGGAGTGGGAGAAGGCTACAAACAACACTTGGGTGCTTTCCACCATCAGTGTAGGCCATTTACCACTGTGGAAGTGAGGTCCGCCCGACTTCACCGGCATACGCCGCACTCCGGTGCCGTCATGTCAGGCAAGGGCGGACATATTGCGCGACGAAGTCCAGGCTTTGCTGGACAAGTCCGCAATCGAGCGCATATCACCGGGAGAGGAACAGGCGGGATTTTACTCCACGTACTTCCTCGTCCCGAAGAAAGACGGCGGGTTCCGTCCCATTCTCAACCTCAAGGGGTTGAATCGCATGCTAGAAGTACCATCCTTCAAGATGGAGACACTGCGCTCGGTGATCTCCTCTGTTCAGCCCGGCGATTGGCTCACGTCAATCGACCTCAAGGATGCGTATCTGCATGTGCCCATACATCCATCGTTCAAGCAGTACCTTCGGTTCCCTTACGACGGGATGTGTTACCAATTCACGGTGCTCCCCTTCGGCATATCCACTGCCCCAAGGGTGTTCACCAAGCTCATGTTAGTCCCGGCTACCCTCGCTCGCTCGCAAGGAAGGCATTGTTACCCTTACCTAGACGACTGGTTGCTCGGCGCACTAACACAGCCAGCGAGCCTAGATGCTACTCACACAGTGATAGACATTCTAGTTCGACTGGGGTGGATCATCAACCTCAAGAAATCCGACCTGGTACCCGCCCAGGACTAGGTTTTTCTCGGGGCGAGGTTCCAAACACACAAGGATCTCGTTTCCTTGTCGCCCGACCGGGTCCATAGAGTACAGGAGATGGTGTCTTCGTTCCTCTCCCAGCCCCAGGCACCAGCACGGACTTGGCTCCGTCTACTGGGCCATATGGCGGCGACGATCTCTGTAGTGTGGCGGGCGCGGTTGAGGATGCGCCCTATTCAGCAAGCTTTAGCGAGCCTGTGGGCTCACTCGGAGGACCTGGAGCGGAGTCTCAGTCCCCGGGTGGTTGATACCTCACCTTCAGTGGTGGACCAATGTCGGGAATCTCACCAGGGGGATCCCCTTGGAAATCCTGACGCCAGCTCTTACAGTTCAGACCGATGCATCCCTCACGAGCTGGGGTGGTGTTCTGGGCAGTCTGTCGGTGTCCGGACTCTGGTCCGAAGCCGAAGCCCACCTTCACATCAACGTGTTGGAACTGAGAGCTGTGCGGTTGGTTTTCGAGCGCTTCCGAGAGCATGTCCAGGGCCAGGTGGTTCGTCTTCAGTTGGACAACCAGACGGCCATGTCGTACATCCTGAAGCAAGGCGGCACGGTGTCCCGAGCGCTCCTCTGGGAGACATGGGACTTTCTCCTCTGGTGCGACCAGTGCGATTGTCAGGTACTCCCTGTTTATCTCCCGGGGATTCAGTGGGTGGCAGGATTTTACTCCACGTACTTCCACGTACTCCCTCGTCCCGAAGAAAGACGGCGGGTTCCGTCCCATTCTCAACCTCAAGGGGTTGAATCGCATGCTAGAAGTACCATCCTTCAAGATGGAGACACTGCGCTCGGTGATCTCCTCTGTTCAGCCCGGCGATTGGCTCACGTCAATCGACCTCAAGGATGCGTATCTGCATGTGCCCATACATCCATCGTTCAAGCAGTACCTTCGGTTCTCTTACGACGGGATGTGTTACCAATTCACGGTGCTCCCCTTCGCATATCCACTGCCCCAAGGGTGTTCACCAAGCTCGTGTTAGTCCCGCGCTATTTCGCAAGGGAAGGCGCTTGTTACCCTTACCTAGACGACTGGTTGCTCGGCGCACTAACACATCCAGCGAGCATAGATGCTACTCACACAGTGATAGACATTCTAGTTCGACTGGGGTGGATCATCAACCTCAAGAAATCCGACCTGGTACCCGCCCAGGACTAGGTTTTTCTCGGGGCGAGGTTCCAAACACACAAGGATCTCATTTCCTTGTCGCCCGACCGGGTCCATAGAGTACGGGATTGGTGTTTCGTTCCTCTCTGGAAGCCCCAGGCACCAGCACGGACTTGGCTCCGCCTACTGGGCCATATGGCGTCGGCGATTTACTGTATGTGGCGGGCGCGGTTGTGGCTGACTGTGTTTCACACTGATCGTGTCAGTATTCGCCTCCCGGATACGTACCGCCCGAAGGTCGATCACGCTTTCCATGTAACAGCTCCTATTGAACTTCCCACTCTTACCCAGCCTTCCACATTGGGGACCTCTGCAACGAGCACTCACCCGTTGGATGTCCGTAAGACCCTCAAAGTCTATATTAAACGAACGCAGGGAATCCGTACGGGTACCCAGCTGTTCTGATGTTACGGTGGCGGGAAGGCTGGTGTGCCGGCGAGCAAGCAGACTTTGTCTCGCTGGCTAGTTTCGTGTATTTGTGCTGCTTATCAGGCTAAGGGCAAGCCTCCCCCTGAGGGGTTGAAGGCTCACTCGGTCAGGGCAGTAACCGCATCAAAAGCTTTTGCATCGACACTCCCCATTGAAGAGATCTGCTCTGCCGCTATTTGGAGCCGGCCTAGCACGTTTATTCGGCATTATCAGCTTGGTACACTTTCCCGTAATCGTGCGAGCTTTGGCCGTTCTGTTCTCACCAGTGGACAGTGTCCTGCCACCCTGACCGAGTGAGTCTTGGTTACTTGGTTTTGTTGACGCTGTTGTTCAATACTGAGTTTTATTGACATATCCGCTAATGGGAGCTAAATAACCTCATTTCGATCCTCTACGGAGTATTTAGGTCGATTGTGAGCGTTTTGACATTCCCCCCTACGGTGCTCACTAATCGACACAAGGTGGGTGGGGCTTTGTTTACATTTCGCACCATGTGCGAATTACTATGCAAACCTTTGAGGTCGTCTTCGAGTACAAATCCTCCCTGTCAGTTCCATAGAGTACGGGAGATGGTGTCTTCATTCCTCTCCCAGCCCCAGGCACCAGCACGGACTTGGCTCCGTCTACTGGGCCATATGGCGGCGACGATCTCTGTAATGTGGCGGGCGCGGTTGAGGATGCGCCCTATACAGCAAGCTTTAGCGAGCCTGTGGGCTTACTCGGAGGACCTGGAGCGGAGTCTCAGTCCCCGGGTGGTTGATACCTCACCTTCAGTGGTGGACCAATGTCGGGAATCTCACCAGGGGGATCCCCTTGGAAATCCCGACGCCAGCTCTTACAGTTCAGACCGATGCGTCCCTCACGAGCTGGGGGTGTGTTCTGGGCAGTCTGTCGGTGTCCGGACTCTGGTCCGAAGCCGAAGCCCACCTTCACATCAACGTGTTGGAACTGAGAGCTGTGCGGTTGGTTTTCGAACGCTTCCGAGAGCATGTCCAGGGCCAGGTGGTTCGTCTTCAGTTGGACAACCAGACGGCCATGTCGTACATCCTGAAGCAAGGCGGCACGGTGTCCCGAGCGCTCCTCTGGGAGACATGGGACTTTCTCCTCTGGTGCGACCAGTGCGATTGTCAGGTACACCCTGTTTATCTCCTGGGGATTCAGTGGGTGGCTTGGCCTCTGTCAGGTCTAGCCTCGAGGCACGCGGAATTCCTGCAGCAGTTGCAGACACAATTCTGGCTTCGAGGCGGGATTCGACAAACGTTCAGTATGAGGATAGGTGGTCCCGCTATGCGCGCTGGTGTTCAGATAGGGGGATTGCAGATCCCTTTTCTGCGGATTTAGTCCGAGTATTGGAGTTTTTGCAAGCCCATTTGGAAGAAGGCCTGGCGGCTTCAACCATTCGTGGCTACTCCACCGCTATTTCCACTTTTCACACCCCTGTCGATGGTGCTCTTCTGGGGCA
This sequence comes from Haliotis rubra, assembly GCF_003918875.1. NCBI lineage: Eukaryota > Metazoa > Mollusca > Gastropoda > Lepetellida > Haliotidae > Haliotis > Haliotis rubra. The sequence goes on from NW_025766336.1 coordinate 1,334,009, forward strand.
GCACCCTCTCGTACAGCGCTTTCTCGCTGGCGCGGATCGGGTTCGACCTGCTGTCAGGTGAACCAGCCCACCTTGGGATTTGTCAATTGTGCTCGATTGGCTGTCCGGTCCCACTTTCTCACACCTATCGGCTATTTCCATTCAGTTGTTAACTTGGAAGGCTGTTTATCTGGTGGCGGTAACATCTGGGCGTAGGGTCGGCGATTTACAAGCTATGTCGTCCGACCCGGCGCTGACTGTGTTTCACACTGATCGTGTCAGTATTCGCCTCCCGGATACGTACCGCCCGAAGGTCGATCACGCTTTCCATGTAACAGCTCCTATTGAACTTCCCACTCTTACCCAGCCTTCCACATCGGGGACCTCTGCAACGAGCACTCACCCGTTGGATGTCCGTAAGACCCTCAAAGTCTATATTAAACGAACGCAGGGAATCCGTACGGGTACCCAGCTGTTCTGATGTTACGGTGGCGGGAAGGCTGGTGTGCCGGCGAGCAAGCAGACTTTGTCTCGCTGGCTAGTTTCGTGTATTTGTGCTGCTTATCAGGCTAAGGGCAAGCCTCCCCCTGAGGGGTTGAAGGCTCACTCGGTCAGGGCAGTAACCGCATCAAAAGCTTTTGCATCGACACTCCCCATTGAAGAGATCTGCTCTGCCGCTATTTGGAGCCGGCCTAGCACGTTTATTCGGCATTATCAGCTTGGTACACTTTCCCGTAATCGTGCGAGCTTTGGCCGTTCTGTTCTCACCAGTGGACAGTGTCCTGCCACCCTGACCGAAAGTGAGTCTTGGTTACTTGGTTTTGTTGACGCTGTTGTTCAATACTGAGTTTTATTGACATATCCGCTAATGGGAGCTAAATAACCTCATTTCGATCCTCTACGGAGTATTTAGGTCGATTGTGAGCGTTTTGACATTCCCCCCTACGGTGCTCACTAATCGACACAAGGTGGGTGGGGCTTTGTTTACATTTCGCACCATGTGCGAATTACTATGCAAACCTTTGAGGTCGCTCTTCGAGTACAAATCCTCCCTGTCAGTTCCCTCCCATAATGCCTCTCGCGGAAGCGAAAACTGGGACATGTGACAGGTGAGTGTTATGGCGCCTGTTACATTATTCAATTAACGATAGCTAATTGTGTGTGCTTGGACAGAATTCCTCCTCCCTGGCCTCCGGGTCTTTGGGAATCTGTGTTTATGCATAGTATGTACCCCCAAGGACGACCTCTATGAAGAAGAATTAACCAAACCTGAAGAGGTTTTCACCCTTCTTCAGAGTCGTCCTTGGGTAGGGCCTCCCGCCTCCCCGCAATTCTGTTCACTGATTTATTCAGCAGAAGGAATGATGATACGGGCCTAGGTGATTACCCAGTTGGTGCGCATGCGCAACGGGAGGTAACTCCGCGAGGTGGGGGCCGTATAATAAATAAAAAAGTTTATGTATTGTACAATCTTTTTATTCAAAAAACATTGATACAACTATCACAGGACATTTTCAGCGTGGAAAATGCATAATATGTACCCCAAGGACGACTCTCTTCGAAGAATTGAAAACCTCTTCAGGTTTGGTTAAGTTCTGGGTCACGAGGTCGTTGGTCCTAGGGTCGAAGTTATTCTTCACAACAAAAATACAGGCACTGTTACTGTTCAGGGTGATGTTGTTGAGGATGATGATCAGGGTGTTAAGTGTTATCGGAGTATTTGCCTGGTGTATATTGATGACATTGTTGTGTTTTCCAAGACATTAGATGAGCATCTTGACAGGCTGGGTAAAGTTTTCCAGAGAATCGAGGATAGCAACTTGAAATTAGCTCCCAAGAAATGCCATTTTTCAAACGGAAAGTCTCTTATGTTGGTCATATTGTGTCTGAGAGAGAGTAGAACCTGATCCTGGGAAAGTTGAGGCTTTTCGGAATTGGCCGACACCATCATCGCCTGAGGAGGTAAGACGTTTCCTTGGTTTCGCAGGTTACTACCGTCGGTTTGTTCGCAATTTCTCTCAGATTTCCAGACCATTGTGTGATGTTCTTCCAAATCCCATTCCAAAGAAGAGACGAAAGAATTCTGCTAATACGGTATGGAAATGGGACACGGCACAAGAGCAGGCATTTCAAGAATTGAAGCACAGGTTAACATCGCCTCCAATCCTTGGTTTCTGTGATTTTTCTTTGCCGTTTGAATTGCATATTGATGCTATTACAAAAGGTCTCGGTGCTGTTCTTTATCAGTTTCAGGATGGAGAGAAACGGGTCATTAGTTACGCTAGTCGTGGTCTCAAGAAATCAGAACAACATTATTCTGCTCATAAGTTGGAGTTTTTGTGTCTCAAATGGTCAATAAGTGAAAAGTTTCGTGATTACCTTTATGGGAACAACTTTTTGGTTAACCCGTTAATCTATGTTTTAACAAGTGCTAAACTTGATGCGACTGGTCATAGATGGCTTGCAACACTTGCAGTTTATGATTTCAGCATTAGGTATCGCCCTGGCAAGGCCAATGGGGATGCGGATGCGCTATCGAGGGTTCCAGGACAGGTGGAAGAGTTGGGACAAGTTCACACAGAACGGATTTCGACAGAAGCTGTACAGGCAATTAGTGGGATTGTGGATGCTCGGCCGTATGTCGAGTGTCTAAGCTCTTCAAATGTTGTCATTGACACATTGTGTGATGTTTCTGGTTCCAGTTTAAGTGATATGACCAAGCGGGACTGGCGGTTCCGATCCCGGCGCCGTCCCGCCCCATGAGAGCGGAGGCACCAGTTCTGCCTGGTCTGCCTCCAGCGTCTCGGGACCGGGGTCCCTGCGTGATGACAGGCGCTGACGCCGGGCGCTCTGTCTGCTCCTCCCTCTTCTGTGCCTGGTGCTAGTCCGCCCACCGGGTCAGGGTTCGGGTCCTCTTCGCAAGGAGACCCAGCCTCGGACTCGGGCTCGGGCGCCGAGTCCATGGATACTGGGGAGGTTGAGGAGCAGGAGGGTGCCTTCCGTTTTTCGTCGGCTCTGCGGGAGGTCCGGCAACGCATTGCCGAGTACCTACCCCAGGCCGCGGTGCCTGCCAGCCGCTCGGACTCGTCTGAGTTCCGCCTGCCAGGCGAGGCGTTTGCCCGTAGGCAGCCTACGCAGACGCTGCTCCGTATTCTACCGTCGTTGGTCCAGGACGTGGTCGATCCCCTTCTGTCTGGGTCTCGCCTCCGTTTCGACTTGCCTGAGCTTGTCCGGAGGTACCAGCTGGGGGAGGATTCCCTGTTCGCGGTTCCAATGGTGGATGAGTGCGTGTTTACTTCGGTCGCCTTGGGGGGAGGCTCGGCTTCCTCTGGAGCAGCTCTGGCTGCTCGGCAAGGTCGTTTAACACCACCGTTTGCGCTCGCGGGCGCCCCCCTGCGGCATGCGTACCGGACCTACGAGGAGGTCTACCGGAACGCTATGCAGCAGGTGTGGGTCGTGGTCCATGAGGCCTACCTCTCCTCGATCCAGAGGTCGGCCCTGGAGGCGGAGTGGCATGCTGGAGATGTATCTCCGCTTGTCGTGCTACTCCGTCAGTTATCCGAAGTCCAGGCACACCTCGCGCGCGACTCCTTGCTGTCCGCTGCGTCGACGGTGATGTGCGCAGTCATGGGGATGTGCAAGCTGTGGCTGTCGACGTCTCGGTACTCGGCAGCTACACAGCAGACCTTGCTGGCCCTTCCCTACCGTCTGGGAGCGACGCTGTTTCCTGGGGCCCAGCAGGTCATACGGGAGGCTGCCGCTGCAGCTACCTCCTTCAAGGACTCTAAGGCCTTGTTGGAGCACCCGCGGGCTTCTCGCCCCCGCGCTCCCGTTCCACCTTCCTCCGCCGGGGTGCAGCCTATACCCGAGTCCGCTGGCTGGCTTCGGCCGTTTGGCAGGGGTAGGCGGAGGAACCGGTCTGCCAAGGGTAAGGGCAAAGAGCAGTCCTCTTCGACTAGCTCCCAGCCTTTTGGCGCTGGCGGAGGTCTGCCCCGACCTCCCGTTAACCCATCAGGCTGTAGACCCAGCCGTGTGTCACTCCCAGTCAGCTCCGCTACTCGGGACCACACACGCGGCTTCTTACCCCACATCCCAGTGGGAGGCCGCCTCTCTCTATTCCTGTCGGAGTGGGAGAAGGCTACAAACAACACATGGGTGCTGTCCACCATCAGTGTAGGCCATTTACCACTGTGGAAGTGAGGTCCGCCCGACTTCACCGGCATACGCCGCACTCCGGTGCCGTCATGTCAGGCAAGGGCGGACATATTGCGCGACGAAGTCCAGGCTTTGCTGGACAAGTCCGCAATCGAACGCATATCACCGGGAGAGGAACAGGCGGGATTTTACTCCACGTACTTCCTCGTCTCGAAGAAAGACGGCGGGTTCCGTCCCATTCTCAACCTCAAGGGGTTGAATCGCATGCTAGAAGTACCATCCTTCAAGATGGAGACACTGCGCTCGGTGATCTCCTCTGTTCAGCCCGGCGATTGGCTCACGTCAATCGACCTCAAGGATGCGTATCTGCATGTGCCCATACATCCATCGTTCAAGCAGTACCTTCGGTTCTCTTACGACGGGATGTGTTACCAATTCACGGTGCTCCCCTTCGGCATATCCACTGCCCCAAGGGTGTTCAACAAGCTCATGTTAGTCCCGGCTACCCTCGCTCGCTCGCAAGGAAGGCGTTGTTACCCTTACCTAGACGACTGGTTGCTCGGCGCACTAACACAGCCAGCGAGCCTAGATGCTACTCACACAGTGATAGACATTCTAGTTTGACTGGGGTGGATCATCAACCTCAAGAAATCCGACCTGGTACCCGCCCAGGACTAGGTTTTTCTCGGGGCGAGGTTCCAAACACACAAGGATCTCGTTTCCTTGTCGCCCGACCGGGTCCATAGAGTACGGGAGATGGTGTCTTCGTTCCTCTCCCAGCCCCAGGCACCAGCACGGACTTGGCTCCGTCTACTGGGCCATATGGCGGCGATGATCTCTGTAGTGTGGCGGGCGCGGTTGAGGATGCGCCCTATACAGCAAGCTTTAGCGAGCCTGTGGGCTCACTCGGAGGACCTGGAGCGGAGTCTCAGTCCCCGGGTGGTTGATACCTCACCTTCAGTGGTGGACCAATGTCGGGAATCTCACCAGGGGGATCCCCTTGGAAATCCCGACGCCAGCTCTTACAGTTCAGACCGATGCGTCCTTCACGGGCTGGGGGGGTGTGTTCTGGGCAGTCTGTTGGTGTCCGGACTCTGGTCCGAAGCCGGAGCCCACCTTCACATCAACGTGTTGGAACTGAGAGCTGTGCGGTTGGTTTTCGAACGCTTCCGAGAGCATGTCCAGGGCCAGGTGGTTCGTTTTCAGTTGGACAACCAGACGGCCATGTCGTACATCCTGAAGCAAGGCGGCACGGTGTCCCGAGCGCTCCTCTGGGAGACATGGGACTTTCTCCTCTGGTGCGACCAGTGCGATTGTCAGGTACACCCTGTTTATCTCCTGGGGATTCAGTGGGTGGCTTGGCCTCTGTCAGGTCTAGCCTCGAGGCACGCGGAATTCCTGCAGCAGTTGCAGACACAATTCTGGCTTCGAGTATGGATTCGACAAACGCTCAGTATGAGGATAGGTGGTCCCGCTTATGCGCGCTGGTGTTCAGATAGGGGATTGCAGATCCCTTTCTGCGGATTTAGTCCGAGTATTGGAGTTTTTGCAAGCCCATTTGGAAGAAGGCCTGGCGGCTTCAACCATTCGTGGCTACTCCACCGCTATTTCCACTTTTCACACCCCTGTCGATGGTGCTCTTCTGGGGCAGCACCCTCTCGTACAGCGCTTTCTCGCTGGCGCGGATCGGGTTCGACCTGCTGTCAGGTGAACCAGCCCACCTTGGGATTTGTCAATTGTGCTCGATTGGCTGTCCGGTCCCACTTTCTCACACCTATCGGCTATTTCCATTCAGTTGTTAACTTGGAAGGCTGTTTATCTGGTGGCGGTAACATCTGGGCGTAGGGTCGGCGATTTACAAGCTATGTCGTCCGACCCGGCGCTGACTGTGTTTCACACTGATCGTGTCAGTATTCGCCTCCCGGATAATGCACACCGCCGGGTCGATCACGCTTTCCATGTAACAGCTCCTATTGAACTTCCCACTCTTACCCAGCCTTCCACATCGGGACCTCTGCAATGAGCACTCACCCGTTGATGTCCGTAAGACCCTCAAAGTCTATATTAAACGAACGCAGGGAACTGTGACGGGTACCCAGCTGTTCTGATGTTACGGTGGCGGGAAGGCTGGTGTGCCGGCGAGCAAGCAGACTTTGTCTCGCTGGCTAGTTTCGTGTATTTGTGCTGCTTATCAGGCTAAGGGCAAGCCTCCCCCTGAGGGGTTGAAGGCTCACTCGGTCAGGGCAGTAACCGCATCAAAAGCTTTTGCATCGACACTCCCCATTGAAGAGATCTGCTCTGCCGCTATTTGGAGCCGGCCTAGCACGTTTATTCGGCATTATCAGCTTGGTACACTTTCCCGTAATCGTGCGAGCTTTGGCCGTTCTGTTCTCACCAGTGGACAGTGTCCTGCCACCCTGACCGAGTGAGTCTTGGTTACTTGGTTTTGTTGACGCTGTTGTTCAATACTGAGTTTTATTGACATATCCGCTAATGGGAGCTAAATAACCTCATTTCGATCCTCTACGGAGTATTTAGGTCGATTGTGAGCGTTTTGACATTCCCCCCCTACGGTGCTCACTAATCGACACAAGGTGGGTGGGGCTTTGTTTACATTTCGCACCATGTGCGAATTACTATGCAAACCTTTGAGGTCGTCTTCGAGTACAAATCCTCCCTGTCAGTTCCCCTCCCATAATGCCTCTCGCGGAAGCGAAAACTGGGACATGTGACAGGTGAGTGTTATGGCGTCTGTTACATTATTCAATTAACGATAGCTAATTGTGTGTGCTTGGACAGAATTCCCTCCTCCCTGGCCTCCGGTCTTTGGGAATCTGTGTTTATGCATAGTATGTACCCCAAGGACGACCTCTATGAAGAAGAATTAACCAAACCTGAAGAGGTTTTCAATTCTTCGAAGAGAGTCGTCCTTGGGGTAGGGCCTCCCGCCTCCCCGCAATTCTGTTCACTGATTTATTCAGCAGAAGGAATGATGATACGGGCCTAGGTGATTACCCAGTTGGTGCGCATGCGCAACGGGAGGTAACTCCGCGAGGTGGGGGCCGTATAATAAATAAAAAAGTTTATGTATTGTACAATCTTTTTATTCAAAAAACATTGATACAACTGTCACAGGACATTTTCAGCGTGGAAAATGCATAATATGTACCCCAAGGACGACTCTCTTCGAAGAATTGAAAACCTCTTCAGGTTTGGTTAAGTTCTGGGTCACGAGGTCGTTGGTCTCAGGGTCGAAGTTATTCTTCACAACAAAATACAGGCACTGTTACTGTTCAGGGTGATGTTGTTGAGGATGATGATCAGGGTGTTAAGTGTTATCGGGAGTATTTGCCTGGTGTATATTGATGACATTGTTGTGTTTTCCAAGACATTAGATGAGCATCTTGACAGGCTGGGTAAAGTTTTCCAGAGAATCGAGGATAGCAACTTGAAATTAGCTCCCAAGAAATGCCATTTTTTCAAACGGAAAGTCTCTTATGTTGGTCATATTGTGTCTGAGAGAGGAGTAGAACCTGATCCTGGGAAAGTTGAGGCTTTTCGGAATTGGCCGACACCATCATCGCCTGAGGAGGTAAGACGTTTCCTTGGTTTCGCAGGTTACTACCGTCGGTTTGTTCGCAATTTCTCTCAGATTTCCAGACCATTGTGTGATGTTCTTCCAAATCCCATTCCAAAGAAGAGACGAAAGAATTCTGCTAATACGGTATGGAAATGGGACACGGCACAAGAGCAGGCATTTCAAGAATTGAAGCACAGGTTAACATCGCCTCCAATCCTTGGTTTCTGTGATTTTTCTTTGCCGTTTGAATTGCATATTGATGCTATTACAAAAGGTCTCGGTGCTGTTCTTTATCAGTTTCAGGATGGAGAGAAACGGGTCATTAGTTACGCTAGTCGTGGTCTCAAGAAATCAGAACAACATTATTCTGCTCATAAGTTGGAGTTTTTGTGTCTCAAATGGTCAATAAGTGAAAAGTTTCGTGATTACCTTTATGGGAACAACTTTGTGGTTTTCACAGATAACAACCCGTTAATCTATGTTTTAACAAGTGCTAAACTTGATGCGACTGGTCATAGATGGCTTGCAACACTTGCAGTTTATGATTTCAGCATTAGGTATCGCCCTGGCAAGGCCAATGGGGATGCGGATGCGCTATCGAGGGTTCCAGGACAGGTGGAAGAGTTGGGACAAGTTCACACAGAACGGATTTCGACAGAAGCTGTACAGGCAATTAGTGGGATTGTGGATGCTCGGCCGTATGTCGAGTGTCTAAGCTCTTCAAATGTTGTCATTGACACATTGTGTGATGTTTCTGGTTCCAGTTTAAGTGATATGACCAAGCGGGACTGGCGGAAAGCACAGTCTGAGGATAGGGTTCTCCAATGGGTTATCAAACAGGTTCGGTCTGGTTCTAAACCAAAGGTACAGAAGTTTGTTGGTTCTTTTGAGGAGATTGCTTTCTGTAAGACTTTTGATCACCTTCATTTGATTGACGGAGTGTTGTATAGGAAATGTGAGAAAGATGGAAAACCAATCAACCAACTTGTTCTTCCAGCTTTGTATCGTGAGAAGTCTTTGGAGTATTTGCATAATGACATGGGGCATCTTGGTAGAAATCGCACTTTATCTCTTTTACAGGACAGGTTTTACTGGCCAGGCATGGCAAGGGATGTGCAGGATTGGATTGGTGGTTGTCCCAGGTGTTTGCGTCGAAAAACTCCTACTGGTTCTAAAACATCGCTGGTTAGTATACAGACAACACAGCCATTGGAGTTGGTTTGTTTGGATTTTCTTGAATCTTGAATCTTGAATCATCAAAAGGTGGTTTTCAGCATATTTTGGTCATTACGGACCATTTCACGAAGTATGCACAGGCCGTGCCGACGCGAAATATGACAGCAAAAACAACAGCTGAAGCTCTTTTTAATCAGTTCATTGTGCATTATGGAATTAAAGCCCGTATCCATAGCGACCAAGGAGCGAATTTTGAGAGCAAGATCATTCGGGAATTGTGTTATCTCACAGGTATGAACAAATCCCACACCACACCGTATCACCCCATGGGTAATGGTCTCACTGAACGTTTCAATCGCACTTTGTTGGATATGCTGGGTACCTTGCAACCGTCTCAAAAGTCTGATTGGAAATCTCATGTCAATCCACTCGTTCATGCATACAACTGCACACGTCATGAAACCACAGGTTATTCTCCACACTTTCTAATGTTTGGTCACCATCCTCGTTTGCCAATAGATTTAGCGTTCGGGTTAGAAACTGGTGATAAACAGTGTTCGTTGTCAAAGTATGTTGAAACTTTGAGAGGTCGTTTGAAGGAATCTTATGAGTTAGCGTCTAGTTCAACAAAGAAAGCTCAGGAGCGTCAAAAGCGAAATTATGACGAGAAAGCTCGTTTAGCCACTCTTCATGTTGGAGACAGGGTTTTGGTCCATGCTCTTGCCTTTGAGGGTAAACATAAGATCTCTGATAAGTGGGAACAACAGGTGTATGTGGTGCTTGATCAACCTAATGTTGGAATTCCAGTATTTCGGGTGCAACGGGAGGATGGAGTTGGTAGGCAAAGGTGTCTTCACAGGAATCATCTGCTACCTATAGGGTTTCTTCCGTGCTCAGAGGAAAAGGTTGCACCAGTTCCAAAGCCAAGAACACGAACTTCATTGCCACAGCATGCTCCTGAAGAGGTTCATGAGGTTTCTGTTGAGGATGTAATTGATGGAGTTGTCGATGAGGTAGATGAGGTTGGTTCTGATGATGAGGTTGTGGTAACAATGGACCCACCGTGTGTTGTATCACCTACTTTAGAGGATATCATAGATATTAGAACCAGTGATGCTGAATCAGCAACAACCGAGTCCACAATGACAGATGATTCCTCTGCTCAGGAGGTTCAGGCAGAGCAGTTGCCTCGTCGTTCTGGTAGAATACGACGTCAACCAGATTGGTTAACATCAGGTCAGTTTATTTCGCAAAGTGTTTCAACGCAACAATGGCTTGAAAAAGCAATTGTTCTGTGTGATTTAGCACAATCTGATTTCTTTCAAACTGTTCCTTCTGAGGTCAAACAAACAATCTTGTCTGTAATAAAAGATTGATGGAAATGACGAGGACGTCATTTTCCCCTGGGGAGGAAGTGTGTAACAAGTACAAAACAAGTGTGTAATAAATACAAGTGTGTAACAAGTACAAAATATACAAATAGTAAAATGTTCTGGAAAAGCAATCTATTTTAATATGTCTTGTCTTATGTTCCTGTTTGGAATCAATTAATAACACCTGAAACAATAATACAATTGTCAGTGAAAAGGTTTACATTTTCACAAGTCCATGATTTATTTATAGTCACCACTGGGTCATGGGTTGAAAGTAGTTCCTATGCAAATTAGCCAAGTCTTAAGGAGGTCAGGTCTGCTGTCTTGTCCTTGGTTTTCATTGGCTGAAGATGTGCAGCATCTTGATTGGATGTTGAATTGCGTTGCATTTGGAAAGTGTTAAGTTTGTTCACTTGCTGTCTTTCTCCCAACCTGGCAAGGTGGTTTGAAAGTCATGGATGGAGGATTGTGACTTTGGTGAATTACAGGTTAGTTACATTTGGTTTTATATAAAAGGAATAAACTATAAAAATATGTTTAATTGTTGAAAGGTTAATTCAGTATTTATTGTAACTGAATTTATGCATTTGGTGGAGGTATATTTTGACCTATGGTTAGAAATTGTTGGTGTCAATAATTTCACTTACAAATGATTCAGATTAATGTTTGAGTCCAAACAGATTGTACGTTTACTTTACTGGTGAGAATTAGCATTTCCATGCTAATTAAAACATACATATTTTAGGTCCTTGGTGTTTTGTTGGGGCCTCACAACATGTGGCCAGTTTGAATCAAGTTGTCCCATAGATGGTAAGACATGCTGATGTTTCATTGTTTGAAGATGCCAAATGTGTTCCATAATTCCTAAGGATCTTAATATGAAACTGAACCATTGATTTTGTGATGTCAATTTATTTTGAGTTCTTTTCATATGTTCAGTGGTAGTGCTGTGAATGTTAATTATCTGAACAATGTGCAATGAAATGAATGAATGTGATAAAATAGGTATTTTGATGGAATGTTATATATTCATATACATTGTTTCATACTTGTATTATTATATACAAACTACAGTAATAAAAAGGAACTTGCAGCCTCAACGGAGTTGTGTCATTGTGAAAGAGCCATCCCCGTTACAGAGATACTCTGATATATGAAACAGGTTGGCAAATGTTAAAAGAAAGAAGATGTCGTAAACTGTCTTTATTCTATAATATATACAACAAAAATGCTCCATCCTACCTTTGTGATCTTATGCCGCAAACTGTTGAATCTAGGACAAATTATAATCTTAGCAACATTCGTGATCTTTCCCTGTACTATTCCCGCACAAATCTCTACAGTCAATCATTTTTCCCATCATCTGCACAACTTTGGAATAATCTCCTTTTATATGTTAGAGAATCAGTTTCCCTTAAAAGTTTTAAATCGCATATAAGCTCGCGTAAGTCAAAAGCACCAGGATATTTCTCATTTGGTAATAGAAAACTCAATGTAATTCATACCCAGCTAAGATATTCAAATAGTAGATTAAATGGTGATCTATATCGGATCGGTCTCATAGAGAACCCCGAATGTAATTGTAAATTTACCTGTAAAAAAATTTCAACATTATTTTATGGAATGTTCTTTGTATTCTGTTATCAGACAGGAAATGTTTCAAAATAGTAGCAGAATTTGTAACATTAAAGCACCAACAAACCTAGACGTACTATTAAATGGCAGTGCAGATCTTCCGTATAGTGACAATATTCACATTTTTAAAGAAGTTCAAAAATATATATCAAATTCCAAAAGGTTCAGTGATTGGATATAATGTGTATGATCTAAATAATTCATGTATTCATTGTATTGTATATATCATTTTGTATATATCTTTCTATCCCTGTACATATAGTTTGTTTCACTTTTGCATGTAAGCACTGTAAATAGGAGAGGGTTTCACTAAGTTGGCATAACTTGTACCCAATCCATTCTCTTGAATAAATATGTTTAAATCAAACCTCGCCAGATCGTTAGCTATTTGGATAAGTCCAGTAGTCTTGAACGTGACACGTCTAGATAAGTCCAATAGTCTTAAACGTGACACGTCTAGATGAGTCAAGTAACATTCGTGGGTTGGCTTCTGGACATGCTATGTTTGGGAGACACTTTCAATAATTACACTTGCAACAGTTTCTTAAATGCACATTATTATAATACGTATCGTCATACACGAGCTGAACTGGAACATAGTTCTGATAGCAGCCAACGTATTTAGGGGTGCTTAACTTGTTTCCAGGTATTACAATGTTGTGCAATAAATAAACAATATCAGTGCCCACCTCGCCAGATCGTTAGCTATTTATGTATCAGGTCACAGCTTGTCGGTATTGACACGCACTTCAGTGTCTTTCAGTACCAAGATATTCACACCCGTGTTGCAGGCTTTCATTCCCCACACATATCATCAGGCGGGATCTGTTGCTTTGGATCTTTCTCGTTTTGACAATACCACACAAAGTAAGTAACTGTAAGCTGTTATTGTTTCACCTCAGCTTTACGTGTTTAGTTAGCTATACAAGTTCTACATGTTAGAAAATTTGGGTTGTCACATTGTTGCGCGTTCATGTTTAACCTTATGCCTCCATAACATTGCAAGACGGCATAACCTATCGTTTCACCTTTATGCAGACGACACACAGTTGTACCTAGGCTTCAAGCCTCTACAAACATCTGCTGAGTCGACATTTGCATTAACGAGTAAAGCTATCGACGACATAAGATGTTGGATGTCTACCAACTATCTGAAGTTGAACAATGACAAGACAGAACTTTTGATCCTGAGGCCAAGGTCTCTATCAGGGAAAATGGATTTCCCAACCTTAAAGATAGGAGACAGCACAATATCACCAAGTGATCAAGCTCGAAACCTCGGAGTTATCTTTGACTCCTCCCTGAGTATGGATCGGCATGCAGACACTGTCTGTAAATCCGCCTTTTTCCATCTGAGAAACATCAGCCAAATCAAGCACTTCATTGACAGATCAGCTATCCAGTCATTAGTCCAAGCACTGGTTATCTCACGATTGGACTATTGCAACTCCCTGATGTTTGGCATATCGCAGCAAACTCTCAACAAACTCACCAGAGTACAAAATGCAGCAGCAAGACTCATCACTGGTGCAGGCAAATATGAACACATCACGCCAACATTACGTACACTGCATTGGCTGCCAATCAGACAAAGAATTGTCTTCAAGGTGTTGGTGTTTGTGCACAAGGCCCTTCACAACCAAGCTCCAGAATACCTGACTGAACTAGTGTCATGGTATCAGCCATCGCGAACCCTGAGATCAGCCTCTTTAAAACAAGCAGTAGTGCCCTCTACCCGCAGAGCGAGTTATGGCGATAGAGCTTTCGCCAAAGCAGGTCCTCTGTTATGGAACCAACTACCTGAAAACTTGAAAAAACTTGTCAGACATCATTCCATTCAAAAAAGAACTAAAAACAGTTCTTTTCCACAGAGCATTCGACCAAGAGCAAACCTTGGATTCAGGCGCTATACAAATTTTAACATTATTATTATTATAAAACTAACAAATCATGATTTATACAAGCAGTAATCACAGCAATAAGACTTGACTCATTTCAACGCCCCTTTTGAACACATGTTATTGTATAGTAAGCAAAACTTAAAACTTGACACTCGGGATGTTTTGGACTAGGTTTTTGATATTAGGTTTAAGACAATAATTTCAGTTGTATGCTGTGTTTTCAGTTTGATTTTGACAGGTACGCGAGAATTTGAACAGATGCGTTACCAGGGAATCTAGAATTCCTCGAAACGTAACTTCTTCACTGCTGTATAACGTACACACATGCAACACCCTCACCTTACTTAGTTCATACAGCCTGGAAATTGCTGATTACAGTTTACACCTAATTCTAAACCCAGAAACGCTTTTGCCTAACAAACACGTCACCAACAGATGCGTTACTCGTTATCTGTATATGTACAAATTTCAAATTTCCCGCAGAAATTACATTTAAATCGTGCGTTATTTGCACAGTCGGTGTGAGTTCTGTCATTTGACACGTTACCAGCTAAAAAAAGTACACAGGAAGAAGATTGTTAAAGCTTACCAAGATAGTTTGTTGGGGCACTCTGATGAACATAGGTAATTAACAACACATCATGGTCATCACAGTTCTTTTTCTGGCTTACTGGGTGCTCTTTGACTTGTAGTTTAGCATAGGGTTCGCAGATTAAATAGAAATGATGAAAAACTATGTTTTCTTATCATTCTGCTACTAACGTATCTGATTTACAAAGTAACGTATCTGTTTATTAAGCTCATTTTTTTCTGAGCGTCAGTATAAAAAGAGAATGGTATATCTTTGAGGTAATTAACATACAAGCATGTTTAAAGCAACATCCAAATGATTTATCAATATATTCCTTGCGCAGCTTTGTGATTGTTAGACAAAACATGTCATCTGCAATGGTAACGCACAAAACCAAAATGAGGTTCTCATGACTGGAGCTTTGGTGAAAAAGGATCTGTAAATGAGAATCACTGGCTGCTCACAGATTTTTAAATCCAAGAACAGGTCCCAGATGTAAAGTCATTCATTACTGCAGTGTATGATGACTAGTGGTGCGTTGGACAAGTTCTGGGAGTGGATGAAGTGGATTTAGAAGCGTTTGATTCCTTCATTGTCAGTCCGACAACAAAAGCCCCGAAACAATTCAAATGGCCTGGTGAACCTGATGAGATTTTGGTCACAAAAGGCCCGAAACAATTCCAATGGCCCTGTGAACCTGGTGAGATTTTGGTTCCAGTTGAGGACATTCTCTGTTTAGTGGAACCTGATCCAGTAGGTCGCTCCAGAAGGTCCTACAGGTTATCCATCCAGTGAAAGTTCAGGATATCTTCGCATAGTACTTTCCACGTGCAAAGTAACAAACATGAAGCTACAAACTGAGGACTTGAGGATATGTTCGCTGAAGAAATTCAGCTTCCAGTGTAATATATATGTTACTAGTTTGGTTCTTTAATAGCAAATCAACCATTGAAACACTAAACTGAACAAATAATGCTTTTTAAATTTAAATTTAAATTGTTAATTATAAACTTGTTATGCTAGCTCCTGGAACAGATACGTTACTGCACATTTGTCCTGGAACAGATACGTTACTGCACATTTGTCCTGGAACAGATACGTTACTGCACATTTGTCCTGGAACAGATACGTTACTGCACATTTGTCCTGGAACAGATACGTTACTGCACATTTGTCCTGGAACAGATACGTTACTGCACATTTGTCCTGGAACAGATACGTTACTGCACATTTGTCCTGGAACAGATACGTTACTGCACATTTGTCCTGGAACAGATACGTTACTGCACATTTGTCCTGGAACAGATACGTTACTGCACATTTGTCCTGGAACAGATACGTTACTGCACATTTGTCCTGGAACAGATACGTTACTGCACATTTCCTGAGTACAATGAGACACATAATGAATGGTTTGTAATAATAAAAACTATTATTTGTTCAGTTACTTGACAACACCATTTAGTGTTTCAATAAAGAACCAAACTAGTAACATATATATTACACTGGAAGCTGAATTTCTTCAGCGAAAATATCCTCAAGTCCTCAATTTGTCTGAAAACATTGCCTGCTATGTTAAGTGAAGAACCGTTGACTGCTATTTTAACTGAGACCATTTCTTGACGCATCGTGGAAAATAAAACTTTGTTTTCTTCAAAATGCAGATTGTTTTTATCTTGTTTTGAAAATTTGACAGATACATTAATTTCTGCAACTCTATCAAGAAACATAATTCTTGCGTCAATGGCAGCATACTTTTATAATAACGCCGTGTAAAGTTTGAGAATATAGAAATCAGCTTTCTCTAGAATAACAAATAACAAGTCTACCCTTACCACTTAAAAATAGCTCATATGCATGTGGATGGAAATGTATTTGGAGCAATATCAGGAAATAAGAAACTAAAATATTTTGTGACACTAAAGGTTGAAAACAACATTCAATTAATGCACGTGTCTTTTCCTAAGTACTTTGATACTCAAGCTTTAAAATGAATACATTCAAAGTTGCAGGAAAAATGTAATTACGTAAAAACTTGACCCCAAAGTTGCATACTAGAGGTAACGTATCTGTCACCTGACAGAATCTTTGGTCTATGTTTGAGTGTCTGTATCAGAATATCTACGACTGCCAAAGGGAAATCGTTTTAGCATCATATCTAGGCACTAACCAATTTTAATTTAATACATAGTATGAAAGGAAAAAATAAAGTTCATTTTTGAAAGTTAACAAAAGTGGATTGGCGCCTGTTAGTGGAGAATGAATGTGGGACGTCAGCCGGGCCAGTTCCATGTCTCGGCATAAATGGAGGCAGGACAGGTTGCAAAATCTGATCCATGTACTGGGCAGCATTTAAGTTCCCTCGAATTTTTTCTTAAGTTAGCATTTTCATCAATTCATTGGCAAAGTATACGTCACCAGAACGACGCCATTCGTTACTTTTAGGGCGGGAAAACTTTAGTTAAGCAGTTATACGAAAATGTAAACAATGACGCACACACCATTTTCAACACCGACATGATGTATTCCGTGAACACTTGACTGTATTTACATTAAAAAATCATAAATACTTTGAAACACTTAACCGATTAACTCAACCACTTTGGACTTTGCTTCAATGTCCCTATTTTTGTGTGGAAAGTAATGAAGACAAAATGTCGCTAGAAATCGATAGGGATATGTGTGTGTCGCGTGATCATTGCCATTTAATTCGAATACATTCGTTATAAAAGACAGAACAGATTAAGCTTACGTTAGAGCAGCAGTCAAACAACAAACTTGATCACACCACTAACTATGTTATCTACAGGATATGGAAAATCACATGGCTATGATACACTCTCTCTCTTTTATGTGTACGATGTATAGCCACCTGCCACGTGGTGAAGGGCGTCAAAAAACACAGAATAGACCGAGTTTACGTTAAAATAGGGCAGTTGTAAAGGGATGATGATTCACCGTTGAGTGTTGGCCGGTATTTTTTAGATTAGGCATCCCATGAGTTCATGGTCAGACACACTTTTCAACGAATCAAAACGATGTATTGGGACATGTGATCAGGTTAACCGTTTAAACAAATACCTTTAACAAGGGTATAGAGCGGTGCGGGCTTTCTAGTCTTCGTCCCTCAGTTTCCCAGTATAGGACGAGCCTATCCTGTCACGGTTGTCCGACCCCTCACTCCTTGACTTAGCATCCTTAGACAGACCTGGCTAGTGTAGAGTCCGGGCTTACATCCCCCAGGACAACATGGAACAGCAATGCGATTGGGTAACTGTTGTAGGGTCCACTGACCCCCGAATACAGTTAAGGACCGTTCATAATTTATGGCTAGGGAGGGGTGATGATGATTTTTATGGAGAAGCATGTACAACGTTAAAGACCCCACCCCTAAAATTGATGTACAAAATAAGTGACCCCCCTCCCCTAACATGTCATGTACAAAATCAATGACCCCCTCCCCTTCCCATAATTTCTAGCATAATTTTAAACATAGTTTTATGTACAAAATTGCTGACCCCCCACCCCAGTACGTGTGTAAAATAATTGCTGACACACCCTAGCTCCCAAGAACAAAATGGGTGACCCCCCCTTTAAATCATCATCAAACAAAAAGTGACAGTGGGCGTTGTCGCCCAGTAGTGAAGGCCGTCTTTGTACAGTCCGAGCCGGGGTCAGGTTGACACGCCAGGCTGCCCAATGGCGTCAGCATTAGATTTGTTTCGTTGGTTTACCTTTGCCGGATGGGTATTGCCACTTGGAAACATGTCAGCATGTATCATGTGGGATTTACTCATCCTTAAATTCACCTCAGTGACGTGATATATTGACTGAATAGATTCCCTCTATATACTCGTACATGTAAATAGCCTATAGCAGGTGTAGTCTGTTGTTCTATACTGCAACATCAGTTTGGTACACTTAATGTTCTTTGTTTGTTGTTTAAAGCCGCACTCAGCAATATTCCAGCTATATTACGGCAGTCTGTAAATATCGAATATCGGCACTGTCTGATACATGCAACCAATTACAGAAAAAGATTAATGTTCTTGAGAAATTTTGTAAACTCACTGGTATGTCAGTAAATCTTAAAAAGACTAAGATTCTTGTTTTTAGAAATGGTGGCCCTTTAAGAGATTATGAAAAATGGTATTACAATGGTAAACAAATTGAATGTGTATCCTTTTATAAATATTTAGGACTTGTATTTACACCTAAACTTGTATGGAGTAAAGCACAGACATGTCTTGTTTCTCAGGCCAATAAGGCATTATTTTCTGTAAATAACTTCCAAAGAAAAATGGGTGGTGTCAATTGTAAAGATTTGTTTAAAATATTTGATTGTATGATCTCACCTATATTATGTTATGGAGCTGAAGTTTGGGGCACCAGTTATTGTAAACTCATAGAGTCTGTACAAATTAAATTTTGTAAGTATTTCTTAAAAGTTGGTAAATTAACTTGTAATAATGTGGTACTTGGAGAATGTGCTAGACTCCCTTTACAAATTGTATATATGACTAAGGTTATCAAATATTGGTGTCATTTATTGTACTTACCCCCAAACAGACTCCCAAAACACTGTTACAAAATGCTGAAATCATTAGATGATGTTGGACGTGTAACTTGGGTAACTAATGTTAAACATATTTTATTTACTTATGGTTTTGGCTATACATGGGTCAGTCAGGATATTGGTAATGTCAAGTATTTTATGTTTCTTTTTAAACAAAGACTGACCGATAATTTAAGCAATCCTGGTATTCTTCCATTGAAAATTCACATAAAACTGTTTATTATTGTCAGTATAAGACTCTGTTAGATGTAGAAAAATACTTAAATTGTAATATTTATTTAAATTTGAGATCTGCCCTTTCAAAATTTAGATGCGGAAACTTTAATCTAGCAATAGAGACTGGGAGATATGAAAATATTGCTTCAAATGAAAGATTTTGTTTATTTTGTAAGTCCAAAGGTATTAATGTTGTTGAAGATGAGTGGCATATTTTGTATATTTGTGAATGTTTCTCCGATATTCGAGGGAAATATATTGGGAAATATTTAAGTAAGCCGCCGACGATAAACAACTTTATCCATATTATGCAATCTGCAAATGTCGATATGATTAAGAATGTTTCTTTATTCTTATATAATGTACAAATTAGAATGAAGAGCAGAACATTTTTATAAATCATTGTGTACCATTCATGTGATGTGTGATCACGCATTTGACTGTATTATGGGCCAGTGGCCTTTTACTGAATAAAACTGTCTGTCTGTCTGTCTGTCTGAATCTGGACCTCACAATCCAGTGATCAACAGCATGAGCATCGATCTACCGATCCGACCCCGTTAGTTGCCTCTTGCGACAAGCACATAAGAAATATACTCACAATTCATCTTCTTGTAACTAATGCTGGGTTTAAAGCATGTTCATGATAATGATGTACTAATTGCTTATTCCTGCCGATGCTGGGCCAACTGCATCTATATATTAAACTCAAGGTTGACTAATTACAGCTTTATCTAATAGGGTTATTAGATTTCCATTGTAATGTAAGTTTAACTGATTATGGTAAATATATAACATAAATAGCTGAATGTGGAACTGAACTAAAGTAATTCATATCAAATATAGTTCAAAGGATATAGGTGATTGGTTTCCCGTTTCCCGTGTAAGACTAAATATAATGGCCTCCAGACACTCCAGCGACGTCGTTGATTGCCTGCAATTGTAGCCGATGACGTGGACGGTACGTCATGATGTCAACCACAAGCTGCATGCTGCAGGTTCCATTACTTACAGGCCGATGTCATATAGCTCGAACTTTGCTCGACTTCAACCGAAAATATCTATCAAACAATGCCTTAGAATTAACTGTCAATGACTTTATCTAAGTTTCAGATTGGCCCTCGAAACATCAGAAGATATCAACCTGACACCTGACACCATAATGCAACCCTCGCGTCACTTTTATCTGGTGATTGTTGGTGCCCTCACTATGTTCATCGTTGAGCACGTCATCCTACCCTTCTTTTCACCCCACAGGGTGGGGACCACCGAGTTTATGCGCTCGGAGGCATATCAAAGGTTCATGCATACACCAGTTCGTCCCAGTCTTGGTAAAACTAAAGTGTATAGTTTCAATGGAAGTCACATGCAGCAACTTCATGATTTTTGCACGTGGACAGTGCATGTTGATTGTGTCCCCCTGAACACACCACGAGGATTGACGCCAATCCACATACACGATGTAGCGGTTGACAAGTGGGTGTCCAAGAAAATAAAACATAATGGAGTATGGGAATCTAACAACATCAAACTTGTTTTGTCAGAACTGCAAAAGGACCCAGATCTTGGCTTCATGGACTTAGGGTCTCATGTTGGTGCCTACTCCCTTTCTGTGGCCGTGTTTGGGAGGAAGGTGGTATCTGTGGACCCTCTTATAGAGAATGTCCAAAGACTTTGTAAGTCTATCCAGAAGGGTGGATTTACGGACAGGATGACAATTATATTTAATCCTCTAGGTGCAAACCATTCTCTCGTGAATTTCAAGCGTATTCCAGACAATCTTGGAGGGACAAGTGTTGTAGCGTCGTCTACATCGTCGCTCACATCACCTTGCGGTGAACCATCTGACTCTTACACTATAACTTTAGATGATATTTTACCATACCTTCCATTCAAGAAAGCAGTTTTGAAAATGGACATACAAGAATTTGAATATTACGTTCTCCGTGGTGCTGGCAGATTTTTCAAGGAGATTGAAGTTCCAGCAATTCTTATGGAATGGGTACTCATGAAAACAGATATCAATGGTGAAAACCTGGTAGAGTTATTATCAAGCTGGAAATATTCTGCATACGAGCCTATCATTGGAGGCAAGAAACTCGACCCAACTCATTTCAGAAGCTGGCCATATGATGTACTATGGAAGAAGGCAAAGCTTGATCAGTAGGACACCATGACATACTTTTCAAATTGTTCATGAACAAAATTTCATGAATATATTGCTAGTTTGGTGAATATGTGTATGTTTAAGACTGAAGCATGCTTCTTATTTATGATGAATTACAAAGGAATATAGTTCATCATTCAGATGTATATTTGCTGTTGAATGAGGTGTTTGTGAAATCGATAATGCAGTGAGGTAAGGGATCCAGCGGATTTCACACAATGACATAAGAGCAATGGGTGAACTGAACGTCGCACTGATCAAACTGACATTTACATAATGGCTACCTAGAAAGAGCTGTAACAGATGGACATAGACAGAAGACAGTGTAGTAGGACATGGCTGCTGATGTACAGTGACATTGCTCAGATCTCGTGTGGTACAATGTAACGTTCCTTGATCGATTTCCATGTGTTGGACTCCCGTAAGGTACAATGTGTACATTTGTGTTGGACTCCCGTAAGGTACAATGTTTACGTTTGTGCTGGACTCCCGTAAGGTACAATGTGTACGTTTGTGTTGGACTCCCGTAAGGTTCAATGTGTACATGTGTGTTGGACTCCCGTGAGGTACAATGTGTCATCCTGTGCTGGTCTCCCGTAAGGTACAATGTGTACGTTTGTGTTGGTCTCCCGTAAGGTACAGTGTGCACGTTTGTGCTGGTCTCCCGTGAGGTACAATGTGTACGTTTGTGTTGGTCTCCCGTAAGGTACAGTGTGCACGTTTGTGCTGGTCTCCCGTGAGGTACAATGTGTACGTTTGTGTTGGTCTCCCGTAAGGTACAGTGTGCACGTTTGTGCTGGTCTCCCGTGAGGTACAATGTGTACGTTTGTGTTGGTCTCCCGTAAGGTACAATGTGTACGTTTGTGTAGGACACCCGTAAGGTACAATGTGTACGTTTGTGTTGGACTCCCGTAAGGTACAATGTGTACGTTTGTGTAGGACACCCGTAAGGTACAATGTGTACGTTTGTGTTGGACTCCCGTAAGGTACAGTGTGCACGTTCATGCTGGACTCCCGTGAGTTACAATGTGTAAGTTTGTGCTGGACCCCCGTAAGGTACAATGTGTAAGTTAGTGCTGGACCCCCCGTAAGGTACAATGTGTAAGTTAGTGCTGGACCCCCGGTAAGGTACAATGTGTAAGTTAGTGCTGGACCCCCGTAAGGTACAATGTGTAAGTTAGTGCTGGACTCCCGTTGTGTAAGTTAGTGCTGGACCCCGTAAGGTACAATGTGTAAGTTAGTGCTGGACCCCCGTAAGGTACAATGTGTAAGTTAGTGCTGGACCCCCGTGAGTTACAATGTGTAAGTTAGTGCTGGACCCCGTAAGGTACAATGTGTAAGTTAGTGCTGGACCCCGTGGGTACAATGTGTAAGTTAGTGCTGGACCCCGTAAGGTACAATGTGTAAGTTAGTGCTGGACCCCGTAAAGTACAATGTGTAAGTTAGTGCTGGACCCCCGTAAGGTACAATGTGTAAGTTAGTGCTGGACCCCCGTAAGGTACAATGTGTAAGTTAGTGCTGGACCCCCGTAAGGTACAATGTGTAAGTTAGTGCTGGACCCCCGTAAGGTACAATGTGTAAGTTAGTGCTGGACTCCCGTGAGTTACAATGTGTAAGTTAGTGCTGGACCCCCGTAAGGTACAATGTGTAAGTTAGTGCTGGACCCCCGTAAGGTACAATGTGTAAGTTAGTGCTGGACCCCCGTAAGGTACAATGTGTAAGTTTGTGCTGGACCCCCGTAAGGTACAATGTGTAAGTTAGTGCTGGACCCCCGTAAGGTACAATGTGTAAGTTAGTGCTGGACCCCCGTAAGGTACAATGTGTAAGTTTGTGCTGGACCCCCGTAAGGTACAATGTGTAAGTTTGTGCTGGACCCCCCGTAAGGTACAATGTGTAAGTTTGTGCTGGACCCCCCGTAAGGGACAATGTCGGACTGAGAAATGTTTTGCGTTGAAAGGGTCAAACGTATTTATTTCCCTAAGTGACGTTAGCCGACTGAAGCACTAGAATAGTCGGGTGACTCAATACAGTGTGACGTAATGCAAAAAGTGTACATTTTCGTCTGATAAATTTCTGACGGGCCTTTGATCTTTTAGCGAAGCATCTTAGATTTAGCTCTTTAAATACCGTGTCCCATGCTGTCGCTTGACTGTACTATTCCTGCAATACATATGTTAGTTTGTGCGTGCGCCTGCGTATTAGAAACAGACCGCTATATATTATTTTCTTGAGTTCATGCTTGAGTGTGTTTGAAATATCGAGACTGCGTCTGTAACGTGCTACTGACATGCTGGAAACTGACGTGCAGTGGTCAATACGTTTCGTTTTCCATAGCATGTGGTTAGTAAGCTATGGTACAGATACAAAACAAACCCACTATCTTAACGATCGACCAATCAGGGAGTCCCAGGATCGATTGGTCAAACACCAGCTTCTATGGTAAGTCGAGATCAGAAGGGGAGTCAAATTTCAACAAGCTGCTGGAATACGAGTTACGGATCAAGAGATTAGCAATAGCTTGAATGCTGCTCGCCTCCACGCTCGATGACAAAGTTATGCCACCCGTTAAAGATTAGGGCGGGGAAGGGTAGGAAAAAATGGAATCGAGTACCCGCATGTGCTTACCCGAATCGGAATCGAGTACCCGGAAATGTAAAGAATACAGCGCTTCTGTCAACTTTCTGAATATTCAATCACGAGTTGACAGAGATTATTATAGAAACTTGAAAGGATGGCAATAAGACATTAAAACAGATCTTAGGCTATTTAATTTACGTCTATTTAACCAACATAAAGAGTGACAGCATTACTTACTGACTGACTGACTGAGTTTGGTTTTACGCCGCTTTTAGCAATACTCCAGCAATATCACGGCGGGGGGACATCAAAAATGGGCTTCACTCATTGTACCCATGTGGGGATTCGAACCCGGGTCTTCGGCGTGACGAGCAAACGCTTTAACCACTAGACTACCCTCGTAAAAACACAGAACCTTTCGTTCCCGCCGCCCATGCGTAGATAAATTACAGTCGTTAATAATAACCTTCATTAATCGGACAATACCAATGATGTGCTACGTCAATTATGAAAAAGACAAGTTATTATCTGCCCTTGTTATTACAGAGTTCTTTCCCTTTCCGGGTACTCGATTCCTAGAAATAGGACTCGATTCCAGGTGTACCCGACCCGGATTCGAGTACCCGAGTACCCGTCCCAGCCCTATTAATTATCGTAACATTATATTGCCCGCAGACGTCAGTATTGAACACAAAGTAGTACCCACTCTCCTATCCACAGTTCCATGCAAATGTTAAATCAGGAGCCAGTGTGAGGCCACGTCTCGTGGTTACAGATAAGTCCTGATACACTTTGCAGTTCCTTGATGGGTGTGGTGGTGTCTGGTGACGTCAAAATAAACGTCAAGACAATGTCAAGACAAATATGACGCTGGACTATGGCGTAGCGTGGCGTTTCGTTACTGTGACTGGGCGAACATGTGCACTTGGACATTAGGAGATATTGTGCATCTATAGGCCACTGTGGCTGAGCTGGGACAATCGCTACATGAGAAGCTTGTCAAACTGCCTAAACTCGCAATTCGTTCATTATTATCATACAACAATTACTAGCAACTAATATCTATTACAATTTTGGATATTTGCTAACATCACATATTTTTTAGAGTGTGTGTGTCTCTAAATACTTTTCACCCCTGAAAACACAATGCTATTTACGAAAGTGGTCAAATGTAACACGTTATATTTCTCTATAAGAATCTGCTTGCCGATGCTGCACGTGCAACGTTCGGTGTGAAACGCCCGTTTAAAAATGAATCAAGCGCACGGCGCGATCACACACCTTGGTTTGGCAAAGAATGCAGAGATAAACGTAATAACTTTCATAAATCCAAACGCAAATACTTTAATTGCAAAACATCTCTTAATAAAGCTGAGTACCGCCGATGTTCTAAAGAGTATAAGAAGTGTATGAACAAGCATATCAAGCAGTATAAAAATGAATTTTGTAAATTGACTAGAGAAAAACAAAAGCATAATCCTAAAGAATTTTGGAAAATGTTTACGAAGAGTAAAAGAAATATCTCTAGTGATGCACCTGATATTGATAAATGCTATTAACATTTTAAAGATATAAACGGGAAGCAGATTTCAGATTACCCCGAAATAGACCGCGAAATCATCGAGAAAGGCTACGATGACTACATGCTTAATAAAGATATATCATTTGAAGAAATAGCTTTTGCAATTAAAAATCTTAAACGCAATAAAGCCGCTGGGACTGATCAAATTGAAAATGATTATCTTATAGATTCATTTGATCTACTTGGTGCTACATATGTTGAATACTTTAACTTGATTTTATCAACGGGAATATTACCGGACGCATGGTTGACGGGCTCTATCAGACCCATCTACAAAGGAAAGGGAGATAAATCAGACCCAAACGCATATCGACCAATTACGATACTCAGCTGTTTCGGTAAACTGTTCAAAAGTATACTGAATAACAGACTTAACACTTTTCTTAAAATAAATAATGTATTAACCCCTGCCGAGGCGGGTTTTAGGAATGACCACTCAACTAATGATAACATCTTTGTAATGTTTATGCTCAACCAATTACTAAAACTAGTAAAAGAAAACTGTTTTGTGCCTTTATTGACTTCTCGAAAGCGTTCCATAATGTTTTTAGGGTTGGGCTCTGGCATAAGCTACTTAACAATGGAATTAAGGGTATATTTTTAACTCTTGTTCAAAATATGTATGCTAACTATCAAACAATAATATGTCGGATTACTCCCCATGCTACTCTCGCGTGCGCCAAGGTGAAAACCTTTCCCCTCTTTTGTTCTGTTTATTCATAAATGACCTGGACGAATTCCTTACTAATGATGGATGTACATCTGTGAGTCTTCCTAACTTCCCAGATATTGACATGAACCTATGTATTTCATTTATGATACTACTTTATGCAGATGACACAGTCCTTTTCGCTGATTCAGCCCGTGAACTTCAACGTACTCTTAACTCATTCCATACATATTGTAACATGTGGCATCTGGAAGTAAACCTAGATCAAACAAAAGTACTTATATTTGGGAGCGGTCCAGCAAAATACTCTAAGCTAAAGTTCTATTATGCAAATACTTTGATTGACATTGTAGATGATTAAAATTACATTTATCTTGGAGTGACTTTCAATAGAAACCGAAAATTCAATAAAGCAATAAAAATAACTTTCAGACAGCGATTCTAAAGCTATGTTTTGCCTTTTGAAAAGAAACTTTAATACACCTATAGATTGTTTACTGAAAGCATATGATTTCACCGATCTTGCTTTATGGCTGTGAGACATGGGCATATGAAAATTTTCAAGTTATAGAGAAGATTCATTTGAGATGTCTTAAATTAACTATTGGTTTACGCTACCCTACCCCAAATTATATGGTATATGGAGAACTGGGGAGAGTTCCACATTTATATATTAGCCGCTAAAGGGGTAATCTGTTACTGGTATAAGAAACATTCTGGTGGAACTACTCCCAAACTATCAAAATTGATTCATAATTATGCACTTATCCAAGGCGGTAGAGAAAACGAATATGATATTGGGACCAAAATATGTAAAATACATACTTGATAATTGTGGTCTATCTTATATATTTCATACCCCGTAAATGTTTCATGCCAATGGTTAACTTCTCAGGTGGAATCAAACCTAAAAGATCAATTTTACCAAAGTTGGAAAGTTGAGATAGAAAATAGCCCTAAAAGTTTCTATTACAAATACATAATGATTAAAAATCTCCCGATTTTAGAAAATTATCTCCTCCTGCCGGCTTATGTATTTTAAAACACAGAACCTGTAACCATAACCTACCTGTTGAACTTGGCCGTTGGCATGGCATTGATCGTGAAAACATAACCTGCAATCTCTGTAAATCACCTGCTGTAGCAGATGAATTTTATTATTTATTTTAATGTGAAACTTTTACTGAACAAATAAAAGAAATACATTCTCATTAAATACTTATCTTTCCCTCATCTAATAACTTATTCCTGAAGCAATACCTTGCACAATCAAAAATTTAGCAAAATACCTAAACCTAGTTGATACAAGTGTAAAAAAGACTAAATGATTATTTTGTAAACTGTAGCTCAGCTGTATTTATATTGCAAAACTATCATTGTACTTTCTGCCATGTTGCCTTTATGTAGATGTATTGCAAATGTTTATAATTTTTCTCTTGTACCACAAAGAGTGGTTCTTTTGAGAATAAAAGAGTTTGAGTTTGTTTGTAAATCACGCTTCGTGGCTGAGTGGGTTATGCGACTGACTCTGTGGGTGGGGGTGGGGGTGGGGGTTCGAATCTCGGAAGGGACTCAACCCAACAAAAGTACTAGATTCTGTACTTTACTGAGAAGGTGTAATTCAATATATAATATGTTATACCTGTTCTCCCACTTTACGCGAACTGATGTGGTATTGTGTATTTTTATTGAACAGTAAGTGGTGATCCTGTTATGCACTGCTACCTTATGCAGCCCTAACCTGTTTCACATACACGTGGTGCTTCTCTATACCATGTTCAGGAATCGAGCATGCGTCTTCGCATGCGTCTTCGACAGAAACCACACGTTTAACCACCAGGTAGACAAACAACTAGTCTCTGAAATGAACATATCACTGAACAGCAAAAGTAACGCAAGTCTGGCTATTTGTCAATTTTTTTAATAGAAGACAACCAAACATGTCTAATCATTTATTCTATAGAAAACACTGTCAATTTAACAGTTGAAAGTTGCTTTTGACATTGAATAGCAATAAGTTCAAATTGATCACAGTCCGTCAAATGGAGATACCCCTGAACGCGAAAAGTGACAGTCTCTTTAGTAGCGCGTATAGTCACCTTGAGCTTGCACACAGGCCGTGCAACGTGGCCTCATTGAGTTCACTGGAGTCTGAAAGACTGCCTGAGGCAACTGGTTCCGCTCAAACACCGCTCAAACACAATCTGTATTCCAATTGTGCAAGTGTGAGTGGCTGTCTACCTGCCCCAATCCTTCATCCAATTTCGTCCCAGAATGTTCAAAGTGAGCCATATCCGGGAAAGAGACGGCCATGGAAAAATGTTAACCTTTGTTCCGTGCCAGATGATCAATCAACACCCTTGCTGTGTGAGGGCTGCTGGCGTTGTTGACGTGTCAAAACTGGCCCCACATATGGCCGTCGGCAGTGGATTCCAGCAGCCCGAAGACGACGCCTAATCGTATCGCTGGACACTGCTCCACTTGACCCAAGAACTAAGGCTGCTGTTACTGTTTCTGCTTGAGTTCGGTTCTTTAGATGAGTGACCCGGATGAACCGATCTTGCGTATGAGTTGTCACTCGTTGCCGTCTGGTACGGGGACGATCAGCAGCAACCCCGGTTTGCTGATGACGTTGAGTAAGTCGTGTAATGTGGTAAGATGACAGCCCAATTGCCTAGCTACAGCGGTTGCAGAGCTACCTCCGTGCAACTTTCCAATGGCCACCCCCCTCTGCTCAGTCGTTAGTCTAGGCATCGTTTGTGTGACGTGTACACCTCCTAGTGTCAATACTGAACTGGTTTTTGACACAAACCTTTATAAAGAATACCTCAGAGTGAAATGCATGTTTCCATCCAGAACCGTCGATGCACGTGCTAAAATTATGGTTTTGCTGCACTGTTGGTGTGTTTGTGCGAATGGTTCGTATGGACGTCAAATTGCATGACATCATCTCATCTGGGATCATTACGTCACTTTACCATGAACGTTCCATAAACATGAACGCTTACCATAAAATTTCATGTTTTCGAAACTTGTGTTTCTTTTGCTGTTCAGTATATTTTACAAGAAAGATATATAAAAAATAATGAAAAGGAGCCCTGAGACTCTATTCATTTTCAGAGACTTGAAACCTAGACTTGGCACATATTCTAGATTTGCATGGGCTACATTGGGTATATTTGTTTCAGGGTCTGTAGGACAGACTATTATAACCACCAGGTTACCGTATCGCTCTCATTCACACCACTGTAATGTATGATGAACTGAACATGATTGTCCGTAATGATGACCAAACGGTAGAACTAGGATACCGCATTGCTGTCATACACAACAAGCCAGCCTTGTCAGTTGTAATATATAATGCTACATAAGCATGTACAAAGACCCTGTGTAGTTTGCACCGTGCGTTACCCGCAAAGATCCGGGTTACAATTAGCCTTGTACAGCCCATGCTCGTCGTAAGAGCGGGATCGAGTGGTCAGGCTCTCTGATTTGATTGACACAAGCCGTCGTATCCCAAATGCGTAGATCCATGCTCATGCTGTTGATCACTGGGTTGTCTAGTCCAGACTGGATTATTAACATATTGCCACCATACAGCTCAAATATTGCGGAGTCCGGACCTAAAATCGACAAACCACATAAGGCACTTGAAAGAATCTGCCGAACGGGAATCATTGTCTTCAGGTTGTGGAGAAAGCAAAATCATCCCGGGAACAGCTCGGACAGGTCAAAATATCAGAAAAAGAATCGTACACACACCCACACTTGCCAATCGTTAAAGTAGATTCAAGCTTAGTGTAGGAATATAAATAATTTTGATAGGAAAACATAATTCTGTCTAAATTGAAATGGAGCCTACACTGATGGGAGATTCAGAGGAAAATCTAACTTGCTTCATTTAGGCTTTTGCTTTGCAGAAAGGGCTGGGTAGAAGGGGAAATAATGTGGTTCAGGGACTGTGAGGCAGACTGAGACTTTGGCAACAAGTTCAGTGTTCTCACCTGACTGCTGATGACAAATGGATAGTAAGAAATAGTTAAAACAGGGTAAGATTACATTACAGAATCAGTTCTTCAAGATATAGTATGACCAGAAATTATTGAGAATTTTAGGAATATGTTTAATTGGATTTCTAGTATAAACAACCTTGACCAGCTATCAAGTGCTTGGTTTCGTTCAAGAGAGACAACTCCGTTAATCCTTTTTCATTAAATTTGTGAAGAGTTATCCACCTTTGTTTACTTGCTAGCCGACAACATTTTCAGTGATCCTCAGTATGAATGATTTAGAGAAGAGGAAGTTGACTTTAGAGTATTATAACAAGGACATAAGATCAGCTAAAGTGATTTCAAGTAGAACATGCACCCCTTTGTCCACTGTTTATCGTGTTTTGAAAAATATTGCAAATGGATATGCCATTGAGCACAAGGGAGGCAGGTAGGCCCAGAAAATTGACTGTCGGTGACGGGAGGCGGCTTGGTATTCTTGTTTCTAAAACCAAAAAAAGGAGTTTAGAAAACTTAAGGCTGGATATGATTGATAGAGGAACTATGGCTGTCTGTAAGGAGACAATAAGAACTGAGCTGCATGCAATGGGTTGGCAGAAAAATCGAGGAATTCCATCACCTGAACAAAAGGAGTGAAGGTTGAACTGGTGCTTACAGCATACAAATTTTAACTGGGACAATGTGATTTTCTCAGATGAAAGTTCTGTGTCGCTGTTTCCTAATACACTGAAATTCTGGACCAAACCAACTGAAAAACCTTTGTATCAGCGCCCAAAGCAAAGTCCGAAATTTAACGTGTGGGGTGGCATATCTGTGTTAGGGGCAACGCCCCTCTGTGTATTTGAAAGGAATATGAACAGTGAGCGGTACACAGATTTTCTCGAGGGACATTTAGTTCCATCAGCTCACGTGTTCTATGGAAATTTTTGGATTTTTCAGCAGGACAACGACCCAAAACATTGTTCAAAGCATTCACAGGCCTGGTTTCGCACCCAAAATATGACACTATTAGATTGGCCAAGCTATAGCCCTGACCTAAATCCAATAGAAAATGTTTGGGGACTTATGAAGGAAAGTGTCAATAAGAAAATTCTGACAAATATTGCTGAAATGAAAGAAGAGGTGGTCCGATATTAGGACAGCATGGACAACGACTTTCTAACTTCTTTGATCAGTAGTATGCCCCGCCGCATTGAAGCCTGCATTGCTGCCCACGGTGACTTGACAAAATACTAACTGTTCACCTATCTTTGAATCTGGAGTTATGTTCTGCTAATATTCACATCTAATACGTCAGTAATGAGTGAAAAAAATAAAACATTTACAATCTATAAATTCTCAATAATTTCTGGTTGTACTTTCCTAGTATGACTTAAACAAAGACACCAATCCTGATTGAGACAGTGAGTATAACAATACACCCAAGTTGCCGTCCCCTTCCCTGGCAACAACCAAAATATAGTAGTCTTGAAATCTGGTGTTGTGTATGGACCTGATAGTTATCTCTTATAACATATACATGTTTGGTTTTCAAAAGGTCACTTTGTTGCTTGCCTTAATCTTTTGCCTTGGTTCCTACAACTTAGAGACAGAGAGGTTTGACTTATTTTTAAAGACTATCTCCATGTTAAGTATCTCATCTTTTGTTCCATATTGTATCCCTTTTGATTTAAGTCTGGTAGTGCATTACATGAGAAGATGATTACACAACCCTTTAAGCATAACATACATATGAATACAGTGAAAAACATCCCACATTATGCTAGCTCTCATCAAGACATGCTTCAAAACGGCAATGAGAAGCTCCTGTACAGAATTGAGCATGCCATCCATCTATTGACCACTAATAGACGTTAAGTGTCATTGTCCACCAACAACAACCATCAGAGGATGTTTCTTTAAACAATAAACAAGTACTATGATGAGCAGTTAAAGGGAGTGCCAAATCTAGAGTCAGTCAACCTAGCCTCGGCCTTCCCTGGTCCCAGGAACACTATGACTGAGGTGTTTTTCCTCCTATTTACCAACTGTGGCAACACCATTACTCCAACCTCATCAGTCCTGGTCTTTTAGCAGATTCTAATAAGGCTAAAACATCAAGAGACATTTCTCAATTCTTATTATTCCTCAAGCCGATTAACTCTCCTGGGAACACTACATCAGGGTTTACATGGAACAGAAGTGTCCTATTACTATGACTACCCACTATCTGGGTTGTGGCACATGATCAGAACTGTTTATCTGTATAGACTACTATCAGCTGGAGACTGTGAAGCATGGTGGAAATATCCTAGTGGACTTGCTACTGTATCATCCTGGTTTTTGTAACATATATGACAAGTGTCAACAAAACAATAATTCTTAAGAAAACAAAAAAAACAATATTTATTCATATACAAATGTTTGCAAATTTTCATGTTTCCCCTGAGTGTGTACAGACCAAACAGAAATGAATTCTCCAACAGCTTACATAAGATGTTTCGAGAAATTTGTTAACCTGATTCATCCTCTTGGTGCATCATGGATCGTGTCTGTCCAAGGGAGACAACTCATACAATATCACAGTATTGCAGACCATCAACAACAAATCACACCATATATAAAACTCTTGTGGTCTGTTACTGTACACTTGTTAGTTGTTCACTTGAAGGTAGCTGACTTTCAGCTGTCTTATCCTGGGACTTCTTACATACCAACATCATCACTAGGAGCAGTGGGATATGTATCAAGCTAAACCTAAACAGCTTCCGTGATGACCTACTGTCCCCATCACGGTAGAAGCAGTAACCTAGGTACGAGAGAAGTATAAGTTAAGTGGCAGTGATCCAGCAGCAAATGTCCATGTGGTCAAGTCTATAGCTGGAGCCATGAGGCTCAGGCCGGTGGTCACCACACAATAGCGGAAAGCTACTCGTTTACACAGTGCTGGGTTAGTGACGGACATCATTCGGTAGCCTGCGCGGGAGTAGTCTGGACGGAGGTTCCAGCTGAGGGCATTGAAGTGAGGGAACTGCCAGGCATATAGGATCGCACCAAGCAACAAGGCTCCTACAGGTGAAGAAGATAGCAAACATTACTCATGATCAATATAACAAGAGCACAGAATGGTAAATAGTGATATCAAATGTGTACTCTATGCTTGTCTTGAAGGCTAACAATAAATGTCACTACTAACAGATGTTACCAATCCTGCACTGCAAACTGTGATCGTTATGATTCATGAATTGTTTATCAGGTCACATCAAAATGAACATCACGTCAATGTGAACCAGACTTCAAAACAGATTTGGCGGTACAGCAGTTATGTTGCGGAAAGGCATCACTATGAGTATGACTGAGTGAACATCTCTCCATATTTTGCATGGGAAGGTCACTGGACAATACTATTGGGACAACAGACCAACACCTTTGCTGTCCCATCAACAAGGCCAACATTTCATCCCACTGCACAAATTGTGACTGGTCACCTACAGCTGCACAACATCCATACAAAGCCTCTCCCCAATTGAACACATCTAAGACATGACTGGGAATATGGGACCAGAGGAGTGAGACAGATGCCCTCAAATCACCAAAACAGTTACACTGTATTCAATGTTTGACACACTTCAGATAACAAATTAAATCATCAACTTCCCATCTTAACCCAATCTTCCTTCAAGACAAAATCTGCTGTCATAATTCTCTACTTGTTTTAATGAGTTCTCAATTTGTTTATTATTATCATACAACTCTTACTAGAAACTAATATCTTTCACACTTTTGGAAAATCGAAGTTATTGTTCCAATCTCTCTTACTTTATTAAAGAGTATAGATTACAGATAAGAGGTAAGTAAGAGTGTACTGAACAAATGGGATACAATCAGACAACTCACACATTACCACACTAACCAATCTAGTTGCCTTTTACAACAAGGATGAGTGCTGGGAGCCAGGTCTAACTGTTACCCACCGAGGTTTTTAAAAAAACATCACTATGATGAATATGAACACCAACCTGACTCAATCCCGCCAGAACTCGCTGCCCAGCCCATCATGGGGGGTATTGCACCGACCACGGACCCCACCCACGTGTTGGTGATGCTCAGCCTCTTCATGGGGGTATAGGCTAGAGTGTACAGTCCAAGGTTGAAGGCCCCAAGCAGGGCTGTCGTGCTGTTCACTCCCAGACCCAACATTGAGATGCCTGTCACTCCACACACACCAGCAAAGATCATACTATGGAGATGGCTAGAATAACGAGGGAGCCATATCATATCCACTGTTACAGCAAACACCGATTACAAAATACAACCTCAGTATAGCACTGACATAGTAATATCCTTCGTACTTTAAGTAAGGGAGCCTGTGATCCAGATACCCATGATACAAGAGGTAGGATACAATGTTTATCACAAAAATCAGTGATTCATAACCATGGCCTTCTGAATACAGTCTCAAAATCAGCCATCCAGTAGAACTGTTCATTTATAGAGTTGATAAAATTAATATTTAATGTTCCTCAGATGACAAGTATACATGGTAAATGAATAATGGTCAGTATTCAGATCAGCTGTTAGCCTCAAAACGGTAACAGCATAAGTATATGAGCAAATGATGTTGATAAGAATTATTTGATATTGTTCATATTGTTGCATATACTGATACCGCTTTGGCTGCTCACAGGTTAGGTTCAAAAGAAGTCAAATACATCAAGAACAGGTACATGTATAAGATTCTCCAAATTATACCTTGCACTAATAATGCACATAACAAAATTATTGTGAATGTGTAACTTACCTCAGGTGACCTCGGACCAACACTCGGTTCTTTGTGCGGTTCATCTGTGAGTCAAATGGGACTTCGAAGAACTGAAAGTAACCGTGAAAACATCACACATCAGACACAACCAAATAATCTGCTGGGCTGTTCTGTACTTCTTGAAATTAATATTCTGAAATATATCAGGGTTCTGTTCCTTATTTAATGTTGTGCCCTTTCATCTCCTATCTGTGATCAGTCAGTCCTGTATTGCCATACAAACTTTCTATTAACACATGTAACACCTCCACATCACTTGGGATACAGTGCATGATGAGTGGAAAGTTTATAATTCAGTGTAAAGATGATTTTTTTAGGTTTCCAATCCAACTTTATTCTTCTGACCTATACTGCTGAGAGACGTCAGTAGTTATTAACCTGGTGTTAATCTTAGGATCATAAATGATGGGTGCTGTCTACATCATGCCTGCTTGAAGCTTCCTACCATGGCTACTGATGATCATGTTGATGTGACATGTTGGTGCTGACCAAACATAAGATTACCGGTACCTGATTAACAGAATTCGCTGCACAGGAGGACAGTCCAGTACCAAGTGTACAGAGAATGAATGTTGCAGGATCAAAAGCTCCCGGTGCCATTGCATACCCAGCCATTGATGTCAGCACCACCAGCCCTGCAAAGTAAACAAGACAGGAGTGAATGAGTTTAGTTTTATGCCACACTCAGCAATATTCCAGCTATTTGGCAGCGGTCTGTAAATAATCATGTCTGGACCAGACAATCCAGTGATCAACAGCATGAGCATCGACCTGCGCAATTGGGAACCGATGACATGTGTCAACCACGTCAGCAAGCCTGACCACCAGATCCCGTTAGTCGCCTCTTACGACAAGCATGGGTTACTGAAAGTTCATTCTGACCCGGACCTTCACGGGTAAACAAGACAGGAACATTCATTACTTCCTTCAGCTAGATAGAATTTAAAACAGCCACAAATCACAACATTGTTCTTGCCAAGAAGCACAACTTCTCATTTGTTTCATGCCTTTTATTACCGACGTGAGTTGCTTGAGACCAATTCTAACATGGATCCTCAGGGCTTGTTACAGGGTAAAGGAACTTTTAAACTGAGAGCCTGGACAATTTTTAAAAGTTGAAAAACATACCGTGTGATGATCTATACAACAGGCACAAAATCAGTGATGAATATTCTTTAGTAAAACATATCTGTGTAAACATGTTAAATTCATTTATTTATGGAAGATACTAAATACACGACAAACTTCATACTAATCATAGTACAACTCTGAGGATTCAGATTTGAATGGGATGGGGTACTAACGTCATGTCAGTAATGGTTCTGTTCATACCAGTCTTCAGGCATAAGTTACACATAGTAAAGGCAAAGATTGTGTGACTTTAGATTACATATCCACTACTGTCTTACCAGTTAGCCTGATCTTTGAAAGCTTGAGGTAGTACTGGGGTAGCTGCCTTAAATCCAACTTGCATTCTCTCCACAGATTATCATCAGTAGCTGTTGTAGTCTTTGGCGGTACTGTGACATCTTTGTGAACATCACTGACAATCTCCACTGGAGGTGCTGATACAAACAATGTTTTCACCTTACTCTTCGAAGATGAAAATGGAATGCCTTGTCCGAGCGGAAGAATAACACTTAAATTTCTACCAACATTTTTTGCATTGAGATGTACTAGCTTTGCTGCTGTGCGAAAGTGAAGTGACACATAGTCCTTGGGTGTAGCTGAAGGGGCCAGTGTGATGTTTTCCAACTCATCATCAGGGTTGGACTCTGTCCCTTGGAAGGAACCTGGGGAGTCTTTCTCGTCAGGTACTGCACGAGTTTCATACTGAAAAAAGAAATATATGATTGTTCTTCATTATATTCAAATGCCAAGAGATGACTTCTTTTGTATGCTGTTAAGAAAGACAAAATACAGTTGACTTGCAGTTGCACACTGTGTACTTCCAGACAAGAATTACATCCCTCAGACTGCACCATACTAATTAATGTCTGTGGCTTTCACCAACAAAATAATGGCCTAATACCTGCATCGCTTTTAATACTTTAATATACTGTGATACAGCTATTATCTGATCAAAACCGAGATAAACCAAACAAGCTTATTCAGTATAGACGCCTGAAGGTCCGGGTTAGAATATTGATCTTCAGTAACCCATGCTTGTCATAAGACGCGACTAACGGGATCGGGTGGTCAGGCTCGCTGACCTGCTTGACACATGTCATCGGTTTCCAATTACTCAGATCGATGCTCATGCTGTATATCACTGGATTGTCTGGTCCATACTTGATTATTTACAGACCCATATAGCTGGAATATTGCTGAGTGCAGCGTAAAACTAAACTCACTCACTCATTCAGTATAGCTAATTATAACAATTGTGGATGAAAGTGGCTTGAGCATGTTCTCCATCAACAGACCAAATATCAGTAAACAATATATTAGTTGACGTAACTGAACATTTGTTCTTCGAGTGCAGAAACATGATAAACTTACTTAGATACATTGGCAGTGTTTTTCAACTTCTTTATGAAGGTTTTATGAAGGCAATAAACGAATCGTCTGAAATACCACTGCACCAACTTACATGTCTAACAAAATGCTGCGTGATTCCTGGTGAAAAGGCTTTCGTGTGTAACGTCCTGTGTCTGTTTAACTGTTGACTGTTTACTGTCTGCAGACGCCTCCATCGGACACGATTGATCCTCGTCAAGGTTATACAAGGGTTACATGACAGACGCATCGTAACCGGCAACACAACCGAAACGTACGTAGGTGCCACTCAGAATAACATTTTGTGGATGAGAATTGAATACTTTAAAGTATTTGTTCACATATTTCATTGTATATGTTGTTCAAGTCACATATCATACTATTCTTGACACACGTTCTTCGAGTTCACTTATGCGTGGTACTTGACTTCCGGGTGACAGCGGAAGTAGTATTGGTCGTGTAAGACGCGAGATTGCGGCTTGTGTCGTCGATAGAACTAGAAGATGGGGAAAAAACAAATCTCCTGGTATAGCCAATAAAGAAACCTTTCAACGTATTAACTTTTTGTATCAGGTTAGTACGTCGTGTGTTATAATGTAAATCTTATACTGTGCATAAATCTATCAGTTGGCAAGTATTTATAAATGCTGATTTGCCATATCATGGGATACACCCGAACCGGCCCCTGGATATTTAACCCAA
The DNA here is from genome assembly GCF_003918875.1 of Haliotis rubra. NCBI lineage: Eukaryota > Metazoa > Mollusca > Gastropoda > Lepetellida > Haliotidae > Haliotis > Haliotis rubra. The sequence continues at coordinate 1,372,179 of NW_025766336.1, forward strand.
ACCGGCCCTTGGATGTTTAACCCAAACCGGCCCCGCAACCGAACCGGCCCCTGGGTTAATTAACGGTAATCAGACAAACAATTAATCAGACAGACATGAAGATTTCAATTAATTTATTATATATATACAGACATGAAGATTTCAATTTATTTAATTTATGTACAGACATGAAGATTTCAGTTAATTTATTATATATATACACAGACATGAAGATTTCCTTTTCCTTATTGTGCCTGTGGATGATTCTGAAGCTACTTCTTAGTTATGAGAGATGTTATTAGAATAAGGGTCTGGGATGGAGTCTTGATGCCCTGTGAATATTCTGTCCAGATGTCTTGTATATGCTGGTTAAATGCCCAGGTCTTCCGCTGAAGAATGTTTTAGTTTTCATAATGTTAGCAGAATTCACTCTGTGAAAGGTGGTTAATGTGTGTTGAAAATCTTGACAAATGTTCCACACATGGAAACATGCGAAAAGATGAAGGATGACATTATTTTTCGTTACTGGAAACTTGGGCATAACAAAGGTGAAACGTGAATTCATTATATTGGTTTTATGCGCTATTCTTGTATTGAATTAATGTGTCAATTCTGTGGATACGATACAACGAAATGTTAGTACACGTTTTACTTCAGTATTGTTTTGCAATTGATTTTTAGATTCTTAAAAGAATTACATAAAATGTCCTCTACCACGGGATCTCCGTGATCAGCAGGACTTGCATGTTCACTTGCCTCTCATCGACACTAATATTCGCTAATATATTTTCAAAAATCGGTATTACATGTAAAGACATATGAGTAATATGTTTTCGTCATTTATGTTAAAGGAACTTTAATCAATATGTCAATGTAGAAATATTTACTTCTCGGGGCCGGTTTGGGTCAAATATCAGGGGCCGGTTCGGGTTAAATATCAGGGGCCGGTTCGTGGGTAATTCTATCATGCAGTACCCAGGACACACACACACACATATTTCGTAAGCATAATTTTCACCCACCCTAGCCATAAAATATGAACGGACCCTATGTAGTTTGTATTTCCAGATCACTATGGATAACAGGACTGAAGAAAATAAGATATCTTATACTTACTTTTACGTTATAACATTAAATACAAGGTCATCAGTGTGAACAAGTATGCTATGAGTTTCAGAATTTGTCCTATGTCTTCCACAGGCAGCACACCAGAGTCTGGGAACCTCTCCGTATGATGTCAGTCTGTGTCGCTATTACATTCACACACTGAAGACACTTGCCAAGAGACAAGTTCTGAGACTGTAAGTTCATCAGACATGAATATGTGGTACTCAGGTTGTACATGAAGTCGCAAAATCTAGCTACTGTATCACGTTCTCTAATTTCTGAGAAGGATTTTCCATTTCTAACTGACTAAATATGTTGGATCAGCAATCCAAAACTGTAACCATGACAGGTGTTTGAGACTTGAGGTAATGAAAGTGTGTCAGGTGTATAGTCAAGCTGCCCTAGATAAATTGTGCAAGCACAGAGATTCTAGTGTTTTGAATCTATGTTAACCAGTGATTAATATAAGAATATTTTAAGTACATATCTATATGAGGTACCATATGACATGCTTGGCCATGTCATTTTACACATAATGTTACAAGTTTCATGTAAAAATTGTTTTCTCGTTTGGTCTAAATTTACCCTTCTATTCATGAAATTACATCCAGACCCTTTCCAGAGATGACATATAACTGTCTATATCATTACAATGAGATCCACTACTCCAGTAAGTTTCCTGACTGACTGAAGAATTGTATAATGGTATTGATGTGTTGATAATGTTGATTCTGTAACAATACAAATTTATTAACATCAATACTAAATTAGAAATTCAATACCACAGAAACATTTACATTTATTAAGGTTAAAGTAAGAAATCAATAAATTATATTTTAGATGTATAACTTCTATCTATATAGATATAACAATGCTAACATTTTGAATCAATGACATCTCTGCTGGTGCATGAAAGTTTGTTTTATGGAGATCTAAAATGTTTGAACCAGTAATGTCGTGTTATCAGTTTATCATCTGACTTGTTTAAGTGTAAAATGTCTGCTAAAGCAATATAATAAGCTTGACAACAGGTGTGGTTTCTCATCATCAGACACCCAGACATGAGAAGGACGCTGTGCAAGATGTGCAGTGTGTTACTTCTGCCAGGGCTGACAGCGAGAGTCAGGACAGGCAGTGAGTATTGTAATGAGGACTTTAGATCTCCAACACATCAGGGTTATTATGTTTGTATTGGAAAGCTCAAGGTTCACCTCCAGCAGTTCACCGTATCAGCAGGCTTCATATTAGATATATGTCCAAGATATATCCTTGCAGTGCTTCAGCCAGGCAAGCGCCATTGCGCCATTGACACTAAAAAATATACAGTGGCACTTTTTTTCAATGCAACATTTAATATAATCCACAGGTCTATGAATGTCAAAAGTCTCAACTGCATTGGCACACATTTTGGTAGTTAAGGTGCCAATTGGCAACACTGAAAGAAATCCTGGCTGAAGCACTGGCCTTGGGGAATATTTAAGGATTATGAAATATGATCACTTAAGTCTCTCATAGGATTTTATCCCAATTTGAAATGTATAATCTCTTGCATGGGTATTGTTTGATGTAAAAATTAGATTTGATTTCATTGCATCATGTAAGGTTGTGTTCACCAGAGAAAACATGGATAAACATGATGCAGACTATATTTGTTGTAGCTTCTGTAAGTGATGCTAACAGATGTTTATCTCAGTGAGGTCAAGGTGAACATGGTGAACACCACTAGAGATCTACAATCCTGAAACCATTACAGTTTGTGTTTGTTCAATGAACAACTGCTTATGAAAATTGTAACATTTTTTGTTTGTGATGATCATTATGGTTATGTTTGTATTCTATTCAGGGAAACAGATCAAGTTAACAAAAGTCACATGTTTGGAATGTGGAGCTACTAAGAGGTTTCCATGGAAACCAGATCATCAGCTATGGGCAGATACAGAAGAGGCATGGCTTGCTAAAACATAATCTTGTGGAAGACATGTGGCTATACAAGGGCTTCCTGACAGTCTTCAGATTGGGTTTTCCAGACATGGAACACAGAAGTATCTCTGATGAACATGATCACCTCAGTTGACAAAGCAGCCACAAGTTGAATATCAGAGATGTAATTTTCCATCATGACAGAAATCTGTGATCATGGCTTCAAGTCCCTGATTATGTCTCTAGATGTGTCAGCACTATACCGTTGTTGAGTTGTGAGTGCCCAAGACCTGCATCAGTTTTCACCCATATCAAGCTGACATGCCATTGCAACAGAAATAATGCTAAGAGGGGCATTAAACCAAGTTGACATTTATTCAGTGGTGGAACATGCCTCTTCACGAACACAGGTAGATCAGGTCAAGAAACCCTGGGAGGCGGCCACTGAGACCTGGTCTCTGTGAGCATTGTGTATCTATTAAAGTCACCTATAGGTTTGGTTTGTTGTTTAATGCTGCACTAATCAATATTCCAGGGCAGTCTGTAAATAATCAAGTCTGGGTCAGACAATCCAGTGATCAACATCATGAGCATCGTTCTTTGCAGTTGGGATGTGATGACGTGTTTCAACCACGTTAGCAAGCCTGAACACCGGATCCTGTTAGTCACCTCTTACGACAAGCATGGGTTACTAAAGACAAATTCTAACCCGAACCTTCACGGGTCCACATCTATGGGTAATCTAGTGGACTGTTTCTTTTTGCTGTGTGAAGGTAAATGTAAAACAAATTACTATCACTACGCAGTGCTAATCACAATGACCAGATGATGATGCTTAGTAGTTGTGGTAACAGAGAACACTCACAAACGCTGGTCACTCTCATGATTCATGCTACTTGGACTAGTAGTGAAAGTATTCTAGCTGTGTCGTTCTCACCTCTTTGTCTTCCAATCTTTATACATACTGAAAGAAAGAAAAGGAATTAAAGTTTGGGAAGATGTTTAGTAGTGTTTTTACTTCTATCAACCTTTGATATAACTGGGATGTTGCAGGTTACACACTGTCCAGTGTGATATAACTGGAATGTTGCAGGTTACACACTGTCCAGTGTGATATAACTGGGATGTTGCAGGTTACACACTGTCCAGTGTGATATAACTGGGATGTTGCAGGTTACACACTGTCCAGTGTGATATAACTGGGATGTTGCAGGTTACACACTGTCCAGTGTGATATAACTGGATGATGTTCCAGTGTGATATAACTGGGATGCAGGTTACACACTGTCCAGTGTGATATAACTGGGATGTTGCAGGTTACACACTGTCCAGTGTGATATAACTGGGATGTTGCAGGTTACACACTGTCCAGTGTGATATAACTGGGATGTTGCAGGTTACACACTGTCCAGTGTGATATAACTGGGATGTTGCAGGTTACACACAGTCCAGTGTGATATAACTGGGATGTTGCAGGTTACACACTGTCCAGTGTGATATAACTGGGATGTTGCAGGTTACACACAGTCCAGTGTGATATAACTGGGATGTTGCAGGTTACACAGTCCAGTGTGATATAACTGGGATGTTGCAGGTTACACACAGTCCAGTGTGATATAACTGGGATGTTGCAGGTTACACACTGTCAGTGTGATATAACTGGGATGTTGCAGGTTACACACTGTCCAGTGTGATATAACTGGGATGTTGCAGGTTACACACAGTCCAGTGTGATATAACTGGGATGTTGCAGGTTACACACTGTCCAGTGTGATATAACTGGGATGTTGCAGGTTACACACTGTCCAGTGTGATATAACTGGGATGTTGCAGGTTACACACTGTCCAGTGTGATATAACTGGGATGTTGCAGGTTACACAGTGCAGTGTGATATAACTGGGATGTTGCAGGTTACACACTGTCCAGTGTGATATAACTGGGATGTTGCAGGTTACACACAGTCCAGTGTGATATAACTGGGATGTTGCAGGTTACACACTGTCCAGTGTGATATAACTGGCATGTTGCAGGTTACACACACCACAGTCCAGTGTGATATAACTGGGATGTTGCAGGTTACACACTGTCCAGTGTGATATAACTGGGATGTTGCAGGTTACACACAGTCCAGTGTGATATAACTGGGATGTTGCAGGTTACACACTGTCCAGTGTGATATAACTGGGATGTTGCAGGGTTACACACTGTCCAGTGTGATATAACTGGGATGTTGCAGGTTACACACTGTCCAGTGTGATATAACTGGGATGTTGCAGGTTACACACAGTCCAGTGTGATATAACTGGGATGTTGCAGGTTACACACAGTCCAGTGTGATATAACTGGGATGTTGCAGGTTACACACTGTCCAGTGTGATATAACTGGGATGTTGCAGGTTACACACTGTCCAGTGTGATATAACTGGGATGTTGCTTAGGTTACACACTGTCCAGTGTGATATAACTGGGATGTTGCAGGTTACACACAGTCCAGTGTGATATAACTGGCATGTTGCAGGTTACACACTGGGATGTCCAGTGTGATATAACTGGGATGTTGCAGGTTACACACAGTCCAGTGTGATATAACTGGGATGTTGCAGGTTACACACTGTCCAGTGTGATATAACTGGGATGTTGCAGGTTACACACAGTCCAGTGTGATATAACTGGGATGTTGCAGGTTACACACACCGTCCAGTGTGATATAACTGGGATGTTGCAGGTTACACACCGTGTCAGTGTGATATAACTGGGATGTTGCAGGTTACACACTGTCCAGTGTGATATAACTGGGATGTTGCAGGTTACACACTGTCCAGTGTGATATAACTGGGATGTTGCAGGTTACACACTGTCCAGTGTGATATAACTGGGATGTTGCTGGTTACACACAGTCCAGTGTGATATAACTGGGATGTTGCAGGTTACACATATCCAGTGTGATATAACTGGGATGTTGCAGGTTACACACCGTCCAGTGTGATATAACTGGGATGTTGCAGGATTAATAATAATAATAGTAATAATATAATAAATGTGAATGTTATAATGCACTTTCCATGCACAAGGCCCATGCTGCAGCGCTAACAAAGTGAGTGGATAATAATACATATATACAATAAGGGACTAGTTGCTAGTCATAATGCAGTGAAAAACAGATGAGTCTTGATAACTGGCTGTTGAAGGAATACACACTGTCAAGTGTGATTTAATGGTGATGGAGAGAGTTCCAGAGTAGAGTGGCAGAGCAGACATGTTGCAGGATTTCCTTCCAGTTTGAGCTAACTGAACCCTGAGGCACAGAGAGTGTGATATAACTGGTTCAGATTCACGGAGCTGTCTTTCTGGAGTGTATGGGGTAAGGAGTTCCTTCCAGGTATTCTGGGCCTATGCCATTGAGGCATTTGTAGACAAAACACAATATTTTAAAGTCAATTTACACACTGTAAGCCAGCGTGGTATAACTGGGATGTTGCTGATTACACTGTAAGCCAGCGTGGTATAACTGCTGGTATGTTGCTGGATTTCCCCTGGGTTGCTGTGATGTAGTATTGAAAAACCCTATTAAATTGGATACAGAGTTGGTTACTAGGTTCAACAATATATATAGAAAAATTCATTAGTCCATTTGTGTATCAGAACAATCTGTATAAAAACGTGTTAATCTGGATAATTTGAATGCTAATTCAATGGGCATGCACTGTGCACACTGATGTTCATAGACTCTTCTCACATTTCATATTAATCAGCATCACACCCGTTGAATGAAACACAAGACAGGATAAAATTATAGTTCTTTTAATATCAACTCTCCCAAAAAGGGGAAACATTGCATGAGAGGATACTTCCTCAACCAAAGGAATTGCATAAACTTTTGAACGATCCAGAACAAAAAAACACACCTGACTCACTTCTTGCATATTTCTAGTACACTGTTTCACATACTTTGTACATGGGTTTGATACCTTCCCACAATTTGATATCACCTGGTTACAGGAGTGTTGTGGCACAGACATGGTGCAGCATAGAACATACATACATCTGTAGTACAGTTAGGTTAATCATGAACCACAGTAAAGTCTCTTTATTCAGATCTGTAGGTATACAATGTTTGCAACTGTTGTACTAGATAATTATTCCGTGCATATTCACTACTACACACTAGAACATATAACCTGTTACCACAGTTGTCATTACTGGTGTTCTGGTGTACTACATATAAAGCAGGTGTCCTGTGAAAGTTGTTGATAACAGTTCCCTATTCTGATATGTTTTCATAATACAAACAGTACAAATATAACAGCCCCCAAAACAAAAATATGTACCACAAAATAAAGTGTCCTGTCTGATTCATATGAAGAATAGCAAACTTGCCAGGCTGAATCTTACCATAGTGTCCCCAAAAATTAAATACTAATTATATGTACATCAGATACAGCAGAGAAAGAAGCTGGTACATGGCAACCACATTAAGTATTTGGTGTAGTGCTAAGTACCTCATAAATTATCACTATACATATATGATACATCATAGACGGTGTACAAGCCTTCTCTGCTCTATCAAGGCTCTCCAGTAATCAGTCACCCAAGTCTGTGCTAGACGGAGTTACTTCCACTTAGGGGCTTTCCCACAGGGGGCTCTGGCCACCCAGCTTCACACGCTCCGAGCTGGTACAGAGAAGGGCAAGTGGGACTAGATGACCTCATTATTCCTGGTAACAGCCCCCTCACATGGCACATGCATGCATGTTGCAGCAGTGGAATAAAGGCCCCATAGACTTCAGACAGATTAATCATTGTAGCATTTAGTGAAGTAAGCCTGAAATTAAATGAGTAAACAAATGAACTGACCATTAGAATCTGATCCTTCAAAAAGTATTGACATGAATTTACAGTAAAGTATATTACCATCTAGGCTAGTGTCAATAAATAAGAGTGACCAAGTGAGTGAGTTTGATTTTACGCCGCTTTTAACAATATTCCAGCAATATCACGGCGGGGGACACCAGAAATGGGCTTCACATATTGTGCCCATGTGGGGAATCGAACCCGGGCCTTTGGCGTGCCGAGCGAACGCTTTAACCACTAGGCTACCCCACTGCCCCGTCAATAAATAAGAAAAACATCTTAATGGCTATTCCTTCAAAGAACCCAGGAGTAGTAAAAATGACACAATTAGCTATCAACATCATTAAGGCTTATCTGGCACATATGTGTCCTGATGTAGGTATGGTTTTCCTGTGAAATAACATGTTTTATAACACTGTGACTGGTAATTGTCAACATTTTCACAGGGGAGAATATAAACCTTATCAGGTCAGCCAGTGAGATACACAAGGTATCCATGTGCCTCTCATTATATATCATTGTAGTATTCAAACTTTTGTCACTCTGTTAACAAGAAGCACTGTCCAAACATTCTAGCAGTGTTGAAAATCACATTCAAATATGTGGCAAACAAATCCTGACAGTTATATAGCTTCATAAAAAGAATAATCAGAATGGGTTCAGTAGTTCTTCCTCTCCTAAACATTTCTATTGTCACACTTTATTTCTGAAGTTCAAAAATGGAAATTGAGCAAGCAAATTGACATGTTTTGTCAATAACATAGCAATTATCTGTTTGTATTTAAACAAAGAACATAAAGAGTGTGGAGAGACAAAGAGTGTGGAGCTGAGTCAGTCTTGATTGGCCGTGAGGTAGAACATCCTGAGATTCGGAAGGGCTGCACCAGGATTCAATATCTACGATGTGGACTTCAGTTCTGAAAATTAAATCATTCCATTATATTTATAGCTTTAAGTAATATATGCCCTATCCCAATTTCGTAGAAGCTATACTTCTTAGTTTTAGACAATCAGTTTGTTCATATTTTGTTCACAGCACCATATCATGAGACATAAAATATTATTATATGGTATCAGTGAAATCAGTGAAATGATTCAGCAAGGTCACGCATCATGATACACAGGTCATGAAAGAATTAGCGTTACATGTTCACTAGTAACAAGAAGACAAAGTCATCAATATCCAATGGCAAAATACTCTTCATGATTATGTCTACGAGTTATGATTATGTCTAATATTTAGGTGTGTATATAGAAAAGTGGAAGGAGAGTATTGAAAGGTTTTTAAAGTTCTGCTCCAAAAAGGAGCACAACCACCAATTTCAGTCTAAGTCAAACTTGTTGCCATGGAAACGCCAAACATATTTTATTCAGAATTCCCAAACTACCAAAAGGCACCAGTACACCACCAGATCTATGTATGTGCCAAGTTTGGTGAAGAAACATTGAACGGTTTTAGAGTTCTGCTCCGGAAAAGAGCACAACCAACCATTTCAGGCTAAGTCAAACTTGTTGCCATGGAAACGCCAAAAATATTTTATTCAGAATTCCAAAACTACCAAAAGGCACCAGTACACCACCAGATCTATCTATGTGCCAAGTTTGGTGAAGAAACATTGAACAGTTTTAGAGTTCTGCTCCGGAAAAGAGCACTACCACCAATTTCAGTCTAAGTCAAACTTGTTGCCATGGAAACGCCAACAATATTTTATTCAGAATTCCAAAACTACCAAAAGGCACCAGTTCACCACCAGATCATCAATATCCCCCGCAATGGCAAAATACTCTTCATGATTATGTCTACGAGTTATGATTATGTCTAATATTTAGGTGTGTATATAGAAAAGTGGAAGGAGAGTATTGAAAGGTTTTAAAGTTCTGCTCCAAAAGGAGCACAACCACCAATTTCAGTCTAAGTCAAACTTGTTGCCATGGAAACGCCAAACATATTTTATTCAGAATTCCCAAACTACCAAAGGCACCAGTACACCACCAGATCTATGTATGTGCCAAGTTTGGTGAAAAACATTGAACGGTTTTAGAGTTCTGCTCCGTCAATTTCAGGCTAAGTCAAACTTGTTGCCATGGAAAAACAATATTTTATTCAGAATTCCAAAACTACCAAAAGGCACCAGTTCACCACCAGATCTATCTATGTGCAAAGTTTGGTGAAGAAATAGTGAACGGTTTTAGAGTTCTGCTCCGGAAAAGAGCACAACCACCAATTTCAGTCTAAGTCAAACTTGTTGCCATGGAAACGCCAAAAATATTTTATTCAGAATTCCAAAACTACCAAAAGGCACCAGTACACCACCAGATCTATCTATGTGCCAAGTTTGGTGACGAAATAGTGAACGGTTTTAGAGTTCTGCTCCGGAAAAGACAAAAGTGCACGGACGGACGGACGGACGGACGGAGTCCATTTTAATACCCCCCGCAAAACGCGTTGCGGGGGATAAAAATAGCCACTATGACCAAGTTTCTACAGCTAAGTCTTCCTTTTGTACCTGCTCCGAAATACGTACAGTCAAGAATTTTTAAGATTTGATGTACCGGGTAAATATGCATTTCTTGAAACACATTACAATGCATTGTTTAATATTTGACTGACAAAAATACTGGAAGGTCATTGTAAGAGAAGCTGGTAATTCATATTAGCCCATATTGTATTTTGTATGTATACAGAAAATTAAATAGTGTGTATTGTGACGGCGCATGCGCTTTTGGTCTGAATGACTTGACATAAACTTTAACTTGGTCACTTTGTAATTAATTATTAATGATCTAAGGGACCGTTCATAATTTATGGCTTGTGGGGTGGGGTGTTTGATGATTTTAAGGGGTGTGTCACCCATTTTGTTCTGGGTGTGAGATAGGGGGTCATCAATTTTGTACATGTTTGTTGGGGGTCAACAATTTTGTACATAAAAATATTTTAAAATTATGCTGTAAAAATATGGAAAGGGGAGGGGTCACTTACTTTTTGTACATAAATTTTAGGGGGTGGGGCATTCACATTGTACATGCTTCTCCATAAAAACATCATCACCCCCCCTAGCCATAAATTATGAACGTCCCTAAGACATAATTTGTTGGGTCTGAATGACTTGACACAAACGGAAACTTGGTCACATGTTCTTATATCACATGATGGATCAGTATCAGTCAAGCTAAGAAGTAATCACATGATCTGTTGGTGTCTGAATGACTTGACACAAACTCGAACTCATAACTTATCTCAGGCTAGTCCTCCACAAAGTCGATGAAACTAAAACCATGGATGGGAGCTTGTACAGATAATCTTACCTGGTTTTAGTCTTTCTGAAGTTTATAAAAACCCCAGAAAAAGGAAAGACTTCTGCCCATATCCCCCCTTAAATTACATTCTAGTTAAATCATATAACCTGAATATATATTCCTCATCTGAAAAGGATCAGTTTTAACATGTTTCTTTAATTGTATCTGAACATACTGAAAGACATATCCAATTTCTAAAAATGCCACTCAAAGAAATTTGTCCTCATTGTTAAAATGTAAGGGGGATACGGGTGGAAGTCTTGCCCAGAAAAACACCTCTGGTTGTTAATTTACATACAGACTATTTCCATGTGTGATGTGTAGTAGACCTGTTTCTCTTGTTTACTCAAATTTGATATTGGTGGTCAGTGTCAAGATCTCAGATGATTTTGTTTGTATGAATTAGCTTATGGTACTTAAAATACATGTAATGTGGTATTATATGAATTAGCTTATGGTAATTAAAATACATGTAATGTGGTATTGTTAAAGTGGGTTATTAAAGTTTGAGTTTTTTTGGTTAGATTTTATCTGGTAATACTATGGGAACAGGGTTATATTCAGGGAAGCGTGACCAGGTATGGCCACAGAGCTGGGGAGTTAATTGATGAACAATAGGGAGGTGTAGAGTAGCTTGGGTATGGGAGGTCAGTATAAATAGTGGCAGAGGGCAGTAATTTGTACAGTCAACCAGAATCATCATCGTGTTCACCTACATGGGTTCAAGCAACTGATATTCACCTACATGTCACCCAGAATCACCAAGGTGTTCACCTAAATATCAGTCAGAGATCACCATCGTGTTCACCTAAGAGTCTATTTAATTGAATCACCATGGTGGATTATTTCTAGATATATATAGGTATGCATATACTGTAACATTATACATAGTCACTTAATGAAGATGAGGACTCAGTTCCATTTAAACAGTTCTGCCTTTAGAATTGTAAACCAGAGTAGTGTGTGAAGTATAAGTAATGACACATGCCTTTATGAGTAACTGTAGTTACCTGTATTGTATTGTAGTTTCCCGGAACTGGTCGGTTAAACCTTAGAGTAAAGAGAAGTCAAATATCTCTGCTCGTAAGGAGACAAGGGTCTCCATTACTGAGTAAGGAGTATCTCCGACAAAAAGTGAGATGTAGATGGCACAGCCATCATCAACTACACAGGCACTTTCTACTCAGGGAAATCATCGCCTAGGTGTGAGAGGTAACACACCTATACACAGGATGTGTCAAAAAGTGGAACAAAAGTCCATTGACATTCTCATGAAGAGCTGTTACACATCTGAAAGACCATAGAGTGGCAGTTCTCATTGTTTTTGTCTATTTCATTAGTATTCAATGTTGTAGTCATGTTTTTATAAGTGTGGGTATTAGGAAATAAGTATAGTTCGTAGTGCTGACAGTATATCCTTATCAACATTAGAGGTAGGCAGAATGTATGTGCAGCTAGTTTAGGTAGTTAGATTAGTTAGTTGTATTAGTCCTTTGGGAATTAGTTTAGATTTAGTATAGTTATTGGGGTTTTATTGTACCTACAGGGGAGGAATAGAGTTTATAAAACCTTATTCTATTGTGTGGTTACTATGGTATGTGACAGTGGTTACTTAATATAAGGACACATACATAATGAAACATTTGTACTTACTATCATTAGAGATAAATTTTAGAGAATCACTGAATATTCAAAATCTTGATTGGCCTTTCTTGGGTCCATCTCCAATAAATTCATGTCCAAGTCCATTACCACAATTGCCACAGGAAATCTGTCAACACATACCAATCAGCTGTACCCATGGTAACAGGACACATCAGCATAAATAAGCACCAGCTACAGGATATTTGTCAACATAAAGTATACACTGGCCACATGACATTTGAAAAAACAAAGTAAAGACAAAACACAGTCAAAGCTGCATGCAATCTCACACTTTAAATTAATAATGCAAAGTATTTATGTGAAAGCGCAATTCCTATTAAGTCTATTGCGTACAAGTATGCTTGAATTTCTGTAAATACTCAATAAATTGATCTTGCATGCGTACACACAACAGTGTCAAATCTTAGCTTGGATACTGTTGGAGAGATAAAATAACTTATGTATATTGAGAGATTCTATTTCAACACATGAACTTATCAAGTTGCAGTCTTTCTTATCGTTTCTCGTATTACAGTTCAAATATAGATAACAAACACGTAAATTGACATTTAAACGTTATCATATTATACAATTTATGGAAACTGGCATAAAACCCAATTGAGTTTGAGTGAGATGGGTACAATTTATTTGGTTACTCAAAGGAAAATTAGGATACCCAACTGAGATGAACACAAGCGAGTACATAACTCATTGACGCAAAAAGTTATCTGTAGCTCTGCACAACACTGACTGACGTCTTACCTTCATGGCCCTTTGTGACTCTGGTCGCCGTGATACACTGTCTGGTCGTATCAACTCTGTGAAGGACGGCCAAGGGGAAGAATGTTCAAACTTGGTCTTGCTGTGAAACAGCTCATTGTTACATGCAGAACAAACATAGATACCTGAAACATAAACATCTTCTATAAGATGACAAGTTAAATTTACACTATGACATCAAATGTATTCCATGATTCATGACTAGATATCTGTGGTGGTGGTGGTGATGATGATTTTAAAAGGGGTGGGGGTGGGGGGTGTCACCCATTTGTTCTGGCAAGGAAGAACCCAGATAGCATTCAGACGTTGGCCCAATGTTGGCAATCTGGGAAGGGGGATCATCAATTTTGTACACATGTACTAGGGGGTCAGCATTTTGTGCATAGCAATATTTTTTTAAAAGCTTAAAATTTATGGGAAGGTGGGGTCATTGATTTTGTACATTACATGCAGGATGGGTAGGGTGGGTGTCACTTACTTTGTACATGGGTGGGTGGGATGGGGGTGGGGGTGGGGTGGTAGTTTAGTCATTGTCATTGTACATGTTTCTCCATAAAAATCATCACCTCCCTAGCCATAAAATATGAGTGGTCCCTAAGCTCTATTTCCTTGTCTATAGTTGTGCTGAAGGGGTCGTTGTGGGTACTACAGATATGTCCCGTGGCCATAATGAGAATACATAAACGTACCCTAGGACGATTCCATTCCCATTGTGTCATATTCTTGACCGGAACTGTCATACTGTTGTATTAGATACATTTGATTGCGTTATGTAAGTAATGAGAATACACAGTAATGGATGTTTCGCGACGCACATGAATACCACTCGGGAATCAGTTGAACGGGAACAACTACATACGGTTTCGCTTTTGGATTGCGGAATATGGACTCGTCCGCATTTTAGGGTACCGGGTACGTTTCTGTATTTTGACTTTGTTTAGGGTACATATCTGTATACAGAAACGTACCTGGGGTACGTGTCTGTAGTACCTGTGCCGACAACGACCCCTTCAGCTATAGTTATGTAATTATTTTAATTGTGCATGGTACAGAGATCCTTAAGCTACAGAATCATAGCACTGGCTAGTAATTATTTAAGAGAACATTTTCGCTTCACTGATATTACTTAACATCCTTAATTTATGTCATTAGTCTTGCGAAAAAACACTGGCAGATTAGGTGTATCCCATGATAATCTTCTCATAGCTCTTCTTTGGACAGAATGCCCTTATGTTAAATAAATTAATATAGGCCTAATCACTACATCAGTTATACACAAATTATTTAAAGACAAAAACAATAAAATTATAAAAATTAAGCATATATCCCTGGTAGAATTTTTATCTTAGTTGCATAACAATTAACCTACTGCCAGTACAGTCCGATGAATTGCAAATTTTATCATTGTACAAAATTGCCACATAAATATAAATAGTACACATGTTTATCATTTACTAATACCCAACAGCTTTCTTATATTTGAAAAATTTCCAGACTCCACCAAAAAAGTTCTTTAAGAAACTATCATCGTTGAAAATGCAAAAGTTGTTATCTGTCGCGGCGGGACGAAACCGCAGAAACGGAACAGCGACTATCTCGTTAGAGTGCACGGGATACACATGCCTGATGAAAAATGAAGTTGAATGCTGATGTGAAACAGTTGATGATTAAAGTGTACGATTTTTTACGTGCTGAAGCCAAAAGGGGCAAACCATTTTATGCCATTAATAAATTCTGTAAGCAGGCAGCAAAAGCTTTAGGTGTATCAGCAAGGGTACTGACAAATGTTCTGGAACACAAACATTGTGAGGGTGATGCGAAGCAGGTAGGGGTCGTGTCAAAATCACACAAATTAAAACATTTGGACAACTTTCAAAAGAACCTTGTAAGGCAGTCTTATCAACAAGCTCTATTCTGAAAACAAATACATGTCGCTGAAAATTTTAAAAAGCATTTGAAGCAAGAACACAACCTCAGAGTATCAAAGTACACACTCTGGCTTAATCTTACACTCTTCGGGTATCGGTATAAGAAAAATTTCGGGAGAATAGGTCAACTCTGTGAACTCTGATATTGTTCGCTTGAGAAATAATTTTCTCAGGGTTATAAAGAAGAAGCGCGAGGAAGGGTTCGAGCCAGTGTACTTGGACGAGACCTGGGTCAATGCCTCGCACACTGCCAGCAGTCAGTGGGTACCCGATGGGGGTGATAAGGGGTCACGTAGAAACTAAGAAAGCTGCCTCTAGGGAAACGAGAGAGACTAATCATTCTCCATGCTGGTTGCTCCAGCAAAGGCTTTCTCCCAGGCTGCGACTTGGTATTCAGGGCAAAGTCCACAGATAACAGACTACCATTCCGAGATGAATGGTGCGGTTTTCCTCGATTGGGTTAAAAACAAGTTGGTACCAGCTCTACCAGAGAAGTCTTTTATCGTAATGGACAATGCCCCATACAACAGCGTGCAGGACCCCGACAGTAAAGCCCCGACATCAAACAGTCAAAAAGGTGATATGATATCATGGCTCGACAAATTTCAGATCGCAGATAGCTTCAGCTATATGAGATCATAAAAACCCACAAAGGTGAACCTTTCTACAAAGTTGACAGTTACATAAAAAGTAAGGGTCACGATATTCTGCGACTTCCACCCTATCACTGTGACCTTAACCCCATTGAAATGATATGGGGTATTGTCAAAGGAGATGTTGCCAGATCAAACACATCTTTTAGAATTACGTGACGTAGAGGTTTTGGTTAAGGAATCCCTTAACAAAATCACGACTGAAACTTGGCAAAACTGTGTCAACAAGTCAGCTAACGTCATTGAACAAGGTTACTGGTCTCGGGATGGCTTACAACAGGCAACTGTGGCACCACTTGTCATCCCTTTAAGTCGTGACTATGACACTACGACAGACGAGGAACCGACAGGTCTCCCGGAATAGATTTTGAGATGTCCCCCGCCATGACTGGCTGTTCCGTTTCAGCGGTTTCACCCCGCCGCGACAGATAACAACTTTTGCGTTTTCAATGATGATAGTTTCTTAAAGAACTTTTTTGGTGGAGTCTGGAAAATTTTCAAATATAAGAAAGCTGTTGGGTATTAGTAAATGATAAACATGTGTACTATTTATATTTATGTGGCAATTTTGTACAATCATAAAATTTGCAATTCATCGGTCCGTTTCTGACTCAAACGGACTGTAGTTATATATTGTTCGATTTTTTTCCAATCTTACCAACCTTTCTCGAAATGATCTCTATATTGTTCACCGCTTGACCACCCGCAAAATGACATCTTGTCATAAAGCGATAACTTTTACTTCCTTGATTAACTGCACCAGCTTCTATTTCTTGTTCCCCTTCCCGAACTTAGAAATGTACGAAAGTAACAAGCTGCGCTTTGCATATGTTACATAAGACGATGTTTCGGACAGATTCTAACTATTAACGGAATTGATTTCATTAATGTAGTTTTTATTTTAATTCTTTTACATTTAGTTTAGTTTTTCCTAAAGTGTACCTTAATATAAGTTCGAAACGTTTATCAGTTAGTACTAGCTTAGCGTGTGGTTGCCGAGATAAACAACATGGCGGATCTCATCAATCGGGTTGGGTCGCCCATGGACATTTGCGAAGAAAGTCTTGATGAGTCTCCTGATAAAATAGAAAAAAGGAAAAAGCTTTTGGCACTTAAACAACGAACAAGATCACGTATCCTTCGCATTTAAGTTGTAACTCCTCTACTTTCAAGATTTGATCACAATGGACTCGCTTCTAGAAAATATTGCCTGTCCTAATTTCGATCAACATGTCTAACTAATATATCAGTGTTGTACTGTTATATTTGTCACAGTTATTGAAGTTCAATTTTCGAGATTGTTAATATACCACCCAAAGACAATTGTTTTTATGTACGATTATGTACCATAGCCAATATCAGTATCTGTGATACTGTTGGCATATCTCCTCAATTTATATATTGGTTCTGTTACTAAATAATTTACTAAGTGATTTATTTTCATGTTAATTTGTATGGTATTATAGCCACTACAGACATACATTCAAAAGAAGTCACACAAAAGCTAAATATTAAATGGGACTTTTGGTTATCAAGTATCAACATTTGTAGGCAACCTAAAGACAAATATTTTCAAAATAAACATTTTAAATTTGTACTTGCATGTTGAAATCTTTAACATTGTCTCCAGCATTTCTGATTGGTTCCATAGAAGCGGTAAACAAGAAGATCAGCAGTTTGGATCGTAAGCTTCAGGGTTACACTCAGCTGGTGTGTGAGAGCCGTGCTGCCAGCCATGCAGACCTTGCTGACCTGTTTCCGGCCAGTGCTATGGGTCGGGACAGGTATCATCAGAGGGGTATGTGAATCATATTCGATTGGTGTATATCTGTACAAACATATACTTCAGCATTTGTGACATGTGGATTGTGGGTTTGAACAGGCTCCCACACCATGTATTTTATGGTGAGGTTTGCTGACATATTGCTGGATTGTGTGTCATCATATCATTCATTGGTTTGCCTGGTCCAAATGATGTTCAGACTTAAACAACAAACAAATCAAAGTCAGTTTGTCAAGAAATCTTCTTTTTTTTTATTTCAGAAAGGGAGACCAAAGAAGTGAACTGTTTTGCTGGAATCTATACACTTAAGTCCAGTAAGTTAAAAATCTACCATACTGAACTTGACAGTCAGTCACACTAGAAGCCTTATCAAACAGCAATGTAGCAAATATTTACAAATTTGTAATGACAGCAATTGTGAGGGGAAAGTTAAAAGTTCATCCTAACTATGATGGTTGTTTATCAGTTTTCAACGTGATCGTTTCCCTCCCCCCTCCCATCTCAGGTGGTGATACTAGATGACAGTCTACCTAGTCATGTTGATGCCTACAGAATTATGTTGTCTGGTTGTGTTTGGTTCAAATGCAGCCTAGATTGTAAAAGGCTTATTTATCATTTCACCTTTGCAGTTAGACTCAGAACTTCCGAGCCTATTGCATAAGAGAAATAATTGCAAAATGCCTTAGTTTTTCATCTTCCTCTTTTTTCACTTAAATATATGTTGAAAAGACACTTGAAAGTGTGGCCCATGTGCAGCATATTCAGGCAATGTTTTCCTTTTCATGGCAGAAACAGTCACCAGTGTCTTGTGTTCAATGACACCATTATCACTGAAGAGCAGAAATTGTGACCGTGCCCAGTGATATATCCTTCATTTCTCAGTAATCTTTGAAATCATATATGTTAATTGACATCTATTTCAGCCCTTGTCCCTGGACTCAGCCAGAGGGTGAAACACATATCCAAAATCAGTATGCAGCCGAGCAAGACAACTATCAGTGTATGTATCGGGTGTCATAGCTACAGGGTTTAATCCCACTGTACTGCATTACGAGCATCCTTAGTATCATGTTGGAAGTGTTACTGCTGCTAGGTTTGATCCCATTGTTTATTACTATGGTACATTGGAAATGTTGAAGCCAGAGAGTTGGATGCCTCAATTTATCAATATTATACATAGGTAGTGTTAACACTGCAGGGTTGATCCGTAACCAATTGTCACACGGGTGAATTCGGACAAGATCATGGATTTTTCTGTTTTGAGATGGTAATGTTATATTCATTGTATGATTTGAATGAGTGAGTGAGAATAACTTAACACTGTTGCAACAGTGAAACTTCTCATGGCCATTGCAGCAAGCCACTAAATGTAGTGAGTGAGTTGGGTTATATGCCGCTTTTAGCAAGATTCCAGCAATATCACAGCAGGGGAACACCAGAAATGGGCTTCACACATTTTACCCATGTGGGGAATCGAACCCGGGCCTTTGGCGTGATGAGCTGAACGCTTTAACCACTAGGCTACCCCACCTCCCCCCACTAAATGTAAGGGAAACAGGTAACTAATTTTCATGTTTCAAGCAGGCTGTCATATTTAATTTACCTGAGCTGTTTAACATATATCATACATCAGAATATACTTGTCTTGTTACAGGCCAAGAAGGAGACAGGAAAACCAAAATTTGTTGAGGTAATTATGCATATTATAGAGCATTCAACACTTCATCTTTGCAATGTTCTTATTCAGTAATTTTTTTCCTAACCATTTCTTTTACAATGTAGGCTTTGCAGTCATGTTATATGTAATATAGCCTTATTTTGTATAATTTGTTTATCTTCTGTACAGCTGCATCAGTATCCTGGCTATGACCCCACAGAGTTAACTCCCCTGCCAGATGGGATCGCAGCTGCAGATATGCTGAAGAATGCAGCCGAGGCTTCCATGGGACTTGATCATAAAGTATACAATTATCTAGAGATAATTAGGTTGTACTTTCATGACTGCATTTAAAAATTGTGAAGAAAATTGTGTGTTGTATTTGCTAGGCTGTGACTATACACATGTAATTATCAGTACTTTTCTGTGTTGATTACAGCCGCACTTCAAGCCCGAGTTCGATCATCTGTTCTACTCTCAGATGTCACAGGCAGTATTGCAGGTCAGATCATGAACACATTCTCTCCAAGTTGCTTTTGTTTTTCTATTTTCATTGTTGACATATGGATTCTCAGAGCATTCTGAAATGATATTGTTGCTTTGCTGCTGGATGGATAAAGCCATGGCAGAAATAGATCGACTTTCGGGGAAGTCTGGCAATATATTAGGTGATTCAAATCAAGAAATTATATGATACTGTGAGTGTTCTTCCAATCCCATATTGTCTGTTCCATTGTCACCATGACTGTTCTTAACAGTGTCTCACGCTCTATGTGACCGCCTCCGTGGTGTAGGTTAGAGCATCCGCCCGGAGAGCGGAAGGTCGCAGGTTCGATCCCTGACCGTGTCATACCAAAAGACGTTCAAATATGGTACTTATTGGTCCCTGCCTGGCTCTCGGCATTAATGGGTACAACAAGGACTGGTCGGCTCGGAGTCAGTATAATGTGTCTGAGTGGGGTATTCATGCTTCACTGCGGCATGTTATCTCAGTGGGCTAGCACTATAAAACCAGCTTGGGCTATCACTATAAAACCAGCTTAAGTCTGGGCTAGTACAAGCAGCCGCACATACACATACACACGCATGCACGTCGTCATATGAGCAAATATACTCAGGCACGACGTTAAACCCAATTTCACCTCACCTCACCTCAAGCTGTATGTTCCAAAATATCTCGCCATGTCTTTTAACATACAGGATCTGTTCTGGTACTATTTCCTGGAGAAGTTCCAGTCCAGTCGCAACTCCCAGGTGAAGTTGTTTAACCGTATCGCCCACAACTACGTGAAACTGACGATCTATGCCAAGAACCCAGTTTACAGGGACACATTCCTCAAGGTGGGACCATAAGCAGTATATTGGGTAAAACTAGTTAAGAAATACAGTTTGCTCTACCCCATGTATAGTTTAATAAAGTATACTTTTGCCCTGAGTGCTTTTGTGTTATAATAGTACCAAGGGTGGTTTGATTACGAGGGGCAGACTGGAATGGCGTAGTGACGTAATTTAAAAAATCTACTTTATAGCCTGATAACTATGTCGCTTTGATCTTTTAGCGAAGTATCTTTGAATGAAAGATCTACTGAATATTCTAATTTCCATTTTGAGACTCTATTTTCTGGTCCATACTATTATGAACAGGCCACTTGTAGCTGTAACATTGCTGAAAAAAATATTTCTTTTCGTATCATTTCTATCCATGACATGTTTCTGAACTGCATTCCATGTGTTTGAGCAGGGGTACCCCATGCTGATGTGCCAGGCTGTCTACTCTGCCTTCTGCCACGCCTTCCCGGACTCATACCGCCAGTTCGGAGAGGTCTTCAAGGATGACCTTGTGGCCCTCATCATGGAGTGGATGACAGGTACATCATTGTTGTGTCATTGCATGTGTCAGTGTTTGTCGTTTGTGTCATAAGCTGTCAGAAACAACATAAGGTAGTGTGGTCTGTGATCTGTTCCAGGGCTGCCTCTAGCCCCGAGGGTGTGGCTGGGCTGGAACATGGATCATCTGGAGCCAGCCAACATCAAGATGAGGGAAGAAATACTCTCACAGAAGAACAAGAAGTGTAGGTTTTCACTTGTTGTAGTAGGTTTCACATTCACTGTAGTAAGTTTCACACCTGCTGTAGTGAGCTTCACATCCACTCAACTAGGTATAATATCCTAAATTCACACCTACTGTACTAGGTTTAACAGCTGTTCTATTAAGGTCCACACTGCTTTACCAAAGTTTACCATCCATTCCACTAAGTTGACACCTGCTTTACTAGGTTTAATAGCCATCCTATTACAGTACTCACCTGGTGCACCAGGTTTACTAGCCATCCTATTACAGTACTCACCTGGTGCACTAAGTTTAATAGCCATCCTATTACAGTACTCACCTGGTGCACTAGGTTTAATAGCCATCCTATTACAGTACTCACCTGGTGCACTAGGTTTAATAGCCATCCTATTACAGTACTCACCTTGGTGCACTAGGTTTAATAGCCATCCTATTACAGTACTCACCTGGTGCACTAGGTTTAATAGCCATCCTATTACAGTACTCACCTGGTGCACTAGGTTTAATAGCCATCCTATTACAGTACTCACCTGGTGCACTAGGTTTAATAGCCATCATTACAGTACTCACCTGGTGCACTAGGTTTACTTAATAGCCATCCTATTACAGTACTCACCTGGTGCACTAGGTTTAATAGCCATCCTATTACAGTACTCACCTGGTGCACTAGGTTTAATAGCCATCCTATTACAGTACTCACCTGGTGCACTAGGTTTACTAGCCATCCTATTACAGTACTCACCTGGTGCACTAGGTTTAATAGCCATCCTATTACAGTACTCACCTGGTGCACTAGGTTTAATAGCCATCCTATTACAGTACTCACCTGGTGCACTAGGTTTAATAGCCATCCTATTACAGTACTCACCTGGTGCACTAGGTTTAGCATCCATTTGATTAAGTTTCACACTAGGTGCTTTACAGTACTCAGGTGCACTAGGTTTACTAGCCATCCTATTACAGTACTCACCTGGTGCACTAGGTTTAATAGCCATCCTATTACAGTACTCACCTGGTGCACTAGGTTTAACATCCATTTGATTAAGTTTCACACCTGCTTTACTAGGTTTACTAGCCATCCTATTACAGTACTCACCTGGTGCACTAGGTTTAATAGCCATCCTATTACAGTACTCACCTGGTGCACTAGGTTTAACATCCATTTGATTAAGTTTACTACACCTATTACAGCTTTGCACTAGGTTTACTAGCCATCCTATTACAGTACTCACCTGGTGCACTAGGTTTAATAGCCATCCTATTACAGTACTCACCTGGTGCACTAGGTTTAATATCCATTATTACAGTATTAAGTTTCACATCTGTTCACCTGCTTTACTAGGTTTACTAGCCATCCTATTACAGTACTCACCTGGTGCACTAGGTTTAATAGCCATCCTATTACAGTACTCACCTGGTGCACTAGGTTTAACATCCATTTGATTAAGTTTCACCTGCTTTACTAGGTTTAATAGCCATCCTATTACAGTACTCACCTGGTGCACTAGGTTTAATAGCCATCCTATTACAGTACTCACCTGGTGCACTAGGTTTAATAGCCATCCTATTACAGTACTCACCTGGTGCACTAGGTTTAATAGCCATCCTATTACAGTACTCACCTGGTGCACTAGGTTTAATAGCCATCCTATTACAGTACTCACCTGGTGCACTAGGTTTAATAGCCATCCTATTACAGTACTCACCTGGTGCACTAGGTTTAATAGCCATCCTATTACAGTACTCACCTGGTGCACTAGGTTTAACATCCATTTGATTAAGTTTCACACCTGCTTTACTAGGTTTAATAGCCATCCTATTACAGTACTCACCTGGTGCACTAGGTTTAATAGCCATCCTATTACAGTACTCACCTGGTGCACTAGGTTTAATAGCCATCCTATTACAGTACTCACCTGGTGCACTAGGTTTAATAGCCATCCTATTACAGTACTCACCTGGTGCACTAGGTTTAATAGCCATCCTATTACAGTACTCACCTCACTCACCTGGTGCACTAGGGTTTAATAGCCATCCTATTACAGTACTCACCTGGTGCACTAGGTTTAATAGCCATCCTATTACATCCCTGGTGCACAGTACCCTATTACAGTACTCACCTGGTGCACTAGGTTTAACAGCCATCCTATTACAGTTTCACCTTGGTGCACTAGGTTTAGCCATCCTAATAGCCATCCACTATTACAGTATCCTATTACAGTACTCACCTGGTGCACTAGGTTTAATAGCCATCCTATTACAGTACTCACCTGGTGCACTAGGTTTAATAGCCATCCTATTACAGTACTCACCTGGTGCACTAGGTTTTAATAGCCATCCTATTACAGTACTCACCTGGTGCACTAGGTTTAATAGCCATCCTATTACAGTACTCACCTGGTGCACTAGGTTTAATAGCCATCCTATTACAGTACTCACCTGGTGCACTAGGTTTAATAGCCATCCTATTACAGTACTCACCTGGTGCACTAGGTTTAATAGCCATCCTATTACAGTACTCACCTGGTGCACTAGGT
The DNA here is from genome assembly GCF_003918875.1 of Haliotis rubra. Taxonomy (NCBI): domain Eukaryota; kingdom Metazoa; phylum Mollusca; class Gastropoda; order Lepetellida; family Haliotidae; genus Haliotis; species Haliotis rubra. Next base: position 1,396,387 of record NW_025766336.1, read on the forward strand.
TTAATAGCCATCCTATTACAGTACTCACCTGGTGCACTAGGTTTAATAGCCATCCTATTACAGTACTCACCTGGTGCACTAGGTTTAACATCCATTTGATTAAGTAGCCATCCTCACACCTGGTGCACTAGGTTTAATAGCCATCCTATTACAGTACTCACCTGCCATCCTGCACTAGGTTTAATAGCCATCCTATTACAGTACTCACCTGGTGCACTAGGTTTAATAGCCATCCTATTACAGTACTCACCTGGTGCACTAGGTTTAATAGCCATCCTATTACGGTACTCACACTAGGTTTACTCACCTGGTGCACTAGGTTTAATAGCCATCCTATTACAGTACTCACCTGGTGCACTAGGTTTAATAGCCATCCTATTACAGTACTCACCTGGTGCACTAGGTTTAATAGCCATCCTATTACAGTACTCACCTGGTGCACTAGGTTTAATAGCCATCCTATTACAGTACTCACCTGGTGCACTAGGTTTTAATAGCCATCCTATTACAGTACTCACCTGGTGCACTAGGTTTAATAGCCATCATCCACCTGGTATTACAGTTTACTCACCTGGTGCACTAGGTTTTTAATAGCCATCCTATTACAGTACTCACCTGGTGCACTAGGTTTAATAGCCATCCTATTACAGTACTCACCTGGTGCACTAGGTTTAATAGCCATCCTATTACAGTACTCACACACTTGGTTTACTAGGTTCCATTACTAGGCCATCCTATTACAGTACTCACCTGGTGCACTAGGTTTTAATCCCATCCTATTACAGTACTCACCTGGTGCACTAGGTTTAATAGCCATCCTATTACAGTACTCACCTGGTGCACTAGGTTTTTAATATTACAGTACTCATCCTATTACAGTACTCACCTGGTGCACTAGGTTTAATAGCCATCCTATTACAGTACTCACCTGGTGCACTAGGTTTAATAGCCATCCTATTACAGTACTCACCTGGTGCACTAGGTTTAATAGCCATCCTATTACAGTACTCACCTGGTGCACTAGGTTTAATAGCCATCCTATTACAGTACTCACCTGGTGCACTAGGTTTAATAGCCATCCTATTACAGTACTCACCTGGTGCACTAGGTTTAATAGCCATCCTATTACAGTACTCACCTGGTGCACTAGGTTTAATAGCCATCCTATTACAGTACTCACCTGGTGCACTAGGTTTAATAGCCATCCTATTACAGTACTCACCTGGTGCACTAGGTTTAACATCCATCCTATTACAGTTTCACACTAGGTGGTGCACTAGGTTTCACCTAGCCATCCATCCTATTACAGTACTCACCTGGTGCACTAGGTTTAATAGCCATCCTATTACAGTACTCACCTGGTGCACTAGGTTTAATAGCCATCCATATTACATTACTCACACTTGTGCACTACTAGGTTTAATAGCCATCCTATTACAGTACTCACCTGGTGCACTAGGTTTAATAGCCATCCTATTACAGTACTCACCTGGTGCACTAGGTTTAATAGCCATCCTATTACAGTACTCCCTATTACTAGGTTTAATAGCCATCCTATTACAGTACTCACCTGGTGCACTAGGTTTAATAGCCATCCTATTACAGTACTCACCTGGTGCACTAGGTTTAATAGCCATCCTATTACAGTACTCACCTGGTGCACTAGGTTTAATAGCCATCCTATTACAGTACTCACCTGGTGCACTAGGTTTAACATCCATTTGATTAAGTTTCACACCTGCTTTACTAGGTTTACTAGCCATCCTATTACAGTACTCACCTGGTGCACTAGGTTTAATAGCCATCCTATTACAGTACTCACCTGGTGCACTAGGTTTAATAGCCATCCTATTACAGTACTCACCTGGTGCACTAGGTTTAATAGCCATCCTATTACAGTACTCACCTGGTGCACTAGGTTTAATAGCCATCCTATTACAGTACTCACCTGGTGCACTAGGTTTAATAGCCATCCTATTACAGTACTCACCTGGTGCACTAGGTTTAATAGCCATCCTATTACAGTACTCACCTGGTGCACTAGGTTTAACATCCATTTGATTAAGTTTCACACCTGCTGTACTAGGTGGAACAACCATTCGATAACAGCTTTAGGACTTAAAAAACTTGTTGTGGTTCAGAATACCCAACCGACCTTTGACTTCTGGTGTTGACACTAGGTTTTTTTAAGAGGTATGAATAAAATAAGCTTTCAGATACCATTGTTTTTTTCCTGGCACCAACGGACATTGGTCATTCTGACATGATGGCCGCCAGCTTGATTGAAAAATCAATTACATTTTTATAATTGTGTTATTAGTTTGTACTTTACTTCTATAATGAATTGTAAAAAAAAAAAATTCCTACCTACCTACCCTAAATTTTAAAGAGGTGTAATCGGAACCACAACATTTTTTAGTTTTGTTTGGCCTTAACAGCCTTCACAATATTTCCACAAATAATCAGACAGTGTCTGCAGCATATGCAACTCTAAAACATAGTCAGTGCATTCTTAGTTGTATTGTAATGATTCCTATTTTAAATGTGTAGTTATTACTCATTATGAAACTGTCACATCAAGTAAATATCAAGTTTTACATCTGCCACCGTTCCTCCTGCAGCCAGCACAGCCATCAACTTTGACTTCCTGGACAGTCTGGTGTCCAGCGTTCCAAGCCAGTACACGTCCAACACTTCCCTCAACCAGTCAGGATCACGGTCATCTCTCTCCTCAAATTGGACACAGAAGAAATATGTACCCAGGATACCTCGTGCCCGTAAAAGCACTCAGTCGCTGTCTCGTAAAGTTTCAACTCTGAAAGTTGTCTCCCCTGCATCTTCCCAGGATTCCCATGTGATTGACACAGTTGCCGATGCACAGATCAGTCCAAGGAAACAGTCGCAGAAGCTGTTGGACCCTCGGAAGTTGCTGGAGGCCCTGACTCCTATCCGAGAAATGACAGGGGAAGATGAGGAGCCACACACAGACATAGAGGACAAGAAGCTTTCCCAGATGTCTGCATCTGCAGCCAAGGAGGTCTCACACTCCCGGGACACTGCAGTCAAAGTTGAGGTCAGTGAAATCACACAGTATCACATTGAACAAATCATGTGGGGAAACATCTTATAAATAGCCTCATCTAAGGGTGCCCAGACACATACTTGAACTGTATGTTTATCAAACACACACTGTCAGATTAATAGTTTTGACTAAGATAACCATACAAGATGAGAGATGCCAACCCCAAAGTGTTGCAAATTGTAGTTTCAAGGGTCAAAATTAGTAGTTTGACCATAAAATTAGTAGTCATCTAAATACTTAAAATTGCAAAGGTATTGAAATCAGCTTCAGATTTCTGACAATTTCGCTAAAATTACGTGTGTTACCTGCAATGATTCCAGTTCAAATATGTCATTAAATCTGATGAATGGAAGGTAAGTGAAGTCCGAAAATGTATTTAATGGATGAAAATGTTATTTTTCCTTATCCTGACTCATGCTACTTGCTTGTCTTCTTCTTCTTGCAAACACAGTGGAACACTTGCATCTCCCAATTGAAGTTCCCTTCAATGTAAAATCACTAATTAGTACTCACCACGAGTTATCTGTTCCCTCAAAAGCGCGGGAACGAGGGCGCCACCTCCTGCCATGTGCCTCACTCTCTCCTTCTTCGCCCAGTGAGCAGGACGTGAGAGCGCCTGTGTCTCCCTACACATTATATCCTTTATTTATATTTAGTTGGTTACCTCTTATAATCATCTACAGAGGTGTAACTAGTATCCTTATACATGATGCATTGATATTTATTCGTGTTTCTACTGTTTTATTCACGGTTCGCCGTGTTTGCTCAGTAGATTGCGTTAATGAAAATCTGCACTGTTTGTAAATTACGTTTCTCTGCTGCTGATCCGCATTTGATATGCCCTAGTTGTATTACGCCATGCTCTACTGTTTCACGTTGCAATCATTGTATTAAATTATCTAATTCTGCCTTTGATAAATATTTATTTTGCGTCTTGAGACGCGCAGCAGATAGATTACGGAAACAGTCTTCAGTCATGGCTAATAGATCAGAGTCTGATATACCATGTCAACTGTTGGCGGATGACCGCCTACCGCCTGGTAAAGTTCCACTTGAGTTGAAATAATATGTTTTCTGAAATGTTCCAGTGTAATATTGAGCAAGGCGTCATGGGTGTGTCTTAAGCCCCTTTCTATTTCTATTTTATAGATGAATTGGCTAGTGAAATTGAGTCATCTTGTTATCCTGGTATACAGATGCATCCAGAACTAACACAAGTATTTCTCTTGTTGTTAAGCTGACGATGTAGTACTCCTCTGATACTATCTGTGGCCTACAAAAGCGTTATCAATGTTTTGGAAAAGTATTGTATTGAGTATGACCTTTCCGTTAATCTAGATAAATCCAAAATTGTTGTCTTTAGAAATGGAGGTAAGCTCTCTAAATATGAAAAGTGGTATTTGAATGGCATGAGAATAGATTGTGTCCCAGGGTATAAGTATTTGGGTGTTCTTCTTTCAAAAGCTCGTCGTGGCATAAACATTTTGAAAATTCCATTCTACAATCTAAAAGGCCCTCTATAGTATTATTAGGTCACTATCGAAGCTAAAACCTATTCGGTGGTGACATTTTCTTCAGGATCTTTGATTCAAAAGTCTTACAAATCCTACTTTATGGGGCTGAAGTCTGGGGCTTGGATTGTGATATTAGTTCACCAATCGAGAAAGTTCAAACTCTGGCTTGTAAATATCTGCTTTGTGTCAAAATATCAACCCCTAATCACATCGTTCGAGGTGAGTGTGGCAGATACCCTGTTTATGTTTATGCTTACAAACGCTCTATTAAATATTGGGTATAAATTGTTGAATATGCCAGTATCTCGTCTGCCCAGAAAGTGCTACAACCTATTATTGTTAGATGCTAGCCATGGCAAAACAAATTGGGTATCAAAGCTTAAGTTATTACTTTATAATATGGGATTTGGATATATATGGGAAAGACAGTCTATTAGTAGCTTAAATTCCTTCCTGTCTGAATTTATGATCAGGGCTCAGCATATATCCCATCAAGAATGGCATAACTCGTTATCATCAAGTTCTAAAACTTATTCTTATTCTCTTTAATCTATCTATGGAACCATATCTAAGTGTTATTAGCGTTAGTAAATTTAGCATTGCACTGGCACAGTTTCGGCTGTGGTTCCCATCAATTAAATATTGAGACAGGTAGATACACAAATAAACCAAGACATCACAGGTTATGTAACATGTGCGACAATGGATATATAGAAAACGAGTATCATTTCCTTTTAGTGTGTACTGCATATAGTTCTTTACGCACACTATATATTCCTACCAAGTTTTACACATACCCTTCTTTGTCAAACTACAATATATTAATGACCTCCAACAATACCTTTGTCATCAGAAATATAGCAATGTTTGTCTATTATGCTGTAAGACACCGCCAATCATATATGGCTGCAAATATGTAATATTTGTATTATGGGCCGATGGCCTACATACATTCTGCGAATAAAGAATTGGAGTTGCCCTCGGGGGAGAAGCGTGGGACGCAGTCCGCTATCTCCAAGAAGCGACCTGCATCCCAGGACATCCCGTCGTCCCAGTCTAAGACCAGGAGAGCTTCTACGTCGTCACAACGTACGCTCCGCACCCCCAGGGCTACATCTTCGTCGAAAGTGAAACCTATGAAGACTACTAACAATTTTTCATCTGACATTCTTCCTGTTTCAGAATTGGGCTTATATGATGACGATCTACCGATCATCATTCCAGATATCTGGCATAAGAAGCGACCAGTATCGGCTACCGTCACCTCAGCATGAGATCAACACGCAGCTAGAGATGCCTACACTGATGGCAGAGAATCCACCTGAGGGTCCCGTCGCTACCATACAGAGGGCAGCGTCTACATCAGCGCCAGAGACCGTCCCAGGCGACCTGGTCAGCCAGATTATGATGTTGATGGAAGATCGATCACGGTTTACAGAGGCCTCAGAGCCGCGGGCCCCAGAGCCCAACCCACTCACAGTCTTGTAGGGCCCCAGAGCCCGTTTGCTTGACTTCAGCGTAGGGCCACAGAGCCCACAGGCAGCCTCCTCACGAAGGGCAACCCAGCCCGTATCGAAGCCTTCGCGAAGGACATCCCAGTCCGCCTCCACGAAGGACCCATATCCTCACCATTCGCGAAAGGCTTCACGGAGGAGGAGTGCTTCACCGAGCTCAGACCATGAAGAACACAGAGGTCGTTCGCGAAGCAAGCTCCTATCTAATGATTCGGATTCTGACTCGATACCTTCACGAAGGCCTTCACGAAGGTTAAGTGGCTCCAAGTCATCTTCAGCTAGAAGATCTATAAAGGGATTCACAGAGAGCTTCATGAAGCCTCCAGCGTTAAGCCAAGGGAAGTCTCCACAAAGGTCTCCCTATACAAGCCACTCGTCAGTCCGTTCACCACATTCTTCTCGTCGATCCTCTAACAGATCTAGGACTCCACCTCACTCTATTATCGGTGATCCGACGTCAGAAGAGGAAGAGGGTATCGTATTCTCGGATGCAGAAATTAGATACTGGATGGTGAATGGTTTGGAACTTTCCTCCCCGTCTAAGAACAAGAACTCAGCCCATACTTATTTGATGAAGGAAGATGATGCTGACACTATCTCCTTACCTCCTATTGACCCGATAGCAGCAGTTCCAGCTAATCTGGATGCAGCTTTTACCAAATCTACGTAGTCTCAGACAGCACATTTCCCGGTTTTCAACGCTAAGATGGACTCCTTTTTCAAGGCTCAAGATATTGATGAGAACTTTAAGTTAATCAATGAGAACAAGTCCAGGAATTACAGAATAGAACGACCGCAAGCTAGCTCAGTTGGATACCATTTCTAGGAGAATGTTTTTTGGACTGAATAGATCTAGAACTGTCAATGAAACTCTTCTCACCAAGTTCAAAGACTCTACAGATGAAGAAGATAGAATGATTTACTCGGCTCTACTCATGCAGAAAAGAGACCAACAGTTCCTAACAGATCATTTGTCAGCGCTTTCGGCAGCTACTACTATGGCTCGTCGTCAGCGTCTCCTAGCCTCCTGTAATTGGGGTAATCAATTTACCGAATCCCTCTACGCTGCCCCGTGGTCATCTCCATATCTCTTTGGTGGTAACATAGACAAGGTCTCCAAAGAAGTGTCTAAGGACTCTAGAGAGGTGCTTATGATTAAGTCCATGGATACGTTAGCTAATGTCATTAAGCAAGCATCTATGAGATACTCTGGCAAGTCGAAATTCTCTGGACTACAGAAAGCACGGGACAAGCAATTGGCTGCAGCAAAGGTTCTAAGGAGTCTTTTAAATCGCCCATACAGCAATTTCAGAGGAGGATCAGCAAGAGGCAGGTCAGCCAGAGGTTCCCTTGCTTATAAACGATGAAGTACAGGTTTGGAACGACTGGAGTCCTCCACCCCCAGCCGTTCCAGTACAACCGTTTCAAGTGGGTGGACGCCTTCATCTGCACTGGGAAAACTGGGGATTCCTACAAGATCCTTACGTATCCAACATCCTACAGCACGGATATCAAATACAACTCAAGGCCAAACCTCCGTTGACAGTCATCCCTCCAAGGTTGGACTTCCATCCATTACAACTACCAATGTTAAGAGAGGCAGTAGCTACACTGTTAAACAAGCAGGCCTTAGAAGTTCTGGATCAAGTAAACATCGTACCAGGTTTCTACTCCCCAGTTTTCCTAGTGCCCAAGAAAAATTCCAGGGAAAAGTTTCGTCTCATATACAATATGAGCATCTTCAACAGAGACTATCTAAGCAAACCGCCAGCGTTTAGCATGATACACCTACCGCCAACTCTGACGCACTTAATTAGTCCCAGAGACTACATGGCCAGCATAGATCTGCAAGGCGCATATCTACACATTCGATTCATCCCGATTCAAGGAAATATCTAACATTTATCCTAGGCGGAATACATTACCAATGGAAAGTGCTCCCTTTTGGAATCTCATTGGCCCCTGGTTATTCACAAGAGTGACCGAAACCTATCATCTCATACCTACATCGTCAAAGGTCTTATGGCGCTTTTACCTAGGCGACGGGATACAAGTGGATCCAGATCCACAGCGTCTCGAACTACAGCTGAACTTTATAATCAAGTTACTAACTCAATTAGGATGGTTAGTAAATCTACTCAAGTCAGACCTAGAGCCAGCGCCAAGATCTGCAATTTCTAGGTATCACGATTTCTAACAGCCCAGAATCGTATAGTTGTACGGAGGACCGATGGATCAAGATCAACAGTCAATCCCACAAGCCTTACTCTCTCGCTACCACTACGACAGTGGCAGAGCCTATTGGGATTACTCACATCAGCTCAAGACATGACAGTCAGAGGCAGACTACATTTATGCCCGTTGCAAGTCCTCATCAATTCGCATCTCAACGACTCTCTACCGTTCAGTCTACCAGATCAGGTCAAACCTCACCTACTATGGTGGACCAAGAGATCGAATGTTTGCGTGGCGTCTCCTTAATAGAGCGAATCGAAACACATCTCTCGTAGGACGTCGCGTCACTACAAGGTTGGGAGCCCATCTCACCAACAGGACAGCGTCAGGCCTATGGAGCAATCAAGAGAGCAAATTACACATAAATCTGCTAGAAATGCAAGCAGTGATAAACGCAAAAGTCACTGGAGCAACTTACTACAGAATGCTCAGCTGATGATTTAACACAGACAATTCGACAGTGGCGTTTTATGTGAACAAACAAGGCTCAACAAGGTCCCCGAACCTATTGACTCTATGTTTTCAATTGTTCGATTTAATCGACAATCTCAACATACATGTCAGAGCATGTCACATTCCAGGAGCAAAGAATGTAATAGCAGACGTTCTCTCTCGTCCACTCCAACCATCACCGACGGAATGGATGCTCCATACAGAGATATTCACTCAAATTATCAAGGAAATAGGAACTCCACTAATAGACCTATTTGCCACTTTCGATTCAACAAACAACTGACAACTTTTGTATCGCCAGTTCCAGACCCACTAGCATGGGCAGCGGACGCACTAAGCATATCGGTGGGAAGGACTCAGCAGCGTCGCGTTCCGCCACCAGCGTTAATCCCACAAGTGTTACTCAAAATCAAACAAACTCAGAGCCTCCATCCGATTTTGGTGGTCAGCCCTACTGGCCAGCGAGACGTGGTTTCCAACTCTTATTCAAGAAATCGGACAACCAATACTACAACTTCCAAAGTGTGCGAATCTGTTAATAAATCCGCACACCAAACAAGCACACGGAAAGCCAGAAACATTCCAACTTCACATATGGACTGTATCAAGACGTGTCTAAATAAGAGAGGTTATTCAGCCAGAGCAGCAAAAGCAGTCACGCTTGCCTTGCGTAACTCCACTCGCAACTTATACAATGACAAATGGCACAGTTTTGTCAATTATGCTGCAAAGAAAGGATTTACAGCTAGATATGCTACTCATCCTCAAGTGGCTGACTACTTATGTTATCTACGTCAGACCAAAAATCTAAAAGGCTCAACCTTATCCACTTATCTTGCAGCAATAAGCTCTGTCATAACTATGAGAACGGGTGTCAAGTTAACCAAGACCCCAGAGTTACTTGCCTTACTACGAGCATTCCGATTGGAGGATCAAAAACGCAGATTTCACGCTCCAGCTTGGGATCTAAATATAGTGCTCCAACACCTCACAAGTGAGGCATATGAACCGTTACAATCTACATCGTTCGAATTTCTGACACAGAAAACCTTGTTCCTGTTATCCCTACCAACGGCAGCCAGGATGTCAGAGATTCACGCATTGGATTACGAGAGAACACGCTTTGATGATATTCATAACATCGTGCATATGGGACTACGTTGGGATTTATCACCAAGAACCAATTACCAGGCCAACCAGACAGGTTATTTCACGTCCCAGCTCTCTCATCTATACTTGGACCTCATGATACGATGGATCTATCACTATGCCCAGTAAGAGCACTGAAAATATATTTCCAACAATCCAAATAGAGGAGACAAAAATTCAAGAGATTATTTATTCCTCTATCAACAGCTACGCAGACTGAAGTCTCACGTACTACTATCTCAATTTGGATCAGAACTGTCATACTACGTGCCTACAAGGCTGCAGGACTCGACCCTCCAAGAGCATCTAATCCTCATGAAATTAGAGCGTTAGCATCTACACTTGCTCTTCACGGCAACTGCTCTTTGAATACCATAATGGAGGGTTGTTTCTGGAGATCCGATATGGTGTTTGCCAACCATTATCTGAGAGATATCACCACCGAGGACGTCTGAGGTATCCACCATTTCGGTCCCATGGTCCTCGCACAACAGTTGACAGTTCCTCGGAGAAGATAAGTCAATCTTACAGATTTTACTACTTATCTTATAACAGTACTAAATAGCTATATGCTATATATATTTTGCTTAAATTCATTTATTATCTTAAGCACAGTACTATGGTTGTTATATCATAACAGTATATTAGGTAACAAACTCTACGGAGTTTTTGCTAATATATATTTAGCTTAAGTTTAATCATATCTTAAGCTCAGTACTATGGTTATATCATAAAAGTATATTAGCTAACAAACTCTACGGAGTTTTTGCTATTATATATTTAGCTTAAGTTTAATCATATCTTAAGCTCAGTACTATGGTTATATCATAAAAGAATATTAGCTAACAAACTCTACGGAGTTTTTTGCTATTATATATTTAGCTTAAGTTTAATCATATCTTAAGCTTAGTACTATGGTTATATCATAAAAGTATATTAGCTAACAAACTCTACGGAGTTTTTTGCTATTATATATTTAGCTTAAGTTTAATCATATCTTAAGCTCAGTACTATGGTTATATCATAAAAGTATATTAGCTAACAAACTCTACGGAGTTTTTTGCTATTATATATTTAGCTTAAGTTTAATCATATCTTAAGCTCAATACTATAGTTATATCATAAAAGTATATTAGCTAACAAACTCTATGAAGTTTTTTGCTATTATATATTTAGCTTAAGTTTAATCATATCTTAAGCTCAGTACTATAGTTATATCATAAAAGTATATTAGCTAACAAACTCTATGAAGTTTATGCTATCATATTGTCAAGCTTAAGGCTATTAGTCTTAAGCATAGTATACATGTTGTATATACTTTTATCTTAATATTATATTGTAATAACCCATATAGGGCAGCTGATAAGTTAGCAGCAGGAATTCATCAATCAGTACCTTTATGAAGTTCCCATAAGGGTTATTACAGTCATTACAGAAATCACTAATTATCTAAAATCCAAAGTATTCTGTATTCCCACCTCCGTTTCTGTCGGATTCTACAAGCAAATAGCATGAGTCAGGATAAGAAAAAATATGTAATTTTCTGATTAAAATTGATATTTTATACTTATCCTGACTCATGAGGTAAGCCTTCCCGTCCTCCCCACATAACACTTTGGATTTCCCTGAAAATTCAAGTGTTGGGCTCGCTTTATAAGGAGAGAGTGAGGCACATGGCAGGAGGTGGCGCCCTCGTTCCCACGCTTTTGAGGGAACAGATAACTCGTGGTGAGTACTAATTAGTGATTTTACATTGAAGGGAACTTCAATTGGGAGATGCAAGTGTTCCACTGTGTTCGCAAGAAGAAGAAGACAAGCAAATAGCATGAGTCAGGATAAGTATAAAATATCAATTTTAATCAGAAAATTACATTTTTGTCTATATATCCGAATTCTAATGAATTTTCTTCAAATTTTATAGAATTTCTAGTGCATTCATATTGGCATAGTTTCAGGCTAAAATTTGTAGCGACTACGATAAAATCATAGAGGTTGGCATCTCTGCAAGATGCATCCTATTGAGATCTGAATACACAAGTTTGACCCCATGCACCTACGGTTTCATTAGTGGGTAGTCCTAACAAGCTCCATATTGGTTATCAGTAAATTTGCACAGAACTTTTCTCTAAACATATCAAGACAAGTCAATGGGTAGTAATGGGGACATATTCTAACCTTGATAGCAGGATTAAGGATTAAGTGATCTGTTGTCCTCATTCAGTCCCACCCTGCCTGTCGAGGTCCCGACTTTGTGAGATCTGCCTTCAACATCAGCGGCCACAGTCCCCTCGTGGCACACTTCATGAGGATGAAGAAACTGACAACTGAGGCGGGTGTTAATTTCCGGGTACAGAGGACGGAGATAGAAAACCTGCCAGCATATCCTTCATATCAAATGTTTGTTGTTTAACACTGTGCACAGACTGGTTCCAGTTGTGTCACAATGGATGAAATGAACTAGTGATAGATATCACTAATCTTTGCTGTCCTGGTACTATGACCAAGTCACCAAGCATAACCATCTAATCCTCTTCCAACAGGAGTGGTGGGGTAGCCTAGTGGTTAAAGCGTTTGCTCGTCACCCCGTCACATGGGGTTCGATTGCCCACATGGGTACAATGTGTGGAAGCCCATTTCTGGTGTCCCCAGCCACGATAATGCTGGAATATTGCTAAAAGCAGCGTAAAACCATACTCACTCACTCCTCTTCCAACAAGCATAGGTAGCTTGGGACTTCCATGATACCGCAGTCGTAAAATGTAATATGTAATAATCAAGGGACCGTTCATAATTTATGGCTAGGAGGGGTGATGCTGATTTTGAGGGAGGGTCACCCATTTTGTTCTGGGGAGGTGGGGGGTTCTGCAATTTTGTACACATGTACTAGGGGGTCAGCAAATTTGTACATAAAAATGTTTTAAAAAATATGCTTAGAAATTATGGGAAGGGGAGGAAGGGTCATTGATTTTGTACATGAAGTGTGTGTGGGGGGGTGGAAAGTGTCACTAAATTGTACACAAAGTCACATTGTACATGCTTCTCCATATAAATCATCATCATCCCCCCTAGCCATAAATTATAAACGGTCCCCAAGATCTGATGATAGACAGTTTCATTGAACTTTTCCAATAAACGATTGGTTGGTAACACATTGGACACTATAATAACAGCTGTAAGTACTCAGTGAAGGCTGCAAAGCTCAATGTTTTAAAGTGGTGGTAAGTACATGTATTATCATTATTATAAGTATTGGACATAAAATGTCAAATGAGATGATTTGGGTATCTGACGATCTGATGTACCGGTACATAATTTTGATTCACCTCCTGCCAGCTGAAGTGTATTCTTTAACCAGCACCACTCTAGATACCCCAACCTACAGGGACGTGATCCGTACATCTCTCAAGACCATCAAAGACATAGAGCAGCAATTCTCACAGTAAGTTCCGCACCTATCATAAAGGCCTAAAAGTCAATAAACTGATGCATGAGGAAATAGCCTGACTCATGTCAGCCACATGTCCTGTGTTCATCATTAGTGTGAAACTTAGGACATGATTAATGCAAGATGACTGTGAACTGCTATAAGGGTAATGCTATGTTTGAGGGCATTATCATTTGCAGAAGCCCGAGGTCTTCCATTAACGTGACGCCACAACAGAACCTGACAATATTCGACCTTGGCCTTTGACAAGACCATGGCCTGCAACGTGTCAAAACTATTTCAGACACGTCAGTTGTCAGTGTTCGGTTTGGGGTGAAATTGGGGTTAACGTCGTGCTTTTGAATATTTCGCTCATATGACGACGTGCATGCGTGTGTATGTGCTGCTGCTTGTACTAGCCCAGACTTAAGCTGGTTTTATAGTGCTTGCCCACTGAGATAACATGCCGCAGTGAAGCATGAATACCCCACTCAGACACATTATACTGACTCCGAGCCGACCAGTCCTTGTTGTACCCATTAATGCCGAGCGCCAGGCAGGGACCAACAAGTACCATATTTTAACGTCTTTTGGTATGACGCGGTCAGGGATCGAACCCGTGAGCTTCCGCTCTCCGGGCGGACGCTCTAACCACGGAGGCGGTCCGTTCGGTTTGGGGCCACAAAAACGTAAATAGTGCAATGTTTAAGGTTAGCACCAGCAAGAAAGCCAATATTACCGTTAGGGGGAATTCGGGTTGCTTTGACTTGTTTGACCCAGAATTTCTGCCAGTCCAAATCCAAAGTCGAATGAACCAACGCACCCACTATGACGTCATTTGACAACAGAACTGATAGTGGCCCGTCATTAAGGTTGAGCGGTCCAATATCATTTGCAGCGGCCCGCAAATTTCTGATAATAGGAGGGCCGTTTCATGATAATTCCATGTGTTTTAGCTATAATATAAGGGTAATGCTATTTTTGAGGGCATTATCATTTGCAGAAGCCTGAGGCTTTCCATTAACTGCCTGACGAAGGAGGGCAGTTGAAAAAGACCGAGAGCTTCTGCAAATGATAATGCCCTCAAAAATAGCATTACCATTATTATTGCTAAAATACATGGAATTTGTGTTGAAAAGGAAAAGGAATCAACGAAGGAATTTGACTAAGTTTACTCAAAACCAACTTCTGACGGGGTTGACTGCCCGAATGCAATTACGTCATCGAACAATTCAAGTGCTGTCACAACAGAAAGTGACGATATTAGACCTTGGCCTTTGACGAGACCATAGCCTGCAACATGTCAAACTATGTCAGTGTTCGGTTTTGATCAAACAACAACGTTAATTGTGCAATTGTTAAGGTTAGCACCAGCAAGAAAGCCAATATTACCGCTATTTAAAGTGGGAATTCAGGTTGCTTTGACTTGTTTGACCCAGAATATCTGCCAGTCCAAAGCCAATGTCAAATGAACCGTAAGCCACGCACCCACTATGACGTCACTTGACAGCAGAACAGATAGTGGCCCATCGTTAAGGTTGAGTGGTCCAATATCATTTGCAGCGGCCTGCAAATTTCTGATAATGGGAGGGCTGTTTCATGATAGTTCAATGTATTTTAGCTATAATACAGTATATCTGCTTAACCTTTAAGCTTATGGGCAGGAAACATTTAAACAACCATGTACATGTTTCGCCTTCAGAATGTACACCCGGAGCATGCGTGAGAACGCTGTGTTTGTGAAGAAGCAGAATGCTATCATGCGAGAACACATGCAGAAGGAATCAGCCCTCCTGTCAAGGACTAAGGAAGTCAAGAGGCTCAGTGATCTGCTCATTCTGGAACAGAGAGTGAGTGTCGTATCCTGGGGGTGCAACATTCTAATGAGGGGAGTCGTATCTTGGATGGGCTGATTGTCAGGAAAGGAACATTGCATCTGTATGGGTTGGTTAAAGGTATGGGAACTTTGTATCTGTATCAGTTGGTTTTAGGTATGGGAACATTGTATGTGTATGGGTTAGTTGTAGGTAGGGGAACATTGTTTCTGTATGGGTTGGTTGAAGAGTGGAACTTTGTATATCTCTATGGTTTGGTTGAAGATCAGGCTGTGTTGTCGTCTGGATAGGTCACTTTGAGCTTTGAGGGTGGCCATTGAGAAATCCACATTCGGTCTTCCCTCATGAATATTGAGATGTCTTTTTTTGCAGAAAGGTGAAGATTCCATTTCTGCAGGAGCAGATGCTGCCATAGAAGCAGCACTAATGGCCCAGGAGTGAAGCGGAGTCTGTGTGATCCCCTTGTACCAACTTGATCCAACATTGTCTGTGATACTTCCCAGTGCTTCTGTGATACTTCAACAATTGTTGACTATCTGTACATAACCCAGTATGTAGTGACTTCACTGTGCAATATGATCTTGTACATGCAAGAAAGTGGATATTGTTGGGAAAATTTGCAAAAATGTCCAGTTATTCATTTTATACTTATTTTTTTTATAGATATTGTCTAATAACCAAAGATTTAAGTTTGACTTGCAAGTTGTATAATCCATGTTGACCAGCTGACTTTAATGTGATATTTCCATTATAATTTTGACATTTGTCTTCATACTTCATACACACAAAAAAGACTTCAAGACATAAATATTATGAATGTATTTGCATGAATAAACATTGTTATGGTAACATCATATTACTATATAACTGTCAATGAACTCCATAACATTTAGCACTTAAAGATTTGAATTAGCACTGAGAACACAACACTCAGATCACTGTATTCCAAGTACAAAAAACATACACTGGTAAATACAGAAATGTTCAATAAAAGTAGCTGTATCTTGATGAATAAATAACTTGATGAATACCTGTTCAATAAAAGTAGCTGTATCTTGATGAATACCTTAAAGTTGAATGAACAGAAACACTTCTTAAGCTCACTCCAAATCAAAGTGAGCAAAAACAGTTTCACATCAACCAAATACGTCACAAAGTGTAATATTGGTGCCTGATGTGATCACATCATAGCCAGTGATTTCCACATTCTGTTGGGAAAAACAAAACAAATATACTGATTGTACAAATCTTGAACATGTATATGCATGTCACTATTTGGAAATATGGCTCTGACTGAGTTTTACGCCGCTTTTAGCAATATTCCAGCAACATCACGGCGGGGACACCAGAAATGGGCCAATGTATCAGTTTCTGATACTAGTATGATTTTGAGACACGTCATTGACTGACCTACATCACTTTAGCGGTGTTCAAAAATAAGCTTGAAGTTGAAAGCCCTTACTTGCAGATTTGGGGGACCCAAGATTAACATACTTCACCCTATGTTCCCCTGAATGTTGAACACTGATCTCAGAAATGAAGTACTGTTGAAAGTAGCTGTCAATCCATCTCTGTCATGTACATAAGCTGCTTGCAACTATTAGTTAGACATTAATCTGGGAAGTCTTTACTGGCAGCGGCAGTAATATCATTAACAAACAACTATAATAATTCACAAGAAACAATAAAATATCAAAAATGCCCAGTGTATGAGGTAACTGGTCGAGGCACATGGGGTACTTACGTTGATAATGATAAAAACCATGGCACACAGCACAAACTTCCTCATCTGTGAACATGATCACCTCTAGATCAGGCACCAGGAAGACAAGCAGTGCTTGGCACAAAAACTTCGAATCATAACTGGGTAGACAAGTATGTGCCTTTTGCATATCAATCAGTTTCACTTCATATATTAAAGACAAAATTATACGTCCATGCTTATTGTACAGGCTAAGTTATAAAGTCAAAATGCTAGTGTCAATTGTTTTAAGTTGACATGTAATTGTCAAAGACAAGAAGTGGTTTGCAACCATGTGAAATAAGGCAGTGAACTGAAAACTTCTTTGAGTGGCATTTTAGAAGTTGGAAGTCAGACTTTCCATAAAGTATTATACTTTTCCATTATCCATCAACTTCTAAAATGCCAATCGAACAGATTAGTCAGATAGAACAAGTATATATGGATGACAACTTATTCTAGAGCATGACGTTTCGATACAGGTTCTTGTATCGTACGTCGTAGTAAGAAAATGATACAAGAACCTGTATCGAAATGTCTTGCTCTAGAATAAAAGAAGTTGTCATCCATAAATACTTGTTTTAAGTGAACTGATAGTTTTCTTGACTTGGTGAATTGCATTTTGAGGTTGTGTTGTTTTTTTGTTTTGGCCATAACAAGATGTCTTCCTGCACCCAAACACACAATCCTTATGGACACACATGACCTCAGACCTATATAAGTGGTCTGTGACCCAGACCCAGACACACATGACCTCAGACCTATATAAGTGGTCTGTGACCCAGTCACACATGACCTCAGACCTATATAAGTGGTCTGTGACCCAGTCACACATGACCTCAGACCTATATAAGTGGTCTGTGACCCAGTCACACATGACCTCAGACCTATATAAGTGGTCTGTGACCCAGTCACACATGACCTGACTAATGTCAGTTTTCAGGTGTTCATTGCACTACTACAGTCACTATGTACATGAGTCTATCTTCTACTATACATGTCCACATAGAATCTCCTGACGCTTGTCTTCATACAAGGACTTCATCTTGTCGTATCCACGGTTGGCATCTAGAATCTGAAATGCAGACATACAAACACATTACAACCAAAAGCAACTTGTATAGCACAACTGGTAGGTGATATATTTGACACTAGTTAACAATACTCATGCCAGTGTTAAGTGATCCAAACAAAGATGGTTGATAGCTCATTCCCTTCATCTGGGCAGCATTCAAGAATGCAGAGCTGGTATCTGTTGATTTATTTGTTGTATAACATCAGCTAATATTCCAGCAAGATGATGTAAATAATCATGTCTGGACCAGTGATAGAAATGGTTAACAATGATCCATATCACCAGGGTATTATGACGAGCCATTATTGGTGTTCCAATGATCGATTATAATCGAAAATTGATTGGTTACCCTTTCCAGATACTCAGACCACAAGACAACTGGCAGTTACCGATGATTATAACTTTGGTCCGCATTATTCACAGAAATCACAATCACATTGCGTCTACTCACGCCTCGAAATGAAGTGTAGTTGACAGAAAATGGATACATGCATATATTTTGTTTTGATAAATGTCATATTTATTGGAGCTTGCGATCACAACAAACTGTCATGTGTATTTCACCTCATTCCATGCGCATACAACTTCCGCTTACCATGTTCATGAGGGTACACTTTTCGCTCCAACCGTGATAGCACCAATTTTAACATTATTCTCAATCACAAACTGATTACCGCCTCGTCATCCATTTTCTGTCAACTACACTTCAAGGCGCATTTTAGTCATGTAGTGTTTTTATGACATCTGACCGGTTGGTAATTGATGCTGTTGATGGTAAATAATAAACCATAAAAAAAAAAAAAAATCTTTTCTTTTGTGTACCTCTACATGTTCAACTATCAGTCTCTGAACTGTACTTGCTTACCTTCAGAAGTCTGAGACAATAACAAACACATGACCTTGTGTAATATATTTATTATTTAGAGGGTATTCTTGTGATTTAATATAACCGATGATTGATCGGATGGGCCAATCCAATTGTAACTGATGATCGATTATGAAATCACAACCAATTCTCACCACTACTAGCCATCAGTTGGAGTTTTCAATCAGCATAGATTGCTGGGGACCCATCCTAACCTGGAATCCCCATTAATACAAGGATATACTCACCAACACAGGAGCAGGGATGGAGCCTAACGTCTGCTTCACCAGCCAGTCTTCATGTAGGTCGTGGATGTCATCAATGAGTGTCTGCAAAGAGAAACCTACATGTAGTTCTCACAACTAACATCTGAAGATGTGTGACGTTATCAACAGACATCTTCTGCCTCATCTATAGCATGGCCATATATTACCTACCCTTTCAATAAAGTACAGGTAATACTCTATTATTTCAAGCTTTTATCATGTAGCTAAGTTATAGATACTGAGTCATACAGGCCGGCTATTTATAATTTTGGAATTCAAACATTAGATATACAGAGGTACAGATAAGCTGCGTATCTGCTTAAATTACGCAAATATTTATGTGAAAATTCAATTCCTATTAAGTCTATTGCGTACAAGTACATTTGAATTGTTTTTAAATACTCAATAAATGTGATCTTACATGCGTACACACAAAATGTCAAATCTTAGCTTGCATACCGGTGGATAGATAAATTAACTGAAGGATATTGAGAGGTTCTATTTCATCATTCATGACATGAACTTGACAACTTGCAATCTTTCTTATCGTTTCTCATATTACAGATCAAATATAAATACCAAACACTAACATTTAAACTATATCATATTTTTAAAATTAATGGACAATGGCAAAATAACCAATTGAGTTTGAGTGAGGTGAGTGCAGTTTATTTAGTTACTCAAAGGAAAATTAGGATACCCTATTGAGATGAACATAAGCGAGTTCATAACTCAATGACCTAAAAAGTTATCTGTAGCTCTGGATATACATGTAACTTGTAGTTAGTACAATATCAAATAGTCCTTTGTCAGGATTTTAACTTACCTTTGGCACACACGACTCTTCCTTCCGTGACCTCTTTTTGATACGCTCATAGCACACTTCTGGGTCAGCATGCAAATACACTGTAACAATTGAACACATAGAAATGTTTACAGGCCATAGTTACGATGGCATATTTGGCACATCCATAGACTTAATTGTGATGAACATCTGTTTTGAAATATCAGCTGCTGAACATTTCCATTAATGACATAATTTGAAACCTATCGCAGCGGTGGAAATAACCCATTGCCCGACGTCCAAGTCCAGTGTTTTTTCCAGTCGGGCAAGCAAATTTGTATATCATGCTGTACCAATGTCCAGTTAACTTTCCAATGTTAATTATGTTGTTTATTTAAATAATCAACAAGAAAAACCGTATAGAGGAAAAATGATCAGGGCAAGTGATTTTACATGTGCCACTGTACCGGTGTACACAAGCAATTTTAAAGTTATTTCTACCCCTGCATCTGAATCTGTTGTTAATGCTACATTGTCCACCTGATGATGGGTGATGACCTGTAAATATCAAGACTGGACCAGATAATGACTTGAATGACATTGTGAGCAATGAGACACACAATCACCAGGTCTGACCAACCAATCCATCTAGTTGCCTTTAGTTATGACAACCAACACAGGTTGCTGGGGACCAATCTTACTCTGGAGCCATAGTGTACCATATGTCCAGCATACAAAGTCAGTGACAGTCAATGGGGCTTCCACAACAGACATTGAAAAACTGGTAGATAAGCGTAAATTGGCATGGCATCCCCCTGGCTCAAAGCTATGACTAGACTGACAAAATGCCTGCAACGCTTTAACTAAATATTACTCACCAATGAGATCTAACTCTGCTTTCTGTGTTTTTGACAGCCAGTTAAACCATTCTGTCAGTATTGCATATTCCAGCCCGTTAATAGTTTGGCTGTAAAAATGATGAAAACATAAATAATATGTTCAGAAATCTTTTAGCCTTATTCCTTGTCATGTTATCATAGAATGTTAACATAGACATATTAATAATTCAGTCTACAAGCTATTATTCTCTGGTTGAAAAATTAAACATGACTTATGACTAATAACATTTGGTCCTGAAGAATTGTTCTGCTTGTTGTTTCACCCAGTGCTCAGCACTATTCCAGCTGTATGGTGGCAGTCTGTTAACAATCAAGTTTGGACCAGACAATCCAGTGATCAACAGCATCAGCATCGATCTACTCAACTGGGATATGATGACATGTGTCATCCAAGTCAGTGAGCCTGACCATCCGATTCTGTTAGTCACCTGTTACTAAAAGCATGGGTCAATAAAGAAAGGACAATGTGTTTGTTGCAACAAATTACTTGCATAGAATCTATAGGCAATGTGACACAGCCACTATGAATGTACAACATGACATAGCTGACCTGCGGTAGCTGTTCTCCACGAAGCAGTAGCGGGTGCTGTACAGGGAACGCTCCAACATCTTGATGGGTTTGGTCTGAAAACATCATCAGTCCTACATTGCTACTGGTGCATCTACTCACAACAGAATGCCTAGGACTGTCTCAGACACTGAACAACAAAATCTGGCTTTTCAAATATTAACATTTGTTTTCAACCACACAGGAAATTATCAAGACGGTGGCAACACAAGAATTGTTTGTAACTCCTAACAGGTTTATTGTTGTTTGAAACACACTTTCAAGCAAAGCATAAGATCTTTCTGAATATAATTGGTCAAATATTGGGATTCATGACTGCAGGCTGAGCATAACCTGCTTTGGTCAGCTCAACAAGCCGACTTACGTGAGGCTTAGTGTGCATCTTGATGCGGGTCAGTTGAGCATACATATTGAAGGAGAAGCTCCATCTTGAAGGATCTTCATACAATAGACCCTGTAACAATTATCATTTATTAGAAATTAAGTAAACTATGTATGACACAGAAATACACACAATCATTTCATCACTATGCTTACTTCAGTCTTGCATATGCACTTTCATGATAACCATATAGAAAGTCCTATAGACCTGCTGTAATGCCAGCATTCAGGCCTCAAGCCTGCAGCAAATGAGATTCAAACTTGCAAAAATGGACATTACAATTTCCTACATTCTCAGAATTTATGGAAAAATGAGCATTAAAACAGAAATATAAATTTGAAGTGTAATATTTTTTTCCAATGTGCCAAAGGCACATCATATATAATCCTACATATATTCCTGCCATATCATAAATAACCTTGACGTATTCAATGCTCTCCAGACAGTTTGCTGCTGTAGTATTAGAATCCCTGATACTGTAATGAATACATATTCAATCTCAGGTTACCAGAAAGATGCTTTGATTCCAACACTGAAGTGGAGTTGATGTGACTCACCAAGGCATTATGTCCCTGTATATTGGTCCACTGCTCCACTGGCTCTTGTAGTGCCTGAAACACCCACACATTGACAACTCACCAACAACAAAAAACATGCGCCTTGGTATGAAGCATGAAATAGAACAATACTACATTATAGTTTCTTAAACAACTCTTCTGTGATTGATCACAAAACGTCAGATTTCAGATCCTGTTTTGTACAGAGGTTTCATGACCATGTGTCCTATTTATCATGGTTATGTTTTGTGCACGCATCCCTATTTCCAGTTATTTAACATGTTTAGTCATTCATCGTATTATTTGAACCCAGACGGCCTGTAGTTGCTACACCAAAATGTTGCTCTTATTAATAATATAGAAGTTGTATCCCCATTGTTCATTACACCAACTTCCAAATGCCACCCAAAGATGTTTTCACTAAGATAGATTAATAACATCCTTTCAGCTTGAATCCCATGGTATCCCATACAGTGCATCAAATTTGTCCTTACAAACATTTCCATGTGTCTGTCATGTCATACATCTTTGTACAAATATCTTATTTTGAAACATATCCCAAATAAGCTAACCCTGAAATTGTGTAAGGTACACTTAGAATACCAAAATTTAATTTTGGGGGATAAAAATATCATTTATACTTATCCCGACTCTAGCGAAAATAGTAGTATGAGTCAGGATAAGGTAAAATAGATATAATAATGGGTTACAGTAGCAGTCTGAATACCAGGATAAGGTAAAATAGATATAATAATGGGTTACAGTAGCAGTCTGAATACCAGGATAAGGTAAAATAGATATAATAATGGGTTACAGTAGCAGTCTGAATACCAGTCTCCAACTTATTTTGAAACAATACCAGGAAGTGCCCTGTCATTCAAAGAGAGGCTTAGTCAACCAAGAAAGATTGTAAAGTTTTCAATGATGCCATGTCAGCATGTTTTGTATTTGTTGACAATCACTACTTCTGATGCAACTAAAATGGACATTTTCACGACACCAGTGAGCAGAGTTTTCTTTGCTGCTGTAAACACAAATGTCAATAATACCAAAATGTTCATATGAAACCATGCATGCAGTGACTGTCCTAAACTCTGACAAGCACCTGTCCAGGTAAATAAATTACTGCAGCACTGCTTAGTTCCCTGTCAATACTGAACAGTGTTTTGCAATGAGTGTGATGTTACGGTGTAGGTACTAACACTGTTATCAAGCATGATAACGGTGTTAGTACCTACTCCGAAACGTCGCACTCATTGCAATAAAGAAGTTGACCATTCATAGAACTTTGTTTTTCTTCATCTATACAACTTCTAAAATGACTCTCAAAGAAGTTAAACAGTGCTTTGTTTTACATGCAGAACCTGACCCAGGATAATTCTTGGAATAGCTCACCTGGACACTGTCGGATTGCTGGAAGTATTCCAGGAGTGTAGTTTTCCCACATCCAATGTTCCCCTCCACAGAAACCTGTCAACATGCCATCATCAACATGCCAGTCACATTTGGTGCCACAAACGGCATTGCTAGAACAGGGCTCCAGATAAGGGCTGTATCAGCGTATGTACGGATAAAAAATATGCACGATATGGTAGGAAATACTTTAGAAAATGTAGCAGATACGTACTATAGCAATGGTGTACAGTCTAAGAATCATTTACAGACATATTTATCTGAAAAAGTATTGTTTTATTGTTTGTTAACCTGTTTACACAATAGTAGCAATGTTGTGGTGCATGTATACATGAAACGAAACACAAGATTACTGATACTCCATTAAATTCCATTCAGTACTCTAAGGTTTTCCAGTACTCCTGTATTGAAAAAAGAAGGAGTATGTACTCCTGATGTTGAAAAATTATCTGGAGCCCCTCAATATCTCAACATCTACAGCAACAGTAAATAGTCTGACAGCAGGTAAATACGGAAAGCTTCAGTGATCTAAACAATGAAAGTATTCTTTGCAGAGCAACCCTACCTGAAGCTTTGTATTCTCAGAAAACAGAAGGTTAAACAAAAGAGTAAAGTCAGGTAAAAAATAGTGTAATTTTAACCCTTTCAGAATGGTTATTACATTTAAGAATCTATATGGTATGGGGTTTTGTTCTGACATTTTCATTTGTTCTAGATCAAGAGAAACACTTTCTAAAAATTCATAAATTCATAATGTGACACTAGAGAGACAGTGATGACATTTGGGTAAGACTTCCGCCTGTATCCCCCCTAAATTTTAACAATGAGCAGGGATTGGGGAGCACCTTTAGAATACAGCACCACAACTTCTCGTGAGGACGATCTCTGCCATAGGTCACGTGTGTTAAGACAAGCAACCAGTTTGTGTGAACCCGTCGGACGCGAACCCACGACCTTCGGATTGTTAGCTCGACAGCTAACCGACTGAGCTACGTCCACACTGTTGCACAATGTGCAAATTTATCGAGTCATTCCTGTGACGTCACGGAAATAAACGGAAAGAGTCGAATAGGTCACGGACAATTACGAATGATACGGGTAGACTTGGTGTCTCTTGATTTTATTCTACGGACAATTGCCGAATGCATCCGATGCCATGTGGCACACTCGTCCCATTCTGTAATCTACAAATTAACGTGTGGCGTGGAATGAGCCGATATGCCTCAAACTGAAAAGGGTTGTTGACGTCAGGCGTCAGACGTAGATTTCACAGTGCATGCATGAATGACGCGCTTTTATATAAATCGGTGATTTTGTGACAGAAAAGTGATGTAGGGAACACTGTAAGGATAATGTGGATCGCACAAAGGAACGGGGGAGACATGAGCATGTGTAGTGACGACACGAGGGTGAGTTAGCCTTCGAATCATTACTTTACAAAATTTATGTTGCATGTGAAAGAGGCTTCAGTGCAAATTCCAGGCCAATTTCCATTAGCCCAAAATTTCTACATTAACCCATTTCTTAATGAACTTTCGACGTTTTTGGTTTCCTGTTTTTGTGTGAAAAAAACGTATTAAAATGCAAAAAAGGAAAAACAACAAATGGTACTCATGTATTACACCGGACATGTACCTACTACCTAACCCTAACCCTAAACCCTCAGCCCTAACCCCTTGAAATAATCCTAATAAATAGAATGCATTGACCGAACCACCGGACATGTACCTACTATATTGCATTAGGTCCCCAAACCCAACCCTAACCCCTAAACCCTAGCCCCTTGAATTAATCCTAATAAATAGAATGCATTGACCGAACCGGCACAAACACGACTGACGTGGCTAGTGTAATGCATTATTACCGCTTCGAAAAATAAAATACTAATAAAACACTTTTCTATGTAGATGGTGCAAATTACTGAATGACAAATATATATATGTAAATTTAAAAACTTACAAAATACACAAAACATAACACCTCAGCAGCCCGTAATACAAATAAATATGAGTGTATTAGTGAAAAAAGAAAAATATTTCAAACTGGTGCTTGCAAAATATTGCGCTACTGGAAACTCTCAACATTGTTGGGCTTATGCAATGACATAGCTCGTAGAGATGAAACACCAGTGAGCGGAGCTTATACACACTCGCTGAGCCAGACAACCGCGTTGCCATGCAGGCGTCATAGGGCATTGTTTCGAGAACGTGCTTTCGAACAAAACACATTACATTACGTAAAAGGGTATTATGACGTATTTTTAAAGTTTGTGGTGCTGTATTCTAAAGGTAGGCCGATTGGGATAGAGAACTTTGACAATGGGCTATTTTCAGGATTATTATCCATTTTCTGAATTTAGAATCGTCCACTGCCCTTGTATCAATAGTAAACTTCAATTTAAATGGGCCATTGTTTTATTCTTATGTGCAAAATGGCCCATGGTCCCTGTCTTTCCCAATCCCTGGTTGAGGAAACATTTCTTTGAATGGCATTTTTAGAAGTTGGATATGTCTTTCAGAATGATCAGATACAATTAAAGAAACATGTTAAAACTCATCCTTATCAGATGAGGAATATATATCAGGTGATATGATTTCACTAGAATGAAATTTTAGCGGGGATTCAGTCTTTCCCAATGACCAATTTCATTAAGTTCATCAGGCATGGAAACAAAATTACCGTAAAGTTTTTCTGATCTGGAGACACAGAGAACTCCTTTTGCACATCCCTGATGTAGTCATCTGCAGCACCAAACGTACATGCATGCTCTATATCACATCAGCATAAAATTCATTCCGACCATCATTTCAGCATTATAAAGAAAATCTGTTTTCTTTTAATTTAGGATATTATGAAAATGCACCCGCACCTAATAATTATTATAGAAATTAAACATATGATACACAATCAACTGGTCTTTAGTTTCAACGATTTCAGGCCTTCACCTACACACAAAAAACACTCACCTTGTACAGGTGTCTTTAATTTCATATTTCTGAAGTTTTCGAACGTCCCCAACATTTCTTCAAATCGTTTAGATGACGTTCCTGATGACGTTTTGGTTTTTTTCGATCGTGTCGGCTGATCCCCACAAAAAAATCTTCTGGCGCAAATCCGTGTGAAGGCGGTTCCCACAATCGTAAAAACCGCCAGGCTGTCACTTGCTGTACGTTGATTGGTCAATCTTCGCCACGACATCTGCTGGAAACTTGACGAACTAATATTGTAAACAACCTCCAAGCATTTCCATCAATCGATTGACTGTAAAAACAGAGACCGTGGGGTTTGTTTCGCCACGATTTGAATAACAGAACAAAAAGTCTTCTCATCTACGAACTGACTCGTGTTCAAAAATAAAACTGATAACGTTTATATAATACAAGCAATAATCTACATATCATCACGTTCGATTTCGTCTACTGCAATGCACTCTTCCAATATCAGGAAGACAAGTACATTTCACTTCGGTCTGCATGTTCCGATTATCTTCGACTTCTCAATTACAAACATGTCACATATTTGCACAGTGATGTGGCCAGTTGGTGATTGCATGTCCCTTTCGCAACACTATCCACTTGGCGCGCATGTTCGAAACTCGCCACAGCACCGCGGGTGAAGTAAAACAACTGCGATCACTTCGTTTTGACGCTGCGCGGAGATTTGATGACACGTGGGTCTCCGTCATTTCCACCAGAATTACATGCCCTAAGTGGCTGCGCAAATCGAAGCCAGGCCAGGCGAACTATATATAGTTTTAGTCTAACTAACGTTTAGTCACGGAAATATAGATATGTTATTTTAAACAGTATGTCCTCAAAATAAAGTCATCATAAACTCTAATTGAAATGGAACAATGCTTAATGTCAGATATCAATTTTAGAGCTGATGCAATGCAGACTTGCCCAATCGCTCGCTTGACGTTTACTTATAAATGACATTCCATTCCATTTCTCTACATATCCTTTTCATTCATTTCAATAGGTGTGCCACATTTTATGTGCCATTACGTGTTCTAATTGATGTGAAGAAAACCAAAACCAATATAAAGCAGCTTTCTAGCTTCGTGTACGGGCAATCTGGTGTCCTCCCATTAGTCATACGTCCCACTAGTCATAGGGGTTAAAACAGCATTAGGTATGGTTGACTGCACCAACAACTACCTTTGCAACACCTTTGTAAAAATGGAATCATCCAAGAAACAAAAATACATCTTCACATTAGTGAACTTTAATAATCTGTCTTCAGCGGTGTCCGCCCGGGAAAGCCACATTTGAAAAATACCATTTGCCGCTAAAGCCACATTTCAAGTACAAACCTCGGTGCCGCGAATCACCGCGAAAGCCACAATGAGTAAGGGAATCAATACCGTTTTCACCCGTTGATCACAATTGGATTGGAATTGTTTTTCTGACTTGTCCTTTGTTTGTTTAGTTAACATATAATTATGATGGGTGTGTTTCTACTACTTGACAAATGTTTCTTAGGTACTCATTGGTATATTGCATCAAATTCCATCAAATTTATTTTATAAGTAAGTAAAGTCGAGAGATGATGGTAATTAATGCACAGCGTGAGCGAGCAATGTGTACAAGCGCACCTGCACCCTCATTAACAAGAGAATTGGGGTGGAGCCAGTCTACTATCCAGATCAGAACCGAATATTTATTACTTCCAGGCCTCTTCCAGGTATCTGAAGTTCAGTGTACAATAGTATTCAAAATACATGCATTTTGGTATAACAATTGACTATATTTATGTACATGTACATGTATACTAACTCAAACACATTATGTACAAGGTAGATGAGAGTATATTTGCTTATCTAGAGCACTTGTAGATTAGCATTCAGGAGAGAACAGAGCTTACTTAGCTTTCTAAGTACATATATGTTCTTACTTTTAAATTGAGTACCAAATTTTAACTCGTTTGGATAAACATAAAAGTATGGTGACACCATCTTTTTCATATTCGCTAAAATAATCGCAACACAGGAGTGCATGGTATTCATCGCCAATGCAGTTCTTCTGACATAGGTTACATGTTCGTTCTATTAAGGGCATATTATTCCATCTGTCTATATATATGAGCTTACTAAAATACGGTTCTAAATCGAGGATGGAAATAAGAGTAGTATACGTAAGGGGTTTTTGTAACAGGGGCGATGCGGGTGGCAAGAAGACAATCTATGCGCGCGCATGTGTGCGTGCGTGTGTGTGTGAGTGTGTATTGGTTAAAGCTGCACTCAATATTTGTCCAGCTATATGACGGCGGTCTATATATAATCGAGTCTGGATCAGACAATCCAGTGATCAACAGAACGAGCATCGATGGGATACGATGACACCACTGTGTCGTGTCAACCAAGTCAGCGAGTCTGACCACCCGATCCCGTTACGACAAGCATGGGTTGCTGAAGATCAATTTAACCCGGATCTTCACGGGTCTATGATAATGACGGTGACTTCTAACAAAGTGTCTTTAAGGATTATATTTATAATAATAGGACCATGTGTTATCAAACAGTATACTATTCCTGTATCACACTGATACAGACACTTTAGGTTGCCATCAGCTATTATCCACTATTCATCATCACACATGATAAATTAAATATAACAACTGTGCACAATACAGCAATACTGTCATCACCAGTACTTTGATACTTTGAGATGCTGATATTGTTGGAACGCCTTTTTTCACTGTTAAAACGTAAATGGTGATTTCGTGTTGTGAAAACACACCTGGACGTGTTGCCAGATTTACACCTCGCATGGTCACATAGAGCATTCGATACACGATTAAAACAAGAGGGGGTATATTTCATTTGTGGGTGATATTATGTGGGAATCAAGGATGATTGTATATGGATTTAGAACATGATTATTCCATTATTATGAATTTTGTACAAACAATTTCGTGCAATCGTTTTTCAAAAAGTGCACTGTTACGACGTAAATTGTAATAAAAACGCAAATTGTAATATTTTTATTACAATTTGCGTATTATAATTTACGTCAATTTTTATTACAATTTACGTTTGTATTACAATTTACGTCAAATTTATTACAATTTGCTGCAAGTATTACAATTTGCGTTTTTATTACAATTTACGTCGTAACAGCGCACTTTGAATTCAATTCAGCTCTTTATTTCCTTGAAATATGACATTTCATCGGAGTCTGATATATATTATTAAACATTTGACAGGGTGGTATGCAGGAGAATGTACACAACATAAAAGTTAGAAGTCACGTCAACACACAGTCTTAGTAACAATTCTAATTAACAGCAAAACGTGGCAGTGTGTTGCTGTACATTTCAGTGCTAAAGCAGACTAAAAACAAACATTATTTTGAACTTAATTACACGTTTTTGACACGTGGCGGATACGTACAACTGGCATGTTGGAAAATGGAACTGGACAGGGCATCGTGGCACCAGCCCTTAACGTTCCACGGTCAGTAATTCTCAGATTACAATCCCGATGTCGACAGACAAATATTTGTCTGGCGCACAAGACCGTTTCATCAGAACGTCTGTGTCACGAAATCGTGGTCAACGTGCCTCTCAAACTGTAGATGAGCTGCACAGAGGTATAACTGTTAGAGAGGGTGGACATACAGTTCGTAATCGACTACACTGATGTTACCTGCACGCTTCACGTCCACGACGTGTTATCCATCGATTGACGGACCGTCACGTTGCTGCAAGACGTCGTTCGTGTCAATCGTCGAAGGGCAAACGGTACGTTTTCGGATGAATCAAAGATTACTTTGGACTTCAGTGACAGAGTGTGACGTGCTTGAATGAGTGAGTGAGTTTAGGTTTGCGCCGCACTCAGCAAAATTCCAGCTATATCGGGGGCGGTGGGGTAGCCTGGTGGTTAAAGCGTTCGCTCGTCACGCCGAAGACCCGGGTTCGATTCCCCACATGGGTACAACGTGTGAAGCCCATTTCTGGTGTCCCCTGCCGTGATATTGCTGGAATAATGCTAAAAGCGGCGTAAAACCAAACTCACTCACTCACTCACTACAGCTATATGGCGATCTGTAAACAATCGAGTCTGGACCTGACATTCCAGTGATCAACAGCATGAGCATCGATCTGCGCAATTAGGAACCGATGACATGTGACAACCAAGCCAGCCAGCCTGACCACCCGATCCCGTTAGTCGCCTTTTACAAGCATCTTTCTAACCCGGACCTTCACGGGTTGCTTGAATGAAGCTAATTCAGTCTAGTAGTAATTCTTGCAAATTACATTTTGTTGGCCACCATAGGGACCTTAAAGACAATTCATTCATGAGTTGATGCACGTTGAAGAGGCAGGTCAGTGTTCTCTCAGTTCTGCATTAGCGTTTCCAGGAACTACTTGTTGATAAGTTCTACATTCTGCCTGTACCTTTTAGCCGCCTGCACTAAACACAACACAAAGGGGCAGAAACACTGCGTTCATGTGAGATCCTGTATGCCGCACTTAGATGTGAGATCAAGAACGAGATTAAAAGGACATCCATTCGGCCGGAAATGGCTTAGAAACAATGATATGATCACCAAGCGAAAATCAGTGACGTCGACAATGGAGCTACGTCACGCCTTGTGGTGTTCTCCAAACTGATGACCTCATAGACGGAAAACGTCAACAATCAGCTGACGTCAGAGACAATCAGACTGTTTGCACTGAGCACGGCAGTCGGATTCATTGCTTTCGGGAGCCATGTATCGGAACTGTTCACAATAGAAATGATGAGATAGCATTTGCGTTTCAATCAAGTAAGCTAAATATTTCTTCATTGTTTTGAAAACAAACATTTTCAATTCCCGTCTAAGTACTGTTCTTTTGTGAAAGTTGCAATTGCAGTCATTCAGAAGGCTTACTACTGCTTTGTGGTGATAATTAATTTGTCGTGAATACGTCTAAATGTTGTCATTTCAATTGTTTTGACAACGTCGGCGTCAGTGATAAACCTGCACCTGGCGATTCGTTGGTGAGTTGATGCATGTTGAAGAGGCATGTCAGTGTTCTCTCAGTTCTGCATTGCGTTTCCAGGAACTACTTGTTGATGAGTTCTACATTCTGCCTGTACCTTTTAGCCGCCTGCAGTAAACGCAACACAAAGGGGCAGAAACACTGCGTTCATTCCGTTTGAGTCAGAAACGGACCGATGAATTGCAAATTTTATCATTGTACAAAATTGCCACATAAATATAAATAGTACACATGTTTATCATTTACTAATACCCAACAGCTTTCTTATATTTGAAAATTTTCCGACTCCACCAAAAAAAATTTTCCAGTTCTTTTAAGAAACTATCATCATTGAAAACGCAAAAGTTGTTATCTGTCGCGGCGGGGTGAAACCGCAGAAACGGAACAGCCAGTCATGGCGGGGGACATCTCAAAATCTATTCCGGGAGACCTGTCGGTTCCTCGTCTGTCGTAGTGTCATAGTCACGACTTAAAGGGATGACAAGTGGTGCCACAGTTGCCTGTTGTAAGCCATCCCGAGACCAGTAACCTTGTTCAATGACGTTAGCTACCTTGTTGACACAGTTTTGCCAAGTTTCAGTCGTGATTTTGTTAAGGGATTCCTTAACCAAAACCTCTACGTCACGTAATCTAAAAGTTGTGTTTGATCTGGCAACATCTCCTTTGACAATACCCCATATCATTTCAATGGGGTTAAGGTCACAGTGATAGGGTGGAAGTCGCAGAATATCGTGACCCTTACTTTTTATGTAACTGTCAACTTTGTAGAAAGGTTCACCTTTGTGGGTTTTTATGATCTCATATAGCTGAGGCTTCGTTGCCTTTGAAGGCCGTGCGATCTGAAATTTGTCGAGCCATGATATCATATCACCTTTTCGACTGTTCGATGTCGGGGCTTTACTGTCGGGGTCCTGCACGCTGTGGTATGGGGCATTGTCCATTACGATAAAAGACTTCTCTGGTAGAGCTGGTACCAACTTGTTTTTAACCCAATCGAGGAAAACCGCACCATTCATCTCGGAATGGTAGTCTCTGTTATCTGTGGACTTTGCCCTGAATACCAAGTCGCAGCCTGGGAGAAAGCCTTTGCTGGAGCAACCAGCATGGAGAATGATTAGTCTCTCTCCTTTCCCTAGAGGCAGCTTTCTACGTGACCCCTTATCACCCCCATCGGGTACCCACTGACTGCTGGCAGTGTGCGAGGCATTGACCCAGGTCTCGTCCAAGTACACTGGCTCGAACCCTTCCTCGCGCTTCTTCTTTATAACCCTGAGAAAATTATTTCTCAAGCGAACGATATCAGGGCGTTCACAGAGTACTGACCTATTCTCCCCCGAAATTTTCTTATAACGATACCCGAAAGAGTGTAAGAGTCGCCAGAGTGTGTACTTTGATACTCTGAGGTTGTGTTCTTGCTTCAAATGCTTTTTAAAATTTTCAGCGACATGTATTTGTTTTCAGAATAGAGCTTGTTGATAGACTGCCTTACAAGGTTCTTTTGAAAGTTGTCCAAATGTTTTAATTTGTGTGATTTTGACACGACCCCTACCTGCTTCGCATCACCCTCACAATGTTTGTGTTCCAGAACATTTGTCAGTACCCTTGCTGATACTCCTAAAGCTTTTGCTGCCCGCTTACGGAATTTATTAATGGCATAAAATGGTTTGCCCCTTTCGGCTTCAGCACGGAAAAAATCGTACACTTTAATCATCAACTGTTTCACGTCAGCATTCAACTTCATTTTTCATCAGGCATGTGTATCCCGTGCACGACGAGATAGTGGCTGTTCCGTTTCTGCGGTTTCACCCCGCCGCGACAGATAACAACTTTTGCGTTTTCAATGATGATAGTTTCTTAAAGAACTTTTTTGGTGGAGTCCGGAAAATTTTCAAATATAAGAAAGCTGTTGGGTATTAGTAAATGATAAACATGTGTACTATTTATATTTATGTGGCAATTTTGTACAATGATAAAATTTGCAATTCATCGGTCCGTTTCTGACTCAAACGGACTCGACAATTGAGCTACGTCACGCCTTATGGTGTTCTCCAAACTGATGACCTCATAGACGGAAAACGTCAACAATCAGCTGACGTCAGAGACAATCAGACTGTTTGCACTGAGCACGGCAGTCGGATTCATTGCTTTCGTGAGCCATATATCGGAACTGTACACACTAGTACTGATGAGATAGCATTTGCATTTCAATCAGGTAAGCTAATATATTTCTTCATTCTTTTGAAAACATTTTCGATTCCCGTCTAAGTACTGTTCTTTTGTGAAAGTTGCTGTGGCACGCACCCAGAAGGCTTACCATTGCTTACGCCTTATGGTGTTCTCCAAACTGAAGATCTCAGAGATGGAAAACGTCAAAAATCAGCTGATGTCAGAGACAATCAGACTGTGAGATAGCATTTGCATTTCAATCAGGTAAGCTAATATATTTCTTCATTGTTTTGAAAACATTTTCGATTCCTGTCTAAGTACTGTTCTTTTGTGAAAGTTGCAATGGCAGTCATTCAGAAGGCTTACTACTGCTTTGTGATTATGATCATTTTGTCGAGGAAACGTCTAGATGTTGTCAGTTCAATTGTTTTGACAACGTCGGTGTCAATTTAACAGCTGTGCGTGATGACGTTACCGAATCGTGTTGGGATAACTTATCAACGAATTAATTCTGCTGTTTTATATGATGTCACCAGGTCATAAAAACTTGCTGTACATGCCCTTCATGTACGAAGCAGCCACAAGTCGATGGTGACTGTGATGAATGGCATCTGACAAGCATTCCAAAAGCCTGGATTGCATGTTTCTGGATTTATTATACATTGCCAGTGTTGCAGAATATCAAGACTTGTATTTTGGAATATATGGGCTGGGATGCTTCACTCTACGATAAATGAGAAACACCTTGTTGAAGTTTAATAAGAATCTACAGTAACTAAAACATGCCACAGAATACAAGGATACCGGTGAATTCTACACTCTTTAAAGAGACAGAAATGCACGTGCATGGAGGCATAACATGACTTCTCTTCTTCAGGTTGAAATATTTTTCCAAAATTAACTGGGACTGGGTGAGTAAAGGCATTTGTCTGTGGCATGGTCTTGAATCCACTGTGAGATATGAGATGTCTACAATTTCCTTGAACTGGTGTTCTTGTCCAAAGAATGTTTCTTGTTACATAACAACAGACAACATGTGATGTTAGATTTCTTCAGTTGGTCAGTACCCATACATATGACAAGTAAGGAGAGTTTCCTGGTTTTGTATTTTAGTTACAAGGGGGCAACAAGCAATACAAAGTGAAATGAACACAATTATATACAAATAACTTAAATGTATGTTCTCATATATACATTTCAAATGTAATTTGGAAAATATTTTACAGACATTTGTTTGGAAATATTTACAAATATGTTAAAAAATATAGTTGAAAATAAATGTAAATTCAGATTTTACTAACATTCCTTTCAGGGAACTGTTACTGGTAAACAATACATTTTATCAGAACCTAACTCGGATGATTTCTAGTTAATTCTGTAGAATTTCAATCAGGAAACATTTAACAGCACAAATATTAGTGAATCAATCGAATAACACATTTGCTGTAAATCTAAAATACACTATTATATGCACTGCCTTATGTGACTTACACAAAGTTGGTCAAAAGCATCCTCAGCCATTAATCAAGCACATTATATCCTTCATCTTTAAACTGTTATTTAATGTTGACAGAAATCAAATATTAGCAAACTTCATTTTTTCAAAGTCAGCATGAGTAGAGAAGCAACTTCACTGATTAACATCAATTAAAAAAATTTGATGTTAATAGTAAACATTTTCTTGAAATGGAGAATTAGCAGGTCCATTGTTGACTGACAATTTGTAGGTCGGCATGTTTCTGTGACCTTGACCTAGAATGAGGTCATCACTGACATCAGCCCTGAAATTGTGTGGCTTGAGCAGTTCCAACAGTACATAAGGGTATCGCTTGTAGATTACAGTTGTGACAAGGGATACTACCAATATTTCACAGTGGAAAATATTTCAACTCTTGACCTGTTCATCAGCAAACTGTTCAACCGCATATCAACATTCTCAAGTAAAGTGGCATGATATTGATAATGCATCTGCATTGGTTCCCAATAGTCAAACGGATAGAATTTAAGATTCTTGTGCTTGTATACAAAGCTTTTCACGGTATTGGCCCATCATACATCAACGAACTGATCCAGTGCCATCAACCCTCCCGTTCCCTACGTTCTAGTAGTGCCCAGTTACTAGTTGTGCCACGTACGAGGACAAAGACATTTGGAGACAGATGTTTCTCAAAAGCAGGTCCTATGCTTTGGAACAACATCCCATTGGGCATTAAAAGTGCAGAGAAAATCTGTGCATTTAAGAGAATGTTGAAAACATTCTTTTTCAAATCATGTTACAGTTCTAAGTGACTCTTTCCTTGTCAGACTCATATGAAAGCGCCTTTGAGCAGGACTCATCTGGATATTGGCGCTATATAAATCTCTATATATTATTATTATTATTATTATAAGATTTATAGACTGATATTGATTTTATCCCTTCTGAAGTTGTCTTCTACACCTACATGGACCAATTCAGAAGTCGGCGCCTAATGTTTGCACACAGACCACATCCATTGGTGCTTAAAGCATGTGCACAGATCACTTGAGAAGATGTCCACTGGATGTAAACATACCACTCGAGCAATCCAACAAAAGGTTAAATGACACAGATACTGTTCAAGGCTGCTACCCATTTGGTAATTCCATCAAGGGAAATACATATTATCCACAATCCTAAACACAACTTCTGGACTCTGGGCTATTGTTGAGTTCATTTCTGGTTGAACATATTATCACCTATTCATTCAGGATTCGTCCATGAAAATCCTCTCCAGCTCAACGACGACTAGCTGCATGATCCCCGTCTGTGGTCGGGATTCAGAATTCTTGGATACAATATCTCGTAATCTTGCAACTGTTGTAATTCTCTCCTCCTCCTCGATTTCCTCTGAGTCATGGTGGTAGCAGTCTGTTGGGTAGGAAGTCCGAAACACCTTCAACTTCGGGAGCTGGGCTGCAGCTTGTGTGACTTGAACTAGAGCTTCTCGAGATAAACGGTTCTCAGCCAGGTTCAGAAACAGCACATACTTCAGCAAGGACAAACTAGGTAGTAAGTACTCAAAATGTTCATCTATTAGTCCACAGTCTTCTGCTTCAAACACTAGCAATGTATTTGCTAAAGAACCAAGCAGGTTGCTGAGGTTGCGGCATGTGGGACCTAGACTATTCTCACTGAGGTCAAGTTCACACAGGCCCCTTGCATGGTGGGATACAGAGAGGTAAGTGATGTCAGACACTGTCAGCCCACAGGCTGCCACTCGTAAGTACTGGAGAGGCTTGGGAATGTTAGACAAAAGCCTTCGCAACTTAGTTTTGATTCTGTTATTACTGAGATCCAGCCTGGCCAGGTTTGGCATGTGTGTGAATGTCTCGGAGAGTCTGTCAGTGGCAGTATCACTCATGTAGAAGTAGATGGAGTTGCAGGACAGATCCAGGGCTGTCAGGTTGACTAAGCTTGAGAATGTTGGACTTAGCTTGACAATGTCATCAATGGTGAGTGAATTGTACTTGAGCTGCAGACCCTGCACATACTGCAACACAAACAGTCCATTACAGTAAAACAAGATATAGTTCACGCAGGCCTAGGAAAATACAGGATGAATTGATGGTGAGATGGTCATATCAGTTGTATATATAGCTGAGGTGAGATGGCCATGTGATATACAACTGATATGACCATCTCACCTCAGCTATGTGATATACAACTGATATGACCATCTCACCTCAGCTATGTTATATACAACTGATATGACCACCTCACCTCAGCTATGTGATATACAACAGATATGACATCTCACCTCAGCTATGTTATTTACAACTGATATGACATCTCACCTCAGCTATGTGATATACAACTGATATGACCATCTCACCTCAGCTATGTGATATACAACTGATATGACCATCTCACCTCAGCTATGTGATATACAACTGATATGACATCTCACCTCAGCTATGTGATATACAACTGATATGACCATCTCACCTCAGCTATGTGATATACAACTGATATGACATCTCACCTCAGCTATGTTATATACAACTGATATGACATCTCACCTCAGCTATGTGATATACAAATGTTATGACCATCTCACCTCAGCTATGTGATATATACAACTGATATGACCATCTCATCTCAGCTATGTGATATACAACTGATATGACCACCTCACCGCAGCTATGTTATATACAACTGATATGACATCTCACCTCAACCATGTGATATACAACTGATATGACAATCTCACCTCAGCTATGTGATATACAACTGATATGACCATCTCACCTCAGCTATGTTATATACAACTGATATGACCACCTCACCTCAGCTATGTTATATACAACTGATATAACAATCTCACCTCACCTATGTTATATACAACTGATATAACCATCTCACCTCAGCTGTGTTATATACAACTGATATAACCATCTCACCTCAGCTATGTGATATACAACTGATTGACCATCTCACCTCAGCTATGTGATATACAACTGATATGACCAGCTCACCTCAGCTATGTTATATACAACTGATATGACATCTCACCTCAGCTATGTTATATACAACTGATATAACAATCTCACCTCAGCTATGTTATATACAACTGATATAACAATCTCACCTCAGCTATGTGATATACAACTGATATGACCATCTCACCTCAGCTATGTTATATACAACTGATATGACCATCTCACCTCAGCTATGTTATATACAACTGATATAACAATCTCACCTCAGCTATGTTATATACAACTGATATAACAATCTCACCTCAGCTATGTTATATACAACTGATATGACCACCTCACCTCAGCTATGTGATATACAACTGATATGACATCTCACCTCAGCTATGTTATATACAACTGATATGACATCTCACCTCAGCCATGTTATATACAACTGATATGACCACCTCACCTCAGCCATGTGATATACAACTGATATGACATCTCACCTCAGCTATGTTATATACAACTGATATGACATCTCACCTCAGCTATGTGATATACAACTGATATTACAATCTCACCTCAGCTATGTGATATACAACTGATATGACATCTCACCTCAGCTATGTGATATACAACTGATATAACATCTCACCTCAGCTATGTTATATACAACTGATATAACCATCTCACCTCAGCTGTGTTATATACAACTGATATAACCATCTCACCTCAGCTATGTGATATACAACTGATTGACCATCTCACCTCAGCTATGTGATATACAACTGATATGACCAGCTCACCTCAGCTATGTTATATACAACTGATATGACATCTCACCTCAGCTATGTTATATACAACTGATATAACAATCTCACCTCAGCTATGTTATATACAACTGATATAACAATCTCACCTCAGCTATGTGATATACAACTGATATGACCATCTCACCTCAGCTATGTTATATACAACTGATATGACCATCTCACCTCAGCTATGTTATATACAACTGATATAACAATCTCACCTCAGCTATGTTATATACAACTGATATAACAATCTCACCTCAGCTATGTGATATACAACTGATATGACATCTCACCTCAGCTATGTGATATACAACTGATATGACCATCTCACCTCAGCTATGTTATATACAACTGATATGACATCTCACCTCAGCTATGTTATATACAACTGATATGACATCTCACCTCAGCTATGTTATATACAACTGATATGACATCTCACCTCAGCTATGTTATATACAACTGATATGACCATCTCACCTCAGCTATGTGATATACAACTGATATGACATCTCAC
Organism: Haliotis rubra; assembly: GCF_003918875.1. Taxonomy (NCBI): domain Eukaryota; kingdom Metazoa; phylum Mollusca; class Gastropoda; order Lepetellida; family Haliotidae; genus Haliotis; species Haliotis rubra. The sequence goes on from NW_025766336.1 coordinate 1,436,073, forward strand.
CTCAGCTATGTGATATACAACTGATATGATATCTCACCTCAGCTATGTGATATACAACTGATATAACAATCTCACCTCAGCTATGTGATATAAAACTGATATAACAATCTCACCTCAGCTATGTGATATACAACTGATATGACCATCTCACCTCAGCTATGTAATATACAACTGATATGACCATCTCACCTCAGCTATGTTATATACAACTGATATAACAATCTCACCTCAGCTATGCTATATACAACTGATATAACAATCTCACCTCAGCTATGTTATATACAACTGATATAACAATCTCACCTCAGCTATGTTATATACAACTGATATAACAATCTCACCTCAGCTATGTGATATACAACTGATATGACATCTCACCTCAGCTATGTTATATACAACTGATATGACCATCTCACCTCAGCTATGTTATATACAACTGATATGACATCTCACCTCAGCTATGTTATATACAACTGATATGACATCTCACCTCAGCTATGTGATATACAACTGATATGACATCTCACCTCAGCTATGTGATATACAACTGATATGACCATCTCACCTCAGCTATGTTATATACAACTGATATGACCATCTCACCTCAGCTATGTGATATACAACTGATATGACATCTCACCTCAGCTATGTGATATACAACTGATATGATATCTCACCTCAGCTATGTGATATACAACTGATATAACAATCTCACCTCTGCTATGTGATATAAAACTGATATAACAATCTCACCTCAGCTATGTGGATATACAACTGATATGACCATCTCACACCTCAGCTATGTAATATACAACTGATATGACCATCTCACCTCAGCTATGTCAGCTATGTTATATACAACTGATATAACAATCTCACCTCAGCTATGCTATATACAACTGATATAACAATCTCACCTCAGCTATGTGATATACAACTGATATGACCATCTCACCTCAGCTATGTGATATACAACTGATATGACCATCTCACCTCAGCTATGTTATATACAACTGATATAACAATCTCACCTCAGTTATGTTATATACAACTGATATAACAATCTCACCTCAGCTATGTGATATACAACTGATATGACCATCTCACCTCAGCTATGTTATATACAACTGATATGACATCTCACCTCAGCTATGTGATATACAACTGATATGACCATCTCACCTCAGCTATGTTATATACAACTGATATGACATCTCACCTCAGCTATGTTATATACAACTGATATGACATCTCACCTCAGCTATGTTATATACAACTAATATGACATCTCACCTCAGCTATGTGATATACAACTGATATGACCATCTCACCTCAGCTGTTATATACAACTGATATGACAATCTCACCTCAGCTATGTTATATACAACTGATATAACAATCTCACCTCAGCTATGTGATATACAACTGATATAACAATCTCACCTCAGCTATGTTATACAACTGATATGACCACCTCACCTCAGCTGTTATATACAACTGATATAACAATCTCACCTCAGCTATGTTATATACAACTGATATAACAATCTCACCTCAGCTATGTTATATACAACTGATATGACCACCTCACCTCAGCTATGTTATATACAACTGATATGACATCTCACCTCAGCTATGTTATATACAACTGATATGACCACCTCACCTCAGCTATGTGATATACAACTGATATAACAATCTCACCTCAGCTATGTTATATACAACTGATATGACCAGCTCACCTCAGCTATGTGATATACAACTAATATGACCATCTCACCTCAGCTTTGTGATATAAAACTGATATAACAATCTCACCTCAGCTATGTGATATACAACTGATATGACCATCTCACCTCAGCTATGTAATATACAACTGATATGACCATCTCACCTCAGCTATGTTATATACAACTGATATAACAATCTCACCTCAGCTATGCTATATACAACTGATATAACAATCTCACCTCAGCTATGTGATATACAACTGATATGACCATCTCACCTCAGCTATGTGATATACAACTGATATGACCATCTCACCTCAGCTATGTTATATACAACTGATATAACAATCTCACCTCAGTTATGTTATATACAACTGATATAACAATCTCACCTCAGCTATGTGATATACAACTGATATGACCATCTCACCTCAGCTATGTTATATACAACTGATATGACATCTCACCTCAGCTATGTGATATACAACTGATATGACCATCTCACCTCAGCTATGTTATATACAACTGATATGACATCTCACCTCAGCTATGTTATATACAACTGATATGACATCTCACCTCAGCTATGTTATATACAACTAATATGACATCTCACCTCAGCTATGTGATATACAACTGATATGACCAGCTCACCTCAGCTATGTGATATACAACTAATATGACCATCTCACCTCAGCTTTGTGATATAAAACTGATATAACAATCTCACCTCAGCTATGTGATATACAACTGATATGACCATCTCACCTCAGCTATGTAATATACAACTGATATGACCATCTCACCTCAGCTATGTTATATACAACTGATATAACAATCTCACCTCAGCTATGCTATATACAACTGATATAACAATCTCACCTCAGCTATGTGATATACAACTGATATGACCATCTCACCTCAGCTATGTGATATACAACTGATATGACCATCTCACCTCAGCTATGTTATATACAACTGATATAACAATCTCACCTCAGTTATGTTATATACAACTGATATAACAATCTCACCTCAGCTATGTGATATACAACTGATATGACATCTCACCTCAGCTATGTGATATACAACTGATATGACATCTCACCTCAGCTATGTGATATACAACTGATATGACCATCTCACCTCAGCTATGTTATATACAACTGATATGACATCTCACCTCAGCTATGTGATATACAACTGATATGACCATCTCACCTCAGCTATGTTATATACAACTGATATGACATCTCACCTCAGCTATGTTATATACAACTGATATGACATCTCACCTCAGCTATGTTATATACAACTAATATGACATCTCACCTCAGCTATGTGATATACAACTGATATGACCATCTCACCTCAGCTGTTATATACAACTGATATGACAATCTCACCTCAGCTATGTTATATACAACTGATATAACAATCTCACCTCAGCTATGTGATATACAACTGATATAACAATCTCACCTCAGCTATGTTACATACAACTGATATGACCACCTCACCTCAGCTGTTATATACAACTGATATAACAATCTCACCTCAGCTATGTTATATACAACTGATATAACAATCTCACCTCAGCTATGTTATATACAACTGATATAACAATCTCACCTCAGCTATGTTATATACAACTGATATGACCACCTCACCTCAGCTATGTTATATACAACTGATATGACATCTCACCTCAGCTATGTTATATACAACTGATATGACCACCTCACCTCAGCTATGTGATATACAACTGATATAACAATCTCACCTCAGCTATGTTATATACAACTGATATGACCAGCTCATCTCAGCTATGTGATATACAACTAATATGACCATCTCACCTCAGCTATGTGATATACAACTGATATAACAATCTCACCTAAGCTATGTTATATACAACTGACATGACCATCTCACCTCAGCTATGTTATATACAACTGATATGACCACCTCACCTCAGCTATGTTATATACAACTGATATAACAATCTCACCTCAGCTATGTTATTTACAACTGATATGACATCTCACCTCAGCTATGTGATATACAACTGATATGACCATCTCACCTCAGCTATGTGATATACAACTGATATGACCATCTCACCTCAGCTATGTTATATACAACTGATATGACCATCTCACCTCAGCTATGTGATATACAACTGATATAACAATCTCACCTCAGCTATGTTATATACAACTGATATGACATCTCACCTCAGCTATGTTATATACAACTGATATGACATCTCACCTCAGCTATGTGATATACAACTGATATGACCATCTCACCTCAGCTATGTGATATATACAACTGATATGACCATCTCACCTCAGCTATGTGATATACAACTGATATGACCATCTCACCTCAGCTATGTGATATACAACTGATATGACAATCTCACCTCAGCTATGTGATATACAACTGATATGACCATCTCACCTCAGCTATGTGATATACAACTGATATGACCATCTCACCTCAGCTATGTGATATACAACTGATATGACCATCTCACCTCAGCTATGTGATATACAACTGATATAACAATCTCACCTCAGCTATGTTATATACAACTGATATAACAATCTCACCTCAGCTATGTGATATACAACTGATATGACATCTCACCTCAGCTATGTGATATACAACTGATATGACATCTCACCTCAGCTATGTGATATACAACTGATATGACCATCTCACCTCAGCTATGTTATATACAACTGATATGACCATCTCACCTCAGCTATGTGATATACAACTGATATAACAATCTCACCTCAGCTATGTTATATACAACTGATATAACAATCTCACCTCAGCTATGTGATATACAACTGATATGACCATCTCACCTCAGCTATGTTATATACAACTGATATGACCATCTCACCTCAGCTATGTTATATACAACTGATATAACAATCTCACCTCAGCTATGTTATATACAACTGATATAACAATCTCACCTCAGCTATGTTATATACAACTGATATGACATCTCACCTCAGCTATGTTATATACAACTGATATGACATCTCACCTCAGCTATGTTATATACAACTGATATGACATCTCACCTCAGCTATGTTATATACAACTGATATGACCATCTCACCTCAGCTATGTGATATACAACTGATATGACAATCTCACCTCAGCTATGTGATATACAACTGATATGACCATCTCACCTCAGCTATGTGATATACAACTGATATGACAATCTCACCTCAGCTATGTGATATACAACTGATATGACCATCTCACCTCAGCTATGTGATATACAACTGATATGACCATCTCACCTCAGCTATGTTATATACAACTGATATAACCATCTCACCTCAGCTATGTTATATACAACTGATATAACAATCTCACCTCAGCTATGTTATATACAACTGATATGACCATCTCACCTCAGCTATGTTATATACAGCTATGACATCTCACACTATGTGGATATACAACTGATATATCTCACCTCAGCTATGTTATATACAACTGATATAACAATCTCACCTCAGCTATGTGATATACAACTGATATGACCATCTCACCTCAGCTATGTTATATACAACTGATATAACTGATATGACCATCTCACCTCAGCTATGTTATATACAACTGATATGACCATCTCACCTCAGCTATGTGATATACAACTGATATGACATCTCACCTCAGCTATGTGGATATACAACTGATATAACAATCTCACCTCAGCTATGTTATATACAACTGATATGACAATCTCACCTCAGCTATGTTATATACAACTGATATGACCATCTCACCTCAGCTATGTTATATACAACTGATATGACCATCTCACCTCAGCTATGTGATATACAACTGATATAACAATCTCACCTCAGCTATGTGATATACAACTGATATGACCATCTCACCTCAGCTATGTTATATACAACTGATATAACAATCTCACCTCAGCTATGTGATATACAACTGATATAACAATCTCACCTCAGCTATGTGATATACAACTGATATAACCATCTCACCTCAGCTATGTGATATACAACTGATATGACCATCTCACCTCAGCTATGTGATATACAACTGATATAACAATCTCACCTCAGCTATGTTATATACAACTGATATAACAATCTCACCTCAGCTATGTTATACAACTGATATACAATCTCACCTCAGCTTATATAACAACTGATGTCAATCTCAGCTATGTGATATGATATAACTGATATGACCAGCTATGTGTTATATACAGCTGATGTACATCTCACCTCGAGCTATGTTATATACAACTGATATAACATCTCACCTCAGCTATGTGGATATACAACTGATATGACAATCTCACCTCAGCTATGTGATATACAACTGATATGACCATCTCACCTCAGCTATGTTATATACAACTGATATGACCATCTCACCTCAGCCTCAGCTATGTGATATACAACTGATATAACAATCTCACCTCAGCTATGTTATATACAACTGATATGACCATCTCACCTCAGCTATGTTATATACAACTGATATGACCATCTCACCTCAGCTATGTGATATACAACTGATATAACAATCTCACCTAAGCTATGTTATATACAACTGACATGACCATCTCACCTCAGCTATGTTATATACAACTGATATGACCACCTCACCTCAGCTATGTTATATACAACTGATATAACAATCTCACCTCAGCTATGTGATATACAACTGATATAACAATCTCACCTCAGCTATGTGATATACAACTGATAAGACCATCTCACCTCAGCTATGTTATATACAACTGATATGACCATCTCACCTCAGCTATGTGATATACAACTGATATAACAATCTCACCTCAGCTATGTTATATACAACTGATATAACAATCTCACCTCAGCTATGTTATATACAACTGATATAACAATCTCACCTCAGCTATGTGATATACAACTGATATGACCATCTCACCTCAGCTATGTGATATACAACTGATATGACCATCTCACCTCAGCTATGTTATATACAACTGATATAACAATCTCACCTCAGCTATGTGATATACAACTGATATGACCATCTCACCTCAGCTATGTTATATACAACTGATATAACAATCTCACCTAAGCTATGTTATATACAACTGATATGACCATCTCACCTCAGCTATGTTATATACAACTGATATAACAATCTCACCTCAGCTATGTGATATACAACTGATATGACCATCTCACCTCAGCTATGTTATATACAACTGATATAACAATCTCACCTCAGCTATGTGATATACAACTGATATGACCATCTCACCTCAGCTATGTGATATACAACTGATATGACCACCTCACCTCAGCTATGTGATATACAACTGATATAACAATCTCACCTCAGCTATTTGATATACAACTGATATAACCACCTCACCTCAGCTATGTTATATACAACTGATATGACAATCTCACCTCAGCTATGTGATATACAACTGATATAACCATCTCACCTCAGCTGTTATATACAACTGATATGACCACCTCACCTCAGCTATGTTATATACAACTGATATAACAATCTCACCTCAGCTATGTTATATACAACTGATATGACAATCTCACCTCAGCTATGTGATATACAACTGATATAACCATCTCACCTCAGCTGTTATATACAACTGATATGACCACCTCACCTCAGCTATGTTATATACAACTGATATAACAATCTCACCTCAGCTATGTTATATACAACTGATATAACAATCTCACCTCAGCTATGTTATATACAACTGATATAACCATCTCACCTCAGCTATGAGGACCTTGAGGAGTATACTGAGTCTGGCTTCTCCAAGACACGTAGCACCGAGACGGACAATGCACAGCCGGACTCGACTGTGGGGGAAGCTGGACACCTTCAGGGCCTTACACAGCTCACTGTGAGTAGACTCTGACGTCACAAAGGCATCAAGTTTAATCATTATACCTGAAAACAACAAGACCAGTTAATTTGTTGCATCATTCTTTCATCCATTATCATGTGTTTGCAGTATCTAGAGAGTAAACATTGATGTATATCCTCCAAAACAAAATACATAACAATAAACCTGATCAGTCTGCTCGAAGCATTCTTTCCAAATATGTATAAAGTAAGACAAAATAACACCAAGATTTTCAACAACAATTGGTGCACTGACAGTGCTAACACCAACCTGGAACAAATAACAAAAATAACACAGTAACAGGTTGGCCTTTCCAAAATTTATCATAACTATGGTGGGTGGATCAAACAAATTACACAGCAAAATCGGGGTGGGGGATGGGTGTGTGTCCCAACCAATCACAAATATTTGGAGGAGGAGGGTGAAGTTTTTTGGGGGAGGGGGATGGATATATTGTGTGTGTGTCATCAGTTGGTCTTGAGGCATCAGCAAAAAATATTAAAATCACAGCATCAAACAATTTCTTTTAAACACATGCTCAGAAAGATAGAGTGAACGAACTACAGTTTTCTGGAAGTGAAGACTGCACAGGATCGATGTGGGCTGGGAGGTCTGGACGGTCATAGCTGGGGATGGTGTCATTGTACAGGCGGATCTGCTGGTTCTGCTGTGATTCTGTGAACGCCAGCATCACATGTGACGCCAGAAAGTACACAATCACCTCCGCTGCAAAAACAAATAGATCATATCACTTACCATGATCATATGGGCAGGGAAACTAGGAAACAGCAAACATCACTGCTATCATAACCAATTTTATGGTTATTATATATATCATTATTAGGACATTTCGATATCATATTTACTAACTCTTTTGAAGGGCATCCAATTAGAACACAGTTCACAGTGATCAAGATACTAATGGAATATCTTTGAGCAACTTGAGGGTATCCATTTTGAAAGATCAGGTAGTTGCTGATCACATGACTTGGTACAATTAGTTACTGGTTGTCAAAATACTTAAAGGTCACATGCAACCAAAAAATCAAACATAATTAAGACACAATTATCACTTCTTCATGACATATAATATGCATCGCTGATTATGAAAAAACAAATAAACAAAATTATAAGCGTATAATCGCAAATCAAAAGTGCAATATTTTGTACTTGGGTTTACCTCCCTCGAAACGAAGCAGCCGGGATACCGAACCCAGTCAGAGCGGGTGGGTGTGCACTCAAGTGTAACGGCTGGTTCATTAGCAGATGCCGCCTTCACGGTTCATTGTGTGTGTATATATAGAAAGTTGGGTTTTGTAAATACATGCTCATTTTTTGTGTATAACATTTTGCAATCAACAGACATCATAACATGTCATGTGTTCAAGTATCACACCTGCCTGTCTGTGTAATTACATAATGTGACAGAGACCGAACTCGGGCCATAAATCAATGCGTTTTGTTTATGGTGTATAGCCTGATTGGTGTTCAGTTCAAATTGCATGTGGTCAGTGATCGCAGTTGTGTATTGAATATTGTCATTAACAGACGGGCAGGCAGACACACAGGTGTCAATAAAACAAGACATTGAGTTTTGTCTGTGACAGCAACATATCTATATCACAGTTAGAAATTGTGTCAAATAAATAAATAAATAATGACATTGCTTTTAAGTATCGAACTGAGAAAGTGACTCGGTAAGAAGAACGTGTGGTGAAATAGACAAATGAAATTATATAAACAGTTTATTTACTGTCATAACATACAAAAAGCTCGCGCCTGTGAGATATCAACAAAACATTAGGAAAATAGCTCACACCAAAGCCTTCACCGAGTATTCACCAGACAGCCTGCTTCCAAGTTGCGCTGAACCTATTTCACTGCGCACGTGCTATGAGCGCAGCCCAGCTGTTGAAACCCGTATTCCCCAGAAAAGTCTGGGGAAAATTAGTGAAACGTTTGAACTCCGATTTCGCGCGTTTTTTTTCATCGCGTTATTTATCAACTTTATAAGTTGAATTTGCATTTTTGACGCTTTGTTTCGGTAAGTCCATACCGAAAGGTATCAGAATCTGCAAAGTTGTGTTTTACGTTGCATGTGACCTTTAAAATAAAAATAAGTCAGCATGTTTTAGTAATAATATTCCTAGTTAGTATATATGGAATTGGAAGACTTACCTGTAGGGTACCCAGTCAGGTCAAGGAACCTTAGATTAGTTGGTTGTCTTTTGCGTAGACTTTCTATGAATGTGTGGGCCATTGTTGTGGTGTAACGAAGACTTTGCCTCACAATGTCTGCCAGGTACACAGAGTTGTACAGCGGCAACAGTGACGTGAACACTGGAGGTGCCAGTCCTGACAGTGACATGGTTGACAATGGCCAGTGGGATAAAAGTACCTCAATTGCTCTGTCACGGTTGCAAAGCAATGCTTCATGCATGAGAGGCAAACATAATGTCTGGGGCATCACTTCGACCGCTTGATATGTCATGGTGGAATCCTTGACGATGTAAGCAGCACATAAGTGAATGAGTGTCGGAACTTTTCCCTTTGGTGATTTGGACCAGGCACAGTTGGCTTGAGCGTGGAGATCCAGAGGGTATACTGCACCCTGGTAGTGGTCGTACCACAGTGACTCCATGTTGTTGGACATGGTCTACAGCATGGACAGCAACTACACCATGTATCTGCTCCGCATCATCAGCAACATGGAACACCTGAAACAACAGAATTATATCATCATGACAATAACACAATCATCACACCTGAATAGCTGTAAATAATAATGATGATAATATAATGTCTGTTTTACAAACCAGCATACTTTGACAGTTTTAGAGACAAATCCAGGGCTTAGTTGCACAAAGCAATCTTAGTGCTACAAATAGTGTAGGTCTGTGTATCATCAGGAACTCAGCATGTAACACTAACAGTCCATTGTTAACACACCAGTCCACCCAAATAGTTGTCAAGCATGGTGAGACTATCTGACTCAAGAATATTTATCACTGATTTTATCCAGTGTATATATGGTTATAATTTTGGTAGATCTACTTTACATTTTGATATTTAGATGGGGATAAGAGCTGAAAACAAAGGTAGATACGAACAGATATCAAATTCTATTTTCAGACTACATTATTCATCCAGTATGTCTGTTATTGCATTTAGATTTTCTTGTGAACAAAGTGATAGTTTGTTTTAGAGTGAGAGAGGATGGGGCGGGTTGTTTTTTGAAAGTTCTGAGGTTGTTGTTTTTAATTTCTTAATATATCATTGAAGTTTTCTTGAATCGTGTCTCAGTTATGCACATCAATTCATTCTGGAATATGAAAAGCCCACTACAGGTTACGCTTGCAATGAAGCTGATAGGCCCTATTATATGGTTTCTAATAATACTGATCAATATTCGACATTGTGTCTGTTCCCAATGAAATCTGTTTGTGGGGAAATTCTTAAGAAAATAAATATATTAGTGAAGTGATGTCACCCAATACTTCTGTCACATTCAACTGAGAAAGACTTGATTCTGTAACTCTGCCACAGGAGTTTCGTGTCCCCTACTGTCAAAGAGTCACACCATTCCCGGAAGTTGGGCCGTGTTTTCACTTTCACAAGATTCGAATAATTTGTTATTCTCAGCCCCGCTTTGTTTTCATTTAAGTAAAAATCGTCTAAGAGACATTGTGCTCGGTATACTGATTTTACGGATCGTTGTGGTATTGTCTAAAACGTGGTTCCTTAGTCACCATTACCCTCAACAGAACTCCACTTGGAAAAATTCGTCTAATCGAACATACACACTCCACTCTCGGGTTATACTACTTCCGGCAACATTTTCAAGATGGCAGCCTACAGATCATCGCATGTGTTGAAGTTGTGCTCATCCGTATCACGTTTGCACCAGCCATTGTATGTATCATTAGAACTGACACGGAAAGTAGTACACTTTATCGGTGCATTTTTCGGATTTCATGTAGCGCTGCATGCAGCACTAATGAATTTATGGTAAATCAACACTTTGCCAAGGGCACTGTCACTAGTGTCAGTGTCACAATATTACCGTTTCGTTAACCAAGTATCAGCTCATACCTTTGTTATCTTTATGAGCTTCCAGCGATGGCATTTGTTCAACAAAACTCGAAACTTGTCCAGATTTTCAACAAATTACTTTGGATTAAACCTTAGGCATAATTTGTCAACGACGCCGGTCGACGGCAGCCCAGCTAGCACAACTGATATGAAAGCTGCATATATATTTTGAATCTACGATGAATTGGCTATCAGAAAATACTAAATGTAAGTTTCTGAAAAATATGCACATAGGTGAAATTTGCTGTTAAATATCGTCAAATTTTGCTTAAAGTTTGCATGTTTTTTGTCAAAATTTGACTATTTAATTCTCTCTTTTTACGTTTTCATTCATGTCATTCAATAGTGTAAACATCTATCAATGACTGTAGCAAAGTTTGTTTAATTATTTTCATAAATAACACTTTTAGACACTTTTTAGTGTGACATGCAGAATTTCCCTGTCTGTGATCAGGCAGTCATGCAAATGAGTGACCCCCTCTCAGGTAGTCACTTGTACGCGTAACGGGGGACCGTCTCGCGTACACATTACATCCTCTACTGATAACAGTATACCAGTCAGCCTTTTATGGTCAATCATTAGCACTACACAGGTTCTAAAGAGACAGATGTGGCAAATACAATTGCAGGATAATAATCACACCATCAATGCATCACAATTTTTCCATGTATGCTCATGCCATATATTTCGCAGTGTTGAGAGAGGTTGATAATGCTATAGCATATCGTAGGTTTCTTTGAAGTATTTGACTGCAACAAAGCCAAACACATGAACAAGGTCCAACTTTCCCCTAGAAGCCAGGAGTTGGATTGGTTTGTTGTTTGTTGTTTAATGCCGCAGGCAGCAATATTCCAGCTATACAGAGTCACAGACAAACGCCATATAGCTGGAATGTTGCTGCGTGCAACAACAAACAACAAACCAAGCCAACTCCTGGCTTCCAGTTAAAGTATTAGTGCAAAATGAGTACCATTGTACCTCTGTTTATTGTCGGTTATGAAACAATGAACTTCTCTAAATGGTGTCTTGTGTCAACTATCTTGAGGACTGTCTTGCCATCTCTGATAATAGATATATGTTTCTGCTTGCAAACATGTATTAAACTGACAAGTTAACTGCTGTAAAGTAGGATGGCCTCAATCACAAATGATCTCCGTTATTCTCAGTACCTGATTCTTTGCCCCATGCTATGTTGATTCTGATTTTGTGTTGTAACCTTTAAAGTCAGAAATATAACACTGGTGTTTAAAAGTGTATACATTTTACAGATTGTGTTCCGTTATTTAGCTGCAACCTCAAGTATGTCTTGACTGTATAGCATGGTGTACTGTATTACTTTACAACTGTGGGAACAATCATACTGTTAAAGACAGGCAACAAGAAGCAGCTGTCTTGTCAATAATGTACTGGCATATGCCCCAGAACAATTGTGATGCATTGATGGTGTGATTATTATCCTGTAATGTACAACAAGTTCACATTCAGTGTATGAGCGTGGTGTTACAATAACACCATTCTCATCATATTCATGGCAACAAATGTTCTTCTGACTCAGAATGTTTCAAGTATGTCAACAGGCTTGTTAATACAACAGTAAACACTTGTACCAGCTCTCAGCACAAGGGAGGAGTGGTATTAGTAGTAGTTGTAATCATGGTGATTTTACAAGCAAAATTGTAAATTTTTCCTTATCCTGACTCATGCTTTTTTGCTTGTCTTCTTCTTTGCGAACATAGTGGAACACTTGTATCTCCCAATTGAAGTTCCCTTCAATGTAAAATCACTAATTAGTACTCACCCTGAGTTATCTTTCCCCTCGTAAGACGCGGGAACGAGGGCGCCACCTCCCACCATGTGCCTCACTCTCTCCTTCTTCGCCCAGTGAGCTGGACGTGAGAGCGCCTGTGTCTCCCTACACACTATATCCTTATTTATATTTAGTTTGGTACCTCTTATATTCATCTATAGAGGTGTAACTAGTATCCTTATTCAACATGCATTGATAATTATTAGTGTTTCTGCTGCTTTATGCACGGTTAAGCCGTGTTTGCTCAGCAGTTTCGCGTTAATGAAAAATCTGCATTGTTTGTAAATTACGCACTGCTGCCATCCGCATTTAATATGCTTTAGCTGCATAACTCCATGCTCTATTGTTTCACGCTGCAAATTATGTATTAATTTGTCTAATTCTGCCTTTGATAAATATTTATATTCCGTCTTGAGGCCGGGCGGCAGATAGATCTCGGAAACAAGCTTCAGTCATGGCTAATAGGTCAGAGTCAGATATACCCTGTCAACTGTTAGCGGACGACCCTCTACCGTCTGGTGTTCCGCCTGAAGGGGATAAGCGTGGGACGCAGTCCGCTATATCCAAGAAGCGACCTGCATCCCAGGACGTTCCATCATCACAGCCTAAGACTAGAAGAGCCTCCACGTCGTCTCAACGTACGCTCCGAACCCCCAGGTCTACAGCTTCGTCAAAAGTAAAATCCACGAAGACTACTAAAAACTTTGCTTCTGACATTTTACCTGTTTCAGAATTGTGTTTATATGATGATGACATTCCGATTATCATTCCAGATGCACGTCATAGGAAGCGACCTGTATCGGCTACCGTCACTTCAGCGCAGATCAACACGCAACCAGAGATGCCTACGCTGTCGCCGGAGATTATAACTGAGGGTCCCGTCACTATCACAGAGAGGACACCCTCTACACCAGCGCAGACCGTCCCAGACGACCTGGTTAACCAAATCATGCAGTTGATGGAAGACCGATACGGTTTACAGAGGCCCCAGAGCCCAACCCATAATAAGTCATACAGGGCCCTAGAGCCCGCCTTGGCTTCGCGTAGGGCCCTAGAGCCCACAAAGGCGCCTCCACGAAGGGCAACCCAGCCCGTAGCGAAGCCCTCGCGAAGAACAACCCAGGCCGCCTCCACGAAGGATCCAGAGCCTCAACAGTTGCGAAGGGCTTCGCGGAGGAGAAGTGCTTCACCGAGCTCACACCCTGTAGAACACAGAGGTCGTTCACGAAGCAGGCTCTCATATAATGATTCGGACTCTGACTCGATACCTTCCCGAACGCCTCCACGAAGGTTAAGTGGCTCAAAGGCATCTTCACCCAGAAGATCTAGAAGGGATTCATCGAGAGCTTCACGAAGCCACCAGCGTTCACCGAGGAAGTATCCTCCAAGGTCTCCCTATACTAGCCACTCGTCAGTCCGTTCACCACAATCTTCTCGATCTTCTAACAGATCTAGGACTCCACCTCACTCTATTACATGTGATCCTCGTCAGAAGAGGAAGAAGGTATCATATTCTCAGATGCTGAAATTAGATACTGGATGGTGAATGGATTAGAACTTGCTTCCCGTCTAAGAACGCGAGAACTCAGCTCATACTTATTTGATGAAGGAAGATGATCGCGGACACTATCACTTTACCTCCTATTGACCCGATAGCAGCAGTTCCAGCTAATCTGGATACAGCCTTTACCAAATCTACAAAATTTCAATCAACACATTTCCGGTTTTCAACGCCAAGAAATTTGCAGGTCACAATATGGACTCCTTTTTCAAGGCCCAAGAGATTGATGTCAACTTCAAGTTAATCAGTGATTCCAAGTCCAGAAATTACAGAATGAGCGATCGCAAACTAGCCCAGTTGGATACCATTTCTAGGAGAATGTTTTTTGGATTGAATAGATCTAGAACGGTTAATGAAACTCTCATCACCAAGTTCAAAGATTCTACAGAGGAGGAAGATAGAATGATCTACTCGGCTCTACTCATGCAGAAAAGAGACCATCAGTTCCTTACTAATCACTTGTGAGCACTTCACGGAAGCTACTACCATGGCTCATCGGCAGGGTCTACTAGCCTCCTGCAATTGGGATAATCAATTTCTGCGGAATCACTCTCTACGCTGCCCCATGGTCATCAGCCCTACTCTTTGGTGGTAACATAGACAAGGTCTCCAAAGAGGTGTCTAAGGACTCTAGAGAGGTGCTTATGATCAAGTCCATGGATACGTTAGCGAGCGTCATTAAACAATCATCCTTGAGATACTCTGGCAAGTCTAAATTCTCTGGACTACAGAAAGCACGGACAAGAAATTGGCTACAGCAAAAGTCCCAGGGAATCTTTTAAATTAAGCCCATACAGAAATTTCAGAGGAGGATCATCAAGAGGCAGATCATCCAGAGGTTTCAGCGGATTTGGCGATGATATTCAGGTTCGAACGACTGGAGTCTTCCACCCCAGCCGTTCCAGTACAACCTTCCCAAGTGGGTGGACGCTTCAGCTGCACTGGGAAAACTGGGGAATACTACAAGATCCTTATGTATCCAACATCCTACAGCACGGATATCAAATACAACTCAAGGCCACACCCGTTAACAGTCACCCCTCCAAGGTTCGACTTTCAACCGCTCAACTACCTATGTTAAGAGAAACAGTAGCTACTCTGCTAAGCAAACAGGCCTTAGAAGTTCTGGATCAGCGAAACATCGTACCAGGTTTCTACTCCCCAGTTTTCCTAGTGCCCAAGAAAAATTCCAAGGAAAAGTTTAGTCTCTCATATACAACATGAGCATCTTCAACAAAGACTATCTAAGCAAACCGCCAGCGTTTAAGCATGATACACTTACATAACTTCGCACTTAATTCGTCCCAAAGATTACATGGCCAGCATAGATTTGCAAGATGCATACCTACACATTCGATTCATCCCAATTCAAGGAAATATCTAAGATTTATCCTAGGCGGGAAACACTACCAATGGAAAGTACTTCCCTTCGAATCTCATCGCCCCTTGGGTATTCACAAGAGTGGCGAAGCCTATTGTCGATACCTACATCGTCAAGGTCTTAGCGCGCATTTTACCTAGACGACGGGATACAAGTGGATCCAGATCCACAGCCGTCTCAGACTACAGCTGAACTTTATAATCAAGTTACTAACACAACTAGGATGGTTAGTAAATCTACTCAAAGTCGGACCTAGAACCAGCGCGAAGATCTGCAATTTCTAGGTATACGATTTCTAACAGCCCAGAATCGTATAGTAGTCCCGAGGACAGATGGATCAAGATCCAACAGTTAATCCCACAAGCCTTACTCTCTCGCTACTACCACTCGACAGTGGCAGATCCTATTGGGACTACTCACATCAGCCCAAGACTTGACAGTCAGAGGCAGGCTTCAATTACGTCCGTTACAAGTCCTCATCAATGCGCATCTCGAGGACCCTCTACCGTTCAGTCTACCAGATCACGTCAAACCTCATCTACTCTGGTGGACCAAGAGATTGAATGTTTGCGTAGGCGTCTCCTTATTAGAGCCGGAATCGGAAACACATCTCTACGTAGACGCGTCACTACAAGGTTGGGGAGCCCACCTGCCAAACCTACAAGACAGCGTCAGGCCTATGGAGCAATCAAGAGAGCAAATATCACATAAATCTGCTAGAGATGCAAGCAGTCATAAACGCCATAAATCACTGGAGCAACCTACTACAGAACACTCAGTTGATGATTCACACAGACAATTCGACAGTGGCGTTTTATGTGAACAAACAAGGCTCAACAAGGTCACCGAACCTACCGTCCCTTTGTTTCCAACTGTTCAAGCTAATAGACAATCTAAACATACATGTCAGAGCTTGCCACATTCCAGGAGCAAAGAATGTATTAGCAGACGCTCTCTCTCGGCAACACCTACCGTCGCCGACAGAATGGATGCTCCACACAGAGATATTCACTCAAATAATCATGGAAATAGGATCTCCACTAGTAGACCTATTCGCCACTCGATTCAACAAACAACTGACAACATTCGTATCGCCAGTTCCAGACCCACTAGCATGGGCAACGGATGCACTAAGCATATCGTGGGAGGGACTCAACGCGTACGCTTTCCTGCCACCAGCGTTAATCCCACAAGTCTTACGGAAAATTAGTCAAACGCAGAGCCTCCATCTGATTTTGGTCACGCCCTACTGGCCAGCGTGGTGGTTTCCAAATCTTATTCAAGAAATCGGTCAACCAATTCTACAACTTCCAGAGCGCCGAATCTATTGATACATCCGACACCAAACAAGTGCACGGAAACCAGAAGTATTCCAACTTCACGATGGATTGTATCAAGGCATGCCTGAATAAGAGAGGTTATTCAGCCAGAGCGGCAAAAGCAGTCACTTGCACTGCGTAAATTCAACTTCATAACTTATCACGATGACAAATGGCACAGTTTTGTCAATTATGCTGCAAAGAAAGGATTTACAGCCAGATATGCTACTCATCCTCAAGTGGCGGACTACTTATGTTATCTACGACAAACTAAGAATCTAAAAGGCTCAACTTTGTCCACTTACCTTGCAGCATTAAGCTCTGTCATAACTATGAGAACAGGCGTCAAGTTAACAAAGACCCCAGAGTTACTCGCTTTGCTACGAGCATTCCGATTGGAGGATCACAAGCGGAAGTTTCAAGCTCCAGCTTGGGATCTAAATATAGTGCTCCAACACCTCATAAATGAGGTTTATGAACCGTTAGAATCTACATCGTTTGAATCACTGACCCAGAAAACTTTGTTCCTGTTAGCCCTAGCTATGGCTGCCAGGATGTCGGAGATTCACGCTTTGGATTACGAGAGAACACGCTTTGATGATATTCATAACATCGCACATCTGGGACTACGCTGGGATTTTATAGCTAAGAACCAATTGCCAGGTCAACCAGACAGATTATTCCACGTCCCAGCTCTCTCATCCATTCTTGGACCTCATGATACGATGGATCTATCACTATGCCCAGTAAGAGCACTGAAAATATATCTCCACCGATCCAAACAGAGGAGAGGAAAATTCAAGAGATTATTTATCCCTCTATCTACAGCTACGCAGACGGAAGTCTCACGTACTACTATCTCAATTTGGATCAGAACTGTCATACTACGTGCCTACAAGGCTGCAGGACTCGACCCTCCAAGAGCTTCTAATCCCCATGAAATTAGAGCACTAGCATCAACACTTGCTCTACACGGTAACTGCTCTTTGAATACCATAATGGAGGGCTGTTTCTGGAGATCCGATATGGTGTTTGCCAACCACTATCTGAGAGATATTACCACCAAGGACGTCTCAGGTATCCACCATTTCGGTCCCATGGTCCTCGCTCAACAGTTGACAGTTCCCAGGAGAAGATAAGTCAATCTTACAGATTTATACTTATCAGATATCAGTACTAAATAGCTACATGCTATATATATATTTTGCTTAAGTTCAATCTATTATCTTAAGCTCAGTACTATGTTTATTATATCATACAATATATTAGCTAACAACTCTAGAAGTTTTGCTACTATATTTAGCTTAAGTTTCATCATATCTTAAGCTCAGTAATATGGTCACAATTTATATATACATTAGCTAACAAACTCTACGGAGTTTTTTGCTATTATATAGCTTAAGTTAAATTATATCTTAAGCTCAGTACTATACTCATATAGCTTAAGTTTATGCATATCTTAAGCTTAGTACTTTGGTTACTGCATAAAAGTATATTAACTATAAACTCAAGGAGTTTATGCTATCACATTAACAACTTAAGTCTACTAGTCTTAAAGTTTGTACTAATGTTGTATATACTTTATCATAATAAGTATATTGTAATAGTTATATTGTAATAACCCATATATGGCAGCTGATAACTTAGCAGCAGGAATTCATCAGTTCAGTGCCTTTATGAAGTTCCCATAGGGTTATTACAGTCATTACAATTCAAATCACTAATTATCCAAATCCAAAGTATTATATAATCCCTCTTCCATAGCCGTTGGATTCTACAAGCAAAAAAGCATGAGTCAGGATAAGGAAAAATATGTAATTTTCTGAGTAAAATTGATACTTTATACTTATCCTGACTCATGAGGTAAGCCCTCCCGTCCTCCCCACATAACACTTTGGATTTCCCTGTAAATTCAAGTGTTGGGCTCACTACAAAGGAGAGAGTGAGGCACATGGTGGGAGGTGGCGCCCTCGTTCCCGCGCTTACGAGGGGAAAGATAACTCAGGGTGAGTACTAATTAGTGATTTTACATTGAAGGGAACTTCAATTGGGAGATACAAGTGTTCCACTATGTTCGCAAAGAAGAAGAAGACAAGCAAAAAAGCATGAGTCAGGATAAGTATAAAATATCAATTTTACTCTAAAAATTACATTTTTACTCAGAAAATTACATTATTACAGTCATACCTGGAATGTATTGGGGACAATTCCAATGAGCTCATTGTGTGGATTAGGCTTGGCTTTAGATTTTAAAGTCATTTTCATTAATTTCAAAATATTGGCGAACTCATGCAGTACAAGCTTTTAACAGTTGCATGTTTTGTATTAGTTTCCTGCTCGCATGATTTTCATTATTTCGCAGTCATTCAAGCTAATGTTTTCCATCTTGTATGTTTAAATTATGCTTAAGAAAGAATACATGTACATCTATGGGGTGCAGGGATTTACCTCAAGTCCTGTATGTCTTCTTGATAAGCGGAGTTGTGCCCCTTGGCTCATCTGTTCTGATCTCTGGTTTGTCAGGAACAAATGTGTGCACCAGGGTTTCACTAGACTGCTAACCCTGCTTCTGGCCTACCTCCCACATTGATGGGACATCTAACTGAAATGCTAATGAAAGCTAAGCAAGATACAATTCTTTCTCTGTTTGATGAACTGTCTTGGGAGAGATGAATTACTTCGTGTAAACATTATTGTATACATAAACATTTAGGAAGCCTTGTGGATTGTAGTATGGTTCTTGCATTATGTTACTGTTTTACCATTTGTAATCAAGAAATATCCCTATCTCTTAACATGTCTCTAAAGACATTGAAATCTCAATTCGTGATGTTTGAAATTATATCAGCTAATTCAATCTGATGACTTGAAGACAACAGGAAATCTAATGAAATCAGATTGTATTGATTCTGCCAGGGCTGAAATGGTTTCTCAAAATGCATTACATGCATGTCAAACAAGTGGCTTGCTTGCTGTTCTAAGGGAAGTTACTCCAACACAATCTGATGACTTGCAATCCTTCTCCCAAGGAAAAATTAATCAATATTCCAATGTCAAGTTCAAGGCAAATTAACTTTAGTGGAGTTACACTGATTGTATTAGGGGAACTCAGGTGGGAGCTTACCGTTGCAGACATTACCGTTTAGAGCAGGATGTTGTGGGAATTGATTCAATGCTGACTTGAAGCTGACTTTGAGTGGAAGTATGTGAGGGTGTGTAACACAAATCTAGCCCCTGCCGGAGTTGTGTTCTTCACAGGTACACCACCCAGTAGATGACATTTTACATAGCAACACCTGCAAGTGCAAGCATGGCTAGTAAGAGTTGATGTCACATGCTTGTCTCTGCAGTAAGACCATGAGGAAATACTTATTTAAAGAATTCCCATATTTCAAGACATATGGATAATGTGGATTAATGGTGTCTGTTCTCAGTTCTGAATACCATTTTCGATCCAGTTCTGTGTCAGTTTTGTGTTGCGTACCACTTAGCTCTCTCTGATAGTACCAGTGAAGATCCGGGGTAGAATAGGTCTTCAGCAACCCATGCTTGCCACAAAAGGCGACTATGCTTGTCGTAAGAGGCAACTAACGGGATCGGGTGGTCAGGCTCGCTGACTTGGTTGACACATGTCATCGGTTCCCAATTGTGCAGATTGATGCTCATGCTGTTGATCACTGGAGTGTCTGGTCCAGACTCGATTATTTACAGACCGCTGGCATATAGCTGGAATATTGCTGAGTGCAGCGTAAAACTAAACTCACTCACTCACTCACTGTCTGATAGTTGCTGGAATAGTATTAAAGTAATAGTTGCTGAAACAGTATGTTTACTGTAACTGGTATTAAAGTAATAGTTGCTGAAACAGTAGGTTTACTGTGACTGGTATTAAAGCAGTGATTGGGATAGAGAACTTTGACAATGGGCCATTTTCAGGATTATTAGCCATTTTCTGAATTTAGAATGGGCCACTGCCCTTGTATCAATAGTACCGGGTAAACCTTAAAATTTTAATGGGCCATTTTTTATTCTAATGTGCAAAATGGCACATGGCCCCTGTCTTTCCCAATCCCTGTTAAGGTCCCAGATAGCATTGATATGTCGGCCCATAGTTGGCCCATAATCACTGGTTTGGTTGGCCCATAGTTGTCATACTGACGATGGGCCCACTTGGATATGCTCATCGGCTCCATGTTGGCCCATCATGTTGGTTCATTGTTGGGCCAACGAATGAAAATTCACAAAAAATCATGGCCCATAGTTGGCCCAACGTAGTGATTTTGTTGGCCTTATGTTGGCACCATCGTGTTACAACATTTAGCTCTTTTTTCACCTTTGTACTAAACCATGGCCCATACTTGGCCCAATGATGTGATTAAGTTGGCCTTATGTTGGCACAACTGTATTTCAACATTCAGCTCTTTCCTGACCTCTGCAATCAGAAACATATATAAACAACACAACAGTTAATCAAGTGAACTATTTAATTCTTTTTTTCATTGTTATTTGGACATTATTGTATTTCTTGAAAATATTCTTGTCTTAGGTCTTTTGGCTGTCGCCACTGACAGGTTTTTCAACAACTTAATGATTGAAAACTTCTTGTTTATTGCACAGAGTGACGTTCGGATGTAGATTCTTACACTGTTATCAAGCTAAAACCAAATGATGAGAAGTATATATGCATAGTATGTTTTGACAATCAGCAGATTGACATTAACAACAACATGTAATTGAATAACAACTGGTACATTATATGGAGAGGCCAGATGGGGACTAAGAACAACAAATGGAATGGCGATGAAGCCAATAAACAAGGGGGGGATTCAGTTGTAACAACAAGCTGATAGGGTGCTTTGATAGAGTCTATCGTTTGATTAGTGCTTCATTGGTCTGTCGTTTTCATGTGACTGCAAAATTTGGTTTTGTTGCAATTATTAGATTTTGTGTTAGTGAGCAATTCATTGGTCTCAAATGAAATCAAACTGACTATGAGTTGGTGGGTTACTGGTTGAGGCTCGTGAAGACATGTTGTAGGTGGTCCTGCTCATGTTCTAGGTCATGGCCGCTGGTGCAATGTTCTTAGCGTGCTTGATCAGGGTTGAGATGAGGCCAAACTTAGTTTTAGGGGGCTGGTTTGACAAATTCGAAATCTTATCCACCAAGAATCAGGACTTCACAAAAAGAAATTTTTTGGAAGCCATCAAAATCAGCCAACAAACCTTTGATCAATAGAGACCAAGGATACTACATACCACTGACTGACTGACTGAGTTTGGTTTTACGCTGCTTTTAGCAATATTCCAGCAACATCACGGCGGGGGACACCAGAAATGGGCTTCACACATTGTACCCATGTGGGGATTCGAACCCGGGTCTTCGGCGTGACTAGCCAACGCTTTAACCACTGGGCTACCCCACCGCCCCACTACATACCATTGGGATATGAAGAACTAATCAAACTATAGACTACTATCAAATCACCCTATCAGGTTGTTACAACCTACCATTCCACCCCCCTCCTCCCTCGCTTCCTTGTTAATTGGTTTCATCACTAGATCCATTTGTTGTTCTTAGTCCCCAACTGGCCGCTCCCAATTATGTTTATTTGACAAAACATAGTATGTACATGTATATATACTTCTCATCATTTGGTTGTAGTCACGTTTAGCTTGATAACGGTGTAAAAATCAACATCAAAACGTCGCTCTATACAATAGAGAAGAAGTTGTCATCCATAGAGTTGTATGTTTCATTTTTGACTCACCAACTTCTAGAATGCTGTTCAAACAATGTTTTATTTGGATATGATGTGTAACTACTATAACTGATATATACATATATCTGATATGATGATATTTAGCAATTATTGGTTGTAAAGATGAATAATAGAGAGAGTTGTATATGGAAACAGGAGTGTAACTGACAAACACATAATGTTAATAAAGTAAACACAATAAATTTAAATAATTTAAAATGAAATGAGATTTATCAAAGTGGTTAAAACAGGCTACCTAAAGAAAAGAGTCAATTATATCTTTTATCTACTCAATCAAATGCCTTTCAATACAGTATGTGTCAGTTTCTTCAGCCTATATGATGATTTAAACCAATTATTTCACAATATATTCGCAATGCAGTATCACAGAAATAACAATGCATATTTACCAGTTGAAGGCCTCCAGAAATGTAGTGTCGTCTGCTCTTTGAATATCAAGTAAAGCTATCAGTGCTGACAAGTTTGGTATTCAATTTGGAGAAAGCAATGTTGGCCCACTGTTGGACCATTGTGTCCAAAGTCACCATTACTTTTAAGTCATTAAGATAACGTTGGGCCACGTTGTCAAACCGTTGGTCAACCAACCAACCATATACCAACATTGGCCCAACACACCTTTGCTATCTGGGGTGTTGCTGTAACAGTACATTCGCTGTAACTGGTATTAAGGTAATAGTTGCTGAAACAGTATGTTCACTTTAACTGGTATTAAGGTGTTAGTTGGAAATTATTCCAGTGGAACATTTATCACTTGGCAATGTTTTCCATAGTATATTAACACTGGCAGTATGTATTCAGTATAGAATGAATTCCATATGGAACTGATCATTGTAGAGTGTAGCAGCTTACAGATTAAATTCATATGGCAGGTTAAACAGGTGGAACATATATCCTGAAATATTTAATTAAGCTGATACACATTTGGTAGAGATTTTTGTATGTAATTTCAGAACAGCACAATATTTGAACTTTTTGAATGTTGAGTTGTTAACTTGCATTATCTCTTTCTCCAGACTCTCTCATGCTAGGACTGCCATTTACTCTACCAACTATCAGGAACCAACATTTAAGAAAAAAGACCTGGAAGAGCCTTTGCCAGACTCAGACCCTCGTAGATTCCAGCCAATCAAAGCAGCCTTTATAGAGCAGACGTCTTCAGTATACTATGACGAGACAGTGCAGTAAGTATATATTTATATATAGAGCAGACGTCTTCAGTATACTATGACGACACAGTGCAGTAAGTATATATTTATGTGCATGAATGTTGAGACAGATGACACACAGACATCTTCATAATTATCATCTTATTGTGAATACAGTCTTACAATGTGAAGATTTCTGAACAACCCAGGAAGTTTAAGTGTAACCATGGTAACCATGATAAATCCCAAAACCGACACCGGTGCTCTTTATAATGAATTCCTTGGAAGAATTCTTTTCTTTGTTTCTTTGTTATAGGAAGTTCATTCGTCAAATGATGAAGTCTGGAAACCGAGCACGTGTACAGCAGATTATGGATAATGTGAGTACCACTGGTCTTATAAGATGAAGGACATCTGGACTTAGGATATACATGTTTGCATCTGTCCTGTCTCACACTTTTACAAGGGCAGTGGGGTAGGCTAATGGTTTAAGTGTTCGCTCGTCACACCGAAGGCCCAGGATCGATTCCCAACATGGTACAATGTGAAGCCCATTTCTGGTGTCCCCTGCCGTGATATTGCTGGAATATTGCTATTCTGACTGAATATGGTGTTACGCTGCTTTTAAAAAGCGGTGTAACACCATATTCAGTCAGTCACACTTTTACAACCTGGACAAAATCTAGAGACAAATTTTATTTGCAGTCTTTCAGTTCCTTTGATATGATTCTGAATTGTATCTGAATCCATTATACCTGACGTTTTTAATACAAACATCGCTATGTCTGAAAGTAACTGTTGGCTCTAATGTTTCAGATGCTGGAGAATTTAAAAAGAATTCAGGTTGAAAAATACCACAAGACTGAAGATTTACAAGAGAAAGAAAGTATTGAATGCAATCCACTGACAATCTTTCATACTGCTGTTCAGAACTGTGAACCAATTCTTATCCTCACAAAGGTCCAGAGAGGCGGAGTCATGTATCAGGTGAGAAGTATGTGTATACTGAAGGGAAGGATGAGATTGTGTATTGGATGAGAAGATATCAGGTTTGTGACAATATCATGAAGCCCAGAAGTGATGTGTCCTATGGGCAGGCATCATATCAGGTGGGCATCAGTTGGGAAGAGTGAAGTGACAAGTGAGGTGGATTTTGATGTCAGGCTGGGAGGAGTCATGTTAGTGTTCCCCCTAGGCACATTTAGGAGGGCGCTGCGCCCTGCCCTTTGATTTTTGCGCCCTGCCCTTTTTGTTTTGCACCCTGCCCTTTTCGCCTCAATCCCAGTTTTTTTTCCAGCTGTGCTTGATTTTACAACAACCCGTGTGTATTTTCCGGATTTTATTAAGGACGGAGTTCTCTCCCTTTCAAGGGGAGACACCAAATTGTTTTGATAATGATTAGGAAATTGGCATTTAAACCATGGCGAAGTCAAATGTGTTTAATTCGCTTTACAAATCACAATGCCTACCAAGGAAAGAATCAAATGGAAAAGAGAAGAAGCGGTGAAGGTTGAAGCAAGGAAGTGTCACCGACTAATAGATTTCTTCGCTCCTAACAGGTATGTGCCTCTAAGTTCGTGATTTTTCGGCCGTTGATTTCCCTTTCAATTTCACATGCCTTTCAAATAAGACCTTCATTTATTAAAGACAACGATGTGTGAACTACATGGGATGTATTTTGGTACGTTTGGGGGACCGATATTCATGTGACTGTGCTGTTCAGGTGAAAATCTGAAACTCGAAAATGTCCGCCATTTTGAATCCATCGGCAATTTGAAATTGATCTTGAATTATTTTGTTGTTTGTCCTGGGAAATGAAATAGTTAATACAGCTTGCATAACAGCTTCACTTGGTCTTGAAGGCGTAAAACTATTTTACGATTTCAAACAGTGGGAAGCCACACCCTCGTCGAGGCTCTCCACAGTAGATACTTACGTTCAGGTGTATTATTGTGTGATATTTTTGTTTTAATAATTATGTTGCAAATTTAATATCTAAGAATATTTTGAATATGGTATATGAACTTTGTAATTATTTTTTTTTTCAGACCGGACGAGTCAGAGGTAGTTTCCTATGAAAATTCAAGGGCACACGAGACAGAGTCAGTTAATCCAACACAGAAGAAAGATGGTGGTCACAAGACTGCATTTGACACAAAGTGGCAACAAAACCGTCCCTGGTCGAGGTACTCAGAAGATGACAAAAAGAAGGGAATGATGTTTTGTTCATTATGTTCTAAGTGGAACACCAAGGGCAGAAATGGACTTAATGTCGACCAAACACAGATTGAGTGGAGTCAAGTAAAGGAGCTTGACACCAGTTCACCCTCCACCATTTTGAAGACTCAAGCCTCAACTTGGAAACTTGAATCCAAACATTGTTCAATTACTGTCCATTCATGCAACTGTGATTGTCCACTTCTGAAGTTGAGAGAGTGTTCTCAAAAGTGAAACTGATTGTGACAGATCATAGAAACAGACTCAGTGTTCAAAATTGCAACGGACTTCTCATGATTAGCCTGAATGCATCGTCAGTTTCAGACATTGACTTGAAAAAAGTTGTGAACAGATGCTTGGCAAGAAAGAAAAGAAGACTGTAAATTGTTGTTTGCATGTTTTGTGAAATTGTAAACAAATGTGACAACAGGTTAATGTCTTGAAATGCTTTTTTTTCCAAATTTTGATCTTAAAATACAAAATGAGAAGAGTAATAAATGAACTTTAGAAATAAAATTATAAGAGCATTTGACTTCATATACATTTTGTTATTGTTATTTTTTCAATAATCCTCACCAAAGTGCCCTTTTAGATTATGAAGTGCCCTTTTTGTTTAATTTACCCTGCCCTTTCTGAATCCTAGGGGGAACACTATCATGTACTAGTGTTAAATGGAGAGGAGTCGTGTATCAGATGATCCAAGATGTTATCAGACTGGGAGGAGTCATGTAACAGTTTAGGTGAGGTGTTGCTCTGATGGGAGGAGTCATGTATCAGGTGATATGAGATGTGTGTCTGATGGGAGGAGTCATATATCAGGTGATATGAGATGTGTGTCTGATGGGAGGAGTCATGTAACAGTTTAGGTGAGGTGTTGCTCTGATGGGAGGAGTCATGTAACAGTTTAGGTGAGATGTGGATCTGTAGGGAGGAGTCATATATCAGGTGATATGAGATGTGGATCTGTAGGGAGGAGTCATGTATCAGGTGATATGAGATGTGTGTCTGATGGGAGGAGTCATATAATGGTATATCAGGGGATATGAGATGTGGATCTGATGGGAGGAGTCATATATCAGGTGATATGAGATGTGGATCTGTAGGGAGGAGTCATATATCAGGTGATATGAGATGTGGATCTGTAGGGAGGAGTCATATATCAGGTGATATGAGATGTGGATCTGTAGGGAGGAGTCATATATCAGGTGATATGAGATGTGGATCTGTAGGGAGGAGTCATATATCAGGTGATATGAGATGTGGATCTGATGGGAGGAGTCATATATCAGGTGATATGAGATGTGGATCTGATGGGAGGAGTCATATATCAGGTGATATGTGATGTGGATCTTATGGGAGGAGTCATGTATCAGGGGATATGAGATGTGTATCTGATGGGAAGAGTCATGTATCAGGTGATATGAGATGTGGA
This sequence comes from Haliotis rubra, assembly GCF_003918875.1. Lineage (NCBI taxonomy): Eukaryota > Metazoa > Mollusca > Gastropoda > Lepetellida > Haliotidae > Haliotis > Haliotis rubra. Next base: position 1,464,496 of record NW_025766336.1, read on the forward strand.
TCTTATGGAAGGAGTCATATATCAGGGGATATGAGATGTGTATTTGATGAGAGGAGTCATGTATCAGGTGATACTAAATGTGTATCTGATTGGAGGAGTCATGTACCAGGTTGTATAGATGTGTATCTGATGAGAAGAGTCATGTATCAGGTGATATGTGTCTGATGGGAGGAGTTATGTACCAGGTGATACTAAATGTGTATCTGATGGGAGGAGTTATGTACCAGGTGATACTAAATGTGTATCTGATGGGAGGAGTTATGTACCAGGTGATACTAAATGTGTATCTGATTGGAGGAGTTATGTACCAGGTGATACTACATGTGTATCTGATTGGAGGAGTCATGTACCAGGTGGTATAGATGTGTATCTGATGGGAAGAGTCATGTATCATTTGATATGAGATGTGTCTGATGGGAGGAGTCATATATCAGGTGATACTAAATGTGGATCTGATGGGAGGAGTCATGTATCAGGTGATATGAGATGTGTATTAAGCTGGGAGAAGTCATGTATCAGGTGATATATGGCAGTTGTGATGTCATAGTCAGAGGTACAGATAAGCTGCGTATCTGCGTAAATTACACAAATATTTATGTGAAAAGTCAATTCTTATTAAGTCTGTTGCGTACAGGTAAGCTTGACTTTTTGTAAATACTCAATCAATTTGATCTTACATGCGTGCACACAAAAATGTCGAATCATAGCTTGCGTACTGGTGCATAGATAAAATAACTGAGGTATATTCAGAGGTTCTATTTCAACACATGAACTTGGCAACTTGCAGTCTTTCTTATCGTTTCTCATATTACAGATCCAATATAAATAACATTTATACTTTATTATATTTTTACAATTAATATAAAATGGCAAAATACCCAATTGAGTTTGAGTGAGGTGGGTACAATTTATTTGGTTACTCAAAGGAAAATAAGGATACCCAATTGAGATGAACACAAGCGAGCACATAACTCAATGACCCAAAAAGTTATCTGTAGCTCTGCATTGTTAAATAAGCCAAAAAATGTGAGCAAGGCTGAACAACAAGCCATCACCGAAATCTGAAAACAGTTATTAAATGATTGTGACCAAATGTGGTTGACCAAATTATTTGTGGGACTCAAGATCAAGACATGTGATTTGTGATAATTCTTGATAAATAAAACAAATATCAATGTATAAATTTGAACTGCACCTCTCCTAAAGATACTGAGGGTGATACCCAAATTTGAAAACAATCTCTGTTAATGTGTTCAAGTTATTGGTTCCCTTCTTTTTTTCCCATATCAAAATATGTAAACAGATAAACATTCTTTCAAAAAATAAGAAAATCAGAACCAAACTTTTCACTGGTCCTCTTCTTTAGACAAAGCAAGTGTTTTCCAAATTTGAAGCCAGTCCAACCAATAGGTTTCAAGTTAGTGGTTGAACAAATATTTTGTAAAGTCAAATTTGTAAGTTGCTGTTGTTGAACTCGGAGGCACCTAGGTTTGGGTCCTGAGGTGGGCACATTTGCGTAGTATCCTTCGACAAGATACTTAGATCCACATTGTCTCAGTTCACCCAGCTGTAAAACGGGTGCCCATGAGGATGTGCTGGCAATGTGAGTGTTTAGTTCATTGCGCCTAACAGGTAGCATGGCTGTGTGATCCCCAGGGAGTGGAAAAAGTATCAGAAATGACCGTGGATAGTAATGTACGTAGCGCAGTGAGCAGGCAATATGAGCGCCATATAAGCGGACTATTACTATTACTTCTTAAAAAAGGAATAAAACATCATAATCAAAATTCACACTGCACCTCTCTTTCAGGCAAAGAAGGTGTATTTGAAAACAATCCAACCAAAAGGTTTTCAAGACATGTTTTCAGACAGATGGAACTCCTTGGTATACACCAACAACCTTTTTTAGGTCAGGGGTGTAATAATGCATGTGTGAACAGTGAATGTAGCAAGCAGTCTGTTAATTCCACCACTGTTTCCTGCAGGTTCCCATTCCTTGTAAAGATAGCTACAAGCGGTACAAGGCTATGAGGTGGCTGATAGACAGCTGTAGGGACAAGGAGAGGAAGATGCCCATGGAGCAAAAGCTTGCACGAGAGTTGCTGGATGCCTACAGAGGGGAGGTAGGTTAACTCATACACAGGGTCAGTTCCTGTATGTTGCTGGATGCCTACAGAGGGGAGGTAGGTTAACTCATACACAGGGTCAGTTCCTGTATGTTGCTGGATGCCTACAGAGGGGAGGTAGGTTAACTCATACACATGGTCAGTTCCTGTATGTTGCTGGATGCCTACAGAGGGAGGGTTCACTTCATACACAGGGTCAGTAATGTTGCTGGATGCCTCATCATACACATGGTCAGTTCCTGTATGTTGCTGGATGCCTACAGAGGGGAGGTAGATTAACTCATACACATGGTCAGTTCCTGTATGTTGCTGGATGCCTACAGAGGGGAGGTAGGTTAACTCATACACAGGGTCAGTTCCTGTATGTTGCTGGATGCCTACAGAGGGAGGTAGATTAACTCATACACAGGGTCAGTTCCTGTATGTTGCTGGATGCCTACAGAGAGAGGAGGTAGGTTAACTCATACACAGGGTCAGTTCCTGTATGTTGCTGGATGCCTACAGAGGGGAGGTAGGTTAACTCATACACAGGGTCAGTTCCTGTATGTTGCTGGATGCCTACAGAGGGGAGGTAGGTTAACTCATACACAGGGTCAGTTCCTGTATGTTGCTGGATGCCTACAGAGGGGAGGTAGGTTAACTCATACACATGGTCAGTTCCTGTATGTTGCTGGATGCCTACAGAGGGGAGGTAGGTTAACTCTCCATACACAGGGTCAGTTCCTGTATGTTGCTGGATGCCTACAGAGGGGAGGTAGATTAACTCATACACAGGGTCAGTTCCTGTATGTTGCTGGATGCCTACAGAGGGGAGGTAGGTTAACTCATACACAGGGTCAGTTCCTGTATGTTGCTGGATGCCTACAGAGGGGAGGTAGATTAACTCATACACAGGGTCAGTTCCTGTATGTTGCTGGATGCCTACAGAGGGAGGTAGGTAGATTAACTCATACACAGGGTCAGTTCCTGTATGTTGCTGGATGCCTACAGAGGGGAGGTAGATTAACTCTCATACACAGGGTCAGTTCCTGTATGTTGCTGGATGCCTACAGAGGGGGAGGTAGGTTAACTCATACACAGGGTCAGTTCCTGTATGTTGCTGGATGCCTACAGAGGGGAGGTAGATTAACTCATACACAGGGTCAGTTCCTGTATGTTGCTGGATGCCTACAGAGGGGGAGGTAGATTAACTCATACACAGGGTCAGTTCCTGTATGTTGCTGGATGCCTACAGAGGGGAGGTAGATTAACTCATACACAGGGTCAGTCCCTGTATGTTGCTGGATGCCTACAGAGGGGGAGGTAGATTAACTCATACACAGGGTCAGTTCCTGTATGTTGCTGGATGCCTACAGAGGGGAGGTAGGTTAACTCATACACAGGGTCAGTTCCTGTATGTTGCTGGATGCCTACAGAGGGGAGGTAGGTTAACTCATACACAGGGTCAGTCCCTGTATGTTGCTGGATGCCTACAGAGGGGGAGGTAGATTAACTCATACACAGGGTCAGTCCCTGTATGTTCAGTGTTCACGAATAGCGTCTGACCCTCTGACGAATCCGGCAGATTCGCCAACAGTCCGATAGAAGTCTACCACCCGCCGGCCCCAGTGTCTGACTGTATATTTCACAATGACTTTGACTGAAGTTTTTATATGTGACATGTGACACTTGTTTGCTGTTTATAAATCTAATGTATGTTAATAATTTTGATGCTCATTATAAGAAATGTTTAATCTGAAATGTGTGTTTTATTGTATTCTATGGGTCCTGTGAATTTTCAATCGGTCAGACAGAGATCTGAAACTTACAGGACCCAATGTCCTGTTACTTTGAAACACCATTCGTGAACACTGTATGTTGCTGGATGCATACAGAGGGGGAGGTAGATTACTCATACACATGGTCAGTCCCTGTATTTTGCTGGATGCCTACAGAGGGGAGGTAGACTGACTTGGGTCACTATATTGTTTAAGGTATTTTCAGGCATTTGTACACAAATTGACTGGTCCCTTAATATCAGAGTTTCATTTTAGGGCAGAAGTATTCGCAAGAAACAAGACCTACATCGCCAGTGTGAGGCCAACAAAGCCTATTCTCATTATCGTTGGTGACCTTCACCTTGTATCACAACCTATGACCTTCATGGTGTCACAGCTATTCTTCACTCCTGTTGTGCTGCAGTTGTAGGAACAATATGTACCATCTACAAGAGGTACGGAATAGCAAGTGAAGGATCAGAAAGTGTACACTGTCAGGCCATGACTACTACAACAAGCAACAAGTGAAGGTTTATGTGAGAATGTATGCACTATTCGAGACATGAGTGCTGACCACACGTAGCACCTTATGAGTATTCAATGAAATATTACGCCATGTGTTATAATAAAACACTCCGATACACCAGTTATAATAAGACTTTTCTCTGTTTGCCAAGATGTGAGAGTCATGCAGAACTGAAAGATGTGTTTGTTTTTGTTCTTTGTTAAATCTTTATTGGTTGAGTGAGTGCCTGTGGATCACAAGGACTATTCACAGCTTTCACCACTAGCCTCCACTTGATCCTCTTAGTCAACACGGACAGTGGAGTAGCCTAGTGCTTAAAGCGTTTGCTCATCATACTGAAGAACCTGGATACAATGTGTGAAGCCCATTTCCGGTGTACCCCAAGATGTTGTTGCTGGAATATTGCCAAAAGTGGCTTAAAACCATACTGGCTATTCACTCTTACCCAACAACAATGTACAGTTGTACTGGTAATATATCCCAGGTAGACATTTTGTAGGTCGTGTAAGCTCTTTGTGAATGTACTGTTTCAGTCTTGAACAGAGAACAGAAGAAGTAGGTGTCTGCTGGCCGGGATGTTCTCTGGTGGATTCAAGTCTGTAGTACAAGATAAATACCAGAGAGAATGTGGTCAAAAAGCTTGTCAGGCATCTCAAACAGCCTTAGACATATTCTGTGCATGAGTGAAAATCTGAGTGAAAATATTTGCTCTGTCAGGAAACATAGGGAATGATTTTGAAAAGATTAGCTAATAATCTTCACTCTGTTTCAAGGTCAGTCTTGCCTAACACATCAGCTTTTATCTAAATATCAGACATATCCTATACAATCATATACAGTGTTTGGTCTGGAACTTACATGAAAGAGTTTGTGAGGTATGTCTGTGAATGATTATAGAACCAGTTGTATTTACACTAGAGGAGATTTAGTCGTTTGGCATGGGTGACTATGAACGTTGTGTTTATATAGCTGTGTGGGTGTGTGTTATCCATTGTCAAATAGTTTGATGAAAATGTTAATTAAAAGATAAATAAGATTCAGTGTTTGTTTTTTGTTCAGCTAATATATTAGTACTGGGAAGTGAGTCTACTATCCATGATAAATACATACATGTGGGTGATCATAAGCTTAGCTTGTTAGACGTCACATATATACATTTAGTATTCCCAGAAATTATTGACCAAGTTGTTTTGGCAAATATCTAATACATGTATATCAACTATAGACGTTTTACTTAAATGAATATGTTGAGATATGATTCTCGAACAGTCTAAGAGTCTTTTCAGTACTTTGTGAGACCTCTGCAATACACGACTGAATGTGCCTAGGTACTCTAATTTACCATCAAAGTTTGTAGGAAATGTGTGACAGCGTACCCCAATATTCAACCACTTCTTTCTTCATATCCTCAATATTTCTAAGTCCTTTTTGGTTTATTCTGCCCATCATTAGCCCCACACATTCTCAATAGGGTTACGATCTTGGCTGTTGCTGGGCCAGTCTAAAACTGGAACATTTACATCCGACAACCACTGTTTTGTGCAGCATGCAGTGTGCTTTGGATCGCTATGCTTGCAAATCCAATTATCTTCCGTGTTTGGGCCGTTGGAAGGAGGTGATCATTTAAGATGTCAGCATATCGTTATGGCTATGTTTTGGGCATTGGTAGATAGGTTTCCCGGTACCTTTTGTCCAAATTTTCACACAGTTCGGAAAAAGCTACACAGAACTTTCATCCGGAAAGAAAACATCATCCCTATCTTGATTTTCGTGAGCCTTACACCTGTTTAAATGTCTTTCTTTTGTTGCATCTTTTATCAATGGTGAGGGAATTCCGCTCTTTTTCACCCAGTTAAGTCTTTGTAATTCTTGTCTAAGTATTTCCTTACATACGTGAGGACTTCCTCTGTTAAAAATCTCAATTTTGATATTTTCAACGCTTTTCAATTTCCCCCTCACAATCTGACCAAGTCGCCGGCGACCCGTAGTACTGAACTTCCTTACCCCCCTGTCTTGTGCTCAATCCCAATATCCCATAATCCTGATTCAATATTCTTCGAAGTTCTGTATACTGTAGACGGAGGAATGTCATGTCTACCAGCTAACTCTTTTGCAGTAGTCACACCCCTTTCAAAATCATCCGGAACCAGCTTTCTTTTCTCTTCTTGCTGTCAAATCTACCATGTCAACAAACGAAGCCGACTGTTACACCAGGGGAGATAACTCTTGATGTTAGTAAGGTTCATTCTTAAGCCTACAAGAGTTGCCTCCCATATCGAGTACCTTACTACATAAGGTAGTAACACCGATTTTAAAATTCCATTATCAGTATTCGGAAACAAAGATTTTCTCAAAATATTCTGAGAAAACTGTATATCAAACTTCAAGCTTAGCTTGTTAGACATCGCACATATATACATATATCAAACTTCAATAAAACGTGCTAATATTGTCAGAAGAGTCTAGGTCCCAGCTGTTGAGACGAATCTTTACTGTTTAATGTCGACATATAAATGGCTCATGTTCATCAGGGGAGGTCACTCTTCCGATGTTGAGTTTTGTCAAGACATGTATCATGTTGACTTATGTTATTATCACAAGAATGGGAAGATCTGAGTAGAATTATGTTTTACCATGAAATACTCTTATCCACATATTGCATTATGTATAGAAAGTAGTGATAAATGTTTTTTTTTATAAATAATAAGTTTACTAAGACCTTTTAGGCAGTGGTGGGAGTGTTGACAGAATACAGGTTCGTACAGACTTGGCATTGAGTGATTAAACAGGGGAATGGTCGTCACGGAGAGGGTATTTGTGTAAATCTGTGGCGTGATATTTCCATTTGCTAGCAGTAAAATAAGCACGGCATTAGAGACTGGTCACGTATTGGTGGTATCTGTGTGAAAAAATGGGGATGTAGCAGTCAGCATGTCTGTCCATGCAGAGCAGACGTCAGAATCTGTTGAGTATTGTTTTATGAAATTTGCTATCCAGATCAGCCTAGTGGTGAAATGGTGCCTCTTGGTGATTTGGGATTTATATTTTTTGTTTATGTTTTCGTGTTGACAAGTTGTATTCATACTGTAAACGATGATCATGAATTAAGGAGCTCATTTCAGTAGCAGAACTCCAAACCCATTTCCAGATGAAACTTGCTGGACAGTCTTCACTGAACTGAAGGTATACAAAAGCGCTGAAATGGAGTATGACCCAGCTAACAATTTTACGTTGTCACAACGTTATACTTTCGTTGTTATGTACAACGTAATTCTGTGGACTCCCATTTACGTTGTGGCCTAACGTTGTGAAACGTCATTTTTACGTCGCTACAAGGCTAAAGGTATTTGATGTGCACGTTTTTCACGTTGTCTTATTCCATTAAGAAAAATACGAGAAACATCTCCTGTGTATTCTTTCACTCTTGTATGAAAATTACTGCAGGTGATTCACAGACAGAAACCATAGTAAAGTTTGTGTACTGCAAATGGGACATATAGCTATTCAGAATGTTACCTAATCACATCTACAATATTGGCTTTGGTATTTACGAATGTGTCTGATGCAATCTGTGTCTTTTTGAGCAATACTCCTTGCACTGGCAGAACTGATAAATATGTTCCGGATGTTCTGGGTGCGGGATCTCAATTGACAGTTTATATAACGGAACAGCTTGCAGCATATGACAAGGGCATCCTAAACATGGGGACAGATCCATGTATAGATACTTATATCATGCATGCGTGGTATTTGCCTGTCCTGTGTTCACACCGTTGGTGTGAGTGTAGTGTGAGTGAGTTTAGTTTTACGCCGCACTCAGCTATATTCCAGCTATATGGCGACGGTCTGTAAGTAATCGAGTCTGGAGCAGACAATACAGTGATCAACAGCATGAGCATCGATCTGCGCAATTGGGAACCGATGGCATATGTCAACCAAGTCAGCGAGCCTGACCACCCGATCCCGTTAGTTGCCTCTTATGAAAAGCGTAGTCGCCTTTTGCAGCAAGCATGTGTGAGTTGTAAGGATGAAATAGGCATTAGCGACTTCCAAGTAGCGAATCTTCTTCAAGGTCATTTTACCATTTGTAATCTTTAGATCCCCACAAAGTCGCTTAAGATATGCATTAAATTAAGCAATGCAGCCCTGTTGTCCTAAAATGCTCAAATATTGGGATTGCAAATTGAAAATGTCTTTTCATGCCGAATAAATAACGCATCTCAAAGTGTTCAACAAATGAAAGTAAAGAAACGTTGCATGTTTATGCTATGCCCCGTTATGACGTGGTTCATACAGCGCTCCCTGAGCAGACTTTTTTTATGAGAGGGGCGGTCGGGTAGCCTAGTGGTTAAATCGTTCGCCCGTCACGCCGAACATCCGGGTTCGATTCCCCACATAGGTGCAATGTGTGAAGCCCATTACTGGTGTCCCCCGCCGTAATATTGCTGGAATATTGGCAAAAGCGGCGTAAAACCAAACTCACTCACATTCACTTTCGATGATGGCTGTTTGTATCCGCATATCTTTCACATATGTTTCCTTCAGCATCTTCCTTCGATGTATATCTATACATTTTCAGTGCTCGCTAAATCTGTCCAGGCCAACAGCTCCAACACCATATCCTTCTTTGATCTATTGTACACAACAATGACAACTCGCTCTAAAAGAATCAATAACCACATTAATCATAAATAACTTTGACTTTTATCTTAAATAGCTGTTATGCTTTATATCTTTAGAAACTATGTACCGTATACACAGCATTAAACATTGAAACATGTGAATGAATCCATGAATTAATCAATTTAAACCAAGAGAATTCGTGATCCTTTAAGGATACAGTGGCTGTCACAACTGAAAATGCTGTGTGAAATGAAAGTCGATAGTTTGCGAGAGCTTCAAGATTAGCTATTACGTTAGTCGTAATGTAACCTGCCACCAAGGTTCGTCAAATTATATGCACACATTGAAGCAATGGCGAAATGTTGGGTTTTACATATAATTGGCATGGAGGCCAATCTTGACTTCAAAATGATGCGGTTCGAGTAACAATGAGAGAAGCTCTCGGTGGGATGGTCTAGTGTTGCTATCTGACGTAATGTGATATGGTTGAAACCCTCGGAACAAGTACCATCGGGCATCAAGTGTTCGCTAAAGCAAGCCAGCATTTTAGGCAATTTCAAATTGTTATACTTACTCACTTAAATACGGGCTATCTTTCTTTTGCATGACACTGTGTCCCAAGATCATGTCACTGGTAACATGCTCCTATATATCTTCTCACTGACAGAAACTGACTGACGAAGCTGGGATTTAAGTTGTCTTTTCAAATATTACACAGGGCTTAATATTTATGTGAATGTAAATTTTATCTTAATATGTTTTGGTCTAACAGCGAATCCTGGCAATAAACTGAACTCCTCCGTGTGTCTTGGTCAAGCCAACTGGCTGAGAGCAGACAGCTGGCCATGTGTAGGCCTGTACTGTATGCAACCATCCTCACAAAACACAAACTTCTGCATATCATAATTCAGATTTATTTCTGTGTATGTCGATATGATTCTGTTAGCGGGACAAGACACGGGGGGCAATCTGTTGTCTGACGCGGTAGTGTCTTTGCAAAATCTTAATCTCAGGTCACCATAATTTCCATTGTTGGTCCTAACCCAAGACAGGAAGTCCATCAATAACCACGTTCATCCTCGATTCCGTATAAACATGCGCATTAAAATGTGTGCTTTGTATAACACGTTCGTGTGAATTTTACCTCAGCATACTCAGTGAATGTGAATTGGATGTTCTGTCAGTATGGCTGCCGCCGAGATAATTATGACTCATGGGATGTCTCACGTCTCTATACACCTCGAGCCTCCTCTGGAACCTGCTATAAAGTAATGACAATTATAATGTCTGGCAGTAATAATGTACCATTTATAACAAAGGTCAATAAGGTGCATTACAAACTTACAAGTAAATAAAAAATAAATATACCTAGGATGTTCGACATTTCTTCTGCTACCACAATGCCTTTATGTTCTCAAGGATGAGTGTTCCTTTGCTGATGTCATGGAAACTGATGGCCTCCATACGTCCACCTGCCCATTTCTCCTGACTGACTGAGTTTAGTTTTACGCCGCTTTTAGCAATATTCCAGCAATATCACGGCGGGGGACACCAGAAATGGGCTTCACACATAGTACCCATGTGGGGAATCGAACCCGGGTCTTTGGCGTGACGAGCCAACGTTTTAACCACTAGGCTACCCACCGCCTAGACAACACTCAGAATGTCGAGCTGAACACTGCTGTGCCTGCCTGTCCTACTGATGAAAGAACTTGTACTCTGATTGGACGGCTGTCTAGGTGTCCATAGCGAATGTTTCCAGGGTCCAGGGTCCAGGGTCCAGGTTGCCACAGGATGTAGATATGGTACACTGGTTGATCGCAGATGCTGAGGAATGAGCTGATTTGAATATTAGCACCATGACGGCCATGGTTGAAATGGGACAGAAATTCTGTTTGTCAAAGAAACCACTGCTGGGGTCAGAAACTCAATATTTTACCTTGATCTATTCAGAGGTTTCGGGTGGGATGTCTATAAGAAAGTCTAGATATACAGGGGTTTAAACTCGTTTGTTTAACGCCCTTTCTCAAAAGTCTCACAACGCTTAGAACCACGTTATTGTTTGTCTCATGCCTACTGTTTACCAGATTGTATAGGGAATCGGGGCGGTGGGGTAGCCTAGTGGTTAAAACGTTCACTCGTCACGCCAAAGACCCGGGTTAGATTCCCCACATGGTTACAAAGTGCGAAGCCCATTTCTGGTGCCCCCCGACGTGATATTGTTGGCATATTGCTAAAAGCGGCGTTAAACCATACTCACTCACTCACTCACTTGAGTGCTGTCTCAAATAAAACTAGGAACGTCTTGACGAAGGATGACTGTACTTCCATTAACGCAATACTCTGGAAATCACCCTTTCCAGCTACATTGTATCATATTCTGTGTTTTAATATATCTGAACCCGAGTTATTGATGTTTTAGAATGACCTTTAAACACATATTCTAGTTGCACAAAACATTGTTATAAATACTGCAGTAGCATTCGGGTGTTCTACAAATGGCTTCCGTGTTTTCAGGCTTGTCCATCCTGTCCCAACAACATTATAGCTATTACACCCAAGGGCGTTTTATAACGTTGATTATTCCATTAAGTGTATTGAAAACCACCCATATATCCATCACAGTTATCGTGGGACACTATGCCTTTACATCATTCATCAAGGGATTTCAATTTAGTTCTCATTGCCAAAATTTATGACAATTGTTGTTATTGCAGAGGTTTGGTAGCCATGCACTGTATCGCCATGTTTGTGTGTGACGTCACCATATGCTTGTCGTCACTGAATGCTGCTGTCAGGCTGCTCCACACGTTTTACTGGCCCAGGTCGCCATGGTGACACCACAGTAAAATGTAATACTAGGCCAAATATGATTATGTTTCCGGAATACGTTTTATAAGTTTTAGTAAGTACCAATAATTGTTAATTGAATTTTACTAGAATTGCAATTCATGTGTTTATAGACATCACAGACTGAATAATCGATCTGCAGTAAATCCCCACCAGAGGCAACATGTCTGGAAGAAAACCTTCAGTTAAAGTATATACAGTGTGTCGCCCCTGGAATCCCAGCACAGAACCGTCTAGCAGCGTGTCTGTGTACAGCTGTCTTCATCAGAAGATGGAAATCCTTCTGTAAGAGTATATACAGTGTGTCGCCCCTGCAATCCCAGCACAGAACCGTCTAGCAGCGTGTCTGTGTACAGCTGTCTTCATCAGAAGATGGAAATCCTTCTGTAAGAGTATATACAGTGTGTCGCCCCTGCAATCCCAGCACAGTCTAGCAGCGTGTCTGTGTACAGCTGTCTTCATCAGAAGATGGAAATCCTTCTGTAAGAGTATATACAGTGTGTCGCCCCTGCAATCCCAGCACAGAACCGTCTAGCAGCGTGTCTGTGTACAGCTGTCTTCATCAGAAGATGGAAATCCTTCTGTAAGAGTATATACAGTGTGTCGCCCCTGCAATCCCAGCACAGAACCGTCTAGCAGCGTGTCTGTGTACAGCTGTCTTCATCAGAAGATGGAAATCCTTCTGTAAGAGTATATACAGTGTGTCGCCCCTGCAATCCCAGCACAGAACCGTCTAGCAGCGTGTCTGTGTACAGCTGTCTTCATCAGAAGATGGAAATCTTTCTGTAAGAGTATATGCAGTGTGTCGCCCCTGCAATCCCAGCACAGAACCGTCTAGCAGCGTGTCTGTGTACAGCTGTCTTCATCAGAAGATGGAAATCCTTCTGTAAGAGTATATACAGTGTGTCGCCCCTGCAATCCCAGCATAGAACCGTCTAGCAGCGTGTCTGTGTACAGCTGTCTTCATCAGAAGATGGAAATCCTTCTGTAAGAGTATATACAATGTGTCGCCCCTGCAATCCCAGCACAGACTAGCAGCGTGTCTGTGTACAGCTGTCTTCATCAGAAGATGGAAATCTTTCTGTAAGAGTATATACAGTGTGTCGCCCCTGCAATCCCAGCACAGAACCGTCTAGCAGCGTGTCTGTGTACAGCTGTCTTCATCAGAAGATGGAAATCCTTCTGTAAGAGTATATACAGTGTGTCGCCCCTGCAATCCCAGCACAGAACCGTCTAGCAGCGTGTCTGTGTACAGCTGTCTTCATCAGAAGATGGAAATCCTTCTGTAAGAGTATATACAGTGTGTCGCCCCTGCAATCCCAGCACAGAACCGTCTAGCAGCGTGTCTGTGTACAGCTGTCTTCATCAGAAGATGGAAATCCTTCTGTAAGAGTATATACAGTGTGTCGCCCCTGCAATCCCAGCACAGAACCGTCTAGCAGCGTGTCTGTGTACAGCTGTCTTCATCAGAAGATGGAAATCCTTCTGTAAGAGTATATACAGTGTGTCGCCCCTGCAATCCCAGCACAGAACCGTCTAGCAGCGTGTCTGTGTACAGCTGTCTTCATCAGAAGATGGAAATCCTTCTGTAAGAGTATATACAGTGTGTCGCCCCTGCAATCCCAGCACAGAACCGTCTAGCAGCGTGTCTGTGTACAGCTGTCTTCATCAGAAGATGGAAATCCTTCTGTAAGAGTATATACAGTGTGTCGCCCCTGCAATCCCAGCACAGAACCGTCTAGCAGCGTGTCTGTGTACAGCTGTCTTCATCAGAAGATGGAAATCCTTCTGTAAGAGTATATACAGTGTGTCGCCCCTGCAATCCCAGCACAGAACCGTCTAGCAGCGTGTCTGTGTACAGCTGTCTTCATCAGAAGATGGAAATCCTTCTGTAAGAGTATATACAGTGTGTCGCCCCTGCAATCCCAGCACAGAACCGTCTAGCAGCGTGTCTGTGTACAGCTGTCTTCATCAGAAGATGGAAATCCTTCTGTAAGAGTATATGCAGTGTGTCGCCCCTGCAATCCCAGCATAGAACCGTCTAGAAGCGTGTCTGTGTACAGCTGTCTTCATCAGAAGATGGAAATCCTTCTGTAAGAGTATATACAGTGTGTCGCCCCTGCAATCCCAGCACAGACTAGCAGCGTGTCTGTGTACAGCTGTCTTCATCAGAAGATGGAAATCTTTCTGTAAGAGTATAAAGAGTGTGTCGCCCCTGCAATCCCAGCACAGAACCGTCTAGCAGCGTGTCTGTGTACAGCTGTCTTCGTCAGAAGATGGAAATCCTTCTGTAAGAGTATATACAGTGTGTCGCCCCTGCAATCCCAGCACAGAACCGTCTAGCAGCGTGTCTGTGTACAGCTGTCTTCATCAGAAGATGGAAATCCTTCTGTAAGAGTATATACAGTGTGTTGCCCCTGCAATCCCAGCACAGAACCTCTAGCAGCGTGTCTGTGTACAGCTGTCTTCATCAGAAGATGGAAATCCTTCTGTAAAAGTATATACAGTGTGTTGCCCCTGCAATCCCAGCACAGAACCGTCTAGCAGCGTGTCTGTGTACATCTGTCTTCATCAGAAGATGGAAATCCTTCTGTAAGAGTATATACAATGTGTCGCCCCTGCAATCCCAGCACAGTCTAGCAGCGTGTCTGTGTACAGCTGTCTTCATCAGAAGATGGAAATCCTTCTGTAAAAGTATATGCAGTGTGTCGCCCCTGCAATCCCAGCACAGAACCGTCTAGCAGCGTGTCTGTGTACAGCTGTCTTCATCAGAAGGGACTTGGATGCAGACACTGGCATTTCAACTTCAGGCTCGCTGACTTGGTGAACACATGTTATAGGTTCCGAATGGTGTAGATCGATGCTCATGCTGTTGATCACTGGATTGTCTGGTCCAGACACGATTAGTTACAGACCGCTGCCATATAGCTGGAATATTGCTGAGAGCGACGTTAAACAACAAATGTATCAGTATTACTCATATGATAACTGTTTTAAGAGTAGACAGCAGTAACGTGACCAATTTGGAGAAGGCTAATGCACCAGCCCAACAATTCAAAACGTATGGGAACTCTGATTATTTCCTTCGGATTTCAGAGAACTCTTATGTAACCTGACATTTACTTGACATTTACTGCCATGTGGGTCTGTAGCTCTGGCCTAAACACCTCATTCTCCTACGACATTCAGGTGACATATTGACAACAAGCCACTCCAGGCCTGGAGCAGATGACCCATGTTACGCCACGTTTAAGCATATGTCCAATCCTGCTCTTTTAATTATCTGAGATCTGTCAAGCATTTTTTGGAGTCCAAGAAAGGGAGGACTATTCACAAATCACCATGTCCACAGACAGAGAAAAGCTTTATGCAATCATGTGTACATTCTATGAGTCTTCCTCGATATTGGAAAAATACATGAGGTAATAAGATCTGTTGAAGTGCATTGTCGAAACGATTTGGTTGGTGATAAATCCTAAATTGTTTTTTTTGCACAATATTAACATATCAAGGATTGAATATGGCTGCCAGAGTAGTTATGTCTGCCTCCAAATGTTATGTTTCCAAACTTGACCGTCTTTAGTCCAAGGCTTTGCGGATTTGAGCGGGTGACTATTACCTAGTTATCAGCTCTCCGTGCCCAATGCGTTACAACGCCATTGGGCCTTCCTCGTGGCCTTCAGTCTCTCAACGTCACGCCAAAGACCCGGGTTCGAATCCCCACATGGGTACTATGTGTGAAGCCCATTTATGGTGTCCGCCGGCGTGATGTTGCTGGAATATTGCTAAAAGCGGCGTAAAACCAAACTCAGTCAGTCAGTCAGTCAGTCAGTCTCTCAAACATTAACCCAACTGAAATCTAAAACTAAATATAATTCAGCTTATTATGTTGTTAATGTTATAATTAATGACTTTGTAATGATGTTTGTATTCAATATATAATTTTCGACATGAAAATGATATGACACATATTATATGTGGAATATCTGTTGTTCAATCACACGAGCCTGTCAGTTTGTCCACAACAGTATCGTCGTACTGATATATAAATCCATCTATGTGATATAGCAACAACTAAGTGGCATATAAGGGACGTTGGTCAGCCTGCCAAACTCCTGTCCAATGGCCAAGTCTCTACCAACATAAACCATTCAACATTTATCCCAGAGGCGAACCACCGTCAATGGGTCATGTGTTCATGTACTGTCCAGCACCTCATCCACAATGTCAATGTACACAACCCATTCTCCAACAGCAGGCACTTGACCTCGCCATGACCCTGTCACCCTCGACACTGCCAGCCGGGCTAATAGTTTCAGTTGATGTCACCTTCATATATATACACACACATGCACGCACGTGCATACATCACGCTCCTCCTGACATAAGTCTTGGTAACATGCTTCTTGAACCACTGTCATCTCGGAAGTTTCACACACATCTATACTGATGAGCAAAATGATTCGCCCCTGCGCCATACTGGATTTCAGATTCATGCATATCAAGTGTGTTCACCCTAACTGACAAACTCTGTATTTCAGGCTGAACCTGTAGCTTTTCTTCAAGGTCTGTGTTGGGTTAACGAATAGCATTATTAGGCAGTCATATTTGCTGAGTCCATGGCAGCTTTGGAAGCAACTGAAGCTGGAATCAATGGTTCACGAAGTGATACTATATTATAAAATCCATTTTAACTCACATTATGTCAACTGATATTGTGTGGATTCCAACTCATGCTGACCTGTATATGAATGAGATAGCCGAGCATCTTTCGTTATCTGACTTGCAAATTCCATATGTAAGTATGTATAAATTCAGACCCCAAAGGAGATAGACTTCATTTCAGCAAAAACAACTGTCACCACCACGTGTCGGCAGTTGTTGGGTGCTGGGACTAATGGCTACTTAGGAACATAGTTTGTCCTTATTTAGAAAATAACTGGACAACCCGTCGTCAAAGAAACATGAGGAAGATATAGTTGCGAGACCTTGGACATTGTGGATTATATTCTGACCCCAGTTTCATTGTTAATGGCGTCTCTTCTGTATGTATTTACTTTGGTGTAAATGCTCAGGAGACGATGAAACATCATTTATTGGCATGTCTGGGCCACGATCATATCAAACTAACTTTTATAAAAAAATTCAATCTTCCTGGCTATATCAGGCACCATGTCTGCATCGGGGAACTTTGATATGTTGTACAAAACTAATATCTCCATACACTGTGCACCAACTTTACAAACATTTCTCATTGTTATCTGATCTGCTTTTTATGGAATATACCAGATGATGAAACGAATGTGTTAATCATGACAGCGTCATTACTCTGTTTGGTCTTCTTTAGCCAGCTAATGCGTTAGATGTAACACGACCTTAAATGGTCAAATTTAACTCTAACAGAATGTAAAATGTTTGGTAGAACTCGTGTTTGAAATATACGTTTTTCGGGCATTGGAGAAAGCTTATACTGTAGAATTAACATGTGATTGTCTTCACTCATTAGAACAGCAAAAACATGAATGAACATGTTATCACCTATCACACGTCATAGGGTCAGGATCTGCTGACCTTTGGTTTGAGTCACCGATTGAGTCACCAAACCTTGTTGGTCAGCACAACGCGTCTACGATCCTGGTCTCTTTGCGCTGACGGCATTAAGCTGCCTCTGTACAACTGATATCATTTTCAAAGCGGCGTCAAAGCCATCTGACTATTTTCAGTTTTGGTCAGGGTAGCGTAAAATGGGAGAAGGTTGATTGAATTAAAAGTAACACACATGTATAAGAATTCCGTCTATTCTTGTTTGGTTAGGTAAATTAGGTTATTACGATACACACAAATCGGAAACCATGAGAAAAATATACCCCGGATAATTCCATCATTGCCGTTTAGTGTTTAAGAAATGAGTAATTTAGTTTATCAGCGTGAAGATGAGTATTGATCGAGGACAGAAGGAATGTCACATCTTCAAATTTTAGCCCACTTTTAGATACAGTGTCTCATTTTGGTCTAATCAATTATACTCCCTGGGCATTCCGCGGCTTAATTGGCCCCTAGTGCTCGATTTGTGTTGTAAGCGGCCAGGCGGATGAAGTGACTGTAATGTATGGATAGACTTTAGATCGTCCACCAACTTGGGAGTGAGTGAGTGAGTGAGTGAGTGAGTGAGTGAGTGAGTGAGTGAGTGAGTTCATATTTAACGTCACACCGGCAATATCTCAGCCATATCGTGACGAAAACAATTCATACAATACAAAATGAAAACATTTTGAGGAGTAAAACCATTTACACCATCCCTCCAGCTATTGGCAATTTAAGAAATCTAGCCATAAATTAAAATAACATATATGCTACGATTAAAAATAGTGGTAGGTTTAAATTAACTTTGAACTATTTTGGGACTTACGTACCCTCTCGGGAGGACAGTAATTTTACAATACTTCAACCCCCTTTGAGGGTACAGCCACTAATAATCTCAGTTACTAATCCAAAGTACCAATAATAAAATATATATCTATTTACAAACTATTCATCAAAATTTATCTAATAATTCTATTTTTTTTGAAAAATTCAATAATTGAATGAAAATTAACAGTACTAAAAAGATCCTTAACAGTTATTACATTGAAATACTTATCCCTTGTGATTGAAAAATCAATACAGTCAAGCAGGACATGCTTGACCGTGATTCTTTCATCACAAGGGATGCAAAACGGAGGATCTTCGCCTTTTAACAAATATTCATGAGTATACCTTGTATGGCCAATGCGACATCGTCGCATAGACCAGCTTGGGAAGTTTGGCTGGATTTGGATTCTGATGGACTGTCCATGGTGTGCTTGCTCCAGAGAGGACCGCCGAAAGACAATTGGTAAACAGCTCACTGTACATAGTGTTAACCCCTAGTCACCCTACAGCTCAACCCCTCAGTCAGCCAAGTACTTTACAGACCAACCACGTACACACGTGCAACTCACTTACTCACTTTAGTCACTCGACAGCCCACCCACTTACACATGTGCTTCTCATTCGCTCATAGATCTAGTCACTCGACAGCCCACCCACACACAAGCTTATACAAGTGCTACTCGGCCACTCTCATTCACTCACCTGTCTAGTCACTCGACAGTATAGCCCACCCACACACATCGCTTTTACAAGTGCTACTCGGACAGTATAGCCCACCCACACACAAGCTTATACAAGTGCTACTCGGTCACTCTCATTCACTCACCCGTCTAGTCACTCGACAGCCCACCCACACACAAGCTTATACAAGTGCTACTCGGTCACTCTCATTCACTCACCCGTCTAGTCACTCGACAGCCCACCCACACACAAGCTTTTACAAGTGCTACTCGGTCACTCTCATTCACTCACCCCTCTAGTCTAGCCAAGTGCACTGACAGCCCACCCACACACAAGCTTTTACAAGTGCTACTCGGTCACTCTCATTCACTCACCCGTCTAGTCACTCGACAGCCCACCCACACACAAGCTTTTACAAGTGCTACTCGGTCACTCTCATTCACTCACCCGTCTAGTCACTCGACAGCCCACCCCACACACAGCTTATACAAGTGCTTACTTGGTCACTCTCATTCACTCACCCATCTAGTCACTCGACAGCCCACCCACACACAAGCTTTTACAAGTGCTACTCGGTCACTCTCATTCACTCACCACCCGTCTAGTCACTGACAGCCCACCGACACACAAGCTTATACAAGTGCTACTCGGTCACTCTCATTCACTCACCCATCTATCTAGTCACTCGACAGCCCACCCACACACAAGCTTATACAAGTGCTACTCGGTCACTCTCATTCACTCACCCATCTAGTCACTCGACAGCCCACCCACACACAAGCTTATACAAGTGCTACTCGGTCACTCTCATTCACTCACCCATCTACCCATCTAGTCACTCAAGCCCACCCATTCACTTACCCATCTGTCACCCACACACAAGCTTATACAAGCCTACTTGGTCATCTCTCATTCACTCACCCATCTAGTCACTAGACTGTATAGCCCACTCACACACAAACACAGGTTTTCCTCTGTGTGTACATCTCATTATTTATTTCTTCAGTTATTCAACAACGCAATGAGATGCACTTTACACCTAACGCTAGAAATATAACATCACAGTCAGAAAGAATCAATTCAACCGTGAATACTGGAGATAAAACATAACCTGCACAAAATGTCAAGGCTTTACTAAAGTAAAATGAGAACAGCTGTATTCCAATATCAATCAGCTGCGACAAAACCCATTTCCATAACCACAAGAGATATCTGCTAAAAGCAGACTCCATTGAACAACCCCTGAAAAAGTCAATAACTACTGTCTTGAAGATGAGCTCCACACCCTCAACACGAAACGGGAGCAGGCTTCTACAGTTAAGGTGGATTGCAATGCTTTTCGACAACACTTTGACGTTCTCATCTGTAAAACATCAATATATACTGGATGTGAACATTGTATTTAAAACATCCTGTAAATGGCTTTGCCTCACAAAAGTTTTTCCCCCAAAATAACCAGAAGATATAAAACAAGGAGGCACAACTCTCATGTGCATATATTTTTAAAGTTGATTTCTATGCATTCTAAAAAGTAGTAACTGTACCTACCAACTAGCAATCACAAAGTGAACCCCGAAAATACGTTGTCGTTAATGTATACCAAACTGATCTGAAAAAAGACTTTACATTTGTGGATATTACGTTTTCCAACAGTCTAGTGGAAATGGTAGAACGGAACTGCGAGGACAAATTATACATTCTCAATATATTCTTATGAAGATTTGGTTAACAAGAAAGATCAAATGGTGAAAACCCTGTTCGAACCAGTACAAATGTTATGAATCAAGGCATGGAGAATGAGGCAGCACCAGACAAATCAAGTATCCTTGGAGCCATGGTGCTGGGGATGGCCGAGATATTTTGAGGCTAACTATATATGATGGACTGCGTTGATCACCAACACTAGTGCTAATGGTCTCTAATTGTTTATATATTATATATTAGGATAACAATCTACTCCGAGGTCCAAACACTTCTGTCAATGATGCAAGGATGTTTGGATCCAACTGATGCAAAAGGCTTCCTCTCAGTAGTGTAAAAAAGCCCTTCAGACCAGACAGTTATGTCTCCATCATTCCCATTATGCTTGTTAGACAGTTCTTGCCTTCTAGTTTGGGAAGAAATGGAACCAGAAAGAGCCAAAAACGAGGGATGCTCCATGAGCGTGTATGGACAACGACATTGTGGAAAGGTGCATTGTCTCAACCATATCTTTGGTGAGTTTTCTCACAAAGTTTAACAGATTATGCTCACGCAGTGTCCTAATCAGATTACACACATATTGGCCACTGATGGTCTTACTTTTCGGGAGGTAGTCCACCAGTCTTTGGAAAACCAGAAAACTGGAGCCTTCTTCGATGGAGGAGATTCTAGATGTTCCACAGCTATGACTGCTGTTTGGCCTCTAGCATAGAGGAATACCCAGGACTCATTTATGCTCACAAATCGCTCGACAAGTTCGACTGTGTCAGCTTCAAACAACGTGAGAGGATGAAACCCGAAACGCTTTTGATCAGGGCTGACGTGGATCTATCCTTCTGAAAGCTTTGTCATGCAAAGTTTATCCGTCACAATGTTGATTTCCATGTAGTTATATGTTATTTGGTGAGTCGTCCATAATCATTATCATTTATCGTATAAACCTTTTCCTCAGTGGCGGTTATTGCGGCTCTCTCTTCCCCTCTTGATCTCCGCTGTCAACCTTAGTTTGGAGGCAAAATTCACAAGCCTCCTAGATGTAGTATCGTATTTCCTCATCGCCTACCTCGTACAACGTTTGGTAGAGGAAGAAGTATCATGCGAGGAAGCTGGAGCCAAAATTCACAAGCCTCCTAGATGAAGTATCGTATATCGTATGTCTTCTATCATGCGAGGAATTTGGAGTTATCCCTTTGATTTTGAAAGCCAAAATGACAGGGCAGTAGCCAGTTGTGACCATGTTCATTCACAGAAAGTACCCTGTCACTTTGATGCCTAAGAAAAATGCTATCTAGAATAAGATCTGAAGGTGTAAAACGTATTATCTATAATACATGCAAAGTTCACAGGGTGTTCTAGCCATTCTCTGTAGTTCTGTAGCCATCAAGGTACAGTGCATGGGTAATAAGAATTGTTTCAACAGAGCAAATCAATTACTTTAATCAACACCATTTCTTCAAAAATGTGTGATTCTGTTTATAAAAGAAAAGTTATGTGAACGCCCACCTTAATCATATGAATCTCCACTGTAGGATTCCGACTGATCACAAGCAAGTGTTTAGGATTCCGACTGATCACAAGCAAGTGTTTAGGATTCCGACTGATCACAAGCAAGTGTTTAGGATTCCGACTGATCACAAGTGTGTTTAGGATTCAAGTGTTTAGGATTCCGACTGATCACGACTGGCAAGTGTTTAGGATTCCGACTTATCACAAGCAAGTGTTTAGGATTCCGACTGATCACAAGCAAGTGTTTAGGATTCCGACTGATCACAAGCAAGTGTTTAGGATTCCGACTGATCACAAGCAAGTGTTTAGGATTCCGACTGATCACAAGCAAGTGTTTAGGATTCCGACTGATCACAAGCAAGTGTTTAGGATTCCGACTGATCACAAGCAAGTGTTTAGGATTCCGACTGATCACAAGCAAGTGTTTAGGATTCCGACTGATCACAAGCAAGTGTTTAGGATTCCGACTATCACAAGCAAGTGTTTAGGATTCCGACTGATCACAAGCAAGTGTTTAGGATTCCGACTAATCACAAGCAAGTGTTTAGGATTCCGACTGATCACAAGCAAGTGTTTAGGATTCCGACTGATCACAAGCAAGTGTTTATGAATGATGGTGAGTGTAGTCTGCATGTTGCACACTCACAAACACATACAAGTGCAATGCAATCGATCGCCTGACATATGGTACAAGTCAAAATAGACAATTGCTTTGGACATGATTTGGACATGTCTTCCGCGTACCTAGCAGAGCTTCACTAAAGCTTTGAATGCTTTAACTTTATCCTTGCTGAGACCTTTCACGCAAAATCTTTGAGATTTAAGAATCCAAATTGTATCTACATCCATTTAATTTTGCCAATACCTCCTGTGAATATAGAGTAAGTCATCTCTTTGATTGTATTGAGGATATGGAAAATCTCTGAGACAGGATATAGTGTTACCTGGACGCAGCCATAGAGGTCTCTTTCTACAGAATTTTAGGGAGCATTGAAAATCCAGTACAAGAGAGAAATGGACAGATACAGCCAAACGTTGATAGCTATAGTACGTGGTGTTATAAATTACATTTCAAACATTAAATGTGGAAATATTTTATGTGTCACTTATTTTAAATTCTTTAATCTAACAATAATATTTCATTACTACGTAAACATAATTTTTTGAAACAAACTAGCAATTGAACAAAAATCACCACATGGACAAAAACACTGCCATGGAGAAATACACAATTCATGGACTGTTTACCTCCGTTGCACCTTTTGTTCCAGGAATGCAAAATATTGTTGACATCGATTTTCAATCATGTTTCGTACACCTATAATCCTTGAACAGTTGTTGTCAAAACAAGCAAACACATACCTGCATGAAACCATCTTTCTTATGGGAATGCCATTTAATCATAGACAACGTATAACAAGTTCAAATAACAAAATTGATATAATCACACGAAATGGTACGCACGAAGCACCACTCATTACGAGGAATTAGCTGCCACACTTTCTATGATGCGAAACGTACGGCTCATATTATACTCCGTGTAGCGCCGGAACATAAATACCTCATTCTGTCACAGCCAGAAGAGCGTACATGCATGGACAATACAACCAACGTATAGGTATTACTGCTTGTGTGGCATTACTACAGCAGTAGGTATTTATAGGTATTTACAACAATCAATAGTGATGGGAGATGAAGCAGTGCTGATCCAGGATACCGACCCCGACCACGCGTCCGTGGCTCACAGATATAGAGCCTGTAAATAATGGAACAGGTCGCCGTTTAGTTATTATCACGTATATGTTTACGATTTATTTATAGGATCCGTTATTAATGTTTAAATTATACTCCTATCATTTCTCCCTGGATGCTCGTGAATGTCTACTGTCACAGACACATGGCAGATGGGGATTGTTCTTACTACATCTGACTTTATATATCTCATTTACATTAAAGTATTGCTGAATACTATTCTGGACCAGATCCTATAAATTAATCATTTTGTAAAACGTTGTGTGCTATTGATTAATCCGGAACACACTATCCATGTTTCCATGTTGTATGAATCCCCAATGACAACCAGAACGTTTGGTGATAGGCTTTCGAAATGTTTTGCGAAATATTTGTCTCATTGTGTCATGTTCTGTGTTCTGTCTTTTCAAAAAAATATATGTACGTTTGTTATAATTTGCCGCTCAAAACACACACAGATGCACACACACACGCGCGCACCCACACACAAATGCGCAAGCACTGCTTCCCACACAAACAAAAACACCCCAGCTACAATTATGTGAAATAGCATTTTAATATGTGAAAAATGCAAGTAAACCTTTTTTACAGTAGACATCTAAACTAGTATGTGTATATAAGTCTGTGGAAGGCGCTGTTCTGAACTTACTTAACCAATCAACATCTTCATTCGGATAATACAGTGACTCGTATAATACACAACATACTGGGGTGAGGCTATAATGTATTGTCCATTTACACGCCCGCGGACACGAGTGACAGGGTCTGCGTGAGGCCGGATATTGAGTTGACCTTTATGTCAATTAGACATTAATAATATAAAGCATTCTTTTTTCGCAGGAATCTCGATATCTGTTATTTTCATCGGTCACATCTTTCTTACAATCTTCAAAACAAAAGACTATTCTTTCTTTTTTATGTACCAAAACGATTCTTCTCATTGAACAACATGTATTAAAATTGATCGCTTGACACGTTAGTGATAGAACACGTTATTACGTATATTGGACGTCTTTAAAACATTATAGCTTAGTTTTGAGTCCATGTTACCTCACGATTAATTCAACCCGTAAACTCACGGTAGTTGAATGGGATCAATACGTCTTGCTGTATTGTGCAAATTGGCGGGGTAGCCATGTGGATAAAGCGTTAGATCGTCGCGCTGAAGATCCGGTTCAATTCTCTACATGGGCGCCAGGCACATGTACATTAAGATTATATTAAGAAGAAAAGCCGTGGATCTGGTAGAGTTTTCAAATAAAAACGATCAGATGTGAATGGTTATATTTAATCGAGGTACTTGTCTAGATGAGGAAATGTTTCTACCTTCGGCTGATCTGGATTAAAGGATGAAGGCATAAATATTCATGGTTCTTCAACAAAGCGTCTTACATCGACCCAGTCTCTTCGGGTCCCTGGTACGTTTCTGTCAAGTCATTTACATCAGTTTATTTTCAAGACAGTACACACGCACCTGTCAGCCAGAACTCACAGAGGGGGGTGCCTAGACGTAATCCCAGTCTCGGGAGGGCGCATCGTGTTTGTAGCTACCGGTACTTCATCAAGCACAACACTGAAGTTGCTGTCCTCTGTACTATGGGACCATTACACAGGGGTTGTTATAATTGATGTCCGACAATAACCATTTGATATTTTTTATAGTAACATAGTCTATAAAAATAGCGATAGTCGTAATTATCTAAAACATTCCAAACTTGTACGAGATGGAATATTTCTAGTAATAGTTATATTACATTACAACAGGCAATGAAGCATGGCAGAAGATGTTATGATCGCCAAGGACGATTGGGGTAAGATAGGGACTTTCTAAGTATTTAGATCTGTAGGGTGTTGATCCCCCAAGATTTGCCAAACTTTCATTCACTCGACAAGGCATACTGCGTATGACTCTCCCAATGGTGATTTGAGGGGATCTGACCCACTCCTTTGCAGCGCCTGGCCAAGTTCAGCCAAACATTTCAGCGGCCTATGTTGTTGAAGCGCGCGTCTCAGTATCATGTACAATGCATGGAGTGTCTGGCTCATTGCTGGACATGGTATTTATTCAATCTGTTGGAGGTGAACGATGCCATACATCATTCATGCACTGTGACCACCAGGCAGTGTTGTCCTCAAAGGCAAAATGTCAACCAACACGCGTTACGAACGGAACAACAAAGGGTGTCTGTTTGCTGTACAGAAACTACTGTCCAGTGACCCTTCCTGACTCAATATGACGCCTGTTTCGCTAAGTTTTACTTGTATGCATTATTGCCATCTGTTGACAATACGACGCCCTGAAACGGGCGGCACACCTCACAACCACCAAGCATTGAGATGAAGACGATGTCTAATCATCTGACCCGTACGCCGTAATGCTGTAGCCTGATGAAAGTTTTCAGCAATTGATTCGCCGTTCATGCTCGATTTTGTAGAGCCTGGTTTCGGATCAATCGATCCTGTACTCTTGTCGTTGACCTTGGACGATCTTATCGGGGTCTGTCGTTAACATTTTGGGTTGGTTGGTGCCACCTGTTCCACAGTCTGCTAATCAGACTGGAACATTGAACGCACTGACCACTGCAAGTTGACATCTTCCAGTTTCCAGCATGTCAATAGAGACTCGGGGGTGCAGGTGTCATGTCGCTAGTTCATACACAGGCAGAATGAATTGAATAAAGTAAAACACAACTATATGATAAACAGATAATAGAAATGAAAGAGATAAAGCTCAATTAATACACCTCTCTTAAAAAATGTCCAAACCAGACATGAATGTGGCCATACTGCACATGCAACTTGTACGATGTGTTTGGGGTGTTTTACGGAAATTAATTGAATAAGATTTGTGTCTCCAACACTTATGTTTTTATCTGAAACCTGATATCAACATGGACGTCGTATTATCCCCAAGATTTATGATTTCAATGCAAATGGAATAATTTCCATTTAAATGAAGAGACCATTGCCCCATGTCCTGTCCGGCTTCTAACTATTGTCAACATGATATGCTATCTACAAACTACAGAAAGCAAAACGAATATCTGTTAAAATGTTATATAACTGTATCATGACAAGACTTTGGCTATATGATAGATGGGTTCGTTTACATGTCTGGTGTGTGAAATGTGTGACTGTCCGATTCCAACTATACCATAAGCAGATTTTAATGAATCAATCGTGATTACATCAGGTACACTCGAAAGGGTGAGCGTCATTTACCGCCAGTGTCAGATTACCATTGACTGAAGTACACATACATTACCTGTCATATACCGCCAGTGTCAGATTACCATTGACTGATGTACACTTACATTACCTGTCATATACCGTCAGTGTCTGATTACCATTGACTGATGTACACGTACATTACCAGTCATGTACCGCCAGTGTCTGATTACCATTGACTGATGTACACATACATTACCTGTCATGTACCGCCAGTGTCTGATTACCATTGACTGATGTACACATACATTACCTGTCATTTACCGCCAGTGTCTGATTACCATTGACTGATGTACACATACATTACCTGTCATGTACCGCCAGTGTCTGATTACCATTGACTGATGTACACTTACATTACCTGTCATTTACCGCCAGTGTCAGATTACCATTGACTGATGTACACTTACATTACCTGTCATGTACCGCTATTGTCTGATTACCATTGACTGATGTACATATACATTACCTGTCATATACCGCTAGTGTCAGATTACCATTGACTGATGTACACTTACATTACTTTTCATACATGTGTGATATTACCGCTGTTTTCTAGAGCGAGACTGACCCGGAAAGTGGGCAGCAGGGGGTGGTTCTGGGCACGTCGTGTTGATGTCGTCACCACTGTTGCCGCGAGGGTGGTAACGTGAAGTCGACCCCCAGGCTTGCTATTTCAAGAAGACAGACAAAAATATCAACTCCAGCTAGCCTGCCTGTCGGCTGTGTGGCACAACCCCACTAATCAGGGCGTCTCAAGAGTGGCCGGCATCCCCCGGCCAATATCAGACATCAAGCAAGAATAGGAATGGACAGGAAGAATCTTCCTTGTCCAATAAAGTGGACAACTTTGAGGTATAGTATTCCTCCTAGCGTAGGCTGTTTGCCAGTTATGTTTTATAAGGAGAACGTTTGCTTTTTCACATTCTAGATGTGTGATGCGGACAAGTGTGAAAGCATGAAACACACAACACACACACACACACACACACACACACACACACACACACACACACACACACACACACACACTCACTCACTCACTCACTCACACACTCACTCAAACACACTCACTCACTCAAACACACACTCAAACACACTCACACTAACACGCACGCACCACCCCCATCATTACAAGATTCCCCCAAGAACTCAGTCAATACCTTGCCCTTGCCATTCCAATAGCATTGCATGTCTGACATCATTTTATCTTACACGAGTGTAAAGACGCGGCCGAATGCATTGTAATGTGTCTCTATAACAATCTGTACGGAGTCTAGTAATTCTCTGTTGGCTCTGGACGGTGTGTGTGACAACCTCATTTCCATCTCCTTGCACGACAACCTCCTCCTCGTCATCGACTACAAAGCTCGGGAGCCGCCGTTGACGTCGCCTTAAACAAACTTAGAATTGCACTAATACAATACAAGCTGTAAACTCACGTATTGATCTCGCGTCTAACTAAAAACAATCCACTTCAGTATTTTCTGTTTGAGGAGGCAGTTTTAATTGAAACTGAAGTAAGTCTGACTGAGCACGCTAGAGTTAGGTCGCCTTGTCATTATAGGAATGATTCGTCTCCTATGATTCTAGAGAATGTGGCTGGGAAAGTGGCACCCATCACCCCTGAGCTGATGCAACACTCCCCACCTTTACCCTATATCTACCACCCCGCCACCATGTTATATCACAGCCATCGTTGAGCCATTACCGCCAATACGTGTACTGCTCCCTCAACTCAACTTGGAGCGGTGCCAATCTCCACATTATTGTAATTAGAATTCTAGTGTGGTTAAATCACGCTAACCCCAGGTTTAGATCCTTCTTGCATATGTGCATCTCTTTGTCCTACCAAGATCAGACACATGAGCCGATTAAGGAACTACATCGGTTCTGTGCGGTCGTGCACAAATCCATGACGTGATTTTAAAATTGACCCAGGGCGCGGACCACCATGAAGGACATGTTTTGACGCTTCACGAACACCTGGTGGTATCACTGTTAGCATCTGGCGTCCACTCTTTCACATTTATATGTGAATACATTGCCTCAATAGCCCATGAAAACCGGGTTGTCACCGTTTGTATTCGTAAACAAATGGCGTCACCACCTATTCATTGAGTCAAGATTATATATTTGAAACAATTTTGAACGCGACAAAGTCTGTTTTCGCCCCTCCTCGCCCCTCCTCGTCTTGACAACTCACTCACTCACTCACTCACTCACTCCAGGAACCAGGAACCGGATATATTATTACCCGCCATTAGCCCTATCTGTATCAATTATCTAAAAGCATTACTCGGATGCATTAATGCCATCAATGAAGCCGATACAGTCTGTTTTCATCCTTATCAGGGAGTGAGAAGAAACATCACCAAACGGCTGCCGTCATGTGAGCTGATCTTCAGAATGACGCCTTAATTGCAGCAATTGGCCATGGATTTGGTGGGAAAAGAAATTATCTGATCCGGATAAAAATGGATAAGTTTATCTGTGGTCTATTTTTAAAAAAGAAAAAAAACCCAAAACAAATAGAGATGAAAACGAGATAAAAGTGGAGCATGCAATGAATTATAGATGCAGATTGCTCTCATTCATGGGCGAAAAGGTCGAAGTCAGTCCCACTTGGTTAGACTAACATTGTGTTTTCTACAGAGGTAAATGATTGTATGAAATCGTTCCTTGTCAGCGGATTGTCATCCTAGGTTAGTGTAATATTAGCATTGAAATCTAACCAAATAATTCTGAGCATGACGTGAGTGAGTGGGTTTGGGTGGGTGGGTGGGTGGGTGGGTGGGTGCTTGGGTGTTTTGAGTGAGTGAGTGAGTGAGTGCTGCCATTGTTAGCAGATTCACCGCGGCGCGATCGCAGACTCTGACGCTGTAATGGTAAAGAGGCAGTGGCGATCTATATTCTTTACGTCACTCTGCATGCAAAAGCATAGTTTTCCCAAGGTTAGCAGACTCCGGGGAACTTCAGTCACCAAGATCAAAGTAATGGTTTACAGTTCAACAGCGTTTGAAACGAAGAAAATATCTATACTTCATATACACATTCAATACATCTCCAGTTTATACATATTCTTGGCGAGAAGGTCTTCTCGTTGCAATCTAAATTATAACTATATCATAAAGTTTGGGGAAATGACTGGATTTCGTTTGTAAATTTGAAGTATAATAGATATCCATATTCACTGCCTGTTCCTGTTGGCTGAACGTCCTCAGGAGTAAGTGAATGCGCAAATCGATCGCCAGATCCCATTTGAGACATCAGAATGTTTTTGTTCCCAGTTAAGATTGGAC
The DNA here is from genome assembly GCF_003918875.1 of Haliotis rubra. Classification (NCBI taxonomy): domain Eukaryota; kingdom Metazoa; phylum Mollusca; class Gastropoda; order Lepetellida; family Haliotidae; genus Haliotis; species Haliotis rubra. The sequence continues at coordinate 1,494,959 of NW_025766336.1, forward strand.
GACTGACGTTAAGCCCGTGAAAGTGTTTTGCCACGTAGACCAGGGTGCAGAGTAGTCGACAGTAGTCATCGTCGTAGTCAATGCATGTTACGGCGGACAGATTGGACCTGTGTAGTGCTTCGTAATAGAGTCCTCTGTGAAGAGGAGACGCAGAGGAGGGAACAATGGAGACACCAGCTTCTGAAACACATGGCCATTAAGTAAAGAGATTGACAAGTCGCAAGATTCGATACTGTCAATGGGTATGCAGCGCCCCAGCTAGCAGTCCGCTGACAGGTTATTGTCTCCAGGTCTGTGGGGATATATCGCCCTTAACACCATCTACCTCCACTGCTACATCACATCTCGGCTGACCAGTGTCCGAGTTCCGCCAGTCTGACCAAGCAGCAGACGGTTGGAGCGGCAAGGGTCCACTACCTTGACATAAGCCAACAGTCTCAGAAGGAGATTTTACAACTGTGTGCTTCAGTCCAAGTTTAGGTCTGATCTGATCTGTCAGGGAACTAGCTGACTGTCAGTCACCATACCCTTGTGGTCAGCAGTCTGCCTGACATTCAATACGGAACAGCCCGTGTTCTCCTGGATGGGATTATAAAGACAGACTATTGAATCTGCGAACGTGGAATTAAAGACCGGTCATTCATTGCGGTTGAGATAGTCGGCGCTCAAGGGGATGGGTGTATCGGGCTAGTGGCCAGGAAGGATAAGACCTATAATCGTTGTGTTGCCACTTCACCCATCATCGATCACAGCAGGATTCTTGCCCCTGTGTGTGGAACTAGTGTTTCACTGTGCAATAAGACAATGGGGTACATAAGGCACTGCAGCAACAGTGCACGTGAGTAGGTGAATGTTACTTTCAACTCGTCGTCGTTGACCACCCAACGCGAACCCCGGATGTTACACAGTGGTGGCAGCATAAAGACCTAATCAGGTAAGTGACAAAGTTGTACACTTAATTTCCTCCCTTTTACTTCGTGCGACAAGCTCTGTTGTCAGGGAGCATCTCGAGGGACGCCAAGATCGCTAGAGCACGAGTCTGTCTCACAGTCCCTGAACCACATTACCTTCCATTCCGCCCAGCCCTTCCTGCAAGCCAATGCCCTAAACTGAAGCAAGTCTATATTTCCTCAGGTTCGGGATTTCCCATCTCACTGGGGCTCCTTCAATCAGTCTACTAGGGGACGGTCCGCAGATATGGTGTGTCTCTCGGATAGGCATGTGTTAAGTGGCTGGTGTCTTACATAGATATATAGGAACAACTGTTAAGTGGCTGGTGTCTTACATACATGTGAAAGAGCAAGTGTTAAGTGGCTGGTGTCTTACATTGATGTATAGGAACAACTGTTAAGTTGCTGGTGTCTTACATAGATGTGAAAGAGCAAGTGTTAAGTGGCTGGTGTCTTACATAGATGTATAGGAACAAGTGTTAAGTGGCTGGTGTCTTACATAGATGTATAGGAACAACTGTTAAGTGGCTGGTGTCTTACATAGATGTGAAAGAGCAAGTGTTTACGTGGCTGGTGTCTTACATAGATGTATAGGAACAACTGTTAAGTGGCTGGGGTCTTACATAGATGTAAAAGGAGCAAGTGTTAAGTGACTGGTGTCTTACATAGATGTATAGGAACACATGTTCAGTGCCTGGTGTCTTATGTAGATGTATAGGAACAAGTGTTAAGTGACTGGTGTCTTACATAGATGTATAGGAACAAGTGTTAAGTGACTGGTGTCTTACATAGATGTGAAGGAGCAAGTGTTCAGTTCCTGGTGTCTTACATAGATGTATAGGAACAAGTGTTAAGTGGCTGGTGTCTTACATAGATGTGAAGGAGCAAGTGTTAAGTGGCTTGTGTCTTAAATAGATGTTTAGGATCACATGTTCAGTGCCTGGTGTCTTACATAGATGTATAGGAACAAGTGTTAAGTGACTGGTGTCTTACATAGATGTATAGGAACAAGTGTTAGGTGGCTGGTGTCTTACATAGATGTATAGGAACAAGTGTTAAGTGACTGGTGTCTTACATAGATGTGAAGGAGCAAGTGTTAAGTGGCTGGTGTCTTATAGAGATATATAGGAACAAATGTTCAGTGCCTGGTGTCTTACATAGATGTATAGGAACATGTGTTAAGTTGCTGGTGTCTTACATAGATGTGAAGGAGCAAGTGTTAAGTGCCGTGTCTTACATATATATGTATAGGAACATGTGTTAAGTGGCTGGTGTCCTACATAGATGTGAAGGAGCAAGTGTTCAGAGGCTGGTCTTACATAGATGTATAGGAACAAGTGTTAAGTGGCTGGTGTCTTACATAGATGTATAGGAACAACTGTTAAGTGGCTGGTGTCTTACATAGATGTGAAAGAGCAAGTGTTTAGGGGCTGGTGTCTTACATAGATGTGAAGGAGCAAGTGTTAAGTGCCTGGTGTCTTACATGGATGTATAGGAACAAGTGTTAAGTGCCTGGTGTCTTACATAGATGTATAGGAACCTGTGTTAAGTGGCTGGTGTCTTACATAGATGTATAGGAACCTGTGTTAAGTGGCTGGTGTCTTACATAGATGTATAGGAACATGTGTTAAGGGGCTGGTGTCTTACATAGATGTATAGGAACAAGTGTTAAGGGGCTGGTGTCTTACATAGATGTATAGGAACAACTGTTAAGTGGCTGGTGTCTTACATAGATGTATAGGAGCCTGTGTTAAGTGGCTGGTGTCTTACATAGATGTATAGGAACATGTGTTAAGTGACTGGTGTCTTACATGGATGTATAGGAACAAGTGTTAAGTGCCTGGTGTCTTACATAGATGTATAGGAACAAGTGTTAAGTGCCTGGTGTCTTACATAGATGTATAGGAACAAGTGTTAAGTGCCTGGTGTCTTACATAGATGTATAGGAACAAGTGTTAAGTGCCTGGTGTCTTACATAGATGTATAGGAGCCTGTGTTAAGTGGCTGGTGTCTTACATAGATGTATAGGAACATGTGTTAAGGGGCTTGTGTCTTACATAGATGTATAGGAACAAGTGTTAAGTGCCTGGTGTCTTACATAGATGTATAGGAACAACTGTTAAGTGGCTGGTGTCTTACATAGATGTGAAAGAGCAAGAGTTTAGGGGCTGGTGTCTTACATAGATGTGAAGGAGCAAGTGTTAAGTGCCGTATCTTACACAGATGTTTAGGATTACATGTTCAGTGTCTGGTGTCTTACATAGATGTATAGGAACAAGTGTTAAGTGACTGGTGTCTTACATAGATGTATAGGAACAAGAGAGAGAGAGAGAGAGATTCTTTATTTCCTCCAGAAATCAATCCGAAGATTATTGATACATGCAGTCAATCAAACATACAATACAATAGTATTTACAAACAAGACAATGTTATTCATAGTTGACAATTGATATGTACAGAAACATTCACAAAGGGATGGCGTCACTTGTGCCTCCATTAAAATACAAACTCAAGATATTGTTTTGACAAATGATAGACATACTTTGCAAAGTTTATAATGACAGCATGGTATGTGTCCCGCACTAGGGATCGTGTGAACTGTGTATCTGCACCTTGGAGAGTTGACAGCATTTCCTCGTCTTCCAACATTTCAAAATTTACATAGGTTTCAACATCAAGTAGATCAATCAGAGATGAGAAAAAGTTATTTCGGAGACCTAATAATTTTTCACAGTGTAGTATCACATGGTTGTCATAGTCATAAGCGTGCTTGTTACAAAGCAAACATTCTTTTGAGATTTTATTTCGTGATGAAAGTTTCAAACATAATTGCAAGGCTGCTCTGTGTTCAGGGTATAAAAATGCTAAGTTCAAAAGTATGTGATATGTCAGTGATGTATGACCTCGCATGTAACGAGACAGTCCTGCATTAAGTGATACTTTGTTACGCCAGATGTGTTCTTCATATTCTTGTACGTGTCTGTTTGTAATTCGTCTCCACTGGTGTTTGGGGGGGAAATGAACCACTGTATAAGTACGTATGTAAGTAGTTTATAAGGTTGTATTTGCACAAAACAGACTGAAGATCTCCACAAATAGTTGATTTTCGGGGTGTATTAGCCATGGAAGCACAGAATATGTGTTTTATGAGATTGTCACAACTAGCGTTGCATAAAGAGCCAAAGAACTGGAGTTTACTTTTATCAATGTAGCCAATCATGGTCCACAATCCTAAGTTTGCAATAGTGGATTCAGACGGAGATCTCTTATCTAGTCCCTGGACAGTGCGGGCAAAGTACCGCTGTGTGTTTTCTAGCAACCAAAGTTGCTGCCCTTTAATGTCAAACAATAGTTCACAGCCATAAAAACTTGTTTTCAGAATCATTCTTTGCCATATCTTAACACTGGTAGCTGGATGTAGGTCAGTGTTATTTAGCCCCAAGCATTTAAGGGAATTAACACTCTGTCTTGCCTTCTGACAGCACTTTTCAATTCTAGATTTACATGTTAAATCAGACGTTAGAAGTATACCGCCGTAAGTAGTGGAATCTGCTGGTGCGATGTTTTCATTGCCAAGAGTGTAGTTTACAGTTTTAACTTTACGTTTACGTTTATTAAAAATGATTACTGTGCTTTTTGCAGGATTGTATGTTAAGCGCCATTTATTGGCATATGTATGTACAGTATCGAGAGCAATTTGAAGTCCCTTTGGTGAAGTACTAACAAGTGTTGTGTCGTCAGCAAGCAATATAGTCGGAACATTCACACCATACACACTTAGGCCATTACTAGCCTGTCTCAGAGAAGAAATTAAATCATTGATAAACACTAGGAAGAACCAGGACGACATGACTCTGCCTTGGCCAACACCTTGCTTAATAGGATACCTGTCAGAGTTTTCACCCTTATATCTTACAAAAGCATAACTATTTGTATAGCTGTAGTGCAGTAGTTTCCAGATGTTTCCCTGGATGCCCAGTTGATGTAACTTGTAAAATAGACCATCGTGCCATATTCTGTCAAATGCTTTTTCGTTATCTAAAAAGGCAGCATATACTGTAGAGTTTCTCTCAATGTAATATCTGATACTTTCAATAAGAGCAAAAACGCTCATAACTGCGCCATGTTCCTTTCTAAATCCAAACTGGAGTATATCAGGGAAGTAAGGATTATTTTCAAGTAATTTAGTTTCTATTCGTTTAAGTAATAGCTTCTCAAAAAGTTTTCCAAGGCATGACGTTAGAGTAATTCCCCTATAGTTTCGGGGATCGGATTTTTCCTTTTTACCTTTATAGATTGGAATGACCATACCAAGTCTATAGTTAAAAGGCACATAGCGAAATTTAATTATTTTGTTAAACAGGTCACAAAGGTGTGTAATGAGACACTGCCCCCAGTGGATAATGTGCTCATTTGTAATGTTATCTGGGCCTGGAGATTTGTTTTTGCAGAGAGATTTGACAGTCTCACGTACCTCGTTATCTGTAAAATCCTTTTCCAGTCCTTCATCGATTAAATAGTCATCTAATGCTTCAATAGATTCAACCCTCTGACATATTTCATCTTTAAATTCATCATCAAACATCTGTGGTGTGTGGCTGAGCTAGGTCCGAGTAATATTTACCCCACAATCTACATATACCAGCAGGTGTTGATTCATTTTCATTATCATAGTTAAGTGTGGTTATAACATCAGTTGTGGATCTTTGTTTTCTGACAGTTTTGTAAAAGGTATTGATATCAAGTTCAGCTGCATGTTCAATTTCAGTCAAAATCCCATGCTTTTTAGATCTTTTAGATTTTCGATGCAGACGTCTAAAGTTTGACTTTTCAGTTTTATATGATAATAATACATCCGAGTCGTCACCTCTGGGCTTACCACTGTTAACCCATGCTCTACGAGCAACTCTCATACGGTAGTGGGCATTATCTAAACCATCCTGTTTCCAGTATGGCTTTAGATAAGGCTTGAATGTACTTTGTGGGATACATTTACAGCTGGCCTGTATAAGGCCGTTAGTAATAATGTGACAATGGTTTTCTATAACTTGACAATGATCAGTTGTAGATTGTGTGCCTTGGTTATATACAAAACTGAGATATTTTTCTACTTCATACTCAAACATATCTAAGTTGTCCCTGTTAGCTTTGTTCCATTTTGGGACTTTAGGGTTTTGGTTAAAATCATCACGGCGTAGGACGTGTTCTGAAAGGGACATAAGACAAGGAAAGTGATCGGATACTGAATAAGGGCATGAGTCTATCACTTCACAATTTGTAACATAGCCCTGAACCCAAGATAGATATGAAGGAGCAAGTGTTAAGTGGCTGGTGTCTTACATAGATGTATAGGAACACATATTCAGTGCCTGGTGTCTTACATAGATGTATAGGAACAAGTGTTAAGTCACTGGTGTCTTACATAGATGAATAGGAACATGTGTTAAGTGACTGGTGTCTTACATAGATGTATAGGAACAAGTGTTAAGTGGCTGGTGTCTTACATAGATGTATAGGAACAAGTGTTAAGTGGCTGGTGTCTTACATAGATGTGAAGGAGCAAGTGTTAAGTGGCTGGTGTCTTACATAGATGTTTAGGATCACATGTTCAGTGCCTTGTGTCTTACATAGATGTATAGGAACAAGTGTTAAGTCACTGGTGTCTTACATAGATGTATAGGAACATTTGTTAAGGGGCTTGTGTCTTACATAGATGTGAAGGAGCAAGTGTTAAGTGACTGGTGTCTTACATAGATGTTTAGGATCACATGTTCAGTGCCTGGTGTCTTACATAGATGTATAGGAACAAGTGTTAAGTGCCTGGTGTCTTACATAGATGTATAGGAACAAGTGTTAAGTTGCATGTGTCTTACATAGATGTATAGGAACAAGTGTTAAGGGGTTGGTGTCTTACACAGATATATATGTTAGTGTGAGCACATGGGCTTGTAACGCTAAAAACTGCCATCAAGGTATATATTGTCACTGACGGGGTCTTAGGACTATATAAAAGGAAAGGGGTGTAACGAGGTCAACACACAAGGTTCGTTTCAGGGCGAATTCAACAATACTCACTGTATCTATCCCATTCAAAGTTGCACACATTTCAAGCCAATAGATTTCCCTACAAAATGAGACATACAGCACAAAAATCGAAGCAGTTCTTTGGGAGCTAGGGTCTTCGGAAGCTCGAAAAATCGTGATTTCTCGATTCCGAGCCAAAATCCCTGCTCAGAATTTGTAGCGGTAACTCACCCATTTTCTTGTTTATTTCACAGTATACACATACGACATTCACCAAAACATGTTGAGCTGATGGCGCCTGTCAGCGCGCTAGTCGCCATTCTTTCGGAGACACTTACATCTCACTGTCAAAATGAGTTTACGTACATTTATTCATCGCAAACAGAATTGTGTCGTGCCCGTTCGCCATTGACGACCTTGGACTTAAACTGCCCCACACTTAAAAGAGCAAGGGAGCTCATTGGCTAAAAATAAAATATGTCCCATCAAATCGCTGACTCTTTTAAGTCCACTTGTTCATCATGTTGTCATCCTTAAGGGAGTTACAAGACCTATTCCCACATGCCCATCATATCCTAACTCCCAAGAACGACACAACACCCATTGTCACATGTCCATGATGTTTTCATGTCCATTAGACCCATTCTCACATCTTCATATTTTTGTCGTCTTAAGGGAGACTCACATGTTCATCATGTGTTCATTCCCACAAGACCCCCGTCTCACATGTGCATCTTGTTGTCATCCTTATGGGAGACACTAGACCCAGTCTCCCATGTCTATCATATTCCAAACCCGAGGCAGACACGAGACCCACTCTCATTTGTTCATCATAGAGACACTGGGCCCTCTCTCACATGGCTATCTTGTTATCCTCCTTAAGTGCACTATCAGATGTGCGTCATGTTGTCATCTCAGACGTTTCAAGGCTCTTATTCCTACCTTCAATGACCTTGTCATTCTGTTGAGAGCAGCAGGGCGTCTGGCAACGTGAGGAAAACTGCTTTTGTTTAGTAGACTGCCTGACCAGGTGTTGAGAAGTGTCTCGCTGTGTTTTCATGGTAACGTATTGAGGACTGCTTCTGTGTGGCTGCCTGGTTTATGTGTATGACTGCTTCTGTGTGAATGCCTGGTCTGTGGTAGAGAACAGCTTCGGTGTGGCTGTCTGGTCTGTTGTAGAGAACAGCTTCGGTGTGGCTGCCTGGTCTGTGGTAGAGAACAGCTTCGGTGTGGCTGTCTGGTCTGTGGTAGAGAACAGCTTCGGTGTGGCTGTCTGGTCTATGGTAGAGAACAGCTTCTGTGTGGCTGTCTGGTCTGTGATAGAGAACAGCTTCTGTGTGGCTGTCTGGTCTGTGGTAGAGAACAGCTTCTGTGTGGCTGTCTGGTCTGTGGTAGGGAACAGCTTCTGTGTGGCTGTCTGGTCTGCGGTAGAGAACAGCTTCGGTGTGGCTGTCTGGTCTGTTGTAGAGAACAGCTTCTGTGTGGCTGTCTGGTCTGTGGTAGAGAACAGCTTCTGTGTGGCTGTCTGGTCTGTGGTAGGGAACAGCTTCTGTGTGGCTGTCTGGTCTGTGGTAGAGAACAGCTTCGGTGTGAATGCCTGGTCTGTGGTAGAGAACAGATTCTGTGTGGCTGTCTGGTCTGTGGTAGAGAACAGATTCTGTGTGGCTGTCTGGTCTGTGGTAGAGAACAGCTTCTGTGTGGCTGTCTGGTCTGTGGTAGGGAACAGCTTCTGTGTGGCTGTCTGGTCTGTGGTAGAGAACAGCTTCGGTGTGAATGCCTGGTTTATGTGTGTATGACTGCTTCTGTGTGAATGCCTGGTCTGTGGTAGAGAACAGATTCTGTGTGGCTGTCTGGTCTGTGGTAGAGAACAGCTTCTGTGTGGCTGTCTGGTCTGCGGTAGAGAACAGCTTCTGTGTGGCTGTCTGGTCTGTGGTAGAGAACAGCTTCTGTGTGGCTGTCTGGTCTGTGGTAGGGAACAGCTTCGGTGTGGCTGTCTGGTCTGTGGTAGAGAACAGCTTCTGTGTGAATGCCTGGTCTGTGGTAGAGAACAGCTTCGGTGTGGCTGTCTGGTCTGTGGTAGAGAACAGCTTCTGTGTGGCTGTCTGGTCTGTGGTAGAGAACAGCTTCTGTGTGGCTGCCTGGTCTGTGGTAGAGAACAGCTTCTGTGTGGCTGTCTGGTCTGTGGTAGAGAACAGCTTCGGTGTGGCTGCCTGGTCTGTGGTAGAGAACAGCTTCTGTGTGGCTGCCTGGTCTGTGGTAGAGAACTGCTTCGGTGTGGCTGTCTGGTCTGTGGTAGAGAACAGCTTCTGTGTGGCTGTCTGGTCTGTGGTAGAGAACAGCTTCTGTGTGGCTGTCTGGTCTGTGGTAGAGAACAGCTTCTGTGTGGCTGTCTGGTCTGTGGTAGAGAACAGCTTCTGTGTGGCTGCCTGGTCAAGTGTGGAAAACGGCTTCTGTGTAGGGGCCTGTCCTCTGATCAGTTGGTGCTGCATTCCTGACACGTCCAGGCAGACCAGATGACCATACATAACCAAGGACGGTACTGACCTTTAATCAATAACTTCTGTATGTGCCAAGGGAGTATTACCTGATATGAGATTCTTGTATCTCTTCCCGATCATAGGGGCTTTAGGGAACTAGATATACAAAACGTCTATCTCATTGATTTATTAGAATACCAGACATAAACAGGATGTCACGCCATGACACACTTCACTAAACAGGATGTCACGCCATGACACACTCCACACAACAGGATGTCACGCCATGACACACTCCACACAACAGGATGTCACGCCATGACACACTCCACACAACAGGATGTCACGCCATGACACTCTTCACCAAACAGGATGTCACGCCATGACACACTTCACCAAACACATGGTGAAACTTCATGACACACTTCATTACACATGGCGAAACTTCATGACACACTTCATTACACATGGCGAAACTTTATGACCCACTTCATTACACATGGCGAAACTTCATGACACACTTCATTACACATGGCGAAACTTCATGACCCACTTCATTACACATGGCGAAACTTCATGACCCACTTCATTACACATGGCGAAACTTCACGACACACTTCATTACACATGGCTAAACTTCATGACACACTTCATTACACATGGCTAAACTTCATGACACACTTCACTACACATGGCGAAACTTTATGACACAATTCATTACACATGGCTAAACTTCATGACACACTTCACTACACATGGCGAAACTTCATGACACACTTCATTACACATGGCGAAACTTCATGACACAACTATGCAAAAAATAACGACATGCCATGCCTCACTACTGTAAACATTAAATAACTTCATAACACACCTTAACATGCAAGTAACGCACAATATAAACATATGGCAGTCTCAGTGACAGATCATAAAAGTAATACACATTTTCGTCGAGGGTAATCGAAAAATGGACAGTTAACAGTAAAGTATATTTTTCCTTTAAGGGAGGGGCGTGGAAATCTTTTTAAAGACATGGGGAAGGTCAAATAGGACAAACATTACAGGAGGTACATAAGGTATCACCACATGGGTACAATGTGTGAAGCCCATTTCTGGTGTCCCCCGCCGTGATGTTGCTGGAATATTGCTAAAAGCGGTGTAAAACCAAACTCAGTCAGTCAGTAGGTATCATTAGTCAGTACATTATTGCATCAACAACCCCACGTCCGCTTACTTACTCGGTGTTGTTGAGGACGACATAACGTTATGGCCAAGGCAATATTCGCAGTTTTATTAATATCCGCGCTCTCGAAATACGACTTGAATCTATTAACAAGAGTCATACGTAGTTCGCGTTAATTATACGCCACTGGAAAGCATTTATTAATACATTACCTTTGCCCCAAACTGTAAATGAGATCGGATGAGGACGACGACAGTATAATTATAACCCATCCATGCCAACACCCTGCTTCTGTCTGTGTGATGATGTCGGACTTGACATATCGCATAACAAGGCGCCAGGTGAAGTAACCCGGGTGTTAAGGCAAAATGACACACGAAACCATTATCTCGCTATCAAATATCGAATGGCAAATGAACACAATCACGCATCTCCATGATGTAACATTAATGTAAACAGGCGTTGTCACGTCTACTTTGGTGAGATGTTCCATTGGCCAACAACAGACAGGACTTCAATATCTGTGATGTGGATATTACAGTGAGAACTGGTCGGTTGGTAACTCTCGAGCGTCGTAAATTTCAGTGACCCGAGCACATGACTCCACGTTAGAATGAGCCTGGTTGGAGTTGTGTTTTCTTCTCGATATTAGTGTTTTACAAAGATTGCTAAACATGCATTATCGGTCTGAGTATTATTTTATGTTCTCAATGACGCATTCAGTCATAGTCATAAGGAGCAGAGCAACGGCTAGATCTTGATTTGCGTCATTCTTAAGTATCTTTTCATTATTTAATCAAACACGACACCTCAAATATCATTTCAACATCACAATGACGACCTAAGGAGTATTGTACGTCAATGCAAAACTGTAAGTCCATTGATAACCCGACAAAATAATTTCAATTCAAGATATTCCAGGATCCTAAGATTTGAAATGATAGTATCGCCTTGGGGTTTTGAAAGCCGTGGTTCATCATAACGGCTGGGTATCGACAGTAAAGGAATCTATATTGAGACGCTTCGCGAACAGCGACTATAATCTATGTATTATTTCTTCTTTCACCACGACTCTGTCAACTTAGTAAGATTCTGTGTCCTTGTTTCTTCATTGGGGACAACTCCATTCAGCAGGAAGAAACAGTAATAACAACCTGCTGTAGTTTCTATGGATTCATAAATGTATTTTAAGTATACGAATATTTTTAAGGGCTGTATTTTTCGAGGAAATTCAGAAACATATATCATTGGTTTGTCCGTCTCTGCAGACAACTATGTATGTGAAACCCCAATAGAGGTAGGTGACACGAGTGATGAAGTAACGGTCTGGGCTGGGATACAAGAAATTCAAGACCCTGAACAATCAAGATGGTAAGTGTGGATGGTCTGCAGCTACTCGGACTTTGATCACGTCGCCATAGTGGACGAGTCGACATGACGTGGGTTTCTTGGCAAGGAAATAACTAGATCGCGAGTCCATTTGTCGTGTACAAAAGTGACAGAAGTGGAGGCGCTGCTTGCATATTGTCAGCGACATGTAGCAGATGACTGACTGACTGACTGAGTTTGGTTTTACGCCGCTTTTAGCAATATTCCAGCAACATCACGGCGGGGGACACCAGAAATGGTGTAGCAGATGAATAATGTGTCCACAGGGACACTGAGATATGCCATGTGAAAAAGGAAAGACCTTTGTGAATATCTACATTTGCAAATCTAAATTTAAAAAGAAGCTGAAAACCACAGGCCCTTGTGTCTGCGAGGATTAAAGATTTAAAAACATATATACTATTAGAAATTTGAGATGACCCCGACTCGAAAAGCATTTCGAGTCGGGGTCATCTCAAAAACAATATTTTTTAAATCTTTAATCCTCGCAAAGACACGAGGGCCTGTGCTGAAAACGTCATTTGCTCACAATCTTGAATACTCTTTGCATGGCAAAATGCTCCATGAAATCAGAATGGTGCCTCTGTCCGTAAACAACTTCTTTTGTTTTGAGTGCGACGTTTTGATACAGATACCCTTGTCAAGCAGCAATGTCGTGAACTCTATGTGTGAGTCAGAGTTAATAAGTGAATTGAAGGTGATATCGCCATCCTTCAAATGTATAGCGATTTCCGGGTTGGAGTAGGTCTTCAGTCTCTCATCGTGTGGTAAGAGGAGACTATGTCACAGAAGGGCCCGTCATTGACACAGTTGCTGTTGTCGTACCACATTGACTGGGTCATGTTCAGACTTTCATATTTCGTGTTCTTCTTGAACCAGATTCCATACTTACATGCCGACGTGAGGTAGCAGGGGTATCACTGGCGCTAGCAACATGAACTCAATCCGTCACACCACTTCCCATAGATGAGTAGTTAGACTACTGCTTAGTCTCTGAATATATATAATTTTGATTGTAACAAATAAACCCATTTAAACTGAAAAGGAGCCCCAGGGAGATCAGAGATCCTGAACCTGGGGAAATCTAGACTTGCTTCATTTAGGGCTTTAGCATTGCAGGGAGAGAAAGGCTGTAGGGAAAATAATGTGGTTCAGGGACTGTGAGACAAACTACTGGGTAGTATAGACAAGAATATAGAAACGATATGGCAACTGCGGTTCACCAGGCGGAATGAAATACATAGCGACAATATTAATTCCACTTCCTCGCCCCGGAATTAGTTTTACGTTCTGAGAGTTATGGTGGTGATGCGAGATTGGTGAATATTGTTCATGGAACAAATAGCTTCACCGGGACAACAGGCCTAATATCTCCATTCTGGCTGCCATTGGTATCTGCCAGATTACATTGGTGCATTAAAGAGAGTAAGTATTCCTATTACACTGACGACCTGTTTAAATTACATGAATCATTGATAGAAAGCATTTGGAGTTGCTGCTGTAGTTATCACAGTTAACGAGAATGGACAAAATGAATCCTTCATATCGCATTTTCCCGACACCTGAGCGGACTTGAGTAACTGGCCTGGTGGTCAGGAAGCTCCACGAGGTTAACACATAGTTGTGTAGTGTCAGAGCTTGTCGCCATCAGTCGCTGGTACTAAAACAGCGGGTCGTTAACAAATGCATAAAAAACTTTGATTTTCGTGTAAGACATCTGTTTATGATAATGTGGCATCTTCTAAGGTCGTATTATGAAATACCCTAATGGCATTGTCGCGTTCTCGCGATAGAAATCAACTCAAAATGCAAAGGAGGAAGCGAGTGGGAGCTGGCAATCTTGTATTCTGTTATTTTCTGTTGCAACACGACAATGTCCCTGGCATTATGCCATATACGACAGTATTTGCGTCGTTAAGAAATAGAATGAAAATAGCAAAGCAATAAGGTGGTAGTTGAGTCTGTATTCGTCTTACTATAGTTCATCAGCCAAAAACACTTCCCAGTTCTAACTTTGCATCTTAGGTCCCACGGGATTTTATTCCTGATTTTGTTCAAGTTAATATTGTAGATAATGAAACAGCTAGATTAAAAATAACAGTACTGGTAGTACACGGAATGTTGAAGTCGACGGCAGAATATCTAGTCTTACAATTGTATTCTCCATTACACAGTAGTAACCCAAGGACTGAGTTTAGTTTTACGCCGGTTTTAGCAATATTCCAGCAATATCACGGCGAGGGACACCAGACATGGGCTTCACGCATAGTAGGCTGGGGAATCGAACCCGGGTCTTTGGCGTGACGATTGAACGCTTAACCACTAAGCTACCCCACCAGTAAGCGAAGGAGCTACATTTACCTAACACCATACTGCGCTAGAGCTATTGACAAGAAGTGGAACAACGTGACTGCGGTAATTGTTAAGAATACCTTGCTGCACCTGAAGTCTGTCAAGAGCGCCACAGTGAGCGTCGTCGGCTTCATCTGGGAGTTGACACGCACGGTGTTGCTAGTCACGTCGCTGAACACTGCCAGCACCGAGTGCCCGCCTCCCTGTGAACAAACGTATACACAGACAACACATAATCGTCTAATGCATGTTAATATTACTACTGTTTTTCTACTAAAGTAATATAATGAGTTCAAACCAAACTTCTTTCATATGTAATACATACATACATACATACTAACATTTGTATAGCGCCGATATGCAGCTCAGCTCAGCTGAGGCGCTTTGTAATGTAATGGTTAAAAGAGTACAAAAAACAAAAGTTTATTCGTTCTTTAAACACAACCGATGATGGTTTCATTCTTAGGCGTGTTAACAACATTGTCTCGGTCTTTGTTTTTGTTCTGTATGTAACTAGACTAAAACATGAGTGTTCGTGACTTTAGTGATGTTCTTGTTTTAGCACATCACATGAACGTGTGCACACACTCCAAACACCAGATCAGGTACACGGATACAGTGTTCCATCTGTGAACACATGCCACAGGAGATGTTAGCGGTTAGGTCACGGAAATCCGATCAGCATACTGATAAAGGAAAGGGGTGTTTTATCGACCTATTAATGTAGCAAGTACACGAAATGATCCTTATAACGCTCTTAACGTATTTTATAGCGCTACCCGTGTCTCCTAAATCCATAACTGTTGTACTGTTTCATGTCGGCCACCTCGAGGCTGCATAAAAGCCTGTACAATTATTTACCTTGAATAAAACTATAAATAGACTTAACTGCCGTGTGATCTGTAACAAACAGGCCTAGTTATAACCACAATGTACACTGGCCAGCTTGTACAACATATATACAATATTAACGTATGAACACCACTTACAACATAGACGACGAAAACCGTATCGCAACGTTATGGAATCCTAGAAGGGACATTGTCGCTATGTCGAGTTGTCGCATTGTCGCGTTGTCGCCCTCACAAAAACAAGCAAAAAGTGGCAAAATTAACCAATTTCGACACAACATGTTTATAGATTTATGTTTCATAGTAAAAATACGTTACCATTAACCATGGCGACGGAACTTATGCAATCCTCAATTTAGCTCACTATCTGGATAAACAGATCCTCGACGAACAGTTGAAATCTAAACGCAAAAAGAACGAAAAACTGTAGTTTATTCATAGAAGCAAATATGACATAGTTTGTCGTGCTGATAACTATGGCCGTGTGACGTTAACTATATGGTGGTAACAAGTATAGGTGTTGGGGTCATCTATTGGTAACGTGTTTCCATGACAAGTAGGTACTTTCTTTGTTTACGAACAAACATGGCGTCGCCCTTCTAATTGAAGATAATAGAGTGACAATAAACCAACGAGAATATGGAGCAATTATTCGGATAATTGTTATCATTATCAAAACAATAGCCTGAGATGTCGGTTTTACTGGTACGTAAGTCATTTTACAGGTTTAGGCAGCTTAGAAGTTGTATATCGACATATCACGAGCTGATTGCAGGCCTCACTCACTACGAACAAACGTAAACTAGGGTCACAGTAGCTTCCCTTTTGAAACGGGCAATTACTCTCGCACCGGCACCGATGGACAGTCGCGAAATGAGAGTAGAAACAATATATGCAGGCAGTTCTTGCTTTGCCTATATGTAGTTACGGCACTGTCTTCGAGACAGGTTTCAGTTGCCAATTTCCTTTCTAATCAGGATTTTGTTGGAATATTGCTAAAAGAGGTGTAATAATATCCATCTCCCTTACCCACACTGACCCATATTGGTCCTTGTAATGGTTGTTGGTTTGTAAGGACAACACTGTACCGTTAGTTTCAGAGGTCTACGTCTACGAAACGCGTCCCTCTGCCTTCTCTTATATTAATCTAACTCAATCCAATGTAGAGCTGATGCTCTGTTCAACGGCTGACAGGTGAACTTCCCTCTGCATCAATTTACCTAAACTTTGTTAACAGATTTCGTTATGAACACGAGACAGTACACAGCTAATCTTAACCAACACTATCCACCTTGCATATATCCCGCATGATCCCCAAACATAAACAATATCAGCTGCAGCTATCCCACTTAACGACGTCCATTAGGGTGCCCGTCTTTATCTCGTATAGGTGCGCATCATGTCAGCAAGGAATTTGGCACAAGAGTTATACATTAGTTGTAACATGCCCATCAATCATGTCATGACTGTTAAATACCAGTTATAACTAGATTATTTCAAACTCACCGTGGACATCACAGTGATGTATTAGTTATCACATGCTCGTCACCATGGTATTCCAAACATACCATGCTTGTTAAGGTGATATGTTAGTTATTACATGCCTGTCATCGTGATATTCCAAACATCACATGCATGTTAAAGTGATGTATTAGTTATCACATGCTCGTCACCATGGTATTCCAAACATAACATGCTTGTTAAGGTGATATGTTAGTTATTACATGCCTGTCACCGTGATATTCCAAACATGACATGCATGTTAAAGTGATGTATTAGTTATCACATGCTCGTCACCATGATATTCCAAACATGACATGCACATCACAGTGATGTATTAGTTATCACATGCTCGTGCTCGTCAATGACATGATATTATTAGTAACACATGCGCATGTCATGTTATAAACATGATGCATTGATGCATTAGTTATTACATGCCTGCCACCGTGATATTGCAAACATGACATCCATGTTATAGTGATATATTAGTTATCACATGCTCATCACTGTGATATTCTAAACATGACATGCATGTCAAAGTGATATGCTAGTTCTTACATGCCTGTCACCGTGATATTCCAAACATGACATGCATGATAAAATGATGCATTAGTTATTACATGCCTGCCACCGTGATATTCCAAACATGACATCCATGTTATAGTGATATATTAGTTATCACATGCTCGTCACTGTGATATTCTAAACATGACATGCATGTTAAAGTGATATGTTAGTTATTACATGCCTGTCACCATGATATTCCAAACATGACATGCATGTTATAGTGATGCATTAGTTATTACATGCCTGCCACCGTGATATTGCAAACATGACATGCATGTTATAGTGATATATTAGTTATCAGACATCTCCTGTCACAGGATGCTGCGGCTGCCCTGGTGAGAACACTGATTCTCTCACGACTTGACTATTGCAACAGCTTGTTGGTTGCAGCTTCACAAGAGTCCATCCAAAAGCTCCAACAAATCCAGAACACAGCTGCCCGCATAGTTACTCTCCAACCAAAACGTTGCCACATCACTCCCATCATGTTGTCTCTTCACTGGTTGCCTATTGAGGCTCGCATTGACTATAAGATCCTTACACTTGCTTATCAGTCCATTCATGGTATTGCACCAGTGTATCTTCAAGAACTCCTCTCTCCTTACATGCCAACAAGAACACTGCGTTCATCCTCGGCTAATCTGCTCTATGTACCAAAGTGGAACCTAAAATCATTTGGCTGCTAGTCTTACCAGAACATGGCATCAGTCAAATGGAATTCCCTCCCTGATGAACTTAAGCTGTCTCCAACCCTTGAAAACTTTAAGTGCCATCTCATAACCTTTCTTTACAAAAAGTTCTATGGACTTCAATAATCCCTTATTGATTGTTAGCGCTATGAACATACCTGGTGTGGAGTTTGGCGCTATATAAATGGACACATTATTATTATTATTATTATTATTATCACATGCTCATCACCGTGATGTTCCAAACATGACATGCATGTTAAAGTGATATGTTAGTTATTACATGCTCGTCACCATGATATTCCAAACATGACATGCATGTTAAAGTGATATGTTAGTTATTACATGCCTGTCACCATGATATTCCAAACATGACATGCATGTTAAAGTGATATGTTAGTTATTACATGCCTGTCACCATGATATTCCAAACATGACATGCACATCACAGTGATGTATTAGTTATCACATGCTCGTCACCATGATATTCCAAACATGACATGTATGTTAAAGTGATATGTTAGTTATTACATGCCTGTCACCATGGTATTCGAAACATGACATGCATCTTATAGTGATATGTTAGTTATTACATCCTCGTCACCGTGAAATTCCAAACATGGCATGCATGTTACAGTGATGTATTAGTTATTACATGCCTGTCACCATGGTATTCCAAACATGACATGCATGTTACAGTGATGTTAGTTATTACATGCTCGTCACAATGATATTCCAAACATGACATGCATGTTACAGTCATGTATTAGTTACCACATGCTCGTCACCGTGAAATTCCAAACATAACATGCTTGTTAAGGTGATATGTTAGTTATTACATGCCTGTCATCGTGATATTCCAAACATGGCATCCATGTTATAGTGATGTATTAGTTATCACATGCTCGTCACCATGATATTCCAAGCATGACATGCATGTTAAAGTGATGTCTTAGTTATTACATGCCTGTCACCATGGTATTCGAAACATTACATGCATGTTATAGTGATGTATTAGTTATCAAATGCTCGTCACCATGATATTCCAAACATGACATGCATGTTAAAGTGATGTCTTAGTTATTACATGCCTGTCACCGTGATATTCCAAACATGGCATGCATGTTAAAGTGATGTATTAGTTATTACATGCCTGTCACCGTGATATTCCAAGCATGACATGCAGGTTATATGATATAGTGATATGTTAGTTATTACCTGCTCGTCACCGTGAAATTCCAAGCACGACATGCATGTTACAGTGATGTATAAGTTATTACATGCCTGTCACCGTGATATTCCAAGCATGACATGCAGGTTATATGATATAGTGATATGTTAGTTATTACCTGCTCGTCACCGTGAAATTCCAAGCACGACATGCATGTTAAAGTGATGTCTTAGTTATTACATGCCTGTCACCGTGATATTCCAAACATGGCATGCATGTTAAAGTGATGTATTAGTTATTACATGCCTATCACCGTGATATTCCAAGCATGACATGCAGGTTATATGATATAGTGATATGTTAGTTATTACCTGCTCGTCACCGTGAAATTCCAAGCACGACATACATGTTACAGTGATGTATAAGTTATTACATGCCTGTCACCGTGATATTCCAAACATGACATGCACATCTCCATATGATCCGTGTTAGGACGTTGACCATATAATATATCATTCACGTGGTCAACATGGTCATTGTAACCTAAATTATGCCGTCCACAACTATTTGATTCTAACGCCATGACTTTCGTATTAATATGCCATTCACAACATGCATATTTATGTCAAATACCAGTCATAATGCTCGGGCATTTACCCATGATATGTGCCAATTATGGCATGGTCATAACCATGATGTAACAATGAATTGAAACCCCCTGAACTATGTCATGCATGACATTGTCATCACGGTGATGTAACAGTTTCGATGATATCCTCCCAAGTGATCGGTATCGTGATGTGACAAGGATGCCTGTCAACTGGGAGTGCAGAGTTATAATCTGTGCCAAATGCAATGATGCAGTGCTGTAAACCCTCTGGCTGACAAGCCATCAATATTCATACCTCCATTATAGAGCTAAGAGGCAATGGAGTCCACGACGAGTATGACAGGCGGGTCGTGCTGAGTGGGGACATCCCGACTGTAGTAGGACCTTCTCCGACGTCGACTCGAGTCTGGAAGCGGCTTGTAAACACTGTGGAACTGCGGTCACACTGTGACGGTTTGGACAGAACTCGGAAGTAATGACCTGTCGAATATTCATATGGGATAGGAAATGGGGATTAACCATAACAGCGCAAGAAGATTGTTCTAGGATAGTGAAGAGTTATCTAATGTGTGTAGATATATAATAACACACACACACACACACACGTTTACTCACTATACACACATATGTATGTATGTATGTGTGTATGTATGTAGTGTTACATGGTGTCGTGTGTTCGTCTGTGTATATGTAAAGGTTTGTTTTTGTTTGTTTGTTGTTGTTGTTGTGTGTGTGTGTGTGTGTGTGTGTGTGTGTGTGTGTGTGTGTGTGTGTGTGTGTGTGTGTGTGTGTGTGTGTGTGTGTGTGTGTACCACAGTATGGGAAAGTGGTGTTACATTGTATATAGGGAGTTTGTATAAGATAATGGTGCTGTATTATGTGAAGGGAGTAGTGTTATATGACGGTGTCATGTATTTTTGTGGGCAGTGGTGAGAAAACAAGACTGTTTTGTACTCTCATAATATGCAGTGTGGGAATTGTGGGATTTTATTTTTGTGAGAAGTGTTGGAATATTGGACTATGTTGAGTCAGTGAGGGTCGTGATGTTGGAATATAGGAACAAGTTGACAATTCATTCGAGAGTAAGATTATATGCGCAACTTATCAATCTGTCCATTTAACAATGCAACCGACGGCGATGTTATGTTATGTGTCTGGTCACCTCAGATGAACTCGATGTTTAGCGTGTAATGTACGTGACTGTGCTCTGCACTCACGCCGAACACATCTCAGGGGAGACCGCGTGGAGTTAGATGTATCTTCAAGGCAGAAATCAATCCTAAATAACAACGCAATCAGATTTGAGACGCGGTCAGGTCAACTGAAATAGTCACCAAAACCTGGGGACAGATTTCCTGTGCCGTGCATAATCAGTATAAACCCCTCTTTAATAGTCAGTATAGGCATTTACACACATACACTTAGTATACAGGTGAGATATGACTTCATACATCAGACCCCGGATTCCTATAATTACTAGCTGTTTATTTCCCAGCTGGAAGATAAACCCACATATCTGGCCGCCACATCTCCATGCTGGATGCTTCCTGTCACTCCAGTGCTTGTAGCTGTTATTACACACCAGGGTTGTGAATCATCTGGTCTGCTCGACATTTTACACCGAGTGTTGTTTTCTGTCTTACGGATGTAGTCCATTCTGACAATCTCAAACACCAAGATCCCAGACAGCCGAGAATATAGTGTCGTCTGACATACTCTTATTAGTCAGTGTAACAAGTTGGTTGTTAGATATCGCTGCCCACTGCTAAACAAAGTACTGTATCGATACTGGCTGTGCGGAGATTCGCCATACTAAATACTCGCAAAGAAGAGCATTTTGTCCTCGATAACGTTGCCTTTATGTGAGGGTAATTGTGCATGGGGGTAACTTTCTGTCGAGCCGGCAGTCAACGCTCACAAACGTCCATTCATACGCGCCAGTGTGCATCTGTTCCATGGCGTTCCAAAGAGAGTAGAGTCGTCACCTCGACTACCTGAACTCCATTACGTCTCCCACGTCCTCGGCGATATATGTCTCCAACAACGATTTCGTTTGGTTTTCTGTTGATGTAAGAGTCGGCGATCTGACACGACGTGAGAATTTCTGCACTCATCCTCAGCAATCACGTCTCATGGTGGCTGGACATGAAACAAGTCTAAATCGCCAAAACGTATCAGGACAGAAGTAATTTTCGTAGGTAGGTATCTATCCAGCTGTCTGAGAAAGGCAAGCATAGCGTAAAACGAAACTCGCAAGAAGTCTGAGCCTCGGAGGCAGGAAAGATACGAATTATGACAGCTCGTCGTCCACGATGACACGAGAGGGCGCAGCCTGACGACGTAGCGATAGAAACGGTAATCCCAGGTCTGCCATGTCAGGTGTTGAGTAACAAGTTGTAGCCACGTTCCCCTGGAGGTGTTGATATTGGGAATTACCAAGTTTAGTGTTGTCACCCATGTAGACTCCTCTCGCTGTGTTTCCACATTCCACTTGACTACAACAGCAGGCCGCGGCGGAGCAGACGACAGTTTGAGTTGACTTGGGAGACACTGACAGAAGCTGTGTGTGACGCGTGTAGGGACATCTGAGTGAAGTATTTATACTTTCAGATTCCCCGTCAGCCCTTACTCTGGGTAACGCGCGGGTAAATAACGGTAGGGATATGTGAATGGGGGCATTGAGCCGTGCGAGTCCAGAACGTCAAACACACTGAGCGAGAGTCTGTATCGCGGTGACCACAGAGAGGGCGGTGCCAGGAACACACTGGAGACAGGAATACTATAACATTGGGCATTATTTCAGAAGGATTAACTGCACATCGTACAGCACCTGGGTGTTGTAGTGTTTATTGCAACTGACCTCAGCTGAAAGGCGATATTTGAACGTGTTTACAATTCCGATATATATTTCTGTCGTCCGGAGAAAGACTACTTGAGGAGGTAAGGGTATAGTTTGTCTTATATTGCCATAGTGAACCCAGCCTTGTTTGTTTTTCTAGATTGAGCAGTGTATGAGAAGGTTCGCATGCCACTTTTGTTGAGCCCATATACCTGTCAGAGCCAAAGCCGAGTTTTCTCTGTGAGATTAATCACCCTTTCTCTTATCATTTTATTGAATTTGGAGGGTCAGCAACGTCAGCTGTCTTGGAAGAATGTTACAGGGGGCACTCACGGTATAGCTTGTTTAGTGGTGATGTTACAGGGGACCCTCTTACGTTGTAGGTTGTTTAGCACGGATGTAACAGGGGACACTCACGCGGTGTAGGTTGTCTAACGGTGATGCTACAGGGGGCACTCACGGTAATGGTTGTTTAGCGCTGATGTTACAGGGGGCACTCACACGGTGTAGGTTGTCTAACGTTGATGTTACAGGGGGCCCTCACACGGTGTAGGTTGTCTAACGTTGATGTTACAGGGGGCACTCACGGTGTAGGTTGTCTAACGTTGATGTTACAGGGGCACTCACGGTGTAGGTTGTCTGACGTTGATGTTACAGGGGCACTCACGGTGTAGGATGTCTAACATTGATGTTACAGGGGCACTCACGGTGTAGGTTGTCTAACGGATGGTTAGCATGTTACAGGGGCACTCACGGTGTGTAGGTTGTCTAACGTTGATGTTACAGGGGGCACTCACGGTGTAGGTTGTCTAACGTTGATGTTACAGGGGCACTCACGGTGTAGGTTGTCTAACGTTGATGTTACAGAGGGAACTCACGGTGTAGGTTGTCTAACGGTGATGTTACAGGGGCACTCACGGTGTAGGTTGTCTAACGTTGATGTTACAGGGGGCACTCACGGTGTAGGTTGTCTAACGTTGATGTTACAGGGGCCCTCACCCGGTGTAGGTTGTCTAACGTTGATGTTACAGGGGGCACTCACGGTGTAGGTTGTCTAACGTTGATGTTACAGGGGCACTCACGGTGTAGGTTGTCTAACATTGATGGTTACAGGGGCACTCACGGTAGGTTGTCTAACGTTGATGTTACAGGGGGCACTCACGGTGTAGGTTGTCTAACGTTGATGTTACAGGGGGCACTCACGGTGTAGGTTGTCTAACGTTGATGTTACAGGGGCACTCACGGTGTAGGTTGTCTAACGTTGATGTTACAGTTACAGGGCACTCACACTCACGGTGTAGGGTGTCTAACGTTGATGTTACAGGGGCACTCACGGTGTAGGTTGTCTAACGTTGATGTTACAGGGGCACTCACGGTGGGGCACTCACGGTGTGGGATTGTCTAACGGATGTTACAGGGGCACTGTCTAACGTTGATGTTACAGGGGCACTCACGGTGTAGGTGTCTAACGTTGATGTTACAGGGGGGTGTAGGGTGTCACTCACGGTGTAGGTTGTCTAAGGTTGATGTTACAGGGGCACTCACGGTGTAGGTTGTCTAACGTTGATGTTACAGGGGCACTCACGGTGTAGGTGTCTTAGGTTGATCTTACAGGGGACACTCACACGGTGTAGGTTGTCTAACGTTGATGTTATAGGGGCACTCACGGTGTGGTAGGTTGTCTCACGTTGATGTTAACATGTTACAGGGGCACTCACGGTGTAGGTTGTCTAACGTTGATGTTACAGGGGGCACTCACGGTGTAGGTTGTCTAACGTTGATGTTACAGGGGGCACTCACGGTGTAGGTGGTCTAACGTTGATGTTACAGGGGGCACTCACGGTGTAGGTTGTCTGACGTTGATGTTACAGGGGGCACTCACGGTGTAGGTGTCTAAGGTTGATGTTACAGTGGGCACTCACGGTGTAGGTGTCTAACGTTGATGTTACAGGGGCACCACGGTGTAGGGTGTCTACGGTGTAGGTTGTCTAAGGTTGATGTTACAGGGGGCACTCACGGTGTAGGTTGTCTAACGTTGATGTTACAGGGGGCACTCACGGTGTAGGTGTCTAAGGTTGATCTTACAGGGGACACTCACACGGTGTAGGTTGTCTAACGTTGATGTTATAGGGGGCACTCACGGTGTAGGTTGTCTAACGTTGATGTTACAGGGGGCACTCACGGTGTAGGTGTCTAAGGTTGATCTTACAGGGGACACTCACACGGTGTAGGTTGTCTAGCAGGGATGTAAAGGAACACTCAGGCCTGTATCAGTTGCCTAGAGGGATGTAACACTGACGTCTCTGTGACCTGCCAATACTGGCCTGTTTCATACAGTCCGGGTTGATATGCATACATGTATGTTCAATACAGTCAGGTTTCCGTATTCTACCCTGTTTAATAGAGACAGGGGTGATCCAGGTACCTGTCTGTTCAATACAGTCATGGCTAATCAACATACCCAACAGCGATGGTTGATCCAGATACAGGAATGTTCAGTTCGGTCAGGGGTGATCCGTGTACCTGTGTATTTAATACAGTCATGGCTAATCAACATACCCAACAGCGAGGGTTGATCCAGATACAGGAATGTTCAGTTCGGTCAGGGGTGATCCGTGTACCTGTGTATTTAATACAGTCATGGCTAATCAACATACCCAACAGCGAGGGTTGATCCAGATACAGGAATGTTCAGTTCGGTCAAGGGTGATCCGTGTACCTGTGTATTTAATACAGTCATGGCTGATCAACATACCCAACAGCGAGGGTTGATCCAGATACAGGAATGTTCAGTTCGGTCAAGGGTGATCCGTGTACCTGTGTATTTAATACAGTCATGGCTGATCAACATAGCCAACAGTGAGGGTTGATCCAGATACAGGAGTGTTCAGTACAGTCAGGGTTGATCCAGATACAGGAGTGTTCAGTACAGTCAGGGCTGATCCAGATACAGGAGTATTCAGTACAGTCAGGGTTGATCCAGATACAGGAGTGTTCAGTACAGTCAGGGTTGATCCAGATACAGGAGTGTTCAGTACAGTACGGGTTGATCCAGATACAGGAGTGTTCAGTACAGTCAGTTCAGATACAGGAGTGTTCAGTACAGTCAGGGTTGATCCAGATACAGGAGTGTTCAGTACAGTCAAGGGTTGATCCAGATACAGGAGTGTTCAGTACAGTAAGGGTTGATCCAGATACAGGAGTGTTCAGTACAGTCAGGGCTGATCCAGATACAGGAGTGTTCAGTACAGTCAGGGTTGATCCAGATACAGGAGTGTTCAGTACAGTCAGGGTTGATCCAGATACAGGAGTGTTCAGTACAGTAAGGGTTGATCCAGATACAGGAGTGTTCAGTACAGTAAGGGTTGATCCAGATACAGGAGTGTTCAGTACAGTCAGGGTTGATCCAGATACAGGAGTTCAGTCAGTACAGTCCCAGATACAGGAGTGTTCAGTACAGTCAGGGTTGATCCAGATACAGGAGTGTTCAGTACAGTAAGGGTTTGATCCAGATACAGGAGTGTTCAGTACAGTCAGGGCTGATCCAGATACAGGAGTGTTCAGTACAGTCAGGGTTGATCCAGATACAGGAGTGTTCAGTACAGTCAGGGTTGATCCAGATACAGGAGTGTTCAGTACAGTCAGGGCTGATCCAGATACAGGAGTGTTCAGTACAGTCAGGGTTGATCCAGATACAGGAGTGTTCAGTACAGTCAGGGTTGATCCAGATACAGGAGTGTTCAGTACAGTCAGGGTTGATCCAGATACAGGAGTGTTCAGTACAGTCAGGGTTGATCCAGATACAGGAGTGTTCAGTACAGTCAGGGTTGATCCAGATACAGGAGTGTTCAGTACAGTAAGGGTTGATCCAGATACAGGAGTGTTCAGTACAGTCAGGGCTGATCCAGCCATGACTGTATTACCTGACTGATCTACATGTAACCAAGGTAGTGTATATATCGTGGACCCGTGAAGATCCGGGTTAGAATTGGTCTTCAGCAATCCATGCTTGTAAGTGGCGACTAAAGAGGTCGGGCGGTCAGGCTCGCTGGCTTGGTTGACACCTGTCATCGTATCCCAATTTCGTAGATCGATGTTCATGATGTTGGCCAATGGATTGTCTGGTCCAGACTCGATTATTTACAGACCGCCGCCATATAGCTGGAGTGTGGCATTAAACAACAAACCAGCCCAACCATACATAGTATAACGATGATGAACTTGAAGAATGTCAAAAGAAACGCCTCAAAATAAGTATGCACGATCATATACATTTATATGTAAGAATACTTCACATTCACAACGTCACATCATACATACAATATACCGACCGTAAGGATGTTGTTAAATATGTACATTATACATGCACCCATCAGTTCACATGCATAATGGTGAGATATGCATAATTACATTCATACACAAAATAACCAACCTTGTGACACATGGACGTGAACAGGGTTCACCAGGATCCGATCTGAATACATACTGACGACGGGGACTGAGTACAGGGAAATCAATCAGTGTGTTATATGTCACCGTATATATCTATGAAAGTTTCAAATCATGCACAAACAACATACGTGGATACCTTCAAATGAACACACACATGGTAAAGTGATCATGAACTTACTCTCTCGTTCTCACTTGAAACACACAGATCGTATGACGAAACATGCATTGATTACATTCCTTCCCTTCACCCGATATCCACCCAATCCACCGCACCCCATGCCCTCGCCCGACCCACACACCATCACCTCAACCCATCTCCACACCAGATACACACCAAACCCACGCCCGACCCACACGCCATTACCTCAACCCATCTCCACCCCAGACACACACCAAACCCTCGCCCGACCCACACACCATCACCTCAACCCATCTCCACACCAGACACACACCAAACCCTCGCCCGACCCACACACCATTACCTCAACCCATATCCACCCCAGACACACCCCAAATCCTCGCCCGACCCACACACCATCATCTCAACCCATCTCCACACCAGACACACACCAAACCCTCGCCCGACCCACACACCATTACCTCAACCCATATCCACCCCAGACACACCCCAAATCCTCGCCCGACCCACACACCATCACCTCAACCCCTCTTCACACCATCCCCTCACCCAATCCCCATCCCCTCAACCCATGCCGTCACCCGACCCACACACCATCACCTCAACCCATCTCAACACCATCCCCTCACCAGTCCCCCCATCCCCTCAACCCATGCCATCACCCGTTCCCCTCCCCAGCCCCTCACCTCAGCCCCAACCCAACCCAACCCACCCAAATCATTACACACCATCCCTCACCCTATTCCCTCACCCCAGCCCCTTCACTTCACACCACCCCAGCCCACCCAATCAGCACACACCATCCCATTACCCCACTCCATCCCCTCACCCTTTCCCTTCACCCCTTATCACCCCATCCTTACACCCCATTCCCCCACCGATCCAGACCCCCACTTGGTTGATCCCTTGACCAACTTGAAATACATCACACTGGAATATTGGGTTTTACAGGCTTCAGTTGTTTGTGTCTGTTATTTACATATTGCTACATGTCTATATATTCCAGCTGTGACCAGTTACTAATAATATATGATAAAAATCGAAAGGCAAAAACGTTGAGCTCTGCACGTACACCGCAAATACGATGCACAGGCGAGCAGTCATGCATGCACTTTCAATGTAGCGTCACTATCACGGAATTGTTTCCACTGTATATCCACTGTAGAAACAGTATCCTGCATGTATTAAACTAGACATATATGACAGCATTAATATTCTTCCTTGTTGGTGGAAAGTGTCATATAGTTGACTTAATTATAGATTGCCGGCGAGAGGCAACACACAGATATTATACTGCACCAGTGTGTAATATGACGGGTCTGAGTGACAGCTACAAGCATCATGGCTTGCTCAAAACTGCATGTGCGCCCATTATCCATTGATGCCGCAATATGCAGTGACGGTCTAATGGCCCATACGTGTCCTGAATAGTCCTGTCGCAACATGTTTTACTTACACGAGACCAAGAGCCGTTTTCAGTTTAAGATACATCAACTTCAGTAATACTCTTCCCATCTAACTCCCACGTGCAAGACCATACCAATTTTCTCCAGGTCACTCCCCCAACCTTCTAACGCGCTACGTTTCACCCACCGAATAGCAAACGTTTACATACTAATATGGCCCCCTCCGGGCCACTACGCTTCAGCCACCGAATAGCAAACGCTGACATCTCAATACAATCCACATTCGGCCACTACACTTCACCCAGCGTCAAACCTAACAAACCTAAACGTTTACATCCTAAGATGGCCCATTCCACGACAACTATACTTCACCCAGCGCCATCACTAAACGTTTACATCCTAATATGGCCCACTCGTGACCACTACACTTCACCCAGCGTCAAACCTAACAAACCTAAACGTTTACATCCTAATATGGCCCACTCATGACCACTAAACTTCACTTAGCGCCGACACCAAACGTTTACATCGTGATATGACCCACTGATAACCACTACACTTCGCCCAGTGCCATCACTAAACGTTCACATACTAAAAAAAAAAAAAATGTCCCACTCCACGAAACTATACTTCATTCATACCTTCGCATTCTAGTAGAAGTCACTACACGATTTGACCACCACCCCTTTAAATCCACCACTACCCTGAACACCTCGATCAACACTCCCCACCCCCACCCTCCACCCACCAAAACCCCATTCCACCACCATATCTTGCACAGCCAGCCTTCTGTGCTGACCACATGTCAACGTGCACTTGTCACAACGAGGATCTAAACAACCGGAGATGTTTAGTTGATTTTGCGCTTTCCGTTTCTTGACCTTTCCTCAACGAATTCTTGTATTCCGCGAACCTAGCTCCAGTTGAAGATGTGGAAGAAGCCAGATGATCGATTTCTGACATTTTATACCACGTTGGTTTGCGTTCTTATCAATCTTCACTGTTCTCGAGTCGACGCTGGCAACTAGACGGGGTGCATCATATCCTTGTCCCCCTAAGTCCCCGATTATCTAGTTCTGTAGTGGCGAATGTGTGACGGTTATTTGTCATAATACAATGAAGAAGTCCTTCAGAACTGGCTTATCGAGGATACGTCCCCCGGGGATCTGGGAGTAGCATCCCCAGTTTGACTGACAGTTAAATGAAGCTATGAGTCATTCAATATTGTAGTTGGTGGCAGTGTAAGCCGGACTTCGGCGGAACATCTGTGACACGCTTAATTAATTTGTGTAAGCTGGACCTAAGCAGGCATCTGTAACATAAGTTGTAAGTCCATAGGGCCTTATCTAAAGCTGTACGTGATATAGGGCGCTATGGCCTTATCTAAAGCTGTACGTGATGTAGGGCGCTATGGCTTTATCTAAAGCTCTACGTGATATAGGGCGCTATGGCCTTATCTAAACTGTACGTGATGTAGGGTGCTATGGCCTTATCAAAAGCTGTACGTGATGTAGGGCGTTATGGCCTTATCTAAAGCTGTACGTGATGTAGGGCACTATGGCCTTATCTAAAGCTGTATGTGATGTAGGGCACTATGGCCTTATCTAAAGCTGTACGTGATGTAGGGCACTATGGCCTTATCTAAAGCTGTATGTGATGTAGGGCACTATGGCCTTATCTAAAGCTGTACGTGATGTAGGGCGTTATGGCCTTATTTAAAGCTGTATGCGATGCAAGTCGGTAGGGCCTTATCAAAAGCTGTACGTGATGTAGGGCGCTATGGCCTTATCTAAAGTTGTACGTGATGTAAGTCGGTAGGGCCTCATCAAAAGCTGTACGTGATGTAGGGCACTATGGCCTTATCTAAAGCTGTACGTGATGTAGGGCGTTATGGCCTTATCTAAAGCGGTACGTGCTGTAGGGCGATATGGACCTTTCTAAAGCTGTACGTGATGTAGGGCGTTATGGCCTTATCTAAAGCTGTATGCGATGCAAGTCGGTAGGGCCTTATCTAAAGCGGTACGTGGTGTAGGGCGTTATGGCCTTATCTAAAGCTGTACGTGATGTAGGGCACTATGGCCTTATCTAAAGCTGTACGTGATGTAGGGCGCTATGGCCTTATCTAAAGCGGTACGTGCTGTAGGGCGATATGGACCTATCTAAAGCTGTACGTGATGTAGGGCGTTATGACCTTATCTAAAGCTGTACGTGATGTAGGGCGATATGGCCTTATCTAAAGCGGTACGTGCTGTAGGGCGATATGGACCTATCTAAAGCTGTGCGTGATGTAGGGCGCTATGGCCTTATCTAAAGCTGTTCGTGATATAGGGTGCTATGGCCTTATCTAAAGTTGTACGTGATGTAGGGTGCTATGGCCTTATCTAAAGTTGTGCCTGATGTTGGGTGCTATGGCCTTATCTAAAGCTGTACGTGATGTAGCGTGCTATGGCCTTACCTAAAGCTTTACGTAATGGTGGGTGATATAGCCTTATCTAAAGCTATACGTAATGGAGGGCAGCGCTATGGCCTTATTTATAGCTGTACATGTTGCAAGTCGGCAGGGCCTTATCTAAAGGACCCGTGAAGGTCCGGGTTAGAATATTGGCCTTCAATAACCCACGCTTGTCGTAAGAGGCGACTGACGGGATCGGGTAGTCAGGCTCGCTGACTTGGTTGACACATGTCATCGGTTCCCAATTGCGCAGATCGATGTTCATGCTGTTGATCACTGGATTGTCTGGTCCAGACTCGATTATATACAGACCGCCGCCATATAGCTGGAATATTGCTGAGTGCGGCGTAAAACCCAACTCGACTCACTCATTCAACTAATTATCTAAAGCTGTATGGTTTTATTCGTATGCATGCTGTAAGTCGATGTAGTCTTATTTCAAGTTGCAAATGGCGTTGAGGGGATAGTTTGTACAAAGATGCACATGGTGTAGGAAGGTGCAGTCTATACAACTGTAATTTGAAACTGTAATCGTCAAAAGTAAAGTCTTTCCTGGGATTCAAGGTCACATGTAAAGAGGACCAGGAGCTTAGCATAAAACCCCCAAGAAAACCGTTAAATCAGTTCGGTACTGGTGTGACGGGTATGTCCCTTGACGTTTTGATACAAAACAACGGTAAACAACGCCTATCATTAAGTCAGAATCATGCCACGTGCGTCACACAAGGTCACATCAAGTTAGGTCAAGCATGAAGAGCAGGAAGAAGCTTCCGTGATAAATAATCGTGACATCCATGTTAGAGGATGTCGGAGCAGGCTGGCTGTTTGCCGCACTGGAGTGTAAAGGAGCCTGGAGGTGGTCATACTCATGTCCCGAGGCTGTTGCCGGGGAGCTGTATGTCACTCACTTGTCACAACTTTATGGCACTGACCCCTGGACTTTGAGTACACGGAAGAGCTGTTGTCACCACCATACCATTGCTTGAGCAACACACTGATAAAGTGAATCTTCCTCGCTTCCAGTTCTCCTCCAGCTAATATAACATTAAAACAAAATTAGAGGAATGTTAGTTGAAGATTGGTCACATGCTTTCACAATGAAGGCCTCCAATAGTGTGGATGTGGTATAGAATTCCTCCAATAGTTTCATCCTCCAGTAGTTTTATTGTCCTGCAATACACAGCCTTGTTTATGTGATACTTGATTATGATCGTCAATAAGCAGAAAAGCATATTTTCAGAGAAGAGATGCTATGGTGTACCCATTCTATTTGAGGATATAATTTTGAATGCATATGATCGCATAGAGACAAGCTCTCATGACTCCTTTTTGACTCGTAAGCAAAATACATAACGACCGTCAGTATCTATACACATGTACATTGGGTGGACAATAGTTAATCGCGTTTTATGAATTGCACTTTGTTTTATGATGGATAGGGTCCGGAAAGTCGCGATAAATATTTTGCACGGGGCCATTTGGATCATATCCTCCACAGAATACAGGTCACTCAACTCACACATTTATATTCCGATGTGTAACTGTGTAGCACTCTGTTATTGTTGCATGTGTCTGTCTTATACAATACACCGTGTTATATATAACACGTCGACCAGCAGGGGGGGTCCTCTCATTGAGGATAGGCCGTTTATGTTGTATATATTTGTGGCTGGAAGAGGGTGACAATGGCCTTCGTTCGATTTGTTGTGCCAGTTGCTTCTAAACGCTACCTCGCGTATTTTATGTGAGCTTCAGCCAAACAAGCGTCTTCTGCGACTATACAGAGGTCACGTTTTGTATTTACGTTACTGAGTGTATGTGTTACAGGCAAACTGATGGTGTTGCCATCCTTTGTCTATTGATTCACATTGACAGTGGTCTCAATACTACAAAGTCAAACTTTACTCGTAATATGTTTTCTCATCAAATGTGTCAGACTAGCCTGGACTAACTCTTAGTCTCTGAAAATTTATACTTTTGATGGGAACCAATGACTCTATTAAAATTAAAAATAAGACCCAGTGATCTCGGAAATTCAGAACCTGAGGAAATCTACAGTTGGTTCATTTAGGCCCTTTGCGTTTCAGAAAGCGTTGGGTGGACGGAAAACGATGTGATTCAGGGACTGTGAGACTGACGAATTAAATACGCCATTTTGATCGGGTTCATTTTCATGGGAGACAACTCTTATTAGCTTCATTTGATTTTCACGCCAGCTTGAGTAGCAATAACGAAGCGATCAAACATCCCGTGAGATGTGCACATTCTCCACGGCGTGAGTTGTAGTATGTGTCCCAACAGCGGTAAATGCCGTGATCCTGTGGGAGGCGATACTGTCTGAAGCGCCGGGTTACGATCAGTCACATGGAGTCCCAAATAGCCGGACAGTAAACCATGTAGAAATAAAAGGAAAGCATTATTTATATTTTTCCATGACGTGTTCTTCGGTATTAAAGGACGAAGAGATTAGAAGGGAAGAATTGTACGCGAGTGAAGAGAGCATACCCCCCTCTCCGTAACACGGACAACCGTGGGCATTCATAGGAACCTCCCATTTAATGTCATAGTAAAGACGGAGAAGACACACAGGGCTAATATTGGTGGTGTTTGCTCCTAGTGGTGTACGCAGGCTGGTGTGCGTTATGTAGGAGAGGGTGGTCTTATACAGGGATGTACAAGATGTAGGATAGTATTGACATATACGTATATAGTATTGGGCGCATGTCCCAGTTACAATTACAGTCCGTTTGATTTCATTTGAGACCGATGAATTCGGGTGTTCAAAATTATGAGACAATTCACCAGAGTTGGTCTGTCGATTTCATGTGACTGTGAAAAATTTGGTTTTGTTGCAGTTATTAGATTTTGTGTTTGTGAGCAATTCATCGGTTTCAAATGAAATCAAACGGACTTGTTTACAAGTGTTTCGATCGTGGGTTGTTAATGCGAGATTCGTATCAACTTCGATCCAGAGGTTTGTGTATACAAAGACGACATTATATACACGATGTGTTTTGATCGGTATTCAAAGATTAGGCTTTTTGAATCACTGAAGCAAATCCGACTGTAGAAAGCTTGCTATTTTCGACTGAAATGTATATTCTCTCAAGATATACATTCTGTGTTCACACTATCCGTTTCTTATTTTCAATCGCTGAAATACTTTTCAAAAACCGAAATTCCCTTTCGCAAGGCTTGAGAGAATACGCAGTGTAAAGACGTTGATGTTTAGATGTGCGACATGTCTGTGCTCCTCTGAAGTCCTCTGAAGTCCGAGGATCAGCAGCACTCACAAGACCCAAGTAAACCACCGATGATGATGTCTTTATGAGACCCTCCATCGTCGGCTACAGCAAAGAGAGAGCCCCTCCTCTCACATTAACTGACTTCAGTCAGTCATATGGGTTCACTCTCTGTCCACTCCTTCACTCAGTGCATATCCACTTATCACTCACTGCATTGTCTGGTCCACGAGTATATACAGACTGATTCATTTATCTGGAACATTGATGAGTGGACATTAATCAACAAACCAAAATTCAGTCACTTACTCACACGTTCATCTGCTCACCTACTCCCTCACTCACCCACCACTCGACCGCTTGCTCACTCTTGGTTTCGGAGAGGCTTCGGTGAACTAGTTAACACTGTTATCTGTGAAGAATGAGCCAAATTACGGAATAACAAACGAGTAGCGAGGTGGTAAGGACTATATGTCAATGGTAATGTTTTTTCGAGTCTTTCACTTTGAGAATTTATTGCGAGAAAATACAGTCAGACGACCTGTAACCTTGAGCTATGGTAATTCCATTGTTCGTGACCATGGAGTCATTCTGGTTTATCTGAAACGAAGGTGAATAAGCATGAACCCATGGGTACTGTACATCTTCTCGGACGTCTTCTCGGACGTCTTCTCGAACGTCTCCTCGGACGTCTTCTTGGACGTCTTCCCGGACATCTTCTCGGACATCTTCTCGGACGTCTTCTCACAGGTGGTCTCGGACATCTTCTCGGACGTCTTCTCACAGGTGGTCTCGGACGTCTTCTCGAACGTCTCCTCGGACATCTTCTCGAACGTCTCCTCGGACATCTTCTCGGACGTCTTCCCGGACGTCTTCTTGGACGTCTTCCCGGACGTCTCCTCGGACGTCTTTCCGGATCTCTTCCCGGACGTCCTCTCTGACATCTTCCCAGACGTCTTCTCGGACATCTTCTCGGACGTCTTCTCACAGGTGGTCTCGGACGTCTTCTCGAACGTCTCCTCGGACATCTTCTCGGACGTCTTCCCGGACATCTTCTCGGACATCTTCCCGGACGTCTTCCCAAACATCTTCTCGTACATCTTCTCGGACGCCTATGAAACTCGAACGATCAGAGCAATCTGTTGGCTCAAAATGTTTCGGTCCGATTTGAAATGTAATTATCATGTCAGCCATATCTAAAAACTATATATCCGATTTTTGGTCATTTTTTCATAAGTAGTTAGTGTCTCAATGCGAACTATAGCAAGCGTTATACACTAAACAATGCATATACTTCACACAAATCCATATATCAAGTGACAACTTTCTCGATATCGCCTCTACGACAGTGAAACTAACGCGTTGAGAGATCCCAGTAATGGTGATCCCAGTAATGGTGTCTCTAATGTTGACTACCAAAATGCCGGTCCAACTTTAAACATATCTGTCACGCCATCCGGGCTGAAACTGCCTTGTGTACCGGTATCGACGTTACATTTCATAAAAAGCATGAGTTTCGAAGACCTTACATTTACAGAAGAATACGCGTTAAATGAGTGTAGGAGTTACACTGTAAACCGTTTCATGTGGGATATTATGAGTTACGACTGTAAGACATGTCGTCCTCTACTTCCCCAGCTCCGTCGAGATGCTATATTGATCCTGGTTTGTCTAGCCTCACGTGGACATGTCCAATAACTGACACAGACATTTCTCAAAGATCACATACTTTTAGCATTTGCTGACATATACCGATAAACGAGCTCCACTGTTGACTAGTTCCGATAGACGAGCTCCATTGTTGAATAGTTCCGATAAAGGATCTCCATTGTTGACTAGTTCTGATAAAGGATCTCCATTGTTGACTAGTTCTGATAAACGAGCTCCATTGTTGACTAGTTCTGATAAAGGATCTCCATTGTTGACTAGTTCTGATAAAGGATCTCCACTGTTGACTAGTTCTGATAAAGGATCTCCACTGTTGACTAGTTCTGATAAAGGATCTCCACTGTTGACTAGTTCTGATAAAGGATCTCCACTGTTGACTAGTTTCGATAAAGGATCTCCACTGTTGACTAGTTCCGATAAATGAGCTCCACTGTTGACTAGTTCCGATAAAGGAGCTCAGCTGTTGACTAGATCCTACAAAGCAGCTCCACTGGTTGACTAGTTCCCTAATAAATGAGCTCCACTGGTGACTAGATCCTACAAAGCAGCTCCACTGTTTGACTGGTTCCGATAAAGGAGCTCCACTGGTTAAATTATTCCCGATAAAGGATCACCATTGTTTGACTATTTCCGACAATGGAGCTCCACTGGTTGACTACTCGCGATATAGGATCTCCACTGTTGATTAGTCCAATAAAGGATCTCCACTGTTGACTAGTTCCGATAAAGGATCTCCACTGTTGACTAGTTCCGATAAAGGATCTCCACTGGTTGACTTCTCCCGATAAAGGATCTCCACTGTTGATTAGTCAATTAAAAAGGATCTCCACTGTTGACTAGTTCCGATAAAGGATCTCCACTGGTTGACTACTCCCGATAAAGGATCCCCACTGTTGATTAGTCCAATAAAGGATCTCCACTGTTGACTAGTTCCGATAAAGGAGCACCTCTGTTTGACTAGTTCTGATAAATGAGTCCACTGTTGACTAGGTCCGATAAACGAGCTCCACTGTTGACTAGCTCCAGTAAAGGATATCCACTGTTGACTAAATCCGATAAAGGAGCTCCACTGGTTGAGTATTTCCAAATAAAGGATCTCCACTGTTGATTAGTCCAATAAAGGATCTCCAGTGTTGACTAAATCAGATAAAGGAGCTCCACTGGTTGAGTATTTCCAATAAAGGATCTCCACTGCTTGACTACTTCCGATGAAGGAGCACCACTGTTTCTCTATTTCTGATAAAGGAGCTCCACTGTTGATTAGTTCCGATAAAGGGATTCCATTGTTTGTTCAGTGGCTGAACTGTTCTACGTTTTCCGATAAATGTGGTAATTGTGAGTTATAACATGTTTTATAACGCAAACATAAGAACCAGGGCCAAGATTTTCAAAGCCCTCTTAGCGCTAAGATAGTCCTAAGTGCCATACATTAACATTAACTTACGACTATCTTGTCGCTAAGAAAGCATCGAAAATCTAGGCCCTGGGCTCAAACATATGTCATAGGTGCATCAACGAAGTAGACTGGCACAAGGACGTGGACAAGGATGCACTTATGCAATTTACATACCACTTAGGATCTCCATATGACAAGAGTAGCAACACTGTTCTGGGAGGTGACATACCTCGAGTGTTCTTGTACAAACTCCCCCAGTGATATAATGTTCAAAGAACAACCAGTGACATCATTGTTATAAAACAAACCCTGAACTATATGTCTGCATGTTTTTTAGGAATATTGACATATGTCTACTTGTATCAAGCAGAATTCATCCAACGCTGACCCTACCTGCTGTCGGTGATGTGGTTGTAATTCTCACATCAACAGCTCAATGCTAACATACAGAAGGAAGATGGTATGATATGAAGTTCCGGGGAGTTTGTCGAGGCTGTTGTTACACGTAATGAGCGTTATACGAATTCATGTGCAGATAACATAATCCTCTCCAGTGAATATTGGATTACTCCGAGTTCTGCAGCCTACTGTCATCTATACACTGGTAAGTCACTGAAACTGTCGGGTACGTCTATGACAGATCATAGGTTTCTTTAGGTCGACGTTCCAGACACATCTATGTGTGTGCCATGTTGTGTACTGTTTGAACTACATGTACTTTCAATACCTTATCATACACTGCCGGCAATCTGTTCACTGGGGCTTCACGTAGGGCGTCAAGTAGGTTCGGTGAAGGGCAAGCCTGGCATGGCAACAGGGAACTAAGGCTTCAAACAGGGTAGGACGGAGACACTGCCCATGTCGATTCATAGATGTATGCGAGGCATCCAAGGAACCAGTTAACATGACTTGCTTCAAGTCAATTACCTCTGGGTTGTCAGGTCCAGACTCGATTATTTACAGACCGCCACCATATAGCTGGAATATTGCTGAGTGCGGCGTAAAACTCACTCACTCACTCATTCAATTACCTCTGGAAATTCAATGAGTCCTGACTGAGATTCTGTGTCACACTGGTCATGAGCTTGCGTCATCCTATCCCGACTGGTTTGACTCGATTCTTTACAGCCCGCAGTCATATGACTGGGATATAATGCCTCGTTCAACAAACAAACATTGGTACGAGGGATGGTTGTAATCTTCTGAACCTCATTTCGTTCAGTGATCTGTGGGAGACTAAACGACAGTCAAAGCAGCGGAAACATCTCATGTCTCCTCCTGAGGAATCAAAGTATGTTACATCAGACAGACAAGTGGTGGATTCAGATTCGTGGAGACCAGAAATAACCAATATAACGCTAATCTGCTCAAGCAAGTCCGACGTCATTCCTGGTGCGAAAGACATGTTACACCCGTCAGAGGGAGCCGTTATGGTGGCTGATTAGGGCCATCGCTTTCTCGCCTTAAAATTCGGAGGCAAGAAAGCGAGAACATAAGCCGTGTACATCAGTGGAATCCAGGTACTACTGTACCTATACTATGGTGGCTGATTAGGACCATCGCTTTCTCGCCTTAAAATTCGGAGGCGAGAAAGCGCTTTCTCGCTCTATCGCTTTCTCGCTTTATTGCTCTATCGCTTTCTCGCTCTATCGCTTTCTCGTCTTGGTATATCGCTCTATCGCTTTCTCGCTTTCTCGCGTGATGGTATCGCTTTCTCGTCTCGTGCTATCGCTTTCTCGTTTCGTGTTATCGCTTTCTCGTCTCGCGTTATCGCTTTCTTGTCTCGTGTTATCGCTTTCTCGTCTCGTGCTATCGCTTTCTCGTCTCGTGTTATCGCTTTCTCGTCTGGCGTTATCGCTTTCTCGTCTCGTGCTATTGCTTTCTCGTCTCGTGTTATCGCTTTCTCGTCTCGCGTTATCGCTTTCTCGTCTCACGTTATCGCTTTCTCGTCTCATGCTATCGCTTTCTCGTCTCGTGTTATTGCTTTCACGTCTCGTGATATCGCTTTCTCGCTTTCTCGCCTCCGAATTTTAAGGCGAGAAAGCGATGGCCCTAATCAGCCACCATACTAATCAGCCACCGTACTATACCGGAAGTTTGAAGACCTCAGACGAAATATTGCCAACAGTTTTAACGTAGTCCATCATAGTCATCCGCCCATCATAGATGGAAAATATCGACAGTACAGAAAAATAACAAAGCTGCATCTTTCGCTAGATGCAATTAGACAGACAGACAGACAGACAGACAGACAGGCAGGCAGGCAGGCAGGCAGGCAGGCAGTCAGTCAGTCAGGCAGGATTTTGAGCCAGTTATTCCAATGAACCATCTGAATGAATTCCTTACACGTTTGGCTTCATTTTAACAGTACATGTAAACAGGAGGGGGTATATCTATAAATATCTTCATGTCGACTTCCTTATATTGGACTGCAATTTATGGTACTACTGTTTCTTCCCGATTCTAAGATTCTAGTTATGGCCAGACAGCAGTATGTTAGAACGTAGAAACAACGTCACACTAAAAGATGTAAATCTATGTCTAGTTGACTGTTTCCTGACGTTGGGCTCTACCCCTGCCTGTATTGTCGTATTGTACGCCGTATAATGATCGGGTTCCCAACAGTCTGTGAGGTGATATACAGTGAAACTTGTTGTATCTGGACGACACCAAAGAAATCTCCCTGGTTAACGTTCCCTTGATACTTAGCAATGGCCTCCTCTATGTTACTGTGGCGCTCGATAACCTCACTGTTTACAGAGGAATAGTCGGTTTCTCGTGTCTGCCTGCCCATATGACTAACTCACCAAGATGATGTAGCACATGGTGTCTTTGACGGACGTTTGTGCATTTCCACATGAGAGTGTTCTGTCGAGTCATATCGCTTGAATTAACTATAAAAAGGCAGGTACTATATTGGATACATAGATGGATCTTTATTCATGAAGAATGTAGGCCTCCGGCCCATGTTCATACATGTGGTCAGTCAGCATATAATGTATATGACAATATATATATATATATATATATATAGAGAGAGAGAGAGAGAGAGAGAGAGAGAGAGAGAGAGAGAGAGAGAGAGAGAGAGAGAGAGAGAGAGAGAGAGAGAGAGAGAGAGAAAGTGATGAGAATACCGAGCGTACAGTAGTACATATATAAGAAGAAGTTTCTGAAATAATCACACGACACGGATCTTCTCCAACATGTTTCACTTTGATCTTCAGGGAGAAGTGATTACAGTTAAACGGATTATCCCTTTAACTGTAATCACTTCTCCCTGGAGATAAAAGTGAAACATGTTGGAGAAGAACCGTGTCGTGTGATTATTTCAGAAACTTCTTCTTACTCACACACACACACACACACACACACACACACATATATACACAATATATATATATATATATATACACACAATATATTTAGAGAGAGAGCGAGCGAGAGAGAGAGAGAATAATAATTCATCAACGGGTTATTCTGAAAGAGTTTGCATAACAGATATACATGGCCAGCTTTCTAACGACATTAACATCCGTTGATGCCAAAAGCATGTTATATTTATCACACATAGGGTATGATATAAATTTAGTAGATATGTACTTCTCACTCTGTGTTTTATACCGAACACAAACCATCATCAAAAAATGGTATTCACCTTCGATGTAGCCTTCATTACACACATGTAGCCTTCATTACACACATGTAGCCTTCATTACACACATGTAGTCTTCATTACACACAACATTTGTAGTTTAATTCAAGTGATAAGACTTGACACGAGTGTGTTGCAAAGCGTAGAGAAGAACAGCGCGACATTTACCGTTTGTGAATTGTGTCTTGTGTATGTGCAGAGTACACCATGGCATACAACTTGGTTTCGAAGCGTGAAAAAGTCATTGGAGAAAACAATGAGAATTAATTGTTTAAAAAATATGTCAGTTACATGTTTTATGTCAGTATCTGCAGATGTCGTAGGTATCAAGAATCAAGAATCAAGAATCAAGTACTCTCGAATGACTGTATTGGTAACCTTTCACATTCCCAATAAACATATCGCTGACATATTTTCATGAAATATTTTTGAAATATAATACCAGTATTGTGAAAGTATTCCGTCCATCATCTCAATGACCCCCGCTCTCTGGGCAAGATGTAAGATTGTCCGACATAC
This sequence comes from Haliotis rubra, assembly GCF_003918875.1. Lineage (NCBI taxonomy): Eukaryota > Metazoa > Mollusca > Gastropoda > Lepetellida > Haliotidae > Haliotis > Haliotis rubra. The sequence goes on from NW_025766336.1 coordinate 1,536,490, forward strand.
AGCTACAAGCAACGTCTGTGACGGCCCTGTAAACTAATGACTTCGCTTATGGCGAGGTCCATATCGTCAATGGCGGCCCGTGTCGCTTAGTCAACAAGAAGACTCCCAGAAATGCAGCCCCAACCCAATGTGTTAAACCTAAAACAGTTGGATGGTTGGTCGCATAGATATCATTGAAACGTTAATTGTCCGTTATGTTGGCGACGATAAATTTATCAAACTTAGGGTACAATATTTGAACAGCTAGAACTTATGAACGTACATATTGGCTTATCTTTGCCATCACGCTGCGATCATCACGTCATCATCAATTGTCGGCTGAACAATAACAATAGAGACGTGAGAGAATCATTAACATCGCCATGGTTACGCTAAAGGTGTTGTACAGATATAACAAGTTTCACAGTTAGGCTATTTAACACGATTAAAAATATATCGGCGGTAAAGTGGGACGCTTCGTGCCGTATGACATTGTTTCCATGACATTTTCCTGTCCGACTGAAGAAACATTGAATTCTGAAGAATCTTTACCACAGAAATCCAAGTCCCAGGAACTACAAACTACAGGGGATATGTAGGATCATACAAGAACTGGAATTTGTTCGTAAAATAAAAACTAAACGTTTTAGAACCTCTTCTAAACTTTAATACATTTGAAATATTATTTAAACAGCATTTTCACGAATGCTTCAAACATAGATTGACTGCCTACCTCTTCAAAGTGGGTAATGGAAATGTTTGAGAAAGTCCTTCATATAGGAGGACATAGAAGAAACCCTATTGGTTGAAGTGAATCATAAACTGTAGCAAATATATTGTATTATCTGGTACACCTAACTGTAACAGTAATGTAGTCAGTTGTGTTTAATTACATTCCGTGTCCGCTACTATCTGCAGCTCCATATCCTCACCGCATTCATGACCCCAACAGCCTTCCCAAATCCCCGTTCCCCCATCCCTTCCCCCAATCAACGAAACAGACTACGACCGTGCGGTATCGACTGGCCACGATGATACATTGGCGACCAGATTTGGGTAAGCCGATCATAGCACATCGATAGGGGATTCAATTGTTCACTTACAGGGGCTGTGTGTCCACTTGCCACAGAGGGACAGTTTCTCACCACCTGGGATTGCGGGTGGCTGTAAAGAATATGGGTGGAGTTGAGGTTGGGATTCTAGCATTGATGCACTTGTTCAGTTGTGGGTTGGTCGGGGATGGCGCTTTTTAACATTATAGTCTATAGTTCTCAAAAAATGTTGTAAAGATGAAGAAGTTATGTAGTGAGGAAGGACGTGTTGTAGTGATGAAAGCATTGTCGTAGTGATGAGAGTATTGTAGTGATGAAGGCATTGTTGTTTTTATGAAGCCAGTGTTTGTAGTGATTAAGGCATTGATTCAGTGGTAAAAGGCATTGTTGTAGTGATGAAGGTATTGTTGTAGTGGTCAAGGCATTGTTGTAGTGATCAAGGTATTCATGTAGTGATCAAGGTATTGTTGTAGTAATCAAGGCATTGTTGTAGTGATGAAGATATTGATGTAGCAATGAAGGCATTGATGTAGTGATGAAAGCATTGTAGTGACGAAGGTATTGATGTAGCGATGAAAGCATTGTGGTGATGAAGGTATTGATGTAGCGATGGAGGCATTGATGTAGCGATGAAGGTATTGATGTAGCGATGGAGGCATTGATGTAGCGATGAAGGTATTGATGTAGCAATGAAGGCATTGATGTAGTGATGAAAGCATTGTAGTGATGAAGGCATTGATGTAGCGGTGGAGGCATTGATGTAGCGATGAAGGCATTGATGTAGCGATGAAAGCATTGTGGTGATGAAGGTATTGATGTAGCGATGAAGGTATTGATGTAGCAATGAAGGCATTGATGTAGTGATGAAAGCATTGTAGTGATGAAGGCATTGATGTAGCGATGAAGGTATTGATGTAGCAATGAAGGCATTGATGTAGTGATGAAAGCATTGTAGTGATGAAAGCATTGATGTAGCGATGAAGCCATTGATGTAGCGATGAAGGTATTGATGTAGCAATGAAGGCATTGATGTAGTGATGGAAGCATTGTAGTGATGAAGGTATTGATGTAGCGATGAAGGCATTGATGTAGTGATGAAGGTATTGATGTAGCAATGAAGGCATTGATGCAGTGATGAAAGCATTGTGGTGATGAAGGTATTGATGTAGTGATGAAGGCATTGATGAAGTGATGAAAGCATTGTAGTGATGAAGGCATTGATGTAGTGATGGAGGCATTGATGTAGCGATGAAGGTTTTGATGTAGCAATGAAGGCATTTGATGTAGCAATGAAAGGCATTGATGCAGTGATGAAAGGCATTGATGTAGGATGAAGGTATTGATGTAGTGATGAAGGCATGAAGGTGATGTAGCGATGAAGGCATTGATGCAGTGATGAATGCATTGTGCGGTGATGAAGGTATTGGTGTAGTGATGAAGGCATTGATGCTGTGATGAAAGTATTGTGGTGATGAAAGCATTGATGTAGTGATCAAGGTATTGATGTTGTGATGAAGGTATTGATGCAGTGATCAAGGTATTGTTGTAGTGATCAAGGTATTGGTGTTGTGATCAAGGTATTGGTGTAGTGATCAAGTTATTGATGTTGTGATCAAGGTATTGTTGTAGTGATCAAGGTATTGATGTTGTGATCAAGGTATTGATGTTGTGATCAAGGTATTGATGTTGTGATCAAGGTATTGATGTTGTGATCAAGGTATTGATGTTGTGATCAAGGTATTGATGTTGTGATCAAGGTATTGGTGTATTATTGATGTTGTGATCAAGGTATTGATGTTGTGATCAAGGTATTGATGTTGTGATGAATCAAGGTATTGATGATCAAGGTATTGTGATCAAGGTATTGATGTAGTGATCAAGGTATTGATGTTGTGATCAAGGTATTGATGTTGTGATCAAGGTATTGATGTTGTGATCAAGGTATTGGTGTTGTGATCAAGGTATTGATGTGATGATCAAGGTATTGATGTTGTGATCAAGGTATTGATGTTGTGATCAACGTATTGATGTTGTGATCAAGGTATTGGTGTTGTGATCAAGGTATTGATGTTGTGATCAAGGTATTGATGTTGTGATCAAGGTATTGATGTGATCAAGGTATTGATGTGATGATCAAGGTATTGATGTTGTGATCAAGGCATTGGTGTAGTGATGAAGGTGCTATGGCGGTGAAGGTATTGTTGTTGGTTTTGAATAGGCTTTACTTCAGTAATAGAGAGGCGCATGAGCTGGAGGTGTTTTGATGTAGTACTATAGCATTGTCATTAAAGTATCATTGTAGAGATGAAGACAACAATAACTAAAGCTACATTTAACTTCGACTGCAGCCATGTTCATGTATATCACAACATCCACATAAGCACAGCAACGTGTATTCATCAAACTGGCTTGCTGTTTGTGTCTGTTCTCATGTGTCTAAAAATAATTCCTTTTATGCCTGAAACATTGCCAGTGCCGGTTGTCTGGGTGAATGAGTAGAGCATACGGAGAGGTCATCGCTTGTGTACCATGGGTTTCCTGGTCGATCGCAGCATTCCAATTATTCGGCAATGGAGAAATGTTACGTGAATATGGGACGCTTTTCTATCTCACCCGGTGTCTGCCAAAGTTAATAATGATTTATACCCGTGATAAGCTAGAGATCGGGATCGTGCCAGACATATATATGGCTTTTAGGGAGGCCGGACTTCCTGGTGTACTCAAGTGAGATTCATAGGGCTTCTGACGCTGGTTCCTGTACAGGGAGAAAACTCTCGCAGTGAGAGTCGTATGACGTCTGATACTGGATTTGAACAGGGAAGTAACACTCAAGTGAGATTCATTGGGCTTCTGACGCTGCTTCCTGTACAGCTAGGAAACTCTCGTCGTGAGAGTCGTATGACGTCTGATACTGGATTTGAACAGGGAAGTAATACTCAAGTGAGATTCATTGGGCTTCTGACGCTGCTTCCTGTACAGCTAGGAAACTCTCGTCGTGAGAGTCGTATGACGTCTGATACTGGATTTGAACAGGGAAGTAACACTCAAGTGAGATTCATTGGGCTTCTGACGCTGCTTCCTGTACAGCTAAGAAACTCTCGTCGTGAGAGTCGTATGACGTCTGATACTGGATTTGAACAGGGAAGTAATACTCAAGTGAGATTCATTGGGCTTCTGACGCTGCTTCCTGTACAGCTAGGAAACTCTCTAGACCTAGGGCAACTGATACTGGAGTCTGTAGAGGGAACAAACTCTATTGTGTGAGTCCTCGGGCGTATGATACTGGATCTTGTATAGGGAAATAACGCTCCAGCGAGAGTCGTAGGACGTCTGTTACTGGATCCTGTACAGGAGTGGCACTCTCCTGCGAGAGTCGTAGGACGTCTGTTACTGGATCTTGTACAAGAGGGGCACTCTCCAGCGAGAGTCGTAGGACGTCTGACGCTGGTTCCTGTACAGGAGGGACGCTCTCCAGCGAGAGTCGTAGGACGTCTGTTACTGGATCCTGTACAAGATGGACGCTCTCCAGCGAGAGTCGTAGGACGTCTGACGCTGGTTCTTGTACAGGAGGGACTCTCTCCTGCGAGAGTCGTAGGACGTCTGTTACTGGATCCTGTAAGGAGGGACACTCTCCAGCGAGAGTTGTACGACGTCTGTTACTCGATCCTGTAAGGAGGGACACTCTCCAGCGAGAGTCGTAGGACGTCTGTTACTGGATCTTGTACAATAGGGGCACTCTCCTGCGAGTGTCGTAGGACGTCTGCTACTGGATCCTGTAAGGAGGGACCCTCTGCAGCGAGAGTCGTACGACGTCTGTTACTCGATCCTGTAAGGAGGGACTCTCTCCAGCGAGAGTCGTAGGACGTCTGTTACTGGATCCTGTACAAGAGGGACGTTCTCCAGCGAGAGTCGTAGGACGTCTGTTCCTGGATCCTGTAAGGAGGGACCCTCTCCAGCGAGTCGTAGGACGTCTGTTACTGTATTCTGTAAGGAGGGACACTCTGCAGCGAGTCGAAGGGCGTCTGTTACTGGATTCTGTAAGGAAGGACACTCTGCAGCGAGAGTCGTACGACGTCTGTTACTGGATCTTGTACAATAGGGGCACTCTCCTGCGAGAGTCGTAGGACGTCTGTTACTGGATCCTGTAAGGGGGGACGTTCTCCAGCGAGTCGTAGGACGTCTGTGACTGGATCCTGTAAGGAGGGACGCTCTCCAGCGAGTCGTTGGACGTCTGTTACTGGATCCTGTAAGAGGGACACTCTCCAGCGAGAGTCGTACGACGTGTGTTACTCGATCATGTAAGGAGGGACACTCTCCAGCGAGTCGTAGGACGTGTGTTACTCGATCCTGTAAGGAGGGACACTCTCCAGCGAGAGTCGTACGACGTCTGTTACTCGATCATGTAAGGAGGGACCCTCTCCAGCGAGTCGTCGGGCGTCTGTTACTCGATCATGTAAGGAGGGACACTCTCCAGCGAGAGTCGTAGGACGTCTGTTACTCGATCATGTAAGGAGGGACACTCTCCAGCGAGTCATCGGGCGTCTGTTACTCGATCATGTAAGGAGGGACACTCTCCAGCGAGAGTCGTAGGACGTCTGTTACTCGATCATGCAAGGAGGGACACTCTCCAGCGAGTCGTAGGACGTCTGTTACTGGATCCTGTACAGGAGGGACACTCTCCAGCGAGAGTCGTAGGACAGTGCCTCAGATCAAGTTTTGGGGTCTTTTGGATTTGATTTTATTTCATTTTATTATTTTGTATTTACGTAATTTTATAGACTTTTTATCAACATACCTTTATTGCTGGTCTAATTATTATTCAAGAAAAAGTCAAAGATAAACGGTCAATGGTTCTGGGTATAGGGATGTTTGAAGCCCATATGATGTTTAAAGTATATTTAGTTCAGTAGTTCGATAGATAATTTATACAACTTTGAAAAATGTCAGAAGATAAGAACAGTTTGCGTTTGGACGCTGTATGGATATGTGGAGAACAAATATATTTTTCAGAAAGTGTTTGATGATGACGATATAACCCTGAAAAATCGAGTATGAGTCAAGCAATTCGTGTGTTTCTAATCTTGTCAAAACTAATTAGCCACATCTATACCCGTAAACACATAAATTACTAATGGAAGTGTTGACGTGTACGTTATAACACCTAAAAGCAAATAATTATTATTTTATCAGAGACATGACTGAATGCATCGAACGCTTGTGATCGAGTTGGTCGTGGCGTCACAATCACGTGCGAAGAACTTTGTTTGTAACACCCATCCCTTGTCATAGTGCGAGGTTCGCGATCAACTGGTGTCCAATATAACCAGCATCTTACACGGGTGCTTGTAGAGCTATACACAGTGACGTCAGTGGGGGAGGACGGTGGTCTGTCACACAGTCCAAAACCTTATCAATTTCCCTTCCGCCCAGCTGTCCGTAGCCGTAAATGAAGTAAAATAACCAAGACTAAAGCTCAGTGGATGTCTAAAGGGTTGCCTGGGTTGGTTAGTGTGGAAGTGCCTGAAGGGTAGCCTGGGTTGGTTAGTGTGGAAGTGCCTGAAGGGTAGCCTGGGTCGGTTAGTGTGGAGGTGTCTGAAGGGTAGCCTGGGTTGGTAAGTGTGGAAGTGCCTGAAGGGTAGCCTGGGTTGGTTAGTTATACTGACACTCTCTCTACACAATGACCTTATGATGCGGTGTCTGAAGGGTAGCCTGGGTTGGTTAGTGTGGCGGTGTCTGAAGGGTAGCCTGGGTTGGTTAGTGTGGCAGTGCCTGAAGGGTAGCCTGGGTTGGTTAGTTATACTGACACTCTCTCTACACAATGACCTTATGTGGCGGTGTCTGAAGGGTAGCCTGGGTTGGTTAGTGTGGCGGTGTCTGAAGGGTAGCCTGGGTTGGTTAGGGTGGAAGTGCCTGAAGGGTAGCCTGGGTTGGTTAGTTATACTGACACTCTCTCTACACAATGACCTTATGTGGCGGTGTCTGAAGGGTAGCCTGGGTTGGTTAGTTGTACTGACACTCTCTCTACACAATGACCTTATGTGGCGGTGTCTGAAGGGTAGCATGGGTTGGTTAGTGTGGCGGTGTCTGAAGGGTAGCATGGGTTGGTTAGTGTGGCGGTGTCTGAAGGGTAGCCTGGGTTGGTTAGTGTGGCAGTGTCTGAAGGCTAGCATGGGTCGGTTGGTGTGGCGGTGTCTGAAGAGTAGCATGGGTTGGTTAGTGTGGCAGTGTCTGAAGGGTAGCGTGCGTTCGTTAGTGTGGCGGTGTCTGAAAGGTAGCGTGGGTTGGTTAGTGTGACGGTGTCTGAAGAGTAGCATGGGTCGGTTGGTGTGGCGGTGTCTGAAGAGTAGCATGGGTTGGTTAGTGTGGCGTTGTCTGAAGAGTAGCATGGGTCGGTTGGTGTGGCGGTGTCTGAAGAGTAGCATGGGTTGGTTAGTGTGGCAGTGTCTGAAGGGTAGCCTGGGTTGGTTAGTGTGGCGGTGTCTGAAGAGTAGCATGGGTTGGTTAGTGTGGCAGTGTCTGAAGAGTAGCATTGGTTGGTTAGTGTGACGGTGTCTGAAGGGTAGCGTTGGTTGGTTAGTGTGGCAGTGTCTGAAGAGTAGCATGGGTCGGTTAGTGTGGCGTTGTCTGAAGAGTAGCATGGGTCGGTTGGTGTGGCGGTGTCTGAAGAGTAGCATGGGTTGGTTAGTGTGGCAGTGTCTGAAGGGTAGCATGGGTTGGTTAGTATGGCAGTGTCTGAAGGGTAGCCTGGGTTGGTTAGTGTGGCAGTGTCTGAAGGGTAGCCTGGGTTGGTTAGTGTGGCGGTGTCTGAAGGGTAGCATGGGTTTGTTAGTGTGGCGGTGTCTGAAGGGTAGCATGGGTTGGTTAGTGTGGCAGTGTCTGAAAGGTAGCGTGCATTGGTTAGTGTGGCAGTGTCTGAAGAGTAGCATGGGTTTGTTAGTGTGGCGGTGTCTGAAGGGTAGCATGGGTTTGTTAGTGTGGCGGTGTCTGAAGGGTAGCCTGGGTTGGTTAGTGTGGCGGTGTCTGAAGGGTAGCCTGGGTTGGTTAGTGTGGCGGTGTCTGAAGGGTAGCATGGGTTGGTTAGTGTGGCAGTGTCTGAAAGGTAGCGTGCATTGGTTAGTGTGGCAGTGTCTGAAGAGTAGCATGGGTCGGTTAGTGTGGCAGTGTCTGAAGGGTAGCGTGGGTTGGTTAGGGTTGCAGTGTCTGAAGGACAGAATTGGTCGGTTAGTTATACTGACACTCGCTCTACACAATGACGTCGTATGGCAGTGCCTGAAGGACAGAATGTATTGGTTTGCTATAAATCAATATTCCTTAAATTAATTTATGATGTAAATCAAGTCGCTTTGCTTCGGAAACAATGTTTGATAAATGTAAATTAAGAATGGAGTGATTTTATTCGTGTGCAAGGTTAAAATTAATTCTTTATATTACCTCACGTCATTCTATTTTCACAGCAGCGGAGGAAAATAAGATAAGAAAACGTTGTATTATCCATAGTCGGAATGAAAGTTGAGATGGGATGGGGGCGGATGTGAGATGGGAAACAGAAAAAATACGGACGGCTTTATGGACTGTTGTGGCGTCTGTTCTTTCATACTTTATTACATTACATTCACTAACGGTAAGCAGGAATGTCCACATATTAAAAGGAACTGAATTCCAGCTATATACATGGCAGCTTTGTTTTGGTAGATTTAAAGTCCGAAGTTTGGCGAAACCCGCGAGCCAGAATGTGGACCTGATAAAACAAGAAACACATTTACTATAAATTAGGGAATCGAAACTATTCGAGTCATACGACTGTCGCACACCTGATAAACACAAACAATATACCCGTGAAGTATACCCTGTAATATTTCAAATGTTAATTAAATCGAATAGTTATATTTTCCACAAATGCCAACGTGTCGTTATATGATAACTCGTTTTATCATTCTAAAACACGATACAGTAAACAAGGCTTATAACCAACTCAAAGGGACCACCAATTCAACTTTGACATATCCGTAGTTCGTTAAACGCTGCTGAATTAAAGTATACAGCAAGTGGCCTGGTAATCTGTCATACAGACCCTGAAACAAACATATCCAAGAAAGCCCACGCAAGTCTAGAAAATGTGGCAAGTCTAGATTTCCACAGCTAAAGTCTCAGGGCTCCTTTTCATTATGTTTTATGTTTTTTACTATGAGATTTTTTCGGTAAAATGAGTTCGTTTCAGAGACTAGTTGTTAGTCTAGTGGCCTGAAACTGCATATATATTATAAGCGTAGTTTTCTGTATTTGAAAACTCGGTAGATCTTTCCCCCAAGCTAGCAAATTTTGATACATATAGTATGATCTATACAGATAAATCATTGGACATGCGCGTCATCGCACGACTGGCAGTGTGTATATAATGAATCCGTGTATCAGTGACGAATCAACAATCGATACGCATTATCTCGTCTTATTCAAACACCATGGTAAGTTTATCACGATTATAGCATGAAATATATTTCAAGCTATAATCGTGATAAACTTACTTAAGTAGATGAAGCAGTGACCTGTATCAAAGTATGTGTAGAATCGACGCTGCTGCCATGACAGTATTCATACATCTTGTTGTTTCCTCTATTTACAGGGACACCGCCCAGTATGGAGTCCTAACGGTTTTACTCGCAGTTAACGCTAAAGAAACGTTGCTATGCAACTGATCGTCAGCACCGTGGCTCTCTAAGAATAGACCGTACTTGCGCCAATCGGGTGAGGATTGAGTGTGACGTCACCGACTTGTGTGTAAAATGCCACCACCGCTCAAAGCGTCCGTGGCCACGACTGCTACAGCAAATGCTGGCAAAGGCACGACATCGTCAGGCCGCGGAAACACCGGCGTGCAGTCGGACCGTACAACTCACGCGGGAGGAAATACCGCCTCCAAAACGCTGAACTCTTCAGGCCTGAAAGGAAGTGGGAGCCGGCCCACGGGGGTGCGAGTAAGTGCCACTACCGGCGGCGGCGGCCCCTCCCCCAAAATTCCAGCCAAAAATATGGGAAACGGTGCTAGTGTCACACAGGTGGTCATCGATGGGGAAACCTTGGACTTGGTCAAAATCAAGTTGCTCATCCCGTCCATGAGATCGGATCTCAAAGACAAGGACGTGAAACTGGCTGTATATGAGAAGGAAATTAAAGAGAAGAATCGGGTGATAAAGGAGAAGAACTCTGAGATTCAGAAATTAAAAGAAGAAGTGCACAAACTGAAATCAGTGTTACAGTTGAAGGTGGTCAATGAGGATGGCCGGCCGGATATATTGGCCACGATTCAGGAGGGACCCGCGGTATCGGAGACCAGGTCCAAAAAGCAAGGCGTGTCTGGGGAGAGCCCTATGTCATCTCAGGGAATTATTGAACTGAAGCACTTCGAGAAAGACTTTAGGTGAGTTTCTGTTATTTCTTCTGTCACGTAGACATTACTTCATGTACAAGTTTTATCACTGTCAGTTAACACCCAGTTGCATGTAAGGCCGTACCTTAAATTATGCTGATGCCTTACCTACAGACAAAGGTGTGGGAATGTTCTGGCATCCAGCATACAGTTTCACTAAACATTAGAAGTTTTAAGGACACCCCAAGTCCTTTTATTTAAGAAATGCGACTACCCTAAATTTGATTTCTTAAGTTATTTTTTTAATTTTTTAAAAAAAGTTTTGATTGAAAGTATATATATATATATATGTCAGGGTAGAGACTGCGATATCTGAATAAATTGCATAGTACTGTTCAGAAAAAGTGTCTTTGTTGTTTACCCACAGATCACTCTGAGTTTCTACCAGTTGAAGACGATTACAGCCTCTACTGCTAGTAGAATCGGAGTTTCTACCTGTTGAATTAGAAAATGTACTGGTAGAATCTCTGATTCAACCAGTAGAGACTACAATTGCAATCTCTACTAGTAGGATCGGAGATTCTACCAGTAGAGACTCCGATCGCAATCTCTACTGGTAGAGACTCTGAGCGCATTCTCTACTGGTAGAATCTCTGATTCTACCAGATCGCAGTGTCTACCCTGACATATATATTCAGCTTGTTCAACATTCAAGATACCTTTTGTTTCCATTCAGTTACAGTTTCTTTTAACAAAATTGAAGTATGTACTGTTACAGTAGACATACAGATATTAATATGACATAAAAGTTCATAAATATTTGGAAATTTTGATTTCCTTACCACCTCTTTATCAGAAATAATGTTTGTGATGGTCTTCTGTGTATATGAAACGGAACAGGTCTTGTAATGTCCAGTATCATGACTGGAGAACAGTAAGAAAGCTAAGACAATGCTGAATAATCAAGATAATAAGAATATTGTCTAAATCTGTTGTGTTCAAAGGGAGGAATCCCAGGAGAAATTTGCCTTTGAAGGCCATTTTGAATTAATACTTATTCTGGCAGTAGATCCTTCCTCTTTTTTTGTGCTTGAAGTTTATTTTGGAATCATTCAGTGATGCAGGCAATTTCATAGAAAACGTAAGCTTGAATTATTTTTTTGTCCCCCAAAAAACCCTTTAATTAATGTCATAGGCTAAGTGGATTGATATGGAAGTCAGAAAGTACCTGTGAAGGTTTTACAGTGACCTGGTCATCTACCTGTATAAGGCAAGGGTACCACATATCGACTGTAATATTTCATTTCTATTCAAATTGAGAGAGCACTCAAGGGTGTTTTCAAAATCATATTTCACAGATTGGGTGATTGTGTAGGGTAATCCCAAAAGGTCATGACACTCTGAGGTTATGGATTCCAGGGACATCAATCTCATTATAACAGATACTGAGGACATTGAGGAAGAAGTAATTTTGACAACCAAGCCATAGGGGAAGACACTATCAAGGTGGTTGATGATGCCTCCAGCAAGAAACTGTTAACCAAAAATACGCACACAAAGTTGACTGAAAAACTTTACAATTCGTAAATAAAACTTGAACTATCATTGACTGATACAAATTGGTTTCAAGAATATTTGTGCTTCATATACAGGAATTAATTGAAACCTTTACTTTTCACCCAATTTATTCCACTTGAAATTTTTTCAAATATTTTATACAAACTGGCGTCATTAGGCATCGATTCAGTACACACAGGACATAATTCAATATCATTTTTAATGACATGTTTTACTCTGATATGACTTCTCGTCGTCAAGATCTGATAAATTCTCCATGGGAAGTCGTACTGTGAATCTTCACATCATCATGGAGTCATGTTGGGTTCCCAGATATGTAACAATAGCTGAAGTATTTGGATCTGTATCTGTGAAGCAAATGTAAGCAGACATTCCAGAATGGACAATAATAAAGGCTGTCTGTATATGCTGCTGACGAGTCATGCACGTGTTGTTTCTGAAAGCCTTGATGTGTATGCAACTAAGATCTTTGTCTATTGTGAAGACAAGAAAACCAACGGTGACATGTCTGTATGTCTGGTTGTTCATGCAATTGAATCCTAAGCACATCAGGCATGAATATGAACATACATCCCTTAGTTGGAGACAAGAATAATGTAGTTAGACTTGTAACATTTTTCCAATGTCCCTGAACATACATTGGGTGCCTTGTACTACTGAAAGATAGCAACTGAGAGACTAGGGGAGTGTTAGGGAGCCAGCTGTAGCTTAGTAACAGGTGTGTGCTTGTGTTTACCGAGTACTGCGTAATGCCTTGTTGTTTAACAAGCCTCAGTTTGGAGTTGTCTCCAGAGGCAATAGTGCATCTTCTTTCCCCATTCCTATTCTGCCCCCATCATCTGGGCGTCTGCGGTGTGGGGCGAGCAGTGTGACGCTGCATGACAAGACCACTGGCTGAGCGTGGAGGCTGGCTCTCATATAGAATGGATGATGTTGATCACAGATCCCGTACAACAACTTTCAACTACTGCACACCTCTGTCTTTGACTTTAAAGGGGAAGTGTACACGAATAAATCACATTTATTCTTATGTGATTCAAAGCGAACTGTTTTAATTAGTTAATACCAATGTTTGAAAATATACACTCATTTTTCTTACAATGTAAGTATAACCCTCAAAATAAGTGCTGAAATGTTATGCCAATCTGAGGTATTTGTTTGCCGAGCTAAACAGGCCTGAGTTACCGCCCTTTGATTATGACGTTATTGGTGCCACTTGATTTTAAACTGGTCTCCTGTCTAGTCCCAAATCAAAAGATAATAATACTGATATTAATCACGTGAAAAAAGGTTTGTGAAAATACGAAAGAAGCATAAGAACAGAAAATGTAAGCAGCAGGACGGATTGATCGTGTGTATTTTCATTCATAACCACGCCTCAGTGAAAATACCAAATATGTATAACAATGTTGGCGTCCGTATGAGATCACTATCGGGAATTAAGCGACTTTTCAAAATGGCGTGTTCACTGACACGAAGTACGCCAGAGTTTTCGAAGGAAATTTGTTTTCATTGTTTTCATTGTGACCAAGGGAAATAGTCAGAAATTAAGAGAAGTACCGTCATCGTTATGCGTGAGTTTGCGTCAGTTATGTCGTCATGCTTTCAAAAACTATAATATGTTGTGATGAATCTAGAAAATCATTGGAATACACCTGTTTATTTAACTATTGCTTGCTACGATAACTTTCCCATGCATGTTCTAAAACTCATGAGCAATTGTATGCAACAAGTAGGCGAAAGGATACACAGTGTAAAATCTGAGATTGGCTTTGTATACATTTCAAACAAGTATTCTTTCACAGCTGCATCATCTCATATCCTCGATATATTTCGTTAGATTTCACTGAAACACTTCAGTATTGGTGACAGAGTCCATTTGTCAGTTTATTTTGAACTGTATGAGGAATTCAGGGATTTATGTAAGGAAGATGGTGTTGAATTATACTATTAATTTTATGGAATGAGAAACATAACCGACATACATGTGGCGTGATTTTATAAACACTATGTAATACAGCTTAAAATTCACTTTGGCGTTTATGTATTTTCCAAAACATTCTCAGCGATTCTCGGTTCATCGATAATGTTTAAGAACGAGCATTGGTGATTCGATCATACAACAACAAAACTACCGCTGATCACAATGATCACGTCTTTTTCTTTTAAATTCAATTCTCCCAGTAAAATTTGACATTTGAATGAAGACATACCATAAATTACGCAAAACGCAGTGAATGGTGATTTAGAATGTGTCAAAACTGGCGAGATTTACGATGCATGTAATTTTCAGTAAATTTTATCTACAATGAGCGGATGATATCATAGAAAAACAAAATTTCAAACAGTGTTCAAAACTGCAAATTGCATTTATCTGCGTGATGTATTTGGATATGTACTATCGATATCAAAATGAAGGTGGAAGAGGAGGGACATATCGTACGATTTATGTAAGAACTTTAGTAATAAACGTAGAATGCCGGCACATTCACCAATGGCAAGCAAGATGTAGTGCATATACGTTTTAGGTTTCATGAAAAAAGATTCTGTTGGAAAGGCCACCGACTCCGGTTAAATATGTTATACAATTTGGTTACATGGTAACAATTTTAGTACAATGTATACGTTTTTTCAAACTGCAAGGTCATTACAGTGTAGAACTGACCACATAGTCAGCTGACGGCCAAGCAACAGGTGGATTAAAACAGTAGCCTGCGCATCGAGACACAAGAACCACACCTATACCTGCACCACGTGAAATCGGTCTAATAAGGTCTGACGACGTCATTCGTTTATCATTTCGAACCCCCTGAACCCCCATTGGCTCTGCCAATGCAAAAAAAAATCTTCAATGTGGTCTTAAGTCATTTTCGGGGGTGGGTGGGGGGTCCCCCGAACCCTCTTGGACACCACCACCCCCTCTGGATCCGCCAATGACTTGTACGTCCCTTCCACATGAAGCTGCTGTGCCATTGCATACCTGAGATTGACCCTCTGTCCACTGGATTTATGGTCCACATTTGTTGGTCATGCAGTCACTAGAAAAGGTTCCCACCAACTGACTTGATTGACACATGTCATATCTCTTCGATGCTCTTGCTGTCGATCCAGACTCGATTATTTACAGACCACCACCATATAGCTGGAATATTGCTGAGTGCGGCATAAATCTAAACTCACTCTGCTGGTTAATAGATTGGTGATCAGGTTCGGTGACCTGGATGTTGCTCATCATCGCACCCTAGCGGTTTGGTCCAGACTTGATTATTTACAGGCTTCCTTCATACAGCTGAAATATTGCTGAGTGCGGCGATATGAAACAAACCAAAGTCCATGGTGATTCTTCCACTGATGACGGACTATGAATGACTTCAAATCAGTTTTATTGTATAAAGCCAAACACCGGATGCAATG
This sequence comes from Haliotis rubra, assembly GCF_003918875.1. Classification (NCBI taxonomy): domain Eukaryota; kingdom Metazoa; phylum Mollusca; class Gastropoda; order Lepetellida; family Haliotidae; genus Haliotis; species Haliotis rubra. Next base: position 1,551,877 of record NW_025766336.1, read on the forward strand.
AACACAAACACGATGATGATGAATTGCTCCTCAGAACTGATCGATACTGGGTGAAATTTCAGAAGTCTTAGGAATGTAAATTCTTAAAGCTTCATGGATTTCACTGCACTACTGTTTGAACCACAGCTATTGCAGGGAATTTAGGTTTTCACAAAGTTGGCAGCGAAGGCTAGGTGTGCCTATCGTATTAGTGAAACAAAGTGATGACTTGGCAGAATATAAAACACAAGATATCAGCATACAAGAAGCATGCGCTATCATCATCTATCCTTTTTATGATCTGAATTAGCATTGCATTGATTAGAATTTCTGAAGGAATATTCTTATTTCCCTGTATCAATGTTATTTTGTTCTTTGATAACAGATATGAATGAAATTAACTACACCATTCCACTTTGCATTTAACAGTTTAATAAAGCATTCCCATTAACGCTGGAACATTATTTGCATATTCATGGCTTAATTCTGTTTCTCATGGCTTACCCTTCATTTCAATTTAGCGAATATAAAACTAAAAATCTATTTTTTTCTACAATGAAATTAATAGCAAAGCAATCACAAAGTTTCTACATTTTCAATACTTTTAGTGCCCAGGGGTTGCCTTCCAACAGTCCAGCAACCATTCAGTAATTGTTGTTTCAGACAGACAACAGTGCTTTGAGGGTTGTGGGGAGTAAAGGAAGCATACACTTTAGGAATTACAGATCCATTTAAAGTTAAGGAAATTTAGATAATAAAAACCAAGACAACTAATGGAACTTTAAAGCCATGTTGTATAAGATGCATAGGATATTTTTATTCATGTCCGTAAACCCTGGCCTGAGTTCCACAAGACAATGCATCTGGATTCTGGGAGAGGAAAGGTTTCAACGTTTCATGCTTGTTGCAAGAGTCAAATGAGTGAGTTGATATTCAACATTGCATCAGCATTATTTCAACTAAACAGCATGAGTCCCAGTTTATACATTGACTTTAGTCAGAGTCAACTGAACAGAAGATTAGGTGGTCATGGGATACCATGACAATGGTGGATTGGTGCTCATGCTGCTTACCACTCAACTACTTACAGGCGATGTGATATGCATGTCGCTGACTGTGATATGAAATACCTTTACAAGGGAGGGTTACAATTTCTTGTATCAAGTCTTCTTGCAGCCATCTTAATATTAGGGCTGTAACGATGCATCAAACTGTCGATGGAATGCAGTTGTTGAGTCTCAATTAGCATGAGTCTCCATAGCAATTAATCAATGGTAGAAACGAAAAACTATTGATGTATCGATAGTATGTGTGACTATCGATAGTTTAGTAATTGACTTCCGTTGATAAAAGCCCAGAGCAAAGTACAGGAAGTACCAGATTTGTTCACTTTGATTTAGAGTGCAGGCTTGCAGCTTCATTTTGTTTATGTTTTAAATGTTTAGATGATTCGGGATACAAGTTTCTTGTCAGTTATTAAAAGAGACTGAAACTACTTCAACTTGTTTTTATTTCATATAAAGTATACATTCATTTGGGAAATGAAACAATTCGAGGAGAAAACAACTATTGCAATACTATTGCAATACTATTGCAATAATTGGTCGCAACAGACTATCCCTATCGCAATAGTATGTTGCAATAGACTATCGGTATCGCAATAGTTGTTTCTCCTCAATAGTCCGCCTTACTGAATAGTATCGCTCCATTACTCATAGTCTCCAATGGTTGGAAGGCCGTGAACCCAATCTCAAGTAGCCTGTGGTCATCTTTTGGCAGAGGCAAAGGTCTTCAATACTCAGATTAATCAGAGGATGGGTCACATGACCAAAGATGATGGATGTGAAGAGTGTGTAGTTACATTTGTTTAGTAATGTTGTGTACAAGGAGCACCGTGACGGAGAGTTGAAGATAGGTGTTGGAGAGCAGCTGAGCATGAGGACAATTATATTGTCACTCTAGCTGATTATAATTTGTTTGAATGAGGAGTATTAAAATATTCATTTGAACTGTATTTCAGTGTGTTACCTTAAAGTGGGAGGAATGATATGAACTTAATGATCCCCTGTATTATACACTGTAGGATGTTTGTTAGAGTGGCTTCCCTTACCAATGCCAGGATCTAGGTATTTAGTTTCCTGATTAAGATCGTTGAACTGTCTGAGCAATGTATTGGTTTAATCAAATTATAAACATATTCAATTAACTCCCAGGTTGGGCTGACCTGCTGTGTCATAACCAGAATACATGTCGCGACTGTGTTAAAGCTGTCTCACTAACGCATGATGACAATCGACAGCCGACTTGCCTGACAGTCAGACAGGATCCATAGTAATTATTGGGAATAGTTTTCTTCTTAGTGCTACACGTGTGCGTGATCTGTGATCCCTTTACTCAACGATAAACAGAGTGCCACCCCTGGGACCTGCATCATGCAGGAGACATGGAGTTGGCAGCAGGGATTTAGGTAGACAGGCTCTGCAGCCAGTGACGGTACGCACTGCTCCATCAATATCACAAAATGTCAAGTTCATCTGGTTATTGTTGTGACTTATATTATTGCTTCATGAAGTGACTGTTATTTACTGATAACAGTTCCAATAAAGAGGAATGAAGAGACATTAATCCTTTCTTTTTACACTATTGCACTTACAAAACTAATTTACCAAAGATCCTGTGTGGAAATATACTTGAACCCTAGATAAAGTCTTGTCATAGGAAATCCAGTAAAATGTATATCGCTGATTGATTATCATAACTCAGATTTAAGATAATGACCGGCTTGTCCATTGTGCCCATGTATAGATGATCCCAGTGATGTATTGTGTTGTAGTAATAGATCTACTTTAAAGTGCTTCTTTATCCCGGGATCAAACTCTGAAAAGACTAAACTATACACTGCCTTCAGTAGGACCAATCATATTATATTGATCATACAATATATTTCATACTTGCTACAAATACTTTATGAAAATTGCCGAAAGATCTGCTAAAGTCATCTGCAACTATTTTGGCTTTTGGTCTAGGATCTCAGGAAACAAGTTGGCCAAGTTTGCATGGATTTTTCACTCCCCTTATGATCATGATGAATTACAGTAGAACACGGACATAACGAACTCCAAGGGACCAAGAAATTTAGTTCGCTATATCCGTTGTTCGTTATTCACATTTGACCGCCATCTTGGATTGTAGAGATGTAAAGACATGTATATGCTGAGGCTACAAATCTTTATTCTTGTACATGTACATTGACATAACACTTAGTGTTCGGTGGAAGGAAGACCAGTTTGACGTGTGTCCGGTGTTTCACAACAGGATGGGCAGGACAATTGTCTACAAACATCAGGATCTTACGTTTTTGTCTCGTCATACTCTTTTCCGCTTGATGTATACCGCTAAGTGGCTGAGCTGACACTGAGCTGACACTGAGTGAGTTCGCTAATCACGTCGTTAATTGGGTCTTGGGGGTAGTAAATCAGTTCGCTATAGCCGTTAATTCGCTACTCACGAGTTCGTTATTCGCGTATAATTTTAATGATATTATAAAGGACTCTTGACGGGACTTTTAAATTTGTTCGCTATATCCGTTTGTACGCTATATCCGTGTTCGCTATATCCATGTTTTACTGTAACATTTGGTATGGAAGCATATTCTTGGATCATGGTTAATACTGAATATCTCCATTTTTTATTAAACTGGTACATGTATATTTCTGTTGATGTTTAAATGTGATGTTTAAGGATCAAATTGTTTATGTTGGATAGTCAGCATGATTTAGTTGGTCACCAATATTAGAAGTTCATGGCAGTAAATACATTGAGTAATTGGCAAAAAATGATAATAAATGTTTGAAATTCAATACAATAGTTAACAGGGCACCAATGATGTTACATGTTGGATGCTTATACAACAGTTAACAGGCCACAAGTGATGTTACATGTTGGATGGTTAATGTAACAGTTAACAGGGCACCAGTGATGATACATGTTGGATGGTTAATATAACAGTTAACAGGGCACCAGTGATGATACATGTTGGATGGTTAATATAACAGTTAACAGGGCACCAGTGATGATACATGTTGGATGGTTAATATAACAGTTAACAGGGCACCAATGATGATACATGTTGGATGGTTAATATAACAGTTAACAGGGCACCAGTGATGATACATGTTGGATGGTTAATATAACAGTTAACAGGGCACCAGTGATGATACATGTTGGATGGTTAATATAACAGTTAACAGGGCACCAATGATGATACATGTTGGATGGTTATACAACAGTTAACAGGCCACAAGTGATGTTACATGTTGGATGGTTAATATAACAGTTAACAGGGCACCAGTGATGATACATGTTGGATGGTTAATATAACAGTTAACAGGGCACCAGTGATGTTACATGTTGGATGGTTAATATAACAGTTAACAGGGCACCAGTGATGATACATGTTGGATGGTTAATATAACAGTTAACAGGGCACCAGTGATGATACATATTGGATGGTTAATATAACAGTTAACAGGGCACCAATGATGATACATGTTGGATGGTTAATATAACAGTTAACAGGGCACCAATGATGATACATGTTGGATGGTTAATATAACAGTTAACAGGGCACCAGTGATGTTACATGTTGGATGGTTAATATAACAGTTAACAGGGCACCAATGATGATACATGTTGGATGGTTAATATAACAGTTAACAGGGCACCAATGATGATACATGTTGGATGGTTAATATAACAGTTAACAGGGCACCAATGATGATACATGTTGGATGGTTATACAACAGTTAACAGGCCACAAGTGATGTTACATGTTGGATGGTTAATATAACAGTTAACAGGGCACCAGTGATGATACATGTTGGATGGTTAATATAACAGTTAACAGGGCACCAGTGATGATACATGTTGGATGGTTAATATAACAGTTAACAGGGCACCAATGATGATACATGTTGGATGGTTAATATAACAGTTAACAGGGCACCAATGATGATACATGTTGGATGGTTATACAACAGTTAACAGGGCACCAATGATGATACATGTTGGATGGTTAATATAACAGTTAACAGGGCACCAGTGATGGTTAATATAACACCAGTGATGATACATGTTGGATGGTTAATATAACAGTTAACAGGGCACCAATGATGATACATGTTGGATGGTTAATATAACAGTTAACAGGGCACCAGTGATGATACATGTTGGATGGTTATACAACAGTTAACAGGGCACCAATGATGATACATGTTGGATGGTTAATATAACAGTTAACAGGGCACCAATGATGATACATGTTGGATGCTTATACAACAGTTAACAGGGCACCAATGATGATACATGTTGGATGGTTAATATAACAGTTAACAGGGCACCAGTGATGATACATGTTGGATGGTTAATATAACAGTTAACAGGGCACCAATGATGATACATGCTGGATGGTTAATATAACAGTTAACAGGGCACCAGTGATGATACATGTTGGATGGTTAATATAACAGTTTACAGGGCACCAATGATGATACATGTTGGATGGTTATACAACAGTTAACAGGGCACCAATGATGATACATGTTGGATGGTTAATATATTAGTTAACTGGGTAAGATTGGCACCATGTTGTTCAGTCAGTTTGAGACGTAAGTTGGGCACAGATATGTATATGTTGGAGAGTGAAAGTTATTGTTAAATTAGGCACAAATATTGGTATAAGTCAGAGAGTTAATGTCACTTCATTTGGCACCAAATTATGGTATGATTTGATTGCCAATATAAAGGTGTTGATGAGTACCAATTACTCCCATAGGACATGTTGTAAGCAATTGGATTTACTGTTTAATTATTTGTGAATTATTGTAAATTAGCTGTTAGAAGGAAAAAAAGAAATGGTTCTGCTGTTTGTACCTCTCTTCTTGTTCCCTAAAAAAACAGAAGTAATGACTCTTGTTAGTTGCAGTCATGACTTGCATCAAAATGGATGGGTTTATGTTTAAAATTCAAAGTGAACTGTAATTACGTTTGACAGTTAATCAAATTGTTTAGGTACAAATGACATTTGTGAGTTGAACCTAAAATAGAACCACGCTTGCTTTGACTTGTATGACTGACACTGAGCCCTCCATGTCAGCAGGAAGTCCTTCATATCGGACACCTCTGGATGCATTATTGACAAGGTATTGGCAAGCTGTGGTAATTGTCCAGATTTGATCATCCACACCTAGTGCTGATGCCATTGCCATTTACAAGCATTAATCTCACCAGTCACAAACAGTAAATATTGATGTTGATTTTCTGGTGGTATGATCAATAGTCCCTGATAGGGTAGGCTCAGGTACTGACTAGCTGTGGTCTATGAGCTGTTGTAATCTGGCAAGAGTAGAAAATATGACACACTGTGTACTGGTATAAGTAGATCATGCGGTCACACTGTGTCTGTACACAAGTAGAAATGAAGTGTAGTAATCGTGTTATCACATACGGTTGAAATAGTTATATCAAATTAATCCTTAAGCATATGCAGATTTAAAACTGAAACTTGATATGTTGGTTTGTTTACTGTTTGAGAATGAATATTAAAACTGTGTTTACGTAGTTCAGTTCTTCATAATAAAAGACCAAAAGAGATTGTAAGAATTTCTAAAAGAAATGTCCAATTGCCCTTGACATTTTATGTGTCTCTTTCAATAAATAATTTATGACAAACTATTCCTCTATTGATCCATTAAGCTACAGCAAGACTGTAGTATATTGTGGTTAATATACCTGGGTAGAAATTGTCTCCAGCTATACCTTTCTTCATGTCGTAAACAGATGGATCAGGAATATACAGTGGAAGCTGAAGGAGGCCATAGCCACACTCATGACTTATAGCCATGGCTGATTTGAGATTGCACAATGTCCTGGTGGGAAAGCACACCTTTTATCAGCTTCCCATCTCAGTTTCATCCTGTAATTACCACACAAGTCAATGTTTCTATCATCAAAATCAGATAAAAAAACTATTTAAAAATAATTTTTCATTGTGAAATATTAGATAAATATACTCTAAACACATAGTATGTCGTGTGACTTGTATCCTTCTGGATGAAGCTTCAGGTGCCAGGAAAATACCCAGTACAATAAATGTGGTCAGGATTGGTCCTATTTGTGACAAGATTGAGGTGACTACTTGGGGAGATTAGACACCAGTGAGTGGAGAGACGACAATCATGAAGTTCATGAATAGTTCATGAGGTCTGCTGATATCTTCAGATGGTTCAAAGATCTGCCACACAAGGAAAGGGACATCTAAAAGGTTGAATTTTGCTAGTGTCCGTTTAATCTTGATGAATTCTAAGTGGTTTGTTCAGAATATATGTTTATAAAATATAATTGTTATTTTTCACCCATTTCAATTGACAGACTGAAGTGTCGGAACTAGTAGTATCATGTTATAGTAACTGGTGTGGGACAGCCATGTTCTGAATGAACATTAGTTCCAAAGGGTAATTACCGTGGAACCATGATGTGTATTAGTCTAGAATCATTCAGTTGCCATTACTTGTAAGAGGCTAGTGCCCATTGTATTGTAAATGACTGTCAGCCATCCTAAATGAGCTATACAACTATGTCATTTCTCATCAGTACTGTCATTTACGACCCGTGAAGATCCGGGTTAGAATTTGTCTTCAGCAACCCATGCTTGTCGTAAGAGGCCACTAACGGATTGGATGTTCAGGATCGCTGACCTGGTTGACACGTCATCGTATCCCAATTGCGTAGATTGATGCTCGTGCAGTCGATCACTGGATTGTCTTGTTCAGACTTGATTATGTACAGACCGCCGCCATATAGCTGGAATATTGCTGAGTGCGGCTTAAAACAAAAACCAAACTGCCATTTACATTTGTGACAATCCATGTCAGATGACCATGACCTATATCAGGTCAAGAGATGAAAGACAGGCGGTCTTACCCTAAGCCCAGCTCGGGTTAGGTGAGAACTGTACACAACCCCTTGCATATAAGAACATGCATGTAAACATAAGCAGCATCACAAAGTGTCTCGAACTGAGTGGCTTATGCTAATGGTTCATATGCCCAGTAGGTCCTTGTGAAAGTCCATTGATGGACATTGCCCAGATCATTTTTTGTGCCAGATTGTGTGTTATATTTACATAAGGAAGTAATTCATTCATCTGTTACGTGTTTGCTTCGTCGTCAGAGTGCTAAGATCAGTTAGCTGTTTATTATGGGACTCAGATTAAGAAGAATGTTTTGTCAATACTCTAGCCAAGAGGGATGTTTCAGTACGATAGGATGCTGGTATAGATGGATTTTATATTACACCTACAGCAACTTGATACAGTGCCTCAAGATGATCTGCACAATCCATCAACCTTCTAAATTGTATGTTTGAGCTTACTGATTGGTTTCATAAGCACACAGTGTATAATTCATGACTTGAGATGCACATAAAGTTTTTGCAGTAGACTCACAGGATCCAGATTAACAAATGCACTTGGTGTAAATTAGATGTTGTTTATTTAAATTTATAATGCTTGTGAGTTGACATACCAACTATCATATTGACAAGTTGTTTTCTTGACAACCACATTAACATTCCAAGAAATAGTCCATGGTAACCTGAGCTTGTTGAGTGACAGTGAAACTCTTTGTTCAGTCACAAGTGATCGTTCCCAAATGGCATGGGGCATTGCTCATGATATCAATCCCTTGGTGATGCCTTGGTCTGCCACAGGCTGCAGTCTTATAGCAGTAAGAATGCTGGCAGTGGTATTGATCCAACATCCTGACTCTGTCTTGACATATGTAGCCTGTTTTCAAAGATGTTTGGTAAAGGGATGTTTCTTTGGATTTCTAGCTGTTGGCATTTAGATCTAGAACAATAATGGTGTTTTATTGTTTTGTCAACCAAGAGTTTATTTAGTTAATGCTTTTCTATGGTAGGTCAGGCAATTCCAGGACTGTATAGCCCTGTGTTCCTGGTTTAATAAGAGTTCCCGGTGCAATGTAAGCCCTTAACAGTGATCGAGAGCCTCATTTAGTTAACAACCTGATACTTCTGTTGAGTCAACAAATTCAAGTTACCGCACCACCAGAAACTCAGGTAATTTGCATGGCCAAACAAAATTTTCAATTCTCCCAGTTTGCATAGAGGGTTACCAATCTGGCTAGACGAATGACTACTGTGTGACTGTTTTGCTTTTGCTGTACACTGCTGAATGGCTGGAGTTTCACAGGGGCTTACAATGCCATTGCTGATGCAGATTGCCAGCAGTTTCGGCTGGTAACAACATTACACTAAATCTTCATCGCAATCTTCCCTTGATAAGCTGATAAAGTGGCAAGAAAAGAAGATACGTTTGCAAATGTAACTGGGGATGTGAGGTTATCGGGGAGAAAAAGCCGAATGGGCCCACGAACATCATCTGCCTCAACATCATTGCAATTACTGGGTGAGAATCACTTCCAGTTGAGGTTGGTGGTAAGCGGGATGTAAAATCTGACATTGGCTTTTCCTGAATATTTGACTGGAGAATGGTCAGATGAACTGTTAAAAATCATTGGAAGGTCACAACCCTAGCTGTCCAATCTGCAGAACAGTATGGAGCTTGTTATCTCTCCCTGAAGGCCACAGATGTTTACAAACACGATTTGATTACAGTGGATGAATTGATTTTCCCAAGATAATATCCATAACTCCTGTCTGTGAAAACAGAGGGGCTAGTTTCTGTGAGGGTTATCAGGGACATGGGTTCTGCTGGTGGCATGAAGCAGACACACTCAGTTCAAGGTTACAACAGTCCCATCTATGCTTACTCTGAAAACTAGGTGGATCCAGATACATACATACATACATACATACTAACATTTGTATAGCGCCGATATCCAGTTCAGCTGCTCAAAGGCGCTTTGTTTTTCCCTCGTTCACTGGATGTCAATCTCAACGTCACATCGTATTGTCAATCTCAACTCCCTGGGGAGCATACAACTCCTGCATCCACTATGCGCACCAAGTTATTGTGGCATTCACATCCTTACGAGGTACCCATTCACAGCTGGGTGGACTGGGACACATAGTCACAGTACTTTGTCCAAGTTTACTGCACGTTGCTGTACCCGCAACTGGGTGTTTGCACGTATTCATGTGGCCACCATCTGGTCATATACCAACGGATTCGTGGGTTCTTTTAAGTGCACAGGGTTGTGTACTGTACACTAGGGGTTGTGACAACACTGAAAGAGTCTGCACACAAAGTTGACTCCAAGGATTTTACACCCGGTCACAGGTGGGCTCGATCCCGTCACCTCAAGCTCGCTGGATCACTAGCCTGGCGCTTTAGCCAGTTCGCCCACCGCGCAGATGGTGCTAAGTGTGCAGATGGTGCTAAGGTGCGCAGATGATGCTAAGTTTGTGCATGTCTCCTGACTAAGTTTGTGCATGTCTCCTGAATGGTGGTTGAACTGTCCTTCAGTTTGTCAATTCTTATGAGTGTATTAAGTCTCAAGCTTCTTGTATTTTCTGTAATAATGTTTTTAGTTTAAGGAAGCCCACATTGTTGGGGTTGTAGTAATTGGGTACCAATATGAAGTCCTTCAGTTTCATGTTTATTTAAAGCACTAGAGTTGTATATAATTATCCTAATAATGTTAGGAACAAGAGTGGCCCAGTAATCCATGGTGCTGCCGTTCTCTGTGCAGTGTTTTCCCCTTAGGAATACCAGAAACCTATGATCTTGAGTTTCGGTCCTAGATTGCCCCTAAATATGTTTCAAAGTTTCCCAGCACTGGAACTGTGTCATTGGTTTCTTGGGGTTGTAGTAGTGGGAAACGTTTAAGACGTGCATCACTTCCAGTCTTTGATCACACACCCTGATTAACTCCAATACCAGTCAAAGCTACATAAAAAAGAAATTCAATCAGTTAAAAAGGAAACTTTTGTTTGAATCTTATTTAAAGAGGGCATGTTGGACACAATTGTGAGCCTACTTGGCGTGATTGATGACACAATGTGGTTAAGTGGGGATGGACAAAGTTTAGAACTTTATTTCAACCCATGTATTTACGCTGCATGCATATGATAGCAGGTGTGCCTTGTATCACTTCCTCTGCTTGTAGGATATCACATAAAACAAGCATCACATCACATAAAACTGGCAACACATCACATAATACAAGCAATACCTCACATAAAACTAGCAATACCTCACATAAAGCTAGCGATGTGTCACATAAAGCTAGCAATACCTCACATAAAGCTAGCAATATGTTACATAAAACTTGCAACACATCAGATAACACATGAAAATATGTAGTACAAGCATGATCTCACATAAAACAACATGACATCATATCAGACTGGTAACCTGACACTACACACTTCCAGGTTGCAAGCTAAATGACACCTAGGTGTTTTAGGACATCAAAGAGTAAAGTTACTTGTTAGATGAAACTACACTGTGGAAGGGATGATGTCCCCACTGAGCTGGGTGACGAGTGACATGGAAGGGATGATGTCCCTACTGAGCTGGGTGATGAGTGACATGGAAGTGACGGTGTCCCCACTGACCTGGGTGATGAATGACATGGAAGGGATGATGTCCCTACTGAGCTGGGTGATGAGTGACATAGAAGGGATGATGTCCCCACTGAGCTGGGTGACGAGTGACATGGAAGGGATGATGTCCCTACTGAGCTGGGTGACGAGTGACATGGAAGGGATGATGTCCCTACTGAGCTGGGTGATGAGTGACATGGAAGGGATGATGTCCCTACTGAGCTGGGTGACGAGTGACATGGAAGGGATGATGTCCCTACTGAGCTGGGTGATGAGTGACATGGAAGTGACGGTGTCCCCACTGACCTGGGTGATGAATGACATGGAAGGGATGATGTCCCTACTGAGCTGGGTGATGAGTGACATGGAAGGGATGATGTCCCCACTGACCTGGGTGATGAGTGACATAGAAGGGATGATGTCCCTACTGAGCTGGGTGATGAGTGACATAGAAGGGATGATGTCCCTACTGAGCTGGGTGACGAGTGACATTGAAGGGATGATGTCCCCACTGAGCTGGGTGATGAGTGACATGGAAGTGACGGTGTCCCCACTGACCAGGTTGATGAGTGACATTGAAGGGATGATGTCCCTACTGAGCTGGGTGATGAGTGACATGGAAGGGATGATGTCCCCACTGAGCTGGGTGATGAGTGACATGGAAGGGATGATGTCCCTACTGAGCTGGGTGATGAGTGACATGGAAGGGATGATGTCCCTACTGAGCTGGGTGATGAGTGACATGGAAGGGATGATGTCCCTTCTGAGCTGGGTGATGAGTGACATGGAAGTGACGGTGTCCCCACTGAGCTGGGTGATGAGTGACATTGAAGGGATGATGTCCCTACTGAGCTGGGTGATGAGTGACATGGAAGGGATGATGTCCCTACTGAGCTGGGTGACGAGTGACATGGAAGGGATGATGTCCCCACTGAGCTGGGTGACGAGTGACATAGAAGGGATGATGTCCCTACTGAGCTGGGTGACGAGTGACATTGAAGGGATGATGTCCCCACTGAGCTGGGTGACGAGTGACATGGAAGGGATGATGTCCCTACTGAGCTGGGTGATGAGTGACATGGAAGGGATGATGTCCCTACTGAGCTGGGTGATGAGTGACATAGAAGGGATGATGTCCCTACTGAACTGGGTGATGAGTGACATAGAAGGGATGATGTCCCCACTGAGCTGGGTGATGAGTGACATGGAAGGGATGATGTCCCCACTGAGCTGGTTGATGAGTGACATGGAAGGGATGATGTCCCTACTGAGCTGGGTGATGTGACATGGAAGGGATGATGTCCCCACTGAGCAAGTTGGTGGAAGGGTAAAGGTTGCCATACAAGTCACTACAAGTTGAAAGCATCCTGATCAGCGCTCAGGACTTTTTTCAGTGAAAACTTATGCTTTCAAAGATGCATCTACTAACATTTCAAACCTCCAGTGACGTCACTCTATTGTCTCACCAGATTCTCCTTTTGCCGAGTAAACCTCTACAGGTAGTTTCACAGGCATTCTCTAAGATATCCTGGGGATTTTCTACAGAATTGACTGTGGATTTTCTGAGTAATAGCCCTTGACTTTATTATTTTACTAGTACAAGTTTTGAAGATTGATATAACTTTGTTTTACTGTAACTGAATACGATCTTAAAATATCACAGTATCAAAACACCCAGTGTATTATGCCAATACCTGGTTTCGAACCTGTAACCCTTCGCTTACTAGCTTTGCGGTTTTATCCACTAAGCTACGAAGGATAGCTGTGAAGGATTTGAATATTTGTCAGTATGAACCATGTGTTCCTCACAAGACGGGCAGTGTGTGCAGTGCATGTGCATGGTACGTGTAGCGCATGTATTGCACGTGCAAGGCAAGGTATCAGCTGCCAGTCGCATCCCAGTTGATTTCAACAGTTAATACCAAATATTAAGATTATATCTAACGGATTATATCTTCTGTCGGATCATAAGTTTTGATCCTTCATGAATAGCTGATCTTTCTGGGTTTTTGTCTTTGAAGCTTTAGTTTGACATCTAACTTGAAGAATTTTAGAATACGTCTTTTTTTCAGTTCTTGGAAAAATGGCAGTAAACTGTATGTTTTTGTTTGCATCTCTCTGTGTAAGTTCAGTGGTACTACTATAGGTTCAAGAGAATGGAAACTCATTTTCATATACAGCTTACTCAGATTTAGGATCTGACCATATGTAACGTTTGACAACCATGAATCTTTCATACAAATGATCTTGCCATTCAATATGCCTTCAGTGAAACACTCTCCCACAATGTGCCAATATTTAGCGAATCGTTCTGCCCCCACTAATGAGTGGGTAGGATTTGATATGGGATGTTGTGGTCATGGGCACTGAAAAGATCCTGGTGGGAAATGTACAACTACAGATTCTGATTACAGTCAGATAAGAGAGATTTTCTGCTACAACAGTATTGCATGGTCTGATTGGTGAACACACATTAACTCCGAACGCTCCCCTAGATTGGCAAAGTATCAGCAACCTAGGCTGAACTGCTATTGACTGGACACAAAGCAATTCCACAATCTGTGTTTGAAGTAGGGCTATTGCTGGTGTATAAGCCCTAATCTAATTAGGAAAGATTCAAGAGTGGACACAAATGGTGAAGTCAACATCATGGTCAGTGTGATCAGAATCAAAGATTTCTGAGGAGAGGTGGGGAGTTCCGGATCAGGACTGTAGTGGGAGTGAAGGACAGGTTTTCTATTGTGAAGATTGGGCCTTGTATTTGTTTTATTGCAGACAACTGCTGTTGATATTGCTCAAATTAATCATTGGTGGTGTAATTGTGTCTCACATTGATTAAATGTGGTGTAACTGTGTCTCACATTGATTATTGGTGGTGTAACTGTGTCTCACATTGATTATTGGTGGTGTAGCTGTGTCTCACTTTGATTATTGGTGGTGTAGCTGTGTCTCACATTGATTATTGGTAGTGTAGCTGTGTCTCACATTGATTATTGGTGGTGTAACTGTGTCTCACATTGATTATTGGTGGTGTAGCTGTGTCTCACATTGATTATTGGTGGTGTAGCTGTGTCTCACATTGATTATTGGTGGTGTAACTGTGTCTTACATTGATTATTGGTGGTGTAACTGAGTCTCACATTGATTATTGGTGGTGTAGCTGTGTCTCACATTGATTATTGGTGGTGTAACTGTGTCTCACATTGATTATTGGTGGTGTAGCTGTGTCTCACATTGATTATTGGTGGTGTAGCTGTGTCTCACATTGATTATTGGTGGTGTAACTGTGTCTCACATTGATTATTGGTGGTGTAACTGTGTCTCACATTGATTATTGGTGGTGTAGCTGTGTCTCACATTGATTATTGGTGGTGTAACTGTGTCTCACATTGATTATTGGTGGTGTAGCTGTGTCTCACATTGATTATTGGTGGTGTAACTGTGTCTCACATTGATTATTGGTGGTGTAGCTGTGTCTCACATTGATTATTGGTGGTGTAACTGTGTCTCACATGATGATTATTGGTGGTGTAACTGTGTCTCTCACATTGATTATTGGTGGTGTAGCTGTGTCTCACATTGATTATTGGTGGTGTAGCTGTGTCTCACATTGATTATTGGTGGTGTAGCTGTGTCTCACATTGATTATTGGTGGTGTAGCTGAGTCTCACATTGATTATTGGTGGTGTAGCTGTGTCTCACATTGATTATTGGTGGTGTAGCTGTGTCTCACATTGATTATTGGTGGTGTAGCTGTGTCTCACATTGATTATTGGTGGTGTAGCTGTGTCTCACATTGATTATTGGTGGTGTAGCTGTGTCTCACATTGATTATTGGTGGTGTAGCTGTGTCTCACATTGATTATTGGTGGTGTAGCTGTGTCTCACATTGATTATTGGTGGTGTAGCTGTGTCTCACATTGATTATTGGTGGTGTAGCTGTGTCTCACATTGATTATTGGTGGTGTAACTGTGTCTCACATTGATTATTGGTGGTGTAGCTGTGTCTCACATTGATTATTGGTGGTGTAGCTGTGTCTCACATTGATTATTGGTGGTGTAGCTGTGTCTCACATTGATTATTGGTGGTGTAGCTGTGTCTCACATTGATTATTGGTGGTGTAACTGTGTCTCACATTGATTATTGGTGGTGTAGCTGTGTCTCACATTGATTATTGGTGGTGTAACTGTGTCTCACATTGATTATTGGTGGTGTAACTGAGTCTCACATTGATTATTGGTGGTGTAGCTGTGTCTCACATTGATTATTGGTGGTGTAGCTGTGTCTCACATTAATTATTGGTGGTGTAACTGTGTCTCACATTGATTATTGGTGGTGTAGCTGAGTCTCATTAATTATTGGTGGTGTAGCTGTGTCTCACATTGATTATTGGTGGTGTAGCTGTGTCTCACATTGATTATTGGTGGTGTAACTGTGTCTCACATTGATTATTGGTGGTGTAGCTGTGTCTCACATTGATTATTGGTGGTGTAGCTGTGTCTCACATTGATTATTGGTGGTGTAGCTGTGTCTCACATTGATTATTGGTGGTGTAGCTGTGTCTCACATTGATTATTGGTGGTGTAGCTGTGTCTCACATTGATTATTGGTGGTGTAGCTGTGTCTCACATTGATTATTGGTGGTGTAGCTGAGTCTCACATTGATTATTGGTGGTGTAGCTGTGTCTTACATTGATTATTGGTGGTGTAGCTGTGTCTCACATTGATTATTGGTGGTGTAACTGTGTCTCACATTGATTATTGGTGGTGTAACTGAGTCTCACATTGATTATTGGTGGTGTAGCTGAGTCTCACATTGATTATTGGTGGTGTAACTGTGTCTCACATTGATTATTGGTGGTGTAGCTGTGTCTCACATTGATTATTGGTGGTGTAGCTGTATCTCTCATTAATTATTGGGAGAGTGGTGTACCTGTGTTTAAAACTAAACTGATCATTGGGAGAGTGGTGTTATGAAATTTGATTCGGGCAGCTGGGACCAGAACTTCCTCTGTGATTTATAGATACCTCTGTGTGGTCCTTCATAGTCAGTGTCTGTTAGTAGTTCATGATAGCCTGGGCCATTTCCTTTAGGCAATCAGTCAGTATCTCAACTTGACTCAAGGATTTTAAATGTTTAAACAATATGGAATAATTGATTTATTGGATAATGATGGGTGCATACTTTTCTGGTAATGACTGAATCCTGCACATTTACCATTTCCCATTTTCAGAGCCATGTTTACTCACTGAGAAAAAGGTGTTCAATGTAGCTAGTGTTAATTTGAGAGTTTCCTCTCAGCAAAGAATGCCATGTTTTGCCATTAAAAAAGTGGAATTCTGGGGTTTTAAGTGAAATTAAAAGTAAACAGTGTTGCAAAAAACTATTTGTTTCTAATAAGTCAAATATTAGGGGTATTGGTTTGATAATAACTGTCTGCTGGTCAGAACGACCACTTCAGTTAAAGAGCGATGTGTCTGATTGACAGCCGAGACTAGAAATAGTGTGGGGGTGCCACTGATTTGATCCATACATGGGGGTGAGTGAAGGATTGTGTCCTTAGTGCAGCAGGGGGCACACTCAGTGATGTGGACCTTACTGGCCGGGATGAATTTCTTTTACCAAACTCCTGATTTGTGCTGGCAAATGAATGGGTGTTGAGTTGGATGAATGACTCTTGGAACTTGACTGAATAGATGGAAAGCGATTTTTGCTCTCCCTGTCTGACCTCCATAATGGACAGTAAAGAGTGGTATAGAATCATAGCTGAATTAAGCCCACACTTGATCAATTTTGCCTAATAGAGTCCATCTATCTTGTGAAAGCTGTAATAATAACGTCATTCAGCCAGGATGGCAAAATAACGTTTCCCATCATACTTTCTATCAAGGTCAATGATTTCCTCATTGTGGGCCCAGTCATGTGGCTGGTGACAACATTATTGCCAGCAGTGTGTCTAGAAGAGACTGGTGATAGACTGTAACCAACATGGCAGACGCTGAGGAAGCCCACTGCTGTCAGAGTCATCACTTTAACAAACGTGGTGGAAAATAGCTGGCAAAAACCTAGTGAAGCTTGCTAGCCATTTATGGCAGAAAAGAAAGCTGAAAGCTTGTACTTGGCATTGTTAGCTTAGAAGCTGTCCCAGAGACATCTTGAGAGGTTCTTCTGTATGGTGGTTGTTATCAGAAATTGTTCATTAATGGAACTAAATGTCATGTTCCTATGTATAAAACTGAAATCTGAATCTGCTGTCTGATGAAGTATGCGTGATTTAGAAAGTCTGTGCAGTGATGACTCTTTCAACATGTGAGATGTAGTAAAGCAAGTCTACCTTTTATCTGCTATAGAAACAACATTGAAACACCTCCTGTGGGAAATGTTCGATTTAATGAAAGTGCATAAAACATCCATAAGCTTGGCGTGCGTTTCAGTAAACTGTAGAGGCCAAAACCATTTGTGAAACAAGTCTGTAAGAATGATGGATATGTCTGACGTTTGATTTCATTGTTTTAAGATCTGTTCTCTCAACCAAAAACAATGAACTGTAAAATTTCTTCTTCCGAGCAGCATCATGTAAATGGTGGCTATTGATCCCAGGAACATTACATGCATTGTTGTGTTTGAAGTAGGTATTCCCCTCACACCTGATGTTGCAGCTATTACTGATGACTTCCCTCATCAGGGAGTGCCCAGGAGACGTGCTTCATACAGTATTTCTCCACACCACTTACAGTGGCAGTAGACCAGAGAGAATGGAAACGTTGAGAAAAAGACTGAAACAATCATTTTATAATGAACACATTCCATTTTGTGGTTCTGCGTACCAATTCCGGGATTGTCCCCCAAGCCATCAGTGGTCTGACTGAAAGTGGGTCTCGGTACTGGCTTGACAGTGTATGCTGTAAATCAGGAAATTAATGCATCACTAAATTAATGTGCTTATAGACCCTTGGGCTCAAATGCGTCATGAAATTAATGAGAGTAGCCCTATCTTTGAACGTTTAAGACACATCAAGACCATAGATCTAGAATCCAAAGATATAGTACAGGGTGATAACAGTTCAATTAACTTCAACTCCGTGACATGGGAATATAATATCCAGGAAATCAAAAGAAGACATATTCTATTGAGAAAGGTCACCACCGAATGTACAGATTTCCTGAGTTGTTACATGTGTAGGTTTGTAACAACTGAACATATATAAGCATTGTTGTGTATTTACCGCAGCTGTTGTTACTCAGCTATGTGTTTGAGCTGTGTTTTGCTTGTAATTACAAGATTATGTGACAAGATTAGCAAGAACAAATATGTGGTCATAGATGCTTGGCATCAGTCATTTAACTGCTCGATGAACTTGTTTGAACAAACTGGCCATGCTTGACAGGAAACGTAGTTTGAAGCACTAAATCGTGCGCTCAAACCCATTGTTTATGGTGGGTGTTGTTATGTATGTCACCCTATACACCAAGGCATGGTGAACCTAACATGAGAGCACAATGTAATCAGTAAGAATGTGCCACTTTATGTATGCAAGCTACAAAAACTACTATTTATCAAATAATTTCATGCTTGGTTTAATTTCATGATTTTCAGTACTACAGATAATTTCATTCAAAAATAGTCCAGTGTGTCGAGGTTTGCTGTCTATGCACAATCTTATTGCCCCTGAATTCTATAAAACGTGTATGTCCGATGTACTTTCTCCCTTATGCAAGATTAGAAAGGGGTATGTTTCAAACATTTCAGTGTGTGAGTATAGGAATGCCACGATACATCGATACATCAATGCATTGATACTTTTTCTAAGACGATACAATTATCGATACATTCAAAACTGTGTCGATATTTAGTTTTGAAAGTATCGCTTTAAATGTGTTTATGTATCATTTTCATATTGCAATTGTATCATGTTTTTGATGTTATGAGAGTTATAGAGGGTTATTTTTCATGCACAAAGATAGGAAATTAGAACTTTTTAATCTCTGAGAATCAAAAATGTTGATCTTTTCATGGACTATTATAAAATATGTAATATTAATGTTCAAAATGTAACTAAATTTACGCAATAATGCCGTGAAAATAGGTATCATGATATGTATCGGATCGTGACATGGGTATCGGGATACATATCGATTCATGAAACTTCTATTGTGACATCCCTAATGCATAGCATATTTATTTATATATAACTGTTATTTTCCTCTGATGTCATGGAATGTCAGTGTAAAGTCTGCCATGTAAGGATGTGTTTTGCAATATAGTTCTCTGACCCAGTGTTTGGAAGAACGTTGTAGTATTATCATAGTTTGACTGGGAAAAGAGGGCATGATTTGTTCCTTGATTGCACAATGCCACGATGGTTTGTTCCTTGTTGGTCCCTGTATCCAGCAACTTGTTTCACATTTCTTTATTCAGGGATGAGAATTTTCCTCGGATCGGCAGAATTCCAGGAATTTCATAAGGCCAAGGGTAATTTTTGTGAATCGTCTAGATCGGATATAGATGCTAAACCCCCCGGCTAGTTTTCAGAGTTTTTTCTCAAAACTTCATTCTCATCCCTGTTTATTCCACGTGTAATGTCACTGTTGTGATCCTGTGCACTTTGAAAATCCCTGTCTTTTAGTGCTGATGATCTAGAAAAATAGTAATGAAATACCTTCCTGGTGCCACAAGAGATTAAACATTTTTTTACCAACAAAACCATGTTTGACAATGTTTATGAACGTGTGTAAAACGGTAGGTCGGAAGTACTTCAAGTTTTGAATGTTTATGTGTATCTTCTAATCTATGTTTTTGGAAGTATCAGACTGTTGCCCCGAATCTTTTAGAGGTCAGAGGTCTCAGTTGGGAGTATGATCCCACAATCCAATCATGACAAATACAGTTGGTAAGCTCGCTTCATTTGCCACATAACCTACATCGTGATGGGATACAGTACATATTAACTCGCATTTATCACACACACTGAGCAGCAAAACAAGCAATCAAATGAAATCAAGTGAGTGGCAGAAATTTCCAACCATGTATATTTCAGGTGGCAAATCAGATATAAAGTCATTTCTGATGTATGCTGCCAGTAATTTCAGTCTCTGTATGTTATGCCGATGACCAAGCAATAATTGGAACAGTCAAACCAGCCAGCTTCCATCCTCCGCATCACTCACAGCTCATAACTCCCTCATCCCTGTACTAGGCAATTTATAAGACACATGGTCAGAATCTCACACACACAGATCTGATTATAGGAGATCGTGGAGGTAGACACTGACACACTGGCTCTGCTTGATCCCAGAACACCCACAGCCGTGACCTAACATTGTCTGACACAGGACCATATTCAGCAAATACACGGCAAACAGTAATCAATTGTGCAAATATTGGGAACTGTAACAATTTCCAGGAGCAAATGGGCTCCCAGTTCTTTACCTTATTGACACTGGGGATGATGTCCAGCCTTAGTGGAAACAGTAGGAATATAGCCAGGGATTCCAAGGTGGCGCTTTCATCTCAGGTCTTCATTATTGTGTGGCACACAGATTACTGGATATTGCATAGACATTGTCAGGCATGTGATTATTGTTCATGGTTGGCAGTGGTTAGCGTAGATAGTACAGGAAGCCACTAATCTGGGCCCAAAGGCGTGGAGAAATAACAGAGGTGAAGTTAGCCTGGTTGTGGGACAATCAGCATGTGGAATGAGCCCTCATTGTTTACCCTGAGATCATTCACAAAACACGCAAACCTCATGGTTTGATTTGGCATATTTGTGCAATTTGTGAAGCCTTTTTTTTCTTGTCCCTAGGATGCTGCTTGAAAGTATTGTAAAATACATGCTCACTCACTCACTCACTCATGAAATGGTTTATTTTTGCTCATGGCTGCACATCACAAGTTAAACCAGGTTGTCTATACCTTTTGACAATGCTAGATAATGTTGGATTCCATTAACTAACAATTCTAATCATAAGAAACTTAAGTTTGATTAATATTGAAAGAGAAATACATTAAACATTATATCTTCTTAAATTTTTAGATCACTGCAAAAACCTAAATGGATGTTATGTTTGTTTCTATATTTTGACCACTGTGTTCTGTAAAAGGAAACAGGAACAAAGCTGAAGATGGAACTGTAGCATGTTTTATGAAATTCTAGTAGCGTTTATCCTGTCTGTACACTCTAACATGGTTTGGTCTTCATGATTCGGGGATTCAGCTGTGATAGTGCTGATGGCAGGGTACCACTCACAATAATCACTTTTGTAAATCGTAATGTTTATCGAAATGATTGGAATCTGTGGTGTGGTAGACTTCATAGGCTTATTTATAAATCCTAATCAGTTGGATAACGTATGGGACTGACTCTGGTCTTTGACCTGGCAATGGAGAACCCCAGTGGCCCTGATCAACCTCCCTCCATCTGCCCTGGCCTAGAAACCAACCAGATGGGAGCAGGAACTGTAGGGATATCTGTTCAGAATTGATTCAGTGACCGGCCTTCCATTCTAAATCCAAGTAGACATCAATTAGGTTGTGTTATGCTACTAACCCTTCTCCACCTAACCCAGTCTCCACTTCCCTTCCTACCATTAGTTCATCATAGGTCCACAGGTGTCACTGCCAAGTGAGGGAGAATTGATTTGGGAGACTCAGTTACACATTGGCAACAGTGGAGCAAGACTTCTTGGTGATAATGACCTTAATGATGTGAGGAAACATTGGTCTAGCTAACCATCAGCGATGAAGGAAAAGTCCATTTGTTTTTAATTACTGTTGCTCAGTGATTGTAGTTAAATGCACAAGAACTGTTTACTGTATCCATCTTTCTGTCCCCTGAAAATATTAATTTAAAGTTAATTTTATGATGTTGACTTTATTCAGGTCTAAACCCTTCTCAGTGTCACATGTCAGGAGCTGCATTCATCTTCCTCTGTTCCTCACAGTTGGGTTTTGTGGCCAATCAACTTACAGACAGGATCCCCACTTCGACATCACTCATGACATTGCCACCTTCCCATTCCCACCACTTGAACCACCATACTTTGTATCCAACATTTGGCTTGCTACAATCTTTGTCCTACGATGCCCCAATCACTTCTTCTTTCCTGCCCTCATGCGCTCCCGTCTAGGGGAGGTAGTTTATCTCAGACTGGGGGCTCTTCACAAAGGACTCAAACAGAATACAAGTCTTTGATCATCGATGGCTAATTTGTCCCGTCATTAGCCACCACTGCAAGACGCAGGTCCTACAACCTTCTTCAGCATCATATGCAGATATTTTGATTGCATAATTAGATTTGATCAAACTTCAGAAGCAGTGTATCCTTCTCATTCCTGGCTGCATCAAGATCCATCCCAGCACTAATATAACTTATCAAAGTTTGGAAAGATTTAAGACTTTATGATCAAGATGTGGCAGGTCCGTGATCAGGTTTAATTACAATTAGCCTGTTGTTGAGGGACATTGTAGCTGCCCTAATGGCCACTGTTTACATCAATATCACTTGTGACAGAACATCAATTCTGGGGTAGAAATATCAGCAAATCTGAAGCTTTCATCCCAGCTTGGTCAAGATACACATCTGAAAATAGTTGTCAAAAGTCAATACCACCAGAATCAAGGGTGTGTTGTGTGCCTGGCCTTCACAACATCACTCTGTGCAATCAATTGGTTCTCAATGGCATCTAGATTGAGGAAGTGCTGAAGGGCTGTGATCAGTCCTCTGCAGGTCAGACTTGAAGATTACTATCATAACACAGTTAATGATTACATGGCCAGCAAACTGCAAAGGGAGTTACAAACAAACATGTATTTATCAGCCTTTGGATTTCTAAAGAACTCATTTTGAAGGGAAGCATGTTTTTTCTTGTATATTTCAGGTGAAATATAAATAGCAGGACTAGGCAGGAAGGAGTTAATGGGTTTGTTGGTTAGGCTCCATCAAGTCAATCTTGGTTTAATTGTTTGATTTTCCTTATTTTTTATTTTCCAGCAAGTAATATGTTCAAAAGAAATCAGAGCCATGATGAACTATGGTAATTGGTCTGATGTTGTCAGTCAGAACATTTCTGTAGTTAACCATTGTGAAAAATAGAATTTATGTCACTTTTTCTCTTGCTTTCAGATCAAAGCAGCTTATCAAAGATGCTATTCTTGACAACGACTTTCTCAAGAATCTGGATGCAACGCAAGTTCGAGAAATCGTTGATTGTATGTACGAGAAGAAAATATGCCGTGGTCAGCACATTATACAAGAGGGTGAATCAGGACAGCATCTGTATGTCTCTGCAGGTGAGTCCAATGGTTGGTGAGTGGAGAAGGAAGGAATATGTGAACCAAGGTTCTCCACATATATCTGGCAATGTAGGAATAAAGGTGTAACAACTGATCCAACCAATTGCAGCCACACTTATAAAGCTATTAATGGCCATTACGCTAGCACTCATTAAATACACGTAATGAAGCTTGGTATGTAGTCGTTAGTCTTAAGCATGTGTGTTTAAGTCATCTAAGTATTATGTAAAAAGATTTTGAAATGCTTGGAACTTTGTTCAATAGCTGTATTTTATTTCAAACTGTTGGCTAGATATGCAGGTGAGCTACTGTACATAGTTTACTGGCTGTGTGCATTTAATTTTTTCCCAACAATTTTGTTTGAATAAACTTCGATGTAAGAAAGTTTATGGATCTTGTCAGCAGATATAAGCTCTTTAGATTACCTCTGCTTGAATATTCAGTATAACATTGATCAATGATTTCAATATGTTTCCTACACAAGATCTTCTACTGGTGTTGTGTATCACTGTGGTAGTGATATATATAGAGTTCCTGTCTCATTGGGGAGCCTATTCCTCTTTTGCTGATTAAAATGACATATTGTGTAGCAATTTGAGCCTTCACTTCCCCGAAAACAAGCACTTGCTGATGATTGTGAGAAGGAAGACTGTTATATGATGCCTGTAAGCAAGCAGTAGCTGAGAGTGTGAGCGATGTGTTGTGTGTGACTGTATCCCTCAACCCAGGCTGCAATCTCATTACACCATCTTGTTCACAGACAGCGTATCAGTGTGACAGGAATTGATTGTAGGCTAACTGAACATATTTCCTGGCGGGTCTACAAGTGTTTCCTCTGAACATCAGAGGCCATCTATTTTGGTCAAGTGTTTGGATGTGAGGCCTGTCATCACACTACCTGATTCATCCAGCCAGCCACTGTGTTGTCCAGGCAATGGCCATACAATACACTAGCATTAGTTCCAACAATTGGCACTGGCCTGTTACGTTTAATGTGAGAAGATGTCAGTGCTTGTTTGATGCTTCATTAACATGACTACTCTGATCATTGTCTGGGAGTCGGGGTCCAATATTACAGTCACAATGAGATTTGTGGTGTCTTCTGCGCTACTGATTAATGAGCTGGCTGACAGTGCTGATTAAACTGTTGTATTGATCACAGTGGAATACAATGTTGGGTAATAAGCATGAATCGTGGTAAATACTTAAGATGTATTAGTTTTAGCTGCTGTCTTTTAGTGGCACCGGACACATTATTGGTTGGACACAATATCAGTGTTTCCCAAGTGTCCAGGATCCAGTTATACCCAATTGTACAGTTAGACTGGGTAGATAGATTACAGTCCAGTAAAGACGTTAGTATGACATTCAGTGCTATATTGGTTCAGAAGAAAATTAATTATCCTCACAAAATACATCCAGTCAGCCTTAGGATTGTGCTTGTGATTAGAGTTGACTGAATAGAAACCAGTTTGACACAGATGTATTTGAAACATAAACTGATAGTCATCTGTCAGTCGTAGAGCAGATACTGTTATCTTGGAAGCTCCCTCCGATTGTTGTCTGATGTGAGATTGTTTGATTGCTTGCGGATGATAGTCTCCTTCACCTTATATGTCTTCCTATCATGAAATGCTGGGCTGTTCTCCGCTGTCCACATTGAAGGAAGTATGATAAAGTTTAGCCTTATCTATAATCAGTATCTTCCTTGTAATTGTACAACAGTTCTTACCCATGGGCAGTACTTTCCGCTTAAGGTGCCAGTGGTTTTAACCTTGCCCAATACCATCCCTCACTCTCCAAGATAGTTTCCACAATGATTCTGCAGGGACTTCCCAATGTTATGCCTGAATCAATATCCTGTTAATTGAGTGTCGCAGAGCGTGTATGCTTGGACATTTTATTGCCCAGCTATTGGGAGAAGTGCCCGTCTATTGGTTGTCCGTCCACACAACTCAAGCTCAGTTTCATCAAGATTCCTGCCAACCACTTTTTTGTGGCCATCTGAGCCTGTTTATTTCTCCCCTATAACAACAGTTCATCAATAAACCTTATGGTTGACTTGTGTGATGTGAAGAGGTAAATGCTACAAGAGTGAGCCTTGCGTTAGTGCAGGCTTTACGACCTGTTCTCCAGTAAATGACAATGAGTGAAACGGAACTGATTGTCGAGTTTGAAGAGCAATCGGTTTTATAGAACAAACATGAATGTGTTGGCTCAGCAGAGCTTCAAGATAGTGTGCAAGAAGATGTCTGAGTGAGTCACAGGACGTTTATTTCCATCAATCTCCCTGAACAGGTGCTCGCCAGTCTCAGGTTGAACCCAGGTGTCACATATCTATGATAGGATGAGGTGTGTGAAAGGCTGTTTTGACATACAAATTCCACAGTCAGGTGAAAAATGGTATGCAACTTTCTGAAAGTGTTCCAATGGGAATGAAAAGTAGTTATTTTGATTAACTTGTAAATTTTAGACAATGAAACACATGAGAATTACAGAGGAAATGTTTCCGTTGTTAAAGCCAAGTTAGAGGGCTATTATATGGTGGCAATGGCTTACTCCAGAGACCATATAATATGGTCTCTGCTGACTCTAACTACCTTAATGACATTAATCATCACGCTGGCCATCAAATATACCTGTATTATTCCTTATGAACAACAACTACTGAATGGCGTTATTTACATATGTTCTGTAAAGGGGCAGATGTGATACCCTGAAGCCCAGTGTGCAGCAGGCCGACCATCATGCTACATGTGTTGAGCTTGGTGTAAGATACAGAGTGTAGAGAGTAGGTTATGATAGGGAAGTATCTTTGTCCTGACATCCTGGAACCAAACAAACCCAATACTGTTTGTGTTGTGAATCACCAGATGCTCCAAGCATTGTCACTCCCAAGATGACCTTGGAGTACATGGAGCTTCATTAGAACCTGTGTAGGGAGAGATTGTTTCAGTGGGATGCCTGTGGGTCCACAGCTGTGTAGCGGCTGGTTCTGCAGCTGATCAGGAATCTCTAGTTACCCTGCGGATGTATACGTCTGCTCACGCTGTCCATTAGTGCAGCGTATACATGCACAGCAACAGGAAGACACCACTGAGAATGACAGGAGAGCACAGCATGCATGTTCCATTGCTTTCTAAACATTTGATACATTTAAGCATTCCGAAAATACTCATCCATTCTCAATTGTAAACAATATCATGAACTGCAAAATAATGGTGGTTTTGATTTCAATTTTATAGGGAATATAGCTGGTTTTATAAGAGCACATTTCTACTGAGGTGTTCTGGGAAGAGAGAAACTTGAATGTCTGATATATGTTCTACCCAACTTGCCATTCCTGGGGCAACCGCTGTTGGTGTTCATCTTCCAGACAGTTTCACCTATGGGTTCAATAACATCAATCTCTTCTTCCCTTAAACAAAGAAATGTTAAAACAAATCAACAAATTCTCTTTATTTCGATCTCAGGGTTTTTATTCATTAGCACATGTCTGAAGGAATGTTTATTTTCACAATTACTGCCTTGGCTACAGCTGCAGGAGTGGCCAGTCTGTGCTGTGTATAAAACCACACATAACTAGCTAATATTTCTTTACAAGTCCTAAAAATAAGACTTGTGTTGCTTCAAGAAAAAGGCTGATAGCTCCGATAGAGCTTTCAGTGTTTTGTGTTTGATGCCGAGGGGAAGTGATTACTAACTGGCTGTGGCAATGACTTCGGAGGGGAAGGGCCATCTCAGTCATTCACAGTCACCGTCAAATGGACTTTTTATGTCAATAATCAATTCTCAGATTATGGCAAAAATGGTTTTATTGCTTGAGCCAAGAGGGAATTGATTCTGGGCGTTTTGTTTAATGGAGTAAGGCACAATGTCGACAGCTCCCTAAGTTGGAGAAATAAACACGTTGACTCAATATGTCATCAGTCACTGGAGTCAGGAGAAACGTTGCTCTTTAGAACTACCTGTTAAATTATCAATTCTTAATAAAAGATATTGAACGTTTATTGATACTGCAAATTGATGAGGATTTCAAACAAGTTAGTGGAAGTTAACATGCAGGCAGGACGTCAGATTGGTGTTATGTGCTCTAGCATGGCTAGGTCTCAACACTGTATATTTGGTTCAACTGAAAGAATGACAAAAAAATATCATGTCTCGTAAATGTTTCTAATGATACCAAATTGTAGTTATAATCAGAAATATGACAAGAAGAGTTTAATTATGGCATCTAGAACAGGAAGATCTGATCTACATGAAACCATTAAGATAGCATTGACAAATGGTGATAATGAGTATAATATATCAAGACAAGTAAACTCTCATGATATGTATTGTATCTTTGAGGTTTGAATTGTTTTTTGGGTTAGTTAGAACTTACTAAAGTGGCTTGGGAATAAGATGCTTATCATCCAATACAACATTTTTAAGTTCTTACGATTCAGCTGTGTATTAAGAAGAGTCAGGTAGACAAGTGGTAGAAGTGAAGGTTTGATCCTTGACGTGGGCACAATATGTGAAGAATCCATCTTTCTGTCTACACTGTGATGTTTCTGGACTACTACTACTGATGATAATATGTGCATTTATAATGCGCTAAACTCCATTCACTAGGTGAATGCTCATAGTGCTAATGGGGGGGGGGTAGCCTAGTGGTTAAAGCGTTGGCTCGTCACGCCGAAGACCCGGGTTCAAATCCCCACATGGGTACAATGTGTGAAGCCCATTTCTGGTGTTCCCCGCCGTGATGTTGCTGGAATATTGCTAAAAGCGGCGTAAAACCTAACTCAGTCAGTCAGTCATAGCGCTAACAATCAAAGCACAGCACATTATTACCCCGGATAACACAACCTGCCTGTGAGGTGCTAGAAGGTGAATAGTCACATGGCTTATCCCACCGGGTACCCTTTTTCTGCTGGGTGAGCAGAGGCATAAAAAATAAACATGCTCAGTCAGTCACTCACATGTCTTTCAGAGGGAGAGCTGGAGGTTCAGAAAGAGGGTCGGACGCTGGGCAGGATGACACCGGGACGTGCGTTCGGGGAGCTTGCCATCCTCTACAACTGTACCAGAACTGCCTCTGTCAAGGGTAAGTCAGCTCACTTAGTGGCTGGGAAATCTGTGGAAGCATGAACCTGTGGCATCGTTGAGAAATTTCCTTGGGTTCGATGAGGTTTGGCTTCAGCAAGATGCTGGTTAAATTTAATAAAAAATACAGCTATGATCATTAATGATTTTTCATGACAATATACAAATTGTATACAAGAACTACATGTACAACACAACATGCACCTTAACTAAACAACATGGACAACCCAGTAAAGCTGAACTTAAGCTGCCACAACTGATCAATTACTTATCATTATATAGAAATGCCTCATACGACAAGATCCATGGATTGTCATTGGCCAGGAATTGAAAACAGTATTTTTCACTTCAACACTCGTCTTCAGATCAACTCACTCAATATTCACTTTAGTCATGATTGTTAACTTTACAAATCTGATTATTTCACTTCAAAATTGTTGACACTCATGTCACTCTGTATAAGATTACGCCAGGACACCCTTATAATATGTATACTCACCTGCGACTCTAAACACCCACCTGCCTGACACCCTGAATACCCATCTCTGCCAACCCTGATCACCCATCTGCCTGACACCCTGAACTCCCACCTGCCTGACACCCTGAACACCACCTGCCTGACACCCTGAACACCCACCTGCCTGACACCCTAACACCATCTGTCCGACACCCTGATCACCCACCTGCCTGACACCCTGAACACCCTCCTGCCTGACACCCTGAACACCAATCTGCCTGAGCACCCACCTGCCGGACACCCTGAACACCCACCTATCTGCCACCCTGAACACCCATCTGCCTGACACCCTGAACACCACCTGCCAGACACCTTGAACACCCACCTGTCTGACACCCTGAACACCCATCTGCCTGACACCCTGAACACTCACCTATCTGACACCCTGAACACCCACCTGTCTATCGACCTTGACCCTGATGTGTATGTTACAGCGGTGGTTGATGTAAAGGTGTGGGTGCTGGACCGCCGGATCTTCCAGGCCATCATGATGAAGACTGGTCTCCAGAGACGAGAGGAGAGCACCAGGTTCCTCAGAAGGTTGGTGCCATTCATCACACTAAACCTTTTAGTCTCTTGTCAGTGAGATATTGCATACCAAATTATATCATTTGCTGTCATTTACCTAGTGTCCTTGCATTCCATCCTTTCTTTCATAGGTTCTTGGGTTTTTATTTAGGTTTTTAGACATTTACCTGTCATGATACAAGGTGAAGCAATTTCAAGGGTATTTGTCAGTCTGGGATCATTACAACCCGACAGGCTTAAATCACTGCTCATATAATCCACAACACTAGTTTGCCAGATAGAGGCAGAATTACATTACATTCCACCATGATGGCCTTGATTCATTTAGTCCTTTTCTTCACTCATTCAGTTATCTACTGAAAGTTAAATCGGTACAGAGTTGGACTGACAATGGCCCGGAGGTAGGAATCTTATGGATACACTAATCGGACAGTTGTTTTGCGTCAATATTTACCCTTCTATTCCCTGGTGACTAGACGATATTAGGGTTTGATATTTCCCTCCCAAGGCAGTGTGACCATGTGTGTGTGTGCTGCGTGATGACGTGTGTGCTGGAACTCATGAGGCCTGCATTGTGGTTGTCTGGTGATTGCGATGACCATCTTGGCTGCTACCATGGCAGTAATGAGAGCCATCTCCACCAGCCATCTCCCAACAATGGGGAAGCAGAACAAAGTGTGCATTGTGGTGTCCAAGGACCTCTAATTGCCATGTTTCATGTTTGGGGTGGACTGTCCCCGTAGGCAAATGCCAGCGGGCCGTCAACTCGCACACTCAATGCGGCACCAATTAGTGGACCCAACATCAGACTAGGGGAATGAGATATTGAATCTGGTGTCATGTGGGGGCCAGGTGTCATGTAAAGATGTCATCTAAAGAGAAATAAATGTTATATAGATAGGCGAATGTCATGTAGAGGGAGTTCAGGTACAATGTAAAGGAAGTATCAGGAGTTGATAGAGAGGTATCGCATTTCATGTAGAGAAAGACCAAATGTCATGTAGAGAAAGACAAATATCATGTAGGGAAAGACAAATATCATGTAGAGAAAGACCAAATGTCATGTAGAGACAAATATCATGTAGAGAAAGACACATATCATGTAGAGAAAGACACGTATCATGTAGAGAAAGACAAATATCATGTATAGAGAGAGATAAATGTCATTTAGAGAAATACAAATATCATGTAGAGAAATATCAAATGTCATGTAGAGAAACACAAATATCATGTAGAGAAAGACCAAATGTCATGTAGAGAAAGACAGGTGTCATGTAGAGAAAGACAGTTGTCATGTAGAGAAAGACAGATATGTAGAGAAAGACAAATGTCATGGAAAGACCAAATGTCATTTAGAGAAAGACATGTCATGTAGAGAAAGACAAATGTCATGTAGAGAAAGACAAATATGTAGAGAAAGACCAAATGTCACGTAGAGAAAGACATATCATGTAGAGAAAGACAAATGTCATGGAGAGAAAGACCAAATGTCATTTAGAGAAAGACATGTCATGTAGAGATACACAAATATCATGTAGAGAAAGACCAAATATTATGTAGAGAAAGACCAAATGTCATTTAGAGAAAGACATGTCATGTAGAGATACACAAATATCATGTAGAGAAAGACCAAATATTATGTAGAGAAAGACAGATGTCATGTTTAAAGGGGTCAGGTATCGTGAAAAGTGTGTCTTGCCATGTCATGTCAAGAGGAACCACATATCGTGCAATCACATGTATAGTAGACTAATGTCATGTGGAAAAGGAGTTTGATGTCATGAAGAGAGAGGTTAGGTGTCATGTAGGGAAGGGGTCATGTATCATGAAGAGGTGGTCTAGGTGTCATATAGCGATAGTCCTGATGTCTTGTAAACAGATGCTGGTGTAATGTCGAGTGGGATCAAGTTGCATGTAGTGGCAGAAACAGAGTGAGTGAGTTTGGTTTTGCACCGCTTTTAGCAGTATTCCAGCAATATCACTTCAGTAGAAACCCGAATAGAACTTCACACATTGTACCCCTGTGGAGAATCGAACCCAGGTCTTCGGCATGACAAGCGTAACGCTTTAACCACGAGGCTACCCCACAGCCCCTCATGAAGAATGAGGTCAGTGTCATGAGTTAGGTGTCACATAGAGAGGGTGTCGGTGTCATGTAGAGAAGACGGGAGGTATTGAAACTGGTGTGATGTAGAGAGGCTGTCAAGACCCAGACTGTGGTGTGTAGTGGGGAAGCCCAGCTCTCGATGCCATGCCGCTGATGTCTGTGTCAGATGAAGGAGTGGTAGTCTGGTGCACAGCTTCAGCTCACAGATAATCACCACACAGTTTTAAAAGGTCTCCATCCTTCTGCTGTTCTCTCTAATAGATAGTTCACATGAATAAGCATCAACAAGTAAATATTGATTTGTCAATAATCTGTTATATAGAGGACCCCTTTCACAGTAATTTGGCCCATATTCAAATCCACCATCACTGGCCAAGGTATCTGTTGACAATCTGTAAAACTATGGTATCTGAGATGGCTGTGAAACACAGGACTGTGAGGCTGGTGTTTGAGGTGCTGTGCCTAGCAGCATGTTCTGTAGTGACTGACACCTATCGCCTCACTGTTTGTCAGCAGCCAGCACTGATATTAATGTGATTCGATAGATGGGCCGCACACTGTGTGGCCTGGAATCAGAAAATGGAAGTCTTTAATGAAATGTAGTATTTCATTACATTGTGAAGCACTTGCCGTGTGCTGTAATTATGGCTTGACATTCTGAGCAGGATCGTCTCAGGCATCAGTGAATTGACTCTACTTGGACTTGAAGAGTGAATCAAACATTTGACACAGCCAATAGTGCCTGACCACATCACTTAGTCGGCCCATGGTGGCTGGTCAGGGAGGCCACCCTCTGACATTAATACACTGGCATTTGGAGTCACAAGGACTCTAATTCAACTCATCAGCCATCTTGCATCCTGTTCTGTTAGTGGGATTGGAGAGTCTCCCATGATGCCTGAATGTGTGCCTTATGTTAAACTTCTCAGTCACACAATGCAGTGTGTGTGAGTGTGTGTGTGTGTGTGTGAGAGAGAGAGAGAGAGAGAGAGAGATAGCATGTGACACAATGAGCATGCATGTGTGTGTAAGGATATGGTTTCAGTAACACTCTGTGTGTGTGTGTGTGTGTGTGGTGTCATGGTTTCAGTAACTGAGTGTGAGGTTATAGTTTCAGTAACACAATGTGTGTGTGTGCGCGTGCATGTCAGGTCATGGTTTCAGTAACTGTGAGTGTGAGGTTATGGTTTCAGTAACAATGTGTGTTTGTGCACGTGCACGTGTGTATGTGTGTGTGATGGGTTTCAGTAACTGAGTGTGAGGTTATGGTTTCAGTAACACAATGTGTGTAGGTGAGTGAGGTTATGGTTTCAGTAACTGTGTCTGTGGGAGAGGTTATGGTTTCAGTAACACAATGTGTGTAGGTGAGTGAAGTTATGGTTTCAGTAACTGTGTGTGTGAGAGAGAGAGAGAGATGTTATGGTTTCAGTAACACAATGTGTGTAGGTGAGTGAGGTTATGGTTACAGGAACTGTGTGTGTCTGTGTGAGAGAGGATATGGTTTCAGTAACTCTGTGTGTGTGAGGTTATGGTTTCAGTAACACAATGTGTGTAGGTGAGTGAGGTTATGGTTTCAGTAACTGTGTGTGTGTGTGTGTGTCTGTGGGAGAGGATATGGTTTCAGTAACACAATGTGTGTAGGTGAGTGAGGTTATGGTTTCAGTAACTGTGTGTCTGTGGGAGAGGTTATGGTT
This sequence comes from Haliotis rubra, assembly GCF_003918875.1. Classification (NCBI taxonomy): domain Eukaryota; kingdom Metazoa; phylum Mollusca; class Gastropoda; order Lepetellida; family Haliotidae; genus Haliotis; species Haliotis rubra. Next base: position 1,585,677 of record NW_025766336.1, read on the forward strand.
TCAGTAACACAATGTGTGTAGGTGAGTGAAGTTATGGTTTCAGTAACTCTGTGTCTGTGTGAGAGAGAGAGAGAGAGATGTTATGGTTTCAGTAACACAATGTGTGTAGGTGAGTGAGGTTATGGTTACAGGAACTGTGTGTCTGTGTGTGTGAGAGAGGATATGGTTTCAGTAACTCTGTGTGTGTGAGGTTATGGTTTCAGTAACAATGTGTGTAGGTGAGTGAGGTTATGGTTTCAGTAACTGTGGGTGGGGTATGGTTTCAGTAACACAGTGTGTGTGTGTGTGAGAGAGAGAGAGTGTGTGAGAGAGAGAGAGAGGTTATGATGGCTTTTCCTTTGGGAAAACGCTGTGTCTCCCTGTCCCTCAGGAACACTATGTGCCTCACTCAAGGACAGCGTTCACCCTTGGGATGTTGAGGATGTCCATGTGTGCCATTATATGGCACAAGAGTAACTAACCAGATCTACTGTTTTGTCATTCCTTTGAAAATACTGATATTCTGTCACAGTTTAGTCACTGGTTTGTAGCAGTAGTCCTTTCAGACAACTGATGCATTTTTGTTGTCAAATGTCGTTCCAATGTCTTTTGAAAAGAGCATATTTTTTGGTTTGGATGATATGATGTCTTTTCAAAGTTACTTTTGCCCTCAAGGGTGGCTATGTCAGTGTGCATTAGGTCCACACTCAACGGTTCTTTGTCTGCCCTGTAGTTTTTTCAGCCATCCTCTCAATTGCTCATGGAAGGACTCTTGATCTGTTAGGAAGAAGTGCAACAATTTTTAGGAACAGTTCCCTCGCCCCACAGGTCTCTAGAATCAATATGGAGCTTTTCTCCATAGCTATTGCAAGTGTCTTTTTCCTCCTTGGTCGTGGGCCTATTATAGCTCATTTGTGACACAGAGTGCACTGTTTCTGGGGGCAGATTCACTAGCAGTTGAAGTGATCTGCAGCCCGAAATAAAGATTGAGCATATGGTAATATATAGAAATAAAGATTGAGCATATGTTAATATATAGGAATAATGTGACAGAAAAAATAATAAAGTAATGCAATTTAAGAAAGAAAGAGTGATTTTTTGAAAGGATGAATTATCATATTACATACAGCCTTAACTATTTAAGGATACGTATTAAATCTCAACTGTTGAAAACTTGATGTAAAGCAGATCTTATGTGATCATGTTTTATGGTATATAGTGAGTTACAATGCAAATGCTTTTCATTGTTTCCAGTGTGCCTTTATTGAAGAATCTGCAGATCGACAAGCTTGCCAAGATTGCTGATGTTTTGGAAATAGTGAGTAGTTACAGTCAATCCTGGTTAATAATCAACCTTAGGCCAGACCAATTCTATTTCATGTTTTACAGATTTTTGTCCGTAAGGGAAAAAATAAAAATAAAATCACCTGTCAAAGTAAATACTCAAAGTATGTTACTTTTGGCAATTTAAGAAGTGTATATTGGGCACACAAAAAAACAATCTAAAAACAAAATTTCTTGTATGTTTACATTTCTGACTAATAAAAACATTAGGATTTTATTTTTTGAGCGGGGAAAATGAATTTTAATTTTTTTTCTTATTCTTGAAAAAATATGACAGGCGGATCCGTAAAACAAGAAATAAAATTGGTCTGGCCTGACGTGTATTCATGAGGCAAGGGTTTTCTATGTATTACACATGTGTTTGTAATGTTTTTACTTCCCCTTGCTGTGTATTCAAACATTGACAGTTTCATGGATACTTTGCCTGTCACGGCAGCAGCTCCCACAAACATGGACACCTATACAGTTGGTGTGTATTCCAGGAAACAAAACTTAAAGATAGGACCCTGTTTTGGACAGAATGTTATATAAATTGGTGTTTGTTTATAGGCAGTTAGTTGTGGGACTCAACACATATGCTCCAGTTTTTTCAATGTGTACAATTTTGACTTTGCTGTGACCTTGTTATCAAAATGCATAAAATGCTCTGTAAATTTCTCTGAAGTTAACGACCTGAACTTTGGTGTGTACTTTTTCTTTAGAGTGACATTCGATTTTAGTTTTAGTCCACCATATTCATACCATCATTTGTCCACAACAATTTGTATGTGACTATCGCTTGTTGGCAGTTTGTATGTGACTATCTCAATCTCTTGTTGGTAATTTAAGCTTTTGACTGCATATCTAGGTCTGCTACAGAATTATTTTCCCTTCTGTGTCTAGGTATTTTTTGAGACTTGAAGTTTGGAACACAATTAAATTATTCTTTCCTAAGCTTAGATAATAGTTCCAATGATGCACTTAAGACTATTTGATGTAATGAAGGATGATGTTAATGTCATAAGATCAGACACAGACTGTGTAAAATGTCCATTTTATTTAGGGTGATATCAGGAATTGGAGGAAACCAGTTCTTGCAGTTCTTAATGGACATCTGGACAATGGTATATACATTTATTCCCGGTCTGTAAATCACTTTGGAGCTGATACGGAAAAGTTAACCTAATCATCAGTGCCTGATATAATTCCTATTGCAAATATATGTGTACATTTGCTCTGCTGGTCAGTCTGATATGGCGTATGTCTATCCAGGACTTCTTCCACGAGGGAGAGTACATCATCCGCGAGGGGGCCAATGGCGACACATTCTTCATCATCAACAAGGGGGAGGTAAGTACAGAGTCTCTACCATTGGAGGATGCTCAGTTCAGTGAATGCATGAGTGAGTAGATTACAACATAGGTTTAAGCAGTATTCCGGCCATATCACAGTGTGAAGGAACTGGGTGTCATGCTTAGTGGCCGTAGAGGGGAGCAAAATATGAGATGTTCTATATCAAACAAAAGGGGAATAAATTCTTGATTATTCAACATGTCAAATATTAATTATGTCAAAGGAAATCAGATAAGTGCCACAGCATTGTTTAAACTATGGTGTACCTATGTTGTACCCATGTTCCCAAATGTCATTGCACTGTGTGACGACTTCTGTGAAATAATGCTGCATATCGGAAATTTAGTAAATTTATATAAATAAATATCCATTATTGATATTTATGATGATACCCATGTGGTTCAAATATTGAAAAGTTAAATATTGTTTATTATCTAATTTATTGGTAACTGTTAATACGCTAAACTGTCACTAACAACAAACTGATTCTTGCAGGTGAAGGTCACTCAGACAATACAAGGTTATGATGAACCGCGGGAAATCCGCCGATTGAAACGTGGTGACTACTTTGGTGAAAAAGCATTATTAAGGTAAAGAGGCATAGCATACTGTTATATAATTCATGTTCACATTGATTATATAACATTACACCAAGGCTGCCACACTAGATATTACCGCCAACAGCTGTCAGTATCATCCCTATACTACCAAATGATGTAAGTCCACAAGAAGGGTTGGCACATGCTTTTCAGTAGACTGTGTAACCTTATTTGATATGATCATGTTTGTTGCTGTTCCAAAAACTCTTAAGGAATGATTTCCCCAGAGATGGTGGAGATTGGAGCAGCCATAGATCTAAGTCCACATATACACATAAGCATTAAGGCAACACCAACATATATATTTTTGTAAAATTATGGCAAACCCTGATCTAAACATAACTGAACACCTTTAGAGATACCTTGGCCATGAAGTGAGAGCTACAGAACCTCCAGTTCAAAACGACCGTGAAGATCTGGGTTAGAACTGATCTTCAGTAAACCATGCTTGTCATAAGAGGCAACTAATGGGATCGGGTGGTCAGACTCGCTGACTTGGTTGACACATGTCATCTTATCCCAATTTCATAGATCGATGCTCATGCTGTTGATCACTGGATTGTCTGCTGAGTCTGTTCAAAACCGGAATAAACTGATCAAGTTTCACCACATCATTAAAATGTTGAAACTCAGATGTCTGATCAGCACCATGAGCTGATGCCTCAGGAATGTCTTCCCTGAGAGGAGTTGATGCTCCAGATGCTGACTGCAGAGTCAGTGCTGATCCCTAGGTTGGCAATAAACGTTTCATACTGCATAATGTGACAGTCAGACCCATAGTGTGGGCTGGGTGCTGATCATTTTTAGATTTTTTTAAATGAACATTCTTCAAATTGTTCACATAGCACCAATTACTGGGTACTGATTGTTAATGTCAGTTTCAATATTAATGTGATGGTAGCACCTGGTCTTCTGTTTGCCTACTCTTGTGTTGTGTTTGCTTCAATGAATGACATTTTCCCTTCATAGCACAAAACAGTGGAAGGGCCATTTTAATACTCACATGTGTGTTTGCAGGATTCCATAAGCTTTACATTCTACATGATTTCCTTGTAGCGAAGACTGCCGGACGGCCAGCGTGATAGCCCAGGCCCCTGGAGTCGAGTGTCTTACCGTAGATCGAGAGTAAGTAGTTCTGCTGTTATACAGTTTGTACAAGAAGTAATCATTTTTCATGAAAGACTGAGTAGGTTTCTAAAATTCTCATGGCAAGATTCCGGTATTATCGTGGAGAGAACACCAAGAAACTGGCTTAAATTTCTGTCTCCATTTAGAAACTCCCACCTGTTTTGTTGTTGTGAGCAATGAACATGTTATCACAAGCTGCATCACTGTCATTCTCTTCATGAAAGTACTCAGGCTTCTTCTGTTTGTTCAAACTTGAGATCTGCTGCAAGTTGGTTGACGTTAGATGTGAGAGACTTCATATCTGATATACCTCCAAGATACCCTCTATACTTTTATGACATCCACGGTTTCCAACATGTCATGGCTGGTCAAGACATCCCCACATGATTGTATACACACAATAGATTTAGCTTTTAAGACTAAACGTTGAGGAATCTTTAAAACACATCATTGCTTGGCAGTCTGTTGCTAAGATTGAAGATCCAGATCATCAAACCAGAAGATCTTTGTTACTAAGCCAGCTTGCATTGCAAAGTTGTTCTGTATTTTGGCATGTATTTTCAAAAATAGAATTGATGTTATTAAATAAAAGATTCTAATAAGCTTGTTATTATGGTAAATAGATCAATATTCAGGGTATGAAATAAGGCCCGTCCGACCACCTGAGACAGCTAGCCAGCCCGATGGTCTGGTAAAAATTTTAGATTTTCCATACATCTGAGTTAATTCACCATATTTAGTCTGGTTAAATCCATTTGGGGCTGGTAACATTTTGAAGTTACCAGTCCTGATGTCTGGCTGGATTTTTGGCTTATTTCATACACTACAATATTGTTTTCTCTTTCAAACTTGAACTTCATTGGTGATGTGTTTTCCATAACCTGAGCCTGGAATGTTTTAACTAAAGTTGATAGAGGAATGAGACTTCCAGTTGTATAACGCTGGTCGTGTGTTTCCAGATATCTAAAGTGAAGTTACTAAGCTAGAAGTTCTTTAGACTTTTTTCTTATAGATTTGTGCTATAAACTTTCCTGTTTCCCAGTTTGCATTAGATATGTGTGAGGTCAACTATCACCTGATGTGGAATAGGGAAAGTGGTGTACGGTACATTTCTCTGACAGGAATGTTTGAGGGCTTTCAGGACATGGTGGAAAAGAGACTGCTTCTGTTTTTACAAACACCTTTCTGCGCAGTCATTGAAGCACCATGCCTTAGTTCCATGCGGCTCCCAAAGCATCACATTCAATACTGATCCTCAAGTTGGCCCTGGAATTAAGACAGATGAAAAACATATAACTCTGCAGTTGAAAAATATATTACTCTGAAGGTGATATAGATTTGCACTTGTTCAGCAGCAGTGATTCTCATTCTCATAATGGCAGCCATCTTTAAAAAGGCAAACTACATCATGTTTGATGGAGTGTATATGTGAAAATGAGTGGATGTTTTAAAGCTTTCTTTCATGTTCTGATTCCATGAATGCCATTTATGTACCCAGTGGAGATAGAAATATGTATTGATTTCCTTTGGGGAGAAAACTTGCTGTGCCATCATGGAATTAGACTTTGGTCAACCATATCCTGCTATGAGTGGTGAGTTCCACAATATGGAGGCTCAAAACACCCATTTCATTACGAGTTAAAAGCTTGAATAAAATGCGGTTTCCGTAGGAAGGGTTTCATTATGTTATTGTGATGTGACTCAGTGCATGCATTGTTATGATTACGCCGACACTGCACACCGCTCCCACCATTATGGTGCTGTCTCACGTTCACGTCTTTCCTGGGTCTGGGAGAACTTCTCCCATATGCTTGCAATAAAAACCAATTTCTTCTGTACTTGATTAATGTGAACCTTGTTGGGAGGGAGGATTTTTCTCTTTCAAGAGCAATGACAGACCAATCATAGATGAGGAATGGCTTCAGAACAGTGGGAGGGATTCTGTGCTGCATAGGGCCGCTACAATGTCATGGTTATTCAGTTCCATACCGTCAGTCAACACAATGAAGGACGGATTTTCAGAACCATAAACCACTCAGTGTCCTCTTCAACCGCTTCCAGCTCAGAATAATGAGCGTTACTGGACATGTTTAGCCATATGGGAGAGTGAATATGTCTTTGTTCAAGGTTTCCATGACATTTTCTCCATGTCATGGCATTGACATGTCAGTACCTCATTGTCTAAGGTTTCCATGACATTTTCTCCATGTCATGGCGTTGACATGTCAGTACCTCATTGTCTAAGGTATTAATGACATTCTCTCTGTCAGGATGTTGACATGGCAGTACCCCATTGTCTAAGGTATTAATGACATTCTCTATGTCAGGTTGTTGACATGTCAGTACCTCATTGTCTAAGGTATTAATGATATTCTCTATGTCAGGATGTTGACATGTCAGTACCCCATTGTCTAAGGTATTAATGACATTCTCTATGTCAGGTTGTTGACATGTCAGTACCTCATTGTCTAAGGTATTAATGACATTCTCTATGTCAGGTTGTTGACATGTCAGTACCTCATTGTCTAAGGTATTAATGACATTCTCTATGTCAGGTTGTTGACATGTCAGTACCTCATTGTCTGAGGTATTAATGACATTCTCTATGTCAGGTTGTTGACATGTCAGTACCTCATTGTCTGAGGTATTAATGACATTCTCTCTGTCAGGATGTTGACATGGCAGTACCCCATTGTCTAAGGTATTAATGACATTCTCTATGTCAGGTTGTTGATATGTCAGTACCTCATTGTCTAAGGTATTAATGACATTCTCTATGTCAGGTTGTTGACAAATCAGTACCTCATTGTCTAAGGTATTAATGACATTCTCTATGTCAGGTTGTTGACATGTCAGTACCTCATTGTCTGAGATATTAATGACATTATCTATGTCAGGTGTCTGAGGTATTAATGACATTCTCAATGTCAGGTTGTTGACATGTCAGAACCTCATTGTCTGAGATATTAATGACATTATTTATGTCAGGTGTCTGAGGTATTAATGACATTCTCTATGTCAGGTTGTTGACATGTCAGTACCTCATTGTCTGAGGTATTAATGACATTCTCTATTTGATTCGGCTTGTTGACATGTCAGTACCTGTCAGGTATTAATGTTGTTTTCGCCTGTCACTGAGTTGTTTTCATGCCAAATATGATGAGTGATTCCAGCAAAGATTGATCAGTGTCCTAAAGATGCATGTTATGTCTCCAAATGTTTTCATGTCCTGATCAGATGGATAAAGATTTACTTTCTGGTTAAACAGTTAATGTTCCAAAATAATATAACTCAGCAGACTTAGGAAGTGTATTACTTTCACATTTTTTCTGCTTAATTTGTCCGGTATCCAGTTTCAAATGAGAAATACAGAAGATTACATTTAAGATTCAACAAAAAAATATCTGTTCATACACTTTTAGCTCACCTGGATTGTAGTCAAGTAAACTTCTGCTGCACCCTATCATCAGTCGTAAACATCTTCTTTTCAAAAACAATTGGAACCAATGAACGTGAAAATCAAATACTTGTTCTTATTGATTCCTACAACCTTCCTTCAAACCTGATTTTCAATGTTGGCTGTGGCATCTTTCTTGTGATGCCGCTGTTAATATCGAAAAATCATATTTATGCACATAGTCAGCCATTATTTTTAATACAAAATTTGATTCATGTGCATTTAGAATTTTAATTTTAACCTGGAATGAAATGTGGGATATGTGTAGTTAGTAGTAGAGTTCAAGGTTTGGGGAAAACTTTAATTTGACCATTGCACTTTGACCAAATTTCCTATTTGTGTACCTGATGAACCAGATTAGAAGAGCTGGTGATGGCCATTGCACAGTCATATTTGTGTTGGAAATGGAAAGAACTTGTACAGGTGTAGTTAGTATAGAGCTTCAACACATTTGATCTGTTCAATGTATGTTAAATTTTGGCTTTCTCAAAACAGGATGCTTGTAAATATTTAATGGCAGAACTTGATAGACTGTAGTGCTCTCACTGAGTACTTGGGACTGGGTCTGTTTCAGAAAGTATCAAGCCCTTTATTGACAATTCAAGAACTTAGAGGATATAACTTTCAGGCAGGCACATACTGTGCTTACTACAACACACATGGTATATGATGAAAGAAGATGTTTCACTGATGTGGTCAACTACGCTACCATTGAGAGCTTGTGTATATATGTAACAGCATTGATAATATTTCTACTCAGGTTTGCTACATATTTAGGTGAGCTACAGTGTCCATAGCACAATTTCAGGAGCCTATCCAGTTTTCTTTTCCAAATTTGATAATCTGGGACTATATTTTCGAAGCTTTCTTAGCGCTAAGATAGTCATAAGTGCCATACCTTAACATTAACTTACGACTATCTTAACCCTAAGAGAGCTTCGAAAATCTAGGTCCTGGTCTACAGAACTGAAATAGTCCCTACTGTAGTAACAGTCCCATCAATCAGCAATCACCAGCAACAAGCTGGGTGACAACTGATCAAGCTTGTCAGACCTGCTGTGTCAGTAATGTGAAGTTGTGACGTGGTGAAATTGGCTGCTTGAACCTGATTAATATGACAGGAGGCCCAAAAGATCCCTCAGCGAGCTACGCTATCACTACCCAGGGAACACGGGCAGACGGTTATTACTGTATATCGTATTGGTAACAGGATTGCTGGTCTGGGACTAAACCCATCTGTTTCTGTATAAGAAACATGCTGACATTGAATTAGCCAGCTGTGGCGTCCACTGCTCTCTGTGTGCCATGGTGCATGCAGCCTGTAATCACGGCAACCAGTGGGGCAGAGATGCAATCACGTCTCCACGCAGTCATCCAGCAGAGATGGTTATTACACTCTGCGTGGAATCAAAACATAAAATTATCCCGTGTCTGATTTCGGTAACCTTACCACATTCAACATGCTGGCATCCACCCAGCAGGAACACTGCAGTGCACATCAATATGTCTGATGGCAACATTCTTGCACCAAGACTAATTATCCAATCCCGTCTCAGTGGAGGATTATGACAACAATGATTCTATGTGATGTTACTCAAATTGACCATTCGATAACTCTGCATAATGGGCAATTGATCACGGAGACAAGACACTGCCTCGATATGCACAGACACTGATCGATGCACAGTGTTCAGCCAATACTTTGCCATATTGGCAGACAAATGTTTCTTCTGATAGACCTCATTGATCATCGGTTATGATTATCAGACATCACACCAGATAAAAATGTGTATTTATCATTTTGGAAAAATGATCAAAATCAGACAAATAAATGTGCAGGATATGTGCTGGGCTGAGCATGAGGCCTGATTGTCAGGTGGCTCTGCTTGTCATTGTTGTAATGTACACAGTGTCACTCACACCTGTGAGATTGGCCAACATCGTTCTACGATTTAAACAAATCCTAGGAGCAAGACTTGTATCAAGATGTGTTTGCGAAGTAAGAATTGAATGAATTTTTAAGAAAGGCTTGCATATGATGAAAAACAGCTATTAACAAATCAATATTATCTATGTCTATCTAGGTTACATAAATGCTTTACAATTGATATATGATCTGAATATCCTCACATATTGATTTCACAAAGTCTTGAGGAAAGAATTATTCCACATTTATACTTTTTCTATTGTAAATATTTAATAGTACACTTAAATTTTTAAAAGAACATAACATCTTATTCTCATTATTCTTTGAAAACCAAATAACAGAATGCATAAATTACAGATTATTTCAGTGAAAAAAACAGTTATTTCATATTGATCAGTACATTTCTGTCATTTAATGTTTTCTGCAATAAGAGATGGATTTGATAGAAACAGTGAAGTTTTTTACATGTTTGAAAATATGTTATTTCTTCAACAAAAATTACTGACATATTATACTCAAACTACAACAGATATGATTTTTATTGAGTCATATATGCATCCATTCTCTGTCAACTAATGTTCATTACAAGGGGGCCGTGGGGTAGCCTAGTGGTTAATGCATTCACTCATCACGCCGAAGACCCCGGGTTTAATTCCACACATAGTTACAAACAGTAAAACCCATTTCTGGAGTGTCCTGCCGTGATATAGCTGGAATATTGCTAAAAGCGGAGTAAAACCAAACTCACTCACTCACTCATTACAAGGCATCAATAGCAGTACTCTTGTCATGGCTGAAAATTATGGTGAGTTGGTGCACTGCTGATAACTTCACCCATGGTGTTGCTGGATTTGATGTAAGCAATATTAAATGAAATTTTGAATAGAATTAATTAAAAAAAGTTTAAAATCATAAGTATAGGTATACCCTAAATGCTTTAGAACCAGACAGTATGTTTACATGATTAAATTGCGTATCTAATTTCGTATTGGTAGACATGGTATTTCTTGTGAAAAGCAAGATTTATGGATGTCACCTTCTTTATTGTGAATAACACAACGTTTCGGAGTGTATGCTTGCTCCTTCATCAGGTGTTATTCACAATAAAGAACTTGACATCCATAAATCTTGCTTTTCTTATATATTCCACTTCTAAATGCCCTTCAAAGATTTGATGGTATTTCTTGTGTTATGACCACAGTCATTTATGTCCACGCAATAATGACTGTGCATTGGGGTAAAAACATTCCCAGCTATGTTGGGGCTTTGTAAAAGAAAAAATGCACTATACTCATGAAACACACATCTTCAGATATGTTGTCCGGAGTGGAAATAACTTTAAGATTGCTAGTGTACTCCGGTACAGTAGCACATGTAAAATCACTTGCCCTGATAATTTTTCCACTATACCACTATTTTTTTAAATAAACAACATAATTAATATTGGAAAGTCAACTGGACACGGTACAGTGTGATATACAAATTTGCTTGCCCTACAGAAAAAAACACTGGAGTCGGGCGTCGGGCAATGGGTTGTTTCCACCCCTGGTTGTAGAAATTGTCCATGTTTGTTTGACATGGATCCAGTATGTTTGATGGCATATCCTTGTTCCACAGATCGTTCACACAACTGATAGGGGAGGTGAATGAACTGAAGAATCGGGACTATGGAGATGAAGCCCGAGGTGCCCAAAGGTAGGTCCTCGGTGTTATCTTGTGTCTTCACTGTATGATGATACCTTGCAGACCAATGTACCATCCTTTCACAACGCTTTTGTTTTGTCTCACAGTGTTGTTGTGTGATTAAATGGCATGCATGTATTTCACTTGAATATATGTGTTTGTGATGTAACATGACTGTATTTCTGCACAGTTCACACAGAATATAAAGTCACAGGTTATGCTATACTGTCCCATTGTGTACAGGCACTCTTTACCATACCATATTTCCCTTCCATATACACCCCTCCCTCCTTACACATCCAGGCCATATTTCCCCACCATATACACTCTCCCTCCTTACACATCCAGGCCATATTTCCCCTCCATATACACCCCTGCCTCCTTACACATCCAGGCCATATTTCCCCACATATACACCCCTGCCTCCTTACACATCCAGGCCATATTTCCCCTCCATATACACCCCTGCCTCCTTACACATCCAGGCCATATTTCCCCACATATACACCTCTCCTGCCTCCTTACACATCCAGGCCATATTTCCCCACATATACACCCCTGCCTCCTTACACATCCAGGCCATATTTCCCCACATATACACTCTCCCTCCTTACACATCCAGGCCATATTTCCCCACATATACACCCCTGCCTCCTTACACATCCAGGCCATATTTCCCCACATATACACCCCTGCCTCCTTACACATCCAGGCCATATTTCCCCACATATACACCCCTGCCTCCTTACACATCCAGGCCATATTTCCCCACATATACACTCTCCCTCCTACACATCCAGGCCATATTTCCCCACATATACCTGCCTCCTCCTCTACACATCCAGGCCATATTTCCCCACATGTACACCCCTGCCTCCTTACACATCCAGGCCATATTTCCCCACATATACACCCCTGCCTCCTTACACATCCAGGCCATATTTCCCCACATGTACACCCCTCCCTCCTTACACATCCAGGCCATATTTCCCCATGTATACACCCCTGCCTCCCCTACACATCCAGGCTATATTTCCCCACATATACACCCCCTGCCATATTTCCCCACACATATACACACATCCAGGCCATATTTCCCCATTATGTACACCCCTCCTCCTACACATCCAGGCCATATTTCCCACACATATACACCCCCCTGCCTCCTTACACATCCAGGCCATATTTCCCCACATATACACCCCTGCCTCCTTACACATCCAGGCCATATTTCCCCACATATACACCCCTGCCTCCTTACACATCCAGGCCATATTTCCCCACATATACACCCCTGCCTCCTTACACATCCAGGCCATATTTCCCCACATATACACCCCTGCCTCCTTACACATCCAGGCCATATTTCCCCACATATATACTACCTCCTTACACATCCAGGCCATATTTCCCACATTCCTGCCTCCTTACACATCCAGGCCATATTTCCCCACATATACACCCCCTGCCTCCTTACACATCCAGGCCATATTTCCCCACATATACACTCCCTGCCTCCTTACACATCCAGGCCATATTTCCCTCACATGTACACCTCCTCCTCTCCACATCCAGGCCATATTTCCCCACATGCCCCCCTGCCTCCTTACACATCCAGGCCATATTTCCCCACATGTACACCCCCTGCCTCCTTACACATCCAGGCTATATTTCCCCACATACACCCCCTGCCTCCTACACATCCAGGCTATTTCCTCACATATACACCCCCTGCCTCCTTACACATCCAGGCTTATATTTCACATGTACACCCCTGCCTCCTTACACATCCAGGCTATATTTCCCCCATATACACCCCCTGCCTCCTCTTTACACATCCAGGCCATATTTCCCCACATATACACTCCTGCCTCCTTACACATCCAGGCCTGCCTCCTACACATCCAGGCCATATTTCCCCACATATACACCCTCCCTTGCCTCTACACATCCAGGCATATTTCCAGCTCTCCTTACACATCCAGGCCATATTTCCCCACATATACACCCCCTGCCTCCTTACACATCCAGGCCATATTTCCCTCACATATACACTCCTGCCTCCTTACACATCCAGGCTATATTTCCCCACATATACACTCCTGCCTCCTTACACATCCAGGCCATATTTCCCCACATATACACCCCCTGCCTCCTTACACATCCAGGCTATATTTCCCCACATATACACTCCTGCCTCCTTACACATCCAGGCCATATTTCCCCACACATATACACCCCTGCCTCCTTACACATCCAGGCCATATTTCCCCACATATACACCCCCTGCCTCCCTTACACATCCAGGCCATATTTCCCCACATACACCCCCCTGCCTCCTACACATCCAGGCCATATTTCCCCACATATACACCCCTGCCTCCTTACACATCCAGGCCATATTTCCCCACATATACACCCCCCAGCACTATGCCTCCTCCTACACATCCAGGCCATATTTCCCCACATATACACCCCCTGCCTCCTTACACATCCAGGCCATATTTCCCCACATATACACCCCTGCCTCCCACATCCAGGCCATATTTCCCCACATATACACTCCTCCCTCCTTACACATCCAGGCCATATTTCCCCACATATACACTCTCCCTCCTTACACATCCAGGCCATATTTCCCCACATATACACCTATCCCTCCTTACACATCCAGGCCATATTTCCCCACCATATACACCCCTCCCTCCTTACACATCCAGGCCATATTTCATCATGTTTCCTTTTCAAATCATATTTGCTCTTCCCAGCTCATCCACCTTCTTTCCTTATCTGAGCATGCCAGAACCAACCCAAGCCTCACCCCCCACCCTGCCTCTCACCCCAACCCCTGCCTCAGCTCCTGATCCCACCCTAACCACAGCCTTCCCCAACCCACACCCCCAACTCCAGGCTATATTTCCCACATATACACTCCTGCCTCTACATCCAGGCCATATTTCCCCACATATACACCCCTGCCTCCTTACACATCCAGGCCATATTTCCCCACATATACACCTATCCCTCCTTACACATCCAGGCCATATTTCCCCACCATATACACCCCTCCCTCCTTACACATCCAGGCCATATTTCATCATGTTTCCTTTTCAAATCATATTTGCTCTTCCCAGCTCATCCACCTTCTTTCCTTATCTGAGCATGCCAGAACCAACCCCAGCCTCACCCCCAACCCCTGCCTCGCCCCAACCCCTGCCTCGCCCTGATCCCACCCTAACCACAGCCTCACCCCAACCCACACCCCCAACCCCAGCCTCACCCCAACCCCACCCTCACCCCAACCCCACCCTCACCCTAATCCCACCCTAACCACAGCCTCACCCATACCCCAGCCTCACCCCCAACCCAAGCCTCAACCCCAAGCCCAGCCTCACCCTGATCCCACCCTAACCACAGCCTCACCCCAACCCCAGCCTCACCCTAACATTAGCCTCATCCTAATCACAACCTAATCCCAGCCTCACCCTAACCCCAGCCTCACCCCTAACCCCAGCCTCACCCTCACCCTGGACCCATTATACAAGTTAATCTCAGCATGCAGTCAACTCCAATGCTGAAATTTGGCAAGATTGCCTTCAGCTGGAGACAATATCCATCAAAAGTCTCTCCGCTCATGACTATTCCAATCCCTTTCTTGCCTCCGTGTGATATTATCAGAGATCCTTAGATGGTCATCTTCCTGCTGCTGCTGATACCTTCACCCATCACCATCTGTCCTGTCACTGTATCAGGAGACACAGACACACATGCCAGTCAAGTACAGGACATTTGTCTCTCCAGTTCCTTATACCTGTGCCGAGTTTCAATCCACTCATGATCACTCCCAGTCTTATCAAATTCTTTCCTGATCCTCAGGATGTCAAGAATCACCAAGCCAATAAAAGAACATCAAGGATCAGGTGTAGTCCGTTTGGAGAAAGTTAACACAAAGTAAATCCTTGACATCTGTAGCTTGATTTTTGACCATTAGAATGTACTGGATGCCCTTCTTGTGGCTTGTGCTGCTCTCTCGCATGCTGCCTGACAGAGCTAGTCACTACATACATGGTCCCTATATTTCAGATATTATGCATTTCCTGATTTTGTGAAATCAATTGATTTTGCTTACTTGTAACAGATTGCATTCTGTAATACATCATGAAAGGAGATTGAATATTGCATGTAGTCAAGTCTTCCCCTCAGATGCTGCTCTCATGGCTGGTGCTTAGCATGTGACAGGCAGGTTAAGACTGTTAGGCCCAAGTAATGCTGCTCTTGATCTTCCTCTGACAAGACTGCCCTCTACATGCATGTGATGTGGATTGAGTTGACCTCCTGTGATCCTAGGCCTTAAATACATTAGGAGATGGTTCTGGAATCAGTGGACCTGACAGGTGCTCTACTTGTTCACCAGTTTGCTAGGCTCTCCATTATTTATCTATACCTGATCAAATAACCAGAATCTTAACGGCTTGATCTTCATGTACACTTGTATGTGTGGATTAATTCAGTATGACACTTAATAACCAACCTTTGTATTATCATCTATAACAAGATCTGTTAGAACTTGACATGTCACTGACAGATGGCCTAAGATATCTCTTAAGCAATGAGCAAAGTCAGCCAATTAACTGTCAATCAATTGCAGGCAGTGAGAAATCAAATGAAGGATCTACTCGGTAAATTCCAAATTGGGCATGACAGATGGCAGTGTTGCCAGACAGTATAAGTCAAGAAACGACAATGACATCATATGCAGTGTATCAAGCCAGATTCTTCCAATATGGAAGATATTTGACACACCTAACACACCAGAGCATGGAAACTGAGGGACTTGTTTATAAAAAATATATAAATTACAGCAGAAAACATGGTTTTGTGTCATAAATCCCTAGAACCTATCACAGTAGTCATTTGTTTCAATAAGAATCCCTTGGCAGCTATACATTGAGCAAGTTATGAAGACTTTCCTTACTCTTCAACAGCATCTGACAGCAACATTGTTTAGAATAGAGGCCTTGATTCCCCTCACAGACAGTGGGTGTCCCAGACTTGTCAATAATTATAGCATTGCAGTGATACAGTAAGGTGATGTTTGTGCCTGTGTCTTGCAGCGAGAGGGCAGCTCCCACTGGGTTTAGTCAGGCAGAGCCACCAAAGGCAGCTGATGAACTTATAAAGCCTCTAAAGTAAACATGAACTTTGGTAGCTAGTAGTAGCTCAACAGTATGGACTCCTAGGCCCTTCTAGACAATACTGTAGTGCTGATAACATATTTTAGATAGAGTTCTTCTTTGAACATTTTTATTTCTACTAGAATTAGTCCTGTTTCCTAAGATTAAGTAGAGCTGTTCTAAGGTTATACATGCAACAGTAATTAAGAAACTGTGTCCCACTTGGACATCTCAGGCAGACGGTATCTAGGATATGTCCTATGTAGTTTTGGGAATGTTGAACTGATTAAGTCTTGAGAAACCTTCCTGTAAGGTCAGATCACTGGAATGGACAGTTACAAGCTAGTTCATGGAAGGTGTTAGTAGTTTTGGACAGCGCACAACCAGATTCTCATCATATTTTTAACTTTGTCATATTTAGCGCTGAACACATGTATTTTGTACATGTTTGTAGCCATGTGACAATAATTTGTTCATGTGTCCTATTTTTTAATGTAAAAGGCTACAGAAAAAGTGAATAGGTAATAAAAACCCTGATACAGATATGTCATTTAGCATACATTTCCTCACAGTATTGTATTGGCACAGGTATTGAAAAGTATGGTACTTTGGTTCAATTATCACAGATCTAGAGCATTATTGCGCTGTTCAAAACACATCTCTGTTAAATGTCAAAACATTATTCTGCTGCAGATTTAAGATTCTTTATAAAAGTTCTCCTCGGTATTAAAAATTTCATCTTCTTTTTGTTACTGCAATTTGAGATGCTCGTTGTAACGTAAGCTTGCTTGTTCTGTAGCTGGTCTCCTCCAGAGCAGTAACAGTAATAGCTCTTGTGATAGGCCAGGGACAGTGGAACAGTCCTTTAAGTTCCCTTACTTGTAATGGTGTGGGTTGAGGCTTTAGTAAGCAGTAAGCAATGCCTGCTTGGGGTGTAGGGTCTCCAGAAACATCTTGATATCTGGGTTGTTGTTTGAGAATGCAGCTTACTGTTACTTTGCTGTAAATCAAGGTTAAAGTAGAAGAGTAACAATAGTCTCAGCTTAAGACCATGGTGGAATGAAACAAAGTGTATAGATACATTGTGTACCTACCATGTAGTCACACAGTGAGGGTGAACCTTGACGATTCTCTTGCAAGGCTTTCCTATGTTAAGCATTGACTAAGTTAAGGCTAGGTTTTGTGAGGGTTTAATTATAAAGAATCTTTTCAAACTATTTGTTTCATTCATATTGAAGAATTTAAATTGAATCACTCTTTAGCTAGCTTTTGTATTGTAAGGTCAAGAAAGTTTGAGTGAATTATTGAGTAAAAGTTTATTATGCAGACATACATGTGATTTGGAATCTTATATAGTAATGTAATTGCATCCCTCAAATAGTTTCTCTGTGAGTAGATGTCAATTAACATTACCTATTCATAAGATAGAAAGGAATCAATCATGTTAGATGTACACAGTCAAGCTTGAGTATCTGATGAGCAGAGGGGTGTCAGGTTCAAGCACACAGGCCATGTGTACCTCTGTACCAGCAGACAGCCATGATAGACTTAATTGTCAGCTGTCTATTGATTAACATTTACAGACAACCATGAACATACACTGATTGACTATAGCTCAGTGAAGGCAAGCGTTGGGCTATCACATTGTGACCACCTGTGACCGATCAGAAGGCACCCTCAAGGGTTTCAATAGTGTGTAGACACGTACCAGGAGATTCATGTAGTGTATCATAGTGATTGTACATGACATTCATCAGTATATCATAGTGATTGTACATGACATTTATGCAGTATTTCATAGTGATTGTACATGACATTGTACATTAAATGTGTGTGTTTGTGCTGTTATACTGCACCCTTGTGTGGGAACAAATGTGTGTTTGTGTGTGATGAAATACTGTACCTGTGTGAGACAACAAGCACCTGTGTTTGTGTGTCTTTTGTAATGCTGCATATCTGTGAGGGAATGAGCACCTGCTACGTGCCTATTGTACATTAAATGTTTGTGTGTCTTTTGTAATGCTGCATATCTGTGAGTTAATGAGCACCTTCTAAGTGTCCTTATTGTCCATTAAGTGTGTGTGTGTGTGTGTGTGTGTGTGTGTGTGTTGTAATAGTACCCCTGCTAACCACATGTACTTTATGACTTGCTAACATTACAGACAGAGCGGCACCGAGACCTCACTGCAGACGTTACAGCAAGAGAAGGTGGATGCCGAATTCCGTCACGTCAAATTAGAAGATATTGACATCATAGCAACACTTGGCATGGGCGGCTTTGGGCGTGTGGAATTGGTAAACCTTTATTGTTAACTTGCAGGGAGTAAACATGGGGCTGGCTGTTTTGGTATGTATAAAAGAACAATCAGGAGGTTTGCAGCTGTAGAATGGTTGTACCACTGACTGAAACAGGTCAGATCTGTGGACACAGTACTCACCATCCTCCAGCCCACAATGGAACCATGGCTGCAGTTGCCTTTGAAGTGCAATTTATTGAACATGTTTCCAGTTTGGCAAAGAAACGTTTCCTCAATGTAGAATCAGCAGACGTCTGATTTCACCTTTCATAACGCCCACCTACAGTTTGCTCCCGAAACTATGTGTCATAACGCCATCATCTGTAAGCCTTTAATCTGTTGGTGTATGGACGAAACAGCTGACCACTCTCTGGCCCTCCCGTTCCCACTGTGATACAAACTACTGCATCGTGCTGGAAAGAAAATCAATTCCTCAGCAGAATTTTAAACCAAAAAGCTCTTATGAAATTCTCTGAAGCTTTTTACTAGATTGATGGAAGTAACTCCATTACACAATGTTATGCTAAAGTGCAGTAATCATCCAACTCTACTCCTTGAAATCTGATCAGCTTCACTTGAGTTGTCTCCTCCATGTAAACTGTTGTTCTGCTCAGAAGTATCAGACAGGGGATGTGATGGCTACACATAAACTGACTGGAGCAGATTCACTGGCTTGTGTTTCATCACGAGATTACATCAGGTTGTAGACCTGCTAGAAAATAGCCTGGAAACTCAGACTGGGGCCTTCATTGTTACAGTAATTGATTTAGGGAGAAAACCAACCATGGAAATTGCTTACACATTATAAGTGAGTGATCTCAGTAATCAGGTCAATATCCACTGTAATGGCATTGCTGCTGTTTGGATATCATGGACAAACGTGTTTACCGAGGGTGCCATAACTGAGTTCAGTGGCCAGTATCAGTGTCACAAGCATCACAGTGTTTCCCTTGTTAGCCTATTACTTACCAGCTTTGTTTTAGGGATGGGGAAGTGGGTAAGTAGTACCTTGGGTGGGTACACTGGCACCAGCTTTGTTTTAGGGGTGGGGAAGGGGGTAAGTAGTACCTAGGGTGGGCACACTGGCACCAGCTTTGTTTTAGGGGTGGGGAAGGGGGTAAGTAGTACTTGGGGTGGGTACACTGGCTGATTTCCCTGGCTGACTCTCAAACTGCTTCCCAACATTGGATCCATAACCTTAGAAACCTCATGTGAACTGTTTTCCAAAGGCCAACACGGATTACATGTACTCTTTATGTGGTCAAATAGGTAGCTATTGTCTTTCTAGTAATTTGTAGTAACCAAAATATTGATTGTGGCAAGGTAGTAATGGTCTGTTTGACTGCTAGATTACTACTAAATATTAAGTGCGTGACTTCCATAATTATAAACATTTCTGCTGAAAGTTGTCCATTGTCCAGTCCAGGTCATCTGTTAGAGGTATTGTGGTCATATTCATGTAGATCTGACCGTCAACATCACACATCAATTGTGTCCAGCAACCACTATTTTTTGTAACACGTCATAGGTGTTTCTTCAGTGGTGTTGATCTGAAGCCATTCCCCTCCACAGTATTGACCCACATCAGCCATTAACACCGGCCTTGTGAAGAGCCATCAGGTGTTGGTGGAGGTGCTGCTGTTAGAGGACAGGCATTGATGCAGCTACTGCACTTGAATCAGATGTGACAAGAACTTAAAAATAACCAGCTTCCAAAACTATTTCTACAATTTAAAAACCCTTAAGGCTTGTTTTCATTTAAAGTAGGGTGCCATGACTTTGTTTCCACTTCTCAGTCTTCTATATTGAATTCATGGTTGCTGCAGAACAATCCAAATATATCCGACAAGAACAACATCAGCATTCTTTACACATTCTGTAAGAGGCTAATGCAACAAGGGCAGCATTATTTTCTTCTTCTTTTTTTGAAGGGATCTAAATCTGGAAATAATAAACTAAAGTTTGATTATCATTTGCTTTAAGGAAATTTTGGAAATTAACTTCCAGTCAATACTGGTTTAAGTTAAATATTTATTAGGTTTTTCTGTTTTTTGGTATTGTTGTTGAATACTGAATGTATGACAGTGCATTAGAGTTAAAACGGTTAAAACTTGGTTGATAATGCTTCGCACCTTGTATCTATTCAGCTTATGAGTACACGGTGCAAGGCAAATTTTAGTGTTCATGACTACAATTAGTACAGAAGCCACTCTCACTCACTTGTGCTTCCTTCCATACAGGTTCAGCTGGCCGGAGACAGAAGCAAGACATTTGCGTTGAAGTGCCTTAAGAAACAGCATATTGTAGACACTCGGCAACAGGAGCATGTGTTCTCCGAGAAGAAGATCATGATGGAGGCCACCACTCCATTCATAACAAGGTACACCCTGAAACAAGACCCCTAGAGGTATCATGTAGACGGATACAGCACAAAGTCATCCATCCCCTCCAACTCATTTTCTGTTATGTGGTGTATTGTCTTCAGTTTCTGTTCAGTACATACTGGACCTGGGTTTGATTATATAAAAGTGATGGCCATTAGTATTGTTTTTTATACTTATCAAACCTTACCATAAGTTCCAGAATAACAGGGGCAGTGGGGTAGCCTAGTGGTTAAAGCGTTCGCTCATCATGCCGAAGACCCGGGTTTGATTCCCCACATGGGTACAATGTGTGAAGCTCATTTCTGGTGTCCCCCGCCGTGACATTGCTGGAATATTGACAAAAGCAGTGTAAAACTAAACTCACTCACTCAGTCCAGAATAACATATGTCTCAGTCAACTATTAACTAAAATTTGCAGGAAATATATGGTGTGCTAAATGTGACAACCGTTGACAGGCACACTCTTAATAGCACCTAGAACTCAAGTGGAATCATAAACCTTCAAACAATTCTTAATGACAAAAGGCTTCAAATGATCCTCAATAATGAAAGGCTTCTAGTTATTTTTTATAACGATAGGCAAAATTCACATGAACCTAGTGTGAAGACTTTGTACTGAAGATACTTGAAGCAGAATATTTAGTTGTGCCTGAAGGTCTGACAGATCCTGCTGGGGTTTAATTCAGACGTGACGGGAACCTCCGCTGTCTCAAACAATCTCAACACTTGTGGCATGACTGTGTGTAGATAAACTGAAGTAGAATGCTGTGGGAATCTGGTCTGTGCATGGTCTGGTGGGGATCACTTGTTCCTGGGTCTGTAGTATCAAAAGGCTTCAAGAGATAGTACTTGGGACAATATATGCATCTGTGTGGGGTGTCCATGCTAAACTGTGGCATAGTATCTCACTATCTCTATGATTTGATGTTAAACCTCATGACTTGAATATGCATGCATGGTGCTATGTAAATGTAATAATCTTGAATTCGATGTTAGCCCTCATATAACATCACCACCTTCAAACATGGTAAAATGGAGAAATACTGATACACAAGGAGCAGTAAGCAAGCAGAGGTTTGTGATCAATCATTTTAGATATTGGCCAAATTTGTGAAACTGCATTTGCTGAACCCTGGGGCAGGGCCTGATCCAATTCATTACCTGAACATAAGGGTCACTACTGCCCAGCACAAGCCACTCCACTGACTGTGTTAGCCGCAAGATTAAGTTTTGCCTCAAGTCATGAATCAGTAATGACCCATAGTTGAATAAAGGCCAGTAGCAAAGTGTTCGCTTTGATTTGGCAGTGAAGTTAATAAAGTACAGCACATTGAACAAGAGTTGCAGTGATGCTTGTACGTCTACTTATGTATCAAAAGCAATTTGTGTATAGGATTGGGAATTGTTTGTACCTGTGTTATCCTGTGTATACCTGGCCAAGGAAAATAAGTGATGTATCTGAGCACTGCTGATGCATGATATTACTCTGGTGCCTTGTTGGTAATGCATGATATTACTCTGGCACCCACCTGGTGATGCATGATATTACTCTGGCACCCACCTGGTGATGCATGATATTACTCTGGTGCCTTGTTGGTAATGCATGATATTACTCTGGCACCCACCTGGTGATGCATGGTATTTCTCTGGCACCCACCTGGTGATGTATGATATTACTCTGGCACCCACCTGGTGATGCATGATATTACTCTGGCACCCACCTGGTGATGCATGATATTACTCTGGTGCCTTGTTGGTAATGCATGATATTACTCTGGCACCCACCTGGTGATGCATGATATTTCTCTGGCACCCACCTGGTGATGTATGATATTACTCTGACACCCACCTGGTGATGCATGATATTACTCTGGTGCCTTGTTGGTAATGCATGATATTACTCTGGCACCCACCTGGTGATGCATGATATTACTCTGGTGCCTTGTTGGTAATGCATGATATTACTCTGGCACCCACCTGGTGATGCATGATATTTCTCTGGCACCCACCTGGTGATGTATGATATTACTCTGGCACCCACCTGGTGATGCATGATATTACTCTGGTGCCTTGTTGGTAATGCATGATATTACTCTGGCACCCACCTGGTGATGCATGATATTACTCTGGTGCCCTACTTGTAATGCATGATGTTACTCTGGCATCCTGCTTCTAGTGCAGGTAGGTCCTCTGGAACCCTGCTTCTAGTTCAGGTAGGTCCTCTGGAACCCTGCTTCTAGTTCAGGTAGGTCCTCTGGAACCCTGCTTTGGCATCCTGCTTCTAGTGCAGGTAGGTTCTTGTGAATACACAATACCATTTAGAAAGTGGTCAAATGTAACATATGTTATATTTGGGATTACACTTTCTTAGTAAAATACAGATTCTGGTACTTTTGTTGGGCTGAGTCTCATCTGGGATTTGAACCCACACCATCAGTCAGGCACCTAATTGCCAACACACAAAGTCAGACGCCTAATCCACTCAGCCACCGTGGCTACCTCTGTAACGTGATTTTAACGTTATATTTTGGATTACTCTTTCTTAGTAAAGTACAGACTCTAGTACTTTTGTTGGGTTAAATCCCATCCAGGATTCGAATCCCCACCATCAGGGTCAGGCACTTATTCACCAGCACTCAAAGTTAGATGCCTAACCTGTTCAGCCACTGCGGTGTCCTTGTGGGTAATCTGGCACTCTGCTTGTGTCCGTACTTTATCTCAATGAACAAGAGCTATGTAAAAAAAGAGTTTATGATACAATAAAAATGTTTTACAAATATGAGTTCCAATCAAAACTGTCTTACTGTCCCTTTAAACTATTGTCCATGTGTCAGGGAAAATATATCATTAGCCGTGACAAAGAGTAATTTCACAAAAACTTAGATATGCAATAGCATAACATTTTAGGATTTTATTCTGAAAAGTTTTTTTTGATAATCACTCTGTTTTTTCTGTTTTACAAAAATGTTTGAAAATATGCATTACAAACTTCATCAGGGCTTGAATGAGCATTCATTGTACAGAACACTGTTTCTTCGGTCTTGTTTAGCCATTTATTATTCTTTATCTTGGGTTATTTTGGCTGTGTGTGTGTGGTTGTGTGTTTCATTTATCATTATTTTATGTAGTACCATTCATAAATTGAAAAAGGTGGTCGTCTTTTAATGATAATTCTAAAACTACATCTACTGTAAATACATTACGTTTTCATGGTTTAGTCCTTGCTGTGAGGGAGCCTACGTGAGCTACTTTATGTTGTCAGTGTTAAAGTGGATATAAACAGATGTTCATCACAGTTATTGATTCCACTTCATTCTCCAGCTAGTTGTGTTGATATATTACTGTAATTAGCATCAATGACATTTGGAATCCAGGGAACTCGGGCTCAGGTTTTCAGGTAGACAGAAGAGCGATTACCACAAATCAGCAATAGAATTATTTTGTAAATTAAAGGTGCACCAAAAATAACCACAGTATGATGAAAATAGGCGCATGCTTATGATGGTAAAAAAATATTAATATTAATTGATGTTATGTTCTTGGTTTCCTTGGAAACCAATTTGGTTTAAATTGCTTTGCCTAATTTAGTAAAGAAAGTAACAGCAACAGACTGAACTTAATAATGATTGTCATGCAACTGCTTTTGTCTGCTATAATTGCAACGAGTGAAGGGCCATGCAATCTGGATAAACATCCTGCTCACGCTTAAAGAGATTCCTTGTTTTCATTTACCAATTTTTTTCAAATATCATCTCAATGTTTGACATTTATTGTTTGACATTACTTGATGGAATATGAAACAGTAGTGTAGGGCATGGTGTTGGAGAGGGATGCCGAAGGTGGACTTGAGTCTACATGGACAGCAACGACCGTCCACTTCACATGGTACTACAGCCAACAACAGATAGATCAATAAAGAATTGATGTCTGCTGTTAGACATGTGATAGCATCCCCATTACGCTGCTGTCGCTGCATTCTGGCACGGTGGCCATGACGATGTAGCCTCACTGAGCTGGTCTCCTGTAATATGGTGGTATTTGATGACAGGATGGAAATATACCAGTCGTCATTGTAAGCCCTGTTGATATCTGTATGACACACACTGAGAATGATGAAGATATATGAAACACAAAGCCGGAGATGATGACTGACTTTTATCTTGTTTAATGCAACTAATTTGCGATAGAATTGAGCCAACATTGACATGAGTAGGATACTACATTTAAATTCTAGACTTATCACACTAGGAACATTGATGCCAGCATTAAGAGTCTCAAGTTTTCCTGGTTTGGTCTGAGTGTACTAGAGAGAGCTAAGATGAATGTTGGTAGATCCCTAATAGTAGGTTTTTGTTGATATTTTCTAAAGTTTCTGTAACTATTGCTACTTTTAACATGATAAGAAATATATTTGTGTAAATTGTATGATTGAAAATTTTCAGACCTGATCAATATCCCAATTTTAGTTCACCTGATAGTTAGGTTCAAATGGGGTTCTGGGGTTAGTTAATAGCATTGATTCATTGTGTATCAAGGAAAGGGGAACTGAAGTGTTTTAACATCATATAAGGGTTTGTTGCTCTTATATACTGATGTGTATGTGTGTGTGTGTGTGTGTGTGTGTGTGTGTGTGTGTGTGTGTGTGTGTGTGTGTGTGTGTGTGTGTGTGTGTGTGAGAGAGGAGATGCTTGTACTTGTACAGACTTATGCTGGTTTTTCAGTGCTAGTCCACTGTGATACTGACAGTACTATATATTATTGTCTTATGACATGCACAAGGGAATCAAACCACCACCCTGTCCACTGTGATACTGACCAGTACTATATATTATTGTCTTATGCCATGCACAAGGGAATCAAACCACCACCCTGTCCACTGTGATACTGACAGTACTATATATTATTGTCTTATGACATGCACAAGGGAATCAAACCACCACCCTGTCCACTGTGATACTGACCAGTACTATATATTATTGTCTTATGACATGCACAAGGGAATCAAACCACCACCCTGTCCACTGTGATACTGACCAGTACTATATATTATTGTCTTATGACATGCACAAGGGAATCAAACCACCACCCTGTCCACTGTGATACTGACCAGTACTATATATTATTGTCTTATGACATGCACAAGGGAATCAAACCACCACCCTGTCCACTGTGATACTGACAGTACTATATATTATTGTCTTATGACATGCACAAGGGGAATCAAACCACCACCCTGTCCACTGTGATACTGACAGTACTATATATTATTGTCTTATGACATGAGGGAATCAAACCACCACCCTGTCCACTGTGATACTGACAG
The DNA here is from genome assembly GCF_003918875.1 of Haliotis rubra. Taxonomy (NCBI): domain Eukaryota; kingdom Metazoa; phylum Mollusca; class Gastropoda; order Lepetellida; family Haliotidae; genus Haliotis; species Haliotis rubra. The sequence continues at coordinate 1,612,304 of NW_025766336.1, forward strand.
TACTATATATTATTGTCTTATGACATGCACAAGGGAATCAAACCACCACCCTGTCCACTGTGATACTGACAGTACTATATATTATTGTCTTATGACATGCACAAGGGAATCAAACCACCACCCTGTCCACTGTGATACTGACAGTACTATATATTATTGTCTTATGACATGCACAAGGGAATCAAACCACCACCCTGTCCACTGTGATACTGACAGTACTATATATTATTGTCTTATGACATGCACAAGGGAATCAAACCACCACCCTGTCCACTGTGATACTGACAGTACTATATATTATTGTCTTATGACATGCACAAGGGAATCAAACCACCACCCTGTCCACTGTGATACTGACAGTACTATATATTATTGTCTTATGACATGCACAAGGGAATCAAACCACCACCCTGTCCACTGTGATACTGACAGTACTATATATTATTGTCTTATGACATGCACAAGGGAATCAAACCACCACCCTGTCCACTGTGATACTGACCAGTACTATATATTATTGTCTTATGACATGCACAAGGGAATCAAACCACCACCCTGTCCACTGTGAATCAAACCACCACAAGGAATCAAACCACCACCCTGTCCACTGTGATACTGACAGTACTATATATTATTGTCTTATGACATGCACAAGGGAATCAAACCACCACCCTGTCCACTGTGATACTGACAGTACTATATATTATTGTCTTATGACATGCACAAGGGAATCAAACCACCACCCTGTCCACTGTGATACTGACAGTACTATATATTATTGTCTTATGACATGCACAAGGGAATCAAACCACCACCCTGTCCACTGTGATACTGACCAGTACTATATATTATTGTCTTATGACATGCACAAGGGAATCAAACCACCACCCTGTCCACTGTGATACTGACCAGTACTATATATTATTGTCTTATGACATGCACAAGGGAATCAAACCACCACCCTGTCCACTGTGATACTGACAGTACTATATATTATTGTCTTATGACATGCACAAGGGAATCAAACCACCACCCTGTCCACTGTGATACTGACAGTACTATATATTATTGTCTTATGACATGCACAAGGGAATCAAACCACCACCCTGTCCACTGTGATACTGACAGTACTATATATTATTGTCTTATGACATGCACAAGGGAATCAAACCACCACCCTGTCCACTGTGATACTGACAGTACTATATATTATTGTCTTATGACATGCACAAGGGAATCAAACCACCACCCTGTCCACTGTGATACTGACAGTACTATATATTATTGTCTTATGACATGCACAAGGGAATCAAACCACCACCCTGTCCACTGTGATACTGACAGTACTATATATTATTGTCTTATGACATGCACAAGGGAATCAAACCACCACCCTGTCCACTGTGATACTGACAGTACTATATATTATTGTCTTATGACATGCACAAGGGAATCAAACCACCACCCTGTCCACTGTGATACTGACCAGTACTATATATTATTGTCTTATGACATGCACAAGGGAATCAAACCACCACCCTGTCCACTGTGATACTGACCAGTACTATATATTATTGTCTTATGACATGCACAAGGGAATCAAACCACCACCCTGTCCACTGTGATACTGACAGTACTATATATTATTGTCTTATGACATGCACAAGGGAATCAAACCACCACCCTGTCCACTGTGATACTGACCAGTACTATATATTATTGTCTTATGACATGCACAAGGGAATCAAACCACCACCCTGTCCACTGTGATACTGACAGTACTATATATTATTGTCTTATGACATGCACAAGGGAATCAAACCACCACCCTGTCCACTGTGATACTGACCAGTACTATATATTATTGTCTTACTGACCATGCACAAGGGAATCAAACCACCACCCTGTCCACTGTGATACTGACAGTACTATATATTATTGTCTTATGACATGCACAAGGGAATCAAACCACCACCCTGTCCACTGTGATACTGACCAGTACTATATATTATTGTCTTATGACATGCACAAGGGAATCAAACCACCACCCTGTCCACTGTGATACTGACAGTACTATATATTATTGTCTTATGACATGCACAAGGGAATCAAACCACCACCCTGTCCACTGTGATACTGACCAGTACTATATATTATTGTCTTATGACATGCACAAGGGAATCAAACCACCACCCTGTCCACTGTGATACTGGCAGTACTATATATTATTGTCTTATGACATGCACAAGGGAATCAGTACTATATATTATTGTCTTATGACATGCACAAGGGAATCAAACCACCACCCTGTCCACTGTGATACTGACCAGTACTATATATTATTGTCTTATGACATGCACAAGGGAATCAAACCACCACCCTGTCCACTGTGATACTGACCAGTACTATATATTATTGTCTTATGACATGCACAAGGGAATCAAACCACCACCCTGTCCACTGTGATACTGACCAGTACTATATATTATTGTCTTATGACATGCACAAGGGAATCAAACCACCACCCTGTCCACTGTGATACTGACCAGTACTATATATTATTGTCTTATGACATGCACAAGGGAATCAAACCACCACCCTGTCCACTGTGATACTGACCAGTACTATATATTATTGTCTTATGACATGCACAAGGGAATCAAACCACCACCCTGTCCACTGTGATACTGACCAGTACTATATATTATTGTCTTATGACATGCACAAGGGAATCAAACCACCACCCTGTCCACTGTGATACTGACAGTACTATATATTATTGTCTTATGACATGCACAAGGGAATCAAACCACCACCCTGTCCACTGTGATACTGACAGTACTATATATTATTGTCTTATGACATGCACAAGGGAATCAAACCACCACCCTGTCCACTGTGATGTGATACTGACAGTACTATATATTATTGTCTTATGACATGCACAAGGGAATCAAACCACCACCCCACTGTCCATGACATGCACAAGGAATCAAACCACCACCCTGTCCACTGTGATGATACTGTACTATATATTATTGTCTTATGACATGCACAAGGGAATCAAACCACCACCCTGTCCACTGATACTGACAGTACTATATATTATTGTCTTATGACATGCACAAGGGAATCAAACCACCACCCTGTCCACTGTGATACTGACAGTACTATATATTATTATGACATGCACAAGGGAATCAAACCACCACCCTGTCCACTGTGATACTGACAGTACTATGCTTATGACATGCACAAGGGAATCAAACCACCACCCTGTCCACTGTGATACTGACAGTACTATATATTATTGTCTTATGACATGCACAAGGGAATCAAACCACCACCCTGTCCACTGTGATACTGACTGACAGTACTATATATTATTGTCTTATGACATGCACAAGGGAATCAAACCACCACCCTGTCCACTGTGATACTGACAGTACTATATATTATTGTCTTATGACATGCACAAGGGAATCAAACCACCACCCTGTCCACTGTGATACTGACCAGTACTATATATTATTGTCTTATGACATGCACAAGGGAATCAAACCACCACCCTGTCCACTGTGATACTGACAGTACTATATATTATTGTCTTATGACATGCACAAGGGAATCAAACCACCACCCTGTCCACTGTGATACTGACCAGTACTATATATTATTGTCTTATGACATGCACAAGGGAATCAAACCACCACCCTGTCCACTGTGATACTGACAGTACTATATATTATTGTCTTATGACATGCACAAGGGAATCAAACCACCACCCTGTCCACTGTGATACTGACCAGTACTATATATTATTGTCTTATGACATGCACAAGGGAATCAAACCACCACCCTGTCCACTGTGATACTGACAGTACTATATATTATTGTCTTATGACATGCACAAGGGAATCAAACCACCACCCTGTCCACTGTGATACTGACAGTACTATATATTATTGTCTTATGACATGCACAAGGGAATCAAACCACCACCCTGTCCACTGTGATACTGACAGTACTATATATTATTGTCTTATGACATGCACAAGGGAATCAAACCACCACCCTGTCCACTGTGATACTGACAGTACTATATATTATTGTCTTATGACATGCACAAGGGAATCAAACCACCACCCTGTCCACTGTGATACTGACAGTACTATATATTATTGTCTTATGACATGCACAAGGGAATCAAACCACCACCCTGTCCACTGTGATACTGACCAGTACTATATATTATTGTCTTATGACATGCACAAGGGAATCAAACCACCACCCTGTCCACTGTGATACTGACCAGTACTATATATTATTGTCTTATGCCATGCACAAGGGAATCAAACCACCACCCTGTCCACTGCACCATGTTTTAAATTTTCAAGTTGCTTATAATAAGGAGGGGCATGATAAAAAGAAGGATGTTATAAATGGAGAATAGCAGTAAGAACTGTAAGGAGTAATGTGTTAGTGTCCTATTTCTTGTTAAACATTCAGTTTATTAGGTTTTAATACCTGTGGTAAGTTTTTTAAGGCTGTTTGCTGTATGGGATGTTGAAGAATTTCATGATTTGTTTTGTGTTGTTGGTGCTCTTGGTTGTATCGAGCCCTCACTCACTCACTCACTCACTCACTCACTCACTCACTCACTCACTCACTCACTCACTCACTCACTCACTCACTCACTCTTACCCACATCAGTTTGTCACAAGTAACTCATGGAATAACCACACAAAATCAGACACTCTTGTCACTTCAAATTAAAATATGGCTTCCTGTATGATTTAACAAGTCATAGGCGTTGGACTGTCTTGGGAACATTGATCTTGGCACCAAGACTAATACAGCTTCTGTATCTAACATTACTTGTAGCGCTGAAATCACCTACTGCAGGTCATTCTCTTCCCACAGAGGTTACTTGTCATATCTTCCTACGAACCTCTGTTCTAATACGGCCCTTTCATTGTGCGAGTGTTCAGGATTCGTGATTGGTTGCAATCAGATTTAGTTGTGCAATCAGCGACGTTGTTTCAAAAGTGATCATTCGCAAGGCCTCGGTAATTTCCGTATGCTTTGGGAAAACTAGAACCTCGTCACCTGCACGATGCGCAAACGTTTCTTCTAGACAGAACTCAGTCATGTAATGGCGGATCGATGGCGTCTCCACTTTTTATATTTGTGGCCCCACATTTGCTTGTATTAGTCAGGTTGGAGCTAAGTCGATGTAACACGTTTTCTGATCGGATAGAAAGAAGGGAGATAATTCGTGTTGCGATATTTGGCAGATAGGGGATTTTACGAGAACCGGGAAATATGGCCGTATTAGAACAGAGGTTCGTAGGAAGACATGACAAGTAACCTCTGTGGGAAGAGGCCCCGTCAACCTTTACATTCACTAGCCCTAAAAACTGTTACAAGGCTTATAGTAGCAGATCAGTGTCAGTGTCTCCATCTATACTTGTTGTTGCAGATTGTTCAAGACTTACAAGGACAAGAAGTATGTGTACATGTTGATGGAGGTGTGTCTGGGTGGAGAGCTGTGGACAATCCTCAGAGACAGGTGAGCAGGGACTATCTTGTGTTACGGGTTTTCGGACACTTAAGAATGTTAATTGTTTTCCCCGGGTTGTGTTCAAGTATGTTGTGTTCTCCCATCCATCCTCACCAGAAGTAATTTTTATAACTTTAGCTCACCTTGCCTGAAAGCCATTGCATGTCATCCAATCGAAATTGAAATTTCAATATGGCTGATTGGTATCCATCTTTAATCCATCCACAATTAAAAGGGCCAGAGCTCTGAAACTTTGTGGGAGAGATATGATATGAAGTTTCAAGTTTATTGAAGGCATTTTAACTTGGAGTCTGAAACTGCATGGTTTTTTTTTGTTGTTTTTTTCACTTTATTTCTTTTTTACGCATTGGTACAGTTTTATCATTCATACACAACATTATTTCAAATACACAGCACAATAAGTAACAAGCATAAGTGAGATCGAGTAGGTTATGTAAATAAGTTGTGGCATGATGACCAGAAAGTCGTGAACTTGCTATATTTGCATACAGAGTATGCATTATATTTGTGGAGATTGTAACTGTGGTTTAATTTGGCTTTGAGACTTTCAAGGGTTGGACGTATATTTGCTAGTTTTCTGGAATATATATATTCCTTTGTTATGATAAATATCAAGTTCAGAACATCGTTACATTTTTCATGAAAGCCCAAAAGGATTGTTTTCGGATCCAGGTGTATAGTAGTGTCTGTTTTATCTTCAATCCAATTTAAAAGGTCTTGCCACAGCCTATTTACGTATCTGCATTCAAACATCAAATGAACAATTGTTTCTTTTTCAGCCTTGCAAAATGTACATAGTGGTGATTCTAATATATTATAGTTGTATAAGTCTTTATTGGTTGTGAGAATTCTGTGGACAATACGATATTGAAACCATCTTTCATTAGTGTTATGAACAGCTCTGAATGGTATAAAGTGATAGGTATTCCATAAGTCAGGTGGAAAACTGTGATGAAGGTCGTTTTCCCATTTACATTGATATCCTAAACTTGGAATAGATTTAGCCTTGTTTAGTAGTGTTGTGTAGAAAATATTGCAGCCTCTCTTATTTTCATAGAGTATTTTCACATTCGGGGGAATAAAGGGTAAATGTCTTTGCTTTGTCAATAGTGTAGCTTCTTGCTTTGAATATTGTTTTATTGAAGATACTAATCCCGCATATTCTAAGAAATTTGTCTCTACTCTATACATCTCTTTAAACTCAGTGAAAGACAGAAAGGATTCATCATCTTTTAGTACGTCATTTATAAACTGCATGTTTGTTCCCATCAAATGATGCCTCTCAAATATTTTCGAATTTTCAAAAAATAAATCATAAAATAATTCAGGTTGATATATCTGTAGTCAGCATTTGAGCTCAACACATTTTTCACATGTGTAAAATATGACATTGACCGCGGTCCTCAATTATCCCAAAATGCATTTCCTTGCACTGTAAACATGATATCATCAGAAATAAGTTCACCGACCAAACAACTGAAACTTCACATGCTTGTCCCCGACAATTATTACACCCCTGATTTGTTTAAGTTGAGATGAAAGCAATTTTGTCCTCCACTGAATATGAAGGTGAGCTCCAGTGTTGTGTCTCTACTTTATACATGTAGAGTTTCAGGTGTATCATTCCATGCTGTATCTGATTGTAACTGAAGTGTAAGCTGTACTGAAGCAGGATTTACTTCCGTGATGTGTCCATGGTGTTACCAACTGCAGCTCTTTGATGCTCTGGTCAAGCGATCCCTGACCTACTGTCAATACTTGTGGTAAAGGACCTGCAAAATGCGATGATGGAATTATGATAGTGTTGTTGAAACCTTGTTCATGAATGCATTCCAACACGTTAAATGATGCTGTCATAATTAGAAGAATTATGTTTTGCCACTAGGGGGAGTTTTGATGACAACATGACAAGGTTCTGTGTGGCGTGTGTCTTGGAGGCGTTCCAGTATCTACATAACAAAGGCATCATCTACCGAGACCTGAAACCTGAGAACTTACTACTTGACTCCAAAGGCTACGTTAAACTGGTAGGCATGACAAAGTAGGCAGAATAGGTGCTCAATACCCCTAACACACAGTGCTTACACACAGTATTCCATGCTTGTCCTCAGTCCCATTGCTTGTCCTCAGCCCCCTAGCTTGTCCTCAGCCCCCTAGCTTGTCCTCAGTCCCATTACTTGTCCTCAGTCCCATTACTTGTCCTCAGTCCCATTGCTTGTCCTCAGGCCCATTGCTTGTCCTCAGCCCCCTAGCTTGTCCTTGTCCTCAGGCCCATTGCTTGTCCTCAGCCCCCTAGCTTGTCCTCAGTCCCATTACTTGTCCTCAGCCCCCTGACAACCAACTGATTGTCTTGCCCACAGTCAATTAAATACATTACTATACATATTCACCATGCACACTACCAATTTCTCACTTTGACCCTTGTCATTGTGTTTGTGTCCAGATTCACTTCATATGATTTCATGCATAGTAATTAGATCATATGTATTCTAGGTTGACTTTGGATTTGCCAAGAAAGTTGGCTCAGGTAAGAAGACATGGACGTTCTGCGGTACACCTGAATATGTGGCCCCAGAAATCATCCTGAACAAGGGCCATGACCATGCTGTGGATTACTGGTCCCTAGGGATCCTGATGTTTGAGCTGCTGACAGGAAGGTGAGTGGCGAGGAGACACTGCGAGGTGATGGTGCTGGGATTCAGCTGATAAGGCGTGACAAAGGATGAGAAAGATGATAGTTACCTGAACCATGTTACAGCCCAACCCACCTCGCTCAAGGTCATTGACACTAATTATATGAAAGTCACTTTCATAATAGTTCAGTTAAGTTTCTGATTGCTTTCAGTGTTAGCAAATTAAGAATAGATATTGCTGACCAGATAGCCTATCTTTATTTGAACCTTGTTTTACTATTGGTGGTAGGAATGAGTCATCAACAGATTAATCTTTTTGTTGACATTCTGATGTTTCTTTCATTCTAACTAATTTGTTTGTACAAGAAGTTTATGCAAAACGTATTCTTCCAGCCCTCCTTTCTCCGGCTCCGACCCAATGAAGACCTACAATGTGATAGTAAAGGGCATTGATGTGATTGAATTTCCACGGAAAATTGGACGAAATGCACATACACTCATCAAGAAGCTGTGTCGAGAAAACCCAGCAGAAAGACTTGGTTACGGCAAAAATGGAATAATGGAGATTAAGAAACACAAGTGAGTTGCTAAGGTCATGCACATCCTTTCACAATCAGATGTACTCTGGTTTCTCAGTAGTAGGATCAGATGTTTGTCTACTGATGCTACCGATGAAGATGTAAGACATGGATGTGTGTATTGGTATCTGGTGCTGAATCAATATACAGATTCTGTATTGATGTTATCAATTATGGCAGTCAGGCTACAAGTATATGATCAATCATACCAGTCAGTCTATACAGATATGATGAATTATAACAGTGAGGTTATATAGATATAATGAATTATGACAGTCTATAACAATATGATGAATTATGGTGTTGAGTCGACAACAATATGATGAAATATGACAGAGAATCTATAACAATATAATGAATTATGACAGTCTATAACAATATGATGAATTATGACAGAGTATGTAACAACATGATGAATTATGACAGAGTCTATAACAATATGATGAATTATGACAGAGAGTCTATAAGAACATGATGAATTATGACAGAGAGTCTATAACAGTATGATGAATTATGGTGTTGACTCAACAACAATATGATGAATTATGACAGTCTATAACAATATGATGAATTATGGTGTTGACTCAACAACAATATGATGAATTATGACAGTCTATAACAATATGATGAATTATGGTGTTGAGTCGACAACAATATGATGAATTATGACAGTCTATAACAATATGATGAATTATGGTGTTGACTCAACAACAATATGATGAATTATGACAGTCTATAACAATATGATGAATTATGGTGTTGACTCAACAACAATATGATGAATTATGACAGTCTATAACAATATGATGAATTATGGTGTTGAGTCGACAACAATATGATGAATTATGACAGTCTATAACAATATGATGAATTATGGTGTTGACTCAACAACAATATGATGAATTATGACAGTCTATAACAGTATGATGAATTATGGTGTTGACTCAACAACAATATGATGAATTATGACAGAGTCTATAACAACATGATGAATTATGACAGAGTCTATAACAATATGATGAATTATGACAGAGTCTATAACAATATGATGAATTATGACAGTCTATAACAATGTGATGAATTATGACAGTCTATAACAATATGATGAATTATGACAGAGTCTATAACAATATGATGAATTATGACAGAGTCTATAACAACATGATGAATTATGACAGAGTCTATAACAATATGATGAATTATGACAGAGTCTATAACAATGTGATGAATTATGACAGAGTCTATAACAATATGATGAATTATGACAGTCTATAACAATATGATGAATTATGACAGAGTATAACAATATGATGAATTATGACAGAGTCTATAACATTATGATGAATTATGACAGTCTATAACATTATGATGAATTATGGTGTTGACTCAACAACAACATGATGAATTATGACAGAGTCTATAACAATATGATGAATTATGACAGTCTATAACAATGTCATGAATTATGACAGTATAACAATATGATGAATTATGACAGTCTATAACAATATGATGAATTATGACAGTCTATAACAATATGATGAATTATGACAGTCTACAACAATATGATGAATTATGAGAGTCTATAACACTGGATTTTTCTTCATATTCAATACCAACCTTTATCTAGGGAAGGCGCGAGGCCAGTCGATTTTGGTGACCTTCACATAATTTTCAAGGTCATGACGACACTTTGAAGTTTTCAGCATGTTAACCTGCATGTTAAGCTATCTCAAGAACCGATACCTGGATTTTCTTCATATTCAGCCCCAAGCTTTATCTAGGAAAGGCGCAGGGCCCAGTCGATTTTGGTGACCTTCACTTAATTTTCAAGGTCACAGAGACGCTTTGAAGATTTCAGCATGTTAAAACCCGGGTTTTCAGCGTGATGAGCCAACGCTTTAACCATTAGGCTACCCCACCGCTACGAAAGAAAGCCCTCAGATTGTGTCCTAAATCTTGAATATGTTTCCATTTTAGTTAGATGTTCATTTTCATCAGATGCACGCAAGTAATGATCTGCTTCCGTTCCTTGCAGGTGGTTCCAAGGCTTCGACTGGGATGGTTTGAGCAAACACACAATGGTGCCCCCAATTCTTCCCAAGGTGAGGTGTTGCAAGGAAGGTGTGGGACAATACTTAACACTCCAGCTTAGAATGTGTTTTCTTCTTACACTTTATTATGGAAGGGAATATGGGAATGTTTGCGCTTCATCCAGTCTGCCATTCGTTACATTTACTTTCTGGAACTTAACTGAAGGAGTATTAATAATTATCAGCACTTTGAAGTTATGTCAGTTTAGCTCTTTTAGTACCTTTTACTATTTAGGATTTATGGAATCTCCCCCCCATGTCGATGCCAACAAATTGGACTTAAGTTACAATCAAAGGTGCATAACTCATTGACCATTTTGTGTCAAGTAGTCAACTGGTGACTTTTATTGAATCCAGATTTATCTGATGATCACCACTGCTCTCAGTCATCTTCTCCTTGTACACCCTTCTAAGTTGGCACCAGTCAGGCAGCAGCTTATTAGTCAGTTCTTTATTCTACATAACTGACGCTTTAGAACAAGTCCCAAGTCCCAGTGGTTTATACAAATATGAGTTTGTATGGTACATCCATATAAAACTAAATCCATTTTGCTTGGTAAAGATTGAGGTCTACCCATCAGGTCAAGGGAAGCACAGAGACAGGAGTGTTTTTGGTTGTTTCCATCTCCATATCATAATTAATGTATTTTTGATGACAGTGATATTCAGCAAAGAGTGAATCTTCTTAAAAAATGCAGCAAAAACAGTTATGAATAAAGATGTAGGCAGTCACAGGAATGAGGTACTGTTAGGCGTTATGTACTTTCTGATCTAGTTCTAACTGATGTTGTTCATGCTGTATACATACAGTTTTATAATGTGTGCATACATTAATATCTGTATGTACATGGTTATATCATGTTTGTATACAGCAATATCCTGTTTGTGTATGTTAATATCCTGTATCGAGAGTTACATCCTGTATGTATACTGAGTGTCCACAGATATATCCTGTATCGTATGGTTATATTCTGTATGTATACTGAGTGTCCACAGATATATCCTGTATGGTTATATTCTGTATGTATACTGAGTGTCCACAGATATATCCTGTATTGTATGGTTATATTCTGTATGTATACTGAGTGTCCACAGATATATCTTGTATCGTATGGTTATATTCTGTATGTATACTGAGTGTCCACAGATATATCTTGTATCGTATGGTTATATTCTGTATGTATACTGAGTGTCTACAGATATATCCTGTATTGTATGGTTATATTCTGTATGTATACTGAGTGTCCACAGATATATCCTGTATTGTATGGTTATATTCTGTATGTATACTGAGTGTCCACAGATATATCCTGTATCGTATGGTTATATTCTGTATGTATATGGTTATGGCCAGTGTGTATATAGTTCTATCCTGTATATTTATGTTATATCCTGTAAGTATACAGTAATATGCTGTAAGTATGTATACAGTTACATCCTGTATGGTTGCAGTTATATCCTGTGTGTATACAGTTATGTATTGGTGCCTCTAGCCTCCTATATGTCATGTTGCAGATCAAAGGTCCGGCTGACTTCAGCAACTTCGATAATTACCCCGCCGACATGGACATTCCACCAGATGAAAACTCAGGCTGGGACGCTACCTTCTAGATCACTATCCACCATCATGCCCATCATCATCAACATCATCATCATCATCATCATCATCATCATCATCATCACAGCATCATGTACAGACTTCACCCATCTCCTCATGCCTTCTCACGCCATCAGCAGCACTACATTATGCAGTCACATGACAGGGTACACACGTCACATGATCTGCCATGTCACATGAGAGGGGTCAGTTGCATCACATGATCTGCCTTGCATGTTGTCACATGGTAGCCAAGCCTGCTGTGTGCCTGGATACAATCAAGTATAAGGAGGAATTCTTCTCTATCATAATGTTATGAAAGTTTTGTAAATCTGCATGTATAGCCAGTCCTTGATCTCTGGTAAGATGTATTGGATGTTGGACAAGACAGAACCCTGGCTATGAAGTGGGTGTTGTGTTAATACCGATAGGTAATCACGGGATGTAGATTGACTGATGAACATGTATGAGGAGAAACTTGTTACACTGATGTAGGTGTATGCTGGGAAAAATTCCGTTCACTGTGAGAGTTGCTGATCTCAAAGCATTTTCATAAGCTCATTGATATGATTTCTTTTCGTCTGGACAATTTAGATAGTAGGCGAGGTAACTAAAGATGACAATTACCGTAAAGTATAAGGGCTGTTGCCATTCACTGGGAGGATCTGGGTGTTTGTGGATACCGGTACATTCCAAAACTGTATGTCAGGGCTTACATTCCACAACTGTATGTCAGGGGTTTATCTACAATTTCAAACCAAGTGCTTGTGGCTGGGAAATTGGGGAAAATATTGTGATAATTGTCTAAAATTTGAATGTGTTATGTTCTTATGTACGTAAATTCTGAGAAATGTATGATTAGATTGCTGCAGACTTGTGATTGAATATCAGCCTGTGAACAGGTCGAGATAAATCCCTTGACATTACTGTAGTATTTTGAAATAGTTGTTATTTTGTTGATAAGTTCCATTTTTAACTGTTCAATACTGATATGATATACACATCCTCAGTTGTCCAAACAACAGCAGATATTTCTCTTTGCTTATGAGATTGCAGAAATTCTGTGTGTTTCTCCATGTCACATGTCTGGTAAACATACCAAATCTGCCAAACTCCCCAACTCCTACATAGAGCATTGTTCAAGATTCCATCATCAACCACAAGCAGTGACAAATGTAATGTTTTTAAAACATTTTACAGGATCAACAGTCACCATGACAATATACATGTTTCATTGATATATAATTAAAGATCATTAGGAGTTTGGGTTCTAATTATTATTATTGTTTCACTGCTTTCTGCTTCCAACATGTTGACAAATATGTTCCCTTCCATCTCACATACAGAGTTATCTCCCATACTGAACAGCATTTAGAGTGGTCTCCCTTTTTTCCAGTGATTCTTAGGTTGCTCATCAAGTTGAGTGTAGTGTACAAGTAATGACAGCCTGAAGAAGACATTTCTTTGGGGGCTACAGATATTATAGACCTTTTAAGATATTTAGATTTTGCTAGCAAAGTATCAAACATTAGTAAACACTTTTAAAGCCATGTACGTGTATTTGCAAATGTACATGTGTTGGTTCTTTTCTACAAATCAGGTTCTCCCATGGATGTCATAATCAGTATTAGCAGGACGACAAACTCAGGCTTAGATATTACTGTTACCAGTTACCTTGTCACAGTACTGGTATCTTGACTGACTGACTGACCAAGTCACATTGACCTGTGACTGTCAACGTACATCAAATTACCAGTGTTATGGGTATTTCCTAACGAAGTATTACATTGGAATATGAATAAATCATGTGAATTGTAATAAATATATGTACATTATTAAAAGCTTTAGTATTAGGAAAACAAAGAAAATATGTTAGGTAAGATGTTGCAGGTTTGACAGAGTTCTGATTTTGAAAGACTATTACGCAAGCCTGATTGCTAACAGAGCATTTTAAAAGTTGATGTCAGTTGAGAAGAATTGTAAAAACACACACACACACACACACACACACACACACACACACACACACACACACACACACACACACACACACACACATATTAACATTTTGACATAGAGAAAGATCATCATTCTAAGGATGATGGTGCACTTGGATAAATGTTATGAAATTGCAGCACAACCTTTGAAGAAACTTCAGTACTAATTCAGAAGGTTGTATATGTTTGCTGACATCCAGACTTGAAAAAATAACAAGTACTGCCTACTCCACACAGAGGAATTGCTTTCTCTCTTATTTGTATTAGATATGGGTTTGAAAGATCTGCATGGTAGTGCTTTGATTAGAATGAACGTAGCATAGAAAGCTTGAATATTGACAGCATTCTCAAGTGTGCCAGACCAGCTTGGATATGACATGCTGATTAAATATATCAGTATAGTGTTTGTTATAAATGATGTAAAATGTTTATCATATCTGATATTATTTTTCCTGTGATATTGTTGTTAATGATATTTATTGTGATACAGATTTGATGGCAAGGCTCCTGTTTTACTACATGCAACAACTCTCCGCATTGTAGACAAATGGTTAGACATGGTAAGATCTGCAGAATGTCAATATCAGATCCTTGGATTGGCGATGAAAATTACTTATGCTGATAATATTGTTTCACCTTTTCAACCTGTGACAAACTTTGGTGTTTATAAGATGGAATTTACATGCCAGTAATTTCCATCCATACAAGATGTTGTTATTTGTTATATGAGCATATCTCCATGGGTACAGCTTGTAATGGGCATGCAGAATGATGGTCACATGTTATACATGTTGTCCCACTGTTTTGCAAAGTGAAAACATTAGTCTCGATGTATGAAAGCCATCCTATTTCTTAGTTTGATTAGCTGAAACATGACTTACGATTAAACATGATTTATTTCTGTTTGTTTTTAAAATACTGTCAACATGGAGTGACTCATTCTGTATCAGTGTAGTATCAGTTATCTTACCTCACACATAAATGTCGTTTGGCTGAGTGCTTTTCTATTATTTTCAATTCACCGCACTTACAAGCAAGTAACATTTTCTATGTTATTCGCTGGGAATGCCGAACTGTGGGAATTCATTTGGCACTTCATATAATTCTTTATTTCGAATAATTGATTTACGTATGATGTATGGAAATTACCGATGTTTTCCGAATGCAAATCCATGGAAGGGAGATAACTCAAAATTTGTTTTTCTTGTCTGCTGGATTCTATGTCATCTGAAACTCTAGTATTGGCTAATTGCCTAACTCTGGCATTCCTTATTATGATCCGATACCCATGCTTCAAACAGTTCAAAATTAACATTCAGGTGTTCGGAAAGATAAATACATTGTTCACTGGTCCCTCTGGGCCCTTGGGTCGATGTACCCTTTATGTTTATTTATGTTATTTAACATAAACAAACACAAAGGGTGCGTCAACCCATATCCCCCTGTGACCATTGAGCAACTTAAGATATCCGTGTACACATGCTGATATACATATGTAGGATATACTGATATGTGTATACAAAAATCAGTGTGCACATATACAGATATACATTTATATGATCATTTTTTATACATCGATATTCATGTATGAAAAATTATCATATACGTGTATGTACGTGCATATGTTAATAGCAGAGTAAACATATGCAAGTATACATATATGCCATGTTGTGATATGTGTATGTGTGTATGCTTATATCACATACGCTGATATATACTGATATATACAACCACATCTACTGTGTGTGCATGTACTGACATGGCCTAGCTGTAAGTTGTTGCATGATGATATGCCATGCTGCATAGTTGACACAGGTGTTAGGGAAGTTTTCGTTTCAGTGTTTTTACTTCTGAATCCAGATGCAATTTCTCATGGATATGATTTAATAAGTTGTATAAACACTTTTAGATATTGGTTTGTGTGTTATGTTGCTGTTAACATTGTGACAGTCTGGGGTGCTGGTGTATCTTACTGTTGTAACATTTACCTCATCTGTTTGGTTGGTGAAACATTGTGACTCTCAAGGGTCAAGACATTTCGGTATGTCTGTTTACAAGTTCAGAGAGCAACACTAAGCTGCATATCTTATTACAGTAAACTACAGCTATAATGAACTCAAAGGGACTAAATTTAGTTCACTGTAACTGCAGTTTGTTATACACATTTCAACTAAAACATACAGTAAGTGGACAAGACCAAAAAATCAGTTTGTTATACCCAGTTTGTTATAAGCGTGGTCATTATCAATGCAGTTAACTGTATGTTGAGATCTTTCTTTTTGCCTTGCATGCATAACAAGATCTGGATTTATCATCACTCTAACAATTAATTGCCATGCAAGAATTAAGTAATGTCATAATGTACCTGCTTCCTGAACACGATACACTAATCTCCTGATACAGTATGTGTCCTGATGACCTCACGCTTTTGATGCAATATGCGTCAAAATACAGACTTAAAAAAGACCCATTTTTCAGGAATTTCAATACAGATAGATATTCAGAAATCAAAATGAAACAAACTGGTCTAAGAATACCATGTTACATATTTGCTACAATCAGTGAGGTTCTTCCTTTATGCTTTTTTTTAACTGGAACTGGCCTTATCCGCTTTACCATTAATGGATATTTGATTCCCAAAACATTTTGGTATTGACACAAGTCAAATCATATTGTGATATTAAGAAGGAAGGAACCAGTTGGGACAAGAGAAATCACCAATCTGAGGAATATCTACATCTGAAATCCTTTCTGGGCCAGTAATAAGTTATCAGTTTGGTGTAGTATTGAATATAAGAATCATCCAAATTATAAACATCAACTATAGATTGCATCTGAACCTTAGGGAGCTGTATACTCTATCATAGTGTCATGGTGTACATACTGTGTGATCATGGACATTAGACACCTCCTATACCTAGGTTGACCTCAGCATAATCTTCAACACCTATACATCGTGTTCCAGTTCTATCCATGCCTATCTTTTCCAGCATTCTGTAGTAATCAATATCTAGATGAACATTTGGCATCAATCTCAAACATTCTGACCTAGGTGGCAAATATCGCATCATTCTGTGGAAATCCATACCAAGATGACCATATTGACATTATTGTCCAAGATCACAATCTTGGTATCATTCTTTTAACAATCCAATACCCAGGTGACCATCTTGGTATCATTCTTATAACAGTCCAATACCCAGATGACCATCTTGGTATCATTCTTATAACAGTCCACACTTTGGTGATCATCTTGGCATCCTGCTCCAACAATCCACAAGAAGGTGACCACTCTGTTCTCATAAGGGCATCATTTTTTTATGTGTTTCATGTAGCCACCAAATTCTAACATGGTTCGGTCAGTTGAGAAAACAAAATTAATAAACACAACATTATTTGAATAATGTTCTTGATTCTCATTTATTGTAATTCTTATTACAATTTCTCGCTTTCTTTGGACTTGTGGCAGCGACTGATTGAAGGATAAACATTTTATATGATGAGGCGTTACGTTTTAGGTTTGAGTTGGCGCTTTGTTATCACTCTCATGACAATCCATACGTAGGTGGCCATTCTGTAATGATTTCTCTAACAATGCATACCAGTGTGATATACTTAGGTAACATGATGCCATAATTCTCCAACAATCCATATCTAGTTAAAGATTTTGATTTTATTTCCTAACAGTGCAAACTTAGGTGACCATTTTTGCATCATCATTCTATCCTACATGGCACAGTCTATATCTGTGCTACCTTATATCTATATTTACCTTATTACATCATCAGTAGTATCTTCTCTTAAACATAGGTAGCTTATATAGAATAGTCCTTATTACAGGGTATTTGTAGATGAAACAGTTCATTTGTAAGACAATCTAAACTTCCATTCTCTCTTCCTTCCCCTCACCTAGACTAGGGTATGCCTCACAAGTAGAAGTGTTTCACATCCCTCAACAGTGTTACACTGGAGTGTAGTGATTATACAGCTGTGGAATAATACATGCAGTGTTAGAGAGTAGTGATTATACAGCTGTGGAATAATACATGCAGTGTTAGAGTGTAATGATTATACAGCTGTGGAATAATACATGCAGTGTTATGAATTTATGCAGGCTGTAGAGTAATTTCTCTGGGGTTATAGCAGAGCACAGTAATTATGCAGCTGTGGAAAAATAGTTCCTGTGTTAGTGCTGTGTTATGATTTACATAAGTACCATGTATCAAAGAATAAACAAGAAATAGTATACC
Source organism: Haliotis rubra (assembly GCF_003918875.1). Lineage (NCBI taxonomy): Eukaryota > Metazoa > Mollusca > Gastropoda > Lepetellida > Haliotidae > Haliotis > Haliotis rubra. The sequence continues at coordinate 1,631,036 of NW_025766336.1, forward strand.
ATTTTGGCAATTGTTCATGTAACTCTCAGCTCAGTTGTCATATCCTGGTAGAATGAGATCAGATTCATATCCTGATATTTACATAACTAACCATAGATTTATATTTACCTAAATATTCATTATTTTTAAATATTTACCTAAGTGTTCATCTAGCAATTACATAACACATATCAACATATCCACACATTCATGTGTAATCTACTGAAGTATACATTCCATCTTGTATTATAATGTTAATTCACTGGTTTTTAAACAGTTCGTTGTTTTGAAGATTCAGATGAGAAATTTCAGTATATTCTTTCTAAGTGAATCATTCAGGAAATGATATTAAGATTCCGCATGCAACTTTAGGTAGAAACCACTAACATTCTTGAGGTCTGTATTACACATATCCTGGCTGTATTATCTGACAGTCTAGTGTGTAGTGTTGAGGGGAACCAACTGAGCACTGTCCCACTGTATTGTAGGAACCTATGCAATCTAGTTAGTCAGTTGATACAGGTGTACAGATACTCTCAGCATTATGTGGGTGGTGTCCTTCACTATGTTTGTTGGGAATGTCGGGACTCATGTTTGTCTCTGGTATGGTGGTATCTTCTTCCAAGTAGGAGTTATGGTTTAAGGACTGCTTCCCTTTCATGAAACAGGGAGACACATGCATGCAGATGTTGCTAGGTAGGCCACACAGGAGACTGTGAAACACTTCTAATGACAACATTGTGATTGGATTGGATCACATGATCAAGTCATGTGACCTCTGACCTGAAAGCTGAACTGTGACCTAGCCACATCCAGATTATATTTTTATATTACAAGGCTACAGCTAGTCTTTATGATTGCATCATGTTAGACTGAATAAATCTGTTGACATATTCATGTTGAATTTGTTGTATGTTGTTAAGTCTGATACTCAGTATCCTGGTGAGTGAGTGAGTTTAGGTTTTTGCCGCACTCAGCAATATTCCAGCTATATGGCGGCGGTCTGTAAACAATCGAGTCTGGACCAGACAATCCAGTGAGCATCGATCTACGAAATTGGGAAACGATGACACGTGTCAACCAAGTAGTATCCTGGAGGACACCAGGTATCTTGCTTGGGAACTCTGATTTGCCACATGCCAAATTATCGATAACTTAATCTGTTCATAATTATTTTACCCACGCAAATCACTTAGGTGGCTTTTAATGTTACAATCACTTACGTCCCGCTTCTACAACAATCACTTACGTCCCACAATTACACCAGTAACTTTCGTCCCGCTCCAACAACAATCACTTAGGTCCCATTATTATAGCAATCACTTACGTCCCGCTATTATAGCAATCACTTACGTCCCACAATTACATCAGTAACTTACGTTCCGCTCCTAACACAATCACTTACGTCACACTATTATAGCATTCACTTACGTCCCGCTCCTAACACAATCACTTACGTCACTCTATTATAGCATTCACTTACGTCCCGCTCCTACAACAATCACTTACGTCCTGCTCCTACAACAATCCCTTACGTCCTGCTCCTACAACAATCCCTTACGTCCCACTCCTACAACAATCACTTACGTCCCGCTCCTACTACAATCTCTTACGCTCCGCTCCTACAACAATCCCTTACGTCCAACAATTACAACAATCACTTACGTCCAGCTCCTACAACAATCACTTACGTCCCGCTCCTACAACAATCTCTTACGTCCCGCTCCTACAACAATCACTTACGTCCCGCTCCAACAACAATCACTTACGTCTCACAATTACAACAATCACTTACGTCCCACTCCTACAACAATCCCTTACGTCCCACAATTACAACAATCTTTTACGCCCCGCTCCCACAACAATCACTTACGTCCGTCAATTACAACAATCGCTTACGTCCCGTTCCCACAACAATCCCTTACGTCCCACAATTACAACAATCACGTACGTCCCAAAATTACAACAATCACTTACGTCCCGCTCCCACAACAATCACTTACGTCCCACTCCTACGATAATCCCGTGTATGTGACGTAGTGACATAAGCCCCTCCCACTCATGAATATTCATGATTTCTGTGCACTTAAGACCATTGTGCGTCTAAGGGCACAACATACGTACCACAATTACAACAATCACTTACGTCCCGCTCATACAACAATCCCTTATGTATAAACTCAAAACGAAACGTTCTTAGCCCTAAGAAATCTTAACTTTGATCGTAGCCAGTGTGTTAAGAATGGGCTTAAGAAGTTCGTAGGGCTACGAACGTTTCGAGAATAGCTAACCTGTCGTACAGAACTATTCTTAGCATTATGAAAGACAAGTTGCCATAAAATGATACCACAACAGTAAAATACCATAAAAAATATATATTATCCATACAAAAGATGCTTTCTACGATTAAATATTAAATAGTATAATTTTGCAAATAAAAAAACAGACATTAGCATCAATAAACATGAACAAAGTCTCAATATCAGGCATATCTAAAAAACATCAAGATTTAACAATGCATTCATTAAAAAGAGTTTTCCTGATCTCGTCATATAATACGCCGTGAAACAAAACATGAACCTCATCTTCTGCACAATCTTTCAAATAAAAACAATTTCTATTTTGTACAAGGATGCCTTCATATCATTCGGTTTCAAATTTAATTGGGGCCACACCACACCTAAACTTGGCAAAGCCGACCTGTAACCTGTTGGCAGGTTAATTAGAACATACCCAGTGTAAAAATATTATCTTGACACAACCGCTGTAATATGGCACATGCGCTTGTCCCCATAAATAGTTTCAGACACTTCCAGAACGTTTCATACTAGCATGGATTAGTTTATGCTTTTCATGGAGATTCATATTACTCTTGACTCCGAAAATAACTAAATATAGTAACTTTGACACCACTGCTTAGAGAAAAGGCATTCCAAACATCTTACAATGATTATTGTCAAAATACAGTATCAAGAACCTCTACTGAACCTAAACAGAAACAATGTAATACGATTTCAACAATGTTTTACAAAACATTACCTTGGCATATGAAAATACGCACTTGCCGTGTTAAAATATAAAAGGTGTCAAAATGTAAGATCAAGCTGCAAGGCTGATATTTTCTTCATGGATCTAGTTAAAAAGGTTTTAAAAAGTGGCTGACAAAATATAATTAATTTGTTATTCGCCATATACATCATTCGATTAAGAATTGTCAAGTACGTGCAACTTTATTCCGCTCACACCAGCCTTGCTAGAAGTTACTAATTATAAGAGATACGCGCATACCTGAAGTCTTGATTGCTAGCGTCTCTTCCATTTTGGTTGAGCGTGATGGCGAGTGAGGCTCACCAGTAAGGGTATTTTACAGGTTTAATATCGTTTCCATTTCTTATGCCAAGTCATGCTCACAAAAGTTATAAGGATCCTGACGGGTTTCGTGTAACTTAAACTGACAAACGTCCAAGGACAACGAATCAAACACATAATCTTACAACGTAGGATCATGTGCAGTAGCCTAAAACTATCACGTAAAACAGCAAAGTACAGGCAAGTAAACCCAGAATGAATGTCTTATCGAAAGACAGGGGCTGCAGGAATGTGCTGCTAATGTAGATTTTACAGACGCTGCCTTCATTTTGGTGGACCTACAATTCGGCATGTTTGTGGCTCCACAGTTTCAAACAGTCAAGTTGCCTCTGCATATATACTAATGGGATAAAGTAATGCGAAAAAGTAACAGCATAACATAAAATTGCAAAAAGTTATTTGAAAAGTTATAAAAATATCCCTAAATTATCATGAAGCAAAGCACTTTGGATGAAATTTGATGTCACGTATCTCGCGTGACACATGCACTTTGTGCACAATGAACTTACTCACTTTTTGCATGCTTTTTGACACCTGAAGTTCACACACCTGATATTGAAAATTGAAGAACTCTTGGTTATTCTCTAGCCTCTGAAAGTTGTGGAAAACACAGTAATTTTAAACCTAAACTGTGTGTAGGTCATGCCACGGCTTACAGAAAATGAACGTCTCCGCGCCGTGGGTATGCTGGAGACTGGAATGGCCCAAAATGAAGTGGCCAGACATTTTGGTGTCCATCAAAACAGGATTCCATCTCTATATGGAGGCGTTTTTAACATAATGGAAACACGAGAGATTTGCCTCAGACAGGCACGTCCACGCGTGTCGTCACGTCAGCAAGACAACCACATTCGGCTGACCCATCTATGGAATCGATTCCAGACAGCCAGTTTGACTGCACGGACCATTCCTGCCTTACGTCCAATCAGTTCCAGGACTGTACGGAACCGACTGAGGGAGCACAACATCCGATCCCGGCGGCCTGCAAGACACCCAATGTTGCTCCAACATCACCGACAGCAGAGACCATATACCGGTATACCGGGGGGGCATAACCTTGTAACAGTATATATACACTTTGACAGTGATTTGTTAGTCAATCGCAACTTAACCCTTTGTGTAAGGTCTACTGTGTTAACACCCAATTGTATGTGAACATTGTCGTTGTTTGTTTGAACTCAGAACTGTTGCTCACTCGCTACACATTTGTATCCCAGGGGCGCATACAGATTTTTGAGAAAGGGGTGGGTGGGTGGGGGCACACTATTGAGAAAAGGAGGGTGCACACTTCATTTTCACCCGAGTTTCAATGGTCATTTAACAAATTTTCAGCACAAGGGGGACCCTGCACCCCACCCCACCCCACCCCCTCTGGATCCGCCTATGCATCCATTGTCAATAATTTCACCCCTGCTTGTAACCTGATTTGCTGGAATAAATAAAGCAAATAAATAAATAAAAAACGCCAATATTGTACACACACATACTGAATTTGTGAACAGAATGTTGACACCACATCTGTTCAAAGGGGTGTCACGATGCCTGGTGTCAAATCATACAGATTTCGATATTATCATGTCACCAGTTAAACAGTGATTAAGGAAAACACCATAAATCATCTTATTATCTTTTTGCATTGAAAAATGGCACAACATCAATAAATGCACAGTTACTTTATTCCAGTAGTATACTTATGATTTAAGGTTTCCATGAACTCTTTGTGTTGCGTTTTAATAGTCAATATAAACTACCGGGCAAAAGAAAGTTATCACCAACATCACTTATATTCACTTCAATTATTTTACAAACAGAAATCATTTTCCAATAATTTGGAGAAAAGTCTGTTCAAGTTCCTGTCGGTTCACTGGAGGTGGTACACACTGTCTGAGGTGACGATCAAGATGATCTCACAGATGTTCAATGGGGTTTGTTATTGCATGCTTGCTCTATCCAATATCGGTATCAATGCCACAATCATGCACGTACATTTAGACCAATGTTTTGTACGAAGTTTTGGACAACTGCGCTGTTATCGGGACCATGTTGCGTTTTGGCGAATGTTTTCTGCTTGGGTTCAAACCTGTAACAGCATTTTTTTTTTTTTTTTTACAACTACTTTTAAAGGTATAACTTTCTTTTGCCCGGTAGTTCATGAAGTTTTGTTGCTTAGGTTTCTTGGGAATTTCGATAAATATGTACTTCATATTTCTCACTTATTGTGCTGTAGACACAGAATTACACCATCGGGTATCCCTGATCATCATACACAGATTATGTCTGTATCGGTCAAGTTATGTTAGTGATAAAACCCCGTAAGATCCACCACGACAACCCTGTAATATCGTCTCAGAGTGGTTAAGTTTAGCTTTGATTGATAGGATCCGTGAAGATCTGGTTTAAGTTTGGTCTTCAACAACCCATCCTTGTAAGAGTCGACTAACGGGATCGGGTGGTCAGGCTCGCTGACCTCGTTGACACATGTCGTCGTATCCGTCGATGCTCATGTTGTTGATCACTGGATTATCTGATCCAGACTCAATTGTTTACAGACCGCCGCGCTATAGTTGGCATAACGCTGCACGCGGCGTTAAACAACAAACAAACCCAAACCAATAAATTTGAGTGACTCATGTACATCCCATAATTTGAGTTTATATTGGCACAACGTATATATAAGTCACCCTGCTGGCTGACATTCGGCGCGAGACCGCAGTGTCCGTCTTTTTAGATCGTAATTAGGAAGATAAAACAAAGTATCAACATACTGCCTGCTTGCAGTCGATACTAATAATTAGGACTCAGAAATGAAGCACGTCCACCTTCAATCCGCACTTGATTTGTCGACAGGCGTCTTGTTTCATTCTAACTACATTTATAGATTTTTTGCTACATATGGGTCCAGAAATTGATTGCATGATCACACTGCGGTGGCACGTCCATTGCGTTCTTCACACCAGTGACACATGAGTAGTGCGTCCACCAAACAAACACCCATAAACGACACGGGGGTTAAACCGGCATACACAGCTAGGTAATTAGGGTGATCCCTTCGCCTATTGATAGAACCGGACAGTGTGTTGTCCAAACCCAGTAGCTGTATCACAACAGGTGCGCATTGTACTCCGGTTAAATAGCTTGTAAATTACTGGAATAATCAGACTCATTACCAAGTAAGTGTGTACATAAGTGTTATGTACACAATTTGTTATAGACAGTAGCTCTTATGTCGTCACTTCCCAAGCCTCATGTAACCGAGATATATTTATATACAAACTGTAGAACCCTAAAGCACACCAGTCTATGCCACATTATTCATAGTCCGACAATGATATATGACGTGCACCTGTGTGTTTGATCTATTTATAGATCTCACACTATGCAATATTTTTGGTAACATCGTTGAGAATGAATAGACATTTCAGGAATTTGTAATATTGAGAAAGGGTATGTATACAACATAACTTGTTTAAAAGTAAATATATGTCTAACCAGATTTTCCAGGCGTATACATGTATATATTATATACATGTCTTACTGTTCCACTGAAGATAATCTACAGAAATAGACAGTTGTGTGTCTGGCCGTATAAGTCAGTTGGAGCAACGTGAAAACCCCAAGATGGTAAAAAACTTAATGGACAATATTTTACAAGACTACGATGACATTTTTTCAGAAACACATTCATTTAGGTGTACTGATACATACATCTAGATATCAAAGACCATATATTCTAGATACAAATATTGATATATTTATATATACACAGTCCTTGAAATGATCACAATTAAACGGCCTGCCTGTTATAGATTTGCGATGATTTATCATTTACTTTTTCGCAAGTACGATTCTCAGTTCATTTAGGGGGGGGGGGGAACTTATCTCCCCTTGACGAACCGGAAGTTGTAATTCACTTCAAAATGGCTTCCATCTAGAAACAAGTTGCATATATGGAATGATGGATTTTGGTTAGCTGTTCGGGATGTAGTTTACCCACAGGTTTGTGACTTTGCTTCTTCTAACATCGACGTATAAGACGCATGTTTACAACTTTTATTTGCATAATAAACGTTTACAGACTTCCAACCGTGCTTGTGTTGGCAAGTCTTCACAGCGTGTGTTGGAGCAGGCCAAATTGCCCAACAAAATGAAACGAGAAACGACGGAATGATGAAATTGATCGACATCGTTACTAACATATAAAATTTAGATTGTCATCTGTCAGTAATCAAGAGTTTCTGGAATATATTAGTTGTATTTTAGGCCTCTCGTTTTTGCTTAGATCTGTGTACAAATGCAGACTTTTAAAGAGATGACAAAAAATGAACATTTTAAATCCATATGTGACGTCGGTGCTTCGCAGTAAGTAAACCGAGTTTTATTTTTCTCTTTAAACTACTGTTTTCTTTCTTTGGATAATTTGGTAAGACTTCCGCCCGTATCCCCCTAAATTTTAACAATGAGGAAAAATGTATTTGGTTGGCATTTTGAAGTTGGATATGTCTTTCAGTATGTTAAGATAAAAGTGAAGAAACCTGTTAAAGCTCATTGTTATCAGATGAGGAATGTATATTCAGGTGATATGATTTGACTAGAATGAAATTTAAGCGGGGATACGGGGGGACTTCTTTCCGTTAAATAGATTCACCACTACTTTTCTTTTGGCTTCATACTGTTAAAAAGACTAAACTAAGAAACGGTTGATATTTACCATATGAAACTGTTATTGCAGTTTTCATGAAATTGTGACCTGGACAATTAACTGAATTCTTTTATGTTGCAGGCAAGCATTGGAGTGAGGTGGGAAGGGAAGTAGTTTGGCATGAAGATACTCAACTGTTTTCAAACCCCAAGCAACCATCTCATATCAGTCCAACCTGGTCCGCTGCAGCTCACCAGGACCTTTTCACATCTGTTGCTTCACATACAACATATTCAAGCGGTAAGGGAGTTAGGTCACATAGCTGGTGACGAATGATCTGTCGAGTATGAAGTAGTGCATTGTCATAGTGTGTCAGTGTGTAGTACTCACCTGCAGAAACAGTGTCATTGTCAGGATTGTGGTGCAAGAACTGGTCATTATATCATTCAGGTTTCTGTTATGATAATATGAAGGTTTTGATACCATCCAGTCATCAATTGTAAGGGTTGGCATATTTGATATGAACATTACAATATGCAACTCAACTAAGTTGTTGTAACCACCCAACAAAGATCTGAGAACATCTCATTATGGGTCACATCAGAGTGACCTTTCATCCAACCAGTCTGAGGACTGTTAACAAGATGAGGCAAGTTGCAGGGAGTGTTTTCTAATCATGTAACCTGGAAAGATTTACATGATTAACACAGGTATTCTGAACAACAGTTATCAGTCAGAGACGTAACGTGTACGCAAGATCTGTGCAACTGATTCCTTCAATATCATTATCTACCTCTGGCTTCAGTGAGAGAAAACATTTTAATGGAACAGATGTTGCATAGTCCATTGGAAGTACTGTCATTTGATACATTCCAGAATGTTCTTTTGTTCTGGTTTCACATTTTAAATGGCAAACTTATTCCCAATATGGACTGGAAGTCGCCATTTTGAAACTACTGGTTTATTACTTGAGACTGTTGCTTTCTGATTGGCTTTGTGTTGGTCATTTCAGTGGTTGGTCAAAGTTTGTGAAAGGTTGTTCTGACCTGACCTGTAGTGGGATGTTCTCAGATCTTTGTTCAGCAACAGCAAGAGCAGTTATGAGATTTAATTGAAAATGCATAAAAATAGTGGTGAATATTCTGAAAGAATGTTAGCATGGTTAGTGAATGCCATGTGTGAGTGGAATGGTTAATGGGACGTTATAATCAGTGTTTAAAAAGGAACAGTGGTAATTTGCAGATCAACAATGTGAAATATGTTTATGATGAACAAATGAACAACTGTGACACTATTGTAGTGTCATCCATCCTCAGTTATCAAGTGTTATATATCTCCATTTCTACTTGCACTAAATCGTTATCAATTGCTGAAATCGATGTGGTCTGTGTTGTCATGGTTATTGTGATAGATGTGTCATTGGCCGTGGGTTACATGTGTACTGATTTCTTGTAGCCACTGCCTGCTGTAAGATGGGAGAAGATTCCCCTGCTATAGGGGTGTTCTGGGACATAGAGAACTGCCCAGTCCCAAAATGGAAATCAGCCTTGAGTGTAGTTCAGCGGATACGTGACCGCTTCTTCCATGGACATCGAGAGGCTGAGTTCATGTGTGTTTGTGATATCTTAAAGGAGCGCAAGGACATCATAGAAGAATTGAACTCAGCGCAGGTAACAACAGATATATTGCTCAAGTTGTGGTCATAGTCGGTTGTGAAATGGATTAGAGTGTGCACACACTGTGATTGAAAATCATTTATAACTGAATTCGACGCTAGTGCATTCTTATTTAACCACCATGTTGACTGTGTATAAATACTTTTCTTAGTTAAAGTCCTGTGTCCTAAAGTCAAAACATATCAATCCATATGGTGACATGAGTCACATCCTTTGTGTCATGATACATATTGTATTAAATAAACTTTTACTAGAAAACCTCCCAGGTTGTTTAGTTGTTATAGAAGCATATGGCACCATCTGTTGTGTCCTGAAGTCCTAACATCCCAGAGTGATGTCATATATGTTTCACAGCTGTTTTAATTTGATTACCAAGATAAACTGATGCTGTTGTGCAGTCAGAGATCTATGTTTTTGAACTGATGAGGTTGTGGTACTGTACAGGCAGATTTTTATGTCATTTTACTAAACAGATGCTGTTGTGTTACAGGTAGATATTATACACATCAGTGCCAGCAGTAAGAATGCAGCCGACGACAAGATTAAACAGAGTCTACGACGGTTTGCTGACACCCATCCGCCTCACACCAAAGTTATTCTCATCTCAGGTAGGCCACTGCTGACTTGACAGAGCTGTACACAAGGTAGCAGCACAATATCCCACAATGTAGTGGTGGTGGGTAGCCAAGTTGCTAAGGTATTAGCTTAGGTATTGTAAAGTCAAGGCATCCTGAAGCCTTATTTTGGTGTTGACTGTCATGATATGGCTAGAATATTCCTAAAAGTGGTGCAAGACTCTTTCAATCGCTAACTCAACAGGTGTGTCTCCACTGGGACTTGATACAACTTAATTGTGTGTAGAAGGAGAAGTAGACCTATTTAGGGTTTCATATATGGTCTGTCATCAATTGTTAATTCACACAGATACAGAAGAAAAAGAAAACCTGCAGTGCAGTGAATTTGCGAGTTTGATTTAAAGGATGACTAAAATGGCCAGACGTTTATACTTTCTGTGATTTGTTTTTCAGGTGATGTCAACTTTTCTATGGACCTCTCTGACCTCCGACACCGGAAAAATTTCCATGTCATTCTCATCCATCGTGCACACTCTCACCAGTCCCTCATTGCATGTGCTAACGAGCACTACTGTTTCGAGGAGCTTGTGGAGGGTGTTCCTTGTCGATCACCATCTAAGGTAAACAGTGTTGTACATGAAGAAGGAAACCATCTTAATTCAACAAGATAAAGCCCTTTTATGCACTCTTCAGTTGCAGTGGTATTTAATATGGAATTGAAATTAAGCACTTAAGCATGGGTTAGGTTTATTATTGTTTCTCCTAATTTTGTTTAGATTATGTTTTTCTCTGTGACATAATGTCTATTTTGAATAAGGAGTTATACAAATTTAATCACCACAATAATAACTTAATGGAATATGTGAACTGGAAGCACAAAACCTTTCGCATGTGAAACAAGATTATCTCACTTACCACATTTGTGATATGAATCAAGTGGAAATGTCTAATCCTACACGCTGTTGTACCTGGCAGTGTCCCCGACCATTAGCTATGAAAGGTGAAGATAAAGCTGTTTCAGTTGTTTTGCTTACCACTGTTACAGCTAACTGCTAGTAACCATTTTGAATGTGTGTACTTACAGACATTTGAGGGACTTTCAGAAGTAGAAGTCCGGGGCTTCCCCTCCCACATGCACACTGACAAGCTTAGAGCCCGACTCAAGAAACTGTCTGAGAACTGTGGCGGGCGTATCACCAGTATCACCCAGGACTATGCCTTGCTCAAGTTCAGCAGCCATGAAGTTGCTCTCAGGTCAGTACCTTCATCTCATCCCGAGGTCTGTAGCCTGGCTTCACAGCTGAGTGCTGTAACCTCAGGGGTACAAAACTTGGGGCACAGTTGTCTCAGGCACTGCTGCTCAGTTAGCAGAATTGACTATTTGCTGACAACAACTGAAGTTTGGTCCAAAGATTCAATATGTGGTATTGTCAGTGGCTTGATAATCAGTAAGCTTGAAGATGAAAATCTAGCTGGAAATATTTGCACAGTGACTTGACTTGGATTTTGTTTAAAGTTTATATAAACTCCTGTGCCATATTTGTTAAAATTTGTCTTTCAAACTTTACGATTGAAGTAAATAACTGTACATTACTGGGTGAATGTGATAACCAACATGGCCGATTCTGAGAGAAACTAATGTTCTAAGGTCAGTAGCCCAAATCATCTTTCTTTGACTATCATATACATCAAGCATATCTTAACACTTTTTGGGTGAACAGACACTCAGCATATGTATTAAATGTAGCCAATATTTGAAAGCTGTCATCATTGCATTGAGAAGGGCTGTAACGATGCATCGAAATGTCGATGGACTGCAATTGTTGAGTCTCCGACAGCAATTAATCAATCGTAGAAACCATAAACTATCGATGCCTCGGTAGTATGTGTGATTACCAATAGTTTAGTAAATGACTTTCGTTGATAAATACACAACGCAAAATACAGAAAGTACCAGATTCGTTCACTTTGATTTAGAGTTATCCACCCCTGTTAGTGTTACCTCTTAAACAAACACGACTGTTTACTTGATCTGGGTTTCAAGTTTCTTGCCAGTTATCAAAAGAGACTGAAACTACTTCAACTTGTTTATGTTTTATATAAACTATGCATTCATTTGGGAAATGACTTCAGATGAGACCGCTGCCATATAGCTGGAATATTGCTGAGTGCGGCGTAAAACTAGTCACCCCTAGCATTGATATATAGAGGGAATCTGGTACATTCACCCAGTTCAATGCTATTTATTGTGCATTGTTTAACATTCAGCCAGCCACACACCCCCCCACCTTTAAAGATTCCTGGATCCACCTATGTCAAGTATTTTCTTCAGTGTCATGGCAGACTACTTAAAAAACCCATGTCCTTTCACTTCTGGCTATCTCCTTGGGGAATTACCAGTTTGCATGTATACAAGCTTTCCATGTTGGGTACTGCAGCCCAGGTCAGTTTAAACAATATGTGTAACACTAGGTAAAATTGACCTATGTCACTGTCCAGACCTGTTTGTGATCAATGGTTTATCACAGAACATATTTAACATAGAATAATTTGGATTGGAATTATGTTTACACAATGTAATAAATGTCATTTCATCACAAGACATTATTGTTAGAAATGTAATTATGTATTCAACTGTCAATAGTTAATTTTGTGGTGGTAAAAATGCTTCAAAATCCTTATGTAGCATTATTTTGCATTTTATTAGTTAATAATGTTCACATACATCAAAACTGCTAAATAACAACACAAATGATGAAAGGTGCATGTCTGTTACTGACACTGGCAAATTATAATGTTAAGCTGTTCTAGCAAGTTTCATTAATGTGAGTAATACATATTAATGTTACAAAGTAAAATTTACAAATGGGAGAATATGTTGAGTGAATCAATGTGAAGTGAGCCCACCACTAGAACAGTGAGGGGTTGGGGCCTTGTGTGGTGTTATGTAACTGATTAGCATGTGAAGGCCAGTGTCTGGCTCAGGCTGGTACAGGCATGGGAAGTGAGCAGCTCATGCTGCAGGGACTTTGTGTGCTGAGAGGCTCAACAGGCTGGGCTAGCAACCACCTCACATACAATTACACACAGTATGGTTGGGGTTACAGTGCTGGGTGATATTTCAGAGCTCAGAAGAGAATGGATGGAGAGGATGTGTATGGCCAGAAGATTATTGCCCAGATACCAGCTACATCAAGCACAGGTGACAGCACTGTAGGATCACCCCAGACAGGTCAGTGATGAACTACTTGGGCTATTACTTCCTCACATGTTGTGATCTTCTTGTCCATGGCTAAATACCAGTACAGATGTGTAATGGATGTGTGGACAGTTTGTTCCATCCATCTGTTTACTGAAATTGGTGTGCAGGGTATCTGATTTAGCCTTCTGTCTGTGTATGATGGTGTTCATGATGGATGCCTCTTTTAAAGACGTGGGCAGTGGTAATTTGTATGTTTTGTTTCTTTACTTAATATTTAGTCACTGCCCCTGCCCCTAGTGTGTGTAAGAATTGACATTGTTTCCCTACCTTCCCTTGATGATCACCTACATGGTAGGATGTTCTGTTTTGTGCATTTTCAGGAAAAGGAAACTTTAGACTAACATGTAGTCTCTGAAATTAATGTGATTTACATTAAAAACAGTTTCTAAATTGTTAATAGAATACAATAAAAAAGAACCCTGAGACTTTCATTAAACTGGTAATCTGGACTTAACACACATTCTGGACTTGCATGGTTTGTATGACAGACTTGAAAATCTTCAAGTGGGAAATGACACCCATGTCTTCATGTGATGAGTAAACACTTTAACCACTAGGCTACCTCGCTGCCCCAATACTGCTAAGAGGTGATCGGTAGTGTGGTAAAAAATGTAAATAATCATGACAAGATTAAGTATTCTGAATTTAATACCATATAAAGGTACTTTATATTCAACTTCATGCACTTTTTATGTTGTTAATTTTCCAGGTTATACAAAGAGGTCTAAACTTTCGATGCCAGGTTTTGGAAGCCCTAAACATTATAATCGACACAGCAGTCCATCCGGGGACAGACAGACATTCCGCAACAACTCCCCATATCGAGGGTGTCTGAGTGCACCTGTAGCCAGTGGGTACACCTCAAGCCCTGAGGCCAACCATAGGCAATCAGATTTTGACGCTGACAAACAGCCTGAAAACTATTCCACAAACGGGAAGCGACCAAGTCGAGAGATGTTGATGCTGCAGCAGCAACGCTACCAGGAGAGTCAGCACAAGCTGAATGGGGGCTGCGGAGCAGGAGGGGGATGCTGGGGATGAGATGGAAGATACAGCTGAGCTGGACAACCAGAGATACGCTCAGCGCAGTGGGCACTGGTCAGGAGATGAGAAAGGCAAAATGCAGAGCTACAAGAGAAGACATCTTAGTGGATCTCATTCTGATGAACACACCGAGAACTATCATTACTATTCTGCCCTTAGCCACAATTCCAGCTTCACTTATGGGAGCGGCAGCCCTAACCACAACCCTCAGCGTGTCCGACATGGCAGTGGTCATTATGGAAATCGCCCGAAGAGTGTTCCCTATGAGCTGGATTACCCATATGGCTCTTCATGGCCTCCACCACAGGACAATGAGTTCTTCCACCGAGGGAGCCCAAACTTCCGTTCATACAGCCCTCGACGTTACAACTACATGAACTCCAACCAAAACAACTGTAACTATCAACAAAACAACTACCACAACAACTTCCATAACAACATCAATAGCAGCAACAGCTTCCAGCCCATCATGCCTGGTGCATCTCCCCCAGGCTCCCCACTCACTGATGGATCCTCACCCCAGGGGATGGGTCCAGTAGAGCTGGTAGTCACAAACCTCGACTATAACATCAGTGCCAAGGAGTGGAGAAAGATCCTCTTCACAACCTTCCATCCTCACGTCAAGGTTGGTAGTTTATTACACTGAAACAAGTTTAACAATCATGAATTGTTTTTTCATTTTTCTTCAGCAAATTTTGATCCTTGGAGTTCTGGTTAAGAAATGCATGTTGAAAGGGTATTGGTTCTATAAAAGGTTCTAGGAAAGTAATAAATAAACCAAAATTAACCTTAAATATCAACAAGCCACAACAAAATAATATTCGATGAGACGATGCAATAATATTCAGAATCTAGTGGCACTTGGAGTAACTCTTTCAGTAAACCAAGATGAACCAAGTGCAAGTTTCCCGATTCTTTGAGGGTTTGAATTAGTATTGAAGTCTAATAAAAGAATGTTTTGTTTTCTCCAGGTTTTGAATGTGCATGTGAAGACCCAGTTGGACAACACTTGTATAGGCATGATTAAAGTCCCCACAATTGAGGAAGCACGTTTCGCCATCTCCCAGTTTCACAGAAAAAAAATTGGCTACAAGCGTATCCAGGTCAGCCTGAAGACAGACGATGCCCACACAGCCAGTGCAAACATCCGGGCTGAAGCCATCGCACTACTGCAGGAATCTAAAGGCAATGTGCTGCCACTCTTCAAGTTCATTGAACTGTTTGACAAGAGGTAAACAAATGACAGTGAACCTTTTGGGTAGTTCAAGTCTTTTCTGAAATAGTTTACTTGACTGAAATCTTGACTCAGAGTTGCAAGTACATGTTTATGAATGTCCTCTTGGAAGGAATTAGATAATGAAAGTGAGTTACTTCTGAAGAAATTCTTGTGATCAAATATAGTTTCAATCATAGGTTATCCTGGGCGGTACGGTAGCCTAGTGGTTAAAGTGATCGCTTGCCATGCCAATGACCTGGGTTCAATTCCCCACATGGGTACAATTTGTGAAGCTCTTTGCTGGAGTCCCCTGCCGTGATATTGCTGGAATATTACTAAAAGCGGCATAAACCTTAACTTACTCGTAGGTTAGCCTTTGTATTGCTGATATATTATTTGTCATCAGGTACCACAAGTCCATCAGTGTGTCTGAGCTGTACAAGATGCGGGATACACTAGACATCCGTGAGCAGGGTGGGGCAGGTAGGATGGTGTATCTGGCACCTGTGCTTTCCAAACCCCCAACCCCGCTAGAGGCGTCGGACACAGATGGGGAGGAGGTTCTGGAGGAGCCTGTGTGTGCCAGTCACTGCCCCGAGGGAAGTGTGTTCTATGCAGAAGCCATGAACTCATCCATGTTGCCCAATGTCCGCATTCAGTTGAAGACACTTGCTGCCCAGGTCCACTCCATGCTGCAGTCTCACAATGGCCACATGCCACTCATGAGGTGACTGAAACAGACATAGAAAATTATCTAAACCCGATTCTGAAGTTTAATTTGTAGTTTATAAGGCACTTCCTGCTTCATAGATGTTTCTCATCTACTGTGTAGACTGTCAGTTCACCTCCATTGCTCCCCTCCACCCAGCACATTTTGTTATGTGTCTGTTTTCTTATATTTTTAAAAAAAGGTTTTGTCAGTAGATACACCTTTTGAAGCTCTTGTATGAGCAGTTGTCATTAAGTTCATAGCTTTGTAGTATTTCTATGTCCCACATTGGTACAATGTATGATTCCCTTTTTCGGTGTCCCCTGCCATGTTACTGGAATATTGCTATAAGCAGTGTAAAACTGTACAGATAACACTAATATTCCTATTCATTTTGCCAGTTTCCCAGCCTGTTATGCTGCTGAGTTCAGTGCCCTGGTGTCTGTGAAGGAGGGCTTGCCCCTGGAGCATCTGATCAGCTGTGTGCCCGGCATACAGGTGCAAGTGTCCAGGCTGGGTGTCAAGAAGGTGCAGTGGATGGAGAACCAGCCTCCCCAGGCTATAGGTGAGATTGCCATGACAACCGCTTTACTAATTTTAGATTAACTGGTTATAACCGTTTACTTAAAGACCAATTGAGCAGTTCAGCTTATTTGCAAGTACAGGTCAAGTTAGACATTTTGAGAAAGTAACATGTACGCCTTGTTCCAGAGTTTGGCCGTCAATCAGCAACAGCTAGCCCCCTCCTGTCCCACCAGTTGGGACAGATAAGCCGTGAGGTGACAGATCTTCTCAAACATAGCGCCAACTGCAGAATGCCAGTATCCAAGTTCATACCAGCATATCACCATCATTTCGGCCGCCAGTGTCGTGTAGCCGACTACGGGTACACAAAACTCATGGAGCTTTTCGAGGCTATTCCATATGCACTTCAGGTAAACTATCACTAAATGTCTGTGGTAAGATTGAAACAGTCCCGTGAAGATCCGGGGTAGAATAGGTCTTCAACCCATGCTTGCCACAAAAGGCGACTATGCTGGTCGTAAGAGGCGACTAACGGGATCGGGTGGTCAGGCTCGCTGACTTGGTTGACACATGTCATCGGTTCCCAGTTGTGCAGATCGAGGCTCATGCTGTTGATCACTGGATTGTCTGGTCCAGACTCGATTATTTACAGACTGCCGCCATATAGCTGGAACTCACTAAGAATGAAACATTTGAATTTGCTCAATTCTCAGATTTAAAGCGAGTGTGTGTAGAACTACAAAGGTTCTGATGTTATCGTGGTCTTTTGAATGTATGTATTATCTGCAAGTATGGATGATTGAGTCTGTCATGATTATTATGATGATGCATTCATAATAACGATGATCATGCATGCTAGGGGATTAGTCATTTGTTATGGAATGAGTGGGTCAGAAGTGATTGCAAGTGTCACCAAAAATATGGGGGAAGTTAATGGAAAAAGGACATAATATATAAAGTGTCTTTTGTCTTTTCTAAATGGTCTGTGAAAAGAAAGACTGGTACCCAATGTCTTTAAGTTTCAAAGTATCTTCCATCACCGATTCTTATGGAGAGGATAAGAGTAACACTGATTGTTTCAGGTTCTTGGTACCGGAGATCGGAAGATCCTGACTTTGAGTCACCGTGCTCAGATTCGTCGCTTCACTGCTGATCTACTCAAGGTGTTGAAAGGCCAGCCTGCTAAACAGTTGGCAGTGGAGGAATTCGCTGAGGCTTTCGGTGAGCTCATGTTTCCACGCTCTGTGATAATCGTAAATAGTATCACCCCTCAAGACGTTGAGATGATCCAGTTGTATCTGCCGGTTTTGTGAAATAATGAATGTTCAAAGTGTTCCAAACATTCAATAGTCTAAGTGAATGCTCTGAAAAGCATGCTTATGAACAGGTAGGATTTATATAATGCCTTCAGGCATGTACACTGTCTGTAGTGAAGGTCATGTAATAGTCCAAGTGTCTGACTACGATCCTACAATTACAGAAGCTGTGTTTGGCAAGGCCTGGGATGTGACGGAGTATGGAGTCTGCTATATCGAGGATCTGCTCATGGAGATCCCTCCATCAACTCTCCTGGTGAGTCCTCACTACTGCCTCAGTAATGGGCAGCGACATTGTTTGCATCATATACCAACAGGAACTGTTTTCCCCAAATGTATCGGGATCCAAACAGAAACTTTATTCAATTATTCAGTGGACCAATGAAGATCCGAGTTAGAATTGGTCTTCAGTAACCTATGCTTCTCATAAGAGTCAACTAACAAGATCAAGTAGTCAGGCTTGCTGACTTGGTTGACACTTCATATCCAAATTGCGTAGATTGAGGCTCAAGCTGTTGATCACTGGATTGTCTGGTCCAGACTTGATTATTTACAGACCGCCACCATGTATCTGGAATATTGGTGAGTGTAACAACAAACCAAACAACTGATTTATTAAGTGGAGCTAATTAGGTGACGTATTTCATCTGGATAAATCAAAAAACGGATTCCTGTCTGTGATTTTGCATAATCAGTCACATGGTCTGAATAACTGTATACTTATGTTATTGTACTTTGATGAACTTCAGATGACTGTGGAGGATGGCAAGTCCTTTATTTCGGTTCCCAAGAGAGGTAAGTCATACAACCATAGTTTCCATGTGAAGCTCAAGTAGCATGTTTAATAGGAATAGTGATATTTATATTTATGTCGCTCTTAGTTCCACTTACGCAATATAGCTGGAATATTGCTTAGTGTGGTGTAAAACTAAACTCACATGCACACTTTCCACTTTAGACTGATGTGTCCAAAGGAAAATATTTTCTACAACTTCTAAACAAAAGTTCAGAATGTAGTTTATATCAAACATCTTTTGGGCATTAACACTTTACTTTAACAGGGTTTTGTGGCCCTTTTGACTTTCATGCGGCCCTATTGACCTGTTCCCTTGTTAACATGGATAACTAGGTAGTATCCAGGCATGTTTTCAGAAATCATATTGAATTTCATTCTTGTAGAAATAAAAGTAATACCTAAAAATGCCTGAAATCTGGTAAAACTTGTTATCATATGCAAGTTTAATTGTTTTCAGACCAGACACCTGATGAGATAGAGCGCACTAAACAGTTTGCACTTGAAGTAGTTGATCTGCTGAAGCACAATCCACGATGCCGCATGCCATTCAACAAGTTCATCCCAGCGTATCATCACCACTTCGGCAGACAGTGCAGAGTAGCAGACTACGGTTTTACAAAGCTAACTGACCTCTTCGAAGCTGTGCCTCAGGTTGTAGAGGTAAGTCCTTTTCACATTAGAATGCTGAAATAGCCAATATACTGTGCATAGCTATTGTTAGAATCTGAAGATATGTCTTTAGAATCAGTATTTTGGGAAAACATAAGCAAAGCTGTTTCCATTACAGCTGTATAAATATCATTATCTGTTCAAAATACTAAAAAGCTCACCTTCGTGGTGTAATGGTCAGAGAGTCCGCCCGGAGAGAAAATGGTCGCGGGTTCGATCCCCGGCCACATCAAGACATTAAAATATGGTACTAGTTGTTCCCTGCCTGTCACTCGTCATAAATGGGTAAAACAAGGACTGGTCGGCTCAGTCAGTATGTGTCCAAGTTGGGTATTCATGCTTAACTGCGGCATGGTATCCAGTGAGCTAATACTATCACACCAGGTTAAGTCTGGGCTAGTACAAGCAGTCACACATGCACATACATGCACGTTACATGCATATTAAGTACGACATTAAACCCCATTTTACCTCCCCTCAACATACTAAATAAAGATTATGATGATCCAGTCTGCACCATAACCTCTTATCCAGATCCAAGTCTGGTAACAATATCTTTGGTCTGGTATTATAGTCTGAACGAAATTATAGAAAGACCCAAGTTCATGCTAACTGTGGACAATGTCTCGACAAATAGAATGTTGTGTTGGCATTAAACATGTTTCTGCTAACACCAGCTGGAGGAGGAGGGTGATGAGAGGCTGCTTCGACTCACACAGCCAGAGATGAGGAAGGTGCTGTCTGAACAGATCACAAACCTGCTCAAGATACAACCCGGTCATGGTATGATAAAGGATGACCTTCTACCAGCCTTCACTCGCCAGTTCAGCTTCAACCTTCACCTACAGGATTTCCAGGTGGTGTCACTAGATGCTCTTCTAGCAAGGCTAAGACACATCATCAGTGTGAGTACTGCCATTGTCATTGATCAGATCATCATAATCAAATTCCTTTCGCTTGATCATTGGGACTGTTTGACACCTAAGATGAGAATGTGGAATTCCTCTTTTTTCAGATTGAGACCTACAACAATGTGGAATATGTTGTGTTGATGAAGACCACCGAGTTGCCTCCCCTTGCTCTTCGTGTTCTACAGCTGCTGATGGATCAGAGCTCTGGTTGTCTGCCCCTAGTGGAGCTGTGCAGCTGGTACAAGACCACCTTCTCTGAAGAGTGTGATGTCCAGACCATCAAGGAAGAGCTTGTGGATTTCGTTCATGTATGTCCACAGCCGTTATGATTCAAACTGTTGATGGTTATAACGATGCTCTCTGCATCAGTCACTCCAAAGAAATACTGCAACATGAATTGTAAATCCTTTTTTGTTTTACAAGTAAGCATTAGTTTAATCTACCAGGAGAGGTAACATTAAGAATTATTTATAGAACAATTTCAAATTGTCATTTTGCCAAATAAAAGCTATATATTATGTAGTAGAAGGAGAAATATATATATTTTTTCACAACACATTGTAGAATTTCCATCTGAGCTTGTGACTACTTCCAGGTGTCGGGGGATGACGACGGCTCAGCAGTGATCCGCCTGACAGCACTGCAGACACTTGCTCGGGACATCCGCCATATGCTGATGCGCCATGGCCGAATCCCACTCCATCAGTTTGACAAGATATTCTTTGAGGTGCATGGATTGGAGATAAAGCCAGCACTGCACGGGTTTGACTGCACTCACTCCCTCCTGCAGGCCATCCCGCATGTTGTGTCCGTCCGAGGAAAGGGCAACCGCAAATACGTGCAGTTGTCCCTAGCAATTAAAGTCCCAGGTCAGTTGTTAATACTTGTCTCACTGATAGGCAGTTGTCATATGAAAGCCGCTTTGACTTGTCAGTATTAAGTAACTTGTTAGAGACAAATTCCCTTCCATTATATAGAAAGCACCGGTATTATCAAAATGTTTTGCTTTCCTACATATAAACTGGAATTGAAAAGTTATTTAGGTAAGTGACTGACTGACAGAGCTTTTGTCTTGCTAGACCCTCGATAACCATCACTCACTTCTCTTGTTTCCATAGCTACACTGCCAGCCTCGCTCAAAGGGAGTCCAGCTCGCATATTCTTTTCTGGGGACCACAAGGCACTGAATGCTGGAAAAGGAGAGTCCTCCAACGATTCTGGGGTCAATGATGCTTTAGGTAAATGCCCTTCCTTTGCTTCAAGTATTGCATTAAGTTTACAGCTTATTTTGGTCTCTTGAATATTTGGTTCTTCAAGTGGTGCAGCTGGTAAAACTGTTATTGTAGATCTTACTCAGAACACTATCGTGCAATTTATGCAAACAGAAAATATATCTATCAATATGCTGAGTAAAATATTGATTTTTTATGTTTGCTGATAAAAATATTATATACAGCTGGAGTCTATTGTCACTGACACTTTCAGACGAAGACCTGGACACGTCACATGTGGATGTACTGAGCCAGCCAGTGCCCTCTGCCATCCCATCCCCTGAGCTCAGACCAGCTCTTCACCATACGAAGGACCTGATTCAGCTTGACTCCCCACAAGGTGCATCACACTTCACTTGCTTAAATTGCTTCTTAGCACTTAGAGATAGATTGAGAATTGTTCAACGGCAAGGTACTTTATGTTTAGCCAACAGTTGGTTACTTGTTTAACGATGCACTCGGCAATATTCCATCTACGTGACGGTGATCTGTAAATAATCGTTTTGACAGACAATCCAGTGATCAACAGCATGAGCATCGATCTACACAATTGGGAATACAATGTCTCAACCAAGTCAGCAATCCTGACCACCCAATCCTGTTTCCTCTTTTGATAAGCATGGGTTACTGAAGATCAATTATAGCCTGGATCTTCATGGGTCATTTAGCCAACAGAAAATATTTTGCTGTCTGGGTGCTATGGTTCTATAAGCTATCAATCTTCAATGTACACAATAGACCTATTGTAGACCATGTACATTTGAATTTTAAACATACTGAAACACCAGAGAAGTCCTACCTCAAATGGAATGTGTATTGCGTGAACACGTCAATCAACATTAGGTATTCAGGCCAAGCTTGTAGTGTATTATTATAATTATACGATATTTATATAGCGCACATATCAAGGAAACTAGTGCTTGCTCAAGGCACTGTTATTTTTTTTTCCCTTGATCATTGGATGTCAATCTCAACGGCACATCGTGTTATCAATTTCAACTCACTGTTGATTATGCAACTCTTGCAGCCACTAGGTGCACCAAGTTATTGTGGCTTTCTCACAGTACTTTATCCAAGTTCACTGCACGTTGCTGTACCTGCAACTAGGTGTTTGCACGTATTCATGTGGCCACCATCTGGTCATATACCAGTGTACTTATTAAGATTTATTTTCTGTCTGTCTGTCGTGCACTTTCTTTTTCAACGCAGTAAGCATGCTGGATGAACACTTGGTTGGATGAACATATACATGTATTAACCTTGTTTAAAATGGTATTTTTTTTTGTTAACTTGCATGGGGATGTAATGACCATGTCACAGTGATGGGGTTCAAAAGCTATGAAGTGTGACTAACGCTGAACTTTACACTGTACTTTAAACTGTTCTAAATTTTGTTTTGTGTTGCAGACCAGGACATCCTGTTCTTGACTGATGAGGAGAAGCGAGGACAGAAGACTCCACTGTGTCTGACTCCCACATCCGAGCTACTGCAGTTTGCTGCCCAATGCCTCGTCATCCGACCACCAGAAGGTGCTGGCAACAGTCGGAGCACGTCACCTGCCATTGACAGCCAACAGGGACTCACTAGAAATAGTGCAATGACCCTGGCTGTCACGGCAACAGAATTAGGTGACCATGACTCTTCATCCAATGAACTGCTGGAGCTACTGAAAGGAGGCTGGTGGAAGGCAAGTCCAGAACAACTGGAAGTAGTAAGCAGAACTTTCCGTGTCACAGCCTCAGGACGAGAGAGTCCAGCAGATCCTGCGCTCCGTAGCCATGGTCACACTCCCAGTATAGAGCCAGCGGAGAAATTGCCCAATGGTGAAGAGACTGGGTCTAAGCCAAGTGTGAACGCAGCTACCTCCACTCCAGTGGAAGTCCCTGCCTCAGAAGGTGGCAGCATCAATACCACTCTGAAGGATGCAAGTAGCAGTTTTAGCAGTGATGAAAGTAGTGAGCAAAACGCTGCCCACAATGTGTCATTTGACGAGATGTTTAAAATGAGTATGCCCCTGGAGACCAGCTCCACCAAGTCCAGCACAGGGTCTGCCACAGACACCCCGGTTTCCTCGCCAAGGAAGTCCCGCTCCAGGATGGCAGCAAGGTTCGTCAACCCCATACACAATGACAGTGCTTAAGCCGAAGAGTAAAAGGACAGCATGTCTAGTGTCCGGTTTCACAGCAGTTTGTAATAGCTGTTGCACTGCTGTGAAAACACCCCAGGAAATACCTCACAAAGACCTGCGAAAATCACCTACAGGGTAGCCCTGTAACACATGATGGAAGAGTTGTATGAAGTATTTGAATGATGTCAGGCACCTGGAGACACTAAAACAAGGCTGTGTGGGAATGTAAAGAAGGGAGAGAACTCTTACAAGTTTGTCATCATGCTTGTCGCCTGTACTAGACATGTGTAGATAGAAGTTCATGTAAGCATGAAGACTGTCACTGGGGATGTAACATTTTACCCTGTAAAACAAGTTTTACGCTTTTAGAATGATTACAATCCTAGACCTGGCATCTTGACGACACATTGTGGATTTCATCACTGAATTTTAGTGTTTTAATTTATATCTTGACTTAAGCTTATTGCTTTGCATATCTTCCTGTATGAGATGTTTTAATTTTGGTAATTCTTACATGAAGATTGAACAAGATTTAGAAAATGAATTTAATTTGAATGTTAGGAAGGATGTCCTATTGAATTAGTTTTGCCATGTATTGGAAATACAATACATATATCTTCTCCAGGTACAAGCCACATTGTATCAGCTAGTCTTGAAGTAGGATTAGGTTTGTGTACTTGTATATCAAGTACTTGTTTCTATTTTCCAGGACACATAATGGAATATGTGTTATTTATGTTCAGTGGCGTTGTAGAGGAAGGGACATGATGGAACTCACACCTCATGACCGCAGTTGAAGCCTTGCAGTGTTACTGTATCTCAGTCTGTTGAAGAAAACAGATTTTTGTTGAGTTTACAGATATTATCGAATCTAATAATTACATTAGTTTTGCTGTTAACGGGGAGTTTGAGAGCTGTTGCTATGGTCACCACACTAATCGAAATGATTCCTGATTGGTAGCCATGGTTACACAGCGGGCTGCCTCAATGCAGGCCAACAGTGGACCATGTAAACGCAGTGTTGACTGCATCATGGTCGGCCAGGTCATGGGTGATGTCGCTGTATACATGAGTATACACATGTTCAAAGTCTTTCCCTTCTTTGGCAACTTGCTTGTATGTATGTTACAAGTGTGAAGGTCAATATTTAGTTTCTAAAAGTTATTTTGTACTTATTTACTTTTTTTGCCATATTAGTACATTTTTTGTATGTATTTCTACGAGCTACAAGTGCTACAGTGTCATGTAGAGGTACGTGATTGTTGTGATCTGGTACATACATCTATGTATGGTCACGTGCAAGAGGGCATGATGCTGCCTCTGGGCAGGCCTCAGATAAGCAAGTTGGGAGGCAAAATTTGAATAAGGCAATCGTGAAGGAAATAGGTTTATGATACTTGAATGAAATCCAGTCATGGTCATTCCTGCATGTGTGCATGCAGTGTATTGTACAGGATTCTCAATGAATTTGTGGCTTTTCAATAATAAATGTGCAAAAATTTAAGTTTTGAATTTATTTGCATAGCTTTCAGTTGTCACAGATGATCCCAGAACAAAAAGACAATACAACCTGTAATTAGTAACTCTTACATTTTGATAGGTGACAAGGTTTTCAGATGTTACAAGAAACTGATACAAAAGTACCACTAACTTGCCTTTTGATGCCATATTTTTGAAGATCTCTTTCGCGGGGTTTTCACATGCTGGTTCTGTCGGACACTTTTGCATAGTTCAGACACTTCAACCTTTCCATAAATGTTTGCAAATGACCTTAAACGGTCTCGTTTCTGATCATTCAAAAGCAAGTCAAGACAATTATCTGTAGACTTGATGTCTTTGAAAATAGGAGTCATTGTCAGTTCAGGTTAAACTGGAAAATTCATTCTAAAATTTTCTCCTCAGGGATATTATGGCAAGTGTTAAGCGGTGAAATCCCAATCTGGATACGAAGGATGTTAGAAGGCAATCACGCATTGCAGCCATCAAGACAAGCTTGTACACAAGTACACTATCCTTTCAGTACAACATGCCTTGCATGTGTTCAGTTGACCAGTCTTGATTTTATTGTAGTTGCTAAGAATGATATATATTCAAGCAAATCAAAAAAATTCGTGAATTGCATTGAAAGTAGTGTGCGCATTATTCTGAAAGTAGATGTGAATTATCCAGGTAGCAATACAAGATGGATCATTTTATTAGAAAATGTAATACATGTTACATAACCTCCTAACAAAAAAATTCACACTGGAATTGTTAAACAATAATTCAACAATTGTGACCTAGGGCTGCCGTGATGGAACGTCTCCTTATGAACATAATTGATCAGAACACTTGTTGCCAACCAGATATCCTCACTAATGGTCAACGAATACTGGTTGGTTGATCTAATGTCGCACTTGTCTCTCCAGCTCATCCCAAATGGGTTCAAGTCAACGGACCTCACACCGACACCAAGGCGCACCTCCTCTCCCTGACAGTTCTAGGCCACTGACGCTAAGGTACCATGAAGAGAGTTATCACCATTGGCTCAGTTAAAATGGACGTAGTCTGTTCCCTCTACCAGCTTCAGTGAGGCCAAGTTCTCCTCAAAACTGCCACTTGTGAGGTCCTGTGAAAGGGAAAGTGGACCATGTTCAGTGGCATGGCAATATATTAAACAACAAAGAAATGTAAGAATTTGATAACTGTAAAACAACATTTTATCAAGGAAACCATGTCCCCCCATGGTATCTTTAAGACATGTTTCAGTCCCGGAATATGATGAATCACATACTCCACAGAGACACTCCATGGGTTTTGGGTTATATTAAGTCCCTATCCGTGGTTGTAAAAGATAAGTTTGATTTTATGATCTTGCTCCGTGACTTGCCCTGATGGTGTAAGATGTTCAGAATATCACACACCGGTTCGTCTAGTCCAGCCAAGGTTATTTACAGGTTGATGTGGTGGATCTAGAATGCTTAATATCAGCAGTAAACAAATTAGGATTACCTGTTTCACGCAGATGATCAGCGGAGGAATGGCAGTACTGAAATGCATTATGGGAAGTCGTGGCTTAGGACGCTCCTGCAACAACAAAACATACATGATGTGACATCATAAATATACAGACAAGGCAAGGTCATCACGGCCATAGTCTTTTGCTAGTGCTACAAGTCACTTCAACATGCTGATTGTGAATATTCTTATGGCATAAGTTTAACCTGTATCATTTTAAGGGAGCTTCAGTCAGTTAGTGCTTTTGTGGAAGAAAACCAAATACAAGTATGATTACACAATGCCATTTAGAAAGTGGTCAAATGTAACATGTGTTATATTTGGGATTACACTTTCTTAGTAAAGTACAAATTCTAGTACTTTTTGAGTTGAGCCCCATCCGGGGTACACAAAGCCCGCAGTCTAGACTACCAGTTGTCCGACTTCCATTTTTGTGGAAGTCGCGGTAGCTGAGTGGGTTAGGCGGCTGACTTTGTGTGCTGGCGATTGGGTGCCTGACTCTGAGGGTGTGAGTTCGAATCCCGGATGGGGCTCAACTAAAAAGTACTAGAATTTGTACTTTACTAAGAAAGTGTAATCCCAAATGTAACATGTGTTACAAATGCAAGTATTTCGTAGCCATCTCGAGAACATACCGGTAGATGGGAATACGCTTTGGAAAAGATTGAGCTGGAGAGGTTGCCTCCCTTACCTTGGACTCCTCATAGATGTACACTCCTTTACTGATCTTCTTGGCATCCACATCACAGAAACCACACACCTGCAACACCAAACTGTCCCTGGAGGGCCACCACAACAGACTTACAGGCTACCTGACCAGCAACACACCCATGTAAGTTGGTTGGATGGCTACAAATATTGGCACAGTAGAGTCTTCATAGCCCATCGCTGTCACAGTGTTTCCATGCAGTACGTGATATGTGTTAGAATGGAATCGGTATCCGCATAGACTATCCAGATGTTCTTTGTTTTTGATGAGAATCAAATGTTTTTACACTGACTTCCCCTTTTCTATCAGGTTGTGGCATATGATATTTCTTGTCACACATCATTACATTGATTTAAAATAAGAATTCTTCTATAATCAGAGTAATGATAAATTCATTCTGTGTCATTACATGACTCTAAAACAATGACACAACTGAAAGAGCCAGTACACCACTCTTCTTGTGTCTTAGGATGAATCACATAGTAAAGTTTTGATGACTGGTAAGACCCATACATCTGTACAAGCGCGAACTGGAAAAGCAGCAGTCACTCACAGAATGTTCGACATTGACATTACACATTGACACATTCACCAGACATGTTGATTCTGAGGACTTCACATGAGCTAGGTTCATGCAGGTTCATCAACTTCCTCTCCCTGAAATGCTACTACCTTAGTTTTGTACAATGTGAAAGTATATAGTATAAGTTGTTTGATAACGCTATATAGACTTATACCGAAACATTGCCATGTAGCTGAAATACATACAATTGCTACTTTGAGATCATTATATATTTGACAATCACAGAATAAACTCCTACCTTCTTCTGATTCTCGGGTGTAAGAGAGCGAAAGAGTTTCCTCCCCTGTTTCCCAGCATTCCAGATTGTGAATTTGGACCAATGAGACAATACTTGTTTCTGAAGGAACTCAACTCTGAGATTCCAGATGGTGTCTCTGAAGAAAAACGACAAATCATAAATAATACAGCAATTTTAGAGAAACCACAT
The DNA here is from genome assembly GCF_003918875.1 of Haliotis rubra. NCBI lineage: Eukaryota > Metazoa > Mollusca > Gastropoda > Lepetellida > Haliotidae > Haliotis > Haliotis rubra. The sequence continues at coordinate 1,659,838 of NW_025766336.1, forward strand.
GGTCCTCTAAAGAATTGTTGTTCAATGCCACAGTCAGATATAGTCCAGTTATATCATGGCATCCTGCTGATAAGACAGTTTGATTGGACATGTGATGGCATACCATCAACTAAACCTGGGTCACTGGAACAACACACGATTGGCTTACAACTGGGCTATCCCACTGCCTCTCAACATGGTGTGATCATCCTACATGGGTCTCCATCCTACACGCTTCTTTCATGTGTTCCAAATCAATACAGTGTACATTCTGTATTCATCAGAGGAACTTTGATACAGACTATTCATTATCTGTTTGGGATTTTGTCTTGTCATCTCCCTGTGTCAGACTTACTCGTGTACTGAGAATGTTGTGGCTTGTGGGTGGTATCTGTAGGTGAGCAGGTCTCGGTCTACACGCACAACGTCCCCACCTAGCTCCAGGTGTCGGTAGAAGAAAATCAAGTCTTCCGGGACCCCCTGCACAAATAAGATGTAAATCAGCAATATTTCAGTAACAGTGAAGTCCTGTGAGTGCAGGAATAATAGTGGAATATTAGACACAACAACATGTCTAAGAGTCAAAGTGGGACTTCATTACAGAAGGAAACAAATAGAGAGACACAACCAGGTCTACTGAGACAAACTGAGACTGTAAATCATGAACATTATTTATCCACCCAAGCCAATATGTTTTGCAAATTCATAACAGTAAGTAAGTAAGTAAGTAAATATTTTATCTTCGTGTCACACAGTTTACATACATATAAACATACAAACAGGACAAATTAAAATATATACCACCCAGCCAGAAGGCCTAGGAGACACAAAATGTCATTAGGTTCATAAATGGATGTGAATGTATCTTTACAGGCTGTGTGTAGTACAAAAAAACACACAAAAAACCAACCTAAAGCCTTTTATACAGTAAGTAAGTAGATTTTGTATAAACGTGTCACACATTAAACTGCAGGGGTGGAAATAACTTTAAAATTGCTAGTGTACTCCGGTACAGTGGCACATGTAAAATCACTTGCCCTGATCATTTTTCCACTATACCGGCTGCTTTCTTGTTGATTCTTTAAATAAACAACATTATTAACATTGGAAAGTCAAATGGACACCGGTACAGTGTGATATACAAGTCTGCTTGTCCGACAGAAAAAAACACTGGACACGGACGTCGGGCAATGGGTTATTTCCACCCCTGTACTGTCATCCGGACATACAGACAGGTCAAACTAAATATATATATCACCGGGCATATTATCAGCTAATCTCACTAGACTCCCATTAATTTAGAAATAAATGAGTATCAGTCCAGTTTTAGTCTGCCTCACAGTCCCTGAACTGCAGTAACTTTCCTTCTGCTAAGCAGTTTCTGCAATGCAAAAGCCCTAAATGGAACAAGTCTAGATTTCCTTAGGTTCAGGTTCTAAATCTCTAATCCCATTGGGGCTCCTTTTCAATTCAAAATGAAATATTTGTTTCAATTCAAAATATAATATTTAGTTTCTGCCAAACTTAACAAAGCGTCAGATGCACCCCACCTATTCAGAGACTTAGTGTTAGCCCATGTCCAGCTTCTGTAACAAACCTGGGGAGATGCAGACCCATCTTGTTTGGGTACCTCATGGTATAACTCAGAACCAAGTCGGCATGATGACAGTGGGTCCGTGAGGCGTGAACACCTGGGGAGACACATGCCATCCATAAGTATCATTGTTTGGGTAATTCATGGTATAACTCAGAACCAAATTAAGTGATGGTCCGTGAGGCGTGAACACCTGGGAGACACATGCCATCCATATAAGTATCATTGTTTGGGTAATTCATGGTATAACTCAGAACCAAGTCGGCATGATGACAGTGGGTCCGTGAGACGTGAACACCTGGGGAGACACATGCCATCCATAAGTATCATTGTTTGGGTAATTCATGGTATAACTCAGAACCAAGTCGGCATGGTCCGTGAGACGTGAACACCTGGGGAGACACATGCCATCTATAAGTATCATTGTTTGGGTAATTCATGGTATAACTCAGAACCAAGTCGGCATGATGACAGTGGGTCCGTGAGACGTGAACACCTGGGGAGACACATGCCATAAGTATCATTGTTTGGGTACTTCATGGTATAACTCAAGCTAACAGTAAAACACATCAAAGTGTTATGCGCTCATTGTCTCTTACAGTTGAGGTGAAGTAAGGTTTAACATAGAGTTCAAGAATATTGCATTGATCTAGTGGCATACATGGACATGTAAGCCATGTGGTTTGTACTAGTCCGTACAAATGCCAGCTTTATAACACAAGCCCAGTGAGATAGCATTGACTACCCCACTAAGTGAGTGAGTGAGTTTAGTTTTACGACGCACTCAGCAATATTCCAGCTATATGGTGGCGGTCTGTAAATAATCGAGTCTGGACCAGACAATCCAGTGATCAACAGCATGAGCATCGATCTGCTCAACAGGGATAGGATGACATGTGTCAAACAAGTCAGCGAGTCTGACCACCCGATCCCATTAGTCGCCTCTTACGACCAGCATAGTCGCCTTTTGTGGCAAGCATGGGTTGCTGAAGACCTATTCTACCCCGGATCTTCAAGGGTCCTACCCCACTAAGACAGAGTAGACTGACTCCAGCCCATCAGTCCTTGTTTTGTCCCTGCAGAGTGACAGGCAGGGCAGCAACATGTACCAATGTTGTAAACCTATCGGCATAAATATTCTTCCCATTTCAGACAAGATCAATAAGGAAATATCCATATCCAACAATTATTTTGGTGGTGGTGGGGAGTTGAAATCATTATTTCAACTTTTTGGAGAGTTTCTAGAACACTACCTGGAGAGGCAGCTGGTCTGAGGACAGGGAATTTGCCCACCTGGTGAACCTCCGGGTCGAGTCAGCAGGCGTACGATGGAAGCAGCTGCCTATTATCTAAAACACAGCATTGCCGTACATCAGGTCAGCATACATGTCATGTTATAAAAACAATGGTCTGCTTATGCCAATACATCATCACTCTACATACGTACAGGGTTACAAATACCTGACATTTTCATGAACTAGTCAACCTTTAGAATTCAGCACCAAAACATTTGCAAACACGTCCCATTAACCTATGACATAATTTGTGAAACTTTATTAAAAGGGACACTGGCGAAACAATGCCCTTCTAGATCAGATTGTTGCTGGGTCATCAAGTGTCCCTCAGCTCCTCACAGTGACCTGTCATCTCTATATGCACTGTAATTGAGCAAACCTAGCCATGTTGGGAGTTTACAATCTTTGTTTCCTACATGTTGCCTGCAGCAGTTTATGAAAGCACTTTTATTTATAAAATATTCAGTATTTCACTTTTAACTTAATTTATGGGACTAGAGGGAACTAATATACATACAATTTTTTTATCATTACCAATTTACATTAAAATGCCGGGAATACAGTTTATTGAGAATATCAATCAAAGCTGCACACATCCACTGTGGGACATCTACCTCCACATCCACACCACCACGCCAAATCCGCACAAGAAGTTATAGTGCTGAATTCTAATAACTAATCAGTGGATGAGTGTTTATAGTGAAAGTTTCATCATTCTCAGGAAGTTTTGAAAGGTTCAGGGATTTACATGGAGTCCTGTATTTGAGGGTCCCTGGGACTCATACTCTTAATTTTCAGGGGTCCTGGACAACAAAATGGGGGTCCCAGACACTTAAATATTGTATTGTGTATCATGATCATCACATTGTTACAGTAATTAAATTGCAAATAATACCATAACCCAGCTGGTAGCAAACTCAGTGAAAACTTATTGTCACTTAATAGGAATTTTTACAAAAGGTAATTGGACTTTTTCTGAGTCCCTGAGGACGCACTAATAAATTTTGTTGCGTCCATTGTCAATATTTATGAATATAGGACTCAGGAATTTGTGTCCTGTAAATCCCTGAAGGTTTGTAGAAATGGTAATGACTGCTTGGTCTTTTGGTGCCTCCAACCAAACTTTGGTTTCTACTCTCACTAAGCGTTGTCCCTTCTATCCAAGAACAATCAAGGACTCACAGCATTGGGGTGTGCCTTGGCAGCCTCCATCTGACTGCTGACCCGATCACAGTGCATCACGTCATCCTACAACAAACAGCTCTACTCTTCAGGAACAAAATGGACAAGATATGATTTCAATGTTTTATCACTGACCTGTGTTTTGTCATATTCTGATTTATTTAGCTAGTGCTTTGGTATCTGATTTTCCCCTGTTTGAACAACACTTACAGGTGATGATCTGGATTATCTTTACACAAAGCAGTGATAGAAGTGAAATGGTGTTTGTTTTAAATCTAAATGAAAATCAAATTAAATGTAAGTGATAACTTTCTGACACATGATTAATGCTAAGTGTTAAAGAACGGAACATAGTATATGTCAGTAAAATATACGCTCATAGCATTGAGTAGTTTCTTTGAGTGGCATTTTAGAAGTTGGGAAGTACAATATTGAACAAACTTTATGATAACAACTTCTTTGATTTCATGAGTGTGACGTTTCAATACAGATTCTTGTGCCATTGTCAAGCAAGTATGCTTGACAACAGTACAAGGATCTGTATCGAAACGTCGCACTTGACAATGGTACAAGAATCTGTATCGAAACGTTGCACTTGACAATGGTACAAGAATCTGTATCGAAAGCGTCACTTGACAATGGTACAAGAATCTGATCGAAGCGTCGACTTGACAATGGTACAAGAATCTGTGTATTGAAGCGTTGCAAACTTGACAATGGTACAAGAATCTGTATTTGAACAATGGTACAAGAATCTGTATCGAAGCGTTGACAATGGTACAAGAATCTGTATCGAAACGTCACACTTGACAATGGTACAAGAATCTGTATCGAAATGTCGCACTTGACAATGGTACAAGAATCTGTATCGAAACGTCGCACTTGACAATGGTACAAGAATCTGTATCGAAACGTCGCACTTGACAATGGTACAAGAATCTGTATCGAAATGTTGCACTCACAAAATATAAGAAGTTGTTAACCATAAAGATTGTTCAATATTGCATTGTACAGTGGCTGTCAGTAAAGCCTTTACTCTCAGAATGTACAGTGTCAGTAAAACGTGTACTCACAGCATCCAGGAAACACAGGAAGTCCCCTGTACTCTGACTCACTGCCATGTTCTTTGAATGGCCAACTGTAAAATAATCACTTAGTACATCAGAAAGTTATAGAACACAAAAATTACCATCATAAAATATTTCAACTGCACACATCACAAAGCACTTACCTCCCCTAGGTTGTGTGTCTGTATGTCCACCTGTGACGACTTCTATACCGAGAGGCTCCAAACGCTGTCTCCATTTCCGGATCAGGTTGCTTGTACCATCCTGAGGAGGAAGCATCAATTGCTGAATAAAGGAAGTATGAACATATTTCCCTCGCACATATATCTGTTACCTTTCGTCACGGAACACAGAGACAAATTTGTCTTGTGGTTTCTCTTGTTTGTTTCACAGAATGCAGTATTGTGTCTTACCGTGCTTCCATCATCATACACAGACAGCTGTAGATGGCCACTGAATGTCTGCTGTTGTACCGACTCAAGACACTCACACAGCCATTTCTCTCCATTGTAAACAGGGACCACCACACTCTGTAACCAACAGGGACTTCATTACAACATGGATATTTCATACAACACAAAACCGGTTGTATAGTTTGAGAAGTACAACACCTATTTTCACTATGATACTGATTTATCCACACTGTAATGACCTGAAGCGCTTTCTTCCTTATCCTCGTAGACTAATGGTTAACAGCGGACATGGGCGCAGTATGTAAAGCATAGGTTTATCCTCACTGTGCAGGCAGCCTGTAGAGAATTAGGATTAGTGATGTTGTTATAAGGAAAGGGATCGTCTCAATAACTAAACTCATGGCCTAGGAGAAATTCCAAACTGATAGATTGTCAGACTGACATCAACTCACCAAATATCCATGTTCAATTAATGTCACTGAATAAAATTCATCTTGTTAACAGCTATATCTTACACAGGAAAATGTCACTATCATTCATGGCTAATGTACAAGTAAATCTAGAGGTTATTCCTAATACGCAAGGTGGTCGTAACCTTGTCTATCAGCGTTATATGTTCAGAGTACAAAAGAGACGCCACACCAATGTGCATGGAGATGTTGTTAGGCAGGCTGTCCTACAACCATCAACACTGCCAACGATGTTACTCCGACATATCCATAGAATTTGCTGATTCCATGTCACATTTAGTTGGACTTTAATTGTAATGTTTTACAGTACTAACATAAAATGTAGTTCATGAAGTCCAGTGATTATTTTTTCTTTCTTTCTTTTCTTTCTTTCTGATATATTTGTATGTGTGTGTGTGTGTGTGTGTGTGTGTGTGTGTGTGTGTGTGTGTGTGTGTGTGTGTGTGTGTGTGTGTGTGTGTGTGTGTGTGTGTGTGTGTGTGTGTGTGTGTGTGTGTGTGTGTGTGTGTGTAGTTTATAAAAAATGTATATTTTATAAAAAATGTATATTTTATAAAATAAGTACTGCTGAAGGGGTCGTTGTCGGCACGGGTACTACAGATATGTACCCCAGGTACGTTTCTGCATACAGAAACGTACCCTGGCCATAATGAGAATACAGAAAGGTACCCTAGGACGATTCCATTCCCATTGTGTCATATTCTTGATCGGAATTGTCATGCTGTTGTATTAGATACATTTGATTGCTTTATGTAAGTAATGAGAATACACAGTAACGGATATTTCGCGATGCACATGAATATCAATCGCAATTAAAGTACTGTCGGAAATGCTAGAAAAATGCTTTTTAGCCTTAACATCTTTAGAAAGGTGATACATGTATTATGTTGTCAATATATCAACTCACCTATAGTGTACCTAATTTTTATTTCAATTGATTTAACATTCCCATGCATTTAAAGGGCAGTTTACAGGAGAGAATTTGGTACCAAAACAACAACTTAAGATTTTTTCAGAGTTCAACAACAGAAATCTGAAATAGTCTTTACATTTATGCTAATAATACAGGTGGTGTAAAAATATAAATTAACGTTTTTCTTAAACAAATAAATGTTGAATGTTTGTGTTACTTTACTTAATTATCGTTTCTTTATTGAAGAAATATTAATATAAATGTTAGTCTTGATAAATAAGTTTCCCGTCATGCATGCACATCTTTATCACAGCGTCAGCTATGGCCAACTATTTGCAGACGATTGTTGCAAAGGTTTATAAGTTTTTTGTGCTTGAAAAAGACAGGTAAACCTTTCATTAGTTTAGAAAGGGTTTATTACAGAACTTGTAGAGCTGTAAAACCATCCTTGACAACTTTGACAAAGGAGTACTTAGACGGGCGGTCTACAAACTTTAGGAGAAGAAGAATATATATATTCTAAAGAAGCTACACCAGTGACTTCGTTAAATCTTTGGCCAATGTTCACAGCTAGATTCAACTGACCGCATTACATCAATATTTTTGCAATGAAATATACTGTTGACATTCAAAACATTTATTAAAACGTTGCACATTTTTACAATCAATCGATAAGATAACACAAGTGATAGGATTCTTTCCAATGTACAGTAATTCGTATGTTTATTTCACAACAAACACACATACACAAATGATCCCTTACATAACCAATACGTATACTATACGTACACATATTCAACATTCTGAAGAAAACATCTATTGAGATCACCCCTCGCCCGAGCGTGTGCTCAGGTGTCAATTTCACCTGTCGATACCGTGCATGCTGATGACGTATCACAGGCAGTTAATGTTTGTATCAAATAACGTCCCACTACCTCTTATTTTTCTAAGTTTTGGGTATTTTCATCAGTACAAACGCATTTTAGGGCATGTCTCAAAATTTATTCCCTCGGTCTACATTAGGTAGATGTTTCTTAAAGTGATATTTGTTATTTAAGTAACTGTAATACCTCTGAATTTTAAATATAAGTCAAAAAGCATGTTTCTAGCATTTCCAACAGTACTTTAGTTGAACGGGAACAACTACATGCGATTTTGGTTTTGGATTGCGGAATATGGACTCGTCCGCCTTTTAGGGTACCAGGTACGTTTCTGTATTTTGACTTTGTTTAGGGTACATATCTGTACACAGAAACGTACCTGGGGTAAGTATCTGTAGTACCTGTGCCGACAACGACCCATTCAGCATAAGTACTATTGAGTATGGTACTGTATTGATAAATAAAAGTTTTAACTTTGTGTCACAGGTTTATACTGACCCGGTCCCGTAGTAATCCCTTTGTTTTGCTATTTGAGATGCCTGATTGCTTCAGTAATTATGAACAAAAGGTGCCTGCAATATGAGGAGACCCCAAAGCATATATTTCACTGTGCTAGAATATTGCTAGATGTGACATAAAATCACTAACTCTTTCTGATCTTTATTCAGAAGTATGACATTACAATATCATTATAACAGGCCACACACTTATTTCCATCAACATATCACATGCTCCAATGTAAAATGCTTGTCAAACTTAATTAGTCAATGTTAAAAATTCGTCATCAACTTCGCACCTCCTTGTTCGAATGTCCTACTGGTAATCCATGATATTCGGATTCTTATGTAACAGGTACCGCTCCCTGTAATCCCCCCAAAAAACACTGTGGTTGGTACGGTTTTTCAGTCACATCTGTTCTTACCACATCAGCCATTATCTGCTAAACTGCATCTGACCAGTAACCATTGCTGTTGGGTGATGCCGTCCATGCACATGTTGACATGCCATGACAGGGGCACGTTACTCTAATACCTTTATTTCTCAAACTTTTCATAAACACCGTATCAAATCTGAGTTCGAATCGCGTATCGTGCTCATTCTTACACCAACCTTTGATTTTTTTCTTTGACAGAATAGAATATAATTGCTTCCTTTTTTAAAACATTTGCCAGCTTTATATATCAATTACATTATAATTAAATATGAAATGATTCGGATTTTTGCTAAAAAAACCCTTCTGCTCCAGGCATGCCGTATCATATCCGTTAAAGTTTCGGGATCAATAATTGATATAAAGTAATTGACGCTAAGAATAAATATGTAGGAGACCAACACGAGGAGGAAAGTGATATTAGGATAAGTACGCTGAAGTGGGGGTTCAACACTGTAAGTTAAGAATTGAGACGCAAGTTGTCTCCCTTCAATCAGGACCGTCATCTTTCTGTCCCCCGATCGCGAGAGTGCAATATATTTCACACCAGGCCTTGACGGTGCAGGTTTATCCGCTGTTGCTGACAGACTATATATACAGACATTCGTAAATACGGAAAGAAATATCACAAACAACACGTAAACCTAAACACCATGGCTTTCCAAAATGTTGCTCACAGTAGGTCGCTGTCATTGAAATTTGTTCCCATGACTTTGCAGCCTTTTTTCAACAACCCATATCCACTGATATCTTTTCTTTGAAAAGGCAAACGGTCGGGAGTTTGCATATGTTTATATTGGGGAGTAGTTTGTCCCACTTTCGTTTCAACCGCGTCTCGTGCTTCTCACACTCTTCTTTTTTAATCAAATTTATATTTCCTTTTACTATCGTCACGAATTATTGAATTTAAGTCTTAGTGTCACATTAAATATAATAACCTTCCAACTTCTAACTGCATCTGTCCTTGGACTCTTTGATCGCCCGTCTGATGCATAATTTTGCAACTTTGACCGCCCGTCTGATGCATAATTTTGCATAAGTACCAACAGGTTGCCTTTAACAATGTTCATATTTATAGCAATTAGACATACCTTTAACGACAAACAACTCAGTTAATTCAGGTAAACATATATACTTATTCATAGTTTTATATTTGTCGACATTACGACTGAATGAATACTAATTTAGAACCCAACGACATTAGGACGAGTTATGTGTCTGCATTGTAAATGTCAGCTGGAGACGGAGGTTGGTGCACGTGCGGCGGCAGAGAACGCATTCCACGTGCATCACAAAGGGTGCAAAGGGTTTGTTCCACAAGAGAATGGCTTTTTGAAATGTTAAAGTATGGATGAGGTTAAGACGGGGAATAAACCAGTGGCTCTCCATTCCTGGAAAATAATGGGCCCACCACGATTTCACCCACCCCGGCAATGTTTGGATAAAAGCGGTTTCCTTTAATCTGTTCGTCAAAATTCATCTTTAGCCAGCTTGGTATACTGTTACGGGTGGAGACTTGTCCTCAAATATACACATAAGCTTTAATTTAGCACTATCTGAAACCAAGGGCAATTTGTAGGATTTAGGCTTAAGCAGACCATTGAAACTCGTGAAAACGGGTGAAAATGAACTGTGCACAAACGCTGTATCCGCCCCTGCCATAGTCTAGCATACTGGAAATGCACATGTAAAGCACGTGCTGGATACAAAATCTCAATAGCTGTCTATCGCACGTTCACATGCTAAGAAGGCGCAAAAGTAATTTGGGTAGAAATTTCAAAATTTCAGTATGTGCACTTCAGTCTTCTGAATTGATTTGCAAGACGACAGTGAAAAAAACCGTTAGTTAACTCAACATGACAAGACGTAGACTTTCAGTAAACACACGGTGGCAGGTTATTGGCAGGCATGACGCAGGGATGTCCTGCCGCAACATCGGTGTTGGAATATTAACCACACGGTTATTACGGGATTGCCCAGGACCAGGAACATCGGTCATGAAAACCAATGACCGTCATAAGTCTTAATTCGTCTAGCAAGATACAGTGCATGACCGATGTGGAAGAACTGCGCTGGCAATGAACAGTTACAGTCCACCAGTACCATCAGAAGGAGGCTGCGAGCTGCCGGTCCGATGGAACGTCTGACGTGGTGAAGGCCCATTGATGGTGTGGGTTGCGTTTCGTATGACCATTGGATCTCATTACAGTACCTGGGCCACTCAATGGTCAACGTCATAAATAGGATATACTGATACCGTCGTCGTGCCACATTTTGATAACCATCCCCCTGTCATTTGTCCTATATTCATGAATGACAACTCTAGACCAACTCAGAAGTGGTTGTCAAAGAATATATAACATAGTGTTTTCATACTTATCATATATGAATGTGGGTGGTCCTTGGTTAATTCTCATGTTTATGATTTGCTATGAAGTGACCAGGAATTGAACCACCCACCTGCCGCTCAACGAGCTGAAACTATTTCCACTGGGCCACGAATGCGCTCTCCTCAAGCAGAGTACAGTCTATATATATGGAACGTGTGGAAGACAGAGAACCTGCTTTACGTACTCCACATGACGCTGAATGTAACATGTTTAGAGAGCTGGCACCGACACGACGGGATGTTTTCTCAGTCGTAATATGGCCGCAACATCTCGTAAAGTGGAGGGAAATAGCTGGAGTCAGATGATGAACATATTTGAGTTGTCGTCTGCTGACCTTTGCAGCCGATACATTCATGTTATTTGTAAATCCCAATGTTGCGTGGAGAAAAAAACAAGAAACCACTGACAGATTAATGCGACAATGTGGCTACCATTTATGCCATTTAATCCGGAAGGGGAGTATTGTTGTTCCGGGGAAAGTGAAAATAGTAGGAGTATGAAACAACAGTCTGTAGCGGTGAGCAGGTGTGTCTGGTCGCCGCGGGGTAGATATCTAATATAACGCATCCCGGGGGAGCGTGATGGAGATGGGGGTCGGGGTTGTCCTTTTCAGGGGAGGAGTTCGAGAGGAGTCTCGTGGGGCCGTGACTCGAACACACGAGAAATATACTGAACTAGTTTAACTGTTGCTCTCTGCCAATATGTAATACTAACACAGAGAAATCACTCATTTGAATTGAAAAGAAGCCCCAGATATAAATGGGAGATTCCGAACCGGAAGGAACGCTATACTTTCTTCGTTTAGGGCATTTGCATAGTAGAAAGAGCAGGACGGGAGGGAATGTTTTCGGGGACTCTGAGACAGATAGCAATTGAACCAACACGGCTGCACATTTCTAACTGAAGATATACAAGTGATAAATAAAGCGCTATATCAACTGATTATGAACAATCTTATGCTAATGTACTTTGATGATACTTTGGAATTTCCAACAATTGCACAGTAATAATATACAAAATGTCAAATTAAGTAGGTTCTTTATATGCAAACGAAAGAGCAAGAATCTGGCTAGACATGCACAAGTCTTTAATGTAATAATTAATAGTTTAAATGATAATTTCTAAAAAATACATAAATAACAGACTGTGGTCCTGTACTGCCCCTTATCTAGACTTGCCTCTTTAAAGGATAGAATTACTATACGTGCATGAGTATAGCACTCAGTACAGCATTGCAGCAAGGCTAGAATCTGGCATGAAATAATATTTCGAGGACCCATCTACTTTCAGTCAGTATCTAGTTTAATTGGTGACGAATTAAAATATACTGACGCGGCAAACACTTGCTTCGGCTCTTTTGCTCTATAAAGCCGATCAACGTGTTCGGTGAAATGGGACCGATATCTGTAGATGACAGGCGCACTTGTTCAATATCAGATGTTACTAGGAGACAAACACAAACAGCAGGTGTTGTGGGTACAGCAGCTCGCGAGGCGCCATGACAGCACGCTGTCCGCACACCGACCAAGACGTCAACAAACAGGACAGTGAGCTGGTGATATATGACCTCGGTTGCACTCTAATAGAGCTGATTACGATTTAAACAATATCACAGTGATATTAAAATGTAAATGCAGGGGCGTAGGAACGGTTTTCAGAGCGGTGTGTGTGTGTGTGTGTTAATTTATAAAATGAAATTGTAGTTATGGTAAAGTAGATATGGTTTCGTTTTGAAAAAAGTGTGTGTGTGTGTGTGTGTGTGTGTGGTGCGGCTAAGAGCTTAGAGACAGAACTATCGACTGTGTCATCTTACCCTGTACGGCCTAATTCAACAGAACGAAAAAACACAAATTGTTGGGAAAATAATTACACGGGACTGCCATGAACTGTCAATCCTGGCAGTATTACAGAGATTCCCTGTTTGGCTGAACTTCCATCAGTTACAGGTCCCCATCAGTTACAGGTCAATTGTTTTAGTTAAACATGCGTAAAATAACATGCGGAGAGGGATGTTTTACTACACGAAGAACTGTTAGTGGTGACAGTGGTAAAACGTGTGTGTTATATTATTAACGGGATATATACTCCCCTAGCCTTGCTCTAAGGCTGTACTGAATGCTGAGCCCATGGATGAGTAGTACTTTTATCCGTCGAAGAGGCAAGTCTAGATAAGCTGACAGTACAGGACCCCATTCTGTCATTTATTATTTTTTAGAAATTATCCTTTAAGCTATTATTTTTTACCTTATAGACTTGTGCAAATCTAATACTATCCGGCTAGTCTGTCAAACAGACCCTGAAACAAATATATCAATGCAGCCCATGTAAGAATGTGTGGCAAACCTAGATTACCAGTTTCTGAAAATGAAGAAAGTCTCTGGTCTTCGTTTTATTATATTTTATTAGCATAATTTAGAGACCGTATTTTCCCGTAAAGTATGTTCTTTTCAGAGACGAGATGCTACTCTAATCCCGGCCTTCTGAGTGAAAGCTGACAAAAGCATGTAATTAAGACACATGTCCTCCTCACTAGGGTGGACTCAACCAACTGATGATCCACTCTGTCTTGAGCCTGGCATTTAACAGCGGGATTATTAGTTAAACACCACTTGGCAAGGGCGAAACAGTTTTGTGTGTCTATCATTTACCAGTATGAATAATTGAATACCGTGTGTTGCTGGCACATTTCGAACCCACAAAGTCCACACCGGAGGCTAACGAAAGTCTCTGGCAAGGACGAAATCATGTGGAATTACCAGTGACATATCCAATAACATACGAACTAATAGTTGTACGTGTATGAACGAGGGTATTGGTTCAATATTGGATCATTATTCAGTATGTAGGTGCGATCAGCACAAAGCAGTAGCGAACACTAGGATATGAGTTTACCGAGATTGCAGTTCGTAACAATTACTCTATTCTTGTTCAGGGCTATGGTTGCTCATAATGGGCCCATCAATATTGACAAGTAATATTTCGATGATTATCAATGTGCTCAACTTGTATTTACATGAACTGTATGGGCTACTTTCCCCGGAACATCTAAATAGACATTCAAAACATGAGTAGCCGAATAGCAAGATGGTCGTACACAAGGTTCAGGAAACATGTGTCACGTGCATCACGAACGGGCGACTCTCAGGGGTAGTGAGAGTGAATTTAGTTTTACGCCGCACTCGGCTATATTCCTGCAAAATGTCAGCGGTCTGTAAATAATCAAGTCTGGACCAGACAATCCAGTGATCAGCAGCATGAGCATCGATCTAATTGGGAACCGATGACATGTTTCAACCAAGTCAGTGAGCCTGACCACCCGATCCAGTTAGTCGCCTCTTACGACAAGCATCCATTACTGAAGATCAATTCTAACCCGGATCTTCACTGGGAACTCTCAGGGATAAGCTGTCCCGAGAGCTCCTAAATATCGCATTATTTGGTGTTGTTCAAGCATTTTAGATGCTAATGATATTGGTCAAGCGTTAAATTGGTTATACCCACACAACCTTGGTGTTTAATCGTTGAAATAATTATACAAGCGATAACATCGCCAACGGTGGTCTGCTTCTTGGAACCGGGTCTGTATTTAATTGTATGTAAGAGACAAGGCAAATGAAAAATGCTATTTGTAATTGTATGGTCGCCGAGTATATTGCATGAATAATGAGACGAGTGCCCCGCCATAATTAACAACCGTGGCATGTGTGACGGGACTTATGACAGGACTATTTCTCGTGTCTCTCCTATCAGTGTCGAGGCGTAGAGATATTGGAGTGACGTGACTACAGAATGTGTGGAATGGGACCATTCACCACCTACGGTTCCCCTTGTGTAACTACGCACTTCGCTGATGTATGGGGACGACGCCACGACGATGCTGACGTTGAGTGTATATGCGGAGATGGACATGGCGATACGTGATTGGTGCCGACATCGTGCACTATAGTCCCTGCCGTGAGACAAGCAATTAAAACAACCATTATGGCCGGGATTATTTACAAGTTTTTGTCCCAAATTCCATTACATAGATATCCGCACTGCCACTCGACATAAGATATATTTATTGATATGTCGTTCTCGTTTTATCAAGACGAGGTTCACAAATGGGAAACTTCAAGAAAAATGGTATCATATGATTGAAATGTTAAGAGTTACAAAAGACAATGATTACTTCTAGTGTCGATTTCACGATTGTGTCATGGAGTCCAAGAGGCTAGAGGCTAGAGTCTAGAAGAGTATGGACATGAAGCCCAAGATGTTAGTAACTAGAAGAGTATAGTCCTGTAGGCCAAGAGGCCAGTAGCTAGAAGAGTATGGTCCTGTAGGCCAAGAGGCCAGTAATTAGAAGAGTATGGTCATGTAGCCCAAAAGGCCAGTAGCTAGAAGAGTATGGTCATGTAGCCCAAGAGGCTAGAAGCTAGAAGAGTATGGTCATGTAGCTCAAGAGGCCAGTAATTAGAAGAGTATGGTCATGTAGCCCAAAAGGCCAGTAGCTAGAAGAGTATGGTCATGTAGCTCAAGAGGCCAGTAACTAGAAGAGTATGGTCATGTAGCCCAAAAGGCCAGTAGCTAGAAGAGTATGGTCATGTAGCTCAAGAGGCCAGTAGCTAGAAGAGTATGGTCATGTAGCCCAAGAGGCCAGTAGCTAGAAGAGTATGGTCATGTAGCCCAAGAGGCCAGTAGCTAGAAGAGTATGGTCATGTAGCTCAAGAGGCCAGTAGCTAGAAGAGTATGGTCATGTAGCCCAAGAGGCCAGTAGCTAGAAGAGTATGGTCATGTAGCTCAAGAGGCCAGTAGCTAGAAGAGTATGGTCATGTAGCCCAAGAGGCCAGTAGCTAGAAGAGTATGGTCATGTAGCCCAAGATGCCAGTTGCTAGAAGGGTATGGTAATGTAGCTCAAGAGGCCAGTAGCTAGAAGAGTATGGTCATGTAGCCCAAGAGGCCAGTAGCTAGAAGAGTATGATCATGAAGCCCAAGAGGCCAGTTGCTAGAAGAGTATGGTCATGTAGCTCAAGAGGCAAGTAGCTAGAAGAGTATGGTCATGAAGCCCAAGAGGCCAGTAGCTGGAAGAGTATGGTCTTGTAGCCCAATAGCTAGAAGAGTATTGTCATGTAGCCCAAGAGGCCAGTAGCTAGAAGAGAATGTTCTTGTAGCCTAAGAGGCCAGTAGCTAGAAGAGTATGGTCATGAAGCTCAAGAGGCCAGTAGCTAGAAGAGAATGTTCTTGTAGCCTAAGAGGCCAGTAGCTGGAAGAGTATGGTCATGTAGCCCAAGAGGCCAGTAGCTAGAAGAGTATGGTCATGTAGCCCAAGAGGCCAGTAGCTAGAAGAGTATGGTCATGTAGCCCAAGAGGCCAGTTGCTAGAAGAGTATGGTCATGAAGCCCAAGAGGCCAGTAGCTAGAAGAGTATGGTCATGTAGCCCAAGAGGCCAGTAGCTAGAAGAGTATGGTCATGTAGCCCAAGAGGCCAGTTGCTAGAAGAGTATGGTCATGAAGCCCAAGAGGCCAGTAGCTAGAAGAGTATGGTCATGTAGCCCAAGAGGCCAGTAGCTAGAAGAGTATGTTCTTGTAGCCCAAGAGGCCAGTAGCTAGAAGAGTATGGTCATGTAGCCCAAGAGTAGTAGCTGGAAGAGTATGGTCATGTAGCTCAAGAGGCCAGTTGCTAGAAGAGTATGGTCTTGTAGCTCAAGAGGCCAGTAGCTGGAAGAGTATGGTCATGTAGCTCAAGAGGCCAGTAGCTAGAAGAGAATGGTCTTGTAGCCTAAGGGGCCAGTAGCTGGAAGAGTATGGTCATGTAGCCAAAGAGGCCAGTAGGTGAAAGAGTATGGTCATGAAGCCCAAGAGGCCAGTAGCTAGAAGAGTATGGTCATGTAGCCCAAGAGGCCAGTAGCTAGAAGAGTATTGTCATGTAGCCCAAGAGGCCAGTAGCTAGAAGAGAATGTTCTTGTAGCCTAAGAGGCCAGTAGCTAGAAGAGTATGGTCATGTAGCTCAAGAGGCCAGTAGCTAGAAGAGAATGTTCTTGTAGCCTAAGAGGCCAGTAGCTCATGTAGCCCAAGAGGCCAGTAGCTAGAAGAGAATGTTCTTGTAGCCTAAGAGGCCAGTAGCTAGAAGAGTATGGTCATGTAGCTCAAGAGGCCAGTAGCTAGAAGAGAATGTTCTTGTAGCCTAAGAGGCCAGTAGCTGGAAGAGTATGGTCATGTAGCCCAAGAGGCCAGTAGCTAGAAGAGTATGGTCATGTAGCTCAAGAGGCCAGTAGGTCGAAGAGTATGGTCTTAGTTCGAATCCCAGATTAGCTTTGATTATTTTCTAGATTTACGTGGTTTTCCCCATAATAGCGAACGGCTGCATCACATTAAGTGAACCGGACACGTTATTGGGCGAACCAAGCCATGTCCAGTGGAGTTTCCAGTGGAGCTTCCAGTGGAGCCATGTCCAGTGGAGCCACGTCCAGTGGAACCATGTCAAATCAAATCAAACCAAATAAGACATTTGTATAGCGCTACATATGCAGAGTCTTGATCATGTGCGCTTAGTCGAATGCTCGTTTGAAGAGGATGGTTTTGAGACAAGATCGGAAACTGTTGATATTTTTTGATTTTCTGACATTTTCAGGTAATCCATTCCAGAGTACAGCACCCGCTCTGCTAAATGTTCTGTCCCCGTATGTTGTGGTTCGGACAGATGGAACATCTAAGCTTTGTTGATAAGCTGATCTGTGTGACCTTCCAGGCTTGTGAATGTTGACTAGTTCCTGGAGATAGAATAAAGCAAGCCCATTAATGGACTTGTAAACAAACACAAGAAGTTTGAATACAACTTTGTCTTTTACAGGGAGCCAGTGGAAGTCCTTCAGGAGACTGGTGTTATGTGCACATACATATGTGTGCGTGTTATGAGCCTGGCAGCTGTGTTTTGAACATGCTGTAACTTGTCCATGTACTTCTGCTGTATTCCATAGAGTAGACTGCTGCACTAGTCTAGACGTGATGTCACAAATGCATGGATTAGACATTTTACTGATGGTGTGTCCATGTACCTGCTAATCTGTCTGATATTCCTTAGGTGGAAATATGCAGATTTGCAGATGTTACTATCGTGATTTTCCACGCTTAATGTTGAGTGAAAGATGACACATAGATTTCGAGCATGGCTTTCTGGTTGAACAAATGTGTCTCCAATTTGAAGGTCCGGTGGAGCCATATCCAGTGGAGCCATGTCCAGTGGCGCTTCCAGTGGGGCCATATCCAGTGGAGCCACGTCCAGAGAAGCCATATCCAGTGGAGCCATATCCAGTGGAGCCATGTCCAATGGCGCCATATCCAGTGGAGCCATGCCCACTGGAGCCACGTCCAGTAGGGTTTCCGGTGGAGCCATGTCCAGTGGAATCATGCCCAATGGAGGCACGTCCAGTGGAGCCATGTCCAGTGGCGCCATATCCAGTGGAGCCATGTCCAGTGGCGCTTCCAGTGGAGCCATGTCCAGTGGCGCCATGTCCAGTGGAGCCATGTCCAGTGGAGCCACATCCAGTGGAGCCACGTGGATTGGCGCCACATCCAGTGGAGCCATATCCAGTGGAGCCATGTCCAGTGGAGCCATATCCAGTGGAGCCATGTCCAGTGGAGCCATATCCAGTGGAGTCATGTCCAGTGGAGCCATATCCAGTGGAGCCATGTCCAGTGGCGCTTCCATTTGACATGGCTCCACTAGGCATGGCTCCACTGGATATGGCTCCATATCCAATGGAGCCATGCCTAGTGGAGCCATGTCCAGTGGCCCACTGGAGCCACGTCCAGTAGGGTTTCCGGTGCAGCCATGCCCAGTGGAATCATGCCCAATGGAGGCACGTCCAGTGGAGCCATGCCCAATGGAGCCACGTCCAGTGGAGTTTCCAGTGGAGCCTCGTCCAGCGTTACTATGCTAAACCCACCGGTGCTACGCATCGGTTGTCACAATATTCACTCAAATGGTAACGCGCATTTGGTCACTTTACTTTCGATACCGTTGGTCACTTTGCTTTCGAGGCTGTTGTTCACGTCCTCCACATTGATACTGACACATGGTCACATATGCAATTCGCCTTCTTATCAAGAATCAGTTTATCTTCACATACGATTTCCTTAGTATTATACCAGTGTAAAATACACTCATTATACTTCGATTATTGCCTATAAATATTTGAGGTTCTCTGATATAATTATTAACTAAACCTAAATGGAATCGAAGTATTCATAACATTTCTATTAGTATATATCTACAAGCACATCTAACAGTACACGTGTATGTGGCAGATTGAACACTGACAGCTACATAGCAGGCTATAGTGACGTAAGATGGACACATCCATCAAAGCCATCGCGCACGCTGACGGTCTACTGTATGGCGGCCGCAGTTGCATCGCCGTACAGGATATAGTTACGTAACAATACAGCAGCGACGTATCATCGGTCACGATTAACATTCAAGACAATGTGCAATTCATTCAGTAAGGTATCACTCAAAGTCAAAACATAGGAGGGCGATTACTATAAAAGCCGAGCATCTTCACTGGTCAGTACACAACACCACTGACAGTAAACTGCTTGACTGTAATCGTTCCTCTTCTTCTTATTAAGGTAAGAAACATTTACGCCTTGTTATTTGATATTGTTGTCTTATATATGTATAGAATAATCTAAACAGTTTATGATTTTATTGCTTGCTCACCTTCTAATATAAACCCACTTAGACACGTGCACTGTTATGCGTAATTATCCCTTGTTTGTATATGGGTTATACGTATTAACTATTTCTGTTATGAATGATCATGCACGATACGTTGTGTGTTTTAAGATATGTATATTCCTTAATTTGTATGTATATGTTGTGTATATATCTATCATCATGTAATGAATTACGCATCATAGTTTAGAGGTATTAAACCAAGCATATATGTATTCATTTTCACTTACATGTCGAATGCTCTCTCTCTCTAGACATGAACGTGTTCTTAGCTCTACCTACAGCTATATCCCCTATCTATCTAGCTTCCCCTTAAGTAATACAAATATTGACATTTCATATCGAAGTTGTTTGTATATATTTCATGTATTCATATTATTGTCAATCCATATGCCATGTATTTCTGTTTATCAATTGTATCCAATTCTGTAACACAACACCACTGACAGTAAACTGCTTGACTGTAATCGTTCCTCTTCTTCTTATTAAGGGTATAATCAAGTTCCCAAACACGGGTCAAAACCTTGATTATAGTTGGTGGAAACAGATTCGATCCCGACCTCGAAAAACACTACATGTCTAGAGGAGCGACGCCTACGAACTTTTATCAACTTCGGAAACTCGGGCCTGTCCAAGAAGAACAAGAACGACCACAAACCAAGCTAACACAACCAGAACAACCACAAGTACAACAAGACGAACAAGAACATCTAGAAATACAACAACAAGAACAAGAACATCTACAAGTACAAGAAGAACAAGAACATCTACAAGTACAACAAGAAGAACAAGCACATCTACAACACACGCAGCACAACCAGCACAACCAACGCAGTAAGAAGATGGCCACTATACTTGCGCTGCAGACTCTGCCAGAATTTTATGGCAAGGAGCAAGAATGTGCAACAACCTGGATCAATAGATTTGATCAGTGGGCTCTGCTTAATGACATGGACAATGAGCAGAAAATGAGAGCTGCTTTTATGCTGTGTATGAAGGATGGCGCACAGATGTGGCTGACAAAATTAGAAGAAGGCCAAAAAGACACATTTCAGCATTTATCTGCCGCCTTTAAAAATAAGTATATCACAAGGAGGAAGTTCAATGCTTCCAATCTGCGCCCTGTGCAAAAGGAGGAAGAAAGTATAGAAGACTATCTCCTAAGAGCAAATTCTTACTTTCAACACATCAATATGGACGAAACTTACGTAGTAACCCTCATCATAGATGGACTCCAAGCAAGCATCAAAGAGATCGTGCTGATGCACGACCCCCATACACTGGATGATCTAGAAGCCAAAAGCAAAATGGCAGAGTCAGTTATGGCTAACAGAAAGAAATCTGCAGCTGTCAACGCAATGTCTGCTAAGGATGAGCAAATAAGCAACCTCGTGGACGTCCTGAAAGTGATGCTCGTTTCATCCCCAAAGCCACCACAGGAGCAATTGACAACGGCCAGGCATGAACAGGACAGACGACCCTTCAGACCTCATCCTCATGCAATGCCAGGCTATCAAAGTCACCACTTCCAACAAATCCAGGAACCAGCACAGTACCAGCAGACTGAATATCAAGTACGTCCATCAAGAAACTACAAGCCTTATCGACAACAACAGCCACAACACATTATGCGGGATTCCTTTCAGGACTCTGCCAGACAGTACCAGCCAAGACGTCAGACTGAGACACCTCAGCAGTATAGGAGCAACAGAGCAGCGGCCAGAGCGGCATACTCTCATTCGCCATGTTACCATTGTGGTGAGTATTGTAATGGGTTTAATTGTGCAGGTTTTCATTCAGTATGTCAGAATTGCAATATGGTCAATAACCATACAACTAGAATGTGTAGGAAAGCAAAAAAAGCTCAGTTCATTACGCCAAATGTCATGACAAGCAGAAATCCCCATAACCCTCCCCAAAGCAACCCCTCCCACACTGCGTAGGGATTCTCGCCTGACACTTTGTCACGTGCAAATGTCAGGCATACTCAAAAAAGCATATCCCTGATTGCACCATTACATAAGAACACCATTCTAGTACATTTTGCAGACAAAAGAACAAATGCACTCATAGACACAGGCGCATCAATCAGCTGTATTAGTCAAAAACTTCTGAACAAAATAGGATTAGGTGATGGAAAATTAGGCAAATCCCCCATTCATGAAGTGGTTGGATTTGGAGGCGAGAAACAACACATTTTAGGCACGATACACCTGTCATTTTCAATAGGTCATCTAAAACTCTCACACTGTTTTTACGTCTTTGCAAAGTTGCACCATTCCCTTATCTTAGGAATGGACTTTCTCGAACAGAACAAAGTTTCAGTAGACCTTGGCTCTCGAACCGTTTCTATTCATGATGGTTTAACCTTTGTTTCACTTGTACAAGCTAATGCAGGTTTAGCTCGTGCATACAAACCATTCACCATACCGCCCAGAGGACAAATGGACGTTCCAGTTAGAATTTCACGGAACATAGATGGCTCAGTGCTCCTACTGGAACCCACCCCAAATCTCACGACGCACAATCTGCAAGGTGCAAAGTGCCTGGTACAACGACGCCAAGGTAAAACCACATTTCGTTTATTAAACCCAACTAACAGCAACATCAGCATATCAGCTTGTACAGTTCTTGCTACAGTTAGTGAAGTGGACATCAATTCCATTCAAACTTTGCATGAGGCAGATGAGCAAATAGGCATTATGTCTATCTCCAGAACTCTCACCAATCAAGGTAAATCTGCCAAAAATATTGACTTTGATCTTTCTTCTTCTGATCTTTCACCTCAACAAAAGGACCAACTAAACAATTTTCTTCAAGACAACAGAGATGTCTTTGCTGAAAACTGGCAGGAACTTGGCAAAACCAGCTTGTACCACCACAAGATAGACACTGGTGATGCAAAACCCATTCGACTCCCGTTTTATAGACAGAATCCAGTAATTCGAAAGGAATGTGCCAGACAGGTGCTGGACATGCTTGATGCAGGTATCATTGAGCCCAGTCGCTCAGATTGGAGAAGTCCTGTCGTCATGGTCAAGAAGAAAACGGGCGAATATCGATTTGCCGCAGATTTCAGAAAATTGAACAGTGTCACCAAGCCGGAATTCTTTCCTCTACCTCGTTTTGAAGATGTGGTGGACACTATTGGAGAATCTCAAGCTCGAATTTTCTCCGTTTTGGACTGTGCCAGCGGATTTTGGCAAATACCCATGGACCCTGACACAAAACACAAGTCAGCATTTATTACACCAGAGGGAGTCGTCCACTGGAATCGAATGCCTTTTGGGTTGACCAATGCACCCATGTCCTTTCAAATGTTGATGACAGACGTTCTGAGAGAGATGAACTGGAGACATGCACTAGTATATGTCGATGACATAATCATCTATTCCAGGAATTTTGGTGAACATCTGAAGCACCTTCAACAGGTTTTCCAGAAACTCCGGCAGGCAGGTCTTACACTAAAGCCGAGTAAATGCAAGTTTGCTGAAAAGAAAGTTACCTATCTGGGTCACGTCTTCAGTAAGGATGGCATTGAAGTGGACAAAAACAAAATAGCAGCAGTGAAGAGCATGCCAACGCCAAGAAATCAACAAGAGGTACGACAGTTCATTGGCCTTGCCAACTACTACAGGAAATTTGTTCAAGGGTTTTCACAAATTGCTGCACCTCTTAACCAGTTGCTGAGGAAAGAGATGGAGTTCAATTGGGATGAAAAATGTCAACATGCTTTTGATAAACTCAAAATTGCCCTTACATCTGCACCTGTACTTGTGTACCCAGATGTAACAAAACCATTCATATTAACCACAGATGCAAGCGGGACCAGTTTAGGCTATATTCTAGGACAGCTTAATGACAAAGGGAATGAGCATGTGATTTCCTATGGTGGTAGATCCTTAAATGAAAGTGAAGGAAAATGGACAGTCACGGAACTGGAATGTCTCGCTGTTTTAGAAGGAATAAAAGCATTCCGAGTTTACTTAGCATCCCAAAAATTTACAGTGGTAACAGACCATAAAGCACTTACATGGCTTCACAAATTTAAGCAAACTGGCTCAGGTCGTTTGGCAAGATGGGCTCTGCAACTTCAGGAATACACATTTGAAATTATTCACAGAGAAGGAAAGAAAAATCAAAATGCTGATGCATTATCAAGGCGACCATACCCTTCACAAAAACCAGCTCCTCACAATGAGAATGGTGATACATCTGTTTTGAATATGTCCACAGGAATACATGCCCATGTTCATGAGGAAGACAATGACCAGAAGCCTCATTGTTCAATTCAAAATGCTGAATTTTTAAAGACGACATTTGCATATGCAAGTGACAAGCCTGAGGTGATTGCATCTGTTGATACATCAACTCCTGACCTACTTGACATTGCACAAAAGCAACGAGAATGCCCAGACTTTAAACACATCATCCATTACTTGGAAACTTCAGAGATACCAACACATTTCACAGACAAGCAAAGCAAAGGATTAGTGCACAAGGCAGTTGAATATGATTTGAAAAACGGTGTGTTATACCATTTTTATCAAATCAGAGGTAAGAATATTCCCTCATCTGAGAGACATATCACCCAGATTGCCTTACCAAAAATTTTCAGATCCGATGCCTTAAAGTCATACCATGAATCCTTGGCGGGTGGATGCCACAAAGGTCGTGATGCCACAAGAGCCGCATTGATTCAGAAGTATTTCTGGCCTCGTCTTTATCAAGACGTTGAAGACTACATCAGGTCTTGTGATGCTTGCCAACGATCAAAACGTGCATACCATCACAGACCAGCACCTTTAACACCATTGCCAGTTGAAGAACCTTTCTCACGCCTACATATGGATTTTATAGGTCCTATCACAGAATCACCTGATGGATATAAACACATCCTCTTGATTGTTGATGCTTTCAGTGGATGGTGTGATCCTTCCCAACAAGGACACAAGATGCCAAGGAAGTTGCTTCCAAACTGTATAACGAGATCTTTACACGTTATGGAGCACCTCGTACCATTGTGTCTGACCGTGGATCAGCCTTCATGTCAAAACTGGTTTCAGCTATTTGTGAACTGTTTCAGGTCACACATCATAGCACTAGTTCATATCATCCCATGTCAAATGCTTCTTGTGAGCGTCGCAACGCCATCATAGAACAGGCGTTAAGAACATACTGCAATGAAAAACATTCAAACTGGCCTGAGCTGCTTCCAAGTATTATGATGACCTTTCGGACAACACAGTCAGAATCATCTGGGTTCTCACCTTTTCATCTTTTGTTTGGAAGAGAGATGATCTTGCCCTTTGACACATCACTGATACCTAAAGAAACACTCAGCCAAGATGCGGAGGTTCATCTCAAATCAACCATTGAACATCTGAAGATGGTACGCAAAATTGCATCCACAAATATCAGAAACAGCCAGGAGAGAAACAAACATTACTATGACAGAAAGGCCAAAGAACCCAGTTTCAAACTCCAAGATCAAGTTCTGCTAAAGAATGAAAAGAAACAACCTGGATTATCCGCCAAACTACAGCCCAAATACATAGGCCCCTACTATATAGTTGGGTTAGGAGCCAACTATACATACAAACTACGGTGCTGCCGAACAAACAAGCCCATGAAGAGCATGATCAATGCAAACCGATTGATCCCGTACGATGATCCACGAGACAGACCAACACACCTTGGCCATCACGACCAAAGGCAAACACAAAATGATCAACAAAACAACAATAGGAATCAGAAAAAGCAGAAAAGAAACGAAGACACCATGCAAACAGATCAAGGACTTCAACAGTCAGGTGAAAAAGATCAATTTCAATCATCTCACTATTTTGAAGTTGATAAGATTCTGGCATCGAAATGGGTAAATGGTACAAGAATGTACCATGTGAAGTGGAAAGACGATGGTACTACCACGTGGGAACCAGATTCACATGTTGGTGAGTTTGCCAAACGGCAATTCAAAACCATGTCGGGATTCATACTTTTCAAAGAAATAGAGATTAAGTATTCAGTTATTTTTCTATGTGCCCATACATTATGCCCAGATCTACCCCCACCCCAGCCCCACCCCCCCCTCCCTGTTCTCCCTCTTTTTCCTCTTAGGAAATTATTGTAGTCTGTCTTAATTATTAGTGCTAGAAGGTATTGTTGGCCACTTTACCTCACCCAATTCAAAGAGACAGCTACAACATTTTTTTTTTTTCTTCTCTTTTGATACTTCCAGGACCCCTGTGGATCTACTTCTTGCTACTGTTGAGTATGTTTGCCCCGTTCGCTGTTTCCTCAACTCCAGGTATCGTCCAGAGACTGAACTATGGTATTGTCTTCAAACCTGTCTTTGCCCATCCATATGTAACCTTGGGTACAGAACAGTGGGTTCATACTTTTGAACTTCCCCTTCCAAAACATGTTCACATGCCAGTGCATCCCAAATGTCATGCTGAAACACACAAATGTACCAGCTTGAACAGTGTTAACACACTTCTACACTCAATTCATACGGATGTCATGTCAACACTTAATGAAACAGTCAAGCTCGTGCAAACATTAATTCCACACACGGACTTCCCGCCATCAAGCAAAACAAAACGTGCTTTATTTTCTTTTATAGGTGATTTGTCTCGATCACTTTTTAACACAGCCACACTAGATGATGTGAAAATTCTTGCTGAACACATAAATGCCCTAACAAAGGATCGTTCGCGTATTACCAATGCTTTACATCAACATTCAGAACATCTTTCATCCTTTATGACATCAGTTGATAACAGGTTTGAAAACATTATTCGTGGAATGAAACCAAAACCACGATGACATATTTAATATCACACACTCAGTGAATGCAGCCATTTCGATCCTCAAGACTGAAAACGTATTCATATCTACCTTGCTTACCAAACACATGCAGCAATCATCATTCTTAAAACACCAACTCTACCAGCTTAGTTCAGGTGTACAAGATCTAGCCAAGGGAAAACTTTCACCGCTCCTTGTCACACCACAGGATATGAGACACAGTATTCGGCAAATAACCGCCATTATACATGACAAGTACAAAACGTTTACACTGATGCACCACAACACAAACTACTATTATTCACATGCTGAATTCATCTTTGTTCGACAGCACAAGGACCTATATGTTTCTGTTAAATTCCCTATCACATCTATGAAATTGCCAATGTCTCTTTATGAAATTATTTCACTTCCTGTTCCTATTAACTCAACTTCAGCTCACGCTACTCAACTTCTAGATTTACCTGAATATTTGGCTATTTCATCAGATGGTCAGTACCATGCTTCCTTAACAAACAAACTTCTGTCCCAGTGTCAAGGATTCAAACAATTACAATGTCCTTTCAAACTCGCCTTGACACCTACCACCCAGTCGTCCTGTGTTATGTCATTATTTCATAACAGGGTAAAAAGAAGTTAAACAGGTATGCAACTTCCGTTTTCTCATCACTACCAAACAGTCTAAAATCATCCAAATATCTAAATCTAAAGTATTAGTATACCATGTCCCTCTCATTTCACTGGATTGGGATTCAGGGCTGAAAATGGCAAAAGGTTGTAATTTCTGCGTATTGACCATTCCCTGTAGATGTGCGCTATCTACCCAGTCACTATTTATTCCTGCGAGTCTTAATACATGTAGTAACACAACTAACACGGTTACTCCTTCTCATCCGGTCAATTTGGCATTACTACAGCATTTCTTTGAGGACAGTGCCTTGGAATCACTAACAGGAACCACTACCTACTTATCCCCCGTCAAAGTTGAAATCCCAGATTTTCACATTTATTCCCACAATTTTTCGAACATCATAGCAAATGACCATAATAATCACCTTAATCTCAGACGCATGGCTGAGAGCGCTAAAAAGGACCAACTCATTTTTCAAACTCTTACTGAACCGTTATTGGATGGTCAGATTAATTTACAAACATCGTGGTTCGACGTTAAATCTATCATTTCCTATTTTTCCTTATTTATGGTATGTGTATTATCCATCATCGTTTTTATTATGTTTCTAAGACTGCGTGCTCTGACAGCAATGATAATACTGTTTACACAAACTCCATCTGTCAAAGCCTTTGGAGACCCAACCGTTCCATCCTTTAAGTATTCCATTGAGACCACACCTCTTCCTACCTCACCAGTCCAAATCGATGCAAATTATGCCTTCCCTTTAGCGTCATTATTAGTTGGTATTTGTACATTGCTTGTACTTCTTGTGCTCATTTCAAAATTGATCAAGAAACGTTCCCATACCACTGAGCTTTACTTAGAAATCACCACAGGATCTGCATGTGCTATTGTCCCTATAATCAAATTGTCCCTCTGTCCTTCATACTGGCATATTACACACCCAGTTACTATCGATGATTTATCCCTTACTGGTACTATTTGGCCGACACTTTCTCTTAACTGGCCTGGATTCAAAATCGAAAACAAATGTTCGAGTAGAAGCATATTAGTCGGTTCTGATCTCAATGTACCTTTCCTTTCTGGTAGAACATTGAAGACTGTGTTAAAGCAACCCTTCCAAGCTCACATTCTAGTTGTCCATCAAAAATTCTTTACTGTATTAAAACCATGTAACACTGTCAATTCAGAAGAGATTACCAATAGCAAAATATATCCAGACATGTAAAAACCTTTCACCTGAACCCATTACAACATTACTCACAATGCCTATATTTGTGTTTAATTGCATATTTTCTATGTCATTGACTTTATATTCCATGTCATGTGTATAATATGATTCTAAATTGAGCTTTTGAGGCCAAAAGCTAAAACACACAAGAGGGAAATTATACCAGTGTAAAAGGGCACTCATTATACTCCTATTATTGCCTATAAATATTTGAGATTCTCCAATATAATTATTAACGAAACCTAAATAGAATCGAAGTATTCATAACATTTCTATTAGAATATATCTACAAGCACATCTAACAGTACACGTGTATGTGGCAGATTGAACACTGACAGCTACATAGCAGGCTATAGTGATGTAAGATGGACACATCCATCAAAGCCATCGCGCACGCTAACGGTCTACTGTATGGCGGCCGCAGTTGCATCGCCGTACAGGATATAGTTACGTAACAATACAGCAGCGACGTATCACCGGTCACGATTAACATTCAAGACAATGTACAATTCATTCAGTAAGGTATCACTCAAAGTCAAAACATAGGAGGGCGATTACTATAAAAGCCAAGCATCTTCACTGGTCAGTACACAACAACACTGACAGTAAACTGCTTGACTGTAATCGTTCCTCTACTTCTTATTAAGGTAAGAAACATTTACGCCTTGTTATTCGATACTGTTGTCTTATATATGTATAGAATAATCTAGACAGTTTATGATTTTATTGGTTGCTCACCTTCTAATATAAACCCACTTAGACACGTGCACTGTTATGCGTGATTATCCCTTGTTTGTATATGGGTTATACGTATTAACTATTTCTGTTATGAATGATCATGCACGATACGATGTGTGTTTTAAGATATGTATATTCCTTATTTTGTATGTATATGTGTGTATATATCTATCATCATGTAATGAATTACGCATCATAGTTTAGAGGTATTAAACCAAGCATATATGTATTCATTTTCACTTACATGTCGAATGCTCTCTCTCTCTAGACATGAACGTGTTCTTAGCTCTACCTACAGCTATATCCCCTATCTACCTAGCTTCCCCTTACGTAATACAAATATTGACATTTCATATCGAAGTTGTTTGTATATATTTCATGTATTCATATTATTGTCAATCCATATGCCATGTATTTCTGTTTATCAATTGTATCCAATTCTGTAACACAACACCACTGACAGTAAACTGCTTGACTGTAATCGTTCCTCTTCTTCTTATTAAGGGTATAATCAAGTTCCCAAACACGGGTCAAAACCTTGATTATAGTTTGGTAAGATCTGAAACTTGTCTTAAATTAGGAGATTATACCAGTATCTTTAAGTGAATTAAATTTAAACGCATCAAGATACAAGTCAGACGTGCTTAAGGATCTGTTTACCAACCTAAGATGTAAACATTTGCAACTTATAACACTATGTTGATGATCTCTGTATGAAAGCACTGCATGACTCTCGTCAAATAAAACTGAAAATTGTTTTGAAGAGGATCGTGGGAAATGATGAATGTCCTTCTGTTGTCGCGGCGTCTGTTCGCGCCTCAAAGACATCCACGACTTGGTCCCAGAGATAGAGTTGTCACATTTAAAAACCGAACTTAACCATGCATTTTAGCTTTGATTTGAAATGACAGGCGAAATGCTTCAAATTAACTTTGATGTTGTTAGTGGAGATTCTAAAAGAGCTTCCCGAAAACTAAAACCGAACAAGCCAAAGACAGGGTGGAGTCTACAACATTCCTCATAGTTAATCCATTCCACACATCCTGTGTTCGGTTAGTTAAACAGGCTATCTAATCATTCTGCACCTGGACTCTCATCTGGGGACAATCTGAGGCCCGTGCGTGATTTTCTAAACCCGAAAACTAAAATCCAAATGGAGTCATTGAACGCACCTGGACTCTCATCTGGGGACAATCTGAGGCCCGTGCGTGAGGTCATTGAACGTGCAACAGTTCCACGTGAGAAATGATCTGTCATTAAGCTGACAACGTGCGGATGTCATCTGTGTATGATTTTACGCCCTGCTACATACTCCCACGTGAACAGAAGGGTCACCATTCTAAATCTGTCTTGTTCAGGGATTAGAACCACATATATTCTACTTATCAGAAACGTTGTCAACATTAATGTCGTGTGTGTGTGTGTGTGTGTGTGTCGGGGGTGTTAATTTATATTACATGAATATCTTCAGTGGGTGTACGTGATATGGGTGTATTCCGATGGTATATATGACATGGCTATCTTCAGTGGGTGTACGTGATATGGGCCAGTTTGGTGGGTGTAATGGCATGGATGTATTCAGTGGATGAAATGACAGGCGTCGCCAGTGGCTGTACAGGATATCGATGCCGAAAATGGGTGTCGCTGTATTGGCATTCTGTCACATCAAGGGCTGATAATGGGTCTTATCTGTTCTTTGCCTTGAGTTGATGCTTTGAGTGTGCCATCTGTGAATATTTTCAATCTGAATCTGATATATCAGTCTGTCGAGCATGACTTGAAAAGGAACGTTTCGAAAAGTTTCTTAACAGACCATCAATACGACTTCAGGGACCACATCAGCGTGACTAACAACGTCGCGTACGACGCCCACGCCCACGTTTCCTCCCCACGTGCTAATCACCCCCATGTAGATTTACCCCGTGTTTGAGATGAACTCGATAATGTTTTCTTCACGGCCATCACGACATAAAGCTTACCGCCACTTGATGTTATCTGCTGCACATGAAACGCGGTCATTACCATCACCTAAACTGATTGTGAATTCCCTTTCTGGCTGAGATCCTATCAGATCCACGGGCCTCAACCACGAGTGTAGCCTGTCAGGTGAGATCAGTCGCACTTTGCACGGGGCTTCCGCGGACAATTCATCTACAATTAGGTACCGGTAATATAGGCCGCCTTTGTCATGTCCTTCTGGAAGGGTGTTGTTGAAAATCACGTGTAAATCTAAACCAGGTGTCAAATGTAATTAGGTAACTTAACTGTTCTGTGTCGTGTCGACCATATATGTTGACTTCAACAATAAATAGCTCGTTGTGTTATAGCAGATCACAAAATTTCCAAAACGAAAACAAGATGGTCCGGCATCCTGGTTCCCGGGCCTCTCATTAGTTTATATAGAGTATCTCTATATAAACTAATGAGAGGCCCGGGAACCAGGATGGATGGTCCGGCAACTCTATCAACCGGAAGTTCACGTGTTTTCCCAATACGCATGACAGCTGATATCACTCAGAGCTTTCCTTCAGCTTTACAAATGTATGTGTTTATGAAATGAAACTCAGTACGTCAATCACTTACCATATTATCACAACGCAACTGCGTTTTGTTTTATAAACACGGGCTGACTGAGTTATGTTATGACGTATGTCAGTTCAAGGAGGCTACGGTGTTGTTATATTACCACGATGTTATGACAAACAGACAGTTGAATGTTTTGTCTTTAGGGAAACGCTATCAGGAAACGGCCCTCGCTGTTGACAGTCATAGCGGGCGAGCGGCCGTTTCGAAAAGTCTGTTATGAATTATTGAAAGTGAGATCTTCACCTCTGATGTGCCCTCAGTCTTGATTCAGATGCACCCTATATTAAATAATCTTTCATGATAGATATCCGTGTAACTAATGCTTTGTGTGGTTTGTTTTGTCATGCAATCGTACATCTGTGGTGACGTCCCATATACAGCATTGTACCTTGCACACTGAAAACGTCCTGATTGAAGAAGCAGATTTGGAATTTTGTTCCTTATGAATATGCATACGACATTACAGTAATTGTACGGACAACGAGATTTCCCAAGAGGGTATTTTGGATCTCGGATTTGTTTCATGTTTAAGGCACCTCTGGGCTTCGTTATGGACAAAACCTAACGAAGCAAACACCACTGGAAGCCTTTGTTGGGTGGTTTGTTGTTTAACGCCGCACTCAGCAATATATCAGCTATATGGCGGCGGTCCGTAAATATTCGTGTGTGGACCAGACGATTGGGATACGATGACATGTTGTCAACCGAGGCGGCGAGCCTGACCACCCAATCCCGTCAGTCGCCTCTTATGACAAACATGGGCTGCCAAAGACCAATTCTAACCAAGATCTTCGCTGAAGCCTTTGTTAAAGGACTCTCTGGAGATTCGGGGTCACAACTGGTCCCCTGTGTACGGGTCGACTAAATGGATCAGGTGGCCAGGCTTGGCTGATGGTATGTCCGTGGACCCTGACGACATGTTTTGACTGGTGCTGATAATATCGACCACTCTCCAGCTGACGTGATGTAGCCTGAACATTGCGTCGTGAAATAACAAATAAACATTTCCAAAGTTAGGCAGACGAAGCTCTTCACCGTTTGTTGGTCAAGGCTCTGAATCCTGGGCTGGATCAAGTCGAGATGCTGTGTCAACCCGTATAGCTGATGCATTGCAACCTGGAACAGCGACACAACACATGGCGGAGTGTGTTCCCCGGTATACCCCGTTATGGTGCCGGCATCTGTAATATGTAATACCCAACATGGCGGCTTGCAGAAACTCATGGTTTTACATGTTTTCTTAACAACCAAAAATATTTTATCCTTTGAACTTAGTTATGAATGGACGTACATTGTATCAATTCCGCACCAGCAATCTTGAACAGCTATTCGTAGTGAGACTCATTTTACAGGCCACATCTCGTCGTTAGATTGCAAGACTTCTCCCATCCATTACAGACACTCATGAACGCCCTAGTGTAGTCTGTCATACAGGCCAATATACCCAATACAACCTATGCAAGTCTAGAATGTGTGGCGAGTCAGAAATGAAGAAAGTCTGCGTTCCTTTTTGTTATATATTTTATTAATATAATTTAGGAACCGTTTTTTTCAGTAAAATATGTTCATTTCAGAGACTAGACTTTAGTTCAACTCTAGTGGTGAGACCCTGTCTTGTGTTCCCTAGAGACCCTGTCTTGTGTTCCCTAGAGACTATGCCTTGTGGTCCCTAGAGACTCTGTCTTGTGGTTCCTAGGTCCACGCAGGGTAGCATACGGGTCCGATTTCCCATATGTGTGCAATGTGTAAAGCCCATTTCTGCTTCGGATTTACAGCGTGCTAAGGTACAACGTTCCTCAACAGTACACTCACCTCATACCCTTCGCCATATGGCTGGAATATTGCTGAGTGCGGCGTAAAACTAAACTCACTCATACCCTTTGTTGTTCGTTATTGAACTTAGACCCACTTAAACAACTGCAACCTGTAAATATACAAAATCTAGATTAGACAAACCAGTGATTGATATTATGAGCAATTTACCACGTCATCGGGGTGCAATCACACGCAATCATTCAAGTCACCGAGCCTGACTTTTTGATATATTTAGTTGCCTCTGACAAGTCATATACACAATTCAAACCCTGTTTGTTTGTTATGTTACGCAATATTCCAGCTGCATGACGGCAGTCGCAAGATATTGGAGTCTGGACCAGAAAATCCGGTGACTGTCATTATAAGACATGCGTACACCAAGTCAGCAGGCCTTACCACCCGATTCCGTTCGCTGCCTCTTACGACAAGCATGGGATATTGAAGACCCAATTCCAACTTAATCTTCACGGGTAATTCTAGCCTGGACCCCTTGGGGGTTACTCCCTTTGTGAATGACTCGTAAGCAGGTACACCTGTGATTAGGGTCACCTGGTCACAGACTCAGTACGTGACCATGCCTGCAGTGTCAGTTTGCTGTAGTGGTTATAAACATTATGTATAACAACTATAGTATAAGTCTTCCTATATTGTTTCTTGGTTAAAAAGACGTTTCACTGATACACACCAAAAACAGTTTCAACAAAATATTTTAATACCCATTGTATTATATGAACGGAGCCATTCTGCATAGTTGGACTGGGCAGGGCAGCGTCTAGCTTATGAAAGATCCACGTACCAAGGACGAAAGGGCAAATATTCGATGGTGTCTTTGACGAAACAGACACAGTTCTAGTTAGAAAACAATTTATTCGGTTTGAGAAGAGATCGCGTCGGCTTATCCCGCCATCAAGTCTCACATTGCTCATAAGACCCAATGCCAGTGTGTATCGCCTGGTTCCGTTAGTCCTCGGCCGATCCCGCTAAACCTCCAGGCACCTGGCAGGCAGCCGAGTATCTCCGATGTTTGTTGTTGAATAACCAGGTAAACTTCCCACTTTGAAGAAGATTAGGTCGGCATATTTTCATGTGTCCTTGGATTCGACTTACGATATGTTTTAATCTGTCTCTAAATTCCATTTTTCCTGGTTTGAAAAAACCTGAGCCTAAAATACATCTTTGCCAAAATTGCACTGAGCGTTTTCTTGAAATGAAAAGACCATGAAATTAGCAAAAGCCGCTTGCAGACAAATAACTGTCTCAGACTGTTCGGATTACCTTCCACCGTTTAAGGCAACGCGAAACCCAACACACTCACTCACTCACTCGCTATCTATGTACACCGATATATTTAGTTGCCTCTGACAAGTCATATACACAATTCAAACCCTGTTTGTTTGTTATGTTACGCAATATTCCAGCTGCATGACGGCAGTCGCAAGATATTGGAGTCTGGACCAGAAAATCCGGTGACTGTCATTATAAGACATGCGTACACCAAGTCAGCAGGCCTTACCACCCGATTCCGTTCGCTGCCTCTTACGACAAGCATGGGATATTGAAGACCCAATTCCAACTTAATCTTCACGGGTAATTCTAGCCTGGACCCCTTGGGGGTTACTCCCTTTGTGAATGACTCGTAAGCAGGTACACCTGTGATTAGGGTCACCTGGTCACAGACTCAGTACGTGACCATGCCTGCAGTGTCAGTTTGCTGTAGTGGTTATAAACATTATGTATAACAACTATAGTATAAGTCTTCCTATATTGTTTCTTGGTTAAAAAGACGTTTCACTGATACACACCAAAAACAGTTTCAACAAAATATTTTAATACCCATTGTATTATATGAACGGAGCCATTCTGCATAGTTGGACTGGGCAGGGCAGCGTCTAGCTTATGAAAGATCCACGTACCAAGGACGAAAGGGCAAATATTCGATGGTGTCTTTGACGAAACAGACACAGTTCTAGTTAGAAAACAATTTATTCGGTTTGAGAAGAGATCGCGTCGGCTTATCCCGCCATCAAGTCTCACATTGCTCATAAGACCCAATGCCAGTGTGTATCGCCTGGTTCCGTTAGTCCTCGGCCGATCCCGCTAAACCTCCAGGCACCTGGCAGGCAGCCGAGTATCTCCGATGTTTGTTGTTGAATAACCAGGTAAACTTCCCACTTTGAAGAAGATTAGGTCGGCATATTTTCATGTGTCCTTGGATTCGACTTACGATATGTTTTAATCTGTCTCTAAATTCCATTTTTCCTGGTTTGAAAAAAACCTGAGCCTAAAATACATCTTTGCCAAAATTGCACTGAGCGTTTTCTTGAAATGAAAAGACCATGAAATTAGCAAAAGCCGCTTGCAGACAAATAACTGTCTCAGACTGTTCGGATTACCTTCCACTGTTTAAGGCAACGCGAAACCCAACACACTCACTCACTCACTCGCTATCTATGTACACCTAGAAAACACTAAACATTTGATTTTGTTACGAAATTCGAAAAAAGGAACCCTCAACCAAATATTTCATTTCATGTCATGTCGTTGTCTCATTATTTCGTGACTTGTCCACTGTTAGTCAGATATCCTTTTAATGGCTACTTGTGTCGTGATTTGTTTTCTGTGAGCATCAGAACAAGCGGTCAGTGTTCCTATACCACCTGTCCAACACATATCGGTGGTATCTTCGATATTTATCAAAACGATATCAAGGCATTTTGTAGATACTTCCGGAAGATCCATCGAAGTCCGAGATGTATAAAGAAAATGA
Source organism: Haliotis rubra (assembly GCF_003918875.1). Classification (NCBI taxonomy): domain Eukaryota; kingdom Metazoa; phylum Mollusca; class Gastropoda; order Lepetellida; family Haliotidae; genus Haliotis; species Haliotis rubra. The sequence goes on from NW_025766336.1 coordinate 1,696,255, forward strand.
ACAGATCAAATATGTATAAATAATATAATCACTTCCTCCATACTAACTGTATACCGATGTATATTTCAGTACAGTACAATGTTAAACGGCATATCTGTAAAACAATATGTTCGCCTCGCGCAACAACATGGGTGCATGTTACCCTACCGTGATCTCGCTCAGCTCCTAGTTGTAGACATGGCATAAAGAATTTCTTTTTATGTAGTGGAAATATTACCATCAATAAAGTGTTATATTTTTTCAAATCCCTTTTGGTGTTTTATGTGTGTGATTTTTCACAAATGACCTGTGCGGAGATGGGAAACATACAAGCCCCTAATTAATGGCGCATGCCAGGCCCAGGCGTCCGAGATAGAATATCGGTCATATTGTCAAACTATGTTTCCCTGTCAAGTAAATATGGCTTTGATATCTCCGTGGCAGTGTGTGGTCACTGTACGACTATTCTTATTTCCCCATCTTCTGAAGGAGGTCGTCTACACTACTGACATTTCATAGTGGATAAATATTTACCGACGACACATAAACTGGCTCTAAATAGAACTCCTGAAGCAAAGATTATAGAATGTGTTTTACTAAACACCTTTCAAATACCATTCTTCTGTGAGATGTTCAATGGGAGTTCTGTGATAATGCAGAGGCATACACGCTTTATCTTGATCAAAATAGCTCGAGGCTCATGGAGATTATATTTTTCAGATTTCTGACGTGCTCAAATTCCTCCGAATAGGAGACTGTGAGTGCCGGGTCCTTCTGACCAGATCTGGCCAAATACCCCGGCCACACTGACGTTAATGGATTCTTATTACACAGGCTAAATGGTGGTCTCATTCCGGCTCGGCGAGGTGTAACATGGACATTCAGATCTTGTGAGGTGGAAAATAGGGGCTTCTGATGCCTTAGCCGAGCTCTGAGATGACCATCCACATCTTTAGGGTACGCCACGGGGCAACTCAAGTCATCAACAGGCGCTTACTGCCGAACAAGCCCCATCCACTACACAAAAGGCTGGTAATGGCCTACAAATCTTCGCTAGACTTGACCGAGCCAATATTACTTAATGTTAATAAACGTTTGATGTTATCAATCATAAATCTTTGTTCAGCTGTCAGGCCTAATGTTGGTTATATGTTAATGAAATGTTTTCCTGTTCATACCGCGCACGTGTTGAGGTACGAGGCCGCGAGGAGGCCACCCCGACAATGATCAGTAACTGTGTATAGAAGTACCCTGTCAATACGGAGGTCAAGTGTAGGGGTGTATTTAAACCATACTGTCCGTTACTTGATATTGAGTTACATACAACGTATGCATAAAACTAGTGATTTTTTATCGCTTGAATATGAAATTAAATTGTGTGATTAAAACGTACACGATTATGTATAAGTTGAATATTTAGTACCATTTTGCCTAGAGGTTTGCCAACGGAGGTAAATTGTGTATATATTGAAGTTCCCCAATGTGTATACGTTGGCAATGTAGACTCAATGTGTAATAATAAAAGTACCCTAATGGGTTTAAGTTGAATACCTAAACTGTGTAATGGGTTTAAGTTGAATATGGAGGTAAAGTGTGCACATACGAAAGCACTTAGCCTTGCTCCAGTACTGAGTGCTAATCCCATACATGTATAATAATTCTATCCTTTAAAGAGACAAGCCTAGGTAAGGAGACAGCACACCCAAGGTCTAAGGACCAAAGTCTGTTATTTATATGTTTGTTTTAGAAATTATCATAGAAACTATGAATTATTACCTTAGAGATTTGTGCAAGTCTAGAAAGCACTCTACTGTGTAGAATACTGAGGTTAAGTGTGTAAGCTTATACAGAGGTAACTAAACGTGGTTTAGAGGAAAGTTGACGTTCACGTCACAATCAGCGGTTCCTAGTAAAACACTGGGCCGCAGTCATCAGCTAAACGCATAAAAATGGGAGGGTTCGCTCGGAGTTAACGTCATACAAAGCTGTTGTTGCGATGGTAACACTGTATAAACGTTTCTTCCATCGTATCAGGCAGCTGAACATAATGATGCGCAAGATTAGAAAAAACATTACCAGATTCCATAGTGAGGTGAAGGGCATCCAAGGGAGATAATGCTGTCAAAAATCGAGTCATCATCACAGCTGGATTTCAACATATGGTTCAAATGTCAAAACTCAGATTTAAACGTCGTGTCGTGGTCTAGTTGTCTTGAGAACATTATGATGCTGAGATATATCACACTTCAGCAGTGTCGACAAGACCAGCTCGGTCACGCTCCGGGTCTTCTCGAGTCAACAGGGTCTGCTGTACCTCCTAATGTACATTACATCCTACCTCCCACCAGGTGGCGCTTCTGTCAGAGATGGGCCCTCAATATGACAGCTCTTTATGACAGCGGGCGTCGAGAACAAAACAGTACAACTTATAGAACTCATCACAAGCGAGATTATCATGCTGTCCCAGCTTCTTATTCACGCTTTTCAAAGAGATCATTGCTATTTACTGTTCTGTTGTGATAATGTTGTTTTTTATCACGACCCAACACTCTGTGTAGGTGGTATAGGACAACTCAAGCATGGTCCTACAACAACACCACTGTAAGCCCCTATCATACATTTATAGCCCAAGGAATTCCAAATTGCGAGTTCCAAATTTGTAACGCTTCAACAAAAGGCACCTATATGTCTAGTAGCAAAAAAACACAGGTTACATTAGAAAACATTTTTGTCGTTTTATCAATTCTGTTCTTGTTATCTCTACTCAACTGTGCTGTTTGTTGTCCAGGTCAGTCTGTCCCTCAGTCCCTGAACAATATTATTTTCCCTACAGTCTAGCCCTGCCTGCAATGTAGTCTTTCCCTCAGTCCCTGAACCATACTATTTTCCCTACAGCCTAGCCCCTTCAATGTAGTTTGTCCCTCAGTCCCTGAATCATATTATTTTCCCCTACAGCCTAGCCCTGCCTGCAATGTAGTATGTAGTATGTCCCTCAGGCCCTGAACCATATTATTTTCCCTACAGCCCCTCCCTGCAATGTAGTCTGTCCCTCAGTCCCTGAACCATATTATTTTCCCTACAGCCTAGCGCTCCCTGCAATGTAGTCTATCTCACAGTCCCTAATCCATATTATTTTCCCTACAGCCTAGCCCTCCCTGCAATGTAGTCTGTCCCTCAGTCCCTGAATCATGTTATTTTCCCAACAGCCTAGCCCTGCCTGCAATGTAGTCTGTCCCTCAGTCCCTGAACCATGTTATTTTCCCTACAGCCAAGCCCTGCCTGCAATGTAGTCTGTCCCTCAGTCACTGAATCATACTATTTTCCCTACAGCCTAGCCCTGCCTGCAATGTAGTATGTAGTATGTCCCTCAGACCCTGAAGTATATTATTTTCCCTACAGCCCCTCCCTGCAATGTAGTCTGTCCCTCAGTCCCTGAACAATATTATTTTCCCTACAGCCTAGCCCTGCCTGCAATGTAGTCTGTCTCTCAGTCCCTGAATCATATTATTTTCCCAACAGCCTAGCCCTCCCTGCAATGTAGTCTATCTCACAGTCCCTAATCCATATTATTTTCCCTACAGCCTAGCCCTCCCTGCAATGTAGTCTGTCCCTCAGTCCCTGAACCATATTATTTTCCCTACAGCCTAGCCCTCCCTGCAATGTAGTCTTTCCCTCAGTCCCAGAGCCATATTATTTTCCCTACAGCCTAGCCCTCCTGCAATGTAGTCTGTCCCTCAGTCCCTGAATCATATTATTTTCCTACAGCCTAGCCCCTGCCTGCAATGTATGTATGTCCCTCAGACCCTGAAGTATATTATTTTCCCCTACAGCCCCCTCCCTGCAATGTAGTCTGTCCCTCAGTCCCTGAACAATATTATTTTCCCTACAGCCTAGCCCTCCCTGCAATGTAGTCTGTCCCTCAGTCCCTGAACCATATTATTTTCCCTACAGCCTAGCCCTCCCTGCAATGTAGTCTTTCCCTCAGTCCCAGAGCCATATTATTTTCCCTACAGCCAAGCCCTGCCTGCAATGTAGTCTGTCCCTCAGTCCCTGAATCATATTATGTTCCCTACAGCCTAGCCCTGCCTGCAATGTAGTATGTAGTATGTCCCTCAGACCCTGAAGTATATTATTTTCCCTACAGCCCCTCCCTGCAATGTAGTCCGTCCCTCAGTCCCTGAACAATATTATTTTCCCTACAGTCTAGCCCTGCCTGCAATGTAGTCTTTCCCTCAGTCCCTGAACCATACTATTTTCCTACAGCCTAGCCCCCTTCAATGTAGTCTGTCCCTCAGTCCCTGAATCATGTTATTTACCCTACAGCCTAGCCCTGCCTGCAATGTAGTCTGTAGTATGTCCCTCAGGCCCTGAACCGTATTATTTTCCGTACAGCCCCTCCCTGCAATGTAGTCTGTCCCTCAGTCCCTGAACAATATTATTTTCCCTACAGCCTAGCCCTGCCTGCAATGTAGTCTGTCCCTCAGTCCCTGAACCATATTATTTTCCCTACAGCCTAGCCCTGCCTGCAATGTAGTCTGTCCCTCAGTCCCTGAACCATATTATTTTCCCAACAGCCTAGCCCTCCCTGTAATGTAGTCTATCTCACAGTCCCTAATCCATATTATTTTCCCTACAGTCTAGCCCTCCCTGCAATGTAGTCTTTCCCTCAGTCCCAGAGCCATATTATTTTCCCTACAGCCTTGCCCTCCCTGCAATGCTAAAGCCTTAAATGAAGCAAGTCAAGATTTCTGAAGTGAATCTTCTGGTCTCCCTGGGGCTCCTTTTCAGTTTAAATGGGTTTATTTGTTACAATCAAAATTATATACATTCAGAGACTAAGCGCTAGTCTATTGTCCAGGTCTGTCCTCCCACGAAGAGAAACTTTCGACAGAAATTCTAACCGAAACTGATGATGTATGTTTCTCAGCGACAGTAATCCCAACTGTGTAGCCATTCAAACACCTGGCTCCCCCTGAATGGTTTCCGTGCCGGGTGTGCTGCATGTACAATAATATGGGTAAGTATGAAAACTTGTAACGTGGATATCGCCCCATAAGATGACACAAACCATTTAACCGAGAGCGTTATGTCACGAGCTTGTCGTCCCCCCTCCCTGGTCCCCCTTCCTTGACGCTATACACACCGTGGGAACAGCTACAGCGCTGCAGTGAGAGCGTCTGGCGACATGTACTTATACTACACTGCGGGTGAACAGACACAATGCACACGAGTATATGCGCATGCAATCCTCTACCCCCTGAACATATAAAATACATAGTGCGTCATGCACACGTACTACACACCCCGGGTCGGTGATGTCGTACAGGGTGACCGTGGGCAGACACTGAGGCTGCCGATGTGTAGACACAGGTTACACACTTGGAGATGTACCGGGTGTGTGCCGCTGCAGCGTGAGAATGCAGTAGGGCACTCACACATCTGGGTACCCTCTCCCCGCCATACTCTAGTCAGTACATTACTCATCACGGATGATGCTAGACTTGCACTTGTCTCCAAGGTAAATGCATTTTACTGAATACAATGTCTGTCTGTCTAAGGTAAAAATTAATACTTTAAATGATAATTTTTAAAAAATAAAACATAACAGACTGTGATCCTCCCCGCTTATCTAGACTTGCCTCTTCGAAGGATGGAATTACTATATGCCCATGGGCTCAGCATTCAGTACAGCCTTGGAGCAAGGCTAAAATGGTGCCAACCTGGTAAGGAAAGTAGCGTCAAAACACTGTAGCTCACCTATATGGGGCGGTGGGTTAGTGTAGTGGTTGAAACGTTCGCCGGTCAACCCAAGTCTGATTAGCAACAGATACAATGTTTGACGGCAGGTGCTGATCTACCTCCATCCTCCCCGCCCCCACTCCCACATACACACAACACCGCTGAGATAACGCTGTAGACATGTCTATCAAAATATAGCGACCAACAAGCCCTTACAATCAGTGTAAGGTAAGATAAACAGTACGGTAAGCTGTTACTACTAAGACGTACACATCCGCACGCAAGCACACACACACGTTGTTGACTGTTTGAGACATAATATTGGAAATGCAATTTTACGTACATACAAGGGAATACAAAATCTCGACTTTAAAGATAGAATACCATATAGGGTTGACAGATAAGTAATTGAGAGAATAGAGCGTACCTACGTATGGCATGTAGTATATATTTTCTTTTAGGTAGAGCCCATTTCTGGTGTCCCCCGCCGTGATATTGCTGGGATGCTGCTAGAAGCGGCGTGAAATGCAAAACTCACTCACTTACTCTTTACGTAGGTCATGAGGCAAGCCATAAAACTGAAAGACTCAACACGTATTTTTAGGCATCATTTTATTACCGAAATATGACAAATTTCGTGTACATATAATTTTAATAATATAAATGTACAATATCACTATAGATTAGTCTATAGTATTGTGGAATCAACGTATCTCAGATGGTGCTGTATTAAAGCTGCATCTGATGTTGGACGTGTACTCAACATACTTGAGTACTGAAGCCCAGTGCCCAGTGACTGCATAGTGTCACGGCTTGTGACGGCTTGTGACGGCTTGTCATGTCAGGACATCTGGACATTCGGCATGGTCGCAGGATCCGGCTGTCATTCTGGATGTTCAGTCTGTGTTCTATAGCTTCGTCTTCATCGTGACCAAACTAACTGATCTTGTTCCTGAGCTGGATCCGATCTAACCACCAGACATGACTTGGCTGGTCAACCTGGGTGACATGTCCGCGGAGAGGGTGACGGCAGTGTCGCTAGCACAGGGACTAACGTGGTCATCGCAGGGTGACGTGTGATCGCAGATCAAGCAGGCAATCTGGAGAGCCTTTTGAGAAGGATTGAGTTATACCGTGCATAGCACCTCAACCATATGAACATTCCAGTAATTCGTTATTCCGCGCGATCTCGAGAACACTCTTCCATTGTTCATAACGGGGGGCACACTGCAACACTGGTCGACCCAGACGGACGCGGCCTGTGAACAAGAACTGCCCCACCCCGTGCCTGATGCCACACCGGACGGGGGCGTGTACCACGCCTTTCAGTTCGTGGGGACGGGTCCATCCAGCTGCTGGTTTCTGGAAGACAGACTCTATCTGGGATATCATCTTGGTAACAGAAACCTGGATGTGACTGACGTCATTGTCGTGGTTTATGTCATCAATGGTTCCTATGGCAACTGCAACAGAAAAGACAAAATGCTGATATTTGACAAATTGAAAAAGAGTTGTATAGTAATCGTTTTATAACCAGTTAACATAATACAAATACCCTATCCTTTGCCGGTCACGTACAGGCCATTAACACACGATTAGGACAGCCTAAATGGCATCTGAACCTTTCAACATCAAATAGCCTCATCATCTTAGGATGTTGCTGTTGGAATCCTCCGAGACCTATGACTTCTACATCCGGGCAACAATGGAATGTCCAGATTTGGCTAGCTCCTCTAATCAGATCCAGCTTTGATGTCGCCGCTACGCACCTGTATGTGGCCCGACGACAGGGCCAGCGCAGGTTATATCAGGGTACTGATGTCCACACAGGACACCGGCCTGGTCTAGGAATCATGACAAGGTCAGGACAAAGGTCTATCAGTAATCAACTCTTTGACAGAGAAGCTTGAAATTGTGAGGCGCTTTGTGGTATGTCTTTCTGGGCGAGAATACAAATGATTCCGAGAATTTATACACTCAATTCAAACCTACAATTGTATCTACGCTTGATAATAATTTATGTGCTGAATGTATCTGCAGTATCTTCTCAATATGAAGAATATAATTCTTACCAAAATCGCTGGAACAGTAAGCTTTGAGTAGCTCGGCATCGCTGCAGGGTCGACACTCTGTAACGAGAAGGGAGGACAGTATTAGTAACTGTTTGTTTGAAGGGTAAGTCCTGCAAGGATAGATAAACCTGCACATTGCCCCGGGTTGATCGACGTCCATGTTCGATCCACTACCGAAAAAGCAGGTGTGTACTACGAAGTGAAGGATAAAGTAAACCAAAACGATTTTAGCAGGTTCTTAAATATTTTCATTTCGTAAATAGAAATCGATCTGCATATTTATGCCATCGACTTGTTTAGGCTAAAACACAGAAGCGTGCATATCCAAAACGGGAAACAACACAAGCCGCCTGACGTGTGACGTTGGTTACACATGGGCACGTGCGATCAACACGCTGGGTCATGTATCGCAATGTTGGCAGCAATATTGGCAATAGTTCGCAGTGTGACTGTGTTTTTAAAGTGCACTTGTCACAATAATGTGATCATTAGTGACAGTTAATGAACAATACTGGTATAAACGACCACTGGAGGCTGTTAAAACAAACCTTAGAACAAGACATTCACAATTTTGAGGTTATCTTACATTCGTAATGTTTTGCAGGAAGTCGAAACAATGCCTGTCAGCAACCTGATGGTCGTTACTGCGCATGTCATATGATTGATGGTTGTCACGCGAGAATAACGGAGGAGGAAATGGTTACGGCGACAGTCGCCGATGAACGTCACCCCATTAAGAGGCTCAATACAAAAAGCTAGGTGATAGATGCGTAGTTAAGTCTAACATTAACACAGTAATTTTGTCGTTGGAACAAACTGACCGGTTTTGATAGTGGCGTGGTGTTGAACCTAACAGCAGAAACGCGTCTTCTCTGCACAGTTAACCCGACTCTTCCGATCATTATAGATTTTAAATATGGGCATTTTCTTTATAATAATAATAATAATTTTAAATATATATAATTTTATAAATAATAAAGGTATAACTTCTCACCTTCCATTGGGCTGTACCGAAGACTGTTGGATATTTTCTCAATGTCGTAGTGAACGTTGACTCTCGCAACACCAACATCTTCGTCGCTTCGTTCCGTCTCTAAGTATAGGTGTACTGGTCCGGAAGCAGATATACAATGCTCCTTGCCTTGACCTCGCGTTGTAAACAAGGGGGATAACCGAACATGAACGTCATCGAGAATTTTCAGTCTGTAATTTCCAGGAACTTCGGTTACCGTTTCCTGGGATACAACCGTGTTGACATTGTCACTTTGTACACGGATACAGAGTCTAGCATCTCCTGCAGTGGATGTTGCAAGCTCCATGCGAACAGCGCCGTAAGCATTAAGCCACGTGACACGACCCTCCTCACATCGAGGCTTGACGTTCAGGATAGCTCTGTCACCGCCATCGGGGTCACTGAAGGAAAGAATATATGTGCAATCAACATGAATAGGATGAATACATTTCCATGGATTACTTACGAATGGGGGAAGTCTCCTTCAGTGTATTACGGTTAGCTGTACATGTATTTGTTTGTTGTTTAACGCCGTACTCAGCACATTGGTGGCGTGCAATGTCAAGGTCAGCGTAGCCTGGTCTACGTCGACTGTATCTGTATGTCTGTATGTGTGGATTATACCTTTATCTGGGTGATGATTGCATCCTGCTGTCAGTATTATCTGTGTGTTAACCCATGTCTGAACACGAGACTGGTGACTTTACAAGTCTAGAGCTGCGTAAGGTGTAATTGTGATGTCTACACATGGTCAGTGTGATAAGGCAGATAGTGGTGACCAGATACACCTGGGACAGCCATGATAACATGATGACGAGGAAAACAGACCATGTGGATAGATTAGCGTAATCATACGATCGTATTTATACAACGTACACAGACGTGCCTGAACACACCATCAGTAATTCTTAAAAGCCAGTGTCTTTACTGAGCACTGTATATATGTATTTAATCTTCAGTGATATCCTGAGTGAGTATGGTTTTACGCCGCTGCAATATCACTCCAGTTCCACGGCGAATAACCATATTCTCCCCAGATTGTGATGGTCATAAACGTCATGTAACTTGCACTATACATACACAACTTTATTAAACTCCAGTTCCATTTCATTCTTGCGACACTCATTTACCCCCCACCCTGCCTTTCACCTCCACACAAACATGCTGTTGACTTTAGACACGAAAGATAGCCCTCATCGTGTCAATATTATGTGAACAACGTGCAGCTAATGGCGTCAAGGTAAACAATGGGCGGCTGTTGCCATAACTTCCCCTCATCCTGCACCAATTTGTTTGGAGGCCAGCGACTCCACCAGAGTATGTACGTGACACATCCGAAGGACAACTGAACACTCATGTTTATAGTGAAAGAGGAGGAATGTAAAACAATAAATGTTATGGCATGTATATATCCAGAATTTTAGATTTAAGACCATCAATAAAACAGGGGCGGCAATTAAAAGAAGCGTCCGTATAATCGCGCAGTCTCTTCAGTACACCGAAGTGCAACGAAATCTCCAATGGTTCAATAAGTGACTTTTCAAACGCTGTTGGTTGAACTTTCAAATACAAGGATTCCACATAGTTGTGTCCCATGCGATGTTTATATACCTGTCCCTCTTCACAGACGCAACTCCGCTACCCCTCACCTAGGTCTATCCCTCCCATCATAACGGTTCTGACACACAGGTAGGTGTACGCGGGTCAAAACAAGGGGACGAGCAGGTCAAACCAGGGGGACGTGAAGGTCCTCGGCGTTCAAACACAGGCATCAGGCATCATGACACACCGCTGGCCTTGGCGACAGCGACTACAACTACACAGGTTGTGGTGGTCGATATTGCGGGCTGAAATTTTGTTGTTGTGAGAATTCCACCTGTCTGGACAAGATCGTTGTATCCACTATGACACAACTGTCAATACCAACATACAGGTGATAAACTCGGGTAAATCACTACCTCCAACATTTCCTATTCACATCCACACGATATGACCACAAATAAGCCAACACCTTAAAATCAGGAACATCCCATGACTGAAGACTTGAATTGTTTGATCTTAGTTCACGTGTACCTGTGCAGACACTGTCCTGCTTTTACTGTACGACATTAAATAAATATGCATGCATGCATACAAGAAAACACCTTAGACACATCTTGTAGAGGAGTAGTGCATTTTTAAGTTCACGTTTACTCAAAATAAATGTTGACTTACCTGATTGTACAGTCACACTGACTGCATAGATTCTGTGATAATATTCCGGGTAAGGACACACTTAACAATACAGATAAACACATGTAGGTGATCACCGTCATGCTGGTGCTACAGGTAGGTCGGTGTAATGAAGCACACTTATATGTCCGTGAATAAAGTGTGTCGTCCAAGCGTCACTGTACAACGAAGTGTATGTAGACTGTGACCTCCACGTGCACGCCCGCTCAGCTGGTCAAGCTATATACACACGACGCTCCCTTGTCTGAATAAACACTCCGTGCAGAAAAGTTTTGATTGACGCATGTCACCCAGCTCTCAAGCCAATCACAGCACGCGATAGCAAAACAGCTAGCCAATGAAAACGAAGGGGCGGGGCATTCATATTTTCCTAACTGGATTACGATGTAAGTTTATTGGTATAATTTATTGCGTTTTACTAAATTTGATTACACCAAGACCTTATTCAATATAAATGAATAATAAAAACTTTGCAAATATGTAAATATATTTTTAAAAATGAACTTTACAAAAAATGTTAAAAATCGATTTAAAGTTGTATTACATGACAAGTTAAATAACTTCCCGGGTGTGGTTGCAAGAGGTGCGGGTATGTCCATGTGTCGAAACCAAATACTGCTAAAGGTACATGATAGGGAGCTTCAAATGAAACTAAATCTTTCCTTGAACACTTTAAACATGATTAATGAAATATCTAATTTCTTCGTCCTAAGTGCATTTCCGGGTTTAGCTTGAACGCGGGGAAACCTCAGTTGCAAAACTCATCTTGATACAAGAGTAAGCAAACACTCCCTCAGAAAGCTGTTGCAGGGGCTTACAACAACGTTTGTTGAGGGGATTATCTACTGAGGCCAATTAACACAATATTGTGACAAATCTGAATTTGACATAGGAAGGTAGAAAAATATAGGATCTGGACTTAAAGACAAACTAGCATTTCACGGTCCGGTGTGCGGCGACAAAGGTGCCACTTTATCCTTAACTACAACCTGGCCTTGAAATTAACCAGATTTGATGTAATTAAATCTGACATATTCATATACACACTTGAATGCAATGCATTACAACGGATTGCACGCGGATTACATGAAACTGCTCGTGCATGACGTTATCGTGATTCACGTGTATACAGAAACTCCCAAATCTCGTGAAGTCATATAAGACAAGGACATCAAATTGTTATTACCTTCATAACAATGTGCTATCACTTCGTAAACATCTGAACTCCTATGTCAGATATTATATTGCTTTGACATTTTTACGAGAGATGTAGATTTCGGTCAGCACCTGGTAATATGATGTTTGCCGTTTACACTTCGTAGTGATATGGATGTATATACACACAGTGTAGCTGAATACATGATGGCATTTGGCAGCAGAATTCCCTGTGCTCGTAGGGCAGTTCTAACTTCTACCCCGACCTGCTTCACGTCACATTACAGATACGATAAGACCAATACAACAGTAGGCTCCCATGTCCAGATAGCGATGTTTCCCCTGCAGCAAACCAGGGACACCTGACGTATGGCTCTACTCCATCCTGCATATGGCTATACTGAATATTCAATATACTTTATCACTATCCGTCAGTCACCATTACCGTCTGATAGACCCTATCTCGTTTGGTTTGGTTGGTGTTTAACGCCGCACTCAGCAATATTCCAGCTACATGGCGGCAGTCTGTAAATAATCGAGTCTGGACCAGAAAATCCAGTGATCAACAGCATGAGTTTCGATCCACACTAATGGGATGCGATGACATGTATCACGAGCTGCCTTATCATTTGCTATCGATAAATGTTGTCTGTTCATTTAATAAGAATCCTTTCGATTGTCAAAAAGAAGAACGCAACTCGGTTTAGCATGAATCTTATCTCCTGTTATAAACAAGCTGCCGTTTTAATTACGTGTCAGTGCTGAAGTAAGGACTGACTATAGGTTCAGCAGGTGATTGGTCACAGTGTCTCATCACAGCAAGAGGACGAAGAGGACATCTATTCCCTTCTGAGTTAACGTCCGTTATATATGACTGTGGCCATTCATGTGATTTTCTTGAATTTAAACAAGAAATAAAAGTACACGCCTTTGACTATTTGTGAACACGCGTTTAAAAGCATGTGCTCGTTTTACATTCACTCATTAACTGTACGTTATTCTGGAGAAACACTGAGCGATATATATATATATGTGTGTGTGTGTGTGTGTGTGTGTGTGTGTGTGTGTGTGTGTGTGTGTGTGTGTGTGTGTGTGTGTGTGTGTGTATGTATGTATGTATGTATGTATCTATGTACCAGATGGGTGAAATGCCCCACAACTCTGCATGCCAGTCCCTAGCCCCTGTCAGTCTTAAAATGTATAATAATATCTCTTTTGCATAGAAGGCAAAGGCAAAGGAATGTATGTATCCACTGGAAAACATGATGGGAACAAAAGATTACGAACGTTATCAAAATGTTGAAGGACCGAAAACAGTTACTGAAACAATGCATGCCTGTATCAAATACATTACATCCAATAACCATTTGTGTTTGTTCCATTACAGCCGCCATAAAACATGACTGTATACACCTGGCCGACAGTTTAGTGAACAAGCATACACTGTCATTGTTTCAACTAGAGGTTAGATTACTGTTTGTGCCACCGTTCTCCCCATCCTAGAGGCATGTCATCTAGGATTGTGCTATACCCTATTAAAACCCAGCCCCAGTGTTACACGTCTGTATTGTGGTAGTTGATGACGTGCTCAGGGTGAAGGTGTGCTAGGTAATATATCCCCCAGCTTCCACCAAGCTGTATGATGCTGTATAACGCCAATAACACAACCTGTCACCACCCCACGACAATCCGCTCTCAGCTGATCCTACACCCCTGGCACTTAATTGATATCTAAGTGGCAGGTATTGGATCGCATTGTTCACTAATTACACACAATGTAGATTTCATCAGGTGCGAAAATCACTAGTTAGTTTTCTGTGTCTCGCTCCCGGGGTCAATTATAATGAGTAGTTTTAAATTTGAGTGGTATCAAATCACACAGCCGTCCAACAATAGGTTGGACAACAATGGCAGTATAAGCAATAGCCGTGACTGAAAGTTGTGATAGCATCTGTTTAACTAGATGTCATATATATTCGTAATGAAACTGTTACTCTATTACTCTTTACTTATTTCACAGTTTTCCTTACTTTTTTAAATTCGGCCTTCCCTTTAAATTTCCCTTAATACTCTGTTTCTATTTTTGGGTAGTAACACCATTCTTCCAAAATTTCTATTTTTTGTTCCCCATCATTTCTTAATAAGTGTACTACCCCGTCGCCGAAATACCTTAGTTGTGCGTGCGACGTTAAATAAAGTAAATAACTAACTAACTAACTAAAAGTACGAGATCAGCTGTGGAAGATGTGTTCATGGTACAGAAAATATTCTTGAAACCATTTTGGTTCCGCCCGTGGGACTCAGGTTGATATTGGTCCCCAACAACACACGCCTCTCGTAGTGAGATCTTAATGGATGCGGGCATGGGGTTACCCAGTGGTTAAAGCGCTCCCCACATAGGTGCATTGTGTGAAGCTCACTGGTGTCAATGGACAGGTGATATTTCTGGAATACTGCTAAAACGGCGTAAAACCCAACTCACTCACTCACTTTATGGCTAATCGCACATGATTGGCTGCCTGTCACCTTAACCAAACTGAGATTTTGCTCCAAACATCAATCATGATAGTCCCATCTACAATCGATTATTCCCAATATCTGGACAATTGATGGTTTTGCCTACTACCCCTCATATCATATACCATAGGCTTTAGCCAATGAGAGTTCCAGAGGCCCTTCCCTGACGTTCCCACTTTTGGACCAACACATGCTGATGTATGTGGTTTATCTCGGTCCTCACAGGTATGAAGGTTACCGTGCGCATGTAATACGACTATACGCTATGTCTTGTATGAACCACGTCTATCCCGCTATTGGCATCGGTTACTTAAGGCCAATCCTAACCTTAATCTTCATGTATTAGCTATGGATCAATTATCGTATTATAACAACTGTTTTATGACGAAAGTCTTGTGCATCAACAACTGTCAATGTGATATTAAGAACTAGATATAGGTATTACCGAACACCGATATAGTCATATTGTAAGAATGAACTTAAGTAGTAAGAATGACCATTTCAAGTGAATTCATTTTTTCTCTCTCTCGAATATCACTTACGCATGAAACGCAGGCAATAAAAACTTTAAACGCCTTGTCTGGAGGGGCAGTAAATACCCCTCCCCACCCCAGGAGCGGCCACCTTCACAATGACTTACGGCAGCCCAAGTACGTCATAAATATGTCCTTGTCAAACAAACCACAATTTTATGAAGTGCATATCTGCGCGCATGCGTGTTGAAGAGATGCCCTCAAGTAGCCGGTATGTCTTAGTCAAACACGTTGATGACATTGCCGGGGTCTGCCTCTTCCACGTCTTGTACGACGATGTTGTCAGCATGTCGAGTGTTTGATATAACGTTGAACGTGCCAACTGTGCTCCGTTACGTGAGAGCTAGCCTCGAAAGAGACGCCCACTGATGGTATCTTTAAGCAAAGAGCAGCCTGTATTCAACAACGGCTAGATTCAATCTGATAGCACATTATCAGGTGTACGCGTTACTGGGCAAATATAGAAAATTGATTATATAAACGAAAGAGTATTGGCTTTATGCATGATATAGTATTTTTGGAGTTGCATTGTTTTGTTTCTGTAGGACGATCCATTAACGTTGAGCCAGGGTCAGGCTCCATGACAGTTGTTTCCTCAGGATGAATAGATGCTATCACAGATCTGAGTAGGTCGCGTAGCCAGATAGCATGCACAGAGAGAGTCAAAACAGTGCACAGAGATGTTTACCCAGCGATATGACGGAATCCTCCGTACATTAGAAGATGAAGACTTCAGACCCTTAATGGCGGATTGTCACGTGAACGTGTCACCGATACCTAACGGTTATACCAGTGAAAGATACCTGCACAGTCAGCGTTTGTCAGGCTGATACCCAGAGGTATCCAGCAGTTTCTGAAGGGTCGTTCTATTCATGATATCACGGTAGATCGCGGCAAAGCCAACACGAAGGTGTTGGTGTCGGGGATGTGAAGGGAGGTGGCTGCCAATCGAGGGACGGTAAGGAGGGTGTGAGTGTTCAACCACGCTGCCCATGACGACGCTGAGATAGATACGCGATGGCCTGCAGCAGGACAGCCACGGTACTATTGAACGCCTTAATTGTTCAATATCTTGGCCATAAGATATCACTGAGAGTCGTGAGCTATAAGCATAGCTTCAGTATGTATTGTCCTACATCGTTGTCCCTGTGATGGACCCGGCGTTACCCAAGCCATGCGAATGCTCATGTCTCTTGCGATGAGACGCCGGGGTACGACTTTCACGATCAACCACAATGCACCTGTCATTTATGAAATATTTACATTTCAAATAGACTTGAAGCTCATGGTCAGCGCGTGTGATATTATGTATAGTCTCATATACTACAAATATTCATGCAGGTAGTCGGCAAGAGGACGACGGAATTTTAGGTCGCATCTAAAACTATCGAATCTGGACCAGACAATCCTGTGTTTCATATTGTATGCAACGCCTCACGCCGTCGGGTAACGATGCATGGAAGTCTACCAAAGCACCCTATCCCGATTCAGTGGTCTGTAAGGACAAGCAAAGCATGTTGGTGACCCATTCTATCAGTGGGTTCAGACGCAGTTATACATCTGCACTATGTGTAATCAGGGCTGGAGCAATGAAGTAGGAATCCCATCTTAGAACCTCGTCTTGATTCGTGTCTAAGATCTCCGAGATGATCCCTGTATAGGATCTCAGGCCTAGATGCCCGTCTTAGATATCCGTTTCAGATATCCGTTTTAGATCCCTGTATATGTGATCTCATATTTGGATTTCCGTCTCAGATCCCTAAACAGGATCTCCGTCTTAGATTCCCATAGAGAATCTCAGACTTGGATCTCCGTTTTAGACGTTTCTTTGATCTTCGTCTCAGTGCATTTTCCACCCTCATCTTGGAAAATCTTAGATATGGCAGTAATAATACTTTATTAAATGTTCTGTATATTTCGTCGCAATAATGTATAGACGCTTCCTGGTCATATTCTTTATATGACTGTTCATCTGTATCGTGTACAACTTTACATACATAGATAGACCCGGATGTGTGCTGAACTGATTTCGTGTGTAACTACAATTGTGTTTACACAAACACAGCTGTATAATCTGCTGTTTGTCAGCTCCTTTAAAGACTGTTTCATTCTTTCTGGTCACTGAATAAACTAACAACGAGCGGAGCTTATCTGAATCGGCGGACATTATTGAAACCTTAAATTCATCATGTCAAGCCTTGACGACTTTTGTAGGATTTAGAAAACACAGCAATAACACGTGTATATCACCTGAGATTACCTATATCTAAAATCGATGAGTATTGATGATTATCCGGTGTCATGCCCAACCTCGCTTCCCACAACCGGACTTCCTGTGACAGACCGATAAACCCCATATCTCACCCACGTGTTTCCTTATCGCACCCCCAGGGAATATACGGATCCCTCGCCGTATGGTCTTATCAAAAGTAATCTCTTTGTACCACGTGATTTGTTCATTACCGGAGAGAAATCTGTATTTATTAGGCAGGTGATATTTTTGCATTTTCTCCGCGTGAACCAAATGCTTTAGATAAGAACTCAACTTCCTCCGTGGAATCACAGGGCAGGGAACAAGTCAGCATTTGGGAAACTTTCAAATTATTTCATCTGAGAGGCAAATAAACTGTGGACTTATTAATATTCCAAGTTTAATCAACCATGTTTCAATATTTCAATATCTGGTCATCAGTAACATAGTACAGATTAGCAATCTATTATGTTCCCTATTCCGATTGTCTATTAAGTCAGACGGCCCGTTCAAAACAGTGCAACATCATATGTAGTATGACAAATATGTGTTCATAATATGATGAATGTAATAAGGATATTTAAACAAACATACACGTAAGTGATGGATGAAAATGGTGCTTTATGTGTTCCTCGATGTACTAGTTGAAGAATTTAAAATTTAATATAAAGTGAGTGTCATTCGTAATCGTGCTGGCACCAAGTCGGGCAAAGCCTCTCCCGCCAGATTTCACCATCCCCGTAGTCGTCAGTCCCACAGGCCCTGAACATGCATTCTTTTCCCTTTCGCCTTGCCCTTCTGTAACGCTGAAGCCTTAACTAATGTAAGACTAATTTCCCCCAGGTTCAGGTTCTGAATCTCCCATCATAATGAATTATTTGTTTCTATGAACATTATATATACTACCCATCAAAAGTTTAGACCCACTTAAAGCATTCACTATATGTTACGTATATACATACATACGTACATTGAAGATGAATTTCTCCACTAACTTGGGGGAACCAATTGCAAACCTTACGCAGATGAATTGCACGAGGATCATGCATCAAATTGCTGAAAGGCATGTGCAAATATCGAACATAGGAACAGCTGCGTTTTGGTGTAAAGTTGTGTTAAGAATTCACCAATTTTCACTGAGTTTCATCATTTATTGAACTCATGACAATAATGTTTTCAATGTTACAAATTTGTTTTACAATACATCAGTTCATGTGTAAACAGTACCATTAAACAGTATGGAATACTTTGCAAAATCTAGTTTAGAACAGTTGACTGAAGTAAGTGGCTGTACATTTACACTAGTGAGTCTAAACTTTTGAAGGGTAGTATATATTCAGAGACTAAGCGTAAGTCTATCCATATATTCAGATATATTTTAGGGAGTCTGGACAGCCCTTAATGGGCCCTCCTCTTCCTGTTTTACGATGGTTATCGGTGCCATCAAATTAGCGTTACCTTCCCTAAAAGATTCTGATCAACATTATTATTTTAGCCATTTGTATTTGAACCCAGCTTGATTGTAATCCCAAGGAAGTGCAGGTAGAAGAGGAGTGTGTGTTTCCGGACTTGCCTGGGGCTGGATGTGAAACACTGACCGCCCGGGGGTGGGGACGAGGTTAACAGGGGGTCGGGGATTCGTTTAACGAACCTATACGACATACAACCCCAACTTAATTCCCCGGAGCCAATGTCTCGTTGCTTTTTTTAAATCTTTATGATATGTTTTGTTTCTAATAATCCCCGTGAGTGGTACAGAGCGCGCTACAGGGAGATAGGAGGCCGTAGATGTGGAGCTGTCGACAAACAGTCGTCGCACTAATACGTGTTTGTTCCTGGGGTCATAAATCATCGTCTAGAGGTGTACGTACGTAGGTTTGGCTGTTATGTATACCTTTATTGTCCTTCAGACTCAATTTGACAGGAAGCGATAAAACACATTTACATGAAGATAAAACACCTCTTTGTGTTTGGTTTTCATGAATGATAATGTTATGTGTATTTGAGTCGTACGAGCACGTGACAGATCTCCCATTAATGCAGCATCACTTAACATTGCAGTTTGTATGTTAGACGAACGCTTTGTCTCCGAAGATATACAATGTTGATAGTAACAAATAAACATATTTGAATTGAAAAGGAGCCCCAGTCAGATGGGAAATTCAGAACCTGAGGGAATCTAGAGAAAGTAGGGCTTTAGCGTTGCAGGTAGGACTGGGCAGTAGGGAAAATAAGGTGGTTCTGTGAAACATGTGACCCCAATGGCGTGTTAAAGAAATAAGGTTGGAATATTGAATTCGTTCCTAACACTTAGTTCCGTCATTCCCATGCACCGTACCTCTTTAATTGCTTTTTAATTGATTATCTAAATGAGCTAAACACTTAAGACTGACCCGAGGCAGAATGATCCCAGCAAACTTGACAACATAAATCAGCTGTACAGGTAGTACTTGTCAAAGGTCCATATGCTGGTGGTCATCAATCTCCGAGATGACCCATATCTCTCAAACAGAGGGTTACTGTGACGTCACAGTGGGCAGTGTAACAGAGAGTGACCAGAACCCTAGGGCGGGATGGAGGATACGGACAACAGCTTGTGTTTTCTTGATGAGTATCAATCAGCGTTAATGTCCCCTGAGGCCCGAGGGACAGGGAGGAGCTCGTCCCCCACTGAGTGAGGGCGAAGGGGAGAGGAACGATTTTGTATTTTGATGCAAAACATCAATCAGTTTGATTTATTGCCACTCAAAGTGACATGTCGCTGTGGTAATACGCTTTGGATACTTGTCCTAGCAGGAACCCAAACCAGCGGTCATTGTCCACTGACCAGCACAGATAGCCATTAGCAGAGTACACACAGACGCCGCCCTCTTCACCCCCTCACGTACCCCTCGACGCTGACCCCCGTCCCTTCCGTCCTGACAGCCCGTCCCCACACGTGATGGATGCCTATGCTGGTTATTATTGTCATGCCTTGATTGAATGTCTTCTATCATGCACCGAACGTTTCAATAAGCCTTTATGTTTCCGTGTATCATTGTCAGGTAGCTGTCAACAAGATGTACCCCCCTGTAGCTGATTCTCTCGCCGGCTAATTCCATTATGTGCCGTTATGTGGGTTTAGTCACAACTGCCATGTCGGTTTACGTGTAAATTATTGTTTGTTCAAAGTTGAAATATTTTCAAAAACGTTGAGTTTATATTTACACCAGTAGATGAAAAGCATGAGGACGGAACTCTATATAAAATGTTCATCTTTGTGGATACCCACACATCATGGTTGTCACAAGTAACTAACTCAATACCTACATTCAAGTCAGTAAATACGTTGCCATTGTACTTTTGTATTGTATTGTATTGTATTGCCTTGTTTTGTCAAAATTGTACAAGTTCGTTTCGTTACAGCATTTCTTTGGTATCTCTGACCACTCGTTATCAGCCATCAACCATGCACCTCCCTGTGTTCCCTGACAAACTTTCATGCACATTCCTGTGTTCCCTGACCTAACTGTCATGCATATCCCTGTGTTCCTGACCTACTGCCATGCATTTCCTGTGTTCCCAGACCTGTCATGCATCTCCCTGTGTTCCTGACCTGCATTTCCCTGTGTTCCCTGACCTACTGTCATGCATCTCCCTGTGTTCCCTGACCTCTGTCATGCATTTCCCCTGTGTTCCCCTACTGCCATGCATCTCCCTGTGTCATGCATGCATCCCCTGTGTTCCCTGACCTACTGCCATGCATCTCCCTGTGTTCCCTGACCTACTGCCATGCATCTCCCTGTGTTCCCTGACCTACTGCCATGCATCTCCCTGTGTTCCCTGATGCATCTCCCTGTGTTCCCTGACTGTCATGCATTTCCCTGTGTTCCTGACCTACTGTCATGCATCTCCCTGTGTTCCCTGACCTACTGTGCATCCCTGTGTTCCCTGACCTAACTGTCATGCATGCATCCCTGTGTTCCCTGACCTACTGCCATGCATCTCCCTGTGTTCCTGACCTACTGCCATGCATTCCCCTGTGTTCCCTGACCTACTGTCATGCATCTCCCTGTGTTCCCTGACCTACTGCCATGCATCTCCCTGTGTTCCCAGACCTACTGTCATGCATCTCCCTGTGTTCCCTGACCTACTGCCATGCATTTCCCTGTGTTCCCTGACCTACTGCCATGCATCTCCCTGTGTTCCCTGACCTACTGTCATGCATCTCCCTGTGTTCCCTGACCTACTGTCATGCATCTCCCTGTGTTCCCTGACCTACTGTCATGCATCTCCCTGTGTTCCCTGACCTACTGCCATGCATCTCCCTGTGTTCCCTGACCTACTGTCATGCATCTCCCTGTGTTCCCTGACCTACTGTCATGCATCTCCCTGTGTTCCCTGACCTCCTGTGTTCCATGCATCTCCCTGACCTACTGTCATGCATGTGTTCCCTGACCTACTGTCATGCATGTGTCCCCCTCCTGTGTTCCTGACCTACTGCCATGTGTTCCCTGACCTACTGTCATGCATCTCCCCCAGACCTGTGTTCCCTGTGTTCCCAGACCTACTGCCATGCATTCCTCCCAGACCTACTGTGTTCCCTGACCCTACTGTCATGCATCTCCCTGTGTTCCCTGACCTACTGTCATGCATTCCCTGTGTTCCCTGACCTACTGTGCATTCCCTGTGTTCCTGACCTACTGTCATGCATGCATTCCCTGTGTTCCTGACCTACTGTCATGCATCTCCTGTGTTCCTGACCTACTGCCATGCATCTCCCTGTGTTCCCTGGACCCTGTGTTCCTGGACCTACTGTCATGCATTTCCCTGTGTTCCCTGACCTGCACTGTCATGCATCCCCTGTGTTCCCTGACCTACTGCCATGCATTTCCCTGTGTTCCTGACCTACTGCCATGCATCCCCCTACTGTGTTCCCCTGTGTTCCACCTACTGTCATGCATTTCCTGTGTTCCCTGACCCACTGTCATGCATCTCCCTGTGTTCCCAGACCTACTGCCATGCATGTGTTCCCAGACCTACTGCCATGCATTTCCCTGTGTTCCCTGACCTATTTCCTGCCATGCATCTCCCCCTGTGTTCCCTGACCTACTGTCTCATGCATACTGCTCCCCCAGACTCCACTGTGTTCCCCTGACCTACTGTTCCCACTGTCCATGCATTTCCTGTGTTCCCTGACCTACTGTGTTCCCTGACCTACTGTCATGCATTTCCCTGTGTTCCTGACCTACTGTCATGTATCATGCATCTCCCTGTGTTCCCAGACCTGACCATGCATTTCCTGTGTTCCTGGACCTACTGTCATGCATCTCCCTGCATTTCCCCCTGTGTTCCCTGACCTACTGCCATGCATCTCCCTGTGTTCCTGGACCAACTGTCATGCATCTCCCTGTGTTCCCTGACCTCCATTTCCCTGTGTTCCATGCATGCATCTCCCTGTGTTCCTGACCTACCTACTGTGTTCCCTGTGTTCCTACCTGTCATGCATCTCCCCTCTGTGTTCCCAGACCCTGTGTTGTCCCCAGACCTACTGCCATGCATCTCCCTGTGTTCCCTGACCTACTGCCATGCATCTCCCCCTGTGTTCCATGACCTACTGTCATGCATTTCCCTGTGTTCCCCAGACCTACTGCCATGCATGCATTCCCCTGTGTTCCCCTGCCATGCATCCCCTGTGTTCCCAGACCTACTGCCATGCATCTCCCTGTGTTCCCTGCCATGCATCTCTCTGTGTTCTGCCATGCATCTCCCTGTGTTCCCAGACCTACTGCCATGCATTTCCCTGTGTTCCCTGACCTACTGCCATGCATCTCCCTGTGTTCCCTGACCAACTGCCATGCATCTCCCTGTGTTCCCTGACCTGTGTTCTGCCATGCAGACCTACTGCCATGCATCTTCCCTGTGTTCCCTGTGTCCCCAGACCTACTGCCATGCATCTCCCTGTGTTCCCTGACCTACTGCCATGCATCTCCCTGTGTTCCCTGACCCTGCATGTGTCCATGCATGTCATGCATCCCTGTGTTCCCAGACCTACTGCCATGCATTTCCCTGTGTTCCCTGTGACCTACTGCCATGCATCTCCCTGTGTTCCCCTGTGTTCCCTCGACCTACTGTCATGCATCTCCCTGTGTCCCTGTGTTCCTGTCATGCACCTGTGTTCTGCCATGCATCTCCCTGTGTTCCCAGACCTACTGTCATGCATCTCCCTGTGTTCCCAGACCTACTGCCATGCATCTCCCTGTGTTCCCAGACCTACTGCCATGCATCTCCCTGTGTTCCCTGACCTACTGCCATGCATCTCCCTGTGTTCCCAGACCTACTGTCATGCATCTCCCTGTGTTCCCTGACCTACTGCCATGCATTTCTGTGTTCATGCATCTCCCTGTGTTCCCTGACCCTACTGCCATGCATCTCCCTGTGTTCCCAGACCTACTGTCATGCATCTCCCTGTGTTCCCCTGACATCACCCTGTGACTGCCATGCATCTCCCTGTGTTCGTCTCCTGCATTCATCTCCCTGTGTTCCTGACCAACTGCCATGCATCTCCTGTCATGCCTACTCCTCCCTGTGTGTGATTCCCAGACTGACCAAATACTGCACATGCATCTCCTGTGTTCCCACACACCAGTAAGACCAACTGTGCCATGCATCTCCATGTCTGTGTTCCCCATGACCTACTGTCATGCATGTATATGATAGTGGTCCAGCACCTCGCGTAGTACTGTGTTCCCCATCACAGATGCAATAGCTACCAAACCCGGCCAATTAGACATAGGACAACAAGCGACATCTAGGTGATGTGCTGATGTGTTCAGGCAGGGACTAACAGTAAACAAACACGACGAGATGACCCCCATGTGGCAGGACCAGAGACCAGGGGGCGCAGGATATTGCCCACAGATGGAAGGGGGTACCTTGCGTTCACACTCTTGTCCACCAAAGTAATAGTAGTAGTGACGTGTCAGGTTCATCGGGGCGGTGTAACGAAGAACGGTGAAAAACAATTACAAAGTGGATCTGAAATGTAAAACTGTCCCTATGATTTGAACATACAAGTGTTACCAGTTTGTATCACTGACAGGAGTGATATGTACTTGTTTAAGCCAATAATCAGACATAATCGATATTGCTTGTATATTAGATCTGCTGAGACGTCCTAGTAAAATATTCAGAACCAGGACCTAGATTTTCGAAAGTCTCCTAGTGTTAAGTTGGTCGTAAGTGGCATAAATTAACATTAACTTACGACTATCTTAGCTCTAAGAAGCCTTCGAAAATCTAGGCCTAGGAATGACCTAGAACTAGTGGATAAAGGGAGCTTTGGGAACTGTCATATTTAGTGTATTTGTTTAGTTTGAAGACATTTACGGCTTTGGTGATCCCCATATTTATGGGTAAGTGTGCTGACTGAACAATGTTCAGAATACAGACGAGGGATTCGAACCCAGGTTCAGGACTAGTTCAGAACTGGCCTGTACAAGCTGCAGCACTGGAAGATGGTTTGTGAAACTGGGTTCAGAGGGGTCTCGGGAAGCAAGATACCTTGCACAGCTATGCGTACGACCTTGACCACTGAGCCCCCCGTGTCGACGTTACGGTCGACATATATAGCGTTTCTAGGAATTGTTACCATGGATGATTATGTACCGGACTCCTACGGAGTTTCCGGGGATGAAACAAACGTACTGGCAGTCCTTCCTTAATGGATGAATCAATCATTCGTTGTCCGAACCCCTCTAAGGTACTCCAAGAACACGTCTGTGTGTGTCCCCGTCACTTCTAGTTTCATCTACTGCTGTCAGTGTCCGACACATGTATGTCGTTTCCGTCACGTCCTCCACTTGTACCCCATACATCACGTGACTCCTCAAAGTGTTGACATGTGCACGCCATCTAGCGGAACAAAACACGTGTGACCAATAACCCCCTCCCTTTATGAGCCGCTAATGACTGGCTAGGTGGTGACATACTCTCGTGCTGACTTTAACACCCATTCCACAGGTGGCAGAAACAGTGGTAGAGACATAGTACTTCTACACAGTTTTCATGACAGGTCTCCAAAAGCCATAAAATGCTGAAACCGTATAGCACAACACTCACCAATACAGGGAAATATGTTAACAGTTTATAATTATCTCATAATTTTCAAATTAGTCCAATAGCTGCAAACAAATGTACTTCACATATTAAAATTACCATGCTCTTTCACAAGGAATTCTGCAACGACGTCTATTTGTAGTCAAAGTCAAAATCAGAGACACGATCTCAAGACTCCTTGTATATAAGTCGACCAGGCACCAATATAGTAGGCAGTGACCCACCCCGTCGGGGTACCGGATAGACTAACGCTTAGTCTCTGAATATATGTACTTTTGATAGTAACAAACAAGCCCATTTAAATTGAAAAGGAGCCCTAGGGAGACCAGCGTTTCTAGACTTGCTTCATTTAGGGCTTAAGCACTGCTGATAGGGCTAGATACTGCCTGTGAGACAGACTAGGGTGACGAAGTACCATCCGATACATAGTCTGTCATACAGGCCCTGAAACAAATATACACAATAAAGCCCATACATGCCTAGAATATGTAGCAAGTCTACATTACGACTGTTTCAAGTTCTGAAAATGAAGAAAGTCTGTGGGCTCCTTCTTATTATATTTTTATAAAAAATAATATAGAAACCGTTTGTGTTGTACAAGAAGTTGACTAGTTGTATACAACATCTAACTGCCAGCTTCACCGTTGTATACACCATCTAACTGCCAGCATTCACCTGTTTGTATACACCATCTAACTGCCAGCTTCACCGTTGTATACACCATCTAACTGCCAGCTTCACCGTTGTATACCATCTAACCATCTAACCGTTGTATACCATCAGCTTCACCGTTGTATACACCATCTAACTGCCAGCTTCACCGTTGTATACACCATCTAACATTCTAACTGCCAGCTTCTCCACTGTTGTATACACCATCTAACTGCCAGCTTCACCGTTGTATACACCATCTAACTGCCAGCTTCACCGTTGTATACACCATCTAACTGCCAGCTTCACTGTTGTATACACCATCTAACTGCCAGCTTCACTGTGCCAGCTTCACCGTTGTATACACCATCTAACTGCCAGCTTCACTGCTTCACCATCTAACTGCCAGCTTCACTGTTGTATACACCAATCTAACTGCCAGCTTCACCGTTGTATACACCATCTAACTGCCAGCTTCACCGTTGTATACATCATCTTGTAACTGCCAGCTTCACCGTTGTATGCCCTTTATACATCTGTAACTGCGGCCAGCTTCACCGTTGTATACACATCTAACTGCCTTAACACCAGCTGTATACAGCCATCTAATCTTCACCGCCAGATTCACTGTTGTATACACCATCTAACTGCCAGCTTCACTGTTGTATACACCATCTAACTGCCAAGCTGCACTACCTTGTATACGTTGTATACACCATCTAACTGCCAGCTTCACTGTTGTATACACCATCTAACTGCCAGCTTCACTGTTGTATACACCATCTAACTGCCAGCTTCACCGTTGTATACACCAGCTTCACCGTTGTATACACCATCTAACTGCCAGCTTCACTGTTGTATACACCATCATCTTCACCGTTGTACCGTTGTATTACACCTAACTGCCAGCTTCACAGTGCCAGCTTCACCGTTGTATACACCATCTAACTGCCAGCTTCACCGTTGTATACACCATCTAACTGCCAGCTTCACTGTTGTATACACCATCTAACTGCCAGCTTCACTGTTGTATACACCATCTAACTGCCAGCTTCACCGTTGTATACACCATCTAACTGCCAGCTTCACTGTTGTATACACCATCTAACTGCCAGCTTCACTTGTATACACCATCTAACTGCCAGCTTCACCGTTGTATACACCATCTAACTGCCAGCTTCACCGTTGTATACACCATCTAACTGCCAGCTTCACCGTTGTATACACCATCTAACTGCAAGCTTTCACCGCTTCACCTGCCAACTTCACTGTTGTTGTATACACCATCTAACTGCCAGCTTCACCGTTGTATACACCATCTAACTGCCAGCTTCACTGTTGTATACACCATCTAACTGCCACCGCTTCAATCTGCTGTTGTATACACCATCTAACTGCCAGCTTCACCGTTGTATACACCATCTAACTGCCAGCTTCACCGTTGTATACACCATCTAACTGCCAGCTTCACCGTTGTATACACCATCTAACTGCCAGCTTCACTGTTGTATACACCATCTAACTGCCAGCTTCACCGTTGTATACACCATCTAACTGCCAGCTTCACTGTTGTATACACCATCTAACTGCCAGCTTCACAGTGCACCTCACTGTTGTATACACTATCTAACTGCCAGCTTCACTGTTGTATACACAATCTAACTGCCAGCTTCACTGTTGTATACACCATCTAACTGCTAACTGCCAGTTTACACCATTGTATGCACCATCTAACTGCCAGCTTCACCAAGCTGTATACACCGTTGTATACACCATCTAACTGCCAGCTTCACCGTTGTATACACCATCTAACTGCCAGCTTCACTGTTGTGCACCATCTGCCTGCCATCTAACTGCCAGCTTTACAGTGCAATTCACTAACTAACCTTCACCGTTGTATACACCATCTAACTGCCAGCTTCACCGTTGTATACACCATCTAACTGCCAGCTTCACCGTTGTATACACCATCTAACTGCCAGCTTCACTGTTGTATACACCATCTAACTGCCAGCTTCACCGTTGTATACACTTATCTAACTGCCAGCTTCACCGTTGTATACACCATCTAACTGCCAGCTTATACCCATCTAACTGCCAGCTTGTATACACTGTTGTATACACATCTAACTGCCAGCTTCACTGTTGTATACAACATCTAACTGCCAGCTTCACAGTGCCAGCTTCACCGTTGTATACACCATCTAACTGCCAGCTTCACCGTTGTATACACCATCTAACTGCCAGCTTCACCGTTGTATACACCATCTAACTGCCAGCTTCACCGTTGTATACACCATCTAACTGCCAGCTTCACCGTTGTATACATACATCATCTAACTGCCAGCTTCACCGTTGTATACGCCATCTAACTGCCATAGCTTCACTGTTGTATACATCCATCTAACTGCCAGCTTCACCGTTGTATACACCATCTAACTGCCAGCTTCACCGTTGTATACGCCATCTAACTGCCAGCTTCACTGTTGTATACACATCTAACTGCCAGCTTCACCTTCACCGTTGTATACACCAGCAACGTTGTATACACCAGCTTCACCGTTGTATACCATCTAACTGCCACCTTCACCGTTGTATACACCATCTAACTGCCAGCTTCACTGTTTTATACACCATCTAACTGCCAGCTTCACCGTTGTATACACCATCTAACTGCCAGCTTCACCGTTGTATACACCATCTTGCCAGCTTCACAGTGCCAGCTTCACCGTTGTATACACCATCTAACTGCCAGCTTCACCGTTGTATACCCATCTAACTGCCAACTTCACTGTTGTATACACCATCTAACTGCCAGCTTCACCGTTGTATACACCATCTAACTGCAAGCTTCACCGTTGTATACGCCATCTAACTTCACCGTTGTATTCACCGTTGTATGTATGCACCATCTAACTGCCAGATTCACTGTTGTATACACCATCTAACTGCCAGTTTCACTGTTGTATACACCATCTAACTGCCAGCTTCGCCGTTGTATACACCATCTAACTGCCAGCTTCACCGTTGTATACACCATCTAACTGCCAGCTTCACCGTTGTATACCCCATCTAACTGCCAACTTTACTGTTGTATACACCATCTAACTGCCAGCTTCACCGTTGTATACACTATCTAACTGCAAGCTTCACCGTTGTATACGCCATCTTACTGCCAGATTCACTGTTGTATACACCATCTAACTGCCAGATTCACTGTTGTATACACCATCTAACTGCCAGTTTCACTGTTGTATACACTATCTAACTGCCAGCTTCGCCGTTGTATACACCATCTAACTGCCAGCTTCACTGTTGTATACACCATCTATCTGCCAGCTTCACCGTTGTATACGCCATCTAACTGCCAGTTTCACTGTTGTATGCACCATCTAACTGCCAGCTTCACCGTTGTATACACCATCTAACTGCCAGCTTCACCGTTGTATACACCATCTAACTGCCAGCTTCACCGTTGTATACACCATCTAACTGCCAACTTTACTGTTGTATACACCATCTAACTGCCAGCTTCACTGTTGTATACAACATCATATTGCCATCTTGATCGTTGTATACACCATCTAACAGGATCCCAACTCTACCTGCGGCGTGTAGCAAGCATTGGTAATAGTTGGTTTTGTAACTAAGATGAAGAAGCGTCTATCATATGACGATCTGACCACGTGCATGATAACTGTCAGTGTAAATACAGCTTTATTTATTTGGTGTGTGACCTCCCAGTTACAGCACCACACGCATATTGAACCCACAAGCACCTGCCGTGTCAACCTCCACCCTCCAATCTTACCGATCTCGGCATATAGGGGGGTGACCTCAAGTATGTCTATGGCTTGCTACGGCAAATTAAACTATCCATGCACATTCGGGTACCTTCTCCAGTTTTCAACACAACGGGAGAAGACAATATTTACACTTCATTTCGTCAACTGTGTGGGGTCATCATTATTAAAAATATACTGAGGGAAATAAATAAGGGATCACATGAAAGCACAAGTGTTCCTTTATGTTTTCCAGGTTTCTTCACAAGCGTTGTATCATATAGCTTGTGAAGAAACCTGGAAACAAATAAAGGAACACTTGTGCTATCATGTGATCCCTTATTTCCTTCCATCAGTATATATAACAAATATAACAGCGATGAGAAAGACATCGGTCGAAATAAGGGTCTTTTTGTAACAGTGCGTAGCTCATCACGCTGTGCCACTGACCACTGGTTTTACTGCTACGTAAGCGATCATTGTCCACTTGGTCATGTCATGCAACCTTTTCGATTCATATAACTGTGAAGTGTCATTTTAGATTTAACCAGGAGCCCAACTGAAGTGACGTACACATCTCGCTGAAAGCTTAACCAGTGACATGCAAATTAGACTAAGGCTTAGCCTCTGAATATATATAATTTTGATAGTAACAAACAAGCCCATTTATATTGAAAAGGAGCCCTAAGGACCAGCTGAACCTGACTCTACCAGGGCTGACGAAGAGGGCTTGGCAGTAGTGCATCCTACCTATGCGACGCTCTGACTCACCAGGTGACGAACAGTGCATCCCCTTGTAGCCCCGGAAGGGTCCATCCGGGGTTATCACTTTCATGATCACTTTGCAGTGTCTGAAACAAGGTGTACAGATGATAAAGTACTCCACAGATGCTGGGGGCCACACCCGTTGCCGTGGCTACTGTGGTGGGTGGGGGCTGGGTGTCAGGTGGGATGACTGTGGTTCTAGGCCAGCGTGGAAGTCGCATCACAGGACAAGACATCCCTATCTTCACCACGTATTGTTTTGCATTGATGGATGGAATTACAAGCTGTGTTTTATCTCAATTCAGAGTTCGTGGCATTCCTGTCACGACCGACATAAAGGTATGCCGACTCTAGACGCCTCAACGGAGGCCAGGTGACCGAGTTTTACAAGGACAGTTATTGCCAAAAGTAGGTTTGATAATCGGTCTGTCAGTACCAATTGTTGAGCAAAATTGCATCATTTTATCTGAATATCTGAGTCGATCTAATCGTCATCATCGGTCTGTCAGTACCATCGCTGTGAAAAGTTGCGTCTCATACCCAAGAGAGGGTCCGCTTATCGTTGGTTCGAATTTAAAGATGAGGTTCGTGAGCTCACAAAAATAGGCATGTGTCCATTCTAACCATTTTAGACTGACAAGACATGATATATATTGAATTCAATTCAGATCTGAATTTCTAAGCGATCAGACGAATGTACAGTACACTATTCCTCATAAATTTAGAGGTGAGGTGAGGTGAAATTGGGTTTAACGTCGTGCTCGAGAATATTTCGCTCATATGAGGACGTCATAAATTTAGAAGATGCAAAGATATTTCTTCGAAATAGGTGCATCAGCATTAACGGTGTGAACGATGTGCCGTCACTGTGTCGGCTCTTATTGAATCCGGGGAGGGTTTATACAAAATGTAGTTTATATAAGAGACACCAGGCAGTATAGGTGATCCTCATGTCCACGTGACCATGAAGTGTGATGTAAACCGCCTCCGTGATCTACCAAATAGAGCATCTGTCGGAAGGTTGGCCGTCAGACAGGCGATAAAGTAGTGTACTTGTTGTTGCCTTGCCTTGCCGTAGTCGGATACAAGGACAGGTCAGTCTTATGTTTCTTTGAGGAGTATGCATGTTAAAGTGCAGCAGGGTACCTCAGCGAGCTAGCACTCAAAACACCGGCATTAGTCCGGGACAGTACAAGCTTTCACACATTCACGTGCATTCACGCAATATCATTCTTATGTATTGGTAAGTGTTAAAAGATTTCAACGCCAGCTTCACCTCACCTCTTCTCCAAAACTTTATGTAGCTGTCGCAGACATATCATCACGTGACTTAATGTTTCTGCCATATTACGTTACTTTATCGTTTAGCCTGCTGGGATGCTTAGTATTAAACAATTTGAAAGGAGTCTGCAGATATTGTTTTGTTAAGATGTCAAGATAATGAGGAACAATTCCTGTGGAGGCTGAAATAGGTGCATCGGCATTAACGGTGATTGTTGTCAACGATGTGCCGTCACCGTGTCGACTCATGGAATTGTACAAAAATGTAGTTTATATATGCGTCCTCCAACAGGCACCAGGCAGTAAAGGCGATCCTCATGTCCACGTGACCATGAAGCGTGATGTGACGTGACATCGCGTGGCGTGATGGCACTGAGCGACCTCTAGCGGGACTCCAGATCACGACGGGTAACTCTTGTGTCGCCAGGGTAATAACAGGAGTCGGGGAACAAAATGAGGCAATGGCTACCTCATCATTGTTCATCATGGTGATGTGAAGGTGGGTGCGAGCCCCGGAATGGCTGTTTTTTAATGGATGATTTAACAATCCGTTCCCATGAAATGGTTATCAAATCATATTCGCAAGGTGCATCTACTTCAGCGTTCCGGTCCAGTCGGCCGGTTTTACACATGAATGTGTCTTCGTAGCAGCAGGATAGGGGATTCTTGGCATTTCATCGTTTTCGCAATAAATACCATATTACATAGCGTCTGACAGCCTTGACATATGTATGGGCGAAATTAGAATACCAGCATAACGCGGGCCATTTGCCTTTTAATAATCAACCACACAGGTACGTGTGATGGCAATATAACAGTCGTAGTACAATGCTCAACTTCATTATATTTAAAAAAAAGTTAATTTCAATTATAAACTTTCATTGAAAAGGTTTTCTTTAGAGAAGCAGTTCGAATTATAATACAAAAGGTCGTCAAGGGAAATAAAGCATAGTCTATTTCAAACAGTAGCAGCACTATTTAGAAAAGCTTCCTTCAGTAATTAACCAAGCGATCTGAGTTAAACCCCATGCTAATAAAGCGGATCTTTCGCACTCATGTAACCCGTACATCGACAGCTAGCATTGTGTCTGTCAACAAGTTCAATCTGTACGAACTATTCGTTAAAAACTCAGAGAGGTGAAGACATGAGAAATATTCATAGATCGACTCTGTAAGGTAAAGTATTGATAAGCCCTATGTGCGACAAGTGAATTTTTTTAAGTACCAGCAAGTATAAGAGAATAATAATACTTTATAGACAATGCCAGAACAAATTGGTAACATTAAACACTCGTTCCAACACCCACCATTCCGAGTCACCACGGTGCAGTGCAGTTCTATTATCAGATTCTATAATCAGCTGATCTCAACACGTGCCAGGTCGAGTTGCAAGTGGCCACTTCCGGTACGAGCAGACGACATATATCTGTAATTGTTACGTGCCAATGTTTGTGTTTGAGCGTTTCCTGAAGTCAAAGAACGACCTCTGCGTGCTTCTGCTCGCGGAGATGTTGCGGCCAAGTCCGAATTACTGTTGTTGGAGACTTGCTTTGAAGTCTCTACGGCCGACCTCTGCTGAACTCGTTAATAACAAAATCTATGTTCACAGTACATATACACACCGGCTAAGACTGTACCTTCTCCTTCCACTGAGAACATTGACGCAACCCTGGTGGCCTCCTTGGGACAACATAACTACAGTGCGCTGGTGCAGATCACTCAACCGAGATGGTTGGGTCTCTGCTATCTAATGACACCCCGCTCGGCCACTGTTGGAGTGTTGAGGTTGTCTTAATTAGTTACTTGTTGAATATATTGGGTCCACTCACTCACTAAAACAGCCCCCTTCTCCCCCCCCCCCCCTCTCTCTCTCAGGAATATATGTATTTTATTAAATCAAACCTAGATTATAAAATATAATGCAGCCTGCTCTTTTCCATACTATGTAATCAGTCTCAGTGGTAAATGTTTTAAATTGATAAATGTATTGTGTAAAATTGAATAGACTATTTCATAGACTATACGTTCGTCTAGAGGATCAGTGACAGGATAAACAAGCCAAGATAGGCACATAACATTACCATCATGTCACGGATGATTCATTAAAACATAATACCAACTAGAAACCAGACACCTGGAAGGTCCTGACAATAGTTATCGGACCAGGTGTCCAGTGTTCATGGCCGGATTCATCATACGCCAGTGTCGATGTTCCCCCGGTCACGTTCCTCAGGTGTATGTAAACATGGTCAACACCGTAGAATGGCATCAAAGTGGATTGGTTGTTGATTGTTGGAACGATGTGATCACATGTCTCCTTCCAGGGCACGCGCTGTGTGACCAACGTTAACGTCTCAACAATGACGTTACCCGTGTAAAAGACGTCCAAGTCGCAGGCCTGTTACTTTTCCCGATGTTAGATAAACAACGGTTGATCTCTCCAACCAGGGGTGTTCACATGGGTACAACCCTACTATAATCACCTTATGAGATGTTATCACGGGGAATGATGGGGCGGACAATACTCTGGTGTAGTAGGAGATGCCACAAAAGCGATGTACTGTCTATTAAAGCATAAATGTAAATATACCACTTGATTGTCTCATGTCAGCTTTTGATGTTATCATATCACCAATCGTTACATACGGATCCGAAATATGGGGGTATGAGAAATCAGAACTTATTGAAAGTGTTCATTGAAAGTTTTTAAAAAATGTCCTCCGGTCTCAGAAAATCCACCCCAAACTTTATGGTTTATGGCGAATTTGGTAGAGCCCCATTTAATATAAGAATTTATGTTAATATGTTGTCTTTTTGGCATAAACTCGCGTCCACTGAGACGATCAAACTATCTCATGTTTTATAACAATATGTTAGACATGATTATGAACAACACCCTACGGCATACCCTTGGTTACATTCCATAAAACAATTAGACAGAATCGGTTTATCCGAAATATATGTAAATCCCTCGGCATATTCTACAAAGTCTCTAGTTTCGAAACCAAAGCAAATTCTAACAGATCAGTTTATTCAAAAATGGCAAGAAGATAAATGTTCCAGTTCTAAGGGACTTTATTATCAACATTTTAAAAATCACTGGTTTTTGAAAAATATATTTTATTTCCAAACTCTATATATATCCCTATTTTGAAATTTAGAACCTCAAATCTAAACCTTCCGATCGAAACCGGCAGATGGCAGAACATACCGAGAGAAGAAAGATTATGTAAACTATGTGACTGTAATTTAGTTGGTGACGAATTCCATTATCTTTTTAAATGTACGTCACTTAATTCCCTAAGAAAATCATTCATCCCCGAAAATATCACAATTAGGCAAATTTATCAACTCTTAACAAGGTCATGTCGCCTGTCAATTTTATACTTAGCAAATGTTTATCCCTTTTTATCTCTCACTTGTATAAATTGTTACGTAAATAAGTCATCATCATGACGCATGTTTATGTACATTTGTAAATATTGTATATTCTTTGCTCTTGTACCACCGACGGTGGTTTTATGAGAATAAAGAAGTTGAAGTAAAACCATGACGACGAGTATGCTGCTGACTATGCCTCACAGTCCCTGAAGTACACATTTTCCCTTCCGCCCAGCCTTTTCTGCAACGCTAAAGAATAAAATGAAGCAAGTCTGGATTTCCTCAGATTCGGGCTCAGAATCTCCCATCTCACTAAGGCTCATTTTCAATTTGTGTGAAGCCCATTTCTAGTGTCCCCCGCCGTGATATTGCTTGAATATTGATAAAAGCGCCTTAAAACTAAACTAAACTCACTCATTCCTTTTCAATTTAAAGGAACTATTTGTTTCGACCAAACTTATAATCATAGACTAAACATTAGTCAAGGTGCTGACAATCGTGGCAACCCGGGGTTCTAACCCACGAACATAGGTCTCTGGCGTGCCCAACACTGCAAGCTGATTGCGGCGCACGGGACGACAGGGTCTCCCGTGCCCCGTAAGATGAAGAGAAGGTGCCCCTCAAACACACCCATGATGCATTGCAACGTGTCTATAAGCGTCAAATCGAAGTTATATCTGGTGCTTTTGGTATATAATTATATATGTTAAATATGAAAACTGTGATAGCTGCGTCTAGGCATCTCGGAGGAATATATATTTAAAAATAAAACACTCAGGTTACGGATTTGGCACAGTAACCAACTTTATTCAAAGTGGTCAGCAAGCACTGAAAGCCATTTTCTCTTTATGACGTACCTGTTATTTACCTATCCCCTGCCCCCCCGCGTTCCCCTTCTATTGTCCAGGTGAACAGAATCAAAGGACGGAGAAATACAAAATGGAACATTTTGACTCAAGGTAATTTCCGAACGCCAAGTCCCTGTAGGGAGATGTAAATGCAATTTGGCCAATTGGATTTCACCGCAAACACTGCGGGAGTCCTAATAACACGCCCAATAATCCCCGGATATTCGTAAGTCTCCCAAGTGCTCCTCCTTTATCCGTCCACAGGCCGGCGAGTTAACTGCGCTTACAAATTGACTTCTTACCTGAATGGTGACTTCAAACAAGGCCGCTTAAGGAAGCGACGCATATACCTGGTGATTAGAGATATTCAGGTAAATTACCTGTACCGCTCTTGTTCTCTGATTAAGCGCAGAATTGTAGGGCGGCGAGGTCAGACCACCAGGGTGGCTCGGAAAGGGGCATAATTGACCAGGTGCAGGACATTACCTGGTGGACTACCGCTCGGTCCAGGTATGTTCACTCAACTGTACATTGCACGACTTTCAGACAGTGAGTGACTGTTTATGCCACTTTTAGCAATATTCCAGCAATATCACGGCGAGGGACACCACAAATGGGCTTCACACATTATGCCCATGTGGGGAATCGAACCCTAGTCCTCGACGTGACGAACGAACGCTTTTACCACTAGGCTACCCCACCTGGCCTTTACGCCACAGTTTTGGGACATATCTGTTCAGGAATCCCCAACAGAATAAGGAGTTTACCGTTAAACTGTATCAGACATAACTGTGTAGAAACCGGCCTTTCGTCCAAAATATAAAGTTCAATTTCCTTTTCAAAATTGGAGTTTCACAATTTTCAGTGATGGAGTTAGTGAGTGAATCAGTCAGCAGTCAGTGAGTACGGCTTGACAACTATTTTAGCAAACTTTCAACAGGATCACCAGGGGGAAAAGCAGATACAGAGTTTAGAAATCACACACACACACACACACTCTCTCTCTCTCTCATACACACACACACACACACACACACACACACGTGAAGGAGATTGATTAGGGTAACGTATTGGTGATGGATCAAATGAATCATGAGAAAAAACTGGCGAGGCGACAAAATAATGAAGTGGCATAAAGGATCATGCGATCGGCAACGGAATAATACAATGCCCATTCAATAACGGTCATGCTATTATTAAGATAATTATATACGATATAAGAGAAATCGTATGGATAACAACTTCCTGGTTTATTTTTCACAACGTTTCTGGGCTGGTTCTTTCCCCTTCTTCAGGTGGATAATGGTGATAGTGAACAGTACAGTATATATATATAGATGTACAGGAAGCCAGATATGTAAACTGAGTATATACAAGGGAAGAAGGAGGTATAATTAAGTATGTACAAACAATGCAGTGAGATCAAAGAGCAGAATACAATGATAGGGTATGTATTTACAATAAGGGCAAGGGTGTGTTTACATAGCAGAGTGGTTAAAGCAGATTGACTTTGAGAGTCTATGATTTCTGGGTGATGAACCAGGCGCTGGGGAGGTAAACCCCTTGAAACCTACTTGTCAACTGGCATATTTCCACATAAGACTTCGCTCAAACAAAGTGTAAAAGCCGCTGTTTAGAAGTTCCATTCCTCTTGTTGGACAGATAGGATAACAGTTGATCCAGATCTCCAGTGGTTCACACAGATACACAGCGATCGGTGTGTTCATCCAGCATGGACATTGTCTCGGGAAGACCACCTGTACCAAACCTCGTCCAAGTTACTTGTGCAGGTATGTTCCAGCATCAGACACATTAAAGATACTGTGTACCTGTGTGAGAAGTGTGGACGGTTATATAGTGATCCGTGTGTTCATGCTGTCGTGCAGTGTGATAACTTACTCACTGTGAGAGATCAGCTGTGGTGTGAACTGATCAATATTGACCCTGTGGACTTCAGTGTATGGTTCCTTGTCAGACATTGAGATGGTGTTGTGTCTTCTGTCATGTAGGCCGCAGTATGGACTTAATGCGGAAGACTCGAGAACATTTACCAGTGTGTCTGTAAGATACATTCATCTGACGTGCAGAGAAGTCACACAGCACTAAGCAGTGCAGCCAGCTTTATGAGAGACATTGTGTCACGTAATGATGTGACAGTGGTGTGAATATTATCTTTTGCAACATGTACTTTGTACTCTCCCAACCTGGAGGATAAATAAAGAATTATGTCGTCTACTATTACCAGTATCCAGCGCGTGGTCAGCTGATGGAGACGACTTCGAACCGGAGTTATCTACATTCTTTTTTCTCGGCAAGGCATGAGTTGAGAAATATTCCTCATCGCAGTGCGTCCTAAACTACAAACTCTCGCAGTGTTCAGGAGTCCGGTTTCCATACCCCGTTACATCTCGAGACTTATCCATACCAGTAAAACTGAAAGTGAGTACTTCCTGGTGATATTCAAACATATATCTAAAACATTTTATGGACCCGTGAACATCCGGGTTAGAACTGATCTTCAGTAATCCATGCTTGTCGCAAGAGGCGACTAATGGGATCGGGTGGTTGGACTCGCTGACTTGGTTGACACATGTCATCGGTTCCCAATTGCGTAGATCGATACTCATGCTGTTGAAGACTGGATTGTACAGACTCGCCGTCATATAGCTGGAATATTGCTAAACTCACTCACTTACTCATTCATACCTAAAACATTTTAGAATTGCTATTAGTTCATTTGCAGATAAACAGACCAGGAATATAAATATCTATCTGGTATAGACCTTTATCGAAGGGCACTCTCTTCCTCGTCATTTGACTCCAGCATGTGAACCAGTGTACTTGGTGTGTATGTTCCGGATTCGACTTCTCCCAGTCTCTAGGAGCCAGTGATACTTGGCCATCCTACTTGCTTGGGGCGTCTGTCTGTTTCTTCATACATCTGTAAGTGGGTATAACAAAATGTCGAAGCTACTTTCTAAAAGTCTTGTTCACGTTGGTGACAGACGTGGCCAGAAGCCGGCGCTACGGCGTGTATCCTCGCCAACAGTTGCGACATAGCCCTGACTGTATGTCTGTCAGTCTCAGTCTGACACTGGCGCTTTGTGTTTGAGACAGACAAAATATAGAAGTGTCAGTGTGTATCGCCGGAGACCCTATCTATCATTGTTGGCCAGACTTACAGCGACATGGACGCTGTTTCACCTGTGTTCTTGTGGCGTTTTTGCGAGTCCAGGTGTGTTTTGCCAGACAGGCGGAGTTCGTTAATTTCTGGTAATGGCCCCTCTCTCCATTCAAACGGGTGACTGGTTAGAGCAGGGGTGATCTCTGGGCTCCGCAGGTGACATATGGGGTAGAAGTGCTTGGTCTTACAACGTCTCCAAGTTTCAATCAAGAGTACTGCTGAATAGTTCTAACACGGGAATAGAGTCGACTATTATCCCCCACCCATACTGCTGATACAGCTAGTACGTTTATATAGCAGGTGGATATAACTAACACCAGACTGTTTTGTGTCAGGTACAAAACATAAGAAATAAAACTTTATCCTGATAATTGATGTGTCTATTTCAAGTAATAATTTTTATAACTATTAGAAAAAGTGAGCCTCCTAGTAAAGGTTATATCTGTATAAGCTTGTAAGGTCTTGCAAGTTACATCGCTTGTATTTATAGGCTCGTGGCCTCATAATAGTGAACATCTGTCGGACTGTGTGTTTTGTCCTATATTTTGTTCGATATTTTAGTCGAAGCGCGTATAACGAACTACGGTTATCACGAACAACAGATATATATCCCCGTGAGTTCGTTATAATTGTAATCCACTGCATGTCAAAATTGATATAATCGGTGTAAAACGTCATTCACTCACGATTCAATTAAACATTATCAGGGGCCATTTAATCTTATATATTATATGGTATCTGATATTATTAAGGCCTTCAACAAAACACCAGTGTCTATCTAAAACACTGATTGCATGTGCTCTCGCTGTGGAATGTTGGAGACACACAGTTGCTTCCTTTACTTGAAAAGGTTAATCATATCGTTAGTTTGGTTATCGTTGGGACAACGAAGCCAGATCGCCAGGAGTCGCTGGGCCTCGCTTTGTTCTACAGATGTTACTCGTTCTTTGGTTTCCGGTTGCGCTGAACATCAGCGTTCATATCTCGAATAAATGCAAACCTTGTTTTCAAAGGTGATTATCAACATTTCAGATCATAAATTTAACACTTTCTAGTTGATATCAGATGATCGTTATGTTTTCCACAACTGTTCATGCAATAACGACAACAGTTGTATGCCTCTGATCCGACCGAGATACCCCCTACCCCACCCCTGTCTCTCCGACCCACCCTAGGAGATACAGCACACAGCCTGTCCCTGCCCGACACTCGAGTCAGATTTATGGCCCCTGGGTGGGGTTTTATCAAGCATCAGACGCTCACCAGCCCCCAGGGCCGTGCCCTCGCCTACAGGAGGGGTTTGAGGTCAGCCGAGGGAGGAAGCTGACTTTGATGTGTTCTTGAGGTGGCCTTAGCTGACACAAAACGTCGTCTTAATAACCCGGACTTCCTCCCGTAACAATTAGAGCTCTGTCTAGATAGCGTGTTTGTATGTGAGAGATCAGCAGTCTCAAAGGTGAACCTGCAGAATATATTGGCTCACGTAGACTGGTCATTGCACAATCCAATGACTCACAGTCGTCCGTATCCTAATGCACAAGCCCTAAATGAAGCAAGTCTAGATTTTCATCAGGCACTGTGGCTCCTTTTCTATTTGAATGAAGTTAGTTGTTTCTTTCAAAATTATATGTGTTCAGAGACGTCCAAGTTTGATCGCGGTCCGTGACTGCGTCTTGTCCAACAAGGTAAGCACTGGACTTGTCCTCATCACACTGGATAATACAGGACGCCACAACGGGGTAAGAACCTATATTGTCCTACATCAAACTGCCTTAACGTCAACTAGTGGAGACGTTGCCGATACAAGGGGCGCGTTTACTTTGCTCGACGTAAACGTCAACTAGTGAGGTATGAAGTCCATACAAGGGACGGCTTGTCTTAGACTAACAACTAGTCTCTGAAATGAACATATTTTACTGAAAAAGGTTCATAGTAATAAATAAAAAAATATAAAAGATTTGAAAAGAAGCCCTGAGACTTTCTTCATTTTCAGATGCCACAGTTTCTAGACTTGCGTGGCCTTTCTTGGATATATTTTTGCTTCAGGGTCTGTACGACAGACTAGGCTTGTCTCAGCTCGCATGAACTCGACATCAACGTCAACTAGTGAAGCATAAAGCCTTTACAAGGGGCGAGTTGTCTTTTCTCAACATCAACTAGAAGCCGATACAAAAGGTGGTTTGTTTTTCTCGACATCAACGTCAACTAGTGGAGAACGCAGCCGATACAGGGGAGGTTTGTCTAGCTCAACATAGATCTACGTCAACTAGTGGAGAACGCAGCCGATACAGGGGGAGGCATGTCTAGCTCAACATAGATCTACGTCAACTAGTGGAGAACGCAGCCGATACAGGGGGAGGCTTGTCTAGCTCAACATAGATCTACGTCAACTAGTGGAGAAC
Source organism: Haliotis rubra (assembly GCF_003918875.1). Taxonomy (NCBI): domain Eukaryota; kingdom Metazoa; phylum Mollusca; class Gastropoda; order Lepetellida; family Haliotidae; genus Haliotis; species Haliotis rubra. The sequence goes on from NW_025766336.1 coordinate 1,738,136, forward strand.
GCAGCCGATACAGGGGGAGGCTTGTCTAGCTCAACATAGATCTACGTCAACTAGTGGAGAACGCAGCCGATACAGGGGGAGGCTTGTCTAGCTCAACATAGATCTACGTCAACTAGTGGAGAACGCAGCCGATACAGGGGGAGGCTTGTCTAGCTCAACATAGATCTACGTCAACTAGTGGAGAACGCAGCCGATACAGGGGGAGGCTTGTCTAGCTCAACATAGATCTACGTCAACTAGTGGAGAACGCAGCCGATACAGGGGGAGGCATGTCTAGCTCAACATAGATCTACGTCAACTAGTGGAGAACGCAGCCGATACAGGGGGAGGCTTGTCTAGCTCAACATAGATCTACGTCAACTAGTGGAGAACGCAGCCGATACAGGGGGAGGCATGTCTAGCTCAACATAGATCTACGTCAACTAGTGGAGAACGCAGCCGATACAGGGGGAGGCTTGTCTAGCTCAACATAGATCTACGTCAACTAGTGGAGAACGCAGCCGATACAGGGGGAGGCTTGTCTAGCTCAACATAGTTCGACGTCAACTAGTGGAGAATGGACACGTAAAGGTCCGGGTTAGAATTAACATTGGTCTTCAGCAACCCATGCTTGTCGTAAGAGGCGACTAACGCGATCAGATGGTCAGGCTCGCTGACTTGGTTGACACATGTCATCGTATCCCAATTGCGTAGAACGATGCTCATGCTGTTGATCACTGCATTGTCTGATCCAGACACCATTATTTACAAACTGTCGCCTATGGCTGGAATTTTGCCGAGTGCGGCGTTAAACAACAAACAAAGTGAAGAATGAACAAAGAGCTACCTGTTGAACTTCAACTTGTATGTCGACTCGCACATCGGCTTGTACATCAATGGGAAGAAAGGGATTTGCATCGTCTCGAATTAATATTAGATGCGCAATTCCAGAATCTCGAAAACGATGGTTGCATTTCTTGTCGTCCTCGAGGTGACAAACAAAGTGAAAGACGGCAACGTTTATCTCTGTTGACTTACATTCCGTGGGGACGAGAGGAAACAGTAAATGAAACTCAAGCCATTGTCTAAATATTCCCAAGGAGTAATTGATGGCGCGTGGGTAACCTACACCATTGTGTGCCCCATCCTCCGGGCTGTCGGGTGGGGGGTCCGGGCAGAGGGTTACTGGGGCGCGGTGAGGACAGGCTGATATAAGGAGACTGAAGTCGACTACAGTGACATTACCTATTGTTTCAATATGGTACAGGTCGTGACCGGCTCTGGGTGCCATTTTGGCACGTGCGTCTTGTTACAAGAGCGGACGATATGCGATTCCTTCCATCTTGAAATTTCTTTGTTTGAGATATATGTGTGATATATAAAAACGAATCCGATACTGTTTTTCTGAAACTCTACCCTGGGTTTCTTGTCCCCGGTAAATAGAGGTATCCTCGATGACGGTGGACGATGGCGCAAGCAAATACAACCATATCAACCAGGGCTTAAGTTACGGAGACATTCCCATCATGTTGACAAATATCCCCCGTCGGCTCGCCTATCTCGCATAGTCCACATTCCATGTTTCCCTTCTTTGCCCGACCATTGTTCCCGTCTCCGACATCGTAAGTTCCATACAGACTTTATAACCAGACCCACAGCACACGGCCATTATTTTCCCCCGAGCGAAACGAAATTTATACCGGAAATATGAACCATAATTCTTCCAGTACGTCAATTCTACATGTCAAAACCGTGAAAACCTGCAACTCTGTATGGTATACACTGGCTTCTTTGCTCACGGCAAATCAGGTCCATCTCAACCTCTGTGGGAGGCGTCCCGTGCTGAGTGTGAGCTTTCGTCACCACTCGCCCCTTTCCGTAACCTGTATAGCTATCGGAATAACACGAGCTGGTCACGGATGATGTGAAGCTCTACATTTGATAATTACGAGGCAGGAAATGTATATATCCCTCGACATCTCCACTTCTTTGATGAAGGGTTAACATGACAATCTCTTAGGGATCGTCAAGTAAATGATAAGACACCTCTCTACCACAGAACAGGGGCGGTGGGGTAGCCTAGTGGTTAAAGCGTTAGCTCGTCACGTCGAAGACCCGGGTTCGATTCCCCAGATGGGTACAACGTGCGAAGCCCATTTCCGGTGTCATCCGCCGTGATATTGCTGGAATGTTGCTAAAAGCGGCGTAAAACCAGACTTACTCACTATCACAGAATAGAACAGAACATTTATTACTTTCAGACCACTATCCGTGGTAAATGAAGTTAAATATTATTTAATATTGATGTATTGTGGTACGACAATTGGCTGTATTTATGTACATACAAAATATTATGTAAAGGATAGATGAGAGCTTACCTAGAGGACTTGTCGCTTAGCATAACTTGAGAACAAAGTTTCCTTAACTTTATAAGTACAGATTTGTACAGATAAATAGAGTACCAAATCTAAAGACGTTTGGTGAACATAGACGTATGGTGACAATACGTCACTTCCTACATGCGTAAAGGACAATGCTAAACTGCTGTCACTGAGCACATGGGAGCGGCAGCAAGACACGCCATGAGCAAGTCTGATGCCGGGGTGACGTTAGGGAAAGTCTGTCATTGATTCATTTGAGAAGATAGTTCACACTATACCAAAGGAACGATTAGCTTCTAAACGGTTTCCCTCACACAAAATTCCGACATAAACCTACGGTATAGTATTCCGTTGAAAGAACATCACCAGATGCAACACATCTATGAATAATGTGCACCTAAATTCACAGTCTGAGATTTACACTGTCTTGTGTCTAGGCATGATTTTTGGGGGGTCCAGTCAAACTGTATATGCATCCATTTAATCACATCTCCTCATCTGCAGAAGACCAGTGAAGATCCGGGTTAGAATTGACCTGCAGCTACCCATGATTGTCGTAAGAGGCGACCAACGGGATCGGTTGGTCAGGCTCGCTGACTTGGTTGACACGTCATCGTATCCCAATTGCGCAGATCGATGCTCATGCTGTTCATCACTGGATTGTCTGGTCCAGACTCGATTATTTACAGACCGCCGCCATATAGCTGGCATATTGATGAGTGCGGCGTAAAACTAAACTCAGTCACCTGCAGAAATCGCAAATGAAAGAAAATAATGTACTGAAAACCGTATTTGAAAGTAATGACCCATAATTAAAATATTTCAGTGATTCACATGTCAGTGGTTGAAAATAACATTAAGCTTTTGGTTTCTTGTCCCGGTTAAGCGACGACCTTTTCCCCATTCAACATGTTCATAAGATATGCTTAAATTTAACTTTCCTTGCGCCCTCGTAAATTATGTCCATTGACTTTCCGCTGACCGACGCATTTGTATGGATAATATTTTGCTTTACCATTGAAATCAAAATAGACAATCCTTTTGTGAATATTTGGAGTGACTCCGTGAATTGTTAACACACCCACAAGACCCATTGTGTATGTGGGGGCATTACTTCAAGGTCGGTGTCTCATTTACTGTAAATCAGGCCCGTCTCGTAAAATCTCAATCAGCAACACGTTCACATGTGACCTTGTTGACCCTCGCACAGCAGGGGTCAGGTGTGGTAATTAGGGGCTAATCGACCCTTCCGTGCATATCATAAATTGATCCCACTTGTTGAGATACGAGGAGCCAGCGGTGCTGTTCTCGTTATGGCAGATGTCACGTGACAAACTGGCCGCGAGACAGCCAATCAGTGTCACGCTTACATGTAAGGTCGACGGGGGTCCTCGAAGTTTGATTAAAATAAGTTAATCTAATGTTTTGGTTGGGTTGCTGTCACGCGCTCAGTGATGACGGCAGCATCTGCATTAAGAGTAAAGATGAAGATAAGATAGTCCCACCATCTGTCCCTCCGCTCACACCTAATCCCTGGAATGAGACGTGCCAGCGTGTCAAGGGTTGAGTTCGAATCCAGTTTGATTGGTACGCGAGTCGAACATGATCACAGTATCAAATATCAATGTTTCCCAGACTCTGACTTCTACTCCGTCAGCAGATGTTGGTATCAACCATCCAGTGACCCGGAAGTCTTATACAAAAGCCAGAAGAAGAAATAACGGCCTGTCGGTGTGTGGGCTAAATATTGATACCACACCACGTACATCCTTTATCGTGCTTGTTCACATGTAAGCCCACTGTGCAAGTGACAACCCATTACCTGGATGATAATTCTGAATGCTGGTGGGAAATTTGAATAACGTATATATATTTTCTGAATATATACTCTTAAAAAAAGTAGGGTAACTCCAATTTTAATTTACGATTGAAAAGCTGGGGAGATATATCGGAGTCAATCAATGTTGATATGATAACAATGAATGTTTTGAGAGTGCATCACCACTTGCACTTCCTTATGACCATAGTTGTTTGTACAGTAATCGCTCTTGAAAGATGGTTGGTGTATGAAGTGAAATTTGCATGTGTACGATTTTCATTTTCAAACAAACAAAACGGCTAGAAACAAACACTAACAACTGTGTAATGCAAGATATCGTACACGTGCATCCCATGCGTTGTGTTTAAGGGTGGGGATAAAGATAAATGGTGGTGCGTTCATAAGATGTCTCTCATTGAAACGTTTGTTAACGCTTATACTTCCTATCCAAATTGAAAGGTCAGGTTCCCCTACTTTTTGTAAAAGTAAATGTATGATCTGATAGAAACAAGCAGCTGTATTGAAACTGGAAGTGGGCCCCGGTGGAAAATCAAGACTTGCTTCATTTATCATTACATTACACAAAGGGCTGGTGGGAAGGGAAAATTATATGGTTCAGGTCACACATGTTATATTTGGGATTACACGTTCTGATAGTACAAGTCATCATGAACATCTGCTTATACCTTGCCAACATGTTTTGTATAGCCTGCATGCAGCAAGACCTATCAACCAATCACCATGGTGACGACCAAGTCCGCAGCAAACCATGCTAAATGTTCAAGGCAATTAAATGTATCGGGTGGTCATGCTCGGTGTTCTTGCTGATTTCGAGTGGGATGTCCTCATGCTATCAATCACTGGTTTCACGTGTCCAGATTCAGATGTTTACAGCGTCAATGCTGCCGAGTGTGGCGTTACACAGGTACTTTGACTAACATCATCTCGTTTATAACTTATTTGAAAGAAAAGAGGTTCCTAAATTTTAGAAATAAAATATGATAAAAAGGAGCCCATGCAGAGACTTTCTTCATTTTCAGAAACCGTAGTAATCAACACTTGCCACTTATTTTAGAATTGCATGGGTTTTCTATATTTGTTTCAGGGTCCGTATGACAGACTAATGAATGCCGTACGTCTAATTTTGGTCGGACATTTGATCGAGTCGTAATTTATAACTACATTGACTAAATATTTACCATCTCACAAGTTTCTTGTAACTTGTGAAGATTTGTTGAATATATCAATGTTTGGTACAAGAACCAAGAGCATCAAGGCATGGTAACAGCTCTCTCTGTCTGTACCCATATTTCAGTGTGACTCATGATATGGACGGGACTAGTACTTGTTGAAGGTGGAATTACCATTCCTCAAGACAATGGCCATTAGAATGTCGTCTGTTGGCTATAGCCCGCTTCATCGTATCGTCAAAGTGTCGTCTGGTGAGATATATAGTCACGACACTGGTTGTTTATGTGTTGACGGGCAGTCCAGCCCCTGGCAACTTCTCCATAACAGTAAATGGGTATCGTTTACCGGCAGAAGTTGGTATTCCCATTAAGAAGGGGTTTGTCCGAGTTTTAGCAAGATGGTGAAAATAACATCTGGAGATAGCCATTGGTTAAACAGGTAATAATGATCTTTTCTTGACTGTAATTGTCATTCCAGGGCCTCGCACCTGAAGATGACCGGCCTGGACGCTGGACGCAGATGTTTGACATTCTGACATGTTGACACCTTAACTCCAGTAATGATGACATCCAAACTCCCCCTGCTCTCTAGTCCCCCTTAAAGCTGGAGACGCCCTCAGACCACATACTCCGGGTGGAGCGGAGATGTTGACTGGCGATAATGAGGCTCCATATAAACAATGTCATTAACCTCCACAGGTCTGATGCCTTCATTTGTAAGTCGATGACCTGGCTGAGTTAACGACTCACTAACAGAGAACCGATAACAAACATGAATATTGTGCTGCAGTTCATTTTGTCAGAATGAGTAGATCTTAAAATGTCAGAATTGTTACCAGCAAGAAGTGAGGCGAAGGAAGATGGGCCTAGATTTTCCAAGCTCTCTTAGAGCTAAGATAACCGTAAGTTAATTTTAATGTATGGTACTTACGACTATCTTAGCTCCACGAGAGCTTCGAAAATCTTTGCCCCGTGTTTATTTAGAAAACCTGTTCACCCTATTATTGAAAACTACGGTGTTGAAAGACATGGGACCAAAATACGGGAGAGCCTGTAAAATACGATTCTCACCGCAGAAGGAAGAAGATGAATTCAACTGTACCGGCATATTATCTGTTTGCAAAATTTGAAAAACAACAACAACAAAATATAGTCTGTGCATAAAATGTCCTTTAAACCAGAGACCATATCATATTATCTATTATATGGTCTCTGTTTAAACTAACCTGAACAAGTTCCTTATCCAATACCTCTGTCGCGTTTGGGGTGTAAACAGGTTCAGAATCTAAACATATTCCGGACTGACCCGTGTTACCCCCTTGAAATTCATATCAGGAAATTTATGACGGGGGCGCATTCTATAATCTCTATTCGTTTCAGGTTTTCGTTTGCGTGTACTGGGTTATACAGAGTATTGGGGTAACTTCCTTTCCTTATATGATATGTATACTAGGACTCATACAGCAACAACAGATTTCTGAACATAACTCTTGTAAAACCTCGGCAAGATACGAATCGACTTCTTGCTTCGTCGTCCATCACGCTACCGTCTGTCAGATGGAAACTGTTGTTACACATGTCAATTTTCCTTGTGACCCGTAACTCGGCTTGATTTACGAATATAATATTTTTTATGTTTTTACCAAGTTTGTTGAGCGTCCTGGTGGTCTATATGTTATAACAAGTGCCAGTGAAACTGTTTAGCACATATAATTTGGACAAATATGTTACATCTTATATACTTATGCACTTAAATAAAACATGTTAAAATTCTGATAAAGTTTAGATAAATGGGATAATACACAACGATGTACATTTTGTCGTTTAAAGTCTGAACATGTTTAGGTTATGGAGATATTGTGTTTAGGAGGCGTGTTGCCAGGGTGATAGTTAACTCCATGTGTTTAGACTCTAAACGTGTTTAGGTATAACACATCAGATGAGTATTCCGTCATGGATTTACACCCGTACAGTGTAATAATCATAGTATATCTGGGTAAAGAATTCAGGGTAGATGTACGTTGTATAGAGTGGTTGATATGTCACAGATTCAGTTAGTTGTGCGTTTGGTACAGTGTTTGACAAGACTCTCACACATACGGCCAGGATGATTTAAACATGGAGAGTGCCATATCTTTCCCAATGAAATCTGTTTCGGTCGCGTGCAATATTATTTTTGAAAGTTTAATTAAATCAGCTATTAAGTGACTTATTGCACGCATTCCGGGCTGAGGGATGCACGTGTATGCGTGGTTGTTTACGCCACCAGATTCTTTACGTTGTCCGACGTACATGAGTGAATGGGTGACATGTCATTAACGATTAACACCAACGTATGCCGACACCGACAACTGTCGACTGACAATAATGGCGAGAGTCTGAGGATGGTAGTGTTTGTATCTGAACACAAGGGGAAGAGCTGGTCATGGCTGACATCCAACTCAAGTACGGATGATGAATAACTGCTACAAGGGACACAGTTTTCAAGATTCCCTAATAAAGTTACCAGATGAACAATAACATTTGGCACCCTTGTGACTGAGCGCGGGAACAAAGCGCCAGTTGTCTGCTGCACTCCGAGAAATACTGCCTACCATGTCAAGTATAAAGACGCTCTCTATCGGAGAAGATACATCATTGCTTTCCAATGCGAAAGTGAACCAATAGACTTCACTTGACCGCACGGAATGGATCAACGATTCACTTTGTAAAATAACTTCGTTTATTTCATCCAAGTAAAAGCACATATATTTGTCTTAAACGCCAATATATCGCACTCTTACAATTACGTTAAAGCCTCAATCGCTCACGAACCTGACTCCAAATGGGGTCTTCTCGTTTATCCACCACCTATTGTTCTAGGTGGACAAGTCACTGAAGCGGAATAATCCTCAAGACAATAGATGTCCCTGAAATTTTGTTCCCTGTGAAATAAGATCCCCCCTTGAATGTAGTAGTAAAAAAGTAAGTCTTTCTACATTTTTTTTTATTTCAACAATACATACAATATCAAAATTAACAATACATTCAATATCTATGACAATCCTCAATAGCCTGTTAAATGGGATACTGCATCCCAATATGCATATACATCCATATGGCCAGCCAAGAATTGCTGTTTGATGTTACATAATCTGTTTGTTAAATTGACATATTTAACTTTCTTGCGAGGAGGTTTGGCACCTCCTCTTAATTGCATACATGATGCCTCTACGTAAGATTGTTCTTTTTTCAAGAATTCAATAATCTTGAAGATATTGGGATGGTTTTCTAAACAGGAAAGCTTCCTGTGCCAGCCCTCAACATGATTAGTAGTGCGGGGGCCTTCGGTGGCGAAGTGGTTCCACATGGTCCTGCCATGGTCACCCTCCACCCAGTACGATGTCATATAGTCTGTAAACTGTTCCACCCCAGGAGGTGCATCTTCCAGGGCCTGCCACCACACATCACTCACACAGTCCACTGGTACCAGGGGCAAAGCAATCGCTCGTCTTACAAGACGACCTATGTCCGGGTTGTCCTTATATTCAGTTACCATTCCAAGCTTCTGAACTTTTCTCCAAACACTCTGGCTAAAGTGAAAGTAGCAACCCTTTAATATGGCATTTTGAAAAGTCATCTTGATGGCGTTTTGACAAATCGAACCCCTCATGTGCAGCTTTAGTTTGAAAAGAGAGAAATCTTATGTTTTATACATGCATCAGGTAGACCAATTTCTTCATTTACTGAGTTAAAGTTATACTGACATCTTAGTGAATTTGACACACTCTGGGGCTCCCCCATACTTTACGTCAAAACTGTCTGTTTACTACCATCTTCTTTCCAATGAAATTGAATTAACAACAGAGGTCAATTGATTCTGGCCTTGTCTTGTGTATGTGCAATTACCTCCGTTTCTTTTCAGGATGGAATAGAGCGGTTGTCAAGTCAACCCCTAGTCCAGCGGACCTCCTTGAAGATGTTTCGTGATGCTTGCAGTTTTACGATGACAGGTGCACTGGAGTTAGCCGTGGGCCAACCCCTCTTGTCAGGCGTTTCATATCTAATAACATACAGGGTGTTATGTATTGTACATCGCGGTATGATACCGGACAGAAGGCTGCCCCCCTTCGACCCGGGGCGTTATCAACCATATACACAGATATTGTCCTGTCATATTGCATTGTAGGAGGAGCATGTTCACTGAGCGTGCCCGGCGCGAGACACGCCGCCATTTCTGTTAATGCATTGTGGGAAACAAAGGGAGTAGGACGTCACGGGTAGATAAATTGATGGAATCATCAGAGACCAGAGATTGAAAGCTGGCTTGCTTAGAGGACACAAAGCAGAGATCAGAGGGGTGTGTCGGAGGTAAATCAGAAAGACAACACCCCCTTCACAACCCTACTTGAAATATCTGTGTCTTTTGAGTTGTCAGCCCGACCACTCGAGGTGTCCCCGCAAACACTACCTACAGATTAGATAGTTGTTGTCATATGGAAGAAGAGCACTGCATGTCTGCGGATAGTCCGCCTCCTGAGGACTTGAACCACTGTTGAATGGGACACTAGGCATTGTCCACCCGAGGCTCTGCTCCCCATGGCGAGATTCAGAACAGTGGGAAGAGTGGACAACGCGTAATGCCCCATGATTAACAACGGTTGAAGTCCAACCTTCACTTAAGGAATTGTCCAATATGTTGACACTGTTTTTAAGACTTTAATTCCTTTAATTGCACAGATCTAGAGGGATCGTTGTAAACGGGTCATTTTCTTTAACAATGGCCTATAATGTCGGTGTTGTTTGGTGTGTTGTTGTGACCAGTCCTGAACAAAACAACGCGTCAAGAAACGTAGCTGCTGCTTTTGTGGAATATAGGTGATATATGGATACATATCCGCATTCAGTTATGCTGCATTTAATATTCAACTGAACTATTCGTCTGAACTGAACTATCTAACTGAACCAACCATTGGTGATCACAAATTCAACCGAACTGGCAGTCGGGTACCAGAAGGTTACACAGGTCACTATAGGATCAATTACGACAGACTGCACAGTCGGTTATACTTTACCGACAGAGTAAATAGCAATGGAGCTTTGTTCTTGTCCGTTGTTTGACGCCGCACTTATCCAGCTATATGGCGGCCGTCTGTAGGCCTAATACATCGAGTCTGGTCCAGGCAATCCATACCATCAACATCATGGGCTTCGATCTACGCCATGCGATGACTTGTCCTGTATGTACACGCGCTGTTGAATACGAGATGCATGTCCTCCTATACTGCCCCCTATATGAAGATATCAGACATGACCTAGCTGTATGTCCAGTGTGTGTGCCCTGACTTCTCCGATTTTAGTGAAGTACAGAAAGTGGGTTATATTCGCTCCTCACCTGAAATGATTTTAATCAGTGCCAAGACCTGCAAAGCTATTTTAACTACTCGTACAGATTTCTAATATCCTAGCTAATTATTTTATCGTTTGGAAACATATTTTGTGTGCTTACTTTTACTCTTTATGGTATGTTTCCCTTTTCTATTTTACATTTTAGGTGTGTGTTTTATAGTCCAATTCATCTTTAACAAATACTTTTACAATATATATTTAATTATCTTATGCACTTTTAATGCACTTTGGGATAAGCAATGTATTGTTTATTTTATGTAACTATCCATTGTCATTTCGTTTTACATTGTCTCTCATAACACATTTTTTGGTGGCTCGCTGTACTTGTATACGTAAATTCTATGTGTGTATCTTTTGTATTAAGAGGTGAGATGTGAATTAAAAAATATCTCTGTCTTTGTCAGCCAAGTCAGCGAGCCTGACCACACGATCCCGTTAGTCGCCTCTTACGACAAGCATGGGTTGCTGAAGGTTCATTCTAACCCGGACCTTCACGGGTCCTTTATTCTTGTAGGTGTTCTGATAGCCTTTTATGGATTCGCTAAAGCTATGTAGGTTGTACGTGTATTGGGCCAGCAACTAGTCTCTTATATAACGCATTTGACAATAAAGTTGTGAAATTATCTCTTTAAAATATTATACAACTTAACCCATAGACAATCTTTATGTTCAGAAACAGTAGAAATTGCCAGCTGCAATAGGCTTGCGTTCACTGTAATGAATGTACATGTATGTGTTTCAGGATCTGAATAACAGATTAGTACTTTCTTTAATAACCTCAATAAATATTATTGCACTGCCATCTGGAATATCCTATTCGGAAATCTTACACACTTATTACACGTAAACAACAATATAGATATATATGAATGGTTTTAAACTCCAAACGGTTCTTTGGTATACATGTTGCGTTTTCTCTGACAGGTTCGTTTAATGGTTCCGTGAGAAAGCTGCAGTGATGTCTTCATGTGTACAAATATTTTAGGACAATTTGTTTTTCAACTCAATTAACTGTATCCGTTTCGGATTCCTTTCACCGGAAAATTACTTTTTACAATACTCTACGCTACAAAACCCAATTAGACTGAAGTGTTAAAGCTGTATGTAAATTAATTTAGTCACAAGGTGACGTTACTGTTATGGTGGAAAAATACCGCTAGTCATCTCGGGATACCAAGCATGTAAAATCGCCTACGATTGATAACCCTTTCCTGTCATATCATTTTGTAAAATCCGCTGCTTGCGGATGTCGACGAAATATAGGCAATGAAAGTCATAATAATGTCACAGAGATTTCATAGTGCTTTGATAACCTGGGATCGCTGTGTGCTCTAATAACACAGAGTGTATTGTTTAACAAAAACATGATCAATAATTGACTAATATTAACAAAAAAGAGAAAGTTATATCCTCGCTCTACAGATGTCGGATTCAATTAACCGCGAGTGTCACATTATCCTGTGCTTGTCCTCATCGCTGATTGCATTGTTTCTGATGCAGAGCTGTGTGTCATCCCTTCATCATATCCCGAGGAGCTTTAGTCGAACAACAGTTAAGTCGTATAGAAGGCATGAGTGCACTGAAGCTGGTATATAATTAAGAAAGGTTTACGGAAATAATTAGGGGTTTGTGGTCCCTGTAAAGTACTCCAGTGCGTGTGAGTGTACACTTGAGTAGCTGCGATGAATGTCCGCGCATTCCTGGCGTCCCTCGCTGTCCCCATCGAGTCCCCCATTTACATCCCCACAGGTGCGCGTTCTCTTACAGTTACCTGGGTAAACACTGACCCTCTCTTTCATGGGCAGAGATTTGTCGCTGAATGACCGGTATTATCCGACTAAGCATCTGGCGTCCTTAAGAGACTAAACATGATAGCTTGCTCGGAACAAGAGTTGAACATACTGAACGTAGTGGTGCATTCATTTAAGCATCTACACAGATGGCACACACAGTACATAGACACATAAGGGCATTCATCTAAAACTTCTGTATGATATGATTTGCTTCATAAAAATACTTTTCGGAGATCAGTTGTGTGATTCTATTTCTATTGCGACAATGGTCTAAAAGATAAATACATCTGCGTATGTTTTCTTGAAAATGGAGGTTTAAAGAGACTTGTTCCAGAAAGGAGCGTTATAAAGATTACGTAATAGGTAACGAACAGACGCGATTTTCGTTATCACAGACAAAATACAATGTCGAGGTCATTGCTAACACCCCTCAGTACTGAGAATGGCTTGTAGATGTTTCACCCTACATGTCACGTGGTGTGACTCTAGCAGGGAGCTTACTCAGAACTGGGAATAAAGACGCTGATCTTCGGGACACGGGTGACAGGCCGTACCCGACTGGTACCGGGTGGAATGGGTGAGCCGGTACAATCGGGGGCATCAAGATTCGGCGTAGATGGGGAATTTGTCGCCTTGGATGACTCATGATGTTTCAATGTGGGCCTCATGCCTCGCTTCAGTGACAGGACGTCGCTGTTCAACACAGGCCACCATCAGCCTCGGATGTTGGTACAATAACAGTTTCCATATACGTCGATCACCTAATGTAAAGATATCGTTAGTACATCGCACACTGACAGTTCGTACTCTGTCCGGCGTAAGTAAATATACCGGAGTTACACGTACACGGTGTGTTGTGCGTAATGAGAAAATATGTATATATCTATGGAATTAATATGTCAAAATATCCTGGCAGGAATGTGTGAATTAGATGTTTTATGAATCAAACATCTTGTTGGCCCCGCATGGTCAGGAATGTGGAGACATGAAAAGATTTCCACGGAATGTACCCCAGTGTAACAGTAGCTACATAACTTAATGTCAGTGGATTCTCCGTGATGTGATCATTTGGATTATACCTGTTGGGCCACATGACGTTCTTACTGTACGACTGAAGGCTGCCCGACACGTGGCCGTTCTGCAGTAACATGTAGCATATAAAAGCGTTGCTTCACAATAAATATCTCTGGAAAGACTTGCAATCTAATAACATAGATTGACTTTGGGTTTTTCGAAAATACAAATATAAAAATAAAATAATAATAATGCAAGCATCCTCCATGTCCCCTTGTACTTTAATTTCATATCCAATCTCGAAATTCTATTATCAAAATGTGTTAAGATTTATACATTGAAACACTTACTGTGCCCTTCCAATTAAGAAACGTAAAACAATACTGTCTAAAAATAGTCCTCGTATACAACCACACGAAATTAAATCTGGCAGCTTGATGTATTGTACAAGAGTGCATGATGCTCTTGATGTATTGTACAAGAGTGCATGATGCTCTTGATGTATTGTACAAGAGTGCATGATGCTCTTGATGTATTGTACAAGAGTGCATGATGCTCTTGATGTATTGTACAAGAGTGCATGATGCTCTTGATGTATTGTACAAGAGTGCATGATGCTCTTGATGTATTGTACAAGATGTGCATGATGCTCTTGATGCTATACATGTACAAGAGTGCATGATGCTCTTGATGTATTGTACAAGAGTGCATGATGCTCTTGATGTATTGTACAAGAGTGCATGATGCTCTTGATGTATTGTACAAGAGTGCATGATGCTCTTGATGTATTGTACAAGAGTGCATGATGCTTTGATGATGATATTGATGTATTGTACAAGAGTGCATGATGCTCTTGATGTATTGTACAAGAGTGCATGATGCTCTTGATGTATTGTACATGATGCTCTTGATATGATTCTTGATGTATTGTACACAAGATGTATTACATTGCATGATGCTCTTGATGTATTGTACAAGATTGCATGATGCTCTTGATGTATTGTACAAGAGTGCATGATGCTCTTGATGTATTGTACAAGATTGCATGATGCTCTTGATACATTGTACAAGAGTGCATGATGCTCTTGATGCTCTTGATGTATGTACAAGATTGCATGATGCTCTTGATACATGTACAAGAGTGCATGATGCTCTTGATGTATTGTACAAGAGTGCATGATGCTCTTGATGTATTGTACAAGAGTGCATGATGCTCTTGATGTATTGTACAAGAGTGCATGATGCTCTTGATGTATTGTACAAGATTGCATGATGCTCTTGATGTATTGTACAAGAGTGCATGATGCTCTTGATGTATTGTACAAGAGTGCATGATGCTCTTGATGTATTGTACAAGAGTGCATGATGCTCTTGATGTATTGTACAAGAGTGCATGATGCTCTTGATGTATTGTACAAGATTTGATGTATTGTACAAGAGTGCATGATGCTCTTGATGTATTGTACAAGAGTGCATGATGCTCTTGATGTATTGTACAAGAAGTGCATGCATGATGTATTGATGTATTGTACAAGACAAGCATGATGCTCTTGATGTATTGTACAATGATGCTCTTGATGAGTGCATGATGCTCTGATGCATGATGCTCTTGATGTATTGTACAAGAGTGCATGATGCTCTTGATGTATTGTACAAGAGTGCATGATGCTCTTGATGTATTGTACAAGAGTGCATGATGCTCTTGATGCATGTACAAGAGTGCATGATGCTCTTGATGTATTGTACAAGAGTGCATGATGCTCTTGATACATGTACAAGAGTGCATGATGCTCTTGATGTATTGTACAATATTGTACGTGTTCTTGTAGCACAAGTGAATATAACGATACTGAATAAAAACATGAATATGCTTCGAAACAGTCAGTTAAATCCACAGAACGACCTTTCACCGCTGACTTTGGCAGTTTTATACCTTGTAATGACAACGTAACACTCGCCACATTAGCCAATGATAATTTTACAAGAGTATATGCATCTGCAATTAAAAATCTTATTCAGCAGGTGATATCTAAGCAAAGGTGTTTTATCTCTGGTGTAACACAGATAACACAACCAACTCGCTTTCCCTATATATCTGCACATTATATGACGTCATCTGTCGAGGGAGGCGTTATCAATCAACGCATTAGTGGTACATGCTCTGTCATTGTGTCTGTACAGAATAGAGGTTTGTAGACGATGTTCTGCCGTAATACAGGCTTAATCATGACCGATAACCCCCATCAACCGAGCGCTGTTCAAGGGGTTTATGTTTATATCTTGATTGCTAGGTAAGCGC
Organism: Haliotis rubra; assembly: GCF_003918875.1. Lineage (NCBI taxonomy): Eukaryota > Metazoa > Mollusca > Gastropoda > Lepetellida > Haliotidae > Haliotis > Haliotis rubra. Next base: position 1,753,999 of record NW_025766336.1, read on the forward strand.
CGCCGTGTCAGTACCGACAATGTCATGGTGGCAGTGAAGAGTGAGGGTATTAGAAGGTTGCCATCTCCTCAGCTCATACCTAGTCATAAACTATTCAAGTATTAACTAACTGTGTTGAAGGTTGCCCTTGTTTCGGCGTCAAAACACAGCTCATACCTAGTCATAAACTATATAATTGAAGTATTAACTAACTGTGTTGAAGGTTGCCCTTGTTTCGGCGTCAAACCTCAGCTCATACCTAGTCATAAACTATTCAAGTATTAACTAACTGTGTTGAAATCCGCCCTTGTTTCGGCGTCAAACCACAGCTCATACCTAGTCATAAACTATTGAAGTATTAACTAACTGTGTTGAATGTTGCCCTTGTTTCGGCGTCAAACCACACGGCCGTCTCAGTCGATAACGACAATAACAACCAATGTCGGACATCAAAAATACAAACAAAATAGGCCTGTATTATAGCCATGTTTAATCCACACACATAAGACAAATCGATATGAAGGTTTTCATAGTCACATAGGACTTTTCCTGGAGTGAGTGATATGGAAGCGTGAGTGAGAGAGCTGTTTTAGGCTTTATAAAGCAGTATCCCAGCTGTATCACTGAGGCCTGTACATATCATAAATAATCCACTCCGTCGGGGTACCGTGACGTGCAGTCAGATGGGCAGCCTGCCAATACCCAGTTTCAGCCTCCCGATACCCAGTTTCAGCCTCCCAATACCCAGGTTCAGCCTCCTGATACCCAGTTTCAGCCTCCCAATACCTAAGTTTAGCCTTCCAATACCCAGTTTCAGCCTCCCAATACCCAGGTTCAGCCTCCCAATACCCAGTTTCAGCCTCCCGATACCCAGTTTCAGCCTCCCAATACCCAGTTTCAGCCTCCTAATACCCAGGTCCAGCCTCCCGATACCCAGTTTCAGCCTCCCAATACCCAGGTTCAGCCTCCCAATACCCAGTTTCAGCCTCCCAATACCCAGTTTCAGCCTCCCGATACCCAGTTTCAGCCTCCCGATACCCAGTTTCAGCCTCCCAATACCCAGGTTCAGCCTCCCAATACCCAGGTTCAGCCTCCCAATACCCAGTTTCAGCCTCCCAATACCCAGGTTCAGCCTCCCAATACCCAGTTTCAGCCTCCCGATACCCAGTTTCAGCCTCCCGATACCCAGTTTCAGCCTCCCAATACCCAGTTTCAGCCTTCCAATACCCAGGTTCAGCCTCCTGATACCCAGTTTCAGCCTCCCAATACCTAAGTTTAGCCTTCCAGCACCCAGTTTCAGCCTCCCAATACCCAGTTTCAGCCTCCCAATACCCAGTTTCAGCCTCCCGATACCCAGTTTCAGCCTCCCAATACCCAGTTTCAGCCTCCGATAACCAGCTTCCAGCCTTCCAATACCTAGTTTCAGCCTCCCGATACCCAGTTTCAGCCTCCCAATACCCAGGTTCAGCCTCCCAATACCCAGTTTCAGCCTCCCAATACCCAGGTTTAGCCTCCCAATACCCAGTTTCAGCCTAGCGATACCCAGTTTCAGCCTACCGATAAGAATCTCCCAGCCTTCCAATACCCAGTTTCAGCCTCCCGATAAGCAGCTTCCAGCCTTCCAATACCCAGTTTCAGCCTCCCGGTAAGCAGCTTCCAGCCTTCCAATACCAAGTTTCAGCCTCCCGGTAAGCAGCTTCCAGCCTTCCAATACCAAGTTTCAGCCTCCCGATAAGCAGCTTCCAGCCTTCCAATACCCAGTTTCAGCCTCCCGATAAGCAGCTTCCAGCCTTCCAATACCCAGTTTCAGCCAACCGACAAGACACCAGTGACCGTTCTGTTGATGACATGCCTTCAACCAAGTCCCAGGGCCTTTCCATCCGATCTATAGCTTGCTGGACGCCCGGATCCCCCGGGTATTCTCAGGACGCTAACATATTAGTGGGATGTATTATATGCAAAGATATATGGGATAATCGCATGTCTCAGAAATTACGATCTTAAGATTACGATCTCAAGTCATTTAGCCTACCTATATACTCCTTCTTGGTGTATGTGAATCAAATATGGGTATACGTGTATCTTGTTTGCCTTGCATAACCTTACAAAGCAGAGCACAACGTATCGTTGAAGTGACGCTTGAGACAGCTTGTTGTAACATTAAACAATATCACGACAGGGCACAAAACGGACTTCACCCACTGCACCCGTGCGAGGAATCGAACTCCGGCCTTCAACCTGGCGAGCGATGACTACGAAAACAACCAGGCTACGAAAACCGCTCTACCTATGTAAGAAGATATGGCATTATCATGTTTCCACAAGGTAATAGACAGGTGCGAACAGTATACTAGTGTGGCGAATCAGATCGTCCTTAACTTGTTTTGGGTAGTATATTATTGACATGAATGGACAATGAAGAGACAAAAATAGACCACCTGAAGATAGCATGACCTTTCGCTCAAAGTTATAGCCAGCAATGGGCATGTGATAGCTGCACACTCCGCACAGCGCCAGTGTAGATATAGCCGTGTTAGTCACGGGCCATAATCACAAGGAGTGCACAATGGAGAACATCCTCATCTGATGTGACATCAAAACCAAGCCATGTGTGGAGTTTCCACCGGGGTAGATGTCTTTGTTACTGAAGACGCAGAGAAAATAGGATGCGAAGATCGTGTGTTGCTATCGGGTGCACTGTTGTGTTGCTATCGGGTAGCCTGGGAACTTGGTGCTCTAGCCTCATCTATTGAGGAGAGATGGACCTTTCTGCTCTCTGACGACGTTAACTCCCGTGGGGAGTCGCTGAGGTGTGTAGATGGGACATAATTTAATGTAGACAGCCATTCTGTCTACTGTTCCATTCAGGGTCTTCCCAGAAAGGGCTTTTGTTCTGACCGTGGTGGACGAGTAACTGCCTCTCGAGTCTTCAGCAAACCATGTACAGACAGATTTCATCTTTATTATACACCATAACGCTATGGGGTATCAGCAGAACAGGACACATTCTCACGATAAGCATCTGAACTTTCTCATAACTGAATTGAATGAATGTCACTTTTATACTATTACACATATTTTTACGGAATTCATGTCAATACTCCACCGACCCCGTCCTTATGATACAGTAGGTATAGTGTATACTCCTCCGTTGTATCTAGGATCGAGAGATTTCGTGTTAGAACTGGTCCCCAGAAATCTGTGTTTTAAGAGGCATCTTGATGGGCCGGTTGGTCATGCTTGGTGACTGGATGGATTGCGCCCCGACGGCGTGGAACGCTGCTCATAACATCAATCCTTGGTTTGTTTGGACCAAACTCGATCTTTAACGGGCGGTTTTATGCCTATAAACTTGCTTCCAACCTTTACACATACCAAAGTTACTCTTCAGTCACAGCTACCTTGAGACATCCCCCCCCCAAAAAAAAAGTACAGTACAACGCTGATGGATATAAAGATGTATGCTATTGCCATTCACAGTACAACGCTGATGGATATAAAGATGTATGCTATTGCCATTCACAGTACAACGCTGATGGATATAAAGATATATGTCCCATACCCCCACACACATTGTTAATAGGGAAGCTCTGCCTGGGGGTATCACTTTCAAAGAGAAAAGGTCCATGATATACTTTCACAACTGTTGTGTATATATTGGTGTCACGTAGTTGGATTTTAAACATGATATACCGCTTCGGGCTCGAATATATCAGCTATAACAATGTGTATCTCAACGACAGTCGAGGTCTGTCGCCATGTCACAGAGATCCCGTGCAGTCAAGTCGGTGCCTCTGGGCGGAAAACTGAGGATATTTATATCTCGTCAAAACAGTCATGCCGTCAAAAAACAATGTTTATTATTCCAGCTTGTTTTGTTAACAGACATTTTTAAATGAGTAAGAGTGGAACGGGTCTCTGTTCACTCCGCTTGTCAGCTGATTCTGTGATCCACGTGGCCAAATGTCTATGTAACTTGTATACATGTAGATTTGCCGTAGCAGGTGGCCACGCGTGTCGTGTCTGCAGGCACACCCTGTCGCCAAACATTGTCGTCTGCTGCGCACAGAATTTGGAACTTTGCCAAAACGTCAAAACCAGGACACAGTATGTCAGTAGGCAAACAACTCGTTGTTGATATGCTATTGTTCCTATGGCACAATTGTGAATTGTGTTATTACATGCATATGTGAATGCATGTGTTGTGTGTTATTGCTCGTGTCTCGTCCTCTGCATCCGTTGTAACATGTATCCATCTATAGCATGTATCCATCTTCTGTATCCCGTACTGGGGGTTCAAAAGTTTTCATACAATCAACCCAACTGAGTATGTAGTCAGTCTTTTAATATTTCATCATTTTATACAAAATATAACGATTCAACAACAAGTAACAATTTGGTATCAACAATATGTACATAAAGCAAATGGCAGGTGTGATATGTGCTGGAGGCTTTTAAAGCTGGGCTAAACTGTGGAACTCCACGTCCGGCAAACGCTGTACGGAGCTAGCGTATGATTAAGTATGAAGTTTCTGCGAACGGTTATGGTCGTTTTAAAAGTATACAGAAACCCTTTGACCATCGGATGTCGTATCTGCATATCTGTTTACATATTAATGAATATAGTAAATCCGCAGTAATGGAAAGGTTTACCACTGTCAGTACGCGAAAATTATGTTTGTAAAGCTGGATGCGACTGAAAGTGAGTTTAGTTTTACGCCGCACCCAGCAATATTCCAGCTATATGGCGGCGGTCTGTAAATAATAGTCTGGACCAGACAATCCAGTGATCAACAGCATGCGTAATTGGGAACTGATGACGTGTCAACCAAGTCAGCGAGTCTGACCACCCGATCCCGAGCGACTGAATGAACGCGTATGAGTTTGTTACATACGTGTATATCCAATTTAGAATCAGCTCAGCACAAACAGCTCTTGGCTGGGCAGAGGACATAACTATTTAATTACCAATTTCAGTCATAAAATTGTTAAAAGCTATTAAAGTTTCCGGAAACATCTGAACAGTTGCATTTTCAGCAAATGCTTGTGAACGTGAAGGTTATTTAAGCAGAAGCAAGGAATGTGTGAATATCTCGTTCTCATGTGGATGGAGCGGTATGGGTATAGGAGCAACATGGAGTATGTTGCAGTTCTGTCTAGTGATGATATACATGTAGATGATGCTGTTTCAGATTGATGTCGTCATCATATAGCTTGAGGGGTGCTGTTGTTGATGTTGCAATGCTGAATGAGGATGGGTTGCATGTGGGTGGAGTTATGGTTGTAGTGATGTGGACTGAAGAAGGTTGATGTTTTCCAGCGACTGCATAACGGCCCCTCGACAACATTGCAGCCATAAAACCAACTGGGGGAACATGAGTGGGGTGTGATATGTGCTTGGAACTATCTGATATGAAGTTTGGTTTAACAAGGTTTTACTTTGGGTTGAAGGGGACGGAAACTTCGAAGATGGACATTTCTGAAACTTTTCAGTTGAACCGGAAACCAGATGGTCCCAAGAGATAAAGGAATGTGGATAGAATGTTCGGCAGTGTAAAGAATTTAAATGAGAGCATGAATATGTCTTGAATGTTCGGCTGTCTCTTCTTCCGAAAGGTATGCACAATGAATGCATTGTGTCACCAACAGAATGCGCCGAAAGTTAGTTTTGTCTCTGAAGCAAACAGCTACAGTATATAGTTCATAAATACACGACTTTGTATGAACAACTCAGATCTCTGTTCTATATACATTTGGTTTGGTCGAATCTGTTTGCTGCACTCTCAAAGCAGGAATGACATTATGACAATAACGATTCTACAGAGACTAGCACAGATGAGATCATATTGTAATGGACCCGCCCCAAACTGTCTGTTTATATGCCATCCGGTCGCCATCTTTAAACACAGTCACAGTTTGAAACTGCCGCCATTTTTCACTGGTCAAGATCCTGTTGAGGGTTCAGTGTACGAACAATAGGCTATCACAGGTTGAGAGAGCACATTATGTACAGAATCATGGAGTCCGTCACGTGATCAGGCCACGCACAGTAGACATTATGCACTTCCGGTTCCAAGTTTGGAGAGTTAAAACAGTTTATCACAGATTCACATAGACAGTTTCGTCTCACAACTCACGTGGCGCATGGGCACACGCGATGGATCCATTGTTTGGGTCACGTTAGGTCGCTGTAAGTAAACAGTCTCGTGTGGATATGGCACATAATTAGATGAAGTCCCCTCTAGGATCAAGAACCGTATGAACATTCAAGTTCATCATTGAGGAGAGCCATCTCGAAAACACTCTTCCACTGTTCATAACGGGGGGCACACTGTAAGACTGGTCGCCCCAGACGGACGCGGCCTGTGAACAAGAACTGCCCCTCCCCGTGCCTGATGCCACACCGGTGCGGGGCGTGAATCCCGCCCTTCAGCTCGTGGGGACGGGACCATCCATTTTCTGCCTTTTTGAAAATGGCTTCCTTCTGCGAAATCAACCGAGTCACAGACACCCGGATGACGGAGGTTTCTTCCACGTCGTCATGGTTGACGTCATCCATGCTGCCGACTGCAACTGAAATACAACATATATATTTTAATGATATATAATACATACATACGACACATGTCCTACAACGATCAAAACATACACTTAAGCCATAATGACAAATTCCCCTACATAATAGCTGCATCGGGTAAGCCGTCATTACACTTGATTGTTGAACAGGCACAAAAGGATTCGAAATACACACACGGATCAAGACATAAAATTATCTGTATAATTGTGTGGGTGCACGTCGCTGTACATAGTTTCGCCCATACAGCCTGATGGTTGTCTTCAGGAATGATGACTCACAGCAACACGGATGCATGATGCATGCTATGGGCTGTGTCGGGTCGTTTCGTGCTAAACTCTATAGCCAAGTATGGAAAGGCAGTTTTATCTGTAACAATCACAGTACCTACACGGGCGGAACAAACCACGTTAACAGCCAGGGGTGGCAACAATGACAGGCCGTTGTGAATTAGACAATGACATGTGAATTTGCGGTGGTGTATTCACTTAGCTATAGAAAGTTAAGAATTAAGACCTACATCACGCGCAGTCGGCATTACGGCAGATCGATTTCTAATGCAGAGTCACGTGAATCCGTGTGGGGTAGCAGTATCGAGCGGCAAGAGGGTGGGGGGTACCATCTACTTCTGTTACAAAGTTAATGTCTCAGGTTGAAACTGTTATGCCAAATACGATTTATAGCCCTGCGTACCCGAGAGCGAGGTCCAAAAGGGTGTCGGATTGCCAGCTAGGGCGGCGCTATGTGTTGGCGATGGCTACCGACAGGAAGTTGGCAGTCGTGGACTGATGAACAAAGTGTTCCGACAGATCGGGGTGTGTGATTGAGGCTGTATGCATTGTTCATTCACTTTACTACCTCTCCATCAGAGTTGTGCATGCTGGGAAGTAGCTAGATGCACGTCTATGTTGACGTCGGTATTCAGTCAACTTTGTTTTGCTTTTGTTTGCTGTTTTACGCCGGACTTAACAATTTTCCAGCAATATCACATCGCTATGTAAATAATCGAGTCTGGACTAGACTTTCCAGTGATTGAAATCATGAGCATCGTTATACTCAGCTGATATACGACATGCAACAACCAACTAAGCGAGTTTGATCACCCGTTCCCGTTAGGCGATTCCTACAACAATCACCGTGTGAGTGAGTGAGTGAGTGAGTGATACGAAAAAAACCTCATGCTTTCGTCCCTAATGAAACAATCCAGCAGGCATGCCATAAGATAACCCGCTGGCTTCCAGCTGAGAGGTGACGAGCGTGGGTACTAACTCTGCGATAGGTGCACCTAACATTACATTACGTAAAAACTCAGCGATGATTCACGACTGGTTATAGCTTGACAACTCACCGAAATCACTGGTACAGTAGGCCCGCAACAGTTCTCTATCAGTACAAGGACGGCACTCTGTAAACAAGCAAATGCAGGGTAATAAAATTATCATTTAAAAAACATAATAACCCCACTATCAATATATTCAAAGCAAGCTCTCTCGCAGGTCCAGTGTTGAGGGGTTTGACAGCTAGGCCAACAAGTCCCAACACAGCGGCTTAAACTGCTGGATGTCAAGATGCTGCTTTCAAACATTTCTCCATAGCCCGATTCAATTACGAATAACTCGCAATATCATTTCAAATATTTCTACAGATCAAACACGTGCGGTTGAAAAAGGCTGCATTCCTCATGGCTCTATATCTCCGGCTGGGTGAAGGGCTGAATGACTAGGACAGTGTGTATTGGAGGAGTGTGGAGTGAGGGTCTTTATACAGCACAGGTTCCCAGGCTCTTTCTATCATCAGATCCAAGGAGGGGGTGGGGTCGGATGTACAGGGTGGGTGTTTGACAAAAAAGGTATTCAGTGGGTACGGCAATGCTTTTTTCATAGCATTCCAGCCACACGGCCTGGATGGTAGTTAACGGTTATTACATTTGAAAGTGTTAATACTTCCTGCTATCGGTTGTATCTTATATATCTCTTATTATCTCTATACTCAGAACTACATTTTTATATTTTTAGTGTTTGCAAGAGACCCAGGGTCTAAATTTCCGGTCTGTGATATGCAAGAGACGAGAATTCTTATTTACACCATATTGTTCTTCATGTAAAGATGTGTATGGACAAGTATTCTGGAATAGTTACCCTCGGACGTTCATCTTCTAAAATGTGTAAAGGGCGGTTTGGGGGTTAAAGCTCGTCCACAAAGGCCCGGGTTCGATTCCCAACATGGGTACAATGACTGAAACCCATTTTAAGCCATTTCTCCTGCAGTTTTACTGCTTAAACCGGCGTAAAACCATACTCACTCACTAAACTGTGTAAGGCCATCTCTCTAGGTTCCAAGTTAAGTGTTTATTCTGAGGTGTACCGGTTGATTAATTCTACCTCAGCCAGCTCACGGCAACAAAAGAGTACATTGCACCCGGAGTGACTTGAAAACCAGTTAGTCGGGCGACAAGTGAGATTTAACCGTCTACAGTGACAGGATATGTTTCTCTCTGCAACTGATCAGGATTTATCAGCCATGGGTTTCTCCTCTGTTACAATACCGCGTCCCCTACGTTGGGGAAAGTTGATATGTTTCCGGGTAACCACATGGAAGGGGAATATCTTATGCGAATTTTATTTCTTCTAAAACGAATGTTTTTTTCGTGACTCTTCAGTGTGAATCAGGCTTTATGGAAATACTTTAGTATGAAGTACCTTGTTTTCTAAGGGTGTTATCAAACTGCTGGAAGAAAACACAATCGATGATACTTCGCCCTTTGTGGACACACCTGCTTTCACAACAATAGGTATTGCCCCTCAGAGGTGCTTGTAATATTTCTTTTCTCAATCTAACACTGGTAGTTTTTGGAAAAATTTAAGATCTTGAAACCTTTCACAATTAACGTTTAATAAATCTTTATAAAATAGCAAGCACGTTGATATTATTTAACGGCACTCAGGGGTGTGTTTTCGTTTCCATTTATAAGTGAAGATAAACTTTGTTAAAAGTGCGACCTAACAATGTTCTTATAAAGATGCTGCACAACGAAAACAGATTTCCTTTGTTATGTGTTTCGGTCTAGTTTCGCTACTGGAGAGGGAATACTTTGCGGTGTTCTGGTTTTACCAGACAGATGACGTGTTTTGTACACACGGCACCGTGGTCGCTTCCTGTGCCACGTTAGGCGTTATTCACCTGTTACGTCATCGAGTCAACTCACCAGTCGTGTCAGGACGACCCTTCTGAAATTAGATGGACTGTCGCTGTGGCGTCCATACGTTTTATGATGGGTATATTTACTGAGACTTAATGCCGTAATAACAGTCAGAGTGAGTGAGGTGGTGGGCCCATACCGCTTTTAGCAATATCCGGGTAATGAACATCACTGATCGTACACATGCTGGGAGGGGACCCCGGGCTAACTGTTGTTTAGTTGTTGGTTGGTTGGTTGTTGTTTTTTAGCATTCATGTTGCATTCAGCAAATTCCAGCTAAATGACGGCGGTCTGTAAATAATCGATTCTGGACCAGACAATCCAGTGATTGACATCATGAGCATCGATCTACGCAATCAGGATACGGTGACATGTGTCAACCAAGTCATCGAGCCTGACCACCCGATCCCGTTAGTCGTCTCTTACGACAAGCATGGCTTGTTCACGGATGCCAACTTCAGTAGCAGAGATGGAACTTACACTGAGAACACATTGACACTACATTCAGAACAAATCTCACCTTCCATGGGACTGTAACGGAGACTACTCGACGTCTTCTCCATGTCATAGAAAACTTTCACCCTGGCCACGCCCGTGTCTTCGGCGCTACGTTCAGTCTCCATGTACAAATGGATTGGATCGGAACCGGAAATACAAAATTCCCTGCCGCGCCCTCTAGTTGTGAAAAGGGGAGATAACCGAACTTCCACATCGTTCACAATTTTTAATTTATAATTCCCATGTGTCCTCGACAGCACTTCCTGTGATACTATAGTTTTGATATTTTCACTTTGTACACGAACACAATATCTGTACTCCCCGGCATGTTGCGGATTCAACTCCAACCTGATTGCACCGTATGAACTTAACCACGTGATTTGACCTTCAAGACATTTTGGCTTGACGTTAATGATGGCCTTTTCTCCATTGTCCGGGTCACTGGAAAACAAAAACAGATGTATAACAATATGCTTCAATACTCAAGAGGAAATACATTAAAGATGTCATCTGCCTTGGAACATTTCTCATGATTAAATACAGTAAATAACTTGGTGCAAAGCGAGGATCTGGTGTGACCAGAATGATCGGATATGCTCCTGTGTATTAGGCATGGACATCTGGAGCTCCACACAAGTGAGTGAGTGAGTGAGTTTAGCTTTACGCGGCACTCAGCAATATCCCAGCTATATGGCGGCTGTCTGTAAGTAATCGAATCTGGACCAGACAATCCAGTGATCAACAGCATGAGCATCGATCTACGCACTTGGGATACCATGACATGTGTCAAACAATGCTGACCACTCGATTCCGTTAGTCGCCTTTTACGACAAGCATGGGTTACTGAAGACCAATTCTAACCCAGACCTTCACGGGTATATACTAACCATTGCTTTGCATGTATCAGACTCGTCAACTACATTAGGTGGTGATATAGCTGTAATACTGTTGACTGCGTGAATCTGTACACAAAAACTCCATATATTCATTACCCGACACAGTATTGTAGTTGTAAGCTCTTTATACCTCACGATATATCAAGCGTAAGATACCGCTTCAGGTCGATTTACAGTACATTTGACGACTACAGACGTCCCCACAGCGATAGGTCTACTGTGGGCAATACAGCACATGACTTCTGTCACTTTTATAGGTTGTCTATATGAGCCGAGGCAGGACAAATGTATAGACGTGAAAGAGAGAAAACAGAGGACAGAAAGAAATGAGGTCAAGCTGTTAAGTCCATGGTCTATAAATCAAATATAGAAAGGTAAAATATGAACATTATTTGCAATATTTCAATCTAAGTGGCATATATATTGCTTGAAATCTCCCGACCGGCCCAATTTGCATACCACAGTTAATACCTTGGCTCAGCTATTTTCTGTTTATTATTAATACATTCACCGTTTGTCATGGCTACAAGGCCAGGCCACGGTTATGCATTCATCTTGTTTACACATGTAATGCGGGTTATCCACTGTCGAGGTGCAGGTCTCTCCACCAAGGAGGGGGACAGGTTTTGTCTAATCTGTCGTCTGCCACATTCCACTTTAGGAAAGGGTCGCCAGGAGCAGACGACACCTTAAATAGGGGTGTTCGTGGCGGCCGACAAGCTTGGCTGACGTACAAGTTGTCAGCGGCTGTAAACAACGCCTTGTAGAGTAGAGAAGGTCGTCGTATGTGGAACCAAGTGATACCGCGTTCAATGGAGGAAATAGGCCCGAGCCAGCAATTTTCAACAGTCTCAGGGCGAAATCAACCAGACAAGCACCCTTGTAACACCTCGATACACAAACACCCGTTACAAGACTTCCGTTGGCCTTGTACCTACACCTTTGGTATGTCCTGTATTGTCCACAGCTGGTAATCTGCTGACCTCACTTCAAGACCCTCGTACGTCAAGTCTTAGACCTCTGATATCATCATTTGAACACCCTCTGGTACCTACACTCAAAGACCTTTGATACCCCTGCCTTCAAAACCAGTGATACCTCTATTTCGGAACCAATGATATCGCCATTTTACAAGGGTCGGATGAAAAGAGTATCCCCCATATTCCACTAATACGTTTATTTTAGGTATCAGGGAACATCACGGCTATCAGAACTGTATTTGAATACCCAGCGAACATCTATGTTTTATTATCGAAGTAAAAGTCAGTAACTTTATATGTGTTTAAGAGAACATGGCTTTGTGCAATTAGTCGTATTTCCCGAACGAAGCCCAAGGTTGCATACGGGGAAAGTCTAACAATGTCGGTGGCATAGCAGTTACACCTTCTTTCAATTACAGGTAATATTTGTGTTGGCATTTTCTATTCGCATGCTGTTGATGATTGCGGAAACATGCCATCTTATCTTATTTACAATTGGCTCAATTTCAAACTTGCATAACAGTGCAGCCCGGCAGAGTAGGAACGCGGCGACTATTTGTACCCCTCGTCAAAAGAACCTCCCTCCTACAGTCAGAAAAGTGACCCTGCAATAAAGCCATCCGAGACCCGGAACAATCCTCGTCCTGGAGGAACTAATCATAGAGGTGATAGGCTAATCACATCCGAACCAGCCCAGGTTGGATGCATGGCACCCAAACACGGCCTAATATCAAGCAAGCACGCATTATGGACCGCTTTAATTAGGGTATTTGAGCCGGTTTCCGTGCGGCACGTCATTACACACGCCAGAAGATTGCTACGACCGTAACTACAGAGCCGTTAGCGTGACGTCGGTTTTTTAGACCTTTTGCTGACTGGGAATGGACAACACAAACCTATATCAAGACCTGACTATCTTCTATCTCCATGGGGAACCCTACACTGCATTATACGTCTATGTTACAGCGGTTTAAACTTACACTATCGCATGCATGACGAGCTGAGTAATCGCTACCATCTCCGGGTTTATTCAAAGAGATGGTTGTTAAGAAAGCACATACCTGGGACTTGAGCACATACCTGGGACTTGAGTCACTCGCCATCTCAACGAGATTTACTCGGCTCATAACTGACTGTAGTCATATTTGGTTAACAATATAAACGGTCAGATTACCCAAGGTTTCATATGTCTTGATTAAGAAGCATATGCATAAAGATATCACTTTCCTATTGGTTCACTTCATGGCGGTTTATGGGACAAGGGCGCACATGAATTTGAATCCAGGCGCAGTGTCTTTTGGTTGTGTTGTCGCTGTTGGGTCAGTACACCTTGCAAAGGCGCGACCCCGACATGTTAACTTCCATCTAGAGGTCACTTAAACTGACATTGGATAATTAAAGACATTTTTGAGATTCGTGTAAACAGATTGTATTTTCTTTTAATCCTCATTAATCTCTTCGGTCGTGTTGTGTAGTGTGTTGTTGCTGTGGTCGGCGAGAACAAGGAAGACCGCCCGGTCCGGGTGTTTGGTCATGATGCAACTACCATCCTGGGCAAATTGTGTCAAGTGGAAAGGTAATTCCGGCCACAAACAACCTGTGAAAGGTGTGATTACCTGGCTCCATCCTGAAGGTGTAGAATGTCCCCACAACAACAGTCACCGAGAGATGGAAGGCATGGGGAGGGACCCCCGACCCCCATCACTTTGCCTTCGGTTATTTGCCCCGACTGATAGGGTTGACGGTGGGGTACAGAAATACCCCTCAGTGTGGAGGGAGGCGGGACAAACGCCGGTCGGCGAGAGGAGGACAGAGAGTCGAGTTACAAATCAAACATTGTCGGGAATGTGGTCACATACCTGTAGAGGGGGACAATGAGGGAGGTACTATTGGGGAGTGGGACGTGACTACAGCCTTCCTACAGCGACTTGCTAGAGACAACACTCTCACTACAGTCAACTGTGTCGGTAGGCTACCATCTGAGACATGGTCTTCAGAGACAGCTTCCCATCCACTCGTCACAGACAAGTGTTCATCTAGGTGGACTCTGGCTCCCACTGACGAGGTGTCGGAGTGTGTTAGCGGGATCCAGCCACTTTCCTCCAGCAAACTCCACCTCCAACTGGGATGCTATACCTCTGTAGTCCAGCTGTAGTGGGACATTCTACACAACAGTAACGCGTTATCGTCTCAACTCGAAATTCCCGAACTGAACTCTAGGATAAAACCCACCTATACACTCGACTCCCTATTTCCACATGGAGCAACTAAGATCTTTATATCTCGTTTACAACTGGTTCTACAATATCACTACAGCTGGTACCAAATATAGCCTTCACGCTTAGTACCTGCGGGAAAGCGGATCCTGGTGTCCGCCTACCGATCCAACGTTTGAACCACTCTACCAACCGCCCCAACTGTTCAGGGCCTAGATTTTCGAAGTTCTCTTAGCGCTAAGATAGTCGTAAGTTAATGTTAATGTATGGCACTTACGACTATCTTAGCGCTAAGATAGCTTCGAAAATCTAGACCCAGAGCAAGTGTTATGTCGGAGGACGGGTTCACGATACTCGACTACGCATTTGTCACGTCGTGAACAAGTTTCAAGAAAAACGTTTTCATAAACCCGTCTGTTCACATTTGCATGTTATTTGCTTTGCTATTAAGATCAACATATCAGGCTTGTGAAATAAACACCCCTAAAATGTCACCGACATGAACCCCTCCACGGAATGCAGGACATCGCCAACAGCCATGAACCACTCCTCACGATATATAGGCCCTGACAGATGCCATTATAAACCCCCTACTTTGTCAAATACCCAAACATGCTAACCTATTAACTTCATTATTACGGCTTTAACCGTGGAGAGATTGTTCTATTGGTCTCGCGTGTTTGCCGTGGTGTCTGCATTCTACAACAGCTCGGCATGTTATAACCGCCATTGCTGCCAACTCGTCACTTAACAGTCCCAGAGACACTGTGGAGATAGATACCTAGCAAACCTCAGACCGTACACACATACTGCTTTACTTAGCTTTACAGGATTGGAGAATATATAAATACTAGAACTGGGTCTTATTTAGCAATAGCAAGAGATGAATAGGAGTGCAAAAAGAATTTGAATTTCAGAATCAATTGAACTTATAAGACTCGAGGCTTCAAAACAGAGAAAGCTTTAAAATATGAGGGAAATGTTATATTAACATCTCGTGCATTTTGCACCGATCAACACATGCAGTCAGGTACAAGTGTGATTCATTGTATTGAAAATCATTTTGAGTGACCTTCCTCTCCTTTCCGTCTTTATTTCAGTGTTTATACAAGCAAAAGCTGTATTAAACCAGCGAAGGTTGTCCAAAAGTTTGGAACTGCAAAAACAGGTTTTGATATTTTCTGAGCATGATGTGTTTGTCTGTGTATAGATTTGAAGGTTACGTGCCTCGGTGTTGATCTCCATCATGTGTGTGCAGGATTACCTGGGCTCGATGCGAGGACATACATGGACGGCGGTGCTAAGCCGGCAGTTGTAGACAACGTCAACACCGATGTGTGCGGGGAACCAACAACCTGTAGCTCGTCAATGCAGCCAGGAACGCCGTGGAGGGGCCGAGAGAGAAGGAGGGGAGCGTGCACCAATATTGACCCGAGCAGACGACAGCATCTCGGATCCCATATCCTGGATGTCCGACGTGTCATCCTACCAACTCCTCACAACGCTTGGTCTGTACGAGTGTCGGAAGAGCGTAAGTAGCTCCATACACCGATTATCGGCTTGTTGACTTGGAATTCATAATAGGCCAGAAAGTCACTCGGACAAATATTGCCTCAATACATTAACGGTTTCTCTCGCACACCGTAGTCTCTTTCATATGATAATAAAGAGGAAACCGTTAGGGGGGTTTGCGTAGCCGCAATATTCACAAACAACGCTCTCCGGAAATCAGATATTTTGAATTTGGTTTGTGTCTCGCATGCTGGGATGATTTTGTGAAAGCAATGTTTGAAGTGTAATTTATCGTGTTTATTGTCACGAGTAATTAAAGTGTGACCGACAGGTCACAGGTGTACCCCCGTAGCCATGACGAGCCGTGGCGGAGATGGCCGTCGTCCCTGGCTGCTTCAACTGTATCATGGTGGAACAGGATGGTCGAGCTGTCAACCACCGTCACTGATTTATATGTCTCTTCATAAATGACGGTTTCAGGTTTCTATCTTCTGTTGGATACCATCCTCTGTAATCACATGACCCAGCGTCCCTGACGTCTTGTCACCTGACACCGTCTACATCTACATCGTCACACTTCGTGCATTTAATTACTTACATAACATTCCTACATAATCCGCAGCCAGAACTACACTGCCCTCCGTGTGACGGGGGAAGACACCTGGGCCATATTGTTCCTCATAACAATATAAAACCTAGTCATTTTAACACCCAAACAAATATACTTTAACGAAAAACAGAAAATATCTTCATTTGATAAAGTGGATTTGTTTTCACAACTGGGCTGTGTGGTTGAATACAAATGACAGTAATAAACTATTTTCAGTCGCTTTCATTTTGAAATCATGTGACCTTTTAGGCAGTGGTCTTTGGTTCTATGTTACTGTTGGCATCGGTGATCTGATCTTACCTGATTGTACAGTCGCACTGATTACAGGTGTGCTGCGTTCTTCCCCCTGTGATGACGGCGAGGAGTAGCCAGGTAATGACCAGATGACCGCTGGTCAAGGCTCGCCACAGTACCGATATATCCATAATGTCACACCAGCAGGTACTCCATAATACAAGACCACATCTCTATACACAACACGGGAACAGCTCAGTACAATCCGAGTCCCACAACCTGTCAAACTTTCCCACTGCCTGCCAACAACCTGCTCGCCGTAACGCTGAGTCTAAACTGAGGCCTTTTCAGACCAGCCTAAGATTGGCCAAGCAGGCGATTCAACCCGCCCCTCGCCAGCTCCAGCCACGCGTGGAGGCCAGCCAGGCAGCCAGCAGAGCTGTACAGACCGGCCCATTCTGCACAAGGGGAACAACTTGTCGCTGCTCGCCCTGATAACATCAGCTGGCATTGTTCGCTACACGCGATAGCGAGCGTTTCACTTATCCATGTTTACGTCGTCAGGATTAGCGTATTATCGAAACTATGTTTGTGCAGGGTTAGCGCTCGGAGCCCACGGGTAACGGGTATACATAGAGATAACCGCCATTGTCTGTGGTCTATCTTACCTACACAACAGTATAACACGATAAACAGCTACGGGTCTATCTCCCACTGTAAATAGTAGAAGGGTAGTAGTATCAGCATCAGTATAACACGATAAACATCCACTTTTCTATATCCTATGGTAAATGTAGTCTCACAACACCAGATAACGTCTTCGCGTCTGACACGTGATCCTGGTCCGGTTCCTCCGACGCTGTTGTGGAGTCTTGTGATTGATGGTCGACTATCATGCGTTGTACCATGCCTACCCGGCAGTTATCGGAGTTCTTTACACTGATAAATACATAAGTCGACAGTCGTAGACAGCCATTATGTCTCATTAGTAGTTGGTGACAGTGGTCTGAGTTGACATCGTCACGACATACAGCTATCTTCAGGTACCACTCCATTGCTGGTTAGATCCAGTTGAGACTAAGGTATTGTGTTCAACTGGTATGGTCCTTGTTTTGAAGTGAGATCTACCAGTGTTTTATTATCTAAGGTGTAAGTGAATAATGCTTTACACCGTTTCTGGCAATATCCAGCCAAATCAAAATGGATAAGGACAGTAGAACTTGCTTCCACTCATCGCACCAACTTGGAAATCGAACCCACTGCTTTAATCGCCTGTCTACTCCACTGCATCACATTGTCAGGGGACCAATGGCGGTGGTACATGGGCGTGTAAATAAGAGGCGTCAGTACTCTTTCCTTAATCATATGAACTCCCTCTTCTATATCATATATCATAAATCTATACCATAAGCAAGTGTTCATGATTACCCATCAAATTTCCTATCAAACCAGATACCAGGCGGTAGTAAACGGTGAGCGTATCCAGCATCGCCAGTTGAACCAAACACAAACACAATTCAATGGAAAGTCAACAGATCGCACAACAAATAACACGGGAATGTATGGGAATGCATGGTACAGCTCAATATACGGAATTGTATCAGACATAATCTTTGTCAATGAATTTGTCAAATTTGGAAAATTCCTTGACATATTCACCAAAACCCGTTTTGAGAGCTTTACTGGGGCCTTGTAGCTATGACCAAACAAGAGTCGTACGACCTTTGTGAAACCTATAGTACGACTCTTCTCCATAGTACCTCAATAGTTGGGAAATTTAACCATCACAAACTGGACCTGCTGTAATGATGCTCTACATAAATTGGAAAAGTTGCTCGACAAAAGGGGAAAGTTGCTCCGCAAAAGGGAAAAGCCGAAGTCAGGCCTCTTGCCATCCAGTATTTTGAATAGTTTTATCACTCTGAAATTATATGTATAGATCTAAATGTAAAACGCTGTAGGCGGTGTAATGCTCCCGTGTAATTACGAGGTATAGGTAGTTACCGTGTATTCTTCGATAAGATGTATCAGTGCGTATGTATGTAAGATTATATCATGACGTGACCTTGACCCCACCACCAGCAACACCCATGGGCGTGGACCTGTCGTGACAGGTGGACTTACGGGAACTATCACAAAACGAAGTATAGTATTGGACGAATCAATTCAAATAATTCTTTACAAAGTACAAAACACCTTTTGGTGAACAGAGACGGACGGGAATCACTCTACCAAATCTGTTTCTTGCTCGAACCTTCATCAATCCATCAGTAGGTAACAAGATTCCGGTATATCTGGCAGTAATGTCTGCTATAAACCCTGAACCAAGAGCCCGAGATGTACTACTAAAACTAGCCATTATATCACATAATATATTTTCGTAGAAACCATAAACAGATGCCTCTTTCATGTCAAAGCGTATCTCCCCGACTTAACAAGGATAACTTCAGCCGTGTGTATCCACATCCTCTGGCGGACATATGTTTAGGGAGAGACATCAAAAGGGTTATCTACTATACATGGTGTACGTATATCCCCGTGCTCTTCTGCACGAGACTATCAAAGTTTAAGTATGGTTTTCAAAGTGGGAGTTTATCGCTGAGTCCGGTGATAGTATGTTTGTCCCAGAATGGTAATTGGCGGTTCAATGTTTTTGGAACAGACGTGGAGAGGAAATCGCCCGGTAGGGGGCGCTCATCCAATCATTGTAATTAGTGCTGACAAAAGTGATGTCACGTGTAACGTATAGTCTTCAAAGATCGTTCTTGTTTTAATAGAGGACAACGGCCTATTTTATCATAAAGATTAATTCTTACAATTCTTCATGCCACGTTAGCCTTTGAAGAATGTGTAGATTGTAAATAATGCATTGAGGGAAACATCTGCCTCACATTGAAATCTCCACACAACATTTAGTAGCCAACTAACCGCACCAAACCCTCAGAAAACCATTGCTCGTTTTTATTGACCCGTCGAGATTCCGTGTTTTTGTAATTACCACTTGTGTTTTCTTTAGCCAGAACTTGACATTCGGGCCGGGGGCAGTGAACAAGGGGTGCTGGGTTGTCCAGGCCAGACAGAGGGGGTCGGATCGGGCAGCAATTGAGTGGATGTGTCTTGGTGGTGTACTCTGTCTCAGTGACACCACAGGGAATCGACCAGAATAGGTACATATTGGTTCCCCTGTCAACATCCGACTGAACTGCGGATCGGGTGGTTACATCGTGTCACCTGACGGACTGTCATTAGGCTATCGTTGACCACGCCACCAAACACTGCCTGGCCTGGCCCAGACGTCTTGACATATAATGGAATAATACAGATAGTGGCATTAGTATCATTGTATGTTCTCAAGATTGGTTCTAGGTTGTAGGTTCTCATGATCGGGTGTTCTAGGTTTTAGGTACTCATGATCGGGTGTTCTAGGTTTTAGGTTCTCATGATCGGGTGTTCTAGGTTCTAGGTTCTTAAGATCAGGTGCTCTAGGTTCCATGTTCTCAAGATCGGGTGTTCTAGGCTCCATGTTGTCAAGATCTGTCCTAAGGTCTTCCAGGTTCCACAGAGCTGTTCTCTGGTGTTCTTGGTTCTCGCGACCTATACTGTGGTGTTCTAGTTTCCATGTTCCGTAAAGTCTGTGTTCTTCGCTATCACAATCAGTCATCGGGTGTTCTAGGTATTAGGTTCAAGGTTCTTAAGATCTGTTCTCAATTTGTCTTGATTCTGGGTTCTGAAGACCGGACCCCACATCAATATTCTTGTAATGTTTGCCAGGACAACCCTAACCGTGACTTAGGTTTCACGACTCTTTAGGGTAATCTTTTTTTGAGCCTGTATCGAATCGGGAATCGAACCCAGTGATGGCCGTGGTTCGGCTGCCTCGCCGCAGTTCAATGTTTGGCCGGAACATCAGCAACACCTTACGTCGAGGGTGAAGTCGAATCTCACGGCAGGTTTTTATACGATTTGAACCAGTTTCCCCTGAATCGTATAATGCTCATAATGCAGGACATTGAATTTCATCCTTGTTTCAACTTGGCTGCTGGGCCAGTAACTAAGTAATCGGGGATTGCGCGAATTTTAATGACAGGGCGCCCCCTGGCGGCCTTATCTGATGACAACAGAGGCAGTTGGGACGATAAGTGACGGTTTAGTGTGAAGGTTTTCATGGTAATTACGTACGGTGTATCTCCGTTACGCCCTCGTTTACCCTTAAGGTCGCTTCACTAACTGCTAATTACGCCTTACACTGTCCTCCTACATGCGATAGCGTGCATTAAGGGGATTATGTAAATATGGCGCGTATTGCACGTGCTGCACGTGTAGAGGTGGCGACTGACACTCCGTGACAGGCCAACGCTGGTGTTGCCCCAGTCGGCACTGGTTAATCTGATAATGCTCAATTTAAAACTACAGGTCTCTAATGGAAACCACATGGCAAAGGTTTTGTAGCTGATTAAAGAAGAGAAGCTGTTGAATGTATCATGTGACTGAACGTTTCGTAACTGGGTTGGCTTGCCTTGGTGTCACTGCGAAACGGAATGTCTGCAAGCTGGTGCGAAACAGACATTGGTTCCAATTTTGAATGATCAGGAATAAGAAACACATTCGCAGTAAAGACTTCTTTGGACAGAGCATCGGTTTTCTGGATAAACGTTACATGAACTTCACATTAGACAGGCAGATCTGTTTCCCAGTACACTAGACTTACATTTAGTCTCTGAACAGTTGTCTTAATAAAATACATCTGAATCAAGCCCAGGGACTCTCTTCATTTACCAACGGCAGGAATGTAGACTTGCCAAATATTCTAGATTTGCAATGGCTGTAAAGAATATCTTTATTTCATGGTCTGCATTAGACAAACAACGGGTCTCTGAAATGAACATATTTTACAGAAAAAAGGCTCATAGTGAAAAAAAACCCAAAAATATAATAAAAAGGAGCCCTGAGACTTTCTTCATTTTCTGAAGCTGTGGAAATCTAGACTTGCCACATTTTCTAAACTTGCGTGGGATTTCTTGGATATATTTGCTTCAGGGTCTTTTGACAGACCAGGTCTGTATCAGAGACTACCAGAGCACGTCAGGACTTTGATATGGTGTAACTGCTATGCATGCGCATCGTTGGTCTATAATTCATTTTTATACCGTAAAGAATGAAGAATGAATTCCATCGACCATTAATACACACAGTCCACATTCAACTGGTTGTATTCTTTTTATGAGGGACGTGGGACACGGGTGTGTATCAACTATTTCTTCATTTCAAATCTCATGTGAATAGGAAGAATCATCGTTATAGCCGAAATGACATGTGGATACACAATCAACCTTTTATTTGATCTGTTTTCGTGCCTGTTTATGTCCAGAGCGACATGTTGGGGTGGGCACGCTGACACAAACAGTCCTCCTTGGCAGAATGCCCTGAACTCTCACCACAGGTAGCTGTCAACCCAAGGGTGGACAATGACAGACGCGTGTAGCTCTATACCTACATTGTCTACGTGAAGAAGCGTACCCACCACTGTCGTATTGTCCTCCAGGGGGCGCTGTCAACACACACGCGTTATCTACCGAGACTTCTTTGATTTGATTTGTTGAGATCAATGTATTGACCTATAAGCGTGAATGAGATACGCGCGAGCTGCGCGCGTGTTGCGGTTAGCTACGTGTACAATCAAGCCGGTAACTGCTCCTATTCGCGTGGTATATCAATGAATAGAATGAAAGGGTTGTTTATCTCAATACGTACAGGAAAAGTTTCCACAATGGTATATTTCAGTGCTGAAATAAGGTCAGAGAGGCTATGCGTTTGGACACGTGCATCTGGACATTTCTTAACCTGTCAATGGTTATGCATTAATCCTGACAAAGTCTGAACACGTAAATAGGATAACCTAGATAGTATACTGGGACCTACGGTTATCCTTTATTGCACGTATAGAACTTGAATAAACGGTGCTTAGGACAGGAAATACCTTCCTTAATCCAGTGAGTGTATATAGTCCCTACTGACAACCTGCCCTATAAATCTCGTCTTTCATATCTGAACTTTATATATAGCCACATTATACTCCATATTTGGTACGGGAAGGGTATTTAGTAAATGTTGAGCTTGATACAGCCAATCTTTGCCAGATATTTAGTGACGAAATCAATTTTGAACATTACCCTGATGTTGATAATCAGAGTTCACCGGTCGAGCTGAGACTGAATACTAGTGTTCACACGGGTAGGACGAGGATGACCATTAGTGTTCACACGGGTAAGACGAGGTTGACCATTAGTGTTCACACGGGTAAGACGAGGTTGACCATTAGTGTTCACACGGGTAAGACGAGGTTGACCATTAGAGTTCACACGGGTAAGACGAGGTTGACCATTAGTGTTCACACGGGTAAGACGAGGTTGACCATTAGTGTTCACACGGGTAAGATTACGTTAGACAACAATATTCACGGGGGTAAAATGTGGTTAAATGCCAGTGTTTACATGGGTAAGATTACGTTAGACAACATTGTTCACGGGGATAAGATGTGGTTAAATACCAGTGTATGTTTTTACACGGGTAAGATTACGTTAGACAACAATATTCACGGGGGTAAAATGTGGTTAAATGCCAGTGTTTACATGGGTAAGATTACGTTAGACAACATTGTTCACGGGGATAAGATGTCGTTAAATACCAGTGTATGTTTTTACACGGGTAAGATTACGTTAGACAACAATATTCATGGGGGTAAGATGTGGTTAAATACCAGTGTTTACACGGGTAAGATTACGTTAGACAACATTGTTCACGGGGATAAGATGTGGTTAAATACCAGTGTATGTTTTTACACGGGTAAGATTACGTTAGACAACAATATTCATGGGGGTAAAATGTGGTTAAATACCAGTGTTTACACGGGTAAGATTACGTTAGACAACATTGTTCACGGGGATAAGATGTGGTTAAATACCAGTGTTTACACGGGTAAGATGTAGAGGAATGCCAATGTTCGCATGGATACAATGAGACTGAATGTCAGTGACTGACAGTTGTGTACCAGTGTCCTTGGGCCTGGCCAGTCTGAGGCGTGAATACAATCTTGTTATGAATGCCAAAACAATTGTGTTTGTGCAAACACATGCACCCTGTCCCCTAATTCCATCAGACAAACACCCCAGCCTGCTGCGTCACGTGAAATAGGAGGGTACAGACACCCCAGGGCAGGGACCGCGTGCAGGGCACAATGTACCCAGCAGCACCCATGCATCGTTGGTACGATGTTAGGGAGGCCAGGGATGAGGAGAGACAAAACTGGTTTGCGACACAATTGGATGATACTTGACGAAATAGCTTGGTGAGATTATTGGGGCTAAACGGACACGACAGTGTTGAAATGACAGAAAAGCAGTGACCTCTCATTATCGGATCTGACCCCACAGGTGCTCGAATCATCAACCCAGCGCCTCACAATGCTTGACCCCTGCACGTGCGGGTCGTAGGGCTGACCTCTCGACGTAACGCTGCCCCGAAATCCCGCCTTTTGTTCTAACGGCACTGACCTGCTGACTTGGGCGGTTCATCTCATTATTAACTGATAATCCGCAACAGTAAGAGAGGGAGGAACGGGCTGGGTGTAACAGTTGGGGGTACTGCGTCACAGCAATAGGACAATAATGATTAGACACTGTTGCTGTATGAAGATGGGGTGGAGATAGAGGGGACGGGTCAGGGCCACTGTGGCAGAGGTGGGGATGAACAGAGAGAACTCGCTCCGAGGGGAGCGGGGAGTGGTTACTCAGGGGGTGGTAGAGCGGGCTGTGTGTGAGGGGTTGGAGAAGTCTGGAGGGGTGTATTTACAACATACGGGATCTGATACTGTGACACGACGTCTCAAGTTTTCATGGTATTTACGACACACGAATACAATAGAGATATTGGCCAGAGTCCTCGGTCGTATCAATAATGAGGCCAGCCTTCCACATAAACACTTGTTTATCGCGCACTGAACACTCACACAGATCGATAACAACACTACGATTGATGTCTAGGAAATTGTTTAAGACATTTTCGTATACACAACATCCAATTATGGAGTACAACTGATAAAATCTCAAGTGTGTACATTTGACTTATAACCAGTTTGAGTCAAGCGCTGAATAACGGCCTAACTATATTGAACCAAAGAGAGGCTAAGACATGCGCAGCATAGTTTCGATGCAGGTGCCCCCTGCTGTTGAACTTACTCAAAGAGACGGAAGCCCAGTCCGACGACCATCCACTCCTCATCTATCCCTTCCTTGCTGTGAACCACGCAATGTTATCGACAGGCGACGGATGCAAGCTTACAGGATTATCAACTCCCCCAACCCTCCGTCCCATGTCAACAGCTCAACGCTATCACGGGGCACAGACAACACAACTCGTAAACAATAAACAAAAAAACTCAAACAGTTTTACCCCCAAATCGAAGATTTGCTTCCCGTTGCAGTCGCGCGTGTTTACCCTGGAGGTGTCAGATAGTGTGCCGCCTGACCCCCGGACGCTTCAGGGTCTGTGGTCGGTACCACATCAAACACACGCCCATTCCACCCCCGGGATAGACAGACTAGGGTGACATGCTTGGCGAGTTGAAGGAACCGCCCCTCGCAGAATCCAATACACAAGGACAATATACCTGCAATTCCTGACTTTGATCTAAGATTCAGATAAACACACAGATGAAACCAGGTAGGAAGCCTCAGATACCCTGGCATCAGCAGAACAGAGGTCTTACAAACAGGCCTACACGTTCACAGTTTCAAAATTTGCAGCAAAGGTACAACCTATTACCCCCTTACGTATGATACGCATGAACAAGGAAGCGAGTGATGCTTGTTTACCACAGGTGATGTTTACCTGTTGTTCCCCGAGACGCTGATGACGTTCACAACAGCTATGAGGGACATGTCGCTCCCAACACCGGTAACTGTAGTCACGGGGGCAACAGCAACAACAGGGAAGTCAACAGCAAAAACAAAACATCAAGTTGAATCCCGCGGTTGAGAGTTTGAGACACAAAGTCATTCACAGGCTTAGGGAGGAAATCTTGGTGAACAGGCAGCCTGCCAGGTGTACTTTTACTATCCCGACCAAACAGTCGACCAGCACCGACTGATGTCACACGGGTTTGTTGTCATTGAATTCATATTGATTTAACAAAAACAAAGACGAGTCACACCATAACAATTACTGACATTGCAGAGATTTACTTAGAAACACAGAATATAAGAGGAACTTAATGTATTTCAAACACGGAAGGTCAAGTGTAGAAATCCTATACTCAAAGTGATGGGTTGAGGTCTTAGTGTCAATGAGGAATTATGTTTATGATGCAGAGAATCTCGGCATGCATGAGGTGCTTTGTGGGAGGCTAACGCATCTCTTCCTGCTGTCCTGCATCGGCACCTCACGTAGATCAAGAACTATACGAGACTGTGCAGCTTGACTGAGGGGCAGCCCTACCTTCAGAGGGCTTCAGGTCACAGGTACACGACATGCAAGTGTATACAAAGTGCTGCGGTTTAAGAGTCCACGACTCTGTTGCTATTAGAGAAGGTTTCAGTCAAACTAATCTATGACTGCATGACACAGGAGAACATGGTTCATGCTGTCTTGTCATTTTTGGGTCTCCTTTGTGTCGTAATTGGCAATACGTCTTTGGTGATTTTACCAGCTTGAGTAATATGTAAACGACACACTGCGGTAAAGATGCAATGAGATGGGTCTACTCCTACAGTTGTACAGGGATAGTTTTCCTACAGGATAGAAAGCTGATATACGTATATGATAATTTATAATTATTATAGCTGTATTATAACAGGCAACTGAGCGACACTGCTGTATATTCAATCTCCTTTGCCAGCTCACAGTAAATCCAAGAACCTAACTTGTTATGGTTGGGTCTGTATGTTCCAGGAAGCACAAAAAGAAGTATATGTTTGGTGAAGATTCAACAGAAGCCGTGATGTCAGCTGAATTCGCCTTGTTTTTCAAGCTGAAAGTTCATGTACATCTTGACAGGCTATCCATCCACTGTAAACAGGTGCTCGTTGATTTGTATAATTAATCCTCGAGGGACGTAGATCTGAATCTGTCAGGAGGAGCCCTCGATTGATTATAGCTATCTGTGTGACCTTTACTTACAATACTTATGTTGTACTTATCTAGAATATACAGCGCGGAGGATGTGATCCATCACATATACCTTGTGATCACGTCCATGTCACTTAAAGGTAAACCGTAATTAGCGCAGGTAAGCTGTCATCAGGTGTGTGTCGACGATGTCCACGCAGATCTTGTATGTTGACGCAAACCCGATGTAGAAGACAGACAAGTTTGTGGTGGTGCTGGTTTCATATTGGTATCCTCCACGTCCACAACAGTCATCTGAATTTCACCTGTCACCCTGTGTATGTTGATTACAGGTACAGTGATCATCCATCACCCGAGCATTTCCGTATATCACACAGCCGTACCTGTTGATTACAGGTGAGCGGCGTTAGCCCTCTAGCAGCTCAATACCATTCAGTCGGACAATCTATTAACGCAGTTGACATCACTATTATTGTCACAGCCTGTATGCAATTAGCGACAGGTAAGTTACAATTTACCTGACAACGTTGGTTTTGTTACAGCTGCATTCAAATTTAATTTTCAAACGCGTTAAAATCTGAAAGGCAATTTTCTTATAGTGTACATTTGTCGATTTCATGGTGTCTTTGAAAACTTGAAACGGCTGTACGAGAAAATAGGATTCTAAAATTGCAGGCGTCTTGGACAGTCTGTTGACTACGATATTGCTACAGGTCGTCGGTACACAGCGTGAATACACAGACGCACCTGTAACGAGTGTGCCGCTTTACCGGAGTCTTCCTGTTCTGTTACAATGCATTGTACAGCAATGTGACAGTTTCAATAGCTTCCCATCCCCGACTCTGTTCTAACAGTGTGTTTATGTCAGTTTCGCTGTGTTCACCCAGGCCTGGTATAGGTGCAAGTCTAGACATGCTACCTACATACAGCGTCACGTGTACGTAATAAGCAACTGGGGAGCCCGCCCCAGACATAACACGCAATATAGGTCTTGTTGTGACTCGGGGTCACAAGAGTTGGGACTTCTCACTGAGGATAGGTAATCATAAAACTCGAGAGTTGTCGAAGTCTTGTTATCTAACTGACAGAATCTGCAGCCAATATTGAGGTTACAGAGCACTCTTAAAGGACCGTGTTCCTGATCTAACAGTGCAAGAACGACCATAAGCAAACTTAGAGTATCATCACTTTAGCGCCGTCGCTTTTAAATGAGATTTTCCGTAGTGAAATTCTCAATAGCACCCGAAAATCTGAAAACACATGTTCTAAAATTAGTACTGCACGTTTCAGTGGCGAAAACAATTGTACATCTTGGCGAATGTAGTAAATCATCAAGTGTCCCCTGTTGTTGAGAATGTATTCAAGTTTATTTATAGTTTTTCTAAGCGTATGTAAGTGTGAAATTGGCATATTGTTCACCGGTAACTACGTAGTATTAAATATCCACTGGTATACGAGGTTAGGCTGAAACGTTCTGACCCCAACGATGACGGAATGTTTCGATGAAATTGTTTGCTATATATAGGAAAGCTGTTGGGTATTAGTAAATGATAAACATGTGTACTATTTATATTTATGTGGCAATTTTGTACACTGATAAAATTTGCAATTCATTCCGTTTCTGACTCAAACGGACTGTAGTTATCTTTCATCAAACTCATCTCCAAGGTCCACGCCAGCGTTCGAAATTTACGTCGGTCCTTAGGCCCAAAGTCGACTGAAAACCACTCGGACACACAGCTTTTGTTTACTGCAGCTTTTTAATCCCAAATAACTAAGAGTAAATTTTGAGAAAATATCATTCAGTAATTTTTAGATAACTCTTTAACTCGGTTTTATTGTTTGCTGGGAATTATTTATATTGTAGCTAAAATATAGGGCCAACACATTCTGATCAGGGCTCACAACTTTTTATGGTTCTGGGTCCTTAGGGCCTGCAGCGTTTCAGGGTTAAGGGCAAACACTGGTCCACATACTTCTGTTAACGGTGACCTCGGTCCTCTTGGTTGTGTAGCAAGTCCTCCAGGAATGACGTCATCAACATTTGCGTAAAACTTTGCCAGTAATTTATTTCTCCATGTTTGAGAAGAAGTGAAAATTTGACGTCGCGAAATCTGTTGAATACAGAGGATGTTCAGTGAGTTGAGGTCTGAGACGTTTGTTGCCGCCATGGCGCCAGCGGACTTGTACACCGGTACATTGTTCTGGTGGAACAGTCTTTGTCTTCTTCGGAGGAGGACATGTTAGATGTTTACATTGAATATTGCTTAGGCTCTGGTCGATTATGCTCTACCCAAGACTCATTCATGATTACAAATCGCTAAATAAAATCAGTGATGTCACTTTGGCTGAAGGGGTCGTTGTCGCCACAGGTACTATAGATATGTACACCAGGTACGTTTCTGAATTTAGGAATGTACCCTAAACAAAGTCAAAATACAGAAATTTACCCGGTACCCTAATCGACGGACGAGTCCATATTCCGCAACCCAAAACCGAAAACATATACTGTTGTTCTCGATAGCGAGTGGTAGTGTGCATCGCAAATCATTCGTTATAGAGCAGTGTATGCTCTTTACCATGTAGGTTTCTTATATACGCATCAAATGCAAAAGTATGACAGTTCCGATTAAGAAAACGGCACAATACGATTAGAATCGTCCTAGGGTACGTTTCTGTATTCTGACTTTGGATAGGGTACTACAGATGTGTACCCCAGGTACCTTTCTGTATAGTAGTATCAGAGACCATATAATATCTATTATATGGTCTCTGGTAGTACCCGTGCCGACAACAACCCCTTAAGGGCCTCTTTGATGCCTTCAGAAATATACTGAGAGAAACAAATAAAGGATCACAGGAAAATGCAAGCGTTCCTTTAATAATTTCCCTTTTTCATCACCATCTTTGAATAGCTCTGTGGTGATGAAAACTAGAACAATAAACGAATGCCTGAATTTTCCTGTGATCCTTTATTTGTTTGTTTCAGTATATGATGCCTAGTGGCATAGCTTGTCAGCATGGAAAGCATTGTGAACCTTTAAGGATGTGCTATATCACCTTCGTATTTAGGCTCAGGACTTTTCAACCCATGTATCTGTTGACGGGTATAGGATCTACCCTCGCCTGCCTGCTGTGTGAGAACGGTGGTTCCTCGATCTTATCACATCATCTACGGTAGATTGAATCAGTGTGATTCAACGCTCTTACATTTGGGATTCCTGACAAGAAACTAAAATGTAGGAATAACGCCAAAACAGCGTACGATAAGGGCCTATTGGAGGTCTAAAGTGTTTAAAGAAGTCACATTCACGCAGAGGCTGGATAATTACCGATTGTATTGATTATTTTCATTGAACACATTGTATCGGAGTGTGGAGTGTAACTTTGGGAGAACTCTTCAACGACAGCGGCTGTGATGCGACATGAGAGACAGGTGAGTGACAGGGTCAGGACCTACACAGGTAAAACACAGGTGAGAGCTTCTGTACAGGTGAAATAACTCTCACAGATGATTATCTCAATAAAACGTATTGTGGAAGTCCTGACCCCCGGGATCGTGCATGTGGAATCTACCCGGGGACAGGAAACTAGGGCATGGGACGAGATCCCTGGTATTGTCAGAGGACGGGGTGTCCGGCCTGGCGACCACTAAGTTGACTGTGTTCTAACCCTGATCTTCGACCCCTAGCGATCTGTGAACTGATACACACACGATGAGGGGATCAGACTGACATTATCAAAGACTCGAGGGTCCTCGGGGCCACGTGTCTGAAAAAACAGGAAACAGTTATCGCCTTTATTGGGGAGGTACTGACACGGTGTCTTCACGTATTTGGTCATTAATGAAAGTCAAGCGCTCCTTCAACTTGTTAGAGCTGTGTCTATTCACATGGCCAGTATAGCTTGGTCGTGACCGTCAAACAACGCTCATGGTGGTGTCACCAGGACAAGTAGAACATTGTACAAGTCAGTGTATAGAATTGTATCAGAAAACAGCTGTGGGTAAACCTACTACCGGCATGATACTTGCAGACAACATACACCTTTTCCCGGGGACATTACTAGAATCTATTATGCAGCAGCTGAGTGTCATCTTTCAAGGGGACTTACATACACACTGGCGTTCGTTCGTTTCTTTTTCTTTACACCCTCACACTGCAATCTTCCAGCTATATGACGGCGGTATGAAATAATCAAGTCTGGACCAGGCAATCCAGTGATTGATCTACGCATTGGGATACAATGACATGCATGCTCTAGGTCAGTACGATAGCCTGACCACCCTTCCCATTACAATTAGTCTCCTCGTACAACAAGCATGGGTTGCTCAAGACAAATTCTAACATAGATCTTAACAGGTCGATACTGACGTTAACCTTACTTCTTTCAAAATTATTGATGTCACAGAAGTTGTATCATACAATTTTCCAAATTTTCGTATACTTCCTGTCGATTGCCTATGAGTTAATAAATTGTTGTTTTTCAATTAAGGAATCCCGTGAAGACTGGAGTGGACATAGTCTCTATATGACGTTTTTCTACATTCATGACGAGTCCAGGACGCACCAAGATGCCGTTGTTCCTGGAAGTCTTCTGTTACAGTATCATATATCATCTAATACAAGAAGTTATCACATACTATGATCATCTGTCTAACAAATTACTTTACTTGTACAACACATGTTAATACGATATATTATACATATGGGCTAATATAGATCTATTTCAGTAAGCACACACGTATATTTCACATTATGTTTGTCATGAACATATTGTTGACTTAATACAGGTATCGTTTTGACAGTCATCAGATTTTACGTCATACTGACATTTACCTTACTTCTTTCAAAATTATTGATGTCACAGAAGTTGTATCATACAATTTTCCTGTATCATTTTGACAGTCATCAGATTTTTCGTCATACGGCCATCGTTTTGAAGTGATTAATGTACTACACAGTCACTTGTGTTTATGTAACTGACTTCATGTATATATGGGGCGGTGAGGTAGCCCAGTAGATAAAGCGTTGGTTCGTCATGCCGATTCCCCACATGGGTACAATGTGTGAAGCCCATTTCTGATGTCCTCCGCAGTGATATTGCTGGAATATTGCTAAAAGCGTCGTAAAACCATAACCACTCACTCACTCATGTATATATGGTTACTGTTAGCTTCCTAACATGTACTACTGGAATGTTAAAACATATTTTCTCATTGATGGATGTGTTCCACAAATCATGTTTCAGAATTCACACATTTCCTCAGTCTTGAAAACAAATAATGAATAAATACAAAACGTCTCCTGCACATGTCGTAAATCAGTATGACACTCATTGAAGAATTTTTTTATATGCTTTACGATATTACCCTAAGACAGACCATTATCTACAGAGACGGTAGGAACCCCAGGAAAGGAAATGTGCCATGACGGACAGTTACTTTACTTTAAGTGTTTTCATAAAGGCACGTGTTACTGACAACACATTCACTAAGAAAAAAGATTTAGTTCTTTTTGGTGAGACGCTCTTGTTAATAAGTCGTACAGAGCTATATGCAGCCATTGTTGAATCTATCACACCAGAAATGGTATATAACCCTGGAAATTAGACGTCATTGTTGTCGCTGCATTGCTGTAGATGAGGACGAGTAGTTACAGTTGCAGGGACACAATGGGGTGAGGTTCAGGGTTGTGGGCAGCCCTCCGGACTCTCTCCACCATCACCAGGGGAGTCTGCACCTACCACCAACTATGGCATTGTCCGTCACTGCTGCTTGGCTTCATTGCTGACACTAATTTCAGGAGACCCATACATCAAGTGTATGCCTCGTCGCCTTTAAACCAAAGGATTTAAAAGAATGAAGAAAATAGCCAGCGTCCACTCTTAATACATTGACTGCCCACATCGCACGTCCACTGTTCCTCGACAGCGGTCTGATCCGGGTCATCTGCTTGTCGTCTGCCACAAAGATTTACTGAGCACGTGACTAACACGCCCCCTGGTGGTGTTCATCAGAAGCTATTGTTCTTTGACGGGTGATTACCTATGGTTTATCCTTGGTCGGCCACCTGGAACATCAGCTAGTTAGAGGCTATTACTGACCCGTCGGACATCTTCGGCCAGCCAGTGTCCACCAAGACACTGCCTTATGACATAGGGACAGTACGTCCGGTGATCTATAGGTGTGGGCAGCAACAGTATTCGGATGGTTGTCACCACAATAACCACCGTGTGTTCCATCAGTTGGATCACTGGTTCTACGTTACTGTGTGTCTAAACTACTGACATGTGACGTTAAACGTCAATGTCTCGGTCCTCTCACCGTGAACAACATCGATCACACTTAGTCAAAACCATTCTAAACAGGTATCCCTACTAAAACATAGGACTCATAAAGATTCCTTAGGATTGCGACGTAAAACTTGCTTCATCATAAACGACATATCCAGGTAGAGGTGTTCGAGTTAAGAAGGTTTCCATTGCATGTGATCGGCTAACTTTTAGTTCAAGTTATCTTAATATGTGCCCTGTTGTTGTAAAAATTGACATTTTGGCAATATCCCCCGAAACCACAAAACTGAAAATGTGACGTTATCAACATGTTTTCAACATAATTTTGATCCAATTTTAGACAGCACCATCACTCCAATGGTATAAATGTCATAACTGAATGTATCGTTATTGAATTCCATGTGCATCTGTCATACACAATAACATATATTACGTTGTGGCCCTATTATGTCATACAGAATAACATATATTACGTTGTGACCCTATTATGTCATACGGAAAATGTCTTGCCGTTTTGGAGAGATCAAAATATCTTTAAATAGCCGTACAATCTTTATCTTTTCATTATGCCTTTCAACATAATTGCAAATATCCCTGAAATGTTAAAGTGAGCTACACGCCCTTTTTCTAAAAGTACAGTTTTATCATGCCAGTTGCCTTATATACAACATTCTACCATGGTGTTTAGGAAGCAATCTAAACACGATGTTGTCACGACCTTGGACTCCCTGTTGATATACTGCAGGTCAGCTGTAAATCACCATCTGTTCAGCTGTAGCAAGGACAGATAATCGGGAAGAATAGATGAAATCAATTCCTGGGCAGTATTTTGCCCAACCACACCCCTCCCTTCAGACCAGCATCCTCGCCCCTGTAGAGTTACCTGACAAGAGAATCAAATATCTCTTCCCTAGTCGACCTATAGCTCACCTGACGCTCCTCTCAACAACCAATTAGCACTGCAAATTGCCGTCTTTTAAACAGACTATAGATCTATTAGACTGGCGATGTTTCTCACGACCATTTCATAACATAGCTCAAAAGGCCAGCCTCCCCAGACAGTCGGTTAATGAATGGATATTACCCATGTCGGTTTAACCTATAACATTTGAAAGAGCGGAATCTAGTTTGCAGGTATTACATATCTGACCCCCACTGAGCGGGGCGCCACCCCTCCCGTCAATATCTCACTCCCACCCCGTCTTCAGTGCTGGCTCGTAGGAGTAGAAGCATCTTAGAGGGGTTACGGTGTGTGATGAAGTATGAGACAATCCGATCCCCCCTGCTTGCACATCCGGGGAGACCGGGTACAGGTGCAGTGAGAGTGGTAATTACAGGTACACCCTGACACCCCGGCTACCCAGCATTCAGCACCACTGTATCTATATCACAGCTAATTATACACCTTATATCTGTAACTTTCTGCCCATCTCAGATCTAACACTCGAGTCCTCACCATGCCTCCAGTAGCTACCCGTCTAATCTAACGGGTCCTCACAGCTACCACCACGTTTACAGTAGCTACCCGTCTAATCTAACGGGTCCTCACAGCTACCACCACGTTTACAGTAGCTACCCGTCTAATCTAACGGGTCCTCAAAGCTACCACCACGTTTACAGTAGCTACCCGTCTAATCTAACGGGTCTTCACAGCTACCGCCATGCCTACAGTAGCTACCCGTGTAATCTAACGGGTCCTCACAGCTACCACCATGCCTACAGTAGCTACCCGTCTAATCTAACGGGTCCTCACAGCTACCACCACGTTTACAGTAGCTACCCGTCTAATCTAACGGGTCCTCACAGCTACCACTATGCCTACAGTAGCTACCCGTCTAATCTAACGGGTCCTCACAGCTACCACCATGCCTCCAGTAGCTACCCGTCTAATCTAACGGGTCCTCACAGCTACCACCATGCCTACAGTAGCTACCCGTCTAATCTAACGGGTCCTCACAGCTACCACCATGCCTACAGTAGCTACCCGTCTAATCTAACGGGTCCTCACAGCTACCACCATGCCTCCAGTAGCTACCCGTCTAATCTAACGGGTCCTCACAGCTACCACCATGCCTACAGTAGCTACCCGTCTAATCTAACGGGTCCTCACAGCTACCACGACGTTTACAGTAGCTACCCGTCTAATCTAACGGGTCCTCACAGCTACCACCATGCCTACAGTAGCTACCCGTCTAATCTAACGGGTCCTCACAGCTACCACCACGTTTACAGTAGCTACCCGTCTAATCTAACGGGTCCTCACAGCTACCACTATGCCTACAGTAGCTACCCGTCTAATATAACGGGTCCTCACTGCCACCACCATGCCTACAGTAGCTACCCGTCTTATCTAACGGGTCCTCACTGCTACCACCATGCCTCCAGTAGTTACCCGTCTAATCTAACGGGTCCTCACAGCTACCACCACGTTTACAGTAGCTACCCGTCTAATCTAACGGGTCCTCACAGCTACCACCATGCCTCCAGTAGCTACCCGTCTAATCTAACGGGTCCTCACAGCTACCACCACGTTTACAGTAGCTACCCGTCTAATCTAACGGGTCCTCACAGCTACCACCATGCCTACAGTAGCTACCCGTCTAATATAACGGGTCCTCACTGCCACCACCATGCCTACAGTAGCTACCCGTCTAATCTAACGGGTCCTCACAGCTACCACCACGTTTACAGTAGCTACCCGTCTAATCTAACGGGTCCTCACAGCTACCACCATGCCTACAGTAGCTACCCGTCTCATCTAACGGGTCCTCACAGCTACCACCACGTTTACAGTAGCTACCCGTCTAATCTAACGGGTCCTCACAGCTACCACCATGCCTACAGTAGCTACCCGTCTAATCTAACGGGTCCTCACAGCTACCACCATGCCTACAGTAGCTACCCGTCTCATCTAACGGGTCCTCACAGCTACCACCACGTTTACAGTAGCTACCCGTCTAATCTAACGGGTCCTCACAGCTACCACCATGCCTACAGTAGCTACCCGTCTAATCTAACGGGTCCTCACAGCTACCACCATGCCTACAGTAGCTACCCGTCTAATCTAACGGGTCCTCACTGCTACCACCATGCCTACAGTAGCCACCCGTCTAATCTCACGTATACTCACAGGTACCACCAAGCCTACAGTAGCTACCCGTCTAATCTAACGGGTCTTCACAGGTACCACCATGCCTACAGTAGCTACCCGTCTATTCTAACGGGTCCTCACAGCTACCACCACGCTTACAGTAGCTACCCGATATTTTAAGCTCTCCATTAATAACCTATAACGGGTTCCAATGTATGAACATCACAATGAACACTTGACGTGCCACTTCAACAAAACACACCCGCATACTATGGTACTAAGTAAACGTACAATATACGTACAAGTCATAGCCTAACAGTTACTTGGCATTTTCCTGACAAATATAATGTAATAATGATACAGCACGACCAGGGGTGACGTTGGATGTATTACTCGTGATCTGCCAGGGCTTACAGATTGTTGTAGGTACCCCTTGGACACTTCACTCGTAATGCAACTTTATGTGAACGGAGATAAAGTGAGATGTCAGATGACTTCATCGTAAAGTGTATCCACATCATCGAGACCACCCTTGGATTTACGACAATCGTAAGAAAATGCAACTAGAACGACGGGTCACAAACCGATCTTGGCGTTACGACAATCGTAAGTCAATACAACTAGGTCCACGGATCACGAGCCGATCTTGGCGTTACGACAATCGTAAGTCAATACAACTAGGTCCACGGATCACGAGCCGATCTTGGCGTTACGACAATCGTAAGTCAATACAACTAGGTCCACGGATCACAAACCGATCTTGGTGTTACGACAATCGTAAGTCAAAACAACTAGGTCCACGGATCACGAACCGATCTTGGCGTTACGACAATCGCAAGTCCATGTTACAAAATGATTTCTATACATTACATATCCTAGGATGGCCGTAGCTTCGTGGAATGAAGCTGAAGTTATACCTCGATGGTTTGGTAGTAATTTGGTACAGCATGACCATCTTAGTACTGGGACTGTCGTGACCCGCATGATTTAATATACACTCGGTTACATGCATATCGGACGCTGGTCACATTTTCTTCATCCGGAAACACTTAATCTTCACATCGGTGGTCGTCGTCATCTTAAGCTACACTTTGTCATATAGGTCTCTGTCTCTCACTCCCATTGCTGTGCTGAATGCCAATAGAAACTACCAATAGTATAACTTACAAAGGCAGGTATTACTTTCTCACTTTGTGAACATCACAATAGTTCCTTATGAATACTAAACAAACCATGAATGATTGGTTTCAGATAGTTAAAAAACCCGTGCATGATATCATCAGTGAGGTCGGAGTCAGTGAGCATGATCACCCCCTATCATTACACAGATCGCAATCTGAACGCGTTGAACAGCAGAGACACATGCATACACAGAGGAGCCTGGCCCTACAAGCCTGGATCTGTCAACAGTTGGGTGACTATAGCACCCCAGCGTTCACCCTCATTGCCACGGGGATACTGTAACAACGTCAACATATCTACCCGGTATACACCCTTAAGTAGGGATCCATTTGACTTTAAACTATGTAAGTAGACGTGACCATGTGTCCTGCAGTGTCACTATAGCGACATTAGTGCTGGCGTGTACACGCTGTATCAGCGGGTTTACTTACAGGTGGATACACGAACCAATCACAGCTGACATTACGCGGGGTTAGGGCTCGTGTGGTATATAGACATATATTGTGGAGTGGCATATATTGTGGGGGAAGAGGGTAAAGATGTATTATGTGTTGGCAAGAGGTGGACGAAGAGGGATCTTGCGTAGGCAAGTTAAAAGTAGACGAATAGGGTAAAGATGTATTATGTTGAGGCAAGTTTAAGGTGGAAGAAGAGGGTAAAGCTGTATAATTTGGAGGACGTTTAAGGTGGAAGAAGAGGGTAAAGTTGTATTTTGTGTTGGCAAGTTTAAGGTGGAAGAAGAGGGTAAAGCTGTATTTTGTGTTGGCAAGTTTAAGGTGGAAGAAGAGGGTAAAGCTGTATTTTGTGTTGGCAAGTTTAAGGTGGAAGAAGAGGGTAAAGCTGTATTTTGTGTTGGCAAGTTTAAGGTTGAAGAAGAGGGTAAAGCTGTATCATGTGTTGGCAGGTTTAAGGTGGAAGAAGAGGGTAAAGCTGTATTTTGTGTTGGCAAGTTTAAGGTGGAAGAAGAGCGTAAAGCTGTATTTTGTGTTGGCAAGATTAAGGTTAAAGAAAAGGGTAAAGCTGTATTATGTGTTGGCAAGTTTAAGGTGGACGAAGAGGGTAAAGCTGTATAATGTGGAGGACGTTTAGGGTGGAAGAAGAGGGTAAAGCTGTATAATGTGGAGGACGTTTAAGGTGGAAGAAGAGGGTAAAGCTGTATAATGTGGAGGACGTTTAAGGTGGAAAAAAAGGGTAAAGCTGTATAATGTGGAGGACGTTTAAGGTTGAAGAAGAGGGTAAAGCTGTATTTTGTGTTGGCAAGTTTAAGGTGGAAGAAGAGGGTAAAGCTGTGTAATGTGTTGGCAAGTTTAAGGTGGAAGAGGAGGGTAAAGCTGTATAATGTGGAGGACGTTTAAGGTTGAAGAAGAGGGTAAAGCTGTATTTTGTGTTGGCAAGTTTAAGGTGGAAGAAGAGGGTAAAGCTGTATTTTGTGTTGGCAAGTTTAAGGTGGAAGAAGAGGGTAAAGCTGTGTAATGTGTTGGCAAGTTTAAGGTGGAAGAGGAGGGTAAAGCTGTATAATGTGGAGGACGTTTAAGGTGGAAGAAGAGGGTAAAGCTGTATTTTGTGTTGGCAAGTTTAAGGTGGAAGAAGAGGGTAAAGCTGTATAATGTGTTGGCAAGTTGAAGGTGGAAGAAAAGGGTAAAGCTGTATAATGTGGAGGACGTTTAAGGTGGAAGAAGAGGGTAAAACTGTATAATGTGGAGGACGTTTAGGGTGGAAGAAGAGGGTAAAGCTATATAATGTGGAGGACGTTTAGGGTGGAAGAAGAGGGTAAAGCTGTATTTTGTGTTAGCAAGTTTAAGATTGAAGAAGAAGGTAAAGCTGTATTTTGTGTTGGCAAGTTTAAGGTGGAAGAAGAGGGTAAAACTGTATAATGTGTTTGAAAGTTTAAGGTGGAAGAAGAGGGTAAAGCTGTATTGTGCTGAGGCGCGTTTAAGGTGGACGAAGAGGGTAAAGTTGTATCATGTGATGGCAAGTTTAAGGTGGAAGAAAAGGGTAAAGCTGTATAATGTGTTGGCAAGTTGAAGGTGGAAGAAAAGGGTAAAGCTGTATAATGTGGAGGACGTTTAAGGTGGAAGAAGAGGGTAAAGCTGTATAATGTGGAGGACGTTTAGGGTGGAAGAAGAGGGTAAAGCTGTATAATGTGTTGGCAAGTTTAAGGTGGAAGAAAAGGGTAAAGCTGTATAATGTGGAGGATGTTTAAGGTGGAAGAAGAGGGTAAAGCTGTATTTTGTGTTTGCAAGTTTAAGGTGGAAGAAGAGGGTAATGGTGTATAATGTGTTGGCAAGTTTAAGGTGG
This sequence comes from Haliotis rubra, assembly GCF_003918875.1. Taxonomy (NCBI): domain Eukaryota; kingdom Metazoa; phylum Mollusca; class Gastropoda; order Lepetellida; family Haliotidae; genus Haliotis; species Haliotis rubra. The sequence goes on from NW_025766336.1 coordinate 1,793,684, forward strand.
AAGAAGAGGGTAAAGCTGTATAATGTGGAGGACGTTTAAGGTGGAAGAAGAGGGTAAAGCTGTATAATGTGGAGGACGTTTAGGGTGGAAGAAGAGGGTAAAGCTGTATAATGCGTTGGCAAGTTTAAGGTGGAAGAAAAGGGTAAAGCTGTATAATGTGGAGGACGTTTAGGGTGGAAGAAGAGGGTAAAGCTGTATAATGTGGAGGACGTTTAGGGTGGAAGAAGAGGGTAAAGCTGTATAATGTGGAGGACGTTTAAGGTGGAAGAAGAGGGTAAAGCTGTATAATGTGGAGGACGTTTAAGGCGGAAGAAGAGGGTAAAGCTGTATCATGTGGAGGACGTTTAAGGTGGAAGAAGAGGGTAAAATGTATATTTATGGGAGCAAGTTTATTGGGTAAAACTACATAATATGCTCAACAATATCCCAGTTAACAGGATTTCACCGAATTTCGAAGTTTTCGAACATATTTTCCGAGTCAGCTGCCAGATGGAATTTACAACATCACTTCACAATAGAAATAATACCTTTATAGGACTATTGAACTTGTGGAACTGGTGGAAGCTGAGGTCCAGCTAAATTCGTCTTTATACAAAGTGTGACATAAATAGGAAGATTTAACTGTAAATTATGAGATTCAAACTTCATTGTGCGTGACTGATATATATATAGCCACCTTTATACTCAACCATCTTCAGGGACGCAGGGGCTATCATTACCACAAAAATAACCCCTCAAGTAGTCAAGCGTCTGAAAACCCTAGTTTTGTATTTGTCAAACAGATTCGAGATGTAGATAAATTGCTGCTTACATCCTGAACTGCAGTGTCAGTAGGTACATCGTGTACCTCGTGATGCAGGGGGGGGGGGTTGTTGTTGGAAGGGCAGCGGATCTGGAGCGTGAAGTGACTCAGGTACATCTAGTCTTACTATCCTTTGTGTGGTGATGTTAATATAGATACAGATGATGGATGGGGACAAGCGGTATAACAGGCTACATGCATATTTATATCTACATACAGAACCTGGCGTTAGATGACCTCAGTGAATATGTCGGTATAGGGAACGCTGCTTCAAATTAAGGCTCGTTGGGTTTGGTGGGGACTATTGTGTTCGAGTTAACACGACTTACTTAGTCTGAAACAAAACTATCCAAAACATGTTAGGTTATGATATGTCTGTGAATGACAAAACTTTTCAGGTTCCTTTATCTAACACAGCGAAAAACTCAGAATACTTTTGTCTGAATTACACAATTACGTAGACCAGTGTGATGTTACATACCCGACGTATTTCAATAACGTATGGTCATGTTACATTACCGACGTCTTTCTGTAGCGTCTCGTCATGTTACATACCCGACGTATTTCTATAACGTATAGTCATGTTACATACCCGACGTATTTCTATAACATATCGCCATGTTACATACCCGACGTATTTCTATAACATATCGCCATGTTACATACCCGACATATTTCTATAACATATCGCCATGTTACATACCCGACGTATTTCTATAACGTATCGCCATGTTATATACCCGACGTATTTCTGCAACTTATCTACAAATTACATACCCAACGTATTTCTATAACGTATCGCCATGTTACATACCCGACGTATTTCTGTAGCCAATCGTTCAGTTACATTCCCGACGCAGTTATAAACCATTGTCTCAATACTAGCCGGTGATACATAACTGACTGTATTTCAATAAATCATGGTCTAGGTATGGTAACCCCTCTGCTGCATACCCTGCGTGAGTCATTACCAAAGACAGGACAGGGACTCCGTTATAGCAGTTGTTTCGGCTTCACCACAAACACGTTCACCGTCACCGTGGGCTGTGACGTTGTAGCCGTGTTACACCATTTGTCTCTCAATCCATCAAGCAAAGTGTGTTCGTGACAACTATGGCGTTAAGCTAGGTGATGATATGGTATCGATGTCTGGTAAATCAAGTAGATATATTCTGCTGCTAATGAACGAAGTGCTTGTGTTGTAACAGCTCCGAACACCCGATATAGAAGATTAACACACGGTTCCCACCCGCTGGGAAACGCCAACCTGGCGTTGTTAGGGGTCGGGGGGATTAGCTTTGCGGTAGAACAAAACTTGAACGTGCAGTATCATTAATACCATCGCATTAACAAAACACAGCACTCCCCGGGAGATCGTCGTGGAATACCCGCAGTGTACAGCCATTAGTAGTTTGTTTTGGGGGGCGATGTTTCGGGACGATGCCAGGGGATCAGCGTCTCAATGTGAAGGTTTGTTTCGGGGTTTGAGATGCGTAGGGACATGTCGGGAGTGGGGTAACAGTTCCCACGGGAGAGCTACCGCCGGGTGTGACATCACTACCATGAAGGAGCTGAAGACATGAGGTTAAGAGCCATTCATCTACTTTTGTGACACTGTACAGCAATGGCGAATCTCTCTACCAGCCTTCTTTGTTAGTATATGTACCTGTATTCACCTGTAATCAACGCAAGGATTACTTTATTTACCTTGCACGGACTCCTGTGGAGAGCAATATGCAAGCCACTCAAGCGTTCCCTAAGTAACTATATCATGAAGGATCCCCACTTGTGACTCACTGTTCCAAACATTCTACAGAAGGCTTTATTACACATACTTTCCGCTGCCTCCATTCTGTTGTAAATTTTCATTGAAATACATCGACCCCCTTTGCCTGCATGGTATTCTCTCGCGACAAATACAACAGTTGAAGACGCTTGTGCTTTATTGCATCGTGAAGTCGGAGGTGTAAAGGAATTGAGAGTTATTAAGGGTAATAGCTACTGAGGCTTAATCCATCCATACAAGCAGCTATTGTGAAACCATAATTTTCCTTTACAAAAACGATGATAAAGATCTGTGGCTCTCGTCATTCGAACTTAATAATTTTACCGAAGAAGAAAATATAAGTGCGGATACAGAGTTTATAAACAGGCGTGCGTTTTGTCACAAGGAATTACCATAGAAAGGATTACGTTATGGCCAATATGTTAGCAGTTACAGTTTTAGTAGCACCCATCGCCCAGTTCTCAATAGAAATAGTTTCTGGATGCTTAACAAAAGCGATGCGGACCCTTGGGCTGTTATCTTTCATTCAGTTTGGACCTTTTGGTTTTAAGGTTTCTGGACAGTTGAAAATGATTATATTTTCGAAATGTCAAAATAATCGAATAAATAATTTGAGTTTATTTATAAGCTGTTGCTCGTCCTAAGAGTGAGGTCGAAACACGAAAGATTACAAGTAACCACTGACAGCTACTTCGGTACTCTGCTGTACCCGAACACAGCCGAGTGACCATAGGCACAGATGAAACAATGCCTCACATGCTTTGTAGTCGTGCTTGAAGCTGTGCACTTCGACTTGCACAAGTCTCTAAGGTAAAATTTAATCGTTTATATGTTAATTTCTAAAAAAATAATAAATAAGAGACTGGGGTCCTTATCCCTAGACTGTCCGCTTATCTCGACTTGCCTCTCCGAAGGACAGAATTACTATACATCCATGGGCTCAACATTCAGTTCAGCCTTGGAACAAGGCTACTATGCACCATGTAAAGCCACTCTGACAAGGATCAGGTCAGATACAAACGAGATGTACACACACGTTACAGTGCGTTGTGAATGTAACATACTTTCAACAACCCTGATGACTGTGTTCCTTTGTCAGTACAGGCTCATCAGTAGGGAGTAGAGCTAAGAAGTGTTAAACAAGACCAAATTACTGAAATCAGAGACCATATAATAGATTATTATTATATGGTCTCTGCTGAAATATACAAAACACAAAAGCACAAACTGGCCGTGATGAGAAGACCGAGTGCTCGGGAACACGTACGACGGCGTCTGCAGCTTTTGGACATATCTTACTTGTACACACATTACAGCTGCAATAAATTCTGATCTATTTTTAGCCGATACCTGTGTTAAGGACGCTTATGTTAAACGATCGATACATTGCCGAAACCAGGTCACTCTTGCAATATTTTGGCATCTGCTATCTTAATGACATATGAATTGTTTAACTAATCCTGTTTTATTTAGGAGAACATCTTCTCAGTAAAGTACAGATTCTAGTACTTTTGTTGGGTTGAGTCCCATCCGGGATTCGAATCCACACCCTCAGAGTCAGGCACCTAATCGCCAGTACTCAAAGTCAGCCGCCTAACCCACTTAAGCACTGCGGCCACGTAATCCCAAATATAACATTAGTTAAATATGACCACTTTCTAAATGGCAATGTGTATTCATATGATTTGTTTAATGGTTTATATGGAAAGTTTAAGTACATTTCCCCCAAAACGAATGCCACTGATTTTATCAACCTTGCCGAAGTACATGGAGAAAGAGTTGAAAGCCATGCCATTCCATCCATACAACAGAGTTTGCCTTTTCCTCTCTGAACAATTGGCCTGTCTACACGTCCAGTCGGCCGTTTATCCCCCTATGTTATAATGTATAGCGTCTCTTGAACCCCTCGCCGCCAACTTACATCACCCCGCTATTCCTGGTCCACCGAACATACGGGCTGGACACAAGGCCACACGTAACCGCCATCTAACTGCAGATTTGGGATACAATGGACTTGCAAATCAAACTGAACCGCCGGAAGGCAGGCTACATAGAAGACAAATCACCCATAAACAATTTGTCTGCGATTGAGTAACTGATTTAAATTGTTGTAAGTCAGATAAATTCATTGACATTGCCGTCGAGGTGTTAACGGCCTCCTGCGATTAAATCCCCCTTGCGGCCATTAATCTCTCGCTAAACTCATTGGTGGTCAGTGGTAATTGCCTACTAATCGACGCAGTTACCTCCCCTTCCAATTTGTACGAAACTAATTACGTCATGCTGCAATTGTTCCGTGAGCCCCGAAGCGAGGGTTCTAGTGTTATAGAATCGGAACCTGTAATTGGCATGAGAATAACTGCAATCAGCGTCACTGGCGTGTAACCGCTCGAGACAGATATCGACAGTCACGTCTATAGTGCAGACCTGCCACGACAATCCACAGGCGATACAGTCACCTCTATAGTCCAGACCTGCCACGACAATCCACAGGCGATACAGTCACCTCTATAGTGCAGACCTGCCACGACAATCCACAGTCGATACAGTCACCTCTATAGTACAGACCTGCCACGACAATCCACAGGCGATACAGTCACCTCTATAGTGCAGACCTGCCACGACAATCCACAGGCGATACAGTCACCTCTATAGTACAGACCTACCACGACAATCCACAGTCGATACAGCCACCTCTATAGTACAGACCTACCACGACAATCCACAGTCGATACAGTCGTCACCTCTATAGTACACAATCCACAGTCGATACAGTCACCTGCCACGACAATCCACAGGCGATACAGTCACCTCTATAGGACAGACCTGCCACGACAATCCACAGGCGATACAGTCACCTCTATAGGACAGACCTACCACGACAATCCACAGGCGATACAGTCACCTCTATAGTACAGACCTGCCACGACAATCCAGTCGATACAGTCAGGCGATACAGTCATACCTCTATAGTGCAGACCTGCCACGACAATCCACAGTCGATACAGTCACCTCTATAGGACAGACCTACCACGACAATCCACAGTCGATACAGTCACCTCTATAGTGCAGACCTGCCACGACAATCCACAGTCGATACAGTCACCTCTATAGTACAGACCTGCCACGACAATCCACAGTCGATACAGTCACCTCTATAGTGCAGACCTGCCACGACAATCCACAGTCGATACAGTCACCTCTATAGTACAGACCTGCCACGACAATCCACAGTCACAGTCTCTATAGTGCAGACCTGCCACGACAATCCACAGTCGATACAGTCACCTCTATAGTACAGACCTGCCACGACAATCCACAGTACAGTCACCTCTATAGTACAGACCTGCACGACAATCTATAGTCACAGTCACCTCTATAGACAGACCTCGATACCACGACAATCCACAGTCGATACAGTCACCTCTATAGTACAGACCTGCCACGACAATCCACAGTCGATACAGTCACCTCTATAGTGCAGACCTGCCACGACAATCCACAGTCGATACAGTCACCTCTATAGTACAGACCTGCAATCCACAGTCGATACAGTCACCTCTATGAGTACCTGCCCGACAATCACAGTCGATACAGTCACCTCTATAGTGCAGACCTGCCACGACAATCCACAGTCGATACAGTCACCTCTATAGTACAGACCTGCCACGACAATCCATTGTCACCTCTATAGTCGATACAGTCACCTCTATAGTGCAGACCTGCCACGACAATCCACAGTCGATACAGTCACCTCTATAGTGCAGACCTGCCACGACAATCCATTAGGTACGATACAGTCGATACAGTCACCTCTATAGTACAGACCTGCCACGACAATCCACAGTCGATACAGTCACCTCTATAGTACAGACCTGCCACGACAATCCACAGGCGATACAGTCACCTCTATAGTACAGACCTGCCACGACAATCCACAGGCGATGCGATACAGTCACCTCTATAGTGCAGACCTGCCACGACAATCCACAGTCGATACAGTCACCTCTATAGTGCAGACCTACCACGACAATCCACAGGCGATACAGTCACCTCTATAGTACAGACCTGCCACGACAATCCACAGTCGATACAGTCACCTCCTATAGTAGTCACCTGCCAATCCAATCCACAGGCGATACAGTCACCTCTATAGTACAGACCTGCCACGACAATCCATTAGGCGATACAGTCACCTCTATAGTGCAGACCTGCCACGACAATCACATTCACAGTCGATACAGTCACCTCTATAGGACAGACCTACCACGACAATCCACAGTCGATACAGTCACCTCTATAGTACAGACCTACCACGACAATCCACAGGCGATACAGTCACCTCTATAGTGCAGACCTACCACGACAATCCACAGTCGATACAGTCACCTCTATAGTACAGACCTGCCACGACAATCCACAGTCGATACACGATCGCTGCTCTACATTGACACTACACAGAAACGTATTCGACACTGATTAACTAAATAGACCGACAAATTAGAATCAGTCTGTGAGAATATAGGAGTAAGACTCTCAAGATATTTAGGCTTAATTAAAATTTATTTTTCCATAGAGGTGATTAGGGGAAAGTATTTTGTTAACTATTCTCGCCGAAAACAATTGATTTATTTACTGACTTAACAAGATTATAAACGACAACTGGGCAGATGCTAAAATCCCTTATTCATTCAGTGTCAGATGTCAAGCATTTACTGTTTTATGGACAACACCGTATGTTTCCAAAATGATTCCTGCGTGTTTGGCAATATAGATGACTGATGCGTGTTTGGTAATATAGATGACTGATGCGTGTTTGGTAATATAGATGACTGATGCGTGTTTGGTAATATAGATGACTGATGCGTGTTTGGCAATATAGATGACTGATGCGTGTTTGGCAATATAGATGACTGATGCGTGTTTGGCAATATAGATGACTGATGCGTGTTTGGCAATATAGATGACTGATGCGTGTTTGGTAATATAGATGACTGATGCGTGGCAACATAGATGACTGATGCGTTTGGTAATATAGATGACTGATGCGTGTTTGGCAATATAGATGACTGATGCGTTTGGCAATATAGATGACTGATGCGTGTTTGGCAATATAGATGATGCGTGCTCTATAACATAGCTGATGCGTGTTTAAGTAATATAGATGACTGATGCGTGTTTGGTAATATAGATGACTGATGCGTGTTTGGCAATATAGATGACTGATGCGTGTTTTGACTGATAATATAGATGACTGATGCGTGTTTGGCATAACATATAGATGATTGATGCGTGTTTGGCAATATAGATGACTGATGCGTGTTTAGATGACTGATGCGTAAATATATGACTGATGCGTGTTTGGTAATATAGATGACTGATGCGTTTGGTAAATATAGATGACTTGTTTGGCAATATAGATGACTGATGCGTGTTTGGCAATAGATGACTGATGCGTCTAGATGACTGATGCGTTTGGCAATATAGATGACTGATGCGTGTTTGGCAATATAGATGACTGATGCGTGTTTGGTAATATAGATGACTGATGCGTGTTTAGATAATATAGATGACTGATGCTGATGCGTTTGGTAACATATACGACTGACTGATATAATCGTGTTTATAAATGATGACTGATAGATGACTGTGCGTTTGGCAATATAGATGACTGATGCGTGTTTGGTAATATAGATGACTGATGCGTGTTTGGTAATATAGATGACTGATGCGTGTTTGGTAATATAGATGACTGATGCGTGTTTGGCAATATAGATGACTGATGACTGATGCGTGTTTGGTAAATATAGATGACTGATGCGTGTTTGGTAATATAGATGACTGATGACGTGTTTGGTAATATAGATGACTGATGCGTGTTTTGGCAACATAGATGACTGATGCGGCATGACTGATGCGTGTTTGGTAATATAGATGACTGATGCGTGTTTGGTAATATAGATGACTGATGCGTGTTTGGTAATATAGATGACTGATGCGTGTTTGGTAATATAGATGACTGATGCGTGTTTGGTAATATAGATGACTGATGCGTGTTTGGTAATATAGATGATTAATGCGTGTTTGGTAATATAGATGACTGATGCGTGTTTGGCAATATAGATGACTGATGCGTGTTTGGTAATATAGATGACTGATGCGTGTTTGGTAATATAGATGACTGATGCGTGTTTGGTAATATAGATGACTGATGCGTGTTTGGTAATATAGATGACTGATGCGTGTTTGGTATATATGAGAATGATGACTGATGCGTTTTGGCAATATAGATGACTGATGCGATGAGATGACTGATGCGTTTTGGTAATATAGATGACTGATGCGTTTGGTAATATAGATGACTGATGCGTGTTTGGCAATATAGATGACTGATGCGTGTTTGGCAATATAGATGACTGATGCGTGTTTGGTAATATAGATGACTGATGCGTGTTTATAGATGACTGATGCGTGTTTGGTAATATAGATGACTGATGCGTGTTTGGTAATATAGATGACTGATGCGTGTTTGGTAATATAGATGACTGATGCGTGTTTGGTAATATAGATGACTGATGCGTGTTTGGCAATATAGATGACTGATGCGTGTTTGGCAATATAGATGACTGATGCGTGTTTGGCAATATAGATGACTGATGCGTGTTTGGCAATATAGATGACTGATGCGTGTTTGGCAATATAGATGACTGATGCGTGTTTGGCAATATAGATGACTGATGCGTGTTTGGCAATATAGATGACTGATGCGTGTTTGGCAATATAGATGACTGATGCGTGTTTGGTAATATAGATGACTGATGCGTGTTTGGCAATATAGATGACTGATGCGTGTTTGGCAATAATATAGATGACTGATGCGTGTTTGGCAATATAGATGACTGATGCGTTTGGCAATATAGATGACTGATGCGTGTTTGGCAATATAGATGACTGATGCGTGTTTGGCAATATAGATGACTGATGACGTGCGTTGGCAATATAGATGACTGATGCGTGTTTGGCAATATAGATGACTGATGCGTGTTTGGCAATATAGATGACTGATGCGTGTTAGATGGCAATATAGATGACTGATGCGTGTTTGGCAATATAGATGACTGATGCGTTTGGCAATTTGACTGATGCGGCAATATAGATGACTGATGCGTGTTTGGCAATATAGATGACTGATGCGTGTTTGGCAATATAGATGACTGATGCGTGTTTGGCAATATAGATGACTGATGCGTGTTTACAGTAATATAGATGACTGGCGTGTTTGGCAATATAGATGACTGATGCGTGTTTGGCTGAAATATAGATGACTGATGCGTGTTTGGCAATATAGATGACTGATGCGTGTTTGGCAATATAGATGACTGATGCGTGTTTGGCAATATAGATGACTGATGCGTGTTTGGCAATATAGATGACTGATGCGTGTTTGGCAATATAGATGACTGATGCGTGTTTGGCAATATAGATGACTGATGCGTGTTTGGCAATATAGATGACTGATGCGTGTTGATGACTGATGCGTGTTTGGCAATATAGATGACTGATGCGTGTTTGGCAATATAGATGACTGATGCGTGTTTGGCAATATAGATGACTGATGCGTGTTTGGCAATATAGATGACTGATGCGTGATGATGACTGATGTGTGTTTGGCAATATAGATGACTGATGCGTGTTTGGCAATATAGATGACTGATGCGTGTTTGGCAATATAGATGACTGATGCGCAAGACATAAAGTGACTGCTGATGTCCGAGTCGTCTATCTCACAGTACCTGAATAGCATTTAATTATGTTCGCTTCCGATCAGCCCTTTCAGCAATGATAACGCCCTAAATGAAACAAGTCTAGATTTAGTCAGGTTCGTCTCATTGGGGATGCTTTTCAATTTAAAAGGACATATGTGTTTCTGTCAAAAGTATATACATTCAGAGACTAAAAAAGATTTCATTCGTTCGGTCGTTCACGCCGGTGGTGCGGCACCTATTCGCGAACAATTGGGCAGTGATTCATAAACATGTGTGTAAGGTATTGGCTAGTCTGTCTTACACTCCCTGAACTGCATTATTTTCCCTACTGCTTAGCCTTGAAAAGCAAGTCTAGATTTCTCCAAGTTCAGGGTTCTGAATCTCTGGACTCCCTGGGGCTCCTTTTCAATTCAAATGGGTATATTTAATTTGTTACAATCAAACTTCAGAGACTAAGCGTTAGACTCTGCTTTCGGCAGATATTTCTCCTCATTATGGATTTATTTCGATTCTTTATCAACAACCTCACTTTCGTCACTCATTAATCGGTTTACCCTCAGCTAACGCTTTCAACACAGATCAAGAGACAGAGATCGTCATCTTACAGTGCTCTGCAACAATCGCAGGTCCAGTATCACAGTCCATCAACACACGACCGCCAATACCCTCGTAATGACATTGTCATTATGCACCTGTTGATGGCGTGAAGGTGTGACACAGATCTGTCGATATAATTACACTATCGTGACACCGGAACAATACGGTCAGCTATGAGCACGGACAGTTGATTGGGCCTGGGTGTTACTGTATTCATCACTTAATGGAACGGGTAAATGGCTCGGACCTAACAGCTTCACCTTGACCACCTTCAGGTGTCGACGTTATCCCCTTCTTCCCAATACCCTGAGGGTCGACCCTAGCGGTAACCTGGCCGTTATAGGGACACATATACATTGGGCCTTGATCTTACAGTTCTCCTGTAGCCTGAAGCTATCATAAACTGTCAGTTGGTCCTTTAATGTTGATACTCCAGTGGTAATCCTGTCGCCTTTGCCGAGTGTTCTGCCTACAGATTGTTGGACGAGGTTGTGTTGGACCGACCACTTCATATTAATGACCCTTTTATATTACTTACCTCGCTTCTCCTCACGTACAACGTTTAACACCTTGAATAACTCAATTTATTGTCGGTTGGAATTAACTCGGGTTTATTGCATTGCTTTATTGTTATTCCTTTTCGTTTTATTGTTGGCCTTCATGGCGGAGAACACTAAACCCGCACCGACTGACCTGCTGGTCAAACAATGGACACAGGTGGCTCCAACACGAGGGGGTGTATATAGTGTTGGTTTGACATGGTACCTCAAACATATCCCTGAATGTCACTGGAGAATCTTTTTCATTGGGTGACACATGGGATACATGAGACACATGAGATACTCGCATATCTCTTCTCATTTTGTTGTCTCCAAGATCCAGTCAGCAATATGCCTATTTCATAGGATCGCCAAAGTTTTAAAGTTAGTGACGTGTATTACTTCATGGTTTCTTTACTCATTTTATAGACTAACGCTTAGTCCCTGAATACATATAATTTTGATAGTAAGAAATAAACCCATTTAAATTGAAAAGGAGCCCCAGTGAGTTGGCAGATTCCTGAACCAGGAGAAATCTAGACTTGCTTCATTTTGAGCTTTAGAAATAGCATTACAGGGAAGGCTAGGCAGTGGGGGAAATAGACTAACGCTTAGTCTCTGAATATATATAATTTTGATAGTAACAAACAAGCCCATATAAATTGAAAAGGAGCCCCAGGGAGACCAGAGATTCAGAACCTGAGTAAATCTGGACTTGCTTTATTTAGGGCTTTAGCACTGCAGAGAGGGCTTGGCAGTAGGGAAAGTAATGTGGTTCAGGGACTGTGAGACAGACTATGGGGAAAATAATGTGGTTCAGGGACCGTGACACAGACTACTCATTATACCATATTTTACACGGTGAATGTTCTTCGGAACGGCGTTATATATAGCTCGTTTCCTTATCTAAAATGTATATAATGTATAATATAATATATATTGAACTGAGGTAAAGCTGTTACTACTCTGCTCTTGTGTCGCCATCAGTACATGTACACTAGATGTAAAGAGGCAAAGGGGAGTGTGCGTAAAGGAAAACTGTTTATTCAAACATGATATAGGAGGCGTCTTCCCTTTATGATTATTGTGAGTATGTGTGTACTACTATGACTCATACTTGCTGGTCCAGTGGTTTCTAATTGCTGACATCACCAGTATACACATATAGGTTTCTGGGTGAACCTGGATACAGAGCTGCATTAGACAGAACAACAGGACAAAACATATTCTATACAGTATTCATTTAAATTGTGGGGCGGTGGGGTAGCCTAGTGGTTAAAGCGTTCGCTCGTCACGCGAAGACCTTGGCCTAGATTTTCGAAGCTCTCTTAGAGCTAAGATAGTCGTAAGTGCCATACATTAACATTAACTTACGACTATCTTAGCGCTAAGAGAGCTTCGAAAATCTAGGCCCTGTGTTCGATTCCCCGCATGGGTACAATGTGTGAAGCCCTCCGGTGTCCCCTGGTATTGCTGGAATATTGCTAACAGCGGCGTAAAGCTGAACTCACCAACTCATTGAAATTGTTCATTTATACATTTGGAGGGAAATCAGGATTATCTTATTTGTTGTAATTTTATGCAAAATCTGACCATGTACAGTGATTCTCTTCAACTTCTTCAATGCAAACAATACCATCAAATATGGCCTTGGGTCATAGAGACACCTGCAATTGTCAGAACTTGTTGGTGTACCATTTCAGTAGGTTTATGTTATAAGGGAACCAAGTAGTTGTGCTTCCTGGGAAGTGTGGGGCGGTGGGGTAGGCTAGGTGGTTAAAGTCATTAAACTTGCTCGTCACGCCGAAGACCCGGGTTCGATGCCCCACATGGGCAAGATGTGTGAAGCCCATTTCTGGTGTCCCCTGCCGTGATATTGCTGGAATATTGCTAAAATCACCGTAAACCCAACTCACTCACTCACTCTTGGGAAGTTCAATAAAAACGAGTGTCGTCCTGTCCCCTGATATCAGATATAGGTTTTGTTAATGAATGTGTTACGATAAAACATGGATTAGTATATTTTCGCTCGCATATTTCCAAATCAACAAATTTCAGAACCATGGGTTAAAATCCGGACAGTCATTAAGTCGGATGCTAACATACAATCAAGAGGCAAGTTACTATTTCTTATTTCCTTAATAAAAATCGAAGATAACTTTTCTGGCATTTACCACTATCATGCTACAAGATATCCTTACAAATTTCACGGTACGGTATTCTTCGCAATTATTGTGAAAATAACGAGATAAATTACGAGGCAATCAAACATCGGAAATTGCAATGTCTTACGCTATACGGAGTGCATGTATGTATGGGCAGAGTTATAAGTAGGTGCATTTTGATCCCCTCATTTTTAGTAAAGGGAATAGTCATATATAGGATTACAAACAAGAAACAACACATATTTTCCTTTCAGTTCCTTTGTGTAACGTGTTGTTTTAATACCATTTTACAACGAATTATGTGTAATCCACTCTGAAAATTAACTCAAGGTGTCAGTATATTTACAGATCGAGTTTATGTTCCTGGAGCCATACTTGCGAACGGAAACCATCCCAGTGTTTTAGGCGCCTGATGTCTATGTGTGGAACTTAATGGCGCGTTAATATTTCAAACCGGATTGCAGAATAAATTTAATTTTATCAGCAGTTTATACGGTGCTGACAGCATATTTTCAAAACGTGTAAGCTAAAACCTCTCACTATCGATGAGCGTGTGTGTGTGGACGCCAGTATTTCCTTATCTCCAGGGATGCAAAAGAGGTCGTTTTCACACGTCTCTGCTTTATGTGTGGACTATTTCGTATGCCAGATTTTACCAGATTCGCGTTATCGTTCATTTTGTTAATATAAACTGCAATAATAACTCGATTTGAGCTTCGGAGGAACAAAGCCGGTACTGTTCGAAGGCACTCATGGCGAAATCATGACAAGCCGCGCAGGGCAGATTGGATCTACCCAGAACCAGCAATCCTGAAAGAGGCTGTTGTTGTCACGTGACCCTTACGCTGCGCACGTTGTTGTGAGCATATCGGATATCGTCTGCTTGAATGGCATGAGGCGGAAACACGTGTAGGTCAAAGAAAATGATAACGTAAGTTAAATAAAAATATTTGCGAACCGATTTGGGAAGATTATTAGCAACGTGTATATCTCCGACCTAGATGCGAGACCACGGGAGGCACGTGGAGATCGAGATGGCAGGAAAGGCGGGATCTCGACATCTTAGACAAACAATTTGCCTTCTCACGAATGTTTTTATATATAAGAACTGCGAAAGCATTTATGGCTTCATTCATACAAGTGTGTATTCAACGCACATGGTTTAAAGATCATCGCGATGCTACTTGCATAATTTGGTGGAACAAGGAAAGTGGATGGTTTTTACATCACTTGCACGCATGATTAAAGTTTGATCGAAGTTTGATTAATAACATCCAAAGATTAACCTAAACTGTTATAATGCAGTGTACCGCGAGTATCAGTCGCTGTGTCTTGCCCCAGGAAACTAGCCATGCATAAAATCTTTGATGGGCATTTAGAAGTGGATTGCCTTAAAAAAGCAAGACGGTTTCGAAGAGTATGCTTGCTTCAAACATACGCTCCGAAACGTCGTGTTATTCACAATAAAAAGTTGAAATCCGCATCCTTTTCTTAGCCTTGCATATATCGTACAGCACTAGGCACTATGCCCGCACTGGGCAGTGTCTCACTGATTCACCATGACACTTTGACACCATCATGCAATGTCTCATTGATCGGCCATGATACCAAGATATTACTCGATATTTTCACCTTGACCAGCTTGAACAATATGTTCGCCATGATAGTGCACCATCGGTGTGTTGACCCCAACCTCACCGCCGTCCATGTGCCTTGCGTTCTCATACACTGGTCAATCTCCGGACAAGATGACCGCCAAATCTGGACGTCGTCCGCGTGTTCTCGGACACAAGATAGTCTGTGGACTCTGATCCCAACTTTGGGCAGCTCCAACGTCTTTCTGTGGTTCAGGGCCTAGAGTTTCGAAGCTCTCTGAGCGCTAAGATAGTCGTAAGTTTATGTTAATGTATGGCACTTACGACTATCTTAGCACTAAGAGAGCTTCGAAAATCTAGGCCCAGGGTTAGAATCTGACTCGCATCCATGCCGGTCAAACACCGGGCCCAGATTTTCGAAGCTCTCTTAGCGCTAAGATAGTCGTAAGTTAATGTTAATGAATGACACTTACGACTATCTTAGCGCTAAGAGAGCTTCGAAAATCTGGGCCCAGTGGTCTTTATGAAGCCACCTTGAGTAACAGCACAGAAAGACAGAGACCTCTAGAAAAGATTAGTCTTCCCCCTTGTGCGTTGGCCGGATAATATAGATCATATTGCCATGTTACAGGGGAAAGTGATCTCTTTCCCTCTGTGGATCTTCTTGAATTGTCAAAAATCAACACCCTTAAGTTCCCCTCTAGCCTCGAGGTTCCTCTACCAGCCCTATCCCCGTCTAAATACTGCACATATGCAGCCATAGACTTATGGACTCTCCTGTCACAGGAAAGATGGGATAATCAAACATTATTAGCATTTCATTACGGGTACTTCTGTCCTTTACCCTTTCAAAAGCTTTCTGTTTCATCACTAGCTAATCCAGCTTAGAGGACAGGAGCAGACGACACTCGCCCAACAATACGAGCAGACGACGCTATGCACTGAATTATGTTGTCAGGACATCTTACGATGATTGATTTTAATACGGATTAAAATTCCAAAAGGATAGGATAATCTGCTTGCAAAGTCTTGAAATGGAATGGTGTAGTGTTTCTGGACTTGGGAAAGTATGTTTACCTAGCTGACATTGGATCGCCATAACCTTTCCGGTGTACTGTGGTAAGAGATGTCATTTGTCACAGTCCCTGCAGAGCCATATTATTCCATAACTGAAATAATACAAGTCTAGATTTTCTAGACTCTTTATATCGAGTTGATTATATAAAAAATATATATTTTCCAAAAATAAGCTTTAGTCTAGGAGGCACAAGTTTTAGCTGAGAATGTGGTTGATTGAAGAAAACAGTTCAACTTCACACTATTGTCGCGGCCAGGTGTGAGCGAGTTAAGTGTAACGCAGCTTAGACATAATTTCCGTTATATCATGGTGTTTCAGCTTCATGGGGAGGAAAGGCCCAAGTGACAGATGTCTTAGACCCTTACCACTTTGGTGAAACCCAGGAACCAAGGAATGGCGCTGCCAGGGGTAGGTAAACAGCAAACCATGAATTCGGCATAAGTGAGTGAGGTGGAATGGTTTGGGTCGTATTTAGCAATACTCCAGCAGCATCACCGCAGGGAACAACAATAGATTGTGCCTGTTGTAGCCATGTGAGGAATCGAACCCAGGACTTCAGCTTGACTCCTTATCCACTATGCTATGGTTAGCAAGAGTAGACATTGTCAGGGGAGAGTATCGTATTCATTTACACCTTTCCGATGTGGCTCAACTGTCAGGGGAGAGTATCGTATTCATTTACACCTTTCCGATGTGGCTCAACTGTCAGGGGAGAGTATCGTATTCATTTACACCTTTCCGATGTGGCTCAACTGTCAGGGGAGAGTATCGTATTCATTTAAACCTTTCCGATGTGGCTCAACTGAGGTTTATATGTACACGTTAAACTGACAATGTATACAGTGTTTTGCCATCACTTCAGAGGTACCTAGTAGTCTGTGATGGCACAAATCCATGTTGAGCCGCGTCTCTAAGATGCCACCGAATTGCTGTGACTGACCTCAAGGAATGGATCCGTGAAGATCCGGGTAAGACTTGATCTTCAGTAACCTATGCTTGTCGTAAGAGACGACTAACGGGATTGGGTGGTCAGGCTGGGTTGACACATGTCATCGTATCCCAATGGAGTAGACCGATGCTAATGGTGTTGATCACTGGATTGTCTGTTCCAGACTCGATTATTTACAGACCTCCGTCAAAAAGCTGGAATATTGCTGAGTGCGGAGTAAAACTAAACTCACTCACTCACTCAAAGAATATGACGAAGTGAATCTAGATAACCACCGCAGTCACCAGTATTACAGATATATCACTGCTTCCTGTACACATTTGAGCTTGGACCACCTGGACAGCAACAAGGACCAAATACTGTTGTTCTTGTTTGTTTGTTGTTTAACGCTGCACTCAGCTCTATTACAGCAACTAATCGAGTCTGGACGACACAATCCTGTGATCAACAGCATGATCAACGATCTACGCAACTGAGATACGATGACATGTGTCAACCAAGTCAGCGAGCCTGATTCCGTTAGTCGCCACTTAGGGGAAGCATGGGTGCTGAAGACCAATTTTAACCAGAAATGACCAACTGCTGGCGTTAGTCACTGCCTCCAAATACTACCCGTATCCCGACTACAATATACGGGAGCTACCACAGACACACGTTAAATATTCCGCCAATAGGGACTAATAACTCGATTATCTTCAATTCTTCCCTGAAAGTAAAAGGGATTGGATTATATGCTGTATTTAGTTCAAGCCGAGAAGATGGTGACCAAAGTCGATACGGTGAAACATAAATACTCATGGACAGAGGTTGTGTATAGTTGAATCCAGTGTCAAAGACAAAACTGGATATATTGAACTTCTTTTAAGTTTTCGATTTGTTAATAATTTAAAGACTCCCTGATCTAGTCACAAAGACTGGGCTTAAGATGGTGTCGAGAGGTGATGATTAAGTATTTGTTTACATTGGCCTCACCTGCATAGAGAGTTGATACGGCGACTACGGAAACTGTTACATACTTCATCAGATCGGAAGAAAAGGGAACCACGCGTACAACGATCAGTCGAAGCCATGCAGTGCTAACCTGTTAATCACGTTTCACATGTGAGTGACCAGCACTGCAGGATCACCAGCGAGGCATACATCTAACCAGACACTGAAGATAGAATCAGTTCTTCTTCAACAAGCACCCTTTGTCTGAATCGAGAGTGTGACCTGAAACTGGAGAAACCTTGAGCCCCAGAGCACGGGACTGGACCACAGAACACATCTATCTTGTATTGTGTATCAAGCTATGTGCCTTGCTATGTACAATGAGGGATATCTTCAAAGTGCCGACTTTGGCCACGGCAGGCTGGTCGTCCTTACGGGATTATCTACTGAACGAGTGACTGACTGAACATAATACTCGCTGAGGACAACATCATGTAGGGGCGGGGTGTAGGGGTAGCGGACATGGGTGCTCAGCGTACATGCAGATTCTCATATATCAAATAGTACCAGATTAAGTCTTGTGTTGTTCCGCCATCTTTAGCATTTGAATATTAACAATAAATGAAGCATAAGCAGACGTATTTCATCTTTGTGTACTGTCGGGGTATTTCAAAGCCGCATCATCCATCATGGAATACGAGCTGTGGTATACACGAGTTATACCTGGGGTGTATACAGATAAGACCATGGACCACAGTCGTTTGTGTTGAATATAACAGGGGAAAGGTTCAGACGCTCAGACATAAACCCTGGCATCAGAATTCACAATAGAAATAAATCTTTATTAAGTCAAGGTTGACCATTATAAGTTTTATGGCACACAACTAAGTTTTAGTGATATACAATGTTATCGGAACATTTCCAGCTTCGCATTTTCCCAGCTGAGTTCCTCCACCCCGTTCCTGGAGTGATCTGTGAGAGAAGACTGAGAGAAGACCGTGTTTGTATATTAATGTAGTTAATCTTGTAGGAGACGAGTTTCACTATCTTTGTGTCAAGATCTTCTCCGACAACGATTACTTTATATTCCAAAGTATTATTTAATGTGGCTGAATATGCATAAATTACGTAACGCATTATCACCTAAAGATATATCCAGTTTGAAACATCTAGAATGAGGACAATTTTTTATGGATATACAACTTCTTTATTATGGAGGCGACGTTTCGGCATAGATTCTTACGTCATTGTCAAGCAAGTGAACATCTGTCCACATATATTGCCCATTTGAATACATTAGAAGCGTCTAAAGCAGTTGGGTAGCCTCGTTGTCATGTTGACCTGTACTGAATGCATATTATATGTTATATGTGTAATCATGTGACCAGCCATGTGACTTTGTAGTGACAGGGGTCGGTACCTTCAGTCTTGTTCAGTGTACTACGGTCGGTGGAGAATATACTGAACTGAACTGCAGCAGTTGGTTATCGTGCTCATTAACAACATTAACTACTGCTAATTACTCGTGTTACCCGACTGTGTACATTATCAGACATAGTCTGGGGACATAACTGCAGGGTTCCCATCGACTGACTGGGTGCACGACCCGGTGACGACACCGCAGTGTCGTAAGGTTATCTACTGCACTTACTCAATCGGTAAGATCCCAGCCCAAGTCTCGCCGATTACTTTCGTATCGCTGACAAGGCGACAACTGACTATTACGTAAACGTATTTTGTCTTTGTGAAATCTGTTCCCCTGATTTCACTGGTATGATATTTCCCCGCGCTTTGCGTCTCTTTACAGTTAATATGGGAGCAGGTTTTTTGTCGAGGATAAGCCAGTCCAGGCTTCCGTGAACCTGTTGCATACACGCGCAAAATGTGACATAAAGGATGTACGCCATGCTTACCAATCCGAGGAAGTTATAAAATATCAACATACTTTAAGTTTAAATTTAATGGGATTGAGTGTGTTTGGGAGTGTGTGGACTAAAGTTTATATGCTTGGCTATTATATTGTGCCTTTCTACATATATTTAGCAGGGACATAGCTATCATTATAACAAAAAGCCCGGGCTTACACATGATTTTTGGTAAAAAGGTTGGACAAGCCCTCATACTATGTAACTATGAAGCTTGGCAACCTATCGGGCTTACACGAAGAAACTGGCTTGCTACGCGCCTGTTTAGGTATCCTCGACCTTAACCCTCACACACGTGGACATGTAAATGTGCTTGAGCCAAAAAAATGTATTTGTACTTAAAGGTTCAAAGAAATATTGCTAGAAATCTAATAGTCATTTGGGGTATTTATAAAGCTATTTAGTATTCACAGTCCAAAGATAAAGGGAGAGTGGCCATTAAAAATCTGTAATCGGAAGTTTAATCACTAGTATAATATCTATTTGAAATGCGCAGCGTCTTAGAACCCCGATAGTTTATATATTATGAAATGTCTGTGAGCAGTAGAGAACGGACTCAATCAGCAGTCACAATTTAAATGGATGTCTATGTTTATGTCTTCGTATATTGTAAGAAAAGTCCACCTGGTGATAAATGGAACAAGCACGGGAACAAGACATCCCCGAGAAGATATCGTTTGATCTCACTCATCGTATACCTCCTACTGGGACGGTGGGGTAGCCTAGTGGTTAAAGCGTCCGCTCGTCACACTAAAGACCCGGGTTCGATTCCCCACATGAGCACAATATGCGAAGCCCATTTCTGGTGTCCCCCGCCGTGATATTGCTGAAATATTGCTAAAAGCGGCGTAAATCCCAACTCACTCACTCACTATATCTCCTACTAAAGCCTGATGATGATGATAAATGTCATCATGACATTGTAGTTGTTTGGTGCTCATACTGTCGACCACTGGGTTTCTTGTTCCAGGTTCCACAACACGTCCTTGTAGTATAGCTTTGACTGTCGCCTTCATCTGAAGCAAGTGCGTTCCCTATAACGGTTAATGCATCACGTTCCACACAGGCTGGTGACACGGAGAATAAACTTTCAAAACAGAGACGGGGTTGATCTTTTCCCTAATAACCTTTTTGTTTATTTCTTTGCGTAAACAAACCGAGGACCAGCACGATGCAGATGTGATCAGATACATGCGTCGCCCTCCCCTCACGTATGTTGCTAATTTCTACTTTAACCACAGAGGTTTATATTACACCCAAAATAAGACTTTGAAGTTGTCTACAAATCCCATACGCCCATGTCCTACTTTTCTACAGACGCCCAGTAAGACCATAAAAACAGTATACATCCATTAAATGCCCTGGCGCTGAAACAAGAACCATGTATTGTGAAATACTACCTATTACGTAAATATCAGACTGGATCTAACGCAGAACGAACACACATGCATATCTAGTCGTGTGTCTTAGATATACACAGATGTGGAAATGGGAACACCACTTCAGATGACGTGACCTTCATGTGTCTAGAGTGAGTGAGTTTAGTTTTACGCCGCTCTCAACAATATTCCAGCTATATGGTCTGTAAATAATCGATTCTGGAACAGACAATCCAGTGATCAACGGCATGAGCATCGATCCACACAAATGGGATACGATGACATGTGTCAACCAAGTCAGCGAGCCTGACCGCCCGATCCCGTTAGTCGCCTCTTTCGACAACCATGGGTTACTGAAGACCAATTCTAACGTGGAGCTTCACGGGTTTCAAGTGTCTAGACCCTCTACATGGTTGTTAATTACAGCCAGGTGTGTGTATGTGAGTATTGTTGCCAAAACTTCGTTCTGATGTGTTAATTATCTGAAGTTTTGCTTGAAAAGGGGTTGGTGGTCGTGTGTGTGTACGTGTTGACAGGGATGACCTCTTCAACCCCTACCCTGTGTGGACAATCAAGCATAACATGTACGTGCTAAGCGCGTGTCCGGGACAGACGGTCATAGGTCCGAATGTATGTACATTGTATACATTTCCACCTGCCCATTGTGATGTCACTGTCTGGACACGGGGAAGTGACCCCTCAGGTGACCGTCACGTGTGGCGGCAGGGTGGTCCTGTCATGGCACACAGGAGACAGAGGGTATCACACTGACACGTGTTTCAAAGGGTATTCAACCAGTTTGGACTAGTTACATTCCAGGACAATGCAGGTACTGGGCTATGCTTCATCAGTAAATTAAATGTCGTGCAAAATAAGGATCATTTTTGATGTGGGAGCGCCATCCGGGATGCTGCCATTGACGGCAACCCACTTACACCAGCTAATACAGCCACGGATAGAACCTTCCGCTTGTATCTTGGTCTAACGATATTTCGACGAATTCCATCTAAAAAGGCCGCCATCTAATAATTTAAAAAATCCTGTTACATGTCTGGGCCAAACATTTTGTTACAATGAGTGAGATACCTTCATTTTACACCTCTTTGACTAATATTCAAGCTACATCACCTTGCTTCCTTGAGTGACATTAAGAAGCCGGTATGATGAACATGGGGGTGGATTCTTTGGGTATAGCATGTTACAATATGTGTTGTTACTGTTTGTTTGTTTAACGCCGCACACTGTACCCACGTGGGGAATCAAACCCGGGCCTTCGGCGAGATGAGCGAAACCTTAAACCACTAGGCTACCCCCACAGTACTCCTGGTAATTATTCAAAATCATTTGGCCCTTGTTTGAAAAAAAGTAATTATCAAATGACTTGAACAGAATAATAAATCGGAAGTTAAAAAAACGTTTGACCAAATTTACTAGCTGCATTCTCAACATATCATATCTTAACTCTGACCGCCGTGTCAATTTTGTATCAAGTGTTTGGGGGGTCTTTTTCACACACATTCTTGTACACCCAGAAACACCCAAGGGTGAACGCAAACGAATATAAAAACTTCAAAACAGAACAACCTTTGAAACATTGATGATAAATACTACTTTAGTCTTTATCGCAGTGATACTTTGTCTGGCACAGAAATTAATTTAATGTGTAATACATGTATTTCATTTCCTTTCATGGCCTGGTTGTGAAGCCCGTTTCTGGTGTCCCCCCGCTGTGATATTGCTGGAATATTGCTAACAGCGGCGTGAAACCATACTCACTCACCCATGGCCTGGTACGCGCCAAGAACATTGTCTGTTCCAGTATTTTTGCTTCAAATATAGGAATGAATTATTCAGCTGTTCGTCACCTTGCAATGTACCACTTCCGTCATTGCGGACTCGTGAAGGTCCGAGTTAGAATTGATCTTCAGTAACCCATGCTTGTCGTAAGAGGCTACTAACGGGATCGGGTGGTCAGGCTCACTGACTGGGTTGACGCATGTTATCGTATCCCATTTGCGTCGATCGATGTTCATGTTGTTGATCCCTGGAGAATCTGGTCCAGACTCGATTATTTACAGCCCGCCGCCATGTAGCTGGAATATTGCCGAGAGCGGCGTAAAACTAAACTCACTCACTCACTCACTCCGCCATTACATGGTAAAAGTTGCATTTCCTTCTTGAAACTTTCTAATTCCCTTCACCGTTAGATACCCCCCTTAAATGGAACATGGAAGGTCAGAACTCTATTTAATTTCTCCATAAGCTGTTTGAACATATTCGTCCGTTATACCGTTATACCTTACCCCGTTATACGACGCCGCCACAGTCTCCTATTTCCTACAATAACAGTGTAAAATCCACCACGCCCTAATCCGCCAGTATTGTTGTCACAACAACCACTCCTGGCTCCCTCTACTGACAGATCCGTCTGAGACACTGATAACAATCAACAGTCACCCAGGACCACTGGAGGCATCCGTCTCTCAATACCGCCACTGATTCCATCGTTTGTCCACGCACACGGCGACACACTACACCATGGGCGTGTGAGGCGGGAAGGTTCGAATCTCTGTATAAACGTCTCTGTTACACATGTCACTCTATCTCCACTAACAGATGAAAGATTGGTGATACAGTCTAGAGGGATAGCCTCCTGTCAGGATATAGCACTCGCACATCTGTGTGATGATTAGCCGAAGGAAATACACTTGCGCTGGGTTACCCCAGGCACTTCTCTTACAAATAAATAAGCAGTGAGTACAAAGCTCAGATTGTCCTGAAAAGAGTGAGTGTTTTCGTAGGCCGCAGTTAGCAATATTCGCGCTCTATCACGGCAGACTGGTTTTGACAAACCAGTGGTTCATACCATGAGCAACGACCCCAAACACGTTACAATGATACGCGAGACTGGATCACTCCTTGTGCCCACATCCACATGGGGAGTGGATAACCTGGACTTGCTCATACCCAGATCCACACAGACAGACAGGCATTGGATAGTCTGTACCTATTCTTGCTCAGACCCAGATCCACACGGAGAGTCGGGCATTGGATAGTCTGTACCTATTCTTGCTCAGACCCAGATCCACACGGAGAGTCGGGCATTGGATAGTCTGTACCTATTCTTGCTCAGACCCAGATCCACACGGAGAGTCAGGCATTGGATAGTCTGGACCTATTCTTGCTCAGACCCAGATCAACACAGACAGACAGGATTGGATAGTCTGGACTTATTCTTGCTCAGACCCAGATCCACACGGAGAGTCGGGCATTGGATAATCTGGACCTATTCTTGCTCAGACCCAGATCCACACGGGGAGTCGGGCATTGGATAGTCTGGACCTATTCTTGCTCAGACCCAGATCCACATGGAGAGTCAGGCATTGGATAGTCTGGACCTATTCTTGCTCAGACCCAGATCCACACGGGGAGTCGGGCATTGGATAGTCTGGACCTATTCTTGCTCAGACCCAGATCCACACAGACAGACAGGCATTGGATAGTCTGAACCTATTCTTGCTCATACCCAGATCCACACAGACAGACAGGCATTGGATAGTCTGGACCTATTCTTGCTCATACCCAGATCCACACAGACAGACAGGATTGGATAGTCTGGACTTATTCTTGCTCATACCCAGATCCACACGGAGAGTCAGGCATTGGATAGTCTGGACCTATTCTTGCTCAGACCCAGATCCACACAGACAGACAGGCATTGGATAGTCTGGACCTATTCTTGCTCAAACCCAGATCCACACGGAGAGTCAGGCATTGGATAGTCTGGACCTATTCTTGCCCACATCCACACAGGAATTAAGATAAGAGTGGTAAACCCGGGATTTGCTCTTGCCCAGGTACCCGCTGGATCCCAAGACAGACATGAATGAAGTACGTGACAACCAACAATCTGGACAGTCATAGCACCAAACGTGACCGAGCATACCTCTATAACAAAACACGATACAGATGAGGAGAGACAGAGTATTGTATGGCACCCAGCACGCCACAGCGTAAACAACAGATTTCATCTTGGATACTAAAGGAGTGTCTCCCTGAAAATGTGTATCATAGAAGTCTTGGAACTATGGCCATGATTAATGTTTCTGTATAATGTATCCTTCTGGTGCTTTAACGTGTATTTGATAGGGTATGGTGTGGGGTGCCAGGTGTGTAATCTATGATCTACGGCCTGTATGGCTGAAGTGTAACAGCTCAATGTTGTGCGGGCCTCTCTGTGACAGCTTCACATCAATACGCCATCACGGCTAGCTACTATCGCTTGTGGATGTCTGAAAGGTGAAACACACCTGGTGGGTGTTCCGTGGGACGGGTGACAGTCACGTCAGACGTCACGTTATGAATGAAGATGTCACCCAGCCACCCACCCTCACGTGGAGTTCCAACAGGATTACCTGTGAATACATACTGGTTTATGCTATAATATACTCTAGTTAATAATGGCGCATACATGTGTAAATGTATGTACATGTATACAGGTGTGGATGCGATTATAATGTTTGTCACTGTGTGTGTATGTTTGTGCGCACGTGCGTTTCGGTGTATGTGTGTGTGAGATATGTTTTTAATACAAACGTAACTGCATCAACCTTGTAAATATATGTGCGCACAAGAGTTAAAGTTTGTATTTACAAAGTTAAAAACACTGTTTATTTATGTGAATATATAAGTGTAAATGTTTAATACAAAAGTATATGTGCCAACTTTACCGACATATGTGTATACAAATGTAAATATGTCAACCTTTTAATTTTTTGAGTATACAAGTGCAGTTGTGTTAACCTTGGTTATAGATCTGTATACACAGGATGTGATAGACTAACACTTAGTCTCTGAATATATATAATTTTGATAGTATTAAATAAACCCATTTAAATTGAAAATGAGCCCCAGGGAGACCAGAGATTCAGAGGAAATCTATACTTGCTTCATTTAGGGCTTTAGCATTACAGGAAGGGCTAGGCAATAGGGAAAATAAAGTGGTTCAGGGACTGTGAGACAAACCTATTAATGTGATGTTGTGTGGCGAGTCCTTAAATTAGTCTGTCTCACAGTCGTTGAACCGCACTATTTTCCTCCCCGCCCAGCCCTCTGTGCGATGCTAAAGCACTAAATGAAGCAAGTCTAGATTTCCTGAGGTTCAGGAACTCCGACCTCACTGGGGCTCCTTTTCAAATGAAAAAAAAGTATTTCAAAAGTATGTAAATTCAGAGACTATGCGTTAGTCTAGAGAGTCCTAAGCGACCAGTTCCACACGGAGGACATACATCTTGAAGGCAGTCGTAGATGCCACGCGCCGTCTGAAGAGGGGATGAGGCCACTTGACACTCACGTGCTGCAGGGGTCAGCGCGGACGCAGGATGCCTGGCACTGGGCACCGGAACTGGATGTAAAGCACATGGGAAATATGAAGGGGGCTAAAGATATCAAGTTGTTTAATTACAAACATGCACAGTTCATTCTTTCTTATATCAGGATTTAGTTTGTGAAATGTGATATGTCTGTTTGGAACTTTAATGTTGAAGATAAAATGCATGGGAAAACATGCACATAAACATTGAATGCTCCAGTTAAACAGCGCTTTACCTATAATCAAATATGGAGATGTAGATGGTCTTGTGTAATGAGTGAGGGGCATTCAGTTGCAAGGAAGTAGAACTTCGATTTCTTTATGAAAAATAAAACGATCTACTTTAATCTGTGACCATATGATCTACGATAACACTGTGCCGTACACGACCTACAACTACATGTTCTACGATTACACTGTCTACCACTACACGAATTACGATTATACTGCCTCATACCTGATCTACGAATACACTGCCTCATATCTGATCTACGAATACACTGCTTCATACCTGATCTACGAATACACTGCTTCATTCATATCTACGAATACACTGCTTCATTCATATCTACGATCACACAACCTTTGACCATGCTCAATCTACGACTACATGGTCTATGGTAAAATAATCTACAAATACAATAAAGGTTACATTATATAGGATTACAATTTCTACGAGTACAGGAAATGGGATTAAACTATCTACCACTACACGAATTATGATTATACGTCCTCATACCTGATCTACGAATACCTGGTCAACCTTTGACCATGCTGTACCTACGACCATGTCATCTACGATCTACATGATCACTAGTTACAGTATCCACAAATACATTATACAGGATTACAATTTCTACGAGTACAGAATCCGGGATTACACTATCTACGTCATGACACACCACTGATCAATCTACGACACTACATGGTCTGCGAGAGTACGTGCTCCACGAGCATCATGAAAAACGTATATAAACTGAATTACATTTATACAATTAATGGCATAATAATAATTCTTACCATAAAGTATGAAATATGACAAAATCATTATATAATAGAATACATAGGGGTTCGTTATTTCAACAAGTCTTCTGTATCCTGCCAATGATAAGAGACATAATTCTTCCCCCGACACCTGTGATGTATGTGGAAATTGTTGACAAGTTCGGTGGTCTGTATCCTGGCTTGATGAAAACATTACCGGCCAGCAACAGTCTGGGAATGGAGGCACTAGACGAGTCCATTGCTGTAGAGGGGTCTCCCACTCCTCCAGATGGGAGCTGGGAGGACGGTGCCGCATCAACACGTGGCTGATGGGTGCAGGGCGGGGATGCTGGGACACACACGGATAAAGCGTCTGGGAGTCGGGTCTGCCGAACTCAGGACTCAGGACACATAACGTACAGACACTATAGATACCGTTCACTACCGACTGGCAGTGGTCACAGATCATCAGCACCAGCATATTCGACATTGAACAGTGTCATGAGATTTTTTAACACAGAGTTGCGAAACATGCATACATGGATGTTAAGATGACCGTGTACCCATTTACATAGTCACCCTGTAGTGCGCCAGTACCTTGTAACATGACAATCACAGATCTTAGAGTGATGGCGGCCTGTCGTCTGTGTTACATTGGGAACGATATTCGCTGACCGGAGGATAATGATGCACGTGCAATGTGGACAGTGGCCATGCACGTGCATGCTTGTGCTGGTGGTCATCTGGGCAGGAAGTGACGTCATGGGAACGGCCTGTCAACAGTGCGACTGCATGGTCAAGTAAGTTCAGCATTATATTATTTAGATATGCTCCACACAAACCACTTAGAACAAAGACCATATTGCATGTGCATAAGTTGCATTTGCCAGTTGTAACCTGGTTTGATCATATCATATGTTCAAGATATGGTCAGAATCGTAAAACTGAGTCTGTTTTAGCAGATATTTCGTACTAATATGGAAAGGATTTTGTCATTCTTTTTTTATTATTATTCACGATGCAAATGTCCCATACAGAGATTGTGAAACTCGTGGCATGGTTCTGTGCAGGGTCAATCTTAATGTCGTATCTGATCGACGACAAGAAACATGCAACCAGACGCAACGTGCCAGGTCGTCTATTATACCAGAGACGCGACCTTGACACTGACATAAGGCAAAAACAAATTTTGATGTGGAAATGATCCAACTTAAATCCAGCCATGTTGCATTGATTATAATTATGGAATTCAGGTATAATCAGAGTATTACATATACGACTGTAGTATTCTTATCCCGATCACTTCTATCCCATTTGTTGCCTCAAGTCCTCATCCTCCCAGCAACATCCCTTGTTGACGTTGTGGGTTCCAGACCTGTGTCTCACGTCTCTGTTGCCACGGCCTGGTACTCGGCCTCACGTCCCCATTGGAGGAACAGGGACGTGATTTTCACAGACTCTCTGGTGGTGGGAGAGTATAGATTGCGGTGCAAGCAGCACGCTGCACTTACTAAAAACATCGTTTTTTTATGTATGACGAGAAGGCAATGAGCTCAATGTGTTGTGAGAGCCAGCTCGGTCTTGGGAACCTGATCTTCCAAAATGACGGGGATTCAGACACTGTTATTGTCGCTAGGTGCAGATTTAGGAGAATTGTGCCAGTGGGCCGTTATGTTTTATAGAGGCATCACAGACGGCTGGAAGCTTGTAGGAGAGGATGTTTTATGCAGCGGCACTCTCTCGCAGACGGCATAATGGAATCTGATGGCATATGTTCTCACTTAGACCATTCTTGCCTACTCTCCCAATTGTATTGACTCATTCAAGAAGAGCGTCAGGGTTTTTTTAAAGTCAAAAAGTAATCGCATCGTCAATTTCTCCGTCTATGAGCGATTGTAAAACCAGTTATGAGAGTAAAAAATGTCATAATTTTGTATAGATATGTATATAGATATATATTTATAGATCATGTTTGTTCCGTATTTATCAGGGATCCTGAAAACAATCATGGCGGAATTACCAACATTGTAGCTGCATGTGAAGAGGGCAAGGTCACGTGGTTTACAACCAACGGAGCTCTTCGGATCACCGTGAACCCAACGAAGTCAGGGCTATTCCGGATCTGCTTTCGTGTTGAAAGTGATGCCTATAAGACTGTTGTGTCTCAGGAGATCCTGGCAACCAAACTGCAAAATTACAGGCTGAAAACGACGACACAGGACATTAAGTTATCTCCCCTCCTTACCACCAGTGGCCTCAGCAAGGTGAACTGTATTTCCGGTTCCGGTCCTACGCGATTATATGTAGAGACTGAGAGTGATGATGAGGTTTTGACAGTGGCAAAGGTCAAGGTTGAATACGACGTTGAGAAAATCGGAGCTGGGTCAAGTCAAAGTCCATATGAAGGTGAGTGTTACACGAAAACGTACTCATTTGCTAAACCCTATCATACAGAATCTTCTTTTATCTTCTTTGAATGGTAGCACTAATGGCTCTGGTGTTTAATTTCCTGTGCATGGATGCGCATCTTGGCTGATCTTAGTGGTTGGTTCGAATCCCAGGTGACCTTTGGTTTTCCAACAACACTAAGCTAACTCCCGTGAGTTTAACCAAAGTTTTAGAGGTCGTGATATACTAGTAACTGCAAAACTGTTTTTAACTAAGGCTCGAATGCTCTTCCTTATGGCAAGGCAGTTGGGAACCCGAATCTCAAGGATTGCAGGTGCAGTTCAAGGATACAGGGTTAATTTAATAGCAGTTCAATATTTAACAAGCAATTTCTCTTAAAACATGCGCAAGCAGACTCGCGGTAGTCGTGACAAAGATTCGGATCTACATACATATACAGGTAAATGTACACACGAGAGTTCACGAGAGTGCTGCCTTTGTGCACAACTCGGTCTATACAAGGCCAGACAATTACGCTATATGCTTACCTGTAGACTCAGTTGTGACACACAGACGCCGGGCGATACCTGCCACGTCTCTGTGTACAGGAAGAAGTGGCTGCACGTGCAGGAGACCATGTGTCTCGCCGTCAAACAATAGGCCTGTCCCAGTGAGGTCGCTGGAGTCATTCGCCATGGCAGCGATTTCACTCTGGCCTATTCAGTTTCAACTGTATAGTGATTTCATTAAGTCTTTTCAAGCAGTGTTCGATCACTGAGTTGATCCCTTGATGAAGTGAAAGTTGTCCCCACTTTACAGAGCATGGTTCAGTGGGTAGTTGCGCAATAAGGTTTGTTGGTACAGTGCAGCTGACACTCTCTGCCAAACACACTCCCTAACTCTAGTCAAACACTGCGTGCTACCCTGTTCATGTTTATGTCTGTAAAGACTTTGATTAGTGTCTTGCACGTGAGATCTAGACAAACTGATGTTATACTATGCAAACAAATTAAAGTCATGTCTTACAAACAAATATACGTCATATCATACAAACAGTTATTGCTGCTAAAAGATATACCGTGCATACAGATACTGTCGTTGTACCGTACCTACACACAATCCTGTTACACCCTACCTACAGATTCTGTCGTTGTACCGTGCCTACACACATTCCAGTTACACCCTGCCTACAGATACTGTCGTTGTACCGTACCTACACCCATTCCAGTTACACCCTGCCTACAGATTCTGTCGTTGTACCGTGCCTACACACATTCCAGTTACACCCTGCCTACAGATACTGTCGTTTGTACCGTACCTACACCCAATCCTGTTACACCCTACCTACAGATTCTGTCGTTGTACCGTGCCTACACACATTCATATTACACCCTGCCTACAGATACTGTCGTTGTACCGTACCAACACCCATTCCAGTTACACCCTACCTACAGATTCTGTCGTTGTACCGTACCTACACACATTCCAGTTACACCCTGCCTACAGATACTGTCGTTGTACCGTACCTACACCCAATCCTGTTACACCCTACCTACAGATTCTGTCGTTGTACCGTACCTACACACATTCATGTTACACCCTGCCTACAGATACTGTCGTTGTACCGTTACCTACACCATACACGCAATCCTGCTACACCCTGCCTACAGATTACTGTCGTTGTACCGTACCTACACACAATCCTGTTACACCCGGCCTACAGATAGTGTCGTTGTACCGTACCTACACACAATCCTGTTACACCCTGCCTACAGATACTGTCGTTGTACCGTACCTACACACAATCCTGTTACACCCTGCCTACAGATACTGTCGTTGTACCGTACCTACACACAATCCTGTTACACCCTGCCTACAGATACTGTCGTTGTACCGTACCTACACACAATCCTGTTACACCCTGCCTACAGATACTGTCCGTACCTACACGACAATCCTTTTACATACCTGTACACCCTGCCCACACAGATACTGTCGTTGTACCGTACCTACACACAATCCTGTTACACCCTGCCTACAGATACTGCCGTTGTACCTGTTACACACAATCCTGTTACACCCTGCCTACAGATACTGTCGTTGTACCGTGCCTACACACAATCCTGTTACACCCTGCCTACAGATACTGTCGTTGTACCGTACCTACACACAATCCTGTTACACCCTGCCTACAGATACTGTCGTTGTACCGTACCTACACACATTCCTGTTACACTCTGCCTACAGATACTGTCGTTGTACCGTACCTACACACAATCCTGTTACACCCTGCCTACAGATACTGTTGTTGTACCGTACCTACACACAATCCTTTTACACCCTGCCTACAGATACTGTCGTTGTACCGTACCTACACACATCCTGTTACACCCTGCCTACAGATACTGTCGTTGTACCGTACCTACACACAATCCTATTACACCCTGCCTACAGATACTCACGTTGTACCGTACCTACACACAATCCTGTTACACCCTGCCTACAGATACTGTCGTCGTTGTACCGTTACACACACATGTTACACCCTGCCATACAGATACTGGGGTCGTTGTACCGTACCTTACACACAATCATGTTACACCCCTGCCTACAGATACTGTCGTTGTACCGTACCTACACACACATACTTATGTTACACCTGCCTACAGATACTGTCGTTGCACCGTACCCGTACTCCATTACACACATTCATGTTACGCTGTTGCCTACCTAGATACTGCCTACGTTGCTGTACACCGTACCTACACACGAATCCTGTTACACCCTGCCTACAGATACTGTCGTTGTACCGTACCTACACACAACTCTGTTACACCCTGCCTACATATACTGTCGTTGTACCGTACCTACACACAATCCCTGTTACACACACCTACTGCCTACACAGATATGCCATTGTCCGCACTAAGACACATTCATGTTAGATATTGATACTGTTGTACCGTACCTACACTTTATTCCTGTTACACCCTACCTACAGATACCTGCCGTACCATTACCACCACACAGTATTACATCCCCTGCCTACAGATATTGCCAGTTGTGCGGCGTAAACACCAAGCATGTTTACACCCTTGCCTACAGATACTGGCGTTGTACTCCTACACACGAAAGTCCTGTCACACCCTGCCAGCAGATACTGCGTCGTTGTACCGTACCTACACCCAATCCCTGTTACACCCTGCCTACAGATACTTGCTGTTGGCACCATACCTACACACATTTATGTTACACTCGCCTACTCGTTGTAGCTGTACCTATACGCAATCCTGCCTACATTCGTTCTGCCTGGATACTGTTGTTGTACCGTGCCACCGCACAATCCTGTTACCCTGCTTATAGATACTGCCGTCGTCACCGTAGCTATACTATACTTCAGCTATACTTCCTACGATGCCGCTATTACCATACGTAACTAATTGAAGCTGCACTGTCATATTTACATAGCCCATAAGATGATATATACAGGGTGTATGTATGTTTTCCACTCAGTGTGTCGGCTCGTGCACGGAGCCAGGAGCTGCGCCAGGTCTGTCTGCTCCAGCCACTTCTGGTGTTCGCCGCTAGGCTCGAACCTTTCTCCGTCATCATGTAAACCCAGTCAGGGGTGTAAGTGACAGCTCTATAACATTGCTAACCCTGCACCTTCGGCAGGACTCAGATCGACACTGTAAACAGTCCTGGCGGACTACAACGTAAAGTGGCGGCGCAATTGACAGTCACTACTTGATCACTAATAATTACTTATGCATAATGTTAACGCTCCTTTGCACATTTTGGTTGTATATAAGACTGACGTGTGACACGAAGATTATAAAGGCGTGGAAATGCTAGACACATCAGGGCGAGACAACAGCTTTGACGTTAAAGAGTGAGTGAATGGGTGGGTGTGTGTGAGTCCTGGTTTTACGTCAGCTTTTTACAATATTCCAACAATATCTCTGTGGGGACACCAGAAATGGGCTTCACACATTGTAACCATCGTGACGGGCGACCACTTTAACCACTAGGCCACCCAAGCGCCCCTGTGATGTTAAAGGGTGTTCTATGAAGGAGAAAGTGACATCGACATTGCTCGTAGGATTGAATGGTGGTGGGATGTGGATTCAAGTCACTGGCGAGTATTACCGGATCTGGTAGAGGAACGTACGAGTATGGATTCAGGCGACTGGCGTTATCATAATTGCATGTATCAGTTTATTGCATGAAGGCCAGAGGGCCCATATACAGAATAAATATGTATGATATATGTTATAACGCATATACAACATGCGACGTACACACACGTTACATTGAATCTCTTCTCAATATAAGAAGCGCGTGATAAAATAAATAGGAGCTACCTTATATTGTAATAGGGATGCTTTACATGAAGTATTGAATACAGTTTTGTAGCATTAATATTTGATTGTAGCCATTGCGGAAAATACAGTTGCCTTAAATCATTATATGCAGGACAAAGAAATAGAAGTGTAATTCATTCTCTACAGTATTACAAAATGGACAGAACCTTTGTGATTTTATAATAGATGAATATCTTCCTTGATTGATATATAAATCATTTAGGCCAAGTCTCAGGCGCATGAAAACACTACGAAGCTTTTTACTACGTAAGTTGTATAGATACGACTCAGGTTCAAGTAAAGATTTAAACTCACGATAGCAATCATATCTTGAACTTTCATATAAAGATGAATGCCAGTCTTGTTTAAAGATATCAATAGCCCTGGTACGAAAAGAGTTTGATAAATGCATTAACGTCGCCCAGGGGTTTGGGATAGCCAAACAAATCCAAAGCCGTATCTAAACAAAAGAATACGAATACAGGTTGCCCAAGTATTTTTACCAATATTATCAAGATGGACAATCATATTGTAGGTTTTTCAGACAGACGATGTTCTGGCATATTTATTACTTTACACCAGTACTTTAAACAGCGAGGTAGAGAAATTATGTACAAAGGAAATCTCCCACATTCACCGTACACCATATTATTAGGGGTAGACATCCCAACATTTAAAAACCTTTTACATGCAAGAAGGTGAACCTTTTCAATGGCATAAAATTCCTTATTGCCCAAAATTTCAGACCCATAAAGAAGAATAGGCTGTACTTGGGAATCAAACAATTTGAAAATATATTGGGACCAACAACCCCAACTTTGGTATAACAGAGAGCAATTGAAGTAGGGCCCTTTTCCCTCTAATTGCCAAATTAATAATGGATTTGTTCAGATTTAGTGTATGTGTAAACAGTATCCCTAGATATTTATATTCGTTAACAACAGTCATACGCTCACATTTAAAAGTACCACTTTTCTGTAGCTGCCGTTGGGCCACCCTTACGAAAACAACAATTTTGGTCTTTTCAAGATTAACATCAAGTCGCCAGTTATCTGAATAAGATGAAAGTGTATCAATTTGTCTCCTGAAGGCCAATAACAGTACTTGACATAAGGATCACATCGTCGGCAAAAGTAAAATAAAAGTTCAACAAGATCAGGAAATAATTGGATGCTATGTCTGCCAGGATTGTATAACGTCAAAATATAGTTCGTTGATAAAGAATGAGAAAAGTATGGGGCTTAGAACCTGCCAATGTCGTACACCAGTAGGACAATCAAAATAGTCACTGAAAGCATCATCACATCGAACACAAGACTTTTACATTTGAATACATTGACCTGATATCAAACATTTTCCCTTTAAGACCCCTATTTCTAAGACATTTTCCACATTTTATCTCTGTCAACAGAATCAAAAGCCTTTCTAAAATCAACAAAGGCTACATACAATTTTCTTTTACTAAAAGCTAAACATCGCTCAATTACTGAGTATACAGTAAAATATGATCAAAGGTTGAGTATTCCTTTCTAAATCCAGCTTGTGAATCTGGGATCAAGTCCCTCATATTTGACCACTGTGTTAGCCTATTATTGTTGATAATAGATACAAATGTTTTACCAACAACACTTGTCAGAGATATGCCCCGATAATTGTTAGGGTTATTTATGTTTCCATTCTTAAATAATGGAACAATTATTGATTTAGCCCATTCAGACGGAAAACATCTAGAATCAAATATCCGATTAAAGCTTTTAACTAGAAACGGCATTATCTCAGGCAAGGCAGTTTTGATCATCTCTGAAATAACACCATCCACACCACAGCAGACTTTCCAACTTTAAAGGCGAGATACAGCAAGAAAACATAGCTTATGATTAAACATATTTTAAGATTATTAACAATAAACATCGGTGTCTGTTTACAAGAAAATGGCATCTATAGTCTCTTTGCAGTGAAAAGGTACCGATGAATTCCACTTTAAACAAAAAAGTAAATCAAATAATGTGAAATTAAGATTGCGAATCCTCATAATTTTACCTTGCCAATTAAACATTTAAATTTCAACTTAGGATAAAAGCTGTTTAACAGACGATCATAGATTCAAATCGCATTATTGGTTTGTATTACAAGGGAGTAAGCGCAGTAATTGGAACAGTGAAACAAATGCACGTGCAGTACGTGATGAGCGTTTACTTAGCCCAACCCTACTCGTTCTCGGTGTTTCATTTAATGTGCATACCCCCTTGTAATACAAACCAATAATAGCGATTTGAAACTGATCGTTTGTTAGACAACGTTTATCCTAAGTTGAATAAAATTCTGAGATTTAAATGTTCAATTGGCATGGTAAA
Source organism: Haliotis rubra (assembly GCF_003918875.1). NCBI lineage: Eukaryota > Metazoa > Mollusca > Gastropoda > Lepetellida > Haliotidae > Haliotis > Haliotis rubra. The sequence continues at coordinate 1,830,656 of NW_025766336.1, forward strand.
ATCATGAGGATTCACACTTCTAATTTCACTTTATCTGATTTACGTATTTGTTTAAAGTGCAATTCATCGGTACGTTTTCACTGCAAACAGACTATAATTACCACCCGCCGCGCGAAGCGGGGGATATAGGCTCCAGTCCGTCCGTCCGCCCGTACGTACGAATTGGAATATCTTAAGAACTGTTCTCTAGATTCTATTCATATTTGGTACCTAGGTTCATCACCGTATAAGATAGGTCCAAGTCAGGTTTGGTGACCTTGACCTTCATTTCAAGGTCACAAGGGGACTTTAACGTTTTACCTGCATGTTAAGTTATCTCAAGAACCGTTCACTGGATTTTCTTCATTTTCAATGCCAAGGCGCAGGGCCCAGTCGATTTTGGTGACCTTCGCATAATTGTCAAGGTCATTGGGACACTTTGAAGATTTCAGCATGTAAACCTGCATGTTAAGCTATCTCAAGAACCGTTCACTGGATTGTCTTCATATTTTTGGAACCAAGCTTTATCTAGGGAAGGCCCAGGGCCCAGTCAATTTTGGTGACCATCACATAATTTTCAGGGTCACGATGACACTTTGAAGATTTCAGCATGTTAACCTGAATTGTCAGCAAGATATTTCAAGAACGGTTCACTTGATTTTCTTCATATTCAATGCCAAGGCGCAGGGTCCAGTCAATTTTGGTAACCTTCACATAATTGTCAAGGTCATGGCGACACTTTGAAGATTTCAGCATATTAACCTGCATGTTATGCTTGCCAGCGGGATACCTCAAGAACCATTCACTGGATTTTCTTCATATTTGACACGAAGCTTCATATAAGGAAGGCCCAAGGCCCAGTCAATTTTGGTGACCATCACATAATTTTCAGGGTCACGATGACACTTTGAAGATTTCAGATATTTCAAGAACGGTTCACTTGATTTTCTTCATATACTTTCAAGACTTCCCTTTAATGTTTTTCAATAAGCAATTTCTTTAGTACTATTTTTGCATATCTCATACACTATGACATTCATGTCAAGGTCAAAGTCAGTCTTGAAAATATAGAGCAAGATATCAAGAGAGGTTGACTGGTCATGTTTTTGTTGACATTTAACTTAAACTTTCATTACTTTATAAGTTTGATTTGATAATTTGCGGCGGGGGATTATGTCACCTTAGTGACAATCCTTGTTTGAGTTATTACATAGATGTACATAACAGATACAGAAGTATCCAAGTTGGGCTGGTTTTTAGGTCTCAACAGAAACATGAGCAAAATGGTTCTTGCAACAAAACTCGAGGATTCTTTTTGACGATTTATAGGTTCCTGTAATGGGTGGTTCCGTCTATCTGACTGGATCGACCGTTTCTAGAAATGCCTACAAAGAGTGGACATAGCAGAAAGAGTCCCTCGTGTGCAGAAACGTCAACAACAATCTTCTGTGGTCTTTTACAATATAAATCTTGACGTTCTCGAGGGTCCGCTAGCATGTGATAATGGGTTCTCTATGTAGTTTGAGAACCCCATTTTATGAGACAGAAGGTATAACTTTCTCTGTAACGTGAAAAACTGTCATTTTTGTTGGACAAAGATCTCGATGTACAAGCATCGATCTCCCCAGTGTCAGTTGAGGGACATGTTTGTCGTCTCGCCCCTACTTGTCACTGGAACAAGTAGACGACAACGAGAGTTTTGACACCCGGCTAAAACTGAGCTTTCCTGGATGTATTTGTCAACCCGTATTGACAAAAGACGGCTATTTGTTGATGGGAATCTGTAATGAAGTGCCAATACCGATACTACACACATGTCAGCTATGATAGCTTCCAACGGACGCTAATTCTCCGAGATTACATCCAAGATAAACGAGACTTTCGCTTGTCAAAAACAGGTGCCCGATGACTGTCCACATGATATCTTAAACCAGTCAACAGGTGATAATTCCTCCGACCATTTCAAATATTTACCCGAATGACATGTTTCAAGATGGCGGGCCATTGTCGTCTGCGTGTTTACGAACTGACCATCGTATTATCTTACCATGGTATCGGGCCTGTCCATCGCACTTCATATTCAATCATTCCAGTAATTCCTGTTTGGCTATTCCCGGAAATATTATCCCTTTCCATAGTCTCGCCTTTATTGCTGGTTTGATTCGGTTTGTCATCTCGTCCGAGTAATGGCGGTCATCAGATGGCTGGCCGTAGCTCTAATTATCGGATCAGAGGGTGTGTTGACTCAAGCTCCAATTTCTCCCTTCCCCTCTTCAGATCCTCCAGATAAGAATATCAGTTCGAGCAGACGACATTACCATGTCTGAGACTTTTAGTCTCGAACTCGAAACTTTAAAGATGCAGAACATGTGCATTTCCATTGGAATTAAATTACCTCCCAAACAGGTTCAAGTTTCTATCACAAGCCAACATGACTTTGTTCTCGTTTAAACGTTATGACAGGCTGTAATTATATATTATTGAATGAGAAAGTCGAGACAATGCTTTGATAATTGTGATGGCATATTTCACAAAGTGGTAAGTAATCATGATTTTTAGAATGACATTCAACAGTCAATTTCAAACAAAAACATACACTTTCAAAGGTTCTGTTTAAAGTTTCGGCCGCTTGCCAGTGTGTTAGCTTTGATGCTATATGTGTCCACCTCATGTTTGTCAAGGTCAAATGGCAGTAAGATGCAAGTGCGGGTTGTGAGCATAGAGCTGTTTCCCGCCACTGGGTGGAAGCAGACGTCACGAGCAGTCATCTCGTTACGTGGTTGGGCAGTGGCGAGCTCGGAGCCCGGGGGATGAGACAGTTACTGGCTGCTGTGTCCACACCCGACCGTGACTCCGACATGGTCAGCGCCCTCTGTCGCGTGCTCGCTGGGCTTTGAGTATCCGTGTGAAGCGGTCAAAGCCAACAGGTTCTGTTTGGTGAGATGCGTTGCTTCAGTCGAGCAAATGACCCGAATACACTTTAAGAGGCTGCTGCTTACGCTCTGTAAGTCATCCAGGTGTCAGGGCTTCCTTAAATCCCCATAAATTTAATTTTAAGAGTCAAAACCAACTGTGTGTCAAAACATTGAAAAATCAAATTTCACGGATGTGATGGGTTGAAATGGCATGGCGAATTATTCCGTGTCAGCTCATGTGATTTATGACGAAACAGGCAGGAGCTTCCCCATTCCGTCCATAACATTTAATGTCGCTTCTGCCAATGGTAATGTTTCAAAGCAAAATATTTTTTCAGTGGCATGCAGACACCTCACCTACGTCACGCCATGCACAGAAATGAGATTTTCCCTATTTAATTGGGCGCTTTGTGGTAAATTGGTCGTGTTTTAATGGATGTGTTCAGTATGACAGACACACGATATATCTTCCCATACCATTGTCTGCAGGAACGAACTATAATTGAAAACCTCTTGGCAAAGTATGAAATAAGCCAAGAACCCATACCGACATCAAGGCTGTTAACTTCAAAATGTTACCAGCACAACATCGATTTAACCAGACCAGACACCAAGATATGGTGAATTTACTCAGATGTATGAAACATCTACAAATTTTACCAGACCATCGGGCTGGCTAACTGTAAATTTATATCGTCCGTCAGAAATCTAGCCCGTCTCGGGCGGTCGGACGGGCTTATTTCATACACTGCTCTTGGAAATATGATATGAAACAACGGCGATAAACCCGCTGGGTGTGAGTGAATATTTTAGATCTCAGCAGAAGTCGATATCACGTCGGCCTGCAAATAATCGAATCTGGATCAGACGAACCAGTGGTTGATATTAGCAACGTCGGACAACATCAGGGTCCCATGCAAATAATCTACCAAGTCACCGCCCTTAGGCACCTGATCCGGTTGAGGCGCTACTTTCGACTGTTACTTAAGACCATTCCTATCCCGGAATCAACACGGGGTCAATAACTATTGTTTTCGCGATTTGTTTTATCGACATCAGGCCCTTAGTAGGAGGAGGAAGAGGAGTAGCAGCAACAGTAGCAGCGGCCGTAGTAGTAGTAGTAGTAGTAGTAGTAGTAGTAGTAGTAGTAGTAGTAGTAGTAGTAGTAGGAGGAGGAGGAGGAGGAGTAGTTGTTGTTAGTAGCTGGCGCGTTACATTTTGTGTTAGTATTTTGTAGGAAGTTTCTAATAATCGAATCTTTACTTTTACTTTCAGTTGCTATTGGAACCATAGATGACGTCACCCATGACGAGGACACAAGTCGCATCCGGGTCACAGCATCAAGGGTTATTTCCCAGAAAGAGGCTATCTTCCAGAAGCCAACAGGCGGAAGTGCCGGTCCCCACGAACTGAAGGGCGTGGTACACGCCCCAGTCCGGTGCGGCATCAGGCACGGGGTGGGGCAGTTCTTGTTCACAGGCCGCGTCCGTCTGGGTCAAGCAATGTTACAGTGTGCCCCCCGTTATGAACAATGGAGGGCGGTGCTGAAAATGGCCCAGGAAAATGGCCAGTTGGAGTGTACACTGGACCTCTGAGTGGATGTCTCATGGAAACTGTTTGGACCTTTAAATGTACTACTTATTGGACCTTAACCGGACACTTAACTAGACCTTTATTGAGCCTCTGATTAGATTTGAAGCTAGACCTCTATCTGAACCTTCGTTTCGACTTTAGATGGAACCTGAAACGAAGCACTTATTTGATCTTTAACTGGACCTTACGTCCACCTCTTATTGGACCTTTACTGTAATTTCTGAATGGACATTTAACTAAACCTGTCTTGACCTTTAACTGAACCTCGGAACCTTTAAACGGATTAAAACCGAAATCTCTGTAGATCTTTCCTGCAATACGACGGCCTGTGCAATATGCCTCTGGTTTCGCTCACCTGTGTGAGTGTTGCCACGTCGGGTCGCAACTGGACTGGTAGAAACCTGTATCATACACATTACTGCCAGATACTACTCAACATCTACAAGCTTGTGTACCAAAGATGATATGTATATATATTTTTCCTTTTCAGTTGCATATATTTTGTGTAGTTACACAGAAGCGTCTGAGAGTGTGTATCTGACATTGCTGTTAAAGTTTCAGATGTTTACAGACTAGTGTAGCATTTACTACATTAGTTGTGTTTGTTGACGTATATCTACTATATCTACAGAAGGCAGCAGTGTGTGTGTAGTGATAGTGAACTCTGTGATACCATCTTCGGTCATACTGACAATCGTAGGCCCTGCCTACACCATTAGCCTTCAAGTTGTGATTCATAGCTGTAGATCCCATGATTGTAAGGATATTGCCTTGACACGTACTGACATCATACTGACAATCTTAAGCCCTGCCTACACCAATAGCCTTCAAGTCGTGATTCATAGCTGTAGATCCCATGATTGTAAGGATATTTCCTTGACACGTATCTATGTCAGTTACTTCCGGATGTCTGTAGGCAATACAGGACTGACAAATTATGCAAGGAATCGTTGTCGTTTATGGATTCAAGCAAAACAAAATAGCATCGCAAATGCATTAAACTCTATGTTTGCTGCTTTCGTTCAGTAACCCACTATAATCTTGATCTAAATGTGTTGTTAACTTGTTATACAGCCAAATGTGAAATTAGTATGCCAGACTGAGTGTTTCAGCTCAGCAATACAGTCCGTATCATCGCGTGACGAACAAACATTAGCGGGAAGTCATCGAACAGTACCCAAAGACTAGAAAAGCTGAAGTAACACGTGAACTTAATACGACACTGTGGACTAAATACGACACTGTGGAAATCCTTTCCTGTACACCTCGTCAGTGTTATTCTTACCAGTTAGGACAAAGTGTTTGAAAATGAGAATGACGTTAACATATAGCCTGATCATGCCTTCCTCCCTGTGGGATTAGGCAGCGTTTGGAATGAGCATTCAATGACTACCTTTAACTGAAAGATTACCCACTTCCCCCTGACACTAAAGCCGTGTTGCCCTGACAGACAGATTAGAGGCACATCGAAGAACATTCCGAGGTTATACTAAACCTTTGATAACATTAACACATACTTCTTTTACTTCATTTTAAAGCCACGTAAGTCATTTTTACCAAGATATTTGGAAAAGATATATCCGTCAATGGTCTAAAATACAGACCCATAAGAAGAATATACCGTTGTTGATCATGTAAATACCACCTTAAATGTGTTTAGTTTTGTCTATGTTACCCCTGTATGTATACCATATCCTAAGTGCCATTGTGAGTTACCCGTCAATAGCTTTTGCAACACTATATCCTTAGGTCTTCTCAGGGGATCTGTCACAAAATGAAGTTGTCAGATCGCCCTACCATGTGTTTCTCTGGGAGTTCCCACATCTTCATTTGTGATGGCGTGGTTTCTCTGTGAGTTCCCACATCTTCATTTGTCGACGGCGTGATGCACCTGTTGGTGTTTACATCTTCAGTTGTTAGTCGCATTGGAAGTAGGTCTGAAAATTAAGTCAATTTGTCGCAGAGACAGTTAGTCAAGATATCTATCTAGAGTTATTTCACTAAACCAGTTCTCACCCATTCCAGTATCCCCCAAACCAAATACACATGGCCAGTGGCTGTCGATATTATCTGTGTCTCCCGACCCTGTGAAACGACCGGATCTTTACCGTCGATGGCCTTCTCTGAACGAAACGTGGAGACGGTAAAGACATTTTCATTTGTTCATTTCAGAGACTAGATGTTAGTCTACATCAGAATCTGCCAAACTTTTTGTGGAAGATCCTGTAACTATTTTTCCCGATACTATTTTATTAAATACCTTGTTTGAGTCAATGTTAAAGAACATAGGTGCATGCAGAAAGTGGCCAGTACCCGTTACTTGTACCGCCAACCCGTGAAGGTCCGGGTTAGAATATTGATCTTCAGTAACCCATGCTTGTCGTAAGAGGCGTCTAACGGGATCGGGTGGTCAGGTTCGCTGACTTGGTTGACACATGTCATCGGTTCCCAATTGCGCAGATCGATGTTCCTGCTGTTGATCACTGGATTGTCTGGTCCAGACTCGATTATTTACAGACCGCCGCCATATAGCTGGAATATTGCTGAGTGCGGCGTAAAACTAAACTCACTCACTTGTACCGCCAGCGAACACCAGTTCCATTCAAATCTTACTCAAACATCGCTACATCAGACTTGTCATTGCCTCCAAGGTTAGTGCAGCCTGATGGGATTACAAGATGGCACCACGGAAACCAGCCAGGCCTTTTCATTTGTAGTCATCTCAGAATAATATCTAATGAACATTTCAGATTTTGCATACACAACTTCGACAGCTGCTTACCCGTGAAGATCCGGGTTAGAATTGGTCTTCAGTAACTCATGCTTGTCGTAAGAGGCGACTAACGGGATCGGGTGGTCAGGCTCGCTGACTTGGTTGACACATGGCATCGTATCCAAATTGCGTAGAACGATGCTCAAGATGTTGATCACTGCATGTCTGTTCCAGACTCGATTATTTACAGATCGCCGCCATATTGCTGCATGGAATATTGCTGAGTGGGGCGTTAAACAACAAACCAACAAACCAATGCTACCTATATTTACTTTAACGAGAAGCGTCACAATGGGAACCATATACTTTCAAAGGGGTGTTTTTTATAAGGTGTTACTGCGTTCTATGGACGTGCTTGTACATATCGGCATGTATATGAGTAGCTCTGACCAGAAATGGCACCTTGACCTGTGATACATGTACATTGACAGCGGTTGCCGGGACCAAACGGACATCTCCATAGCCATGTAATCCATCCATGTACAGAGATTTCAATAAATCACTCTATTTCTCTTTAGACAAGCGTTAGTTTTCACTTCTCCAATGGGCAAGTCTGTGGTTTTCACACACCCACGGTGATTACAGGCTGGGGATGCTGTTAAGGCTCTACGTTGTCAGATGTGTATCTGGCAGAACTGTGAACTGTACCCGGATGTTGCGTGGCGACAGACCCCCTCCACAGGCGTCACCTCATACCTTTGGATACTCCCATAGTAGTTATCTTCATCAATGTCTACTTGATAAAGGGCGGTGGGTAGCCTCGTGGGTGTTGCGTTCGCTCGTTAGCCGAAGACCCAGGTTCGATTCCCTACATGGTCTCGATGTGTAATGCACATTCCTTGCGTCTCCCGTTGCCAAAAGTGGCATCAACTCCTACTCAGTCAAATAATCAACTATTAATTTGTGCAAGTTGTAAAAGGAAATATGGTAAACCCATGAAATAGCCATGTGCATTTCAATGATGTACATCTGTTGGAAACCAGTCTTCAAGAAAAGGACCTGTGAGTAAGCTTGTACGCCTCTTTTAGCAATATTCCTCCAATATCACAACAGATATGGGCTTCACATTGTACCCATGTGGGGAATCGAACCCGGGTCTTCGGCGTGACCACTAGCTAGGCTACCCGACCACCCCCAAAAGTCAAAATGGTATCGGAATTGAAAGACATGACTAACATGATTTAATATTTTTCTACATTAAAGGGTGATTAATGCACCACTAAGTCACAACGTACATCGACCACGCAGCCCACAAGACTGTCGTCAATGAAGACGTGATCTGAGGTTGTCGGCACTGCACACCTACTTCGTGTTTATGCTAGGGTACCTGCGCCATTATACTATCACTTCACACACGTGAACCACGAGATCTTTGAGTGATAACATCACGTTTCTGAAAAACATCTTTATTAAATTATTAGTCAAGATTTCATATACCCTCAGTTAAACCGTCAAGTTATCAAACCACTCATCTATAGAGATACCTTTTAAACAAATATTTCCATCTCTTGAATACCGACATAATATTTGAATTAAATTCAAACATTGTGCGAGTGTTTCGGCAAACACTAGTGGTCCATCAACCTGTATAGATGATGAAGGCGGCCATTATATAACCCGGAGTACACAACACGACTGGTCAACACTCGCGCGGCAGATGAGACAACAGGCCACACAATGGCCAAGTATTGCCTCAAACATCTCCACGCTCAATCTGGACGTGCTAGCGACTTACTTCTAATTCGACGTTTTTATAAAGATTTGCTCCACACACAAACCGATCAAATTGGGTACACACATAAAATAAGTATAGCCAGACGAGTGAGTTTGGATAATGAAGGGATTCTGTACCGTATTATATAGGTTTCTGTGACGGGCGTACATCTCGCGAGAGTTACAGCCTTCACTGGCGATAGGTTCTCCGCTACATATTGTGTTTGACCTGTGGAGTTGTTGGATAATTTATGCACTACAAAGAGATAGGTGTAAGTGGAATTTAAAATATATTTCTAAAGCATCTGGGTCACTTTCCCACGGGATTGCGTTGTTGATGTACGCTCTACTATTTGTAGAAATTGGCAGTAAATTGTCGACTGTATACAGTCTGTATCGGTCCTGACAGTACTACCCGTGGCCATGCCGACGACGCCCTGGTGCCTTTCATGTCTTTTATATCAGCACTATTTATGATATCGCAGCCATTAAAACGTTTTGTGGAATCGACCTTGGTTGTGCTCTTCACGTGGGACTGTGGACCTTCTGTGGGGAACAGCAGGCTCGGCCTCTATCCCGGAATCAAAGCAGTATGCATATTTCTACTTTTGCACACTTATTAAAACTGCACAGTTTGACGGTGTTTTTAGCCACAAGATCACAATGTGTGAGCTGTTCCCGGTCTGTGACACGTGGACATACCTTATATATGTTTTGTGGCTTTACTCTACACAATAAGTTTGCAGATGGTGCATGTAAGCAAGGGTATAGGGTAACCTGTCCTGTCCGCTCCCTGATACATCTTCTTGGACACTCTAGTTCCACAGAGTCTGTGTCCTGCCTTCGCATTTATCACACGAGATTGCCTCTTGGCCTTCACTTACTACCAATAAACATTTCCTCCCCCACAGACGATAATTAAAAATAAAAGAAAGAATTATGTGACTTGATGTATTTCTAAGCAACAATTTGTTTAAATGGATACATTTATCGGAAATATTACTTCTTAATAACTTATATATGAAGAATATAATATCAAAGTTGACACAAACTATGCATTTATGGCATGTACTAGTATTTAATCATTTTAAATAAATTGGTGCATTTTGACACTTTAACAGCTAGGGTACCCCGCCGTCCCTCTCACACAGGACAGAAATAACAACATCAGCATTTTTAAAACATTATTTTATTATCACAATAAAAGCTGACAACATTTGCATACAGATTTACTGTACATAAAACATTGATAAAAATATATATAAGACTAAACACAAGGTATATATCATTATAGATGCTTCTAAACATATTACAATATATATATTCTTGTAAAGGCAACAGAACCCCAAGCCTCCATACACACAGCTGGGAATCCCCTAACATTACCACATTAATATACTGACCATTCTCCTGGTCATTAAGGTGCATGGGCACTTCATGGACTATCCAACTGATCACTGAAATTTCTCGATGGAGGTACATTTATCTCACATCAGAGAATCCTCTGTAACATATTAATGAATAAAGGTACTTCAATCTTACTTCAGTTCCTCTGTAACATATTAATGAATAAAGGTACTTCAATCTTACTTCAGAGATTCCTCTGTAACATATTAATGAATAAAGGTACTTCAATCTTACTTCAGAGATTCCTCTGTAACATCCCAGTGAATAAAGGTCCTTCAATCTTACTTCAGAGATTTCTCTGTAACATTTTAATGAATAAAGGTACTTCAATCTTACTTCAGAGATTCCTCTGTAACATTTCAATAATAGAGGTACTTCAATCTTACTTCAGACATTTCTCTGTAACATTTTAATGAATAAAGGTACTTCAATCTTACTTCAGAGATTCCTCTGTAACACCTCAGTGAATAAAGGTACTTCAATCTTACTTCAGAGATATCTCTGTAACATCTCAGTGAATAAAGGTACTTCAATCTTACTTCAGAGATTCCTCTGTAACATCTCAGTGAATAAAGGTACTTCAATCTTACTTCAGAGATTCCTCTGTAACATCTCAGTGAATAAAGGTACTTCAATCTTACTTCAGAGATTTCTCTGTATTGGCCTTTGGTTCCATTCCCAGTATTTGGTTCCAGAGCACACTGTACAATGTCTATACGAGGTATTTACCATGGTTTACCAAGTCACAAACACAATATATCGATAAATCCAAATAATGTATATTAAAACCTGTGTCTAATGCATTATATAACAAAATGCTGTATATGTCTACACAGTATTGCACAATGGAGACAACAAAGTTACAGCTGTATGTCAGACTGATTATTCACGCAATATCTCCACTGGAGATGGACTTTTTTATGCTAAATGCAGCCATATGAAGGCTGTATCCTGGCAACCTGCCAGGTATGTTGACATGGAAAACAAGTGGTTAATGGAGTGAGCATCACTGTTGTCATGACGCAGTGGTCAACCAAATACATTTCATAGTGAGCAAACAATGACTGGTGGTAAACTTCTTGCCTAACTAAAACCATTTCTGTGATCAGTTTGCAACATGACAATTACTTAGAGTATAGCAAATTTATATTGTATTCATTAATCAAACTACCTGTTTCCCAAATAAATATCTGTAAATGTAACAACTTTGAGCACACATTGGGTTTAACATTGGGAAAAGAGGCCAAACTGGTGCAAATTGTCTCAAAGAATTATGTTAACAACATATATAAACATACATGTGCAAACAGGTACTGCTTAACTGTGTTCCATTTATATTTGACAGGTAAAAATGTTTCCATATTCAATTATCGGTAACATCCAGCATGATTTTAACATAAAATCCATTTGTAACAAAATTGCAAAATCTGACTTAAAAAAACTAAAAAAACCTTTTGCATTTTAAATGACAACATCGATCAAACGTCATGACTATAGCTTACATCTGTACATAAATAGAATGGTATTGCACTGAACTGAACATCTGACTGAAATATCTGAACTGTCAGCATGGTTCAGGCCATCTGAACTCAGTTCTCTCTCAGCTTTAAGCTGAACCCCAGGACATGACCCTGTCATACCTGTTCCTAACAATCATCCGATAAAACAACAGTAATGCAAATTATGATGTACCTGGGTGGAAATGTAAAACATTATGTGAAAAAGGGTATAATTCAAAATAAATATAAAATGTTGGCACAATCTCACAAAGACAAGATGTCTACAGTAGAACAATACAGAATGGCACAAAAATATGCTTCATCTGCCCTTCTTTTAATAAAGGATCTACTTTAGCAAGGTGTTGTAATATGCATGACCACTATTCACTACAAAGGAAATACCAGTTGGTAAGAATTCAAAGGAAAGAAAAACATGACATAACTCCCATAAAACAATTAAAAATGATCATAAAAAAATAATAAATAAAAAGTACAAAAGGTATAAACAGATATACACATGTACATTTAAAAATGTTTGAGAAAATATATAACCATATGACATGCAAGCTGTAAGACGTAAATCATTTTCACAATTTGGCTTGTCTAAAAAGTCAAGTCACCTAAAAATTGGTCTTTGCCATGTCTGCTAAATTTCTGAGGTTTGTAAAGTTCTTTGACAAGCCGACTAAGATCATTCACTACATACAGAAATAAAATCTTAGCGACAGTGCCAACCAAACTGTAAACAGAAAGTCTTAACGCAGGTTAGATGCTGAATACTTGTCCACAAACACTTCATAGGTTTGGTCTGTAACTGCCTTCACCAGCCCTGGGCACATGACCACAAAGGAAAGATATACAACAATTCACCAAGCTAGTCATCAAGCAAAGCAAAGCATAGCACAACAACATTGCTGATATTTGCACTGGACACAGGACAAGTTTCCCTATGAGTAGATGACCAGCACCTGGGTGGGATCCACACACAGTTACACACACGACGGGTGACACACACGATGGATGACACACACAGTTACACAAACGACAGGTGACACACCTCACAACACTACGTACAGAAGATACTCAGCAAAAGCATACTATTGACAGGTGTTACTGTACAACACTGTACTGGATACTGTACAGTACTGTAACACCTGGAAATAGTTCTCACCACCAGGTGTACAGAGTAAACAAGTAATCTACACATACCAATCCAACATCTTCTTTTAATAAAGATACGTCTGGAAGATTCTCTGCTCTGGCCTCGTCATGACATTGCTTTAAAGCTGTAAGTTTGACTGTTTGAATTTGTGACCTGGGATGAGAATCAGATGGCTTTACCAGGGAAGGCTGTCCTGTGTGTTTCTATTAAGAAAGCCTTAATGTCTTTCCTTTAACACAGGAATCTTTGGCCACTGTCAGACATGTACACAACTGTGTATCTGAAGTCTTCTGCATTGTCCTAATCTGAAGTGTTCTACATTCACCTTTTCTGAAGTGTTCTGCATTCACCTTTTCTGAAGTGTTCTGCACTGTCCTAATCTGAAGTGTTCTGCATTGTCCTAATCTGAAGTGTTCTGCATTGTCCTAATCTGGAGTGTTCTGCATTGACCTTTTCTGAAGTGTTCTGCATTAGCCTAATCTGAAGTGTTCTGCATTGTCCTAATCTGGAGTGTTCTGCACTGTCCTAATCTGAAGTGTTCTGCACTGTCCTAATCTGAAGTGTTCTGCACTGTCCTATTCTGAAGTGTTCTTCATTGCCATCCTCATATAAAGAGTTCTGTAAAGTATCCCTTGTGTTTTACCTTGATGCTTTAAGTACAGTAAAATATTGGCCACATACTGAGATTCACATAGAATATATTCATTGGTTATATCTGAGAGGTTGTTACACGGGGTGTAGCCAGCACCCCTGTATTACACAGATATGTACCTATACAGCACAACATCTACTACTAGTCCAGAACTCTTCTCTGGAGCTACTACAACCACACAGTTCCTTAAGGCAGCCTCTCAGACAACACCTACTGCTCCACCACTCAGCCTCCTTGTGTCACTATCCCCTAGTGACACACACTTCTCTATATCATCCCATCCCATCCTTCCAGGTGTCCCTAGCTGATGGCCATCATGGCAGCCTGACTGTGGTGTGTGATGATGATCTCTGCTGGGAGCTGTTCCCATGGTTCCCCATCCAGCTGCATTGGGGCCTTCCCACCGTGCAGACTGATCTACAACACCACAACTAACACGTCACAAGAGAGTTCTGACAATTATGTATCTGTAAGTTGAAATTCTTGCAATAGTAGTCAAGTTGTCAATTCTTAATACTACTCTAACAGACCAAATTTTGCTTACCTTGACCTTCCTGGCTTGTCCGAGTCTAAACGGCGCAGCCAGCCCAACCTGGAGCTGTGCTATGTGGAAGGAGGAATACAGTGCCATCACTTCCAGCAGACCATCGTCATAGCTACAAGACAAAGTAACACAATGTAGAGATCCTTTATGTCAAATTGCAACAGTTCAGATTTAAGGCATTTATATTTTTTTATAACAATGAAACATCAAAACATGTAATGGCCATAGCCATGTTACCTGTAACCTTCTGAACAAACCCAACAAGTGGTGACAGCAATCGTCAACCAGGTGATCGCATCTGGAGCAATGGTAACCATCTGATTCCTGTTTTAGTAGAGATACTCAGAACCTATCCTGCCCAAGAATCCACATGGGTTCTAACAACCCCTGTCGGTCAGTGCTGACATATCTACTGTGGTGGCAGTTAGCAATACATTGCTTTTGTGTTTGCATCTATCTATGCATTTAGGTCAAAATGAGTTGCTCTCTAGTGTCCATTGCTTCAGGCAAGTCTCTGCAGCTCCAGTGGTGTGAGTACTAGGAAGGGTGACCTACTGGACACTTGGACACATGGTAGATGCCGAGTCGTATTCAACATAAACAAGAGCATAGGACACAGGACAACCACAGACAGAGACCTTGACAATTAAACATCTTATCAGTAAGCCAACAGTTCATCTAGAACATTATGCATATATATCGGTATATTTGGCACCTAACTTTATTAAGGCTGTCTATACTCCATTAGCAACAGACATTAAACTGCAATCAAATTTTGATTTCTAAAATCCAAGATTTATATGAGTGAATGTTGTTTTGTACCTAAATCATTAATATTCATTAAGCAGAACAAAGAAGATATTTGAAAACCAATCTGCTTTGATTCTATTGATGTTAAAAGTCAATGTTTGCAGTTGTTGTTAGAGGTAAAGTCTGTTCTTGACTGTGACCCGACCGCGGACTGACGCTCACCTGATACTTCGCACTAATCTGCAGGCAAAGATACCTGGCTGGCAATGTAGCCATTAATCCCATCACTCTCTTTGTCACCCACAACAAACTGTATGCCCAAACTAACACAAGACTGCTTTGAAGATCATCATGATTTGAACACAAACTTGATCCTTTGTACAGCTGAATGGCTTTATTTAAATTGCTACGGCCATCTAACGACCAGTGACTGACCCATCGCCAAATTGAAATGGTCAGCCAGGCATTGGTGTTGGATTGTGGTCAGTTTAGCTTTTGTCCTAAACATCCAGCTGAGGTGATAATGGAGAATAAATGACCTGTGGTCAAGCTAGTTGCTGTGGACATATGCAGCAAGCACAGTGACCTGCAAACACCTGTAGCTGACCAGTGCTGATCATCGGTTAAGACCATGGCCTTTCACCTTCACCCACCCCAGGACTGATGATTGTTTATATGCTGTGCCTCCCCTGACGGGTGGGGTAATGACAGGGCAGGGACACTGGTGGCCCATCATCTCCGGTATCCGTCTCTCACACATCATTCTACAAATTACACATGTCACATCAAAGACAGCAACCTGTACACGCTGTTTACAAAACAAGCAAACAGGATCCTGCCCAATCATATTACAACAATAAGCAATTAGTGCAGGCACAGGTTCCGGAACACCTATCTGCTTGTGTGTAGCCGAGTCCTGGCAAGACAAGGGTATCGGACACATTGTACATCATCATCTCCTACTTCATCCCTTATAGAGTATACATCTCTGGTTGTGTAGGTAAATACACACAGTCCACACAAAGTCAACATACCACAGATTAAAGGGGATTATTACAAGTTCAGTGAAGCAAGAGTATAAAGACAATTGTTTCATGAATCTTTACCATTCTACTGATCTGTCACAGCTACGTGTACACTGGAACACCAAACAGGAACTTTTCAAATTAAAAAAATTATCTAATTTAGATTATAATTAGTATCCTGTGACTAAAATTGTTATCTAATTTAATTGTGGTAAACTGAAAAGAAACTTATTAAAGATACATAGCCGATGATATTTACATTACTGCAATACATTTAATGAAAAAGTACTCAAGTACTCATATGTGTGTCATATTAACACAGAACCCCTACAATACAACAGGTTTTACAGCTGTGAAATATGAACTCACATACACTTGACCATCTAGTGGTATTATAGTACATGTAAACCAAGTTTGTCTCACAGTCCCTGAACCACATTATTTTCCCTACTGCCTAGCCCTCCCTGTAATGCTAAAGCCCTAAATGAAGCAAGTCTAGATTTCCCCAGGTTCCCCAACTCACTGGGGCTCCTTTTCAATTTATATGGGTTTATTTGTTATTATCAATATTATATATATTCAGGGACCCTGCAATGCTAAAGACCTTAATGAAGCAAGTCTAGATTTCCCCCAACTCAATGGGACTCCTTTTCAATTTAAAGGGGTTTATTTGTTACTATCAATATTATATATATTCAGAGACTAAACCTTAGTCTGTAACCCCTTTGGTCTTGGTTCCATGTCCTGGTGGAGTGAGTTGTGTCAGCTCGGAATACTGCTTCAGTACAACAGTATTACAGGTGTTTTGGTGAAAGCCACATGAGATGAACAGACACACAGTATACACAGCCAATAAAGGAATGATCCTTTACAACTTTCACTGAACACAGCCCAAAAAGGAATTATCCTTTACTTCTCTCACTGAACACAGTATACACAGCCAATAAAGGACTTATCCTTTACTACTCTCACTGAACACAGTATACACAGCCAATAAAGGATTATCCTTTACTACTCTCACTGAACACAGTATACACAGCCAATAAAGGAATTATCCTTTACAACTTTCACTGAACACAGCCCAAAAAGGAATTATCCTTTACTACTCTCACTGAACACAGTATACACAGCCAATAAAGGAATTATCCTTTACTACTCTCACTGAACACAGTACTTCAGAAGCCTGTCCACTTCACACACTTAATCAAACACTGAAATATGTCATGAGTCTGTACTATACATACATCCATCCATCCATCCATACGTGTTGGGAATTGTTTAAAATCTCAGAATTGATGATTGGTTCATTACAACCGATCAATCATCTAAAATAATTGATTAGTGTCATTTATTAAATTCTCCTGTTTATGTTTGTTAATGCACAATAAAACCATGTAGTTCTTTCAGTCTTTCTGCAAATAGCACAAAATACATTTACAAATTTCACATCTTTAAAGAAACATGAATTTCCTCTGGAGTCTTTAAAGGTCACATAAACCCTAGGGGTTAAAAATACATAAATCACTAACTGGCATCGTTATAAATGAAACCCCGTCATTAAAACTACTCATTTCGACCTTTAATTGACTTAAATCGACCTTTTTGACAACAGTGCACAATTCTCACCCGCGAACGAAATTTCAACCAATCAGAGCGACGCGACTCTGTGACGTCATATGAGGAATAGCTTTGAGGGCCGATGCAGAATTCATCTACATTTTAGGGGGTAAATTATCTTGTTTACAGGCTTGTATAAACCTGAAATCGTGACAATTGTTGTGGAAAATGAAAGCTATATGTTCTCACAATCTACTGTCATTTAGTTTTGTCTCCTGCTTTGCCTAGTTTCGAGTTACAACTTGTTTTCATAGACGATTCTGTCAAAATCGATTGGTGTCGTTAGGCCCTATTTGTATAATGACTGATTCAAATTGATCCCATTTCTGTGTTTTTTTACCTCGATATTTAATCATGTCATGTAAAAATCTGTTTGTATTCTCAAAACAGTGTCGGCCCATAAGTTTTCACATGCAATACAGCAATTAATACTCCCTTGTTGTAACCCGTGTTAGGTGGTATATACCTACATATGTTATTTGTCATCATTCACTTGATGGTCAGTTAATGAATTTACAACAGGTATAATTAGTGGTAACACACTTAGATTACCCGACAAAGGTTCCCATTTGGCATTTCTTGTGTCAGGAGTAAATATTCAACATTATAAACATCGATCAAAGGATTAACCGATAACACGCTGATTGATTAATTACTTTTATCTTACACAGCGGAATTGTCAAAAGGTAGTGTTTATGTATGTAGATTTACTAATCTATACTGAATACACTCTGTCGTGGTCGTCGGTGTCTCAAGTAAAAACAACGTCCTTCTTTCAAAGGATTAACCGGCAATAGATTGATTGATTGCCCATTATTGGCTAACTAAATTACTGTTTTTTTAAAGAAAGGCGGACATTATGCAATTAGTTGCCAGGTGTGCTATCTTGGGTGACCAATGAGACTATACACCAGTACCTGAAAAGATTTATCACTTTTTAGGTATATTAAACTGTTAAAAGACACATCATTTGGAACAGTTTTGTGGATATTGATGGATACATTCCTCGAACAAGGTAATGGCCTGATATTGTTCCTATAACTTTAATCTGTTTTAATTTTAATATTTGCATTTTGTTTTATTCATTTGTCGTAGCATATCAACAGAATCATTGTTTTCGTTTAGTGAAGTGTAATGAGACAGACAACATGCACTAGGGTGTGTGTGCGAATTATGATTCACATTGGCAAACTATATAATGTCTAGATATTACAGTTCTGTTATAAATTCACTATAAGTATTCAGCAGATCGTCTGCTTTTTATTTAGTTTCAAAATGCATACAAGTATTTAATTAGGATTATAAGACCAAATATAAAGACGCACATTGACTAGTATCTACATACTGGTGAGTGGACATTAACCATGGGAATGTAGCAAGAAAGTTATCGGCGCGGTATTGTGACTTCGACCCCACCTCGCTTCGGTGGAAGAAATCGTTATGTTATAAGTTGTGTCATGCAAAATCCGTTTGGTTATGATTCCAATACATATTTAACTACGGTAGTAGAAAGTAGTCTTGATTTTCTAACTTGATGAAAACAAACTATAATCTCATTAATTCTAACAGATTTTTTTATTTTTAAAAATGGGCCCTGTCGGGAACATCCGCCAGTCTGAGGATAAATGGTATTTAGGTTTGTTTTCACCGAAGTTAAAAATCAAAACTACTTTCTACTGGTAGTAAAATATATATTTTATTGATGGCCAATATGATTTTGCATGACATGGCGATAACATAACAATTTCTCTCCTGGCAGCGAGGTGGGTGTCAATATACTACTACTTACAATATTATTGTTACTTCGACCACAACCTCGCTTCGAGGAAGAAATCGTTATGTTACAAGTTGTGTCATGGAAAATCTTTATGGTCATCAATCATATGCATATTTTATTACAACTAGTAAGTAGTTTTGATTCTTTAACTTCCGTGGAAGCCGATCTTAACACAAGTAAGATATCGCTTTCAGGCTTCCACAACGCCGCCGCGACTCACAAACATAACCCATTTAGCACCTAACTGCGGGTCCTGTGGAAATCTGTGCATGGGGACACCATCGCCCGACCCTAGGAGCAATTGACGACAAAGCAACGATTCGGCATGTCTTCGTTGATGTCGAGAAATCATCAAAATGATGAGCGTGCTACACATTTTCTATACAACTAACTGAAAATCGTTCCTCATATGACGTCACTGCAGTGCTCTGGCGACAGAGTTACGTAACCTGTCTGTGGTTTCGTTGGCGGTCGAGAGGGAAGCAGGCGACTTTTTGGCCACTTTTAATCGCTCGGTATTAATTAACCACAAGTTTTTAAAGAATAAATTTGGTGTTCCGCATAAGACTAACCACAAATCTTTCATATGTAATGGTTAAAAGAGTAACAAAAAACAAAGTTTAGTGGTTCTTTAAGATAAATTCAGTCATGACAAGGAACGAGCTTGTAGTGCTTATGAAATGTAACAGACAAAACCAACCTTGTGAAATATATTGTTATTGCAAACAAGTGTTCCAAAATTGTTTGTGTTCGATTATATGAAAGCATGATCGATTGCTTGGTCGTTTAGTCTTTGCGACCAATCTGCGATTATATCAATTAATCGGACCACCACTAACATACACAGACACAGACACAGACACAGACACACACACACACACAGACACAGACACACACACACACACACACTAACATTTGTATAGCGCCGATATCCAGCTCAGCTGCTCAAAGGCGCTTTGTTTTTTCCCTCAATCACTGGATGTGAGTCTCAACGGCACGTCATATTATCAATCTCAACTCCCTGGGGAGCATACAACTCTTGCAGCCACTAGGCGCACCGACTTAGTGTGGCTTTCCCATCCTTACGAGGTACCCATTCACAGCTGGGTGGACTGGGACACATAGTCACAGTGCTTTGTCCAAGTTTACTGCACACTGCTGTACCCGCAACTAGGTGTTTGCACGTATTCATGTGGCCACCATTTGGTCATATACCAACGGATTCGTGGGTTCTTATAAGTGCACAGGGTTGTGTACTGTACACTAGGGGTTGTGTCAACACGGAAAGAGTCACACACAAAGTTGACTCCAAGGTTTTTACACCCGGTCACAGGTGGGCTCGATCACGTCACCTCAGTCACCTCAAACTCGCAGGATCAGTAGCCTTGCACTTGAGCCAGTTCGCCCACCACGCCATACCATCACAAGAATATTTCTATAGCTATTACAAACAACTGGTTGTACAGAATATAGCATTAACATGACAGTTCTACAGAATACATCATTCAACAAAACTGGTTGTACAGAATATGGCATTCCAACATAAGTGGTTGTACAGCATATAGCATTCCTGGCAATGTGAACAGCCTGAGCTCCTCTGTGGTAAACCGAGAGCTACAGCCCTAAGCAGGGACTTGAAACTGTGACAAATATGTTTGAGTGCAACCACTCCTTACAGCAGCATTCCACATAAAACACTCAATGTCAGTGCAGCAGCTCCAATACGGAGCTGCCAGCTCATTTCCTTGTCTCATGCCCACTGCTACACAATATAATTCATAGAAATGTCCAAAGCTAAGTGAAAGTGTCAAGACTAGACTCCATTTTTGAATGTTTATGGTGGGTGTTTTGTTACATAAGAAATGTTTCCACCGGGACAGTATCAGCATTGTATTGATATAGGGTGATAATTACAGCGCCAGTGTCTGTAACAGCTATTTAGTTCAGGTACATGACTCTCTCTCTTGAGATCTTCAACATGAAAACCATATATTTCCACCAAATATATTTTAAAAACTTTGTGACATTTGCACTTTCATCATAATTAAAACATGCCTCATTTATGTTAATGTGCATGCTGTGTTTCTGTATCCAACAAGAGCTTCAGTTGCTGAAGGTGAACAATTGCAACGCATGTGTCACCTCAGGGCCTAGGTTCCCATCCTTCAACAATGACACCTCACTATAGTGGACACTGGCTACAACACACCTGTTGATGGTAACTAAGTCTGGAACAAGGGTCACCTCAGGGCCTGGGTTCCCATCCTTCAACAATGATACCTCACTATAGTGGACACTGGCTACAACACACATGCTGATGATTATTAAGTCTGGAACAAGGGTCACCTCAGGGGCTGGGTTCCCATCCTTCAACAATGACACCTCACTATAGTGGACACTGGCTACAACACACCTGTTGATGGTGACTAAGTCTGGAACAAGGGTCACCTCAGGGCCTGGGTTCCCATCCTTCAACAATGATACCTCACTATAGTGGACACTGGCTACAACACACATGCTGATGATTATTAAGTCTGGAACAAGGGTCACCTCAGGGCCTGGGTTCCCATCCTTCAACAATGATACCTCACTATAGTGGACACTGGCTAAAACACACATGCTGATGGTTATTAAGTCTGGAACAAGGGTCACCTCAGGGCCTGGGTTCCCATCCTTCAACAATGATACCTCACTATAGTGGACACTGGCTAAAACACACATGCTGATGGTTATTAAGACTGGAACAAGGGTCACCTCATGGCCTGGGTTCCCATCCTTCAACAATGACACCTCACTATAGTGGACACTGGCTAAAACACACCTGTTGATGGTGACTAAGCCTGGATAGGGGTCACCTCATGGCCTGGGTTCCCATCCTTCAACAATGACACCTCACTATAGTGGACACTGGCTACAACACACCTGTTGATGGTGACTAAGCCTGGATAGGGGTCACCTCATGGCCTGGGTTCCCATCCTTCAACAATGACACCTCACTATAGTGGACACTGGCTAAAACACACCTGTTGATGGTGACTAAGCCTGGATAGGGGTCACCTCATGGCCTGGGTTCCCATTCTTCAACAATGATACCTCACTATAGTGGACACTGGCTACAACACACCTGTTGATGGTGACTAAGCCTGGATAGGGGTCACCTCATGGCCTGGGTTCCCATCCTTCAACAATGATACCTCACTATAGTGGACACTGGCTACAACACACCTGTTGATGGTGACTAAGCCTGGATAGGGTCACCTCATGGCCTGGGTTCCCATTCTTCAACAATGATACCTCACTATAGTGGACACTGGCTACAACACACCTGTTGATGGTGACTAAGCCTGGATAGGGGTCACCTCATGGCCTGGGTTCCCATCCTTCAACAATGACACCTCACTATAGTGGACACTGGCTAAAACACAGATGCTGATGATTATTAAGACTGGAACAAGCCTCACCTCATGGCCTGGGTTCCCATCCTTCAACAATGACACCTCACTATAGTGGACACTGGCTAAAACACAGATGCTGATGGTTATTAAGACTGGAACAAGCCTCACCTCATGGCCTGGGTTCCCATCCTTCAACAATGATACCTCACTATAGTGGACACTGGCTAAAACACAGATGCTGATGATTATTAAGACTGGAACAAGCCTCACCTCATGGCCTAGGTTCCCATCCTTCAACAATGACACCTCACTATAGTGGACACTGGCTAAAACACAGATGCTGATGATTATTAAGACTGGAACAAGCCTCACCTCATGGCCTGGGTTCCCATCCTTCAACAATGATACCTCACTATAGTGGACACTGGCTACAACACAGATGCTGATGGTTATTAAGACTGGAACAAGCCTCACCTCATGGCCTGGGTTCCCATCCTTCAACAATGATACCTCACTATAGTGGACACTGGCTAAAACACAGATGCTGATGATTATTAAGACTGGAACAAGCCTCACCTCATGGCCTGGGTTCCCATCCTTCAACAATGACACCTCACTATAGTGGACACTGGCTAAAACACAGATGCTGATGATTATTAAGACTGGAACAAGCCTCACCTCATGGCCTGGGTTCCCATCCTTCAACAATGACACCTCACTATAGTGGACACTGGCTAAAACACAGATGCTGATGATTATTAAGACTGGAACAAGCCTCACCTCATGGCCTAGGTTCCCATCCTTCAACAATGACACCTCACTATAGTGGACACTGGCTAAAACACAGATGCTGATGGTGATTAAGTCTGGAACAAGGGTCACCTCAGGGCCTGGGTTCGCATCCTTCAACAATGAGGTGAGGTGAGGTGAAATTGGGTTTTACGTCGTGCTTGAGAATATTTCTCTCATATGACGATGTCTTCAACAATGACACCTCACTAAAGTGGACACTGGCTAAAACACGGATGCTGATGGTGATTAAGTCTGGAACAAGGGTCACCTCAGGGCCTGGGTTCCCATCCTTCAACAATGACACCTCACTATAGTGGACACTGGCTAAAACACAGATGCTGATGGTGATTAAGTCTGGAACAAGGGTCACCTCATGGCCTGGGTTCCCATTCTTCAACAATGATACCTCACTATAGTGGACACTGGCTACAACACACCTGTTGATGGTGACTAAGACTGGAACAAGGGTCACCTCATGGCCTGGGTTCCCATCCTTCAACAATGATACCTCACTATAGTGGACACTGGCTAAAACACAGATGCTGATGGTGATTAAGTCTGGAACAAGGGTCACCTCATGGCCTGGGTTCCCATTCTTCAACAATGATACCTCACTATAGTGGACACTGGCTACAACACACCTGTTGATGGTGATTAAGGGTCCGACTGGAACAAGGGTCACCTCATGGCCTGGGTTCCCATCCTTCAACAATGATACCTCACTATAGTGGACACTGGCTAAAACACAGATGCTGATGGTGATTAAGTCTGGAACAAGGGTCACCTCATGGCCTGGGTTCCCATCCTTCAACAATGACACCTCACTATAGTGGACACTGGCTAAAACACAGATGCTGATGGTGACTAAGCCATAAACAAAAGCACTGATTATCAAGAACACTGGCTCTAATGAACACCAACAGTGAGTTGACAGCAAAGATGTTACTGCAACCATCAATCATTATAGTGGTTTGTACCAGCTCTTTGGCAATGTGCTCTGATAATATAATCTATGGACATCCTACATCCCCTGATTTAGTCAGTGAACACACCATTGCAATAAACAGACCTTACTTCTACTTCCAGAAATCATATTTGTATTTACTGTTGTGAGACCATTAGGGAAGAAAGATAATGAAAGGACAGATGGTTTAGATCATACCAAAATTACATATTGCAAATGTCAGAATTGAGTTACTGGGCATCAAGAGTTCACTTGAAATAAAAACTACAAATATGTACATCACAGGGAAGCTCTCAATTGCGTATACACTGTGTTTAGACACTGAGCGGCTGAACATATAGGGTGTCACAGACTCATACAGAAATTATGACTGTGAATCTAAAACAAACAAATTTGGAGACTAAAGCAGCAGGCGAGTATTGTTGTTGCCAATATGGCAGCCATTTACTGGTGTGCTGCTGTATACAAGGGCTGTGAGCGTCAACACGGACCACCGCAGGGGACGTCAACATCCTCATGGTGCCGTGTCCTTTTACATCAGAAACATCCTGCTGTGAAGGATGCTGACCATATCAATGCAGAAATATTTGTCTGGGACTGGGTTTCCAGGGCAACGGTGTGGCATGATATTAAATGAAGGTATAAGATGTGTGGCATGTTTACTTATTCTGCGTTGAGTAAGAAATGGTGCCAATCACTACTCCTTGTCATAAAATACATTATTGTGTTAGGCATCTTGACCTGGACAATGCTTTACCACAACCAGCAGTGTTAGCTCTGATGACATGTACACCTCAAGCATCTGTGACTGGCAAGAACAGATACATACTGACCGCTAGTATCTCTAACCGCTTGTATATTGCTGAGTGCAGCGTAAAACTAAACTCACTCACTCACTCTAACCACTTGTACATGATGACAGGCAATTTTAGAGCCGTATGTCTCCTCTCTTCAACATGACAACTGCAAACGACTCTGAGAACACATGAAGTAATGTTAGAGCAGTATCTGTGATCACTTGTCCACCACAACCGTAGCTGGGTTTCGTGAACATTAAGTATGTGAGTGAGTGAGTGATTGAGTGAGTGAGTGCAACCTTAGCTGGTATAGTACTATCTATGGTTTCGTGAACATTCAGTATGTGAGTGAGTGAGTGAGTGAGTGAGTGAGTGAGTGAGTGCGTGCGCGGCGTGCGTGTGTGCGTGCGGGCGTGCAACCTTAGCTGGTATAGTACTATCTATGGTTTCGTGAACATTCAGTATGTGAGTGAGTGAGTGAGTGAGTGAAGTTTAACACTGCTTTGAGCAGTGTTTCAATGTAATACGGCATGTCAGTTTCAGCAGGAAAACCCAGTGGAGTATTTGTTTGAAATGTATCATGTTGGTTTAAGCAATGGATTAGGTGCTGACAGAAAATCCACAATCCTGATATAACCAAAGGAAACTGTCCAGCAGTCTGTACAGAAGACAGTCAGTTTGTATACTGCAGTATCTGTTGAAAGCTGCTAAAAACACTTGTGACAACAGCCGAGTCATGTGTCATGGCAAACACTCGAGTCTGCACCTAATTGCTCTTTTTTCATTTCTCGGACGTGAAAAAAGGGTGTTGTGTTGTTACAGATGACTACAAAAACAACAGCTTTCTCCTGCAGTGCTAAAGTTGCTGAACAACCAAACAGAGAGCCAGGCCTACAATGAAGAAAGAAGACTGCAGGCCCCAGCAGGGGTTGTCTGGCAGCTAGGATAAGAGAGAACTTAAAAACAGAACATATTGCTTTCTTATTAATTGCCAACATTTGTGACACAAAGCCTTCATTGTATTCTCCACTTATAAATGTGTTAAACAGCTTGATATTTTCTTTTGTGTTGTCTTAGCTGTAAAAAACATCAATGTTGTTGCTTGAAGATTAAGTTTATCAGTTTGGGTAGGAATTAATTGTTGTAAAAACAATGCTTGAGTTCCGTGCAGTGAACGAGGAAGGTGATTCATCTCAGGATATCTGTTATCGGGAAAGTACAAAGTCTGCATAACCCTGTCTAGATTACACAGATTGAACCAGGCGGCATCAATAAACACTTTTATCATCCAAAACTGTGTTCCACAGGAGATATCGCTTGTGTGTGAGATCAAACGATATCTCCTAGGAGATATCGTTTTAACAGTAGATTGTGTACAATGCCCTGACAATGCTATGACGTCATGATATTGATGACGTCACAATGCTATGATACCGCTGCACTGCAAGTCTAATGGCAGAACGGTGTTCAGAGATGTAAAGTCTGAAGCCTGTGGCCTCTTTAACAGCAAAGTTCCAGCAAGGCATACTATTTTTTTTTTAAATCACTTCAAGTTTGGAAAAAACACACACCCAAAGCAGTTCAGAAAGTCTTGTGCCTTTAGATATCCTGAGAAGCAAATAAGGAGCACTTTTGCTCTGAAGACATTCAGCTTCAGCCACAAATGGTCTGATATTTAAGTCTTGTGGAATTTTAATAATAGCTGTTCTAGATATTCTGTATGTTAGTATTCTTCTATCAAAAACATATATACTAAAATGCCAACCATATGTTCAGTTTCTATATAGTGAGACGTAATCCACAAATTGAGTCATGTTGGTCTTTAACATATTTACGATAATACCACACAGATAGTTTTCATGTTTCAACCCATTTGCATAATATACACTTCATGGCAGTGTTCCTTTATTTATTTCTCTCAGTATATGTCACGTCAAGTATTTTCATATACCTCAGTATGACTAATCTGTAAAAAGTTGTTTTTTAACTTCCGACATGCTTAACATGTTTAAATATACAGTTTTGTTACTATATGTTTGAAATCTAAAATTAGCAATTTTAAATTTTCATTACCCCATTCACATGACCTTGTTCACCATACAAACGTAACATAATCATAATGTTCTGGGATAAATGAAATTCCTCCACATTGATAAGCATGATAAGAGTTGACCAAACTTTGACACATTTTAAAACAGCAAGTAATTGAATATTTACACCCTAGTATTTGAAGTTGACGACATTACATTTGAAAATACACTTACAAGAGTTGTATAATATTTCCTTATGACTCTATCACCACCGAAATCCTTATTTTCTGATGCATGTAAAAGTATTGGTGTTAATAACTGGTATATTACTGCATCCGATATAACAGCATTTCTAGCAAAGGCAGACAATAATATGGTTGTGTCTTCAAAACCATCACATCACTTCATTATGTCCACTTGTTTACAACAGAGGTACTTATCACAGACTGATGGTCTCTGCAAAAACATATCATCATAAAAAGCATGTACGTGTAGTCAATGCAATATACGACTCCAATCAGGATGATATCATAAATATGCAAATGAGGTCATGAAACAGGAACTACTTTTTCAGATCTATACACTGTTACAATTCTGTCTTGCCCTTAAGCTTCTAACTAACTTTCCCAATACTTTTGGACACGGTTTCTCCAATGTGAACATGTTTCTGTAAACAAACTTACCAGCAATCACTTGGCACCATACAATAAATCAGTCAGTTCACTCAGACTATATTCATACATGTTTGTGAGACAATGTTAACCACTGATCATCTGAAGTGTGGGATTATATGATAAAGTATCATGTGTGCCCAACAAGCACTTGCAGAATACAACTTTTATACCTGACACATATTTAATATTTCATATTCACACACATACTTTCTGGAATTTATGACACATAAAATTTAGGTGACAATAATCTGTAATCTTACAGTAACAGTGAACTCCTGTGCAACATAAAGGAATCATACACATAACTTTGTTAAGACAGTTAGTTTTCTGGAATATAGTACCTCAATTTGAAATGTACCTAATTTCACAAATACTTGGAGTCAGGGTCTGTGATGTATGACATATAGATCTGTATGTAACAACTTAATTTCAGACTTCCATTTGGTTGGGACCGACCGCCATGATTCTCATGTGTGCTGACAGTGATAAAGACATGAATGAACATCTAAGGCCTTGCCCTCACTAAATGACTGTACTATCAAAGACAGCACATTCCAAATGTAGTTTTGTTCAGGGGACACATTATATTTATTACCGAGTTCTGAAATTATATGTGAAAGTGATCTCCTTGTTTGAGACCATGAGCTGGAGTCCTGCAGCGACACAACATGAAGCTGAACCACACAGAAAGCATGTGTTAGAAATACTTCTCAAAGGCTTTCCTCAATGTAAGATGGATGAGACTGTAATGCATCCTCAGGTCACTCATGGAAGTAAATGTTGCTCCTGGTTTAAAATCTTCTCTACACAAGACAGGCACCC
Source organism: Haliotis rubra (assembly GCF_003918875.1). NCBI lineage: Eukaryota > Metazoa > Mollusca > Gastropoda > Lepetellida > Haliotidae > Haliotis > Haliotis rubra. The sequence continues at coordinate 1,859,536 of NW_025766336.1, forward strand.
CTCATCACAAGGCATCCCTATTCTCTGGACATAAGACAGTCCTCTCATCTCATCAAACACATCAAAGATTGTGGAGAGCCTGTGTAAGTGATGTAGAGCCCTGGTGACAAGTAACATAAACACTGAACATGGGTTCCAAACTGTGGGATTACCTCCCCTCACCAACCTACAGGTCTACATCTGTCTCCCCCCACCAACAGGTCTACATCTGTATCCACCGACCAACACGTCTATATCTGTTTCCACCATCTACGGGTCTACATCTGTATCCCTCCACCAACAGGTCTACATCTGTATCCACCATCTACAGGTCTACATCTGTCTCCCCCCACCAACAGGTCTACATCTGTATCCACCGACCAACAGGTCTATATCTGTTTCCACCATCTACAGGTCAACATCTGTATCCACCGACAAACAGGTCTACATCTGTATCCTTCGACCAACAGGTCTATATCTGTATCCACCGACCAACAGCTCTACATCTGTATCCATTGACCAACTGGTCTACATCTGCCTCGAACCACCTACAGGTCTACATCTGTATCCACCCACCTACAGGTCTACATCTGTATCCACCCACCTACAGGCCTACATCTGTATCCACCGTCCTACAGGTCTATATCTGTATCTACCCACCTACAGGTCTACATCTGTATCTACCCACCTACAGGTCTATATCTGTATCTACCCACCTACAGGTCTATATCTGTATTTACCCACCTACAGGTCTATATCTGTATCTACCCACCTACAGATCTATATCTGTATCTGTATCTACCCACCTACAGGTCTACATCTGCCTCGAACCACCTACAGGTCTACATCTGTATCCACCCACCTACAGGTCTACATCTGCCTCGAACCACCTACAGGTCTACATCTGTATTCACCCACCTACAGGTCTATATCTACCCACCTACAGGTCTACATCCACCCACCTACAGGTCTATATCTGTATCCACCTACCTACAGGTCTACATCTGCATCCACCAACTTACAAGTCTACATCTGTATCTACCCACCTACAGGTCTATATCTGTATCCACCCACCTACAGGCCTACATCTTTATCCACCCACCTACAGGTCTACATCTGCATCCACCTGCCTACAAATCTATATCTGCATCTATCCACCTACAGGTCTATATCTGTATCTACCCACCTACAGGTCTACATGATGTGTAAATGTCACCCCAGAAGGGTGAATGTGAAATGTCTGCTGGCTTGGAACTTGACTAAGATACATGTCTCAATTACCTCAAATTCCATTGCAAAACAATTAAGGACCTAACCTGACAGCTGTTTCATCTGGGGAATGGTAAAACAATCCTTCTGGAGCAAGTGAACAACATTGTTACCTTTGTGCATTACTTCTTTGACCTCAAACACCAAGTCACATATATGTTGCATGCCTTCATCAAGGCTTATGTTGCATGCCTTCATCAAGGCTTATGTTGCATGCCTTCATCAAGGCTTATGTTGCATGCCTTCATCAAGGCTTATGTTGCATGCCTTCATCAAGGCTTATGTTGCATGCCTTCATCAAGGCTTATGTTGCATGCCTTCATCAAGGCTTATGTTGCATGCCTTCATCAAGGCTTATGTTGCATGCCTTCATCAAGGCTTATGTTGCATGCCTTCATCAAGGCTTATGTTACATGCCTTCATCAAGGCTTATGTTGCATGCCTTCATCAAGGCTGTAAAAAGGCTTATCAGGGATCACTGATTATCCCCTACTTTGTGTGAACAATATACATATAGGTGTACAAGAGAAATATGAGTACCCTAGTGCAAACTCAGGTGAATAAAAATAGATGAACGACACAAAGAGATGGCAACAAACATCAGTGTGATGACTCCTGACCTACCGGTAAGAGAGCTCCTGACAAAAGGATGTAAGCAATATTGCTCCAAGGTCTTAACAGAATATGGACTTGACACAAAAGTGGTGCTCCTTATTGCCTTATATTACACCTCCAATAAATTTGGTTGTTATTTTACCCCAGTATCGGAGCCGTGATAGCAGAACACAACCCTGGGCTTATATGTATCAGTCATGTTTTTCTCTAGGCTAAGTCACATATTGTCCACAATTATCCACCTGCCCCCTCCCTCATCCTACTCCTGGTATTTACAGCCTCTGTACTAACCCTGCTACTAAAGAAACATCAAGCCTGCCCAACCCCCTTATCTGCTAATGGCATCGGCCACGCCCACTTATCAGCTGATCTTATCACCTGGAGAATGTGTTGGTGATGCAGCCCCCACCTCCTTCACATCATCAACATATCACATTGGTGGTAATTGGACACTCGACACTACCAGGACTAGTTTCAAATCAATTTAAATTTAATACCATTGACAAGACTTTCATTTGATAGGGAACAAGGGCTCTCAGTATCAGAAAATTAAAAAGTTTAATAGTTCAACTGGTCAATAGGACATAGTGCTACTGAAACCAAAGTGGACATGATGCTTCTTTTTGTATTGGAGCCATCATTAAGACCTACTCTTGGAGAAATGGAAAAGTTTTGATTCACACTAAATTAGTACTAGTTAATTCAATGTTTTTAAGACCAAAGCAAATGGATAGCAAATACAATTCCCCTAAAACAATGCTCTTTGATAACATTTTGAAGGAACATCTGCCTTATGAAGTACCAATACAAATAGGTTCATACAAATATTGGAAGAAATATTTACAATCATTTTAAAAGTATCAAATTCCATAATATTCAGTTTGTGTTTTATTATGAATATATGTAGACATTTTGAGAATGTAATCCATTGTAATGCATGAATATCCCTCGAAAGCAATGCAACTCTTCTCATCTTAAACTAAATAGACGTTTTCCTTATCTTCCGATATGGCGCAAACAAGGAACAGCTATCACATAATCCCTGGGATACAGCATCAAGCGGTAGCTGAGTTGAAACACTCTATCTTCTAGTATCTACATTGTGAGTACTTTAATGCATTAATGGAAAGGGAGTGTGGTGAGCTGAGTGGACATGACAGGTAACAACTCCTCCCCTTTGATGGTCTCTGTGGGACGAGGTGGAGGTGTGGGAACCAGAGGAGGCTGTGGGAAGGGGGCTGGGGGATGCCAGGGGCTCCAGACTTAGGGATGTGGGGGTGATAACATCAGGGGCTCAAGACTTAGTGATCTGGGGCAAAAACAGGGTACATCTCACTACAGACTCAGTTATTTGGGGTGGGAACAGGATACATCTGACTAGAAACTCAGTTATTTGGGGTGGGAACAGGATACATCTGACTACAGACTTAGTGATCTGGGGCAAGAACAGGGTACATCTCACTACAGACTCAGTTATTTAGGACGGAAACACTTGGGGTGGGAACAGGGTACATCAGAATACACACTCAGTTATATGGGATGGGAACAGGGTACATTGGACTAGACTTAGTGATCTGGCGCAAGAACAGGGTACATCTCACTACAGACTCAGTTCTTTGGGGTGGGAAAAGGATACATCTGACTACAGACTTAGTGATCTGGGGCAAGAACAGGGTACATCTGACTACAGACTCAGTTATTTGGGGTGGGAAAAGGATACATCTCACTACAGACTTAGTGATCTGGGGCAAGAACAGGGTACATCTCACTACAGACTCAGTTATTTGGGGTGGGAACAGGGTACATCAGAATACACACCTCAGTTATATGGGATGGGAACAGGGTACATTGGACTACAGGCTCTACATATGGGTGGGAACAGGGTACATCTGACTACAGACTTAGTGATCTGGGGCAAGAACAGGGTACATCTCAGGCTCACAGGCTCAGTTATTTGGGGTGGGAACAGGGTACATCAGAATACACACTCAGTTATATGGGATGGGAACAGGGTACATTGGACTACAGGCTCAGTTATATGGGGTGGGAACAGGGTACATCTGACTACAGACTTAGTGATCTGGGGCAAGAACAGGGTACATCTGACTACAGGCTCAGTTATTTGGGGTGGGAACAGGGTACATCAGAATACACACTCAGTTATATGGGATGGGAACAGGGTACATTGGACTACAGGCTCAGTTATCTGGGGTGGGAACAGGGTACATCTGACTACAGACTTAGTGATCTGGGGCAAGAACAGGGTACATCTCACTACAGACTCAGTTATATGGGGTGGGAACAGGGTACATCGGACTACAGGCACAGTTATCTGGGGTGGGAACAGGGTACATCTCACTACAGGCTCAGTTATCTGGGGTGGGAACACTTGGGGTGGGAACAGGGTACATCAGAATACACACTCAGTTATATGGGATGGGAACAGGGTACATTGGACTACAGGCTCAGTTATTTGGGGTGGGAACAGGGTACATCTCACTACAGACTTAGTGATCTGGGGCAAGAACAGGGTACATCTCACTACAGGCTCAGTTATCTGGGGTGGGAACAGGGTACATCAGAATACACACTCAGTTATATGGGATGGGAACAGGGTACATTGGACTACAGGCTCAGTTATTTGGGGTGGGAACAGGGTACATCTGACTACAGACTTAGTGATCTGGGGCAAGAACAGGGTACATCTCACTACAGACTCAGTTATCTGGGGTGGGAACAGGGTACATTTGACTACAGACTTAGTGATCTGGGGCAAGAACAGGGTACATCTCACTACAGACTCAGTTATTTGGGGTGGGAAAAGGATACATCTCACTACAGGCTCAGTTATTTGGGGTGGGAACAGGGTACATCAGAATACACACTCAGTTATATGGGATGGGAACAGGGTACATTGGACTACAGGCTCAGTTATATGGGGTGGGAACAGGGTACATCTGACTACAGACTTAGTGATCTGGGGCAAGAACAGGGTACATCTCACTACAGGCTCAGTTATCTGGGGTGGGAACAGGGTACATCTGACTACAGACTTAGTGATCTGGGGCAAGAACAGGGTACATCTCACTACAGACTCAGTTATATGGGGTGGGAACAGGGTACATTGGACTACAGGCACAGTTATCTGGGGTGGGAACAGGGTACATCGGACTACAGGCTCAGTTATTTGGGGTGGGAACAGGGTACATCAGAATACACACTCAGTTATATGGGATGGGAACAGGGTACATTGGACTACAGGCTCAGTTATATGGGGTGGGAATAGGGTACATCTGACTACAGACTTAGTGATCTGGGGCAAGAACAGGGTACATCTCACTACAGGCTCAGTTATCTGGGGTGGGAACAGGGTACATTTGACTACAGACTTAGTGATCTGGGGCAAGAACAGGGTACATCTCACTACAGACTCAGTTATTTGGGGTGGGAAAAGGATACATCTCACTACAGGCTCAGTTATTTGGGGTGGGAACAGGGTACATCAGAATACACACTCAGTTATATGGGATGGGAACAGGGTACATTGGACTACAGGCTCAGTTATATGGGGTGGGAACAGGGTACATCTGACTACAGACTTAGTGATCTGGGGCAAGAACAGGGTACATCGGACTACAGACTTAGTTATCTGGGATGAGAACAGGGTACATCGGACTATAGGCTCAGTTATCTGAGGGTGGGAACTGGGTACATTGGACTATAGGTTCAGTTATCTGAGGGTGGGAACTGGGTACATTGGACTACAGACTCAGTTATATGGGGTGGGAAATAGGGTACATCTCACTACAGACTCAGTTATATGGGATGGGAACAGGGTTCATCAGACTACAGACTCAGTTATATGGGATGGGAACAGGGTTCATCAGACTACAGACTCAGTTATATGGGGTGGGAACAGGGTACATCGGACTACAGACTAAGCTGGCCAGTGCTTTGGGAAGAAGTGTGAAAATAAAGAACTGAACACACAGAGGAGATATTGTGCAAACTGAAAAATATATAGTTTTCCAGGGTTTTACACAGACTTTGAAAAATGAGAGTCATGGTGATTCACAGTATTTTATTTTGGGGAGTCATTTTCAATATTTAGGAGTCATGAAAATTTGAGCGAATTTTTTTTTGTATATCAAAAAGCACGAGTTTTGCAAAGATTTGGTTGTTTTGTGATGTATTGCCATTTAAGTGTTACCGGTAGTATATTTTCACTGTTCAATTCAGCCATAACAAAATCCAGTATACTGAACAAATATTCATGCTTGTGATTTATTCACTGTAACATAAGAGTTATTAACATAAGAAATATCTAAATTAACGAAGACCTCACGAAAACTATCATCGTTTGCTTATCAAATCAATTTTATTGAACTGAATTCTGAGGGTCACTCATAAAACCTGCATCAAGCTTGAGAGTCTTTTACAAACCGGTTGTGTCGAATACGCAGGAATCATGCGTCATGTAAAACCCTGCTTTTCCCAGCAGTTATGTTTCAAAATGTTTCAAGATGACAATAGCAGAAATATGTTTATATATAATACAACCAGAATAGCAGAATTTGTGTTTTTTTCTAAAACCAGCTAGAATAATGCAGGCACTACAAAATTACCTGAAAAAATACTCATCTATTGAAACATAACACAAGTACCAAAATCCAACTCCCTGCCACCGTGGGAGGAGAGAACTTCTCAGGTCATGTGGGGTCACTTTGGCAAGAATAGGGTGAGAGGTCAGCACATCACAAGTGGCCAGAGCCCTCCATGAGGACTTAATCATAAACAATATATCATCTGTTGGGAAGTAAGGGTATTAGTTGATGCTATCTGCCCATAAATCACAGATAACTGTCACATCAGTATGGAGGTTTATAATCACACATATGTTTGATGCAGTTGGCTTCTCCTTCTGTGATCTCTCATTGAGAGAAGGAGATTTATGACCCAGATAGCACTAGTGTTTTCTCTCACTTCTCCTTGTCCGACTGCTATTAGCTGACCCACCACAGAGGTCATTTAAAAACATCTCACAGACCTAAATCAAAGATTATTCTCTTTACAACATGTGGACAATTTTCCCAGAGCTCACAACAGAAATTATTCCCACAAATACTATTCCTGCCATATGTTTGTAATCTTGGGACTTTTTTCAGTGGGTGAAGATATTTTTTATGAAAAAACAACCACAATAATAGTTGAAATCTCCTTCTTCTAAGCCTTGATAGGAGGTATATTTTTGCTCCCTTAAGTGCATGTCGGTGCTGTGTCACTGTGGTGCTGAACATGGAAGATGTTTTCACTTCACTTCACATAACTCAAGCCTGGTCCCAGCCCCTGCCCCTGTCCCACTGTGTCGCCAGATGTTTGCTGCTGCTGCTGCTGCAGATTACTGGATGTCCTGACACTCCTGCACAGCACTCCACTACAGCACTCCCTCAACCACCGACTATTGCACCAGGTGCTTCTGAAAAACTCTAAAACTTCAAGAGTTCTACGACAAAACCACCCGAGCCTTAAAACCTATCCCGAAATTCCTCTTTTTTGTATGATACCTCCATTTTGAAGTTTGTATATGCTCAACAACATCAGATTTAAAATTAGCCACTTATTACCATATCAAGTTATTTTAGGTACAAAATGTGTTCCAAACTTTCCTTATTCCCAGCATTTATCTTAGATTCCATTCCTATTCCTTGCAGGACAACCATCCATTATGCGATCAGAATCAACATGTGCATATGATATAGCTAGATTCAGGCAGAGGCAATGATATGGTTATGTAACTGGTTACAAAGTGACCAAGCAGGCTTGAGCTGGCTGTATCCTGGTGGGAAACTTGCAATGTCCCATTGGTCGGCGGCACGTGTCCTGTTGGGGAGCGTACAAAGTGCACCATCAGTCAGCTGCACGTATCCTGTTGGGGAGCGTACAAAGTGCACCATCAGTCAGCTGCTAGTGTCCTGTTGAGGAGTGTACAAAGTGCCCCATCAGTCAGCTGCACGTGTCCTGTTGGGGAGCATACAAAGTCAGTCAGCTGCACGTCCTGTTGGGGAGCTGTGTACCATCAGTCAGCTGCACGTGTCCTGTTGGGGAACATACAAAGTGCCATCAGTCAGCTGCCAAAAGTGCCCCATCAGTCAGCTGCACGTGTCCTGTTGGGGAGCATACAAAGTGCCCCATTCAGCTCACGCGGTCCTGTTGGGGACAGTGTCCCTGTTGGGTCCTGTTGGGGATACAAAGTGCCCCATCAGTCAGCTGCACGTGTCCTGTTGGGGAGCATACAAAGTGCCCCATCAGTCAGCTGCACGTGTCCTGTTGGGGAGCATACAAAGTGCCCCATCAGTCAGCTGCACGTGTCCTGTTGGGGAGCGTACAAAGTGCACCAAGTCTAAGTGTTGGGGACTGTACAAAGTGCCCCATCAGTCAGCTCCACGTGTCCTGTTGGGGAGCATACAAAGTGCCCCATCAGTCAGCTCCACGTGTCCTGTTGGGGAGCGTACAAAGTGCACCATCAGTCAGCTGCACGTGTCCTGTTTGGGAGCGTACAAAGTGCCCCATCAGTCAGCTGCACGTGTCCTGTTGGTGAGCGTACAAAGTGCCCCATCAGTCAGCTTCATTGTGATGTTTTGGCCCTTGTATTAACGTTGTGAATATTAACAACAATGTGACAGTTTGATGCCACAGTCTATGTAGTATGAGAACTTACCTTGCAGGTTTAAAGTCAAGGTCATCAGACGCTAGTTCCCATGGGCGACAACCACCGCCCCAGCTGCTGATGTTGAGGATGACAATGCCTTCAATGTCAGGAAGTTCAAGGACACGGTCATCCAACTCAACCTGAAAGCAGAAATCACCTCTGTTACATACAGGACACCTGTGGCAGGAAAATATGGACTTATATAACAAGGGCAGAAAATGAACAGGACTGTTGACAAACAAATCTGGCAAATATTCAACATGATGTGTTTTTGTACAATGACATAAGTGGGGGGTAAATGTGTCACAACGTTGACAGCCTAAACACAACAAGTTACAAACAACATCCCCATTGAAGTCGGATCTCAAGAACAATATGAAAGTAAGAACTTGTTCTGTCCTTGAATCCCAAAGGTATCAGGTTGGTTAACAAGAGGCCATTTTAGTTAAACACACCATCACAGAGAGAAAAGATAACTTTTACAACAGACATGCTGGGCCAGTAAATATTGTACATTAGCATGTTTTTGATGGCTTAGGGATTATTTAGGGACTGTATTAGTCTGTCTCACAGTCCCTGAACCACATTATTTTCCACACTGCCAAGCCTTCTCTGCAGTGCTAAAGCCCTAAATAAAGCAAGTCTAGGTTTCCTCAGGTTCTGAATCTCTGGTTTCCCTAGGGCTCCTTTTCAATATAAATGGGCTTGTTTGTTACTATCAAAATTATATATATTCAGAGATTAAGCCTTAGTCTAGGACTGTATATGCAGTGTCCCATATGTTGAGGGAACTGTCCATCCAACAAACACCTTGTGTCAGCTTAAAGGATGCCACACAAGATGGAGACAGAAGACATAAGGAGACACACAAAGATAGCTATATAGGTGAGCTGGAGGAAGACTTCAAGATGGCCCCACTAACTGAACCTTGTGTAAATGAGACATTCTGAAGTCAAGGAGATGAGTGAGACGCGGAACAGACCATTCATTCTTGAAGACAGTTTTTTTCTATTTCACAGCGTATATCTGGAAATGTAATTAGAGTACATGTGATAGCTCTGTGAGACCGCAACCCTCCTCCCCTGCCATGTCATCTAGGTTCGTTCTAACAGAAAGCCTCTCTCATCACACCAAATCAAACAATTCAGAAGAATAAGATCTTATCTCAAAGCAGAATGGTAAGATCATAGTGGTTGTAGTTCTTCAGTTATTACTGGACTTTGCTTGTGTCTCATAATGAACAAATTCCAGGCCGTGGCTTGAAGTCTGGATTGAAACAGAGACCCAGATGCTGGAGCAAGTAAACTGACATATCCCATCTCTTAAACAGGTCCAGTTCTTGTATAGATCTGTGCTTACATTTACAGTGTATGTTGTATGAATGCTTCTAGCTCTACTGTATTCACCCCAAGCGACCGTGTGACCAGTGCTAGGTTCAGGCTTGTCGTGGGTATACAAATGTATGATTCTACACTGTAGTATGCAAAATACCAGATATATCATTTAGGTTGGTAATGACAGAGTGCAGGCCAGGCAACCCGTGGTTGATAGAGTAAGAGCATGTCTGCCTGTGATCTACAGAGTGTGATACAGAATCAGTCTGGTCTTGTTTGGATCTTCCAAGTACTGGTCACTTCAGGGAACTTCCAAGTACTAGTTACTTCTGGGAATTTCCAAGTACTGGTCACTTCAGGGAACATCCAAGTACTGGTCACTTCTGGGAATTTCCAAGTACTGGTCACTTCAGGGAACTTCCAAGTACTGGTCACTTCAGGGAACTTCAGGGAACTTCCAAGTACTGGTCACTTCTGGGAATTTCCAAGTACTGGTTACTTCAGGGAACTTCCAAGTACTGGTCACTTTGGTGACCTTGCAACTGCTAGTCACTTCAGGAACCTTCCATGTTCTAGTCACTTCAATAACCTTCAAAGTTCTAGTCACTTCAATAACCTTCAAAGTTCTAGTAACTTCAATAACCTTCAAAGTTCTAGTCACTTCAATAACCTTCAAAGTTCTAGTCACTTCAATAACCTTCAAAGTTCTAGTCACTTCAATAACCTTCAAAGTTCTAGTCACTTCAATAACCTTCAAAGTTCTAGTCACTTCATGGTCCTTCCTAGTAAATGTCATGTCACTGAACTCCCAAGTACAAGTCACACTTAGCATCCATTGTGGCCAGGGAATTTAGTGGCGGCTATTTAGAGATGTTCATTCCATAATGTCCTCATAAAGACAGTAAAATAACAGGGCAGGATGTAAAATGAGTACAAAATGGTATGTGTTTATTTCCTGGGTCCCCTCAGTTTAATGAAAAGTGTAAATGAAGTGATGAGATGCCCACCACAGATGAGAGACTAGCTACTGATGGTCATCAGGTCTTGAGTGGAACACACCACTGCCTATACTATACATGTCTTATCTTGTTGCCATCACACATTGCAATCTTTTTTTGATGAATATTTACAAACAGCTTGAAAACCTATTCCCAGAGTTGTGAGATGTCAAGAGAAGAGCTATCAGCTTTCACTGAAAGTCAACTCGGATCAACATAATGGTATTAAAAGACAACTGTGTGAAGTGCACCAGGGACTTAGATGTGGATGGATGATGTGTTTCATGCCAAATCCACTACATAGACCAAGCTTAACACAAATGCAACAACAACTTCAATAGTTCGACTAATTCTGTTTCTGTTTGATCTACAACATTGAAAAAAATCATCTTCAGTTTAGGTTTATGATAAACTGAAAGCACATTTTGATCTCCTATTGACCTTCCAGTGTGCCAAGTGAGACTAAACTGTTTATAAACAGTTTTATGTTTTTCATAGTACAGTCAATTCCAATATTCAAGCTATGTTAAGTTGCTGAAATCTCTGAAACTTGAGTTGGGTAAATCAGCAACAAAAACCTATATTTAGATCTGTGGTGGAATAAAAATTCAAATAAATCTGACCTCATTTTAAACTGTTTTAAATATTTTGTGATAAACAAAATCCATAAATTCTGTACATGGTTACATAAGGACAGAGAGAATTAACCCAGTCACATCAGTTTAAACTTATGTTCAATTTGTCATTTCCATTTGCTTTTTACCAAAACTGAAGCAAGAATGTCGTGATTGATCACTGGGTTACTGTTGGTGTAGGAAGGTTCACATGGTGCAGTGGTTGTCCTCATGCATGTTGTTAGGCCCAAATGTGTTATTAATGATAGAGTAAGACCAGCATGGCCAGCCTCTCTTCCATGTAAACACAGAGACAGCCATGCCTGCTATGGGAACTCGCTGGTCCTACACTCTCATACATGCAGTTGTCATAAGCGCAGCCTTTCTCACACTCACTGCCTGTGATGGAACCTGCAAAAATGAAATATCAGAAATATAAAAACCTGGAATTTTCAGCCTGTTTGTTTTCTTGCTGGCTAATGGAGGGAGAGATTTACGAGCAACCTGATCACGGCGGGGTGAGATATGAAACAGCCTGCTTGCTCAACACCATACGATGTCCTCCAGATGATACAAGCAGGGTCCAAGCAGTGAGGAAGGTACTCTACCTACGGTACAAAGTTGGTACAGCAGGGGTACAAGTAGGATACAGAAGTGCACAGTTTTGTTGCATCAGGGTACAGCACAGGTACACCCCTATACTAGGCAATGGTACAACTATCGCACAGTCATGGTACAAAGATACAAACATGGTACAGTAATTGCCCAGCCATGGTACCACACTGATACACCCTGGTACAAAGTTCACTCAACTATGGCACAGCCATGGTACAGCAGATGTACAACATGCCACACGAGTGGTACACAATGGTGGTACACAATGGTACAGCTATGGTACAAACATCATACTGACATGGTATAGCAATGGTACAGCCGAGATACAACTGTTGTCAGTCATAGTACAGCAATGATACTAGCACAACACTGGTACAACTCTAGCAAAACAGTAACAGCACAGCAGATGCAACAGGGAGATGGTGGTCATGGCACATGATTGTGGATAGTGATAGTTGTTGATAGTGATGGTTATAGATAGTGATGGTTATAGATAGTGATGGTTGTAGATAGTGATGGTTAGTGATGGTTATAGATAGTGATGGTTGAGATAGTGATGATTATAGATAAGTGATGGTTGAAGATAGTGATGGTTATAGATAGTGATGGTTATAGATAGTGATGGTTGTAGATAGTGATAGTTATAGATAGTGATGGTTATAGATAGTGATGGTTGTAGATAGTGATGGTTAGTGATGGTTATAGATAGTGATGGTTATAGATGGTTAGTGATGGTTAGTGATGGTTATAGATGATGATTGGTAGATAGTGATGGTTATAGATAGTGATGGTTATAGATAGTGATGGTTATAGATAGTGATGGTTGTAGATAGTGATGGTTATAGATAGTGATGGTTGTGAATAGTGATGGTCTATATCTATATCTATATCCATCACTATCTACAACCATCACTATCTATAACCATCACTATCTATAACCATCACTATCTATAACCATCACTATCACTATCTATAACCATCACTATCTATAACCATCACTATCTACAACCATCACTATCACTATCTACAACAATCACTATCACTATCTATAACCATCACTATCTATAACCATCACTATCTACAACCATCACTATTGCTATCTATAACCATCACTATCTATAACCATCACTATCTATAACCATCACTATCTACAACCATCATTATCTATAACCATCACTATCTACAACCATCACTATCTACAACCATCATATCTATGGCCATAACCATCATCTATAACCATCATATCTATAACCATCACTATCTACAACCATCACTATCTATAACCATCACTATCTATCAACCATCACTATCTATAACCATCATTATCTATAACCATCACTATCTACAACCATCATTATCTATAACCATCACTATCTACAACCATCATTATCTATAACCATCACTATCTACAAACCATCATTATCTACAACCAATCACTATCTACAAACATCACTATCTATAACCATCACTATCTATAACCATCACTATCTATAACCATCATAATCTATAACCATCACTATCACTATCTACAATAATAACTATCACTATCTACAACCATCACTATCTATAACCATCACTATCTATAACCATCACTATCTATAACCATCACTATCTATCAACCATCACTATCTACAACCATCACTATCTATAACCATCACTATCTACAACCATCACTATCTATAACCATCACTATCTATAACCATCACTATCTATATCCATCACTATCTATCACTATCTATAACCATCACTATCTATAACCATCACTATCTACAACCATCACTATCTATAACCATCACTATCTATAACCATCACTATCTACCATCACTATCACTATCACTATCACTATCTATAACCATCACTATCTATAACCATCACTATCTACAACCATCACTATCACTATCTCCAACAACCATCACTATGTATAACCATCACTATCTACAACCATCACTATCACTATCTACAACAATATCTACAACCGCCATCACTATCTATAACCATCACTATCTATAACCATCACTATCATGTATCTACAACCATCACTATCACTATAAACCTATCACTATCTATAACCATCATATCTATAACCATCACTCTACAACAATCACTATATCTATAACCATCACTATCTACAACCATCACTATCTATAACCATCACTATCTATAACCATCACTATCTATAACCATCACTATCACTATCTACAACAATCACTATCACTATCTATAACCATCACTATCTATAACCATCACTATCTACAACAATCACTATCACTTTCTATAACCATCACTATCTATCGCCATCACTATCTATAACCATCACTATCTATCATCATAACCATCACTATCTATAACCATCACTATCTCAACCATCACTATCAACCATCACTATCTATATCACTATCACTATCTACTAACCATCACTATCTACAACAATCACTATCACTATCTATAACCATCACTATCTATAACCATCACTATCTACAACAATCACTATCACTTTCTATAACCATCACTATCTACAACCATCACTATCTACAACCATCACAATCTATAACCATCACTATCTATAACCATCACTATCTATAACCATCACTATCTATAACCATCATCACTATCTATAACCATCACTATCTATAACCATCACTATCTACAACCATCACTATCTATAACCATCACTATCTATAACCATCACTATCTATAACCATCACTATCTACAACCATCACTATCTACAACCATCACTATCTATAACCATCACTATCTATACAACTATCACATCTATAACCATCTATCTATCCATCACTATCTACAGCCATCACTATCTATAACCATCACTATCTATATCTATAACCATCACTATCTACAACCATCACTATCACAATCATTCTATAACCATCACTATCTATAACCATCACTATCTATAACCATCACTATCTATCACTATCTATACCATCACTATCACTATCTATAACCATCACTATCTATAACCATCACTATCTATCAACCATCACTATCTACAACCATCATTATCTATAACCATCATTATCTATAACCATCACTATCTACAACCATCACTATCTACAACCATCACTATCTACAACCATCATTATCTATAACCATCACTATCTACAACCATCACTATCTACAACCATCATTATCTACAACCATCATTATCTATAACCATCATTATCTATAACCATCACTATCTACAACCATCTATCTATCTACAATAACATCATTATCTATAACCATCACTATCTACAACCATCACTATCTATAACCATCATCACTTATCTATAACCATCATTATCTATAACCATCACTATCTACAACCATCATTATCTATAATAGTCACTATCTACAATATCATATTATCTATATCACTATCACTATCTATAACCATCATTATCTATAACCATCACTATCTACAACTATCATCACCATCTTATAGATCTATAACCATCACTAACACTATAACCATCACTATAACCATCACTATATGGTTTCACTATCTTGATGGTTATCTATATCTTCAACCATCATTATCTAATAGATAACCATGGTTATCTATACCATCATTAGTGATGGTTGTAGATAACCATCATATGCATCACTATGGTTATAGATAATGATGGTTAACTATAGATAGTGATGGTTGTAGATAGTGATGGTTATATAGATAATCAGTGATGGTTGTAGATAGTGATGGTTGTAGATAGTGATGGTTGTAGATATGGTGATGATGTTGTAGATAGTGATGATGTTATAGATAGATATAGATAGTGATGGTTGTAGATAGTGATGGTTGTAGATAGTAGATAGATGGTTATAGATAGTGATGGTTATAGATAGTAGATAGTGATGGTTATAGATAGTGATGGTTATAGATAGTGATGGTTATAGATAGTGATGGTTATAGATAGTGATGGTTATAGATAGTGATGGTTGTAGATATTGATGGTTATAGATTATGATGGTTATAGATATTGATGGTTATAGATAGTGATGGTTGTAGATAGTGATGGTTATAGATAGTGATGATTGAAGATAGTGATAGTTGTAAATAGTGATAGTGATGGTTGCAGATGGTGACAGTGATGGTTGGTTGCAGATGGTGACAGTGATGGTTGGAGATTGTCATAGTGATGGTTGTAGATTGTCATAGTGATGGTTGTAGATAGTGATAGTGATAGTTGTAGATAGTGTGTGATACCAAGGTATAGTATTGGGGGTAAAATGAATACAATGCTTAGTACCACTGAATAAGATAGATAGTGGTGTTTCATTTTTATTGCAAAGGAAAAGAGTAAAGACTGTTAGGCATATCTGTGGCAACACAGGATGGTGTTGGATAGTTTAGGGCAGCAATAGATAAAACTGGATAGTATGGGATAGAAAGGAATTGTGCTGGATGGCAGATTGGAGATACTTGTGACCAGTGTATGGTGGGGAATCCATGGCAGAGCAAAGACATCACAAACAGCATCAGCAGCAGGCTGAACACCAGTGTTTACACATAAGGAGGAACAGGCCATACTGACTGCTTCAAAGAAAGGATGTTTACTCCTGACTCCCAAGAGAGAGGCATTTTACAATGACAGGGAATGAGACAATAAATATAGGAAATGGGTTGTTCCTGTCATGTGATGCCCAGGTTGAGCCTGGTCGTACCCTCCACAACTTCCTTACCTCTTGTGTTCCAGTCCAACAGGTGCTCCCCACACCACATGACACCCCATGATGGGGTGGCCTCAGTCCATAGATGACAAGTCAGTCATTGAGATAGATCTGATGCCATGTCAACATTATTCCAGCTTTCCATGGTGTGTCAGCTGAGACATTCACAATTTAAGTGAAATTCAAGGGAAAACGTCTGGTCAAATTTGGGTAAATCTGTTTGGGATTCGAACCCACAACTATGGATACCTAATAGCCAAGGGTCAAAACTGCCAAGGAAAAAAAACTAGTAAGCCCTCACTCCATTCAAGACACATCTATCAATGACAACAATGATACTTTACCCATTTTCAATGACAAGAGTGAGTGAGTGAGTGAATTTAGTTTTATGCCGCTTTTAGCAATACTCCAGCAAACCATGTGGGGAATCGAACACAAGTCTTCAGCATGACGAGCGAACTCTTTAACCACTAAGCTACCCCACTGCCCCTTCAATGACAAGACACAACCCTAGTACCATCTTTAATAGGGGTACACCCTCAATCAAACTTAATGAAAACAACCATCTTTAACCTTAATCTTCATCAGTGCTAAACTGTTTCCTCAGTTGGTGAAAAGTCATTTCTTTCCAGGAGAAAAATATGGCATAATGGAGTTTACAGGTATGAATGGAGAACATATGTACATACATCCCACAATACAAGGCTATATTTCAGTAACACAATAGCCATCAGTGAGTTCTCCACAGTCACAGTACCGTCTCTATCATACAGGGTTTTCCTTTGTTCCAGGTTGTCAGAACACAAGCACATGTTGTCCCAACTACTCCAGAGGTAAATTATCTGTATAGATAAAGGGCCTTATTATTCTCCAATATATAAACTCCGCTATCCTCACCTGTACATGTACAATGTGAATGGCCCATTGTCCTTTCTTATCAAGTTCTTCATTCACATACATACACAGGTGTGAACACTTCAACTACAGTGTGCTTCTGTCATGTACTATAGTGAGTGTGTGAGCTGAACACATGGCAGCCTCAACAACCACATCCACGTCACTCCATCACTGTGGCAATGCCTCCCCCTTACATACCCAACACTGTTAATTAGCAACTACATTAGGCATGTACGAGCTCAGACCAACACCGAATCAAGATGCTTGGTCGAAATATAATAATTCAATTCAATAAAAGCGGTTATATGAGTGAGAGGGTATCAACACTATGTTAAACAGTGTTTCAGTTCACTCATGGCATATCACCTTACTGTGATAGAAAAGCCCCAAATGAATCAGATCAAAGACAATGACCACGTGTTGAGCACTGGTACAGTACTGACAAGCCGAGAATCGTAATCAGTGTAATTAGGGAACCCACGTCAGTGATGCAACTGAGAGAACTATGGTGCCTCACACAGCTGCATCACTGTGTCCCAGGATTGTCGGAACTATCATCCTCACCCTCATCTTCTTGTTGAGCTGCTTGCACTCCCTCTCCAGGACGTCCTTGGTGCCGTAGGTGAAGTACGCAAACTGAAACACAAGCACCTGCTCATTAACATCACATAGTTCACAGAGTTTCACGGACAGTTGTATCATACTCTAATTTACTCAGTATCCAATGTCACTACCCTCACTGCACACATACCTCTGAGTGAGTGAGTTTAGTTTTATGCCGCTTACAGCAATATTCCAGCAATATCACGAAGGGTCACCGTTTCTTCAGTGAGTGAGTGAGTTTAGTTTTACGCCACTTTTAGCAATATTCCAGCAATATCACTGTGGGGGACACCAGATATGGGCTTCACACATTGTAACCATGTGGGGAATCAAACCCGGGTCTTGGCGTGATGAGCGAATGCTTTAACCACTAGGCTATCCCACCACCCCTCAAATACCTGTGTTGAAGAGTAGAAATGATACATTCTGACACAGGACAATTTTAACAAATTTATGTCTTAGACAGACTGTAAGATACTGGACTTAACCTGGAACAAAATTTCTGCTGACAAATATCACAGGGAAATACTGTTCTACAACTGTGTGGACTCAGAGCTTTAATATGTTTCATAGAAATATCAATGGCATTCACTGAAGACAGCCCATATGACCTCAAGCTTTCACAGGAGGACATACTCTTACAAGCTCCTGAATGAAGGAGATAGCTGAAACTGACATTTTCTGAAAACAGAAAGTTTGTATTAATAATCTGGCTCATATATTGAAAACTATGCAACAAAATGAAGATTGTATATTCATGCATATCATCTAAAGATATTTTCTGACAAATCCAACAGTACTTTTCCAGCTTCAACAGTCTGGGGATATTTGACCTAAACAAACAACATGTTTGTGGTGGCATATTTCTCATGTAACAAGGCTGACAGGGTGGAGTTCTGCAGATTACATCAGTGATAACAGTCAGCCCCATCCAGGAGAAGTTGCTGCAACACATCTCCTCACAGACACACAGACAGACAGCTTCTCCTCAGCCAGCCACAGATGTACACTAAACCATGCCTGACAACTTAGCTCTACAGCCTTTCCACAAACATTACAAAGCTACATCGGTTTTTCTCTCATGAGAAATTTTCAGTTTCTCTCTTTTTCAGCCATTGATGAAAAAAGGTCTTGGGAATCAGAAAGCAATCTGGTTCCTGCTCGGCTGGCGGGCATTTTATTGCCTTGTTGTGTACCCAAGACTATAGCAGGGTTCCCTTCCTCCTGTACACAAGGGGAGGCAACACACTACACTACAGGCCACCATGACACACTACACACATGGGAACAGAGTAGGTAAATGACATGTCATCCAGTTGGTACAGAGTAGGTGAATGACATGTCATCCAGTTGGTACAGAGAAGGTGAATGCCATGTCATCCAGTTGGTACAGGGTAGGTAAATGCCATGTCATCCAGTAAGTACAGAGTAGGTGAATGACATGTCATCCAGTTGGTACAGAGTAGGTAAATGACATGTCATCCAGTTGGTACAGAGTGGATGAATGACATGTCATCCAGTTGGTACAGAGTAGGTGAATGACATGTCATCCAGTTGGTACAGAGTAGATGAATCACATGTCATCCAGTTGGTACAGAGTAAGTGAATGCCATGTCATCCAGTTGATACAGAGTAGGTAAATGATATGTCATCCAGTTGGTACAGAGTAGATGAATGATATGTCATCCAGTTGGTACAGAGTAGATGAATGATATGTCATCCAGTTGGTACAGAGTAGATGAATGACATGTCATCCAGTTGGAACAGAGTAGGTGAATGACATGTCATCCAGTTGGTACAGAGTAGGTGAATGCCATGTCATCCAGTTGGTACAGAGTAGATGAATGATATGTCATCCAGTTGGTACAGAGTAGGTGAATGACATGTCATCCAGTTGGTACAGAGTAGGTGAATGACATG
Source organism: Haliotis rubra (assembly GCF_003918875.1). NCBI lineage: Eukaryota > Metazoa > Mollusca > Gastropoda > Lepetellida > Haliotidae > Haliotis > Haliotis rubra. Next base: position 1,879,761 of record NW_025766336.1, read on the forward strand.
TCATCCAGTTGGTACAGAGTAGGTGAATGCCATGTCATCCAGTTGGTACAGAGTAGATGAATGATATGTCATCAAGTTGGTACAGAGTAGGTGAATGACATATCATCCAGTTGGTACAGAATGGGTGAATGACATGTCATCTAGTTGGTACAGAGTAGATGAATGATATGTCATCCAGTTGGTACAGAGTAGGTGAATGACATGTCATCCAGTTGGTACAGAGTAGGTGAATGACATGTCATCCAGTTGGTACAGAGTAGATGAATGACATGTCATCCAGTTGGTACAGAGTAGGTGAATGACATGTCATCCAGTTGGTACAGAGTAGGTGAATGCCATGTCATCCAGTTGGTACAGAATGGGTGAATGACATGTCATCCAGTTGGTACAGAGTAGGTGAATGACATGTCATCCAGTTGGTACAGAGTAGGTGAATGCCATGTCATCCAGTTGGTACAGAGTGGGTGAATGACATGTCATCCAGTTGGTACAGAGTAGGTGAATGCCATGTCATCCAGTTGGTACAGAATGGGTGAATGACATGTCATCCAGTTGGTACAGAGTAGGTGAATGACATGCCATCCAGTTGGTACAGAGTGGATGAATGACATGTCGTCCAGTTGATACAGAGTAGGTGAATGACATGTCATCCAGTTGGTACAGAATGGGTGAATGACATGTCATCCAGTTGGTACAGAGTAGGTGAATGACATGTCATCCAGTTGGTACAGAGTAGGTGAATGACATGTCATCCAGTTGATACAGAGTAGGTGAATGACATGTCATCCAGTTGGTACAGAATGGGTGAATGACATGTCATCCAGTTGGTACAGAGTAGGTGAATGACATGCCATCCAGTTGGTACAGAGTGGATGAATGACATGTCGTCCAGTTGATACAGAGTGGATGAATGACATCATTTTTATTTTAACATGGAAAAAGTTCAGTTTCATTCCATCCGACTTCTTGCCCTACAAGGTAGGCAACTATGATATACCACTCACTAAGAGACTAGGAAAGTATATGCAATTTTAACTAGTGATTTTTTCAGAAATTCTCAGAATTGACAGAGCAGAATCTGTGCTGAGTGTCTGACAGCATGTTGATGTCCTCAGTACTGGCTCCAAGTTTCAATTCACCAAAGAACTCACAGTCCATCAAGACACCATTTTCCATTAGAGGACACCACTGAAGAAAGTGTTCTATCACCAGCATATATTGTAAAGCAACAGGTAGAGAGAACAGTTGTCTCCCTTGCCCAGCAGCTGGTTAACAAATAGATATTTTTTATCAATTTCTTATAGCAGTATTAAACTGCTCTTGCACAGTGTTCACTCCATGTCTGGGTTGGGCTAGCTACAAATCCTTGGTGTTTTCTGTCATGGTTGACTTGAGAGACCACTGTCATCTTCTCCTTTCATAACACAAACACTGTACATGGGAAATTCTCACACTTATGTGTAGGTCTGGCCGTTTGCTACCTACAACTCATGCAGGTAACCTCATACCTGTATCACGTCTGGGTTATGTGTCACACTCATTAGAGGGAGTGAGTGAAGTCTAATGCCCCTTTAAACAGTATTTCAGTTATGCTATGCAAGCTGCCTGGGGGAGAACTCTCACAGAAAAGCCGCTTGTAGAGTCTCCCCACTTGGAGACACACATGAATATGGTGCTGGCAGACCAAGAATTGACAACCTGTAACACTACAGTACTAATGACACCATGATCTTCCAACAATGAACACTACAGAACTAATGACACCATGATCTTCCAACAATGTAACACTACAGAACTAATGACACCAAGGTCTTCCAACAATGTAACACTCAGGAACTAATGACACCATGATCTTCCAACAATGTAACACTACACAACTAATGACACCATGATCTTCCAACAATGTAACACTACACAACTAATGACACCATGATCTTCCAACAATGTAACACTACAGAACTAATGACACCATGATCTTCCAACAATGTAACACTACAGAACTAATGACACCATGATCTTCCAACAATGTAACACTACAGAACTAATGTAACACTCAGGAACACCATGATCTTCCAACAATGTAATACTACAGAACTAATGACCCCAAGGTCTTCCAACAATGTAACACTCAGGAACTAATGACACCATGATCTTCAAACAATGTAACACTACACAACTAATGACACCATGATCTTCCAACAATGTAACACTACACAACTAATGACACCAAGATCTTCCAACAATGTAACACTACAGAACTAATGACACCATGATCTTCCAACAATGTAACACTACAGAACTAATCACACCATGATCTTCCAACAATGTAATACTACAGAACTAATGACACCAAGGTCTTCCAACAATGTAACACTCAGGAACTAATGACACCATGATCTTCAAACAATGTAACACTACACAACTAATGACACCATGATCTTCCAACAATGTAACACTACAGAACTAATGACACCAAGATCTTCTAACAATGTAACACTCCAGAACTATGGAGATTAAAGTCTTCCAACAATGAAACATTTATTAAACAAGAAGACATCAATATGGCAATGGCAAAATACTCTTCATGAATATGTCTACGAGTTATGATTATGTCAAATGTTTTGGTGTGTATATAGAAAAGTGGAAGGAGAGTATTGAAAGGTTCTAAAAGTTCTGCTCCAGAAAGGAGCACTACCACCAGTTTCAGTCTAAGTCAAACTTGTTGGCATGGAAATGCAAAGATATTTTATTCAGAAATCCAAAACTACCAAAAGGCACCAGTACACCACCAGACCAATCTATGTGCCAAGTTTGGTGAAGAAATAGTGAACGGTTTTAGAGTTCAGCTACGGAAAACAGCACTACCACCAATTTCAGTCTAAGTCAAACTTGTTGCCATGGAAACGCCAAAACTATTTAATTCAGAATACCAAAAGTTAGTTTTACACCGCTTTTAGCAATATTCCAGCAATATCACGGCAGGGGACACCAGAAATGGGCTAGTACCCATATTTGGGTTATGACAAAGATCACTTTCATGTTTAATTTCCACCAGTTTTGGATGCTTGAACAGAAACTTGGTGTAATCCCAAATATAACATATGTTACAGAAATTTGGTCTACACAAACCTTGGGAAAAGAATCCAGCCATACTTCTGCCCCAGAGTTGAAACAATATAATTCATTGAAAATATCTCAAGGACATTCATGACATTGGTGACAAAGTTGGTGATAAGTTAAAATAAAAAGCTATGTCCTGGGAGCCTAGCATCACATCATCTCCATGTTCAGAGGTTCATAAGTACATCTTCTACAACAGATCTGGCAGATAACACTGCACAGGCAGGCATGGCGCACCCTGCAACCAAAATACCAGCGTACCATTGCATGGCTGCCAAACACAAGAATGGAAGAATCAGCTTGGTCAATATACACGAGACACTGGTTAGTCAGTGGGCCCCTATATACAGAATACTTTGGGACGCCAAAACACAGAGAATACTTTGGTCTGTCAAATTGACAATATACACGAGACTTTGATCACTCAACATACAGAGAACACTTTGGTCTGTCAACATACAGAGAACACTTTGGTCTGTCAACATACAGAGAACACTTTGGTCTGTCAACATACAGAGAACGCTTTGGTCTGTCAACATACAGAGAACACTTTGGTCTGTCAACATACAGAGAACACTTTGGTCTGTCAACATACAGAGAACACTTTGGTCTGTCAACATACAGAGAACACTTTGGTCTGTCAACTTTGGTCTGTCAACAGAGAACGCTTTGGTCTGTCAACAACATACAGAGAACACTTTGGTCTGTCAACATACAGAGAACACTTTGGTCTGTCAACATACAAACATACAGAGAACACTACAGAGAACACTTTGGTCTGTCAACATACAGAGAACACTTTGGTCTGTCAACATACAGAGAACACTTTGGTCTGTCAACACATACATACAGAGAACACTTTGGTCTGTCAACATACAGAGAACACTTTGGTCTGTCAACATACAGAGAACACTTTGGTCTGTCAACATACAGAGAACACTTTGAGCTGTCAACATACAGAGAACACTTTGGTCTGTCAACATACAGAGAACACTTTGGTCTGTCAACATACAGAGAACACTTTGGTCTGTCAACATACAGAGAACACTTTGGTCTGTCAACATACAGAGAACACTTTGGTCTGTCAACATACAGAGAACACTTTGGTCTGTCAACATACAGAGAACACTTGGTCTGTCAACATACAGAGAACACTTTGGTCTGTCAACATACAGAGAACACTTTGGTCTGTCAACATACAGAGAACACTTTGGTCTGCCAACAAACAGAGCACACTTTTATCTGTCAACATACAGAGAACGCTTTGGTCTGTCAACATACAGAGAACGCTTTGATCTGTCAACATACAGAGAACACTTTGGTCTGTCAACATACAGAGAACGCTTTGGTCTGTCAACATACAGAGAACGCTTTGGTCTGTCAACATACAGAGAACGCTTTGGTTAGTCAATTTACACCAACATTAATATCCAGCTGGAACGTATTCTTCAGTTGTGATGCCAATATGTCCCTTCCATCTACATTTAGATACAGCTAACTCTTGTCAAAATTAGATCTTGATGAGTCATCTCTACCCAAAGATCTGACTAACCTTCCATGGAAGGTTGCATCAGGGTTCTTGAGCCAATCAGATGTCAGCATTCTAAAACAATTTGGCTTCATACGTTTTCCACCTTGATTTAAGAATTTCAATTTTAACTGAGCAAATTCATTATTGTTACGATTTGAATAAAACCCTTTTATTCTATTTCTGACATACAGACTTTTGCTACATGACATGGCAAGACTGAGTATATGAGCATGGCTTATGCCCCCCAGTTGTACAACTGCTGTCTTATGAACCGTTCAGGTATGCGGTATGTGTTGCTTTTTTCTAAAATCCAACAGGGTATGAAACCGAAGAACAAGGCCGGCAAAAATCTCTCTGAAGAAAGAAACTAAACCACATGTCCAAAACATTGAACTTACTATCAAAGCCAACAACCATTTCAAATACAAATTGAAATATTATTTTTGGCTGAAATTGGTATGGCATTTCATAAAAAATGGTTGCTTGTGTGTAAGAAAGTATGCCCCCTGGGTTCATTGAGAGGAAGACAGTGGATGGTTCAAGTCTTCCAAACATACGCAAACGTAAGAAAGGCTAAAACTAATATTTTCATTTCAAGCTTGTCACCAGGGAGGAATGTTTTTGCTCTAAATTTGAGTTTTTTCGCAAGTGCCTGAGGGCAAACTAGCTGTAAAAAGCCCGGCCCGTGCTGATGTGATGGTGGGTCCGCCACACACCTAGTGGCGGGGCTAAGACACGTGTTTGTGTGGACTGCGGATTGCACTGGGGAATTTGGCTTGGCGTGATCAAGCCATGATCACTTCATCTCCCCATTTAGCAGACTCTCAACATGTTTCTATCATCAGTTTCCTCGAGAGAAAAAACTCAAGATGGTAATGTCAGATTTCATTCTTTTCCAATCCATATAATTCTGAGTTGATATCAAGGCTAAGGAGCACTGAAAGGTGAATGGAATGGTGACTGAGGGAATGGTGACTGAGGGAATGGCACTTACAGCAGTCACAGCAGTCACTACTGAGTACAGTGGACTAATCAGCAGCTTGCAGGACATGCAAAAAATGTCATTGATCGTGGAATTAAAGTTCAATCACCTTTTATCAAACCTTTCACCATGACACACTATCTCTGTATGAAGATCTAACAGGAGAACACAGAGTACATTTGGACTGGGCCTTACCTCAACATACTTGTGGATCTGATTAACTGATTCACTCTATCAAATGCTCCAAAGCCTAATGTTTTTTTCACAAACAATTAACTTGATTGACATTTGCACCACCATTTTCTTGATTACCAGTTTTCCGATTGAAGTGAGACTTGATTAACCATTATTTTAAGCATCAATGAACACTTTGATCACACATTTAAGCAATGCAGGGATTCGGTTTTGTGCCATAATTTTATAGTGAGCAGAGCATCAAGATTATGAACTTCTAACATGCATAGACACTTCCGTCTTACTTGGTGATTGATGAATGATGGTGAATGATTGTGGTGAATGATGATAGTGGTTAATGGAAGCCTGAATCAGTGAATGAAGACCTAAGTAGGTGGTAATGTCTGTTCTTGTAAGAATGCTGTTGTGTATATTGTCCAACCAACAGCGGGACCACTGACACACACAAATGGTAATGAAACAAGTGCTAATCCAGTAAAGTCTGTTTGAACCAGGTGTTGTTCGTCTCCTGTCACTGCCAACAACACAGCTCTGTCATCTGGCTAATGAGAGAACTTAGGAAAACATACTCAAGTCATCCAGCCTCACAAATGTTCCTAATACCCAATTACTCACAAACCAAACCATGACTGACATAAAAAAAACACCAGACTAAAAATCAACATTCCTGCCTAGTTCCTGAAGCCAATGTGAATCCGTATAGTCTAACAAGCTATTCCAGAAGCTGAGTGCTGTAGGTGTGCACTCCTGGCAACACAACCACATTCACTCTGGCTGCTGAGGCAATCCTTCTAACAATCCACAAGTAGGGCGGTTTGGTAAATGAAATCTCCTTATGTAGTTGTGTTTACCTGAAACACTATCATTTCTACTTGGGTGACAAATTATCAAACTTGACAACCTACTTCTCACATTTTACAAGCCCTTCTAGAAACTCAGCGTTATCAACACGTTACTCTCATTGTCACATTTCCCACAGTTTCTTTACCTCTCACATCAACATAAAGTCATCTTTTAAATTGACTTCAAAATCGGAGAGTCCCTCCATGTGTTTGGCTAGCTCGGTGTTTGTTGTCATGACGCGTCTGTTAGATAATTTTATCCTGCTAACTAGCTTGGAGAATGCGTCCAATGGCCCACCACCATGTGGAACATTGCCTCTACATCCACACCACAGATGGCCAGGTCTTTCCGGAGCTATTCCAGATGTCATGTGACATTTCTAGTTTTTAAACGGCTCTCTGCATCTGGTGTACGAGGCACACGTGCAGAATCATACAAGACTTCAAATGCAATTTTCTTTGCAACCAGCTCGAAAAGTATTAAAATTGCCATAAAACCGCTGCAACATTCTCTGATCATCGTATAGATGACATTGATAGAAACAGAATGACAAGGTGAAATAGAAAGAAAACATTTTCTGGTAAAACTTGTCATCCATGACCACGATGACTGTCTCAAATATCAGGGCTTGGAGGTTTTACTCTCAATAAAGATGGAGTTTAACATATTAATTTTCTAGGGTTCTGGCAATGAAGAGATGATAAAGCCACATACCTCCTGCTCTCTGAAACACTGTATTCACACGGACATGTGACGAACATCTAGCACTGCAGCGACAACACCACAACATTCAAATGACGCTATCACTTTTCATGGTTAGTCGTCTATAAATATAGGTGGCCACAACAACAAACTTATTCCTACACAGCAGAACAATTTGTCACATTTATATATTCTGCCATTCCTATTGACCAAAGGGGGCAGTGGAGTAGCCTAGTGGTTCAAGCGTTCACCCGGGTTTGATTCCCCACATGGCTACAATATGTGAAGCCCATTTCTGGTGTCCCCTGCAGTGATGTTGCTGGAATATTGCTAAAAACATACTCACTCACTCACTCATTACCAAAGAAAATAATATTTGTGCTTGTTTGTAGTTCATGATGCTGACGTTAGACCATACCTGCAAGGTTACATCTGACGTTAGACCATACCTGCAAGGTTACATCTGACGTTAGACCATACCTGCAAGGTTACATCATTTTACATGACATCTTTGGAGTTGAAGTTTATTGCTAGTCCAGGAATGTTAGTCTACAGTAACATCACAATGGCATGTGATGAACCAGTGATTGATACAGTGAGCAGCCAGCACTCTGACTCTCCATCAACCAGGTCATTCAGCCCCAACCATCTTTCCCTCCAAGACAAAGACAGTTTAACCCACAATCGGGTAGAATCAGGTCTCACTGGATGTGTTTTTCAATGACAAGAATTGAGATTGCAGTCTCCTCATGTTGAAGGAGACTAATAGCTTGCCTGAAGATAAGAAAATGTGATATCAAACAACTTGGAACCCCAAATAATCTCATCACAAATGATTCTTCCCCAGTATCATGAGCATAAATAGAGATGACAGTCAAGTATTTGAGTAACATGGATTGTTTTGGCAATGCTACATAGCACACTCAATGCAAATCAGCACAAATATCAAACATCTTTTCAACTCGTTCAATTACGCTACCGAGTTAAACTAAGCACCGATGACATGGGACATCTGGAATTGACAAACTCATATGTAAGAATGGTGTTTGTGAGCTTCTCATCAGCTTTGAACACCATGGAACCACTGATGGCAACAACACTCAGGTTGGCAATGAAGTTCAATATCAAAAGATGGATTTAAGCTTAATGGTCAAGAGATTACAACATTATCCCGCTAATGGCACCACTCCTCGGCACATTTATTGTAGTCTGTCTCACAGTCCCTGAACCACATTATTTTCCCTACAGCCTAGCCTTCCCTGTAGTGCTAAAGCCCTAAATGAAGCGAGTCAAGATTTCCCCAGGTTCAGGTTCTGAATCTCTGGTCTCATTGGGGCTCCTTTTCAATTTAAATGGGTTTATTTGTTACCATCAAAATTATATAATCAGAGACTAAGCTTTAGTCTACATTTATTGGTGCACCTCACCATGCTCCTCCTAAACATATTGGTGGCACATAAACAGCTGGGTTTGGGCCTGTAAACAAGTGGTTGATATCACGAGTTCTACAGCATCCAGATGTATGTACTGAATACTGAATACTGATAGCTTAGTAAAGAGCCACTTCCAACTACACACAGCTTAGTGACACACAGCTTAGTGAGTACCAGCCATCTTCTACGACACAGTTTAGTGAGTACCAGCCATCTCCCACTACACACAGCTTAGTGACACACAGTTTAGTGAGTACCAGCCATCTCCCACTACACACAGCTTAGTGACACACAGTTTAGTGAGTACCAGCTATCTCCTACTACACACAGCTTAGTGACACACAGTTTAGTGAGTACCAGCCATCTCCTACACACACACACACAGCACACAGTGTGAGTACCAGCCATCTCCTACTACACACAGCCATCTCCTACTACACACAGTTTAGTGAGTACCAGCCATCTCCCACTACACACAGCTTAGTGAGTACCAGCCATCTCCTACACACAGCTACACACAGTTTAGTGAGTACCAGCTATCTCCTACGACACACAGCTTAGTGACACACAGCTTAGTGAATACCAGCCATCTCCTACTACACACAGCTTAGTGAATACCAGCCATCTCCTACTACACACAGCTTAGTGAATACCAGCCATCTCCTACTACACACAGCTTAAGTGAACACCTTAAGGAGTACCAGCCATCTCCTACTACACACAGCTTAGTGAATACCAGCCATCTCCTACTACACACAGCTTAGTGAATACCAGCCATCTCCTACTACACACAGCTTAGTGACACACAGCTTAGTGAATACCAGCCATCTCCTACTACACACAGCTTAGTGAGTACCAGCCATCTCCTACTACACACAGCTTAAGGAGTACCAGCCATCTCCTACTACACACAGCTTAGTGAATACCAGCCATCTCCTACTACACACAGCTTAGTGAATACCAGCCATCTCCTACTACACACAGCTTAGTGAATACCAGCCATCTCCCACTACAAACAGCTTAGTGAATACCAGCCATCTCCTACTACACACAGCTTAGTGAATACCAGCCATCTCCTACTACACACAGCTTAGTGAGTACCAGCCATCTCCTACTACACACAGCTTAAGGAGTACCAGCCATCTCCTACTACACACAGCTTAGTGAATACCAGCCATCTCCTACTACACACAGCTTAGTGAATACCAGCCATCTCCTACTACACACAGCTTAGTGAATACCAGCCATCTCCTACTACACACAGCTTAGTGAATACCATCCATCTCCTACTACAAACAGCTTAGTGAATACCAGCCATCTCCTACTACAAACAGCTTAGTGAATACCAGCCATCTCCTACTACAAACAGCTTAGTGAATACCAGCCATCTCCTACTACAAACAGCTTAGTGAATACCAGCCATCTCCTACTACACACAGATTAGTGAATGAAGAACACAGCCTGCTACAGATAGCTTAGTGAATATTGACCACAGCCCACTACAGATAGATCAGTGAATATAGGCCACAGTCTACTACAGACAGATCAGTGGATATAGGCCACAGTCTACTACAGACAGATCAGTGGATATAGGCCACAGTCTACTACAGACAGATCAGTGAATATTTAACACAGCCCACAATAGGTTTGACATGAATCCCAACAAGACCTTATCAACATCATAGCAAGTTCCGATTATGCAATGTGGATTACAACAAAGCCCATGTCTGTAGTGAAGCTGACAAAATGGCCCTCGGACTGCTCTTTCTAACATCATCTAACCACTTCTTATCAGCATGCCTCCAACAAAATAAACATGGCCAGCTAAGCAGCAGAATAGCTTGGGAAACTCACCCTGGGGCACAAATATTTGTCAGATTTTGTTTATAAATTTTGAAATGCTATAAACAGAGTGTTTTGGGAGGGCCTAGGGATCACAGGGGGACAGATATATCTGGCAGTGGGGGACAGGTGCCATGTGGAGAATCATATTTGGGGACACCATAACAGATACAGAGGGGGGCAGGAGGGTATCTGCGATTCCCATGGTGTATGTACTGGGGGAGGGGCCAGGGGATGCCCCACAGTGACAGGAACCACTTGTTAAGAAAATGTGGGAAAAGATTCTTGCTTTTTGCAGCTCATTTATTCACACTTCACAGGTCAGAAACACATTTAGTTGTCTGCCTTAGAATGTGTGTTGACAGTATGATAGTTGACAGTGCATGGACCACTTTCTGAGAATGTCAGTGAGGGTGTTCACAATATGCATGGACCACTTTCTGAGAATGTCAGTGAGGGTGTTCACAATATGCATGGACCACTTTCTGAGAATGTCAGTGAGGGTGTTCACAATATGCATGGACCACTTTCTGAGAATGTCAGTGAGGGTGTTGTCAGTATGCATGGACCACTTTCTGAGAATGTCAGGGAGGGTGTTGACAACATGCATGGGCCACTTTCTGAGAATGTCAGTCAGGGTGTTGACAGTATGCATGGACCACTTTCTGAGAATGTCAGTGAGGGTGTTGTCAGTATGCATTGACCACTTTCTGAGAATGTCAGTGAGGGTGTTGTCAGTATGCATGGACCACTTTCTGAGAATGTCAGTGAGGGTGTTGTCAGTATGCATGGACCACTTTCTGAGAATGTCAGTGAGGGTGTTGACAGTATGCATTGACCACTTTCTGAGAATTTCAGTGAGGGTGTTGACAATATGCATGGACCACTTTCTGAAAATGTCAGTGAGGGTGTTGACAATATGCATTGACCACTTTCTGAGAATGTCAGTGAGGGTGTGATATGTATGTAGACATTATGCTTGAACCTCGGTTAGAGAATGACATTGTATTTGAGGTGTATTTTAACAAAATGCATTACCCATTGAATGTCATTGTTAGTGGTGTGCATTGACAACATGCACAAACAGTTTGTCTGGTATGGAGTTTGGTCATATGGGGTTCAAAATTCCAGTGAAGATTTTCACTAGCACAGCAATATTCATGCATGTATGTATGTTGTAGCTTGTACTACTACTACTACTACTACTACTACTACTACTACTACTACTACTACTACTACTACTACTACTACTACTACTACTACTACTACTACTACTACTACAGAGTTGTGTCTGAGACAGTCACAATTTAACATGGACACCCCACTCAAGCACATTACATCTACTCAAAAATGACAACAGTAAAACATTAACTTCATCAATACCAAGGATTCATTATCCAATTCTGAATAATCTAATTTTTACTTCTATCAATGTTCATAAATGCAAATACATCTTGACTGAACTAATATTATTCTACTTGGACATTTGAGATATTTTTTATCCCCACAAATAAGAGGGAATGCATACAAAAAAACTAAACAAAGAGGCCTGACTGGAGCCTGGAAACCTTCTGGTGACTCTCCACTAACAGGAGCACACAAAGAAGATCACCCGGACTAACATCACAGTGAGAAACAGGAATGATTTTAAATCAAACCTAAAAAGCTTGAAAATGTAATCATTTTCCTAAATGTAGCAACATTTCTTTGCTGGCCATGTTTCCCCTGCTTCATGCAGTGGGGATGCCTTGCTGCTTCAGGGGGTAATCAGCTGTTGATTTATGGCCCTTCCCACTGCAGTGTCAGTTACAGGGTACAGGCCAACATGTAATAACATTTGGACCAAATTAATCCACATGAAAAACTCCTACAAAAACATCTGAGGAAACCTCATAGTTTGATATTATTTCGAGTCTGACTACACAAGATAAGGAATGTGTCTAAAAATTATTTTTACATGTGTTGTATCCTGACAGCAGTGAACAGACCTGTGTATCACATACAGCAAGTATAACAAGAAACAGCTCTATCAATGGAGACTTTTGGGTGAAATGTGTTGAGTATTTATGCGGACAACTTGACAACTTAGATGCTTAAACAGTTGACTCAGGGATACTTGATACAAAGGATACTTACTACCTAGGACTCATACTTCATATCAAGACTCATGGGCGCTTCATACCTACACTCATGGGTACTTAATATCTTAAGTCATGGGTACTTAAAATCTACACTCATGGGTACTTAATACCTACACTCATGGGTACCTAATATCTAGTCTCTTGGGTACTTAATACCTACACTCATGGATACTTAATATCTAGTCTCCTGGGTACTTAATACCTGGTCTTATGGGTACTAAATATCTAGTCTCAAGGGTACATAATACCTAGTCTCAAGAGTACTTAATACCTTGAATCATTGGTAGTTAATACCTTGGCTCATGGGTACTTAATACCTGGTCTCATGATTACTTAATACCTGGTCTTATGGGTACTAAATATCTAGTCGCAAGGGTACATAATACCTAGTCTCAAGGGTACTTAATACCTTGAATCATTGGTAGTTAATATCTAGTCTCCTGGGTACTTAATACCTGGTCTCATGAGTACTTAATACCTGGTCTCATGAGTACTTAATACCTGTTCTTATGGGTACTAAATACCATTTTCTATAGCACACAGTCTCCAAACACCAAGTGATTGCTCGCGGCGCTTAATCAGAATCTGATTATTATTACCCTGGATAACCCAAGCTGCCTGTTAGGTGCTAGAAGGTTATAGTCACATGACTTTATCCAACCGGGTACCCATTTTCTGCTGGGTGAATAGAGGCAATTTGAACAAACCCACTTGCCTAAGGTGAGACCACATGCATCACATGTGCTTCATTGTGGGGCAGGACTGAAGTCCTAGAAACTCTCAGGAGTCAAGCTGCCAAACACGGTCACCCATCCAAGGATTGTCCGAGCTCGATGTTGCTTAACTTCAACTGATTTGTGACCTGAGCTCACTGCACAGGACCACACGCCACCACCTAATCTCTTGGGTACTTAATACTTAATACCTGAACTCATACTTCACACCTAGTCTCTTGGGTACTTAATACTTAATACCTGAACTCATACTTCACACCTAATCTCTTGGGTACTTAATACTTAATACCTGAACTCATACTTCACACCTAGTCTCTTGGGTACTTAATACTTAATACCTGAACTCATACTTCACACCTAGAATCATGGGAACTTTTTGCCTTGACTCAAAGATACTTAATACCCAGACTCAAAGATACTTATTTCCTTGACTCAGTTATAATACCTAGAATTATTCAAACACCATACCTAGAATCACTGATACTCAATACATATGGAAACACTGATACTGGATACATAGAATAATAATTGATACTTAATACCTCGAGACATCAACACTTAATACCTAAAGATGGTGATGTCTAATACCCAGACTCACTTACACTTAATAACAACAGAGCCACTGATCAAAACAACTAGAACACCACATTATGTGATTATTAACAACACTGATTAAACATCAAAATATCAATTGCCCGCACTGAAGCATACAACGACCAAAATATACCCAAACATCTTAACTGTATAAGTAATGAGGTCCCAGATATCAGTGGCAATGATCTGTAGCCAATTACTGGTACAATAAAAGCTTTCTCCATAATAAAGATACACTGTAATGTATTGCACATGAGATCCGTGGAACACAGATGGCACCTCTGTATGGTTTACCAAATACTCCTAATGACCCATAAATACCGCTGGAACCCTGTAGAAAGTGGTAGTCCCTTATCACTATGCCAGGCTTGTGTGCTCACAAATTTAAGAAAGTAGACTTTTGAGGTCATCAGTGGTTTCAGTAATGTCTCATCAGTGCTACAAAGAACTCCAGGCTCATTCCATGCAACCTGACTCAAGCTTACACGACCATGGTCAATAAAAGACCGCATAAATCTTGCTGCAGGCAGATAATGGAGGAACTAGGAGGCTGCTAAGTGTTCTCACTGATGATCCTGGAGGGGAGAGCACTGAAACAGGACCCCCCAGAGGGGAGACCAACACGGGAGGGGCATGCTGCTGTTTCTACCACCAAGCTTGGAGGTGTGACAGACACAGGCTGTCTTCCTCCTCCTGGTGTTTTACTGTTAAAGTTCTGTCATATCTCACACCTGTTTCTCATTCTCCCACTTAAGGCATCTCTGCTTACACACTTCATTGCTTATTGTCACTTGCTCCTCACCAATGCTGGCGGCAAATGATGTACAAACACCTTTGTTCTGGGCTAACACTTCTTGTTGCCAAACTCCGTAGGACTCCCTGAGGAGGAACACTCTTCACGGAAAACCGCGCTTGTTTGTCTTATATTTTCTGCCTTTCTCACATTTCAAATCTAAATTACTCTGAAATTGCTGAAGGTGACATACTTTGTCAATTTGGATGCTTTGCTTAATGAAAGCAACATTTTTTTAGAAAAAACTAACAACCACTAGTGTCTTCCGGAGTGACATGAAAAGGTTCTTCATGGCTGATAGCCTATGCTTGACAGGAATCAGAAATGAATGGCCCTTTTATGACACAAATATATTCCTGGTATTTGCTGAAACTGTGCAGACATCGTTCAAAATACATAGCACCATGACAGAACATTTTTTCTTCAATCATACAGATGAGTGCAACACAACCTTCAAGAGAAAGAAGCCTGCACGATGTCAGTTTAATGTCGGGTTCTGACACCAGACCTCTACACTAGGACATGCTGGATTCAGGAGAGGCCTGAGGAATCAAACTCTTACTATGACTTTGTTTCACAAGTAGTGCGCATCAGAACAAAGTGTCATCAATGTCATTGTCTTCATGTCCTCTTCAATGTGACAAAGGCTGCATTTCAGACTGTTCTGAATCACCTGATGGAGTCAGACCGTACTCTCAACGACATTTGTGCCTACTCTGAAGCATACACGTGCCTACTACCAAAGACTCATGTGCCTACTCTGAAGCACTTGTGTGGCAACACTTGAGCATGGGTTCCTACAGCAAATATGTACCTACTCTGAAGTAGGTGTACCTACACTGAAGAATGTACGTACACTGAAGCATGTACCTATACTGAAGCATGTACCCATACTGAAGCATGTACCGACACTGAAGCATGTACCAATACTGAAGCATGTACCTACACATGTACCTACACTGAAGCATGTACCCATACTGAAGCATGTACCTACACTGAAGCATGTACCTACACTGAAGCAGGTGTACCTACACTGAAGTAGGTGTACCTACACTGAGGCATGTACCTACACTGAAGCATGTACCCACACTGAAGCATGTACCTACACTGAAGCATGTACCCATACTGAAGCATGTACCTACACTGAAGCATGTGTACCCATACTGAAGCATGTACCTACACTGAAGCCTGTACCTACACTGAACCATGTACCCACACTGAAGCATGTACCTACACTGAAGCATGTACCTACACTGAAGTAGGTGTACCTACACTGAAGCAGGTGTACCTACACTGAAGCATGTACCTACACTGAAGCATGTACCTACACTGAAGCATGCACCCATACACTGAAGCATGTACCTACACTGAAAGCATGTACCTACACTGAAGCAGGTGTACCTACATGAACCTACACTGAAGGTGTATACACGAAGCATGTACCTACACTGAAGCATGTACCTACACTGAAGCATGTACCTACACTGAAGCATGTACCCACACCGAAGCATGTACCTACACTGAAGCATGTACCAACAGCATGAAGAAGCATGTACCTACACTGAAGCAGGTGTACCTACACTGAAGCAGGTGTACCTACACTGAAGCATGTACCTACACTGAAGCATGTACCTACACTGAAGCATGTACCTACACTGAAGCATGTACCTACACTGAAGCATGTACCTACACTGAAGCAGGTGTACCTACACTGAAGCATGTACCTACACTGAAGCACCTACACTGAAGCATGTACCTACACTGAAGCATGTGTACCTACACTGAAGCATGTGTACCTACACTGAAGCATGTACCTACACTGAAGCATGTACCCACACTGAAGCATACACTGAAGCATGTACCTACACTGAAGCATGTACCTACACTGAAGCATGTACCTACACTGAAGCATGTACCCACCTGAAGCATGTACCTACACTGAAGCATGTACCTACACTGAAGCATGTACCTACACTGAAGCATGTACCTACACTGAAGCATGTACCTACACTGAAGCATGTACCTACACTGAAGCATGTACCTACACTGAAGCATGTACCTACACTGAAGCATGTACCTACACTGAAGCATGTACCTACACTGAAGCATGTACCTACACTGAAGCATGTACCTACACTGAAGCATGTACCTACACTGAAGCATGTACTGAAGCATGTACCTACACTGAAGCATGTACCTACACTGAAGCATGTACCTACACTGAAGCATGTACCTACACTGAAGCATGTACCTACACTGGAAGCATGTACCTACACTGAAGCATGTACACTGAAGCATGTACCTACACTGAAGCATGTACCTACACTGAAGTAAGTGTACCTACACTGAAGCATGTACCACTGAAGCATGTACTGAAGCATGTACCTACACTGAAGCATGTACCTACACTGAAGCATGAAGTACCCTACACTGAAGCATGTACCTACACTGAAGCATGTGTACCTACACTGAAGCAGTACCTGTGTACCTACACTGAAGCATGTACCTACCTGAAGTACTGAAGCATGTACCTACACTGAAGCATGTACCGACACTGAAGCATGTACCTACACTGAAGCATGTGTGCACTACACTGAAGCATGTACCTACACTGAAGCATGTACCTACACTGAAGCATGTACCTACACTGAAGTATGTACCTACACTGAAGCATGTACCTACACTGAAGCATGTACCTACACTGAAGCAGGTGTACCTACACTGAAGCATGTACCTACACTGAAGCATGTACCTACATTGAAGTAGGTGTACCTACACTGAAGCATGTACCTACACTGAAGCATGTGTACCTACACTGAAGCATGTACCTACACTGAAGCGTGTACCTACACTGAAGCATGAAGCATGTACCTACACACTGAAGCATGTACCTTCACTGCAGCATGTGTACCTTTTCAGAAGTAGGTGTACCTACACTGAAGCTTGTGTACCTAGAAGCATGTACCTACACTGACCCTACACATGTGTACCTATATTGAAGTCTGCATGTACCTACACTGAAGCATGTGTACACTACACTGTACCTACACTGCATGCACTGTACCTACACTGAAGCATGTACCTACACTGAAGCATGTACCTACACTGAAGCATGTACCTACTGAAGCATGTACCTACACTGAAGCATGTACCTACACTGAAGCACTGAAGCATGTACCTACACTGAAGCATGTACCTACACTGAAGCACTGAAGCATGTACCTACACTGAAGCATGTACCTACACTGAAGCATGTACCTACACTGAAGCATGTACCTACACTGAAGCCTTTACCTACACTGAAGCATGTGTACCTACACTGAAGCATGTGTACCTACACTGAAGCATGTACCTACACTGAAGCAGGTGTACCTACACTGAAGCCTGTACCTACACTGAAGCACCTACACTGAAGCCTGTACCTACACTGAAGCATGTACCTACACTGAAGCATGTACCTACACTGAAGCATGTACCTACACTGAAGCATGTACCTACACTGAAGCATGTACCTACACTGAAGCATGTACCTACACTGAAGCATGTACCTACACTGAAGCATGTGTACCTACACTGAAGCATGTATCTACACTGAAGCATGTACCTACACTGAAGCATGTGTACCTTCTCTGAAGCATGTGTACCATCTCTGAAGTAGGTGTACCTACAATGAAGTTGGTGTACCTTTTCTGAAATAGGTGTACCTACTCTCAGTGAGTTTAGTTTTATGCCACTCTCAGCAATATTCCAGCTATATGATGGCGATCTGTAAATAATCGAGACAAGATCAGACAATCCAGTGATCAACACCATGAGCATCGATCTACGCAATTGGGATACGATAACATGTGTCAACCAAGTCACCGAGCCTGACCACCCAATCCCGTTAATCACCTCTTACGACAAGCATGGGTTACTGAAGACCAATTCTAACCTGGATCTTCACGGGTTCCTGTAAATAGAGAAATCTGAAGCATTTGCCCCAACTCTGTAGCATGTATAAAGTGTCTACTCTCAGCACATTTGTATTCATATTTGATTGCAGTTTTGAGACCATTGCTTAACCATGGCAACATAATATGAGGCAGATTGTAAGAAACCTTTGTAAGAACATAGACATTAGTCATTGGTGCCAAGTACTAACTGATAGAAATAGGACGAGTCTGTGATCACTGCACCTTGCACAACTCAACATTCCTAATTGTGATTCATTCAGTATGTCTCAAGAACATACAAACAGCCAAACATGACATGTATTTATTAGTCAGATTCTAAGACAATAAAGAATATACATTCATATCTTAATCGTTAGATTCAGGAACCAGGTGCACCAATAATCAAAACCAAAATTAAGGAAAGTGACTCACCCTATTAAAAACACTGGTATTTTTAACAGCTAAATTAGAAAATGCAACTGTTTTCCCCAAACAGAAGCTGTTTGTGTGTGCATATATGGTTTTCAGATTGTGAGTCAGACTGGAGCATGCAGTCACATGGTGCTAGGTCAGTGATGCAGCCAACATCCTCAAATGAAGCTACCTGGCCTGGGGTGACTCACTCCCCCTCAACAATCACTCCCACATGTCACAGGGCACTGTCTCACGGCCATTACTGACATAAGACTTGCCATATCATGACAGGTGTACTGCACAGGGTGAAATACACACACCACAGTGTCATGACAGGTGTACTGCACAGGGGTGAAATACACACACCACAGTGTCATGACAGGTGTACTGCACAGGGGTGAAATACACACACCACAGTGTCATGACAGGTGTACTGCACAGGGGTGAAATACACACACCACAGTGTCATGACAGGTGTACTGCACAGGGGAAAATACACACACCACAGTGTCATGACAGGTGTACTGCACAGGGGTGAAATACACACACCACAGTGTCAGGTGACAGGTACACACACTGCACAGACAGGTGTACTGCACAGGGAAATACACACACAGTGTCAGTGTCATGACAGGTGTACTGCACAGGGGAAAAATACACACACCACAGTGTCATGACAGGTGTACTGCACAGGGGTGAAATACACACACCACAGTGTCATGACAGGTGTACTGCACAGGGGTGAAATACACACACCACAGTGTCATGACAGGTGTACTGCACAGGGGTGAAATACACACACCACAGTGTCATGACAGGTGTACTGCACAGGGTGAAATACACACACCACAGTGCCATGACAGGTGTACTGCACAGGGGGAAATACACACACCACAGTGTCATGACAGGTGTACTGCACAGGGGGGAAATACATACACGACAGTGTAATGACAGGTGTACTGCACAGGGGGAAATACACACACCACAGTGTCATGACAGGTGTACTGCACAGGGGTGAAATACACACACCACAGTGTCATGACAGGTGTACTGCACAGGGGTGAATTACACACACCACAGTGTCATGACAGGTGTACTGCACACATACTGCTTTTCAAAACATGTGATTCTGATACAGAGGAACATATTTATGAAACTTGTGAATGGTATTGGTTTCGCTACGTTAGATACCAAACCATTCACTCGTTTCATAAATATGGCAGTACATGGGACATCGTTTAGTATTCTCTATAAATCAAACAATATATTTTGCAGATAACAGAAAACAAAACATCTCCAAATATTTAGACATGTAAACCCTGAGAAAATGACACAAACAATGCAGGTTTCCTTTCACAAGAACAAACATGTGTTTATTCAGGGTGTTGAAGCATTGCGTTGCAGCGAGCATGATGTCATACAGGATAGAGTGCAACCATATGTTGGACTTCCTTGGTGGGAAGGAATGTAATAAGGCACTCTATTAATATAATTGGTCGATGTATGTCACGTTTCTGTCTAAGGGCATTACCACACATTCTTTGATTATTCTTGAAGCAGTTTAATGTAATATCAGCATTTGCATCTGTTTACTTTGTCTTGTACAAGTTTTCAAACACACTTATACTTTCATCTTTGATAATGGGGTCAATCACAGTGGCTTGTTCACCAATCATAATGCAGGATTTCAACTAGCATGGTAGAAATTGGTTTAACACAAATCAGGAACATTAAGTGTGAATGAAATAACATATTTTCAAGTTATCTCAACTAATGTTTTTTAAATATTCTTTTTTCACAGTCATTGCCACAACAGCAAAAACACCCTGCAAAAAGACATTTTCTTGCTGCTTTCTGACAAAAAAGTATTATTTTTTTTATGTCTAAATAGCCTACTTTTGTCATAACGAATGAAAGAGGTCGCCTGTTTTAAAAAAGTCATTGCCCAAGAACCCATTTTAAAACAAAATTCCTTTGCTTTAGCATGGAAAAATCAGCAGAGAGTTGAAAGGCATACTGAATATTGGGTACTCATCTTTTTTGTACCAAGCATTAACTTGCATCAAACTTTGCAGAATTGACACCAACTCACAGTTGAATCAGAAATAATACATAAGGCTTATCACACATGACAAATCTGCCTAACCTACAAACACTTCACCCACTTTATGCACATCTGGTTTAAATATTACAAGATCACGCCAGACATAAAATGCCAAGAATGATTAAAGGGAGGTAACTCCTTTTCTACTGACTTGAAAACTTCAGATACAAGAGTCCTTTCACACTTTGTGTGTGAGTGAGAGAGAGAGAGAGAGAGAGAGTGTGTGTTTATACTGTCTTTCTGTCTGTGTGTCTGTCTCTGTGTATGTTCTGTAAAAACTACATTTCATACAAATGAGTCTGCATGTCACGTATGTCTGCCGTGTATTGAGAGTACCCACCTTGTTGATGAGTCTGTTAGCAAACAGCCATGGCCAACTTTCCCTGCGCTTGTGAAAGTTGAGTGTGACTAGTGCATCAACACCAATAGAGGCGTAATTGTTCATCATCATTACCTGAGGGGAAAACACAGATTAGATTTAATAAATATCATTTCCTGGCCTGATTTTCAAACGGGGACTAAGTTCAAGATATCGATCGTTCTTCTCAAATTTTATTCAAATCCCCAAACTGAACTTTGCATATCAACCTGTGTGACTTTAACCTGTATATCAAGTTACCACTAATGGTACTCTAATACACACAGAGACAATGTCTCACACACAAGATATTAATTACACGGGCACCAGAACACTGGCCTTGTCACATCGAACGTGAAAGGTGTAGTAATACACTTACCCTTTTCAGCTTGGGCACTGATATTCCAAAGTGTTTCTCATGACTGATCTCAACTTTCCATCTGAAAGTCGTCAATCAAAATATCTCATCAATTTCAGTGATCCCAACACAGAACTGAGACAGAAGCATCAGTAAAATCACCCAATATGAATCAGGAACAAGTAGTCTACATGGACAGCAATAGTCTCCTCATTTACTGGCAGAAATATCTGACTGTTGTCTTGATTGTTTGTCAAATTGCAAGATGACACATTCGTGTTTCTTATGTGCTGCCCTAATCCTTATCTTAGTCATAATTGGATATTTTTTACACAACTATTGACTTCTTCAGGAGATACAGTTGTACGGAACAAAGTGTGAACACCCTCAAATGATGTCACCCTAACACTAACACTGTCCTTTACATATTGAGGACACACAGTGTGAACACAACCAACCCTCCACTGTATCCCCAACATTATGTTCACACAGACCTGTGAAGGGCTATGGGGTGGGCTTTCTTCAACTCTATCCCTAACTTTATGTTCACACACAGACCTGTCCAGGGCTATAGGGTTTGGCCTTCTTCAACAGTATCCCTAACATTATATTCACACACAGGGAGCACCTTTAGCATACAGCACCACAACTTCTCGTGAGGACGAACTCTGCCGTAGGTCACGTGTCATTAAGACAAGCAACCAGTTTGTGGGAACCCGTCCCACGCGAACCCGCGACCTTCGGATTGTTAGCTCGACAGCTAACCAACTGAGCTACGTCCACACTGTTGCACAATGTGCAAATTTATCGAGTCATTCCTGTGACGTCACGGAAATGAACGGAAAGAGTCGAATAGGTCACGGACAATTACGAAGATTATGGGTAGACTTGGTGTCTCGTGATTTTAATCTACGGACAATTGCCGAATGGACCTGATGCCATTTGGCACACTCGTCCCATTCCGTAATCTACAAGATAACGTGTGGCGTGGAATGAGCCGATATGCCTCAAACTGAAAAGGGTTGTTGACGCCAGGTGTCAGACGAGATTTCACGGCGCGTGCATGAATGACGCTTTTTATATAAATCGGTGATTTAGTGACAGAAAAGTGATGTAGGGAACACTGTAAGGATAATGTGGATCGCACTAAGGAACGAGGGAGACATGAGCATGTGTAGTGACGGCACGAGGGTGAGTTAGCCTTCGAATCATTACTGAACAAATATTGCGTGTGAAAGAGGCTTCAGTGCAAATTCCAGGCCAGTTTCCATTAGCCCAAAATTTCTACATTAAACCATTTCATAGTGTATTTTCGACATTTTTGGTTTCCCGTTTTTGTGTGAAAAAAAGTATTAAATTGCAAAAGGAAAAACAACAAATGGTACTCACATATTACACCGGACATGTACCTACTACATTGGATTATGTCCCTAACCCTAAACCCTAAACCCTCAGCCCAAACCCTAACCCTAAACCCTCAGCCCTAACCCTAATCCCTTGAAATAATCCTAATAAATAGAATGCATTGACCGAACCACCGGACATGTACCTACTACATTGGATTAGGTCCCTAACCCTAAACCCTCAGCCCTAACCCTAAACCCTCAGCCCTAACCCTAACCCATTGAAATAATCCTAATAAATAGAATGCATTGACTGAACCACCGGACATGTACCTACTATATTGGATTAGGTCCCCAACCCTAAGCCCTAAACCCTAAGCCCTAACCCTAGCCCTAACCCTAACCCATTGAATTAATCCTAATAGATAGAATGCATTGACCGAACCGGCACAAACATGACTGACGTGTCTAGTGTACTGCATTATTACCGCTTCAAAAGATAGGATAAGTATATAAATAAACAATTTATAGTTAAAATTTCCAAATTTTTAAACTTATCCTATCTCACGACTTGCACTTATCCCACGGTAGGAAGGTGGGTCATAGATTACCCGAAGTTCAAGTGATAACAGCTAAGCGTTATGCCAAAACAACCGTAGGAAGCAACTACAAAGCAGGCCAATAACTACCAAAGTTACTATGTGCGAGGGTTAGTTCGAACCCATTGACTTACTAAGCACAAGTGCTCCCAGGGACCGGGATTCCGGAGCAATGTGGTGTTCAGTCACTACCTTCACAAAGTGAAAGGACGCAGCTTAGCGAGTGTAATCAGTCGCATCGCCATGATTTCCAAGGTACCCCCGTAATAAAAGTCTAACGACTAGTATCGGGCCAGCCCCTGCTTCGAAACAACCCACACAGACACCGTCCCAAGGAGGGTGAAAGGGTAATTGAATCGGAAAAACTCACAATTTTAACGTTCAGTACCACAACATCATCTTATGCCTCCACTTCCACTACCACAGTAAGATCACATAGATGTGTATAGGTACTTAGGAGCATAAACGCTACGAAGTGTAACACTTCGGGAATGACTCACTTCACTGACATAATTACTCCGTGGAGCAGAGGACAGTAAGTGAGGTGGCGACTCTCAAATTAAATTGAGAGGAGAAATCGAAGTCCCAGAAGAATCGAAGACACAAATCAGAAATATAATTCAGAATTTTATTCAGATTGTACACAAAGCAGAAACGATCGCAACTGGTGATCATCTGCGCTGAAGCTGATGGTTGTCCCGAGTGGCGAACAGGTCTACATCTGGTCGTGATAACAGGTAGATCTACGATTGGAATATCAGAGGCAGTTGTTTCCACTCCATGAGTGAAAGGGCATCGGCAATGACATCATCCTGGGAATGTGTCGGGCTCTGGCCACTGTGTTGAGTGAATCGATCAGATGATAAGTTCGAAACATCAACTGAAGCAGAGCTGCTGATCCTGTCAACACCTAATGGTTTATGTACAATATTACCATCGAAATGTCTGATTGAATCAGTACATGACTAAACCGTAGTTCAACTGTCCAATGCCGAACGGCGAGAATGACAGTGCTGAATTCCAATTCGTTGATATGAAGGGCCTTTTCTCCTGATGACCACTGCCACTTGATGGAGAAAGTGAGCGCCCCAGCTTGAAAGATGTGTCGACGAACAGGTGTTGAGTCGGTATGAAGGGCACCATAGAGACTCCAACACAAACATTCCACTTGTTGGGCCACCAACGAAAGACTGAATGTAGTTGTGCGGTAAGACGAATCAACTCCCTGGGGTTGTCGTCCCGGATGTATGGGCACAGAAACATCTGAAGAGGGCGAAGCTGCAGCTGGCCCCTGTAAGTCAGCGCTTGTGCCGACGTCAATCTCCCTAGTAACTTCTGCCACTGGCGAAAAGTTGTGGGTTGGACCAGCACTAGTGGTGCATTGCACTGAATCTTGTCCCACCTCTCCTGGGGCACAAACATCATGACCTGTCGTGTTGAATATTGTCCCAATAAAAAGAAATCACTGGGTCTGTGTTACCTCCAATTTCTCCGAATTCAGCAGCCATCCTAATTGCGCGAGCAACTTGATGATTAACTGCCTGTGGAGAGGAAGAACGACTGGATCCTGCTGGGCTTGAACACAGTCGTCGATATAGTTCTCGAATGTCACGTCTAGACAATGCAGGTAGCTTGTTATCGGAATGGGTATCTGAGTAAAAAGCCACGGGGCCGCATATATGCCAAACAGCAGGACCCTCCACTGGTATCAATGATGCCCCTTGAAAGTAAATCGAAGATACTTCCGATAGTCTGGATGTATGTCAGTCTTCTATGTCAGTTCTAACAGAGTGCTGAATGTAGTATGATCGGCGCATGGAGATTGTCAGTCAATCTACAGGAACGTTCACATTGTAAACTAATTGAAGAAATTTGTACGATCGGCAACCTCAGGTGGTTCGCCAGGTGGAGTGAGAAAGGTAGTAGATCGCTGCCTGGTGACAGTCCACGCATAACTGCAGTGACCTCTGAACTCAGTGCTTGAGCTAGTGTAGAAAATCCAAGTAACCCCAGCAAAAGTGAAACCGTTCACGGGTGTTTCTGTCTGTCACCCTCGATAAGCAGTCTCTCTCGACTGGCTGTCGAAATCCCGACACAATCACTCCTACCGGGAATGGCACCGTTCATTGTTACTAGCATTTAAAGGCTGGACTTGATATCCGATTCGTTGGACCAAGACAAGTCTGCAAGGGCACTTCATGGTCACTCTAATCATCAAAATTCCGGTAAACAAACAGTAGTCCGCCATTTGCAAACGTTACACACAATTGACAAAAATACGGACAACATGGTCTTCGGTTAACCGGGCGAGTCGCAACCCATAAATTCCGGGCTGAGCTATGCTGGCTATTTGACAAAACATCACTGCTGGTACCATGCGCAAAAACTTGACCCATCCGTTATCTGTCCAGAAACTTGCTTATCATGTAAAACAAAGGGAGCTGAAGATGACGAACCATCAGCAATAATTGCACTCAGCGATACACAAACACGCTGTTACCAGTAGTCTGTAGTAACAAGACTCAGTGAAGCGTCGTAAAGTATTCCTGGCTAGCAAGCTTATCTAGTAATGCCCTATCGGGTGGTTTTAGAACTGATATCTACACCGAAGGGTAGATTCGTTGAACCGAATCATTCATCAAAGGTGAAGATCGGATGGTAGATTAAATCTGGAATAAGATGAGCCCCGGTCACGGAGGACTCTTGAGAACTGGGATCGGCAGACCGTCAAGTGCTGAACGTGATATGTCTAGATGACTGCGCTACTGACATCACATGTAAATCGAGTCGGCATGGTGAAGCACATAGCTACTACCTCTGTTCAACCATCCGAAAAAGGGGTACAAGGTTGGATAAGTTATGTGACTAAAAAGCCTCACAAGCCGTAAAGTAAACCAGATAAACAAATCAAATTGTCGAGCTTAGAGCTTGCCACTTCGTAATGAGGAATTCAGCGCCTCACAGATGCCCTGAAAACTAGGATCGTGTTGAAAACTAGCAGAGTTCGACAAATTTGGCCCTATCTGGATGCAAGTTCACGAACCTCGTTGAGGATGTGGAAAATCAGTGTTGACAAGTCCCGATCCTTCATGTTGAATGTAATCAATAGAACATCTGGTATCTTGCTCTAGGTAGCTGTAGGTGGTCGGCGAACCATGCGATCATGTGTGTCGAATCAACCAAAACAATTCCTGCTGGTAAATCAGTTCAGGGTGGTGAGCCGGAACGTTGATATGATCTGAATCAGTCCAGGATCTGGATCGGCTTTGTAATCTGGATCGTGACTGTGATCTGGATCGGTTCGGTAATCCGAAACGATTAAATGATCTCAGCTGATGGAGAGATCTAGAACGATCAGATGAACCAGTGAGGCGAGGTGAAATGTTCCGGCCGAGGAGAATTGGTTCAACGAGGTGAATCGTTCCGGTGAAGAGAGCCGTTACGGCGAGGCAAGCCATTTCGGTGCTGTGAATTGAATCGATGATGCGAACTGTTTCGGCGATAAGAAACAGTCTTAATATTATGGTGAATGGAGTCGATGTCGTAATTCACATACGCCGTGGCGAAACAGTTCGGTCTGGTGAATCCATTCGGTATGGCGAACCGATTCGGGAGCACATTACCGACAACGTTTGCTCCAGGAACACAGGTCAATACAACCCACACATGACGAGTGGGGATCCGAGGAAGTAAATATTGTTACAGTGTGCTCAAAATTACGCTACTTAGGGTCAACAGCATGAAGCATGGTGTCTAAACCCGTCGCTGGAGAGGAATCAAGCACAGGATTCCAAGACTCAGCAATAACCTGTGACCGAGGCAAAGTAGAAGTGGCATGGCGTGAAGGTGAACGCCGATCCACTGAACAATAACGCAGCCTAGCAGGTGAAACCACCCGCACAGAACGATGTTGATGTGGGGAACTATCACGCAAAGGCGCTGACCGCAAGTGCTCACTAGCTCTAGACTGACTAGACGGGATTTCCTGATTCACCTGAGGTGAATGAGACCGACTACGAGAATCACTCTGACGAAAACACACCGTACGGCTAGGTGAACCGGATCGAAATGGCGAACCACTTCGACTAGGTGAGACTGAACGACTACGTGAATCAAAACGCTGTGGTGATTTGATTCGACCATGAGATGATGAGTCGAACAGAAACATATGTTGACGTGAATTGAGTCGGGTACGTGAACCGGTTCGTCCTGGTGAATCCATTCGATTACGTGAATAAGTTCGGTCTGGTGAACTCGTTCGACCCTTGGCAATGACACAGCTAGGTGAACCAACACTGGCATTAGACCCAATTCTGATTGGTGAAATGAATCGAGGTGGTGAATCGGTTCGGACTGGTACATTGGAAGGACGACGAGAGCACGAGTGTGAACGAGATCTAGAACGACACTTCCCAGCAGTAGCAGAACGAATTCGAACCTCCGAACGAGATGGTGACTCAACTCGTGTGGGTGAATTGTTTCAGTGGCATGAAACCGTACGAAGAGGAGAACGGTTACATTCCAACCACGCCGATCTACGCTTCGATGATGAATGCTTGGATTTAGAAGTTTTCGAGGACTTTGAACTGTCCGAAGAAAAGGATCTACGAGATAAAGTAGATCGCAGGTCTTGTGTAAAAGAAATATCAGTCATTACCACCCTTGTCTGCCCATGAGAACTTAAGCTAGGTGAGGAAAGCGTCCCAAAAGCCTTTAACATCCTCAGACAAATAGGAATCAGACGAAGCGTCCATAAAATCTTCGTTAGGAGAGACGGGAGATTTAGAACGGCGAACAGGTAGGGTGCGGCGATCTAAACATTGTTTTTTAGCGGGAGATGGACCAGATCCCGCAGAAGCATTCCTGGCCCTATCTGCCAAACGTCGGGCACAAGCACGTTTGTAAGCTTTAAAATCCTCATTAGACAGTCCTGAACACTTAGGACAACGTTTGTCCCAATCACAACAACCCACACAATCAATACACGATTTGTGTGGGTCCCAAAGTGAAAAGACTTTATTACATTGAGCGCAAAACTTTCGTTTTCTGGCCTGAACAGGCTTATCCATGTTGAGCAATTCTAAGACTAAAAACTTTTCACGTCCACTCTGTCGAGCGACAAGAAAGAGAATGAGTATGTAAGGTGATCATGTGAGTGAGGACTGCACATGCCTCGTGCTGTCACGGACTAGTGAGCATGGCTAAGACAGGAAGGCATGCACAACACGGGGACAGGGACAAGGTAGGCCTGGAGCAAAGTTTAATTCGTTTCCACTCATGGGCGAATGAAGGGAGAGAGGTGCAAGTCGTGAGATAGGATAAGTTTAAAAATTATATATGTAACTTTAAAAAATACAAAATATACAAAATACACAAAACGTAACACCTCAGCACCCTGTAATACAAATAAATATGAGCGTATTAGTGAAAAGATTAAAATATTTCAAACTGGTGCTTGCAAAATATTACGCATCCGCCGGTATACAACTACTGGAAACTCTCAACATCGTTGGGCTTATGCAATGACATAGCTCGTAGAGATGAAACACCAGTGAGCGGAGCTTATATGCACTCACTGAGCTAGACAACCGTGTTGCCATGCAGGCGTCATAGGGCATTGTTTCGAAAACGTGCTTTCGAACAAAATCACATTACATTTACGTAAAAGGGTATTATGACGTATTTTTAAAGTTTGTGGTGCTGTATTCTAAAGGTAGGCCCTAAGCCCTAACCCTAGCCCTAACCACTTGAATTAATCCTAATAAATAGAATGCATTGACCAAATTGCATCAACTGTATCCCTAACTGTATCCCTATTCTTCAACTGTATCCCTAACATTAAGTTCACACACAGACCTGTCCAGGGCTACAGGGTGGGCCTTCTTCAACTGAGACAAAACATCCGTGACCTGCACATCTCCTGTGTAACCTTCACCCCATCCCAGCACCCTAGACAGGTCATTTCCTGTGCCAAGCGGTAATATACACACTCGTGGGGGCTTCTGGAACAAAGACATAGGATAAATACTAAAACATATTATCAAAAAAACATACATACATTAGAATCAAGAAATGCCTTGGTAATTCCGTACAGATATATGAATTTGGTCATTTGTATTAGATCAGAAAGGACTGCTCGAAGTGCTTCTGGTTGAAAACTTCCAGGAAATACTATAAAATTTACTACAAGAATAGGTGCATTGTGGGTGCACTGATTAGTACTTGTCTAGGGTGGATGCAAATATACCTTGAACTGTAGCTTCTCTATAGACTTGAGGACCCAGCCGATGGTGCCATCACCCCCACACACAAGGACACGCACAGGGATGAGAGGGAGAAGATGGCACCACTCAAGGCCACTCTCCGGGGGAATGTCATGGAGATCTATCACCTAGCAACACAATACACAGGGTAATGAAAGCATTTTGTACCCAGATGGTGGTGATTGGCCCAAAATAGTCCTACCTGAAACTACCAAACATACCAAAGAAAACCTGTATAATATTAATAATACTTCTTCCATACTTAGCTCTCCCTGAGGATAGGAAACAGGGTCAGTTCACATTTGTCCCACCAAAAGCAAGTGGTTTTTTAATATATTTATACTCAAATTCAACACATATGCAGAGGCCAAGATAAGCTGCGTATCCAGGTAAAATACGCATAGAATTACGCATTGAAAAATAATTGTTGCATACCAATTACGCATTTAAAATGTTTAACACAAATGCGTACAGAATATATTTATCAAAATCGCTTGCGTAATGAAAAAGACATCGATTGCTATCAAGTTGTACTGTTAGTATAAGACAAGTGTTGTACTGTCAGTATAGGATGAGTGATTTTTTATGAAATCATTTCCATTATTTTTAAGTTGGTTTTGATTACTGCCTCGCTTTCCATTGACTGCTAGTTTACAGTAACATCGGTAAAAATGTGTGAATTTAAATGGCTTCCGTATTTTACCCCATTCCATGTGCGTACAACTTCTGCGTACCACGTTCATGAGGGTCCGTATAACCTTAGTGTTGATTATATTATTTTACATAAAAACTGTAATTAAAATTACACAATGCTAGGTTATATTTCTTTGGGTTAAATAATAGTATTCTGTATTATATTTTACTGATGACTGCGTCAGAATTCGTCCCGTTATATTATTGTGCATGTTTGAACTTGTTCGCCGGGAAACATGTGCACAGCTGATTGCTATTTCCGGCTTAGATACACACAGTAATCTTAATCCCTGCAAATAATACAATGCCCAGCAAAAACAACTTAGAACTTAAAAGGTAAATAATCTTGTCTAGTGATGTTTAATTGCAAATTTGACGTCTGTACTGACAAAGTCATCTTCTGTTGTTTGTTCACGCGAAGTGATATGATGTTGTTTTCTTACCCCCAGAAAAACGTTTGACGAAAGCGTAACCCATGGATAAGACGACCCCCTTCTACAGACTGCTTTTTTTGGTCCTCAAAATTCGGCTTATAGCCGGTAATATACAGTAGTATGACATAAGGCAGAACATACCTGCTTAGTAAACTTACTCAATGGCATATACTTAGGCGAGTAAAATGACTGAAATACGCACATATTTGAGAGCAGAGGGTAACAGAAAATGAAATACCCACTCAACATTCATAATACCCACTCCAAAAAAATACAGTGGGTACAGTACCTACATGAGCTAAATCTTATCTGGATTAGTTGCCTCGTACGACAAGCATGGGTTACTGAAGACCAATTCTAACCCAGATCTTCACTGGTCTTAACTCAGATGAATGAACATACCTGTGCTGGGTTCAGTATTGCACGGAATGCTTGCAGAACATGTTCCCCATCATTGTTCCCACTCTTCCTGTTAGCTATGACAATCAGGGGAGACCATTCTGGAATGGAAGGTTTGCGGACAGACTTCACAATGAGATGTTTACGACCTTTGAGCCCTACCCACTTAAGTTCAAGGCAGTTTGGAGGTACAATTTCTTTACAGTTGGCCCCCATATCACAGATATCGGTGGAGGGTGTACAGTCGTCATGGACGGTTCGCTGACACCAGCAGCATCGCCGATCACACAGCTCTGGGGAGTTGCCACAGTCTTCACCACACACATCACAGACGCTGCACAAGGGGAGGTTACCTGGAATCCACTGGTGATGCATTACCTCCCCCTTAATGCACACCTGTTTACATTTGAACTTCTTGTCTGCTGCTCTCATGCTGTGGTCGTACACGCTGATGCCGCACGAGTCACACCTGGCCCCGTGAATGATGTGGTAACCGCTGATGTTGCAGTATGTGGGTTCTGTGAACAGGTCCATCATGAACCATCGATGCCCCTTACGTATATCTCGGACAGGCACTTCATAGTGTCTGAGTCTGTATCGTCGGTACAAGCGGGACAGGTACACCACAAAGAAGAGCATAGCCAACATTGCCCCAATGGCCTTGTACGTATCATCCATCTACAACACATGAAATACAATTGGTTCGGCTTATACTATTGATCAAATAAAACAGTCAAACATTCACTCTGTATCTTGGTTGATTGCATGTCATCGTATCACAGTTGTGTAGATCAATGCTCATGACGTCAATCAGTGGATCGTCTGGTCAAGACTCAGTTAATTACAGACCAATATCATATAACTGACACATTGTTAAGCGTAACAATAAACAAGAAACAAACAAAACATGGTGTGCGCGAGGTAAGTTTTAGCTATATGGCGGCGGCGGTCTGTAAATAAGCGAGTCTGGACCAGACAACCCATTGATCAACAGCATGAGCACCGATCTACGCAATTGGGATATGATGATAGCAAGCTTGGGTTACTGGAGATCAATTCTAACCAAGATATTCACGGGTTAAACATGGTGTGACTGGCTACAACTGTCACCGTATGGTACTATCCAGTTAAAGGTAAACAAAAGTATGGATTTGTTGTTTCTTCATGTAATACAAATTTGCTTATTATGGACTAATATTTCGACATGTTTTACTTGTGTTCAGGGCTATTCTTGCTGTGCGAAGCAACACCTATATGTCTGGTGATAACAAAGGATTTACAGTAAAGAGGTTCAGTCAAACTGACATTTGCTTTTGTTGTTGATTTATGCTTAAAAAATGTAAAGCATGACCAGTAACCATTAAGGTTACTGTGAAATGTTTTGGTGAGCGTGATTCGATCATATATGAGAATTCAAGGAGATTCCCTTGGTTGTCAACAAGGTCTTCCCCAGCTCGTAGGAAAGACAGTTTGTTGAGTTGCTGACGCCAATTGGCACCTGATGATTACACAGGTTAATTAAAGAGGTGTCAACTGGGCGGCTTAAAGGTGGAGTTCTGTTTTCCTTTAAAATGCTAGACTGGAAATGGTACAAACATGATACCTAAATTACATGATACCAAACATGATATACTAAAATCTAACCCCAAACCTAACCCTAAACCCTCGAAATAATCCTAATAAATAGAATACATTTCAAGCGGGGGTTACCGGCGGAACTCTTACCTAACATTTCTCTGCCAATATACATTATGACACATCTTTCCAAAACTCGCCTGTAGATATAATCAATGTAACTGTTTCAACACATTGTAGACAACAGGTTGCATACCGCTAGTGAAACCTCTTCTGATGTCCCGCCACGAGACGACTTGAAACCACCAATAACAACATCTCCTGTGTATATGCGTGTTATACAACACTGGCTAACGCTGACGTGTATTTTGTGACCTGTCACTGACTGGTGGGAGGAAACTGCGATCTCCGAACATGCCTAGAATGTTCAGCGTATAGCGTGTACATTAGGAAATGTTTATTTCCGTAAAAACAATACTCATCATTGAAGAGTTCTGATTCAAGGGACGCAATCAAAGGATATTTTACGCACGAATCCCTTCGGTCTAAGTAAACTTAGGCTCAGTATTATTCGTTACACTGATAGCAGTGTAACGAATAATACTTAGTTTACTTTGTTTACTTAGACTTGAATCCCTTGCCAGTTATTGATAATTGTTCGTGGTGTAACTTGTACAAATGAGAATTGTTCACAAAAATAACATAACTATTTCCAGAACTATGTATGAGGTCAGTGTGAATTAAAGGTTACAAGTGCCTATGCAATATTCAGAATATTCAGCTGTCTGCCTTTACTGTCCTTCGTCGTTTATCTGTGTTATCTCCAGGTAGTTATTATCAAGGAGCAAAAAGGAAAAAAATCATGACACGTTGAAACATAAACCTGAATTTATAAAATAAATTATCTTTTTTCAAAATGTAAATAAATAGATACGATATCTATGTCATAACATCCAAAGAAGAAACAAGGGCAGCATTGTTCACAAAACTTATACACACGTGTACATTCCAAATATGAAGAGACTGCATCTGCTAAACTGACATCAACAAGTGTACGGATGCGTGTTTTGTTCAACGTATAACGTCCCTCCACACGGTCCATTCTACTCCAGGAGTCTACCCTACTATCGCAATGGCGATACCGTGGAAAAGTTTAAAACTCAGTTTCAGTTTCTATGAAGTACTAATGAGCCATATATATTATGGCAGATTATCATGAACAAATTTAGAACAGCTACTTCTATTAATTATAATGCTGGTGATTGTGAAAGTTATTACAGTTATTTATTTTCTATATTTTATATGATATTTCTCTGACCTAGATATAAAATACATTCTAAGTAATTTTTTAAAAAGTATTTTGCTTTAGGTGCATTAATGTTCCAAATAATTCGAATTTGATATTATGTAATTGAGAATACAGCGAAGACGGAATTTAGGAGCGATGTAAGGGCATTTCGCAAATTACTCTGATTTCTGCACCGATTGTTTGTTTCATCAGGGATAATCTACAGCATCGTCTTCTATTCTCCCTGGTTTCATATAGGTATTCATGTATATATGTCTCTCGCACTTTATTGTTCTCTAATATAATACTTTTGTCATTTCTGGTGCATGGATGTATTTCAGAAGCTCCATATATTATTGATTCATATCCTATATTTAATACAATGTGCACCCAGTCATCTGTATCTGGGCTCGTGTTCATAACTTCGCGATATTGTCTGTTATAACCGTATGTTATTTGTCAATGCCACGCCCCCTTAGTGTCGGAAGTATCGTACAATCTCGCGCAACTTGTCGCGTGATAGTCACCAAGATGGCCGAAGAACGAGAAACGTTGGAGTCGGTACTGAGTAAGTTCGTGGCAGACTGAATATTTTGCAGAGGACAACAGAGCACAAATTGTTTGATTGATTGTTATTTTTGAATATGTATTTGTCACAATGGTGTAAGGACGATTTGAAACAGCGCCTGCATAAATAATTTCCGGCCGGCATGTGCGTGTAAATTCGTTATAGTCTGATATGACCCTGTCTGGTGCTAACGAAAGGTGTTTATCATGGACTGCCAGACCTACCTTTTATTCAGTCAGTTGACAATGGTTACTCAAGATACAATTTATGTTGGGTACCAGTGATGCAGACAAATATTAGTACTAAGTCACAATAGCTATTTATCAGAATGATTTGACTAAATAAGTGTTCGTGGAAATTTAGCCACGACCACTTTTTTGGTCAAACCGGACCAGACGCAATCATTATGAAGCATACCCGAAAAGATCCTAACAGAAAATAGATGACTGTGTATCCCAAATTTAGCATTGCCTCCTTAGTGACCTATGTATCTTGTGTATATACACAGGCAAATGATCATCATGTCAGCAGTGGTCATGTTCCCCTCATTTGTATGATAAACAGTGTCAGTCTGCGACCTTAGGCGGAAGCCTGGTAACTGTACATGTATTTTGGTCTATTCAGTATAGCAAGTAGGCAGTCAGATTCCACATAAAGATTATATGCCATGGCATTTACTATTTAAAGTGTTAAACATAATCATGATAATAAACCAAACTCTCCACTTTTGTGTTACGGTGCAACCTTTCCTTCAATTTCTTGCCCTTAAAAGGCCAGTATGTCAACGGTTCTGTGTGTTTTAAATCATGCATGAAATAATTTCTGAGTCTGTCACACCTTGAGCTCATTCTGTTCTCAAACCAAACATTATGGATGATTTGCAAAGTGCTAATATTGCTATCTTGCTTCACTGCTTCACTGATTATCAAGTCTATATCACAATATTCAATGGCTCGGCTGTAATAAGCCAATCACTTTCCTACCAGCATCACACATTATACAATCCATTCATGTTTTTTTTTTCATCTTTTTTATTTTGGACATGGTTACACATTTGAATAAATACATGTTACAAAAAATTAACTTTAATTGAGAAAATATTCTGAAACATGAATAGCTATTTCCATTTGCATATTTATCCTCCACATGCTGTCCTTGAATCCATACAAAATGCCAGCAATAAGGTCTGTTGGATGCTAAAGGCTTTATTGTCATGCACCACACTTATGTGCTTTAGTATTATATCTATATCGTTATGCACACACAAACAACTGTAAGGTGCACAAAAGGCTTCCAGTTAGCCTGCTTGTTCTTCCTTCCGAATATGTGCATTTGTTTTTAAACAAGAGATGAGTCTGGTTGCATGCAAGCCTACATCCACAGTGTGATCACTGATGAAAAAACATCTCTTGCAGAATAATTCGAGCAAACCACAATAAGTTTGGGGTTTCAAGCATGTTATATGTGATTCAGTAATACTGCAGTTCAGCGGGCACTGCTTACAGTTTTCACAAGCTGAGTTTGCCAGCTGCTTTCGCTTCCAGTGATAGAAATAGTGCTTGATTTTTGTGCACATATTGAAATGGCATGGATAAAATATTTTTGCAGTGCCCTGGCAGCACATTTAAAATTATACAAAAAATACTCAACATGATTCATGTAATGGAAAAAGCAATAAATTTGACCAATTCAGATTATTGAAAAACAGTTTTTGCACCTCATGAAACTATTTATTGGTACACTCTATCTCACATCTTAACATGGGCTTGACCATTTTGAATTCAAGTTTGGACGATAGCATAGTTTGGATGATAGTATAGTTTGTGGGTTAGTTAATGGGTCCAGGACAAATGAAGCTGAACTATTGTTGTTGTCGCAATAGTGTTCAGGGAATCCTGCTCTCAAGTTTACAGGTTTACATGATGTCTACTGATTCATTAAACAAAGAATTGAACAGAATTGTTGTGATGTTTTAAGTCTCAATCATCAAAATGGATGGGCACACATATTTTCACGAAAGCACGCCTTAGTACCTTTTCTTTGGCCATATGGCACCCTCGAAAAAATTGCATTTCTATCCCTGGCTTCACGCATCATGCATGACCCCCTCGGTCCTTAAAGTTTCCTAGGTTTTTGTTTGGGTAGATTGCTCTCAACTCTAATCTCAGCAAACCTTTCCAATCAAGAACAGTTTTACATTTATTAGGGTGAGGAACCCCTTTCCAAGTAAGCCACAAGCACCCCTTCATTACTCATAGGGTTGGGTACCTGTGATGATGTGGGTTAGCACTGGTCTTCAGCAACCCATGCCTGTTGTAAAAAGCAACACTGGATTAGGTGGTGAGGCTCACTGACTTGGTTCACACATGTGTCATGGTATCCCAACTGTGAAGATCGGTGGTCAGGATGTCAATCACTGGATTGACTGGTACATAATCCATTATTTACAGACTGCTGTCATATAGCTGGAATATTTCCGACTGTGGCATTAAACAACAAACAAACAAATCTTGAGCACTACTCGCTAATCAAACACCCCTTTCTGACCTTTTGGATTAAGCAACCCCATTACTATCCTTAAGGTTAGTTTTGAGGTAGTGTATGGGTTTCTCTCTTTTTGACAAATTAATCCAAAATCTGTGGAAAATCACACTGTTTCAAATTTCCCCTGAAAATGACTACTCTGTATGCCCAAAAGGTGAACAATTCGGTTTTGATCATTTGGTAGACAAACACTTATTGTCCCCGGAACGCGGAACAGGGGACTATGTATTCAGCAGCATCCGTACGTACGTCCTGATTCTTGCTAACATGATATCTCATAAACTGTTGTACCCAGTGTCTTCAAATTTGGTAACAGCCTACATTGGGGGATTACGCAGAAGATTTTGGTGACCTTGACCTTATTTTCAAGGTCAGCACGACACTTTGACCACTTTTCAAGCTCTTGTTAACGCAATATCTCATGAACTATTGTACCCAATGTTTCCAAATTTGGTGACAGCCTACATTGGGGATTATGCAGAGAAACCAGTAGATTTGGATGACCTTGACCTTATCGTCAAGGTCACCAAGACACTTTGACCACTTTTCAAACGTATGTAAACACCATATCTCATAAAACATTGCACCCAATGTCTTCAGTTATGTTGACAGCCTACATTGGGTGATTATGCAGACACCAGTCATTTCAGGCATCTTGTATGTGACCAAAAAGTAGTAAATATGTTGTAAATATTTCATTCTTCTTTAGCGGCAGGACATTGCCATATTAGTGGCAAACACTTGTTTTTTGTGAAAGCATCTGTAATCCCATGGTAAATTGTAGACTAATTAGACAAACCCATCAGCCTAGCTTAGCTTCAAGCTGGCAACATGAGTTCCATCCTCCACTCAGTACTAGTTGAATTGTACAAAATCTGCCTGGTAAAGTGCACTGATCTTGTGTTTCTTTCACACAAATATTGGTATGATAACCATGGTAACCTCTGTCTGAGAGTGAGATATAGAATTTATTTAAATGAAGTGTATACTAGTTGGATTAACTCATACCTCATGTATTGGTTTGTGTTAGAAACACTACATACATGGTTGACTTGCTAAGACCTTTCAAAGTATATTATCGTCATAACAATATTGATAAATGTAAGCCCTTCCTAAGGTGATGTTGAGATCAAACAATGTTTATCTACATCACCAGACAAAGCGACAAACCCAGCCCAGAGAGATGAGGACTGGGACTTCATCATGGCGTTCTGTGACAAGGTGAACCATGAACTGGAGGGACCTCAGTTTGCTGTGCGACTATTGGCACACAAGATACAGTCACCCCAGGAGAGAGAGTCACTGTTTGCCCTCACTGTGAGTTGTCATTGTTAATCCAGATTTGCAATGAAAATTATTGTTGGGTTTTACAGGTGTGGGTGCTACAGGTTTACCTGTATATCATAATTGCAATGAAAATGAGTATGTATTACGATACATCATCCATATGTTTGTCTTGTTGGCAAAGTTTTTGTACATTACAAGTCAAATTTGTTGTTACAAAATTCAGATATTAGAACTTGAAACTGGTGATCAAATATGTGAAAGTATTTGTGACCGGCTTCCTGTCTACAGTTAGCCCATTTGAGACCATGTATCACGTACCCACTTGTGAAAGTTGTGCTCATATCACGCTGGAAAAAAGTATCATGATGAGAAAGTCGAAATTCAATATATTGTGGTTTTCTTTGCAGAGTTACTTTATTATGTTAACATATCTTAAAGCTACTGAAATATTGTTTAAAATGTGTACAACCCATACACTTGCTCTGTCAAGAATGGACAAAGGGTGTTTGAAGACACAGCCTTCTCATAGCATATAATATACAGTATACATGTATCACTGTATTGAGAGCATATTAGTTTTATCATCGTGGTGACTGTGTTTGTTTTATCCTTCAGACACTGGAAGCATGTGTGAAGAACTGTGGCCGCAGATTTCATCAAGAAATTGGAAAATTTCGCTTTCTAAATGAGATTATCAAAGTTGTGTCTCCCAAGGTAAGTATATAAATGATAACCAAGATGTTGAGATTCCTTCTGTGAGTAAGGGCACCTAATGTTCAACACGATGGAATTTGTTGGTGGCCCGGTTATCTAAGGTGGTGCAGGTGTTTGTGCGGAGTTGCATGCCTTGGTCATGGAAAGAAAGCATTTGTGGGTTCAATTCCGGGTTCTGCCTGATTAGGTTTCTTGGTTTGTCAGTAGTATTTCCGTGCCTGTGGGTTTCACCTGAAAGGTAAACATGACACACTCTGGGCTTCCCTCCCACATTAGCAGACACATAATGATATAATAGGGAAACTGTTTAAAACACTGATCACTTGAACTCACCCACTCTAGCTGTTGGCCCTAATACCAGATTCACCTTGATTATGATTCTTGGCCTGAAGTAGTGTTAAACATGACATTAAGCCAACACTCACGCAGTATCTCTAATACTACTCCTTTCTTGTATGGCTGTTGATTTGTTTCATGTAAATTGATATCCCTAAATATAGTAAATCTCAACTCGGGGCTGTGGGGTAGCCTAGTGTTTTACACATTTGCTCATCATGCAGAAGACCCGGGTTCGATTTCCAATATGGGTACAATGTGTGAAACCCATTTCAGGTGTCCCCCACCGTTATATTCCTGGAATATTGCTGAAAGCGGCATAAAACTAAACTCACTCACTCACTCACTAAATGTCAACTCACCTAAGCCTAATTCTTCTTTTAGTCTGAAGTAGTAGGGCATGCCATTAACATATGTATGGCTACAACATTATTATTACATGCAAATCCACTACACCTGTGCTCTCTCACTGACACCAGCTTGTTTGTTTTACTTTAGTACCTAGGCTCAAAGACAACAGAGAAAGTGAAGAAGAGGTGTATTGAGATTCTGTACAGCTGGAGCAAGGGTTTGACACATGAGAGCAAGATCCAGGAGGCTTACACCATGCTGAAGACCCAGGGCATAGTGAAGGAGGATCCGACATACGTAGACACAGTGAGTGAATCTTTACATCTCTACATCACCTGGTCAGGTGCTCATCTGTGTCAAGCTAGAGGTTCAAGGATAATCCCATTACACTGTTTAAATAATTTCTGTATCTCACAGAGAAATATAACTTTGCTTCATGCTTTTGGACTAATTCATCCTTTTTTATGAATATTTACAAAACGATCTTCAGCTACTTGATGTCATGTTTGTGAATGTTTGAAGATGGCATTATCCCTTGCTAGTACTTTACAGGGGATTATAAAACCATTACAAAATCACAAGTTTCATGCCAGAGTAAGACTGTTGATAGAATACAGAATAGCTCTATGCAAATGGGAATTTCTGATGACATGTACACTGAATTAGTGTTGTAACTGAGGCCACCATCACCTAGGGCAGCTATCTGTATTTCTTCATTCTTCAAACATTTGATGCTGCCAGTGGGGATTTGTTAGTTGTTAGTAATATTACCCAACAGGGAACAGAAAATGGGGCACTTCCTGAAGGCTTTACTGCTGTTTCTTGCATTAAGTTGGCTGTAGTGGAAATAGCATTTTCTGATTTTTTGAATACCCATAACAAGATATGGGAAACACTGACTGTGGATTATGACAGCTAAGCACATGTATGTGGTTGTGGGTTATACACTTGATTATTGTTCAGATTGAATTAAGACATTACCTGGCTCTCTTGTGTGAATTTGTATGTTTAATCCATGCCAGTCACACACTGATAATTCTCAATAAAGAAGTAATTTGTATTATCTAGCTGCTCCTTCTGATCTGACCTGTAACGGAATGTCTTAACATCTTTGTATAGCAGTAGTGAGATTACAAATGTGATTTCAATTTACCCCTTTTATGTTAGAATGAAACAGTATATATATATGTCAACATCAGTTACCAAAGTTAAAGAACCTGTGAAGATCCGGGTTGGAATTGATCTTCAGCAACCCATCCTCAAAAGAGGCGACTAACAAGATCGGGTGGTCAGGCTCGCTGACTTGGTTGACATATGTCATCGCATCCCAATTTTGTAGATCGATGCTCATACTGTTGATCACTGGCTTGTCTGATCTAGACTCGATTATTTACTGACTGTAGTGGAATATTGCCAAGTGGAGCATACAACAATAAACAAACCAAAGTTAAACAATACTTTTGGTTGTTCACACTGTAAACTTGACTTTCTTTAATTCTGAATACGTAACCTTGGTAACCACAGTATTCTAATTGAGTAATTCTCCATTGTACTCATTTGTCACTACTAAATCCATTTCAATTCTTCTTTATTGGTGACCAGTACTTCCAGGTAACCGTAGTGATGTTTCATCATTTTGCCTGTTGTGTTAGCCTTCAGTTCGGAATTTGTTCTGTGTACTGTGTCCTTGTAATATTGTCAGCACTGTGTCATCTTTGTCTCACTGTAAAAGTGAAAGTTGAACACAAGACTCAAGATTTATGGGACTTGAGTTTAAAGTTTTGACAGTTCTGATGACAGACGATAGCCAGTAAAGTCAAAATTTCAGATGACTGGAGTCAGCCTGGCCTCATTGTTCTCTCATTACCATGATTTCAAAACGGTGTCTTGACATGCCAGGCCATGAGACTTTCCTGTGATGGACAGTGAATTACAGACTGCAATTGTTCAAATGTAAGACACAACATGCAGCAACACATTTCTGTTTGGTCTTTATATGACAAGCAGCAACACTTAACTCTTTTGTCATTTCATGAGAATGACACTGTGCTGTTCAGGAGATAAACACAATGTGTTGGCCAATTTCCGGGTTTTATTGAGTATTTGAAGCACGGGAATTCATTTGGAACCGACGGCGTCAGCCGGAGGTTTCAAATGAAATATTCCCGTGCTTCAAATACTCAATAACACCCGAAATTAGCCAACACATGATGTTTATCGACATTGTAAACACAAAAAGTAAACCAAAAAGTCCACACACGTTTTTTGTGTCTGCTCTCATTGACATCGAGTACGGGTACAGCAGTGAAATCTCATCAGCCGGCCGTTTCGGCTGTCTCCCATGGTAGCATCTGGAACTGCTCATTTGTGACGTCATTCGGACTTTACGTCACAATATGATTTTAATGACGTCATCACAGCTGACGACGTAACAATACAATGGTGTGAGCGATGTTTGTATGTATTAATACGCAGACAATTTCCGGGAATCAAATACCATTTGATCACGTTTTTCAACCAATCAGATTAAAGAACACAGTGACTTTTGGTTTACAATCTGTGTTAAATCACTGTCCAAGTCAGTGGCTCAGACAAGTAGGGGCGATGGGGTAGCCTAGTGGCTTAATTACACACACACACACTAAATATGAATCATGATTGTCCTGCTTTTTACCATGAACGTGATCTGTACTCAGAATTCGACAATCCGACATCCTTGATAATCTGACATTTTGCTGTGTGATGGACGATGTAGGATTAACGAGACTTGACTGTAATTGTATTGCTTATCGAAGTACATGGCAAAGTCAGAAGTGTGACAGTACTACTGTCCTTCATGTCAGGACCGCCTCCGTGGTGTAGTGGTTAG
The DNA here is from genome assembly GCF_003918875.1 of Haliotis rubra. Classification (NCBI taxonomy): domain Eukaryota; kingdom Metazoa; phylum Mollusca; class Gastropoda; order Lepetellida; family Haliotidae; genus Haliotis; species Haliotis rubra. The sequence continues at coordinate 1,923,103 of NW_025766336.1, forward strand.
AGCGTCCGCCCAGAGAGCGGAAGGTCGCGGGTTCGATCCCCGACCGCGTCATACCAAAAGACATCAAAATATGGTACTTGTTAGTCCCTGCTTGGCGCTAATGGGTAGAACAAGGACTGGTCGGCTCAGAGTCAGTATAATGTGTCTGAGTGGGGTATTCATGCTTCACTGTGGCATGGTATCTCAGTGGGCTAGCACTATAAAACCAGCTTCAGTCTGGGCTAGTACAAGCAGCCGCACATACACCTACACACGCATGCACGTCGTCATGTGAGCGAAATATTCTCAAGCACGATGTTAAACCCAATTTCACCTCACCTCACCTTCACGTCAGAAATGTAGTGTTGGATGTACCCAGTCCCACGATGTAATCACTTGGACTGTCTCACACATTGTGTTGTTGGATGTACCCAGTCCCACGATGTAATCACTTGGACTGTCTCACACATTGTGTTGTTGGATGTACCCAGTCCCACAATGTAATCACTTGGACCGTCTCACATACTGTGTTGTTGGATGTACCCAGTCCCACGATGTAATCACTTGGACTGTCTCACACATTGTGTTGTTGGATGTACCCAGTCCCACAATGTAATCACTTGGACCGTCTCACATACTGTGTTGTTGGATGTACCCAGTCCCACGATGTAATCACTTGGACTGTCTCACACATTGTGTTGTTGGATGTACCCAGTCCCACGATGTAATCACTTGGACTGTCTCACACATTGTGTTGTTGGATGTACCCAGTCCCACAATGTAATCACTTGGACCGTCTCACACATTGTGTTGTTGGATGTACCCAGTCCCACGATGTAATCACTTGGACTGTCTCACACATTGTGTTGTTGGATGTACCCAGTCCCACGATGTAATCACTTGGACTGTCTCACACATTGTGTTGTTGGATGTACCCAGTCCCACGATGTAATCACTTGGACTGTCTCACACATTGTGTTGTTGGATGTACCCAGTCCCACGATGTAATCACTTGGACCGTCTCACATACTGTGTTGTATCCCTCATGTGGTTGTCAGTCCATGGCTTCTCTTGAGTTGTGTTGTTGGTTCCACTGTATTTGTGTTGACAGTCCGCAGTATGATTTATGGATTTGTTTGTTTAATTATTCTAATACATTCCTTTAAAGTTTATTGTCTCATTATGTTATTGATGTTGAACATAGTGATACTAACGCAAGTAGCTCTAGTTATGATCTGTGGCAAGTCCAGTGGTAGTTTATCAATGTGAATCCATCATTCATTTCTAGGGTCACGAGGATATCTAATTAATGGTGTGTCATGATGTATAGTAACTCCAGAAATTAATAGTACTTTTCAATTGTACTGGATAATTGTTTATTTCAATTGTTGTGATAACTTGTGACAGTTATGGTTACAGTATGGTAATTGATGTGTTAGTAATAAGACGTTATTTTCATCTTTTCAGATTTGGAAGATGAGTTATTACAACTGATTTTGTACAATGTAAATCTTAAGCATATAATATGATCATATTATGGACAGGTTAGGTCTTATGACCTGCAGAACATATATACTCTGTCTGCTATCCTCGCGAACCTGGTTTTCGGACAGATAAGAATACTATGTATCGCTCGGATGAATCAATAAAAAAACAACTCCAAAACAGTTTTTTACCTTTAGATGATTTATTTAGGGATCAAATCAACACAATTCCCGATCTCCATCGAGTCCTCAATAAACGGTGTGACGGCCATTGTTCAACTGGGAGACTTCCGATAGATGAGAGTGACGTCACTTATTTCCGGACACTTGATTGGTGTATGTGTCAGAGGGATTCCCCGGAATGTGCGACAATGTATGGTGCACTGTTCACGAAAGAAATCGGCAAAGCCGACGTTAACAAACAAAACGTGTCCAAATTTGAAGTTCTGATATGAAAATCACAACACTTTAGAAACAGCAACATATTTACACTGGCTGACAAACTTTCTTTCTCTACTCTTTCTCGTTGCGACATGGACACCAAAACACTGAATTTCGACAAACTGTTTTGGCGGGAGTGCAAAACTGTAGGTAGACCCAGTATTTACAACTAGGGTGTGTACATTCCGCCCATTTCACAAAAATAAGTGAGACACAATGTTTCACCTCTACAGGCTGAAATAACTTGCACTAGTAGCAAACTTCGTCATCGCCATCATTGATCTCTTCGGTTCGGCAATTCTTGAAGTGCTGTGTTCGGGAATACAGTTCTCAGATGGTTTTACGGACGATATTCAATATTTACGTGAAGACAACTGAACTTTCTTGGCAGATGGCTGATTTTGTTGGTGATCTTTCATCTTCTGTAGAATGTCGTCATCAGTTATTGCCCGTCCTCCAACTATTGCGCTCATAACTTTCCGCTTTTTTGGTAGGTTTTGGGTCGAAGAAAATTGTTTCATCAATTCTCGCAAAGAAGTTGGAAACTGTTAATGTTGTAGCTGCTGCTGTTGATGAACTTGTTATGTCGAACTTGTCTGACTTTTGTCCCGGCTGGTCCCGTTATCTTCCGATCGGTGGTCAGAAGTGGTCGAGCTCTTGAAGACCGTCGGGATAAGAGATGACCCTACTCAGATTCCATAGATTAAAACTTTTGCCACAGTTTCCCCCCTTTAGTGTCACGCGACTTTCAGCATAGGTTGGCAACATAGCAGACGACGCATCTCTCAGATTTTCACACACGTTGTTAATGAGATACAGATGTTTTTAATTGTTCATGTATTTACAAAAAGTATCCAGGGATCAAGTAACGTACATTCTTAATAATTTTGATGTTGTAGTCACGTTAGGAAGTTTGACGCGAAGCATTTTGCCGGAGAGACAGCGGAGGTGTTACCTGACGAGTCAGCAGGTTTGATGACGTCACATCTCTCGTTATAACGCCAGCATTTGCGAGTAAAATGGCTGTCCGAAAATAGTAGTCGTCCTAAAACCAGTTACGGTACGATATATAAGTGAATTGTGATCCCCTTGAACTCCCCATTTGGCTCCGCCAACGCAAAAAAAATCTTCAATGTGGTCTTAAATCATTTTCAAAAGGGGGGGGTTGAACCCCCTGAAAAACAAACACACGCACGCACACACACACACACACACACACATATTGCTAGGTACCGGCTGATAGGCCACAAAGTGCATTACTCAATTTACTGGCCTTTCCTGTGCAAAGATAAGAGAAGACTTTGTATTGTATATGTCAGTGTTGGATGAGGAAGTAGAAATAACTTCCTTAAGCACTTTGTCATGTTTTCATGCCATTTAAGACATTTTAGTATTGACATAATACATAGACAGGCTAACAAAAGAAATGACTAAGTAAAACTGTTGCCATGTCAACGTGTTTGCTGACTGCTATGAATGTGGTGAGTAGGACAAGCAAAACATCAGCATCAGTAATCTGTGTCTGTACTTTCAGACCTTTGAGATCCCACCAGAGCGGCCACGGAATGCTGTGTTTGAAGATGACGAGAAGGCCAAGGTAGGTACTAATGAGATGCAGATTTCACACTGATCATGTAAGACTAATGTGGATTAGGTGTACGTTTCAAGTGATTGTAATGTGGATCAGCTGGTCATGTCTGGTGACTGTAAATGTGGATCAGTTGGTCATGTGAGGTGACTGTAAGGGGGATCAGCTGGTCATATTAGGTAACTGTAAGGTGGATCAGCTGGTTATGTGAGGTGACTGTAAGGTGGATCAGCTGGTCATGTGAGGTGATTGTAATGTGGATCAGCTGGTCATGTGAGGTGACTGTAAGGTGGATCAGCTGGTCATGTGAGGTGACTGTAAGGTGGATCAGCTGGTCATGTGAGGTGACTGTAAGGTGGATCAGCTGGTCATGTGGACTGTAAGGTCAGGATCAGCTGGTCATGTGAGAGTAAGTGACTGGTCATGTGAGGTGACTGATCAGCTGGTCATGTGAGGTGACTGTAAGGTGGATCAGCTGGTCATGTGAGGTGACTGTAAGGTGGATCAGCTGGTCATGTCAGGTGACTGCAAGTTGGATCAGTTGGTCATGTCAGGTGACTGTAAGGTGGATCGGTTGGTCATGTGAGGTGACTGTAAGGTGGATCAGCTGGTCATGTGAGGTGACTGCAAGGTGGATCAGCTGGTCATGTGAGGTGACTGTAAGGTGGATCAGCTGGTCATGTGAGGTGACTGTAAGGTGGATCAGCTGGTCATGTGAGGTGACTGTAAGGTGGATCAGCTGGTCATGTGAGGTGACTGTAATGTGGATCAGTTGGTCATGTGAGGTGACTGTAAGGTGGATCAGTTGGTCATGTGAGGTGACTGTAAGGTGGATCAGCTGGTCATGTGAGGTGACTGTAAGGTGGATCAGCTGGTTATGTGAGGTGACTGTAACATTCCACAAAGTTGTCTCCAGTAGCTCCCATAGTCATAATATATGCGTGTTTAAGAAATGATAGGTGAAAGACCCTGTCTCTGTGTTGTAGCTTCTCTCTAAACTTCTGAAGAGTAAGAACCCAGATGACTTGCAGGCTGCCAACAGACTGATCAAGAACATGGTGAAGGAGGTAATACCACTACTACATTTACCTATCTTTTACAGCAGATCATGTCAAAGGTTCAGTGTGATTTTGATCATCTGTGTTCAATTATTTGAAAGCAGGTGATTTGTGCCTCACTCTGAGAGTGGGGGTTTGAATCCCATCTGTGACTCAGCTCCAGAAAGTACTAGAACTTACTCTTCATGAAAGTGTGATACCAGGTTTAACGTATGTTACATCTGACCACTCTCTGAAGGCACTGTGTATACATTAGGTATCCTGGATATGTGTAGCAGGTTCAGACTGTGACACATCAAGATAGTTCTACAGGTAATGCACAGTGTGTGCATTTAGTATGATCCTGAAAAATGATTTCAGTCATTTCGATGTGAATACAGTCATTTCAATGTGAATACATAATTATTTTTATTAGGAAACACAAGTTTTTTTTATGTAGGAGACACATGCCATTCTCAAGGCTTACTGTTTCAGTTTATGATAGTAACTATAACTGTTAAGGATTTGCCTCTCAAATTCCTGACCGCCTCCGTGGTGTAGTGGTTAGAGCGTCCGCCCAGAGAGCGGAAGATCGCGGGTTCGATCCCCGACCGCGTCATACCAAAAGACGTTAAAATATGGTACTTGTGGGTCCCTGCCTGGCGCTCAGCATTAATGGGTACACCAAGGACTGGTCGGCTCGGAGTCAGTATAATGTGTCTGAGTGGGGTGTTCATGCTTCACTGTGGCATGGTATCTCAGTGGGCTAGCACTATAAAACCAGCTTAAGTCTGGGCTAGTACAAGCAGCCGCACATACACATACACACGCATGCACGTCGTCATATGAGCGAAATATTCTTAAGCATGACGTTAAACCCAATTTCACCTCACCTCACACATGCCGGCTGGTCATGGTTGTAGGATGCGGCTAAGACTGAGAAGATCTCACGGCGGATCAATGAGCTGGAGACAATCAGCAACAATGTGAAGTTGCTGACGGAGATGATGGCAATCTATGACAATAACACCACGACACAGGCAGAGAAAGACATGATGAAGGTGCGTGCTACCTCGAGAAAACATGAGCCACCTTGTTGATGATATTCCCATGTTCTCCAGAACTAGTTGTTATGGACTGTTATTTCACACTGAGACATACTCTCCTGCAATGACAGTTGTGTTGTCATGGTTACATGGATAGGACTCGTGCGCCCGAGTTAAAAATCATTTGCAGCTTTTCACCAAGAAGTTGTGGTAGAGTGAACTGAGCCAGGGTATTTATGGTAAGAGATGTGATACTGTAGATAATTGAGGATATTGAACATAAATTACACATTAAATTGCATGTGAGAGGGATATTTATAATGTGCACAAAGTCATATAAATAATCAATTTGTAAAGTGATCTGCTTCTTTTTATCCTGAAATCCATGTGTTGGTATGACATGTTTGTAAGAATGTTACCAATATTTCAACCTGTGTGCCCCAGGAACTGCATGCGACGCTAGAGAAGCTACGCCCCAATCTGTTCCGCCTTGCCAGTGATGTGGATGAGAAAGACAGTGACGGAATCAGTAAGTCACCAATGTTTCCAGAACCTAGTTACTTGTGTAAACTTTATATGAGTGTTCATAGTTTTCATATGAGTGCAAATGCACAGAAAATCATGAAAAGATAAGCACGAACAGACAGAAATGTAGTGAAATGTGATTGAATTTGTTGCTTACAATTTACAGGGATGGCTGATAATCTGAATAGTGATTAGGTATTATTCGCAGTGTTTGTAACTTGATTGAGTATGGTTTTACGCCACTTTTAGCAATATTCCAGAAAAATGATGGTAGGGGACACCAAAAATGGGCTTCACACATTGTACCCATCTGGGGAATTGAACCCAGGTCTTCAGCGTCACAATGGAACTCTTTAACCACTAGGCTACCACAGTACCCTTGTAACTTCGAGGCCATCTTAGCCACAGTAGAGATGATTGTATTTTCTTTTGTTTCCAGATGATATCTTGAAGGCTAATGACACAGTTATGAAGACAATGGGAGAATATAAGTCCAAAGTTGAAGGTGTCCATGAAGGAGACTGGGCTCATGGGAAAGGTAGGCAACTCTTGCTGCCTTCACGGGAGTAAATCATTGCAGACACTTGCTTCATGCAACAGTTACGTTTTGTGTACCAAGAAATGCATGGCATTTAAACCTGTAGTAACTTGTACATTGGTGAGACAATGTAGGCATGAGATCTCATATGACTTTGTGCTACCGGGTTTAAATTAATTGGTTTTTGATTTATTGAACCATTCTATATTTCCTTATCCTGACTCATGCTCTTTTGCTTGTCTCCTTCCTCTTGCGAACATAGTGGAACACTTGTATCTCCCTAATTGAAGTTCCCTTCAATGTAAAATCACTAATTAGTACACCACGAGTTACCTCCCTTCCACAAGCGCGGGAACGAGGGCGCCACCTCCACCCATGTGCCTCACTCTCTCCTTCTTCGCCCAGTGAGCTGGACGTGAGAGCGCCTGTGTCTCCCGACACACTATATCCTTTGATTATATTTAGTTAGTTACCTCGTTAGACATCTATAGAGGTTTAGCTAGTATCTTCAACAATTATATATTGATATTTAGTCGTGTTTCTACTGTTTATTCACGGGACGCCGTGTTGTTTCAGTGGATTACGTTGATAAAAATTCTGTACTGTTGCACATTACGTTTTTTATTCTGCTGCTGATCCGCATTTAATATGCCCTAGCTGTACTGCGCCATGTTTCATGTTATTCACATTGCAGTTGCGGTACTAATTTATCCAATTCTGCCTTTAATAAATATTACTTTGCGTTTGAGACGCGCAGCAGATAGGTCGCGTATGCAGAGTCTAGCCATGACTGATACACCTGAACCCCTCGCCAGTCTACTGCTGTTGGTCGACCCCCCTCCCGTCTGGTGTTCCGCTAGAGTGGTGGAGAGGCGTGGGACGTAGTCCGCCGCCTCCAAGAAGCGTCCTGCTTCCCCAGACATCCCATCGTCGCAGCCGAAGACTAGAGGGTTTCTACTGCATCTCAACGCGACCTCTGAGGGGGAATCAACGAAGTCTACTTGAACTTTCTCAGCCGAGATTGTTCCCGTCGCAGATTTGGGCCTGTATGATGATCAGCCGATCATCATACCTGATGTACATCAAAAGAATGACCGATGTCGACAACAGTGATGTCAGCGCAGATCAACATGCAGCCTGATGTACCAACGCTGATATTCTTCCTGAGGGTCCCGTCGCTACCAACACTCAACGCAGACTTCGCACCCCCAGGGCAGCGTCGACCTCTGAGGGGAAATCAACGAAGTCTACTAGGACTTTCTCAACCGAGATTGTTCCAGCCGCTGAACTGGGCCTCTACGATGATCAGCCGATCATCATCCCCGACGTACGCCACAAGAAGCGACCGGAGACAGCTACAGTGACATCAGCAGAGATCGCCATGCAGCCTGAGGTCTCTACACTGACGTCAGACGACTTCCCTGAGGGCCCCGCCGCTAACATCGCAGAGAGGGCACCGACTAATTCGTCGCAGACCATCCCAGATGAACTGTTGCGGCAAATCATGATCATGATGGAGGGCCACTACAGACTGGAGAAGCAGCCAGCCCAAGGCCTGAGCCTTTGCGAAGGTTCCAACGCAGACGACACCCCAGAGGCACCCCCATCAGCGTAGCAGCCACGACGAAGCCACCTTCGCGAAGGAAGTCGCAGACCACCTCGACGAAGGACCCAGATGTACAGCCTTCGAGGCCTTCGCGAAGGCGGGATAGATCATCACCTTCCTTGGCTTCATCCTTAGATGCGGACTCAGACCATCAGACCTCACGGAAGCCTTCGCGAAGGTCAAATCGCCGTTCCCCAGGACCGGACGCAGAGGAAGCTTCGCGAAGGCCTTCGCCAAGGACACCTGACTACACAAGAGCTTCGCGAAGCTATCAACATTCTCCTCACAGGTCTCCGAGAAGGTCAACCCATAGACGCAGATCACCAACACGATCTCCGCCGTTCACCGCGCCGATCTCCTCGTACATCACCACGTCGATCGCCTCACAGGTCACCACACAAGTCTGCACACAAGTCTACAGTCAGGTCTCCCCGAGCGTCACCCGACATAGAGATAGAAATACACAGTCCACCATCAGAAGAGCATCAACCTCTCATCAGCGATGCTGGGATAGAAAATGATGGAGGCATCATTTTCTCAGACGCTGAGATACGATATTGGATGGTAAACAACCTAGATCTCTCTTCACCTTCCAAGAGTGGCAACTCGGCGCAGACATACCTGATAAAGGAAGACGAGGCAGACGCCATCACCTTACCTCCGATCGACTCGATTGCTGCGGTGCCACAGTATGTGGACACAGCCTACCATAAAGCCATAACAGTTCAAACGCCAGAGGCGTATGTTCTTGGCCTTAATAGATCTAGAACGATCAATGAGATTCTTATCACCAGATTTCGTGACACGACTTCTGAAGATGATAGGATGATCTACTCGGCTCTACTTATGCAGAACCAGCAAGAACCACACCCTGTATGAAGCTAACGCTCATATATTGATCGGATTCTAGACACTTCGCTAAGGAAGTCCCAGGCCACCTCCGCGAAGGAACTAGAGCCTCACCAGTTACAAGGGACGTCACGGAGGAGTAGCGCTTTACCGACCCCACATATTGCTGAGTGCGGCGTAAAACAAAACACTCACTCACTCACTCCTGTTGAACACAGAGGTCGTTCGCGAAGCAAGCCCTCATATATTATATATACTGATCGGGCTCTGACTCGATACCTTCGCGAAGGTCGCGAAGGCTAAGTGGCTCCAAGTCTACCTCACACAGAAAATCTAGAATGGATACTTCGAGAGCTTCGCGAAGTCTCCGGCGTCCACCGAGGAAATCTCCTCCAAGGTCTCCATATATTAGCCACTCGTCATATATAGCTACTCGTCAGTCCGTTCAAGACATCGCATAAGTTGTCTATCAACTGTATGCCATATGCCGTCTATAAGCCTACGCGAAGACAATTGCACAGGCTATTTACAACACAGAACGTCGCTATATTAATTAGTCAACGACGTTTCATAGATCTTCACAGAAATCAACCTTTCCGTATAGATTGCTAGAATATGCAATCCCGGACTACGATACGATTATCTACATGCGTGACCATTACGCAGATCTGCAGACAATTCAATATCGAAATTGAACAGCAGCCTTGTTACAGCGAGTATAACTCATAATCGTCAAAGTTTCTGAGAAGAAATATGTACAACAAGTTCAGCTTTAATTCTACAATTATGACGATACATTCATGTATACAGTCTACAAGCTGACAACTTGCAAGTTTATTGTACCTTTATATAAGGAAGTCGGAATTATATTCAAAACTGAAGTTACTTTCACGACAGCCAGGAAAATAACCTACCCAGCATTAATATTACAGAGCGAGGTATTTCGCTACCGGAGGTTTCAAGCGTTACCTCTTTAACCCTCGAAACACGTGGTCACTCGGGTAACTTCGGAAGCTACGGTGAAGACCGACGATTATGCTAATATCAACGACGGCAAGATTTTATACAAGGTTTTTCCTGCTACACCGTGACATCACAGCGCGGGTATTCTACAGAATCAAAATGCCTTGTTCTGATTGGACCGCGTTGGACAACGACCTCCACGAGAGGTCGATCTTAGTTCACAGTTCAAGACTTACGCTACAAGTGACAACTATATATCAGTGAACGAGCAGCAAGCCTCCTTACAGTCCAGTTAATCTGAACCTTCATGATTGGACTGTTTTCTTCAGGTTAGAGACCTCCCCTGTCAAGTTAGGGCCGAGGGCACGGCAGTCAGGCAATTTTACATAAAGTTCAACGAGGACAGACACACCTGGTTGTGCACCTACATCGTCAAGGACTTACTCGCAGCTTAATAACCTAGACGACGGGATACAAGTGGATCTAAATCCACAGCGTCTCAGACTACAGCTGAATTTCATAATCAAGCTACTAAAACAACTAGATGGTTAGTAAACCTACTTAAACTTTCTGATTGGAGAATTAAAACGGAAGTTTCACCCTCCAACTTGGGGATCTGAATATAGTGCTCCAACACCTCACAAGTGAGGTTTATGAACACGCCTGGATGACATACTTGGACTTCATGATACGATGATTCTATCACGATGGCCAGCAAGAGCACTGTAAATTTATCTCCACCGAACCAAACAGAAGGGAATAATGCAACAGATTATTTCCTCTATCATCAACTTACGCAGAATGAAATCTCACGTACTATATCTCCGTTTGGATCAGAACTGTCATACTACGTGCATACAAGACGGATGGACCCAATCCGACCCTCCATGAGCTTTTAATACTCATGATATTAGAGCGCTAACTTCTACAATTGATCTACACAATGTTATTTGAAATAATGGAGGGTTTATTTTCTGGAGATCCGATATGGTGGTTGCCAACCATTTTCTGAGAGATATCATCACCGAGGACGTCTCAGGTATCCACCAATTCGATCCCATGGTCCTCGCACAACAGTTGACAGTTCCTCGGAGAAGATAAGTCAATCTTACAGATTTCTACTTATCTTATAACAGTACTAAATAGCTACATGCTATATATAATTTGCTTAAGTTCTTTTTATCATCACAGTACTATGATTATTACATCATACAATATATAAGTTAACAACTCTACAGAGTTGGTTATTATATATTTACCTTAACTTAATTATATCTTAAGCATAGTACTATACTCAGATTGTAAAAATATATAAGCTAACAAAACTCTACGGAGTTTTGCTATTATATATATAGCTTAAGTTTAATTATATCTTAAGCTCAGTACTATGGTTATAACATAAAAGTATATTAGTTAATAAACTCTAAGGAGTTTTTTTGCTATATACATTTAGCTTAAGTCTAATCTTATCTTAAGCTTAGTACTATGGTTACATTATTAATCTATAAGCTAATAAACTCTACAGAGTTTTGGCTATTATATATGTAGCTTAAGTTAATTATATCTTAAGCACAGTACTATACTCATATTGTAAAAATATATTAGCTAACAAACTCTACAGAGTTTTGCTATTATATAGGTAGCTAAAGCTTATTCATATCTTAAGCTCAGTACTATGTTTATATCATATAAGTATATTAGCTAACAAACTCTAAAGAGTTTTTGCTATTTGGCTTAAGTCTCATCATATCTTAAGCAATATGGTTACATTATAACATGTATTAGCTAACAAACTCTACGGAGTTTTTTGCTATTATATATGTAACTTAAGCTTATTCATATCTTAAACGCAGTACTATGTTTATATCATATAGGTATATTAGCTATCAAAACTCAAAGAGTTTTTTGCTAGTATATATTTGGCTTAAGTTTCATCATAATTTAAGCTTTATGGTTACATTATAACTTGTATTAGCTAACAAACTCTACGGAGTTTTTGCTATTATATATGTAGCTTAAGTTTTCCTTCAAATCTTAAGCTCAATACTATGTTTATATCATATAAGTATATTAGCTAACAAACTCTCACGGAGTTTTGCTATTATATATGTAGCTTAAGGTTTCCTTCAAAGCTCAATACTATGTTTATATCATATAAGTATATTAGCTAACAAACTCTACGGAGTTTTTGCTATTATATATGTAGCTTAAGGTTTCCTTCATAAACTCAATACTAGGTTTATATCATATAAGTATGTTAGCTAACAAACTCTAAAGGGTTTTTGCTATTATACAATTAGCTTAAGTTTCATCATATCTTAAGCAGTATGGTTACATTATAAAATGTATTAGCTAACAAAACTCTCACGGAGTTTTGCTATTATATATATAGCTTAAGTTTAATTATATCTTAAGCTCAGTACTATGGTTATAACATAAAAGTATATTAGTTAATAAACTCTAAGGAGTTTTTTTTTTTTGCTATATACATTTAGCTTAAGTCTAATCTTATCTTAAGCTTAGTACTATGGTTACATTATTAATCTATAAGCTAATAAACTCTACAGAGTTTTGGCTATTATATATGTAGCTTAAGTTAATTATATCTTAAGCACAGTACTATACTCATATTGTAAAAATATATTAGCTAACAAACTCTACAGAGTTTTGCTATTATATAGGTAGCTAAAGCTTATTCATATCTTAAGCTCAGCACTATGTCTATATCATATAAGTACATTAACTAACAAACTCTAAAAGAGTTTTGCTATTATATAATTAGCTTAAGTTTAATCATATCTTAAGCTTAGTACTATGTTTATATTTTAAAGTAATTTAGCTAACAAACTCTAAGGAGTTTATACTAGCATATTAACAAGCTTAAGTCTATTAGTCTTAAGCATTGTATTAATGTTATATATACTTTATCATAATAAGTACATTGTAATAACCTTTATATGGCAGCTGATAAGTTAGCAGCAGGAATTCATCAGTTCAGTGCCTTTATGAAGTTCCCATAGGGTTATTACAATCATCACAGTTCAAATCACTAATTATTAAAATCCAAAGTATTATATATTCCCACCTCCAATCCGTAGGGATTCTACAAGCAAAAGAGCATGAGTCAGGATAAGGAAAAATATGTAATTTTTTGAGTAAAATTGATATTTTATACTTATCCTGACTCATGAGGTCAGCCCTCCCATCCTCCCCAAATAACACTTTGGATTTCCCTGTAAATTCAAATGTTGGGCTCAGTATATGAGGAGAGAGTGAGGCACATGGGTGGAGGTGGCGCCCTCGTTCCTGCGCTTGTGGAAGGGAGGTAACTCGTGGTGTACTAATTAGTGATTTTACATTGAAGGGAACTTCAATTAGGGAGATACAAGTGTTCCACTATGTTTGCAAGAGGAAGGAGACAAGCAAAAGAGCATGAGTCAGGATAAGTATAAAATATCAATTTTACTCAAAAAATTACATTTTTGTTTTATCCAGGTGGTGGATTAGAATTACCTTTTAGCAGTTCAGTTTTGTTTATTTATTGCACGGATTTTGCCAAGTTAACTCTGCAGATTGTAAGTCAGATCCACCCACTAGATAGATATAGCCCAGTCACAGTCACAACTTTGGAATAGCACAGCATTCTATCATAGTCGTAATTGTTGAATAGCATCATCCTCAGTCCTAATTGTTAATAAGCACAGCACTGTCATAGCTGTAACTGTTAAATAACATTTTCCTATGGTCTGACTGTTGAATAGCACAGCACTCTGCCACAGTCCTAACTGTTGAAACAGTCCTGTGTCCTTCCTGTAACTGCTTACCATGCTTATAATTGCAATGTATGCTTAATTACTGTCAACTCTGGTGCTGTGAAAGTGACCCCTAAGCACCCTCAAGATATGGCTCCTTAATAGTGATCCCCATCTATACTCCTCCTCACAGATGCCTCCTCGTTACTGGATCTCAACTTTGAATCTTCGCCTAGCAGAGCTGCTAGACCTGACCAATCAGCAACCTCCACCTCAACAGCCATCTTGGAGGGCGAGTTCCAAGCATTAGGTAGTTTATCTAGGAGATTATAAAGAATAGGGAAAGTTGGATGTTTTTGTTATGCATTATGACAGTTAAACTGCATTGTTACTGAGTCGTTCCTTAGACCTCCTGCTTTCTTATGTTAATCATGTGGTGGCGGACATTGCCTGTTGCTGCTTATTATATATCCAGGTTACTTTCTGACAAGGGGTTTCCTGCTTTCTCTTTGTTTCATACCATAAGGAGAAAGAGGGAGTGAGTATGGTTTTACGCCACTTTTAGCAATATTCCAACAATATCATGGCAGGGGACACCAGAAATGGGCTTTACACATTGTACCCATGTGGGGAATCGAACCCAGGTCTTCGGCGTGACAAGTGAACACTTTGACCACTGAGCTACCCAACCACCCCCATAAGGGAAAAGAAACATTTGTATCATTTATTGATCTGTATATAAGATCCTCCTTTTAATCATATTAAGTGACTTTGTTGTGATGTTTTCTTGTGTTGAAACAAAACAGGTGATATAAGCCATGGAGTAGTACACTGCCTATAATGTAACATGTGCCTCCCACCTTCCAACAGGTCTGGATGACAAGAAGTTGTCCGGGACCCAGGCGTCTGACAGCTCAGTCCTCAGTGAACTAGATGATATATTTGGAGCTGCTGCCCAACAGGTACTTCCTGCAGGCTTCACACAGACTGTCAATGCCCAGAATATGTTTTTCTGGCTCTAATTGAAATGTTTTTGAATATGGTTTCTTTCTCAAAGGACTAGAAAAGGCTTATGTGCCTTGGAAAGTTCTTGAGTGTTCTCAAACAAATTACCAAAATATATTGATTCATAATCTGAATAAAAAACTTGTTTCCATATGATCAGTTTATCAGCCAGTAATCATCTACTTTCTCCTGATCAGCTGTTTTATCAAGAGACATCTTTGCCTAAATGTAACAGATCATACAGCAGGAAAAGAAGAAGATGTTGACAGCAAAGTTGACAAACACGTCCTACAAATATTTACAACCCTTTTCCAGTCAGTTTCCCAACCCCCACAGCCAGCTGTATCACAAGCCATGCCTACAGGGGCCATGTTTGCCTCCGGCACGGCGCCAGTCATGGGAGCAGCGGCGACATTCCCCGTCATGATGCCAGCAATGGGCCAGCAGCCTGGAGTGTCACCATTTGGGCAACTGCAGCAGCCTGTAGCGCCAGTAGCACAAGGTGCCATACAAAACCTGACAGTAAATTGTAGTAAGATTGTCCAATGTAGCACCAGTAGCACAAGGTGCCATACAAAACCTGACAGTAAATTGTAGTAAGATTGTCCAATGTAGCACCAGTAGTACAAGGTGCCATACAAAACTTGACAGTAAATTGTAGTAAGATTGTCCAATGTAGCACCAGTAGTACAAGGTGCCATACAAAACTTGACAGTAAATTGTAGTAAGATTGTACAATGTAGCACCAGTAGCACAAGGTGCCATACAAAACCTGACAGTAAATTGTAGTAAGATTGCCCAATGTAGCATCAGTAGTACAAGGTGCCATACAAAACCTGACAGTAAATTGTAGTAAGATTGCCCAATGTAGCATCAGTAGTACAAGGTGCCATACAAAACTTGACAGTAAATTGTAGTAAGATTGTCCAATGTAGCACCAGTAGTACAAGGTGCCATACAAAACCTGACAGTAAATTGTAGTAAGATTGTCCAATGTAGCACCAGTAGCACAAGGTGCCATACAAAACCTGACAGTAAATTGTAGTAAGATTGTCCAATGTAGCACCAGTAGTACAAGGTGCCATACAAAACCTGACAGTAAATTGTAGTAAGATTGTCCAATGTAGCACCAGTAGTACAAGGTGCCATACAAAACCTGACAGTAAATTGTAGTAAGATTGTCCAATGTAGCACCAGTAGTACAAGGTGCCATACAAAACCTGACAGTAAATTGTAGTAAGATTGTCCAATGTAGCACCAGTAGTACAAGGTGCCATACAAAACCTGACAGTAAATTGTAGTAAGATTGTCCAATGTAGCACCAGTAGTACAAGGTGCCATACAAAACCTGACAGTAAATTGTAGTAAGATTGTCCAATGTAGTACCAGTAGCACAAGGTGCCATACAAAACCTGACAGTAAATTGTAGTAAGATTGTCCAATGTAGCACCAGTAGTACAAGGTGCCATACAAAACCTGACAGTAAATTGTAGTAAGATTGTCCAATGTAGCACCAGTAGCACAAGGTGCCATACAAAACCTGACAGTAAATTGTAGTAAGATTGCCCAATGTAGCACCAGTAGTACAAGGTGCCATACAAAACCTGACAGTAAATTGTAGTAGGATTGAAACAGAACTTAAAGGCTGTAAGTAACCACACAAGATTAATGAATAATCAACACTTTTTATCCAGACACATTGTTTTCATTTTAGGAATCTTTATTGAATGTTTAAAGGCAGTACAGTGGGTCAGTAGGTGAAAGGCCATACCATATATGTCAGTGCATTCACAAATGTCCATCATTCATGTTCAAATGTCTTGAAACAGGCCTGTCTCTGTCTGGGAAGCTGCCAGGAATTTGGTGTTTTCAAATAGGCTACAAATTGCATTTGTGTTGCTCTTACATATATTGGCACAGCCAGCCTTCTAGAAACTCACCCACCAAAACTACTGAACATTCCAGTTTGTCCTGAGGCGTGTTCAGAACCGCGAGCGCTCGCGCATCGGCCCTGAACGGACGCGAGCGCTTGGTTACAATAAACCATTTGTGACCAACTCGTGTTGTTCCGGGACAAGCCGAGTAGCTTCTTTTATTATATTCTTAAGGGTGAAATACTGTAAATATTGGTGAAAAGAAAAAATGGTATTTTCATTTTCACTGACTGACTGACTGAGTGGTATTTTTTTAGCATTTTCACTGAGTAGAATATATCACTGTTGCCTGGAACTACTTAAATGCGAACTACGAAAAGATGTCTCGATCATTTATAAACAATGATCAAAATATATTAAATAGAATATATTTTGTTGATGTTGTCAATCGTTACGCCACTCATGAACATATCAACTTTGTCAGACCACTCGATGAAATATACATGTAATCTGACAACATTAATAAAATACCCTCCATGCCTTCTTTTTGGAGGTAACGGAAAGGGGCGAGTGGTGACGAATGACATTAAACATGATCGCCATCTTAGTTCGCTTGGCGAGGCAGCTGTGAGAATGGTTCGCGGGCGCTCGAACGGGCACAGGCGTTCAGGATCGAGCTCTCGCTCTAGCGTTCGCGGGCGCTCGCGGTTCTGAACTCGCCTCAGGTTTCCTACAAGCAAGGGAGATAACTCAATTTTTGTTACAATCTGTGTTCTTGACATTTTACTAGCGCTTTAACCATTTGATGCCACTGGTAATTTCTACAGATAAATAAACAATGACACGTAACAATATGAAATGTCTTTTTCTCCTGTTGAGTGTAAATACTGATGGGTATTAAAGCATATTTACCAGAACACATGACTGTTGATACCAGCAGGAGTTCAGGCCTCAAGTGCTTCACCTGGCGTGTCATCACAGAAGGTACCAGTGACAGCCATGGCTGACCTTGACCTCCTGGGTCAGAATCTTCTTCAACAAAGCCTCGGTGGCAAGGAGCAGCGCAATCACTTCCCTCCACAACAGTAAGTGTCTCTCTCTCTGTGTGTCTTTCTTGCTCTCTCAGGCTGAAGGAAGCACCTCACAGTGAATAAAAAATCATGCAAATATATTTTCTTTCTCTCTCACTATCTCTGTGGTTAAGAGAGTAGTTAACATTCTGTCTCATACACTGTTATCATTGAAGTCCTCCATCTTTCAGAACAACACCAAAGAAGATGACCATGAATCAGCTTGCTGCGGTGTCCGCCAACCAGGCAAGCCAATCAGCACCAGGCACACAGCCTACGTTACTGACATTAGCCAATCAGAATTCATCTTCACAGTCTACAGCAATAGTCAATCCCATACTTCCTGGGAATGTTGCATCACAAGAGTTACTTCCCCTGACAGACATCTTCATTCCCCTAGAAAATATTAAACCAGGTGAGATAGCCATGATCAAAGCAAAATAAACCATTGTATAATATTAGAAATGACAACAGATCTGATAAATGAGCAGGTGTGTTTATTGTAAGTAATGACAGTTTGGGTGACATCTGAAGTATGCACTATACAAGTACTGCCTATAAGTAATAGGTTATCACAGTTATAGATTAGCACAGGGCAACATGGATTCAGGTATTTGACATGGCATGTTCCCAATCAACCATCCAGTTGTCAGGGTGGTTGTGGATGGCAATGTAAACTTTGACAGATGATGCCCTGCATCTGTACAATAGGTGTAGAACTGGGGTTCAGTGTTGGTTACTGTGGTGATGTACTGCTGCAAGCTGGAGGACAATGTACATTTTGTCTATGATGAAAATCCCACATTTTACCATCACCGATCCACTGCCATACCTGTCTGTTTGGAAGCTCCAGCAGTAGTTTACCTGTGTAGATGGAGGGTGATTACATCAGCTGTTGGTCCTTAGTTTCATAGCACTAATGAGACAAGCCTTGAAGGTTTTTGTGAATCTGGGGCATCCTCAGCTGGGTCGATTAAAACATTTAACCTGTTCTGCTAATCATAGACTGTGCCACATGAACTTTTTTGCTACGGTTTGTTGACTTAATGAATCTGTAGGATACCTTTAACTCATGTTATGTTTGTTAAACGTCATATCTGGACAACATTGATGTTGCATCAGTCTTTGATTTCTGATTTTGGAATGTGATCTATGAATGATTACACAATGCCATTTAGAAAGTACTTTTTTGGGTTGAGTCCCATGCGGGATTCGTACCAATACCCTCAGAGTCAGGCACCTAATCGCCAGCAGACAAAGTCAGCCGCCTAACCCGCTCAGCCACTGCGACTTCCACTATGCTCTATGAACTTGTTGATTTAACACAGAAATATTCCAAGCGCAATGATATAAAAGTGTCGCTTGGTAACACTCAAACTGTAGCAAAACATTGGAAGAACAAATCAGATCAGTTACTAGGGAATGATGTAGACAATGTCTCATGTAGCTCTGTCCAACGTTATCTGCAGCCACAGACATGGCCCCTGTGACAGCCTATGACAAGAACAGTGTCAAGACCGTCATCCATCTGGCAACAGACAAGCCTCGGCCAGATGTACTTGTCATGGTCCTCTCAACACTGTCCACCAACACAAGTCCAATCAAGAAGTTTGTTTTCCAGGCAGCTGTGCCAAAAGTAAGGGAAGTCATATCTGGTAGTACAGTAGTAGTTCATGTATGGCGATGAAGTTGATGTTAGTGACGTTATTTTCGTGGACTGTCAGAGATGGTATTTCCATGTATGGCGATGAAGTTGATGTTAGTGATGTTATTTTTGTGCACTGTCAGTGATGCTATTTCCATGCACTGTTCTGTCCCCAGGTGATGAAGGTGAAGCTGCAGCCCCCCTCAGCCTCGGACCTCCCAGCATACAACCCCATCCTACCCCCTGCAGCCATCACACAAGTTATGCTTATAGCAAACCCAAAAAGGGTAAGGTTTTAGAAACATCTTTCATCAAGTGTAAACCATAAGCTATGAACAGTTGTGAGTTCCGGGCATACCATCCCCGGCACCTCCTGATTGAATAACATCATGACAAACATGCTTTCTGACTTATCGTGTCATCATACCTTATGACAGTCAATAAGAGAATCTGGATGTCTCCATGAGATCTCAAACACCACAGAATATAGGACACAATAGCTCAGCAGCAATTCTGTAGCTGTGTACTATGTTTGAGATCAGTTCATTTTCTTCAACATTGACTGACTATTATATGTATTTTCCAATATTTGGTTGAAAAGTTGTTAATAATCAGTAACAAAACATTTAGAACAAAATAATAAGACTAATGCTTACACTCTGAAGCTATTTAATTTTAATAGGAACACAACTCCATGTAAATTGAAAAAAGAACTTTGGTGATATGAACGATTCAGAACCTGTGGAAAATGTTGACTTGCCTCCCTTTATAGGGGTGTAGCATTTCAGTTAGGGTTGGGCAGAAGGGATTATAGCATGCTGCAGGGAATGTCAGACAGAATGACCCGTCACATATTCATGATGTCCTCCAATGTCCTAAGTTAACATGAGCATGAGGGAACTGGAAAAGGTGAACTGCAGAGCCTAGATTTTCGAAGCTCTCTTAGCGCTAAGATAGTCGTAAGTGCCATACATTAACATTAACTTACGACTATCTTAGCACTAAGAGAGCTTCGAAAGTCTAGTCCCTGGGTTTTAAAAAGTGGTGTCTCACTCAGCTTGCTGCAAATATTATATAGAATTAGGCATATTTCAAAACAAATATTCCTTTAAAATATATGTCATGTTCAAGCTTGCCCATCTGTTAGTGTTGTTTCGTTCAGCTGTAAGTCTCATAGGTTTTTATCACAAACTACTGTGTTAAGGTGATACGTCTCTGACAAGGCTATATGTGATACTAAAGCATCTTTATGTCTCTGTTCCAGGAAAAGATCCGGTTAAAGTACAAGGTGACATATAGTTTAAATGAGAACAATGTGACAGATACAGGTGACATAGATACAATTCCCAGTCTGTGAGCACCTCGTAGGATGTTGTTAATCTTGTTATCAAGGCACAGAACAAAGATATGTGGAAAGTGCTGTGGACATCAGGTGTCTGTTGGTCCAAGGATGTGAGGAGTCTTTCGGAACAGAACCATGTGGGTAACTTCTCAACAGATGTGCGTGTGGAGATGGTTGGTATGTGGAAAGGAATGGCTGACAAAAGAACCATGAAGACTTCTTGAGGACAGACTTTGTACTCAGCATACTACCCAGAGACTGGACAACGTTAGTACACTAATACCATTGCCGTTGATGTGTATCTCACATGATACACGTTACCTTCATAAAGCTTCTATGGATAGTACTCAGCAAATGCAAGTGTAATATAAACTGATTTTACAGACACTTCAAATGCTAAATATGGACATGATAAAGGATTACCTGATACATGTAATTGATGCAACACACACATGGGATTGAGTTGATATTCAGTAGTATAGATTTAGTGATGTGAAGCAGAGTTATAGACCAACAAACAGGGTTCCTTGTTGGGACCTGCAGAATGTTATGGTCAGAGTATGTTGTGCTAGGCTCCACACATTAGTTGTTGGATCAGTGATCACACTGATGTTCAGAGTGCTGACCCCTACATACAACAGTTGAAGACTGGGCTCTGTCTGCAGACATTATGCTGATGCAATGTTAGTAAATATGGCATAAAACCTTCCTCCACCTGCCCCAAGTTCAGGAAATCAAAGATTTTATTCTATTTATAGTTTGGTGGTTTCACTTAAGTCTCAAAAGGTATACCAAGATATTCTGAATCTGAAGCGAGACTGTTTCTGAACTTTGGGCTGGGGAGTCAACTCTTGTGATACTATCCTTGTCTATGCTGCAATTAATTAATCCTACAGTGTCAATATGGAAGTGCTAATATGTATATCATGCTGGCATCACTGTGAGGCAAAACCCCATTCACTTTTCATCCATGTGCTTATCACAATCATCGAGTTATATCACAGAGGTGACTATTTTATACTAAAATATACTTGAAACTTATGCATGTTGCTGTTTTGGTGTTGATGATGGTCGTCACATTATACTCCTGCATATATTGGTAAATATTTGTTTTTGATTGAATCTATTTCCGACCGTTGTTTTCAAGGTGTTATTTGTTGTGGTACCCAAGTAGTCACACTTTGTAAGTTGTAAATACTTGGTGTTGGGGCACAGAAGGAAAATATTTCTGTTGGATTGTTAACTCTCACCTACTTGATGTTAATGTTTCTAAAAATGGGCAGACAATTGCAGTTAGCAAGAGACTAATTGGTGTGTGTGGTTGGTACACTTTTGTCAGTATATGCAACTTAATCTTCATGTCTTGGTTAATCTAATGTTCCGTTTTGCAATATATTGATCATTTTCAGTATTTTTCAAAGTATTTCCACAGTAGAGGTCAGTGTAAGATGCAAGGTGTCCATATTGGCTATACTCTCATAATATAGTACAGCTTCATCCGCTTTCATAGCAACACTCTCACTGAGTCACCTTGTCATCGTTTGTAACCAGTTTCAAGGGCATCACATTGTATTGGCTCCCCTACAGTTTGCTGTAGGTTGCTACAGGAAGGCTAATGTTTTATTCGTTTGGTCAACTCTTTTTCATATATCTATTGCAGACATGCCAACCACTCTGATTTTGACGGTGTTACTCCGATTCTCCGAATACAAAATCTGCTCTCTGATTTGTCTTTAAAAAACTGATTTTTTAAGAAACAATTCTGAAATTGATTTTTACAGTATACAATTTCATAAGTCAACGGTGATTTATTTGAGTCGACACCGTTTAAAGCATTCGGAAACGTAGCATGTGATCTTTTGGATCTCGATTGTGTATATTGCTTGTTATTGACGACTAAGTTTCACAAAGTTTTTCCAAGTATATGTCATAGCCCGTATGTAAACAAAATGGCAGAGCCGACCACGTGTTCACCCCCAACTGGCAGCTTCTGTGCTTGGGCCTGACTTCCAGCCAGGCATGACTGCTCTCATTGGATTCAGGGTTGGCATCTCTGCTATTGAAAAATTGAGTGCCAAATTCTGTATTATAATGCTATAATCGGGGGATAAGCAGGTGGTTAGGTGTTTACTTGTCACGCTGAGTACCTGGGTTCAGTTCCCCAGATGAATACAATATGTAACATATTGCTGACAGTGGTAAAGAACAAAACTCCCTCATTCTCTCCTTCATCAGTCCAATAGGGGAGCATCACACATCGTCTCGGAAACAGCTTCATCATAGCCTTGAAACATGAAGGATCAATCCAAATGCTTTTTTTTGCTCATTTAATGTGATCAGTCCCAGTGTAGGGATCGTCTGTATATAGCCAGTTGTGAATATTTAGCTGTAAAATGGAAGGTATACTTCCTTCAACAAACATAACATAAACTACACCATGTGATTCTTGAATCAACCTTGGCATTAGCATTGCTTTGTGAAACAAGATCCTTGTCATACCTCTGCTGAAATGATCATGAGAACATCCCACCATTATAACAGTTACTTACTTGGAAATTATCCTTCATGGATAACCATCTAACAGTATATGTAATCTATATATGTGTCACATAGTGTTATTACATGGCTTTATCCACTAGTCATCAATTAGATCTGACAGCACCATGTATCACCCACAGCTTTAGCTTTCATTCTCTACAGTGTTGAGCATACTCTTGCATTTAGGCATTATATCATTGCTCTTCATGTCCAGCTTATAAATGGTGTGAATGAGGAATCATTATGAAAAATGTGTACAAGCTTGAAAAATATTATTGTTATTTATTAAGTCCAATATAATGTGATATAATGCCCTCTATATTGTGTCATAAATGAAGTTTCTAAATTCAGAAAAGAGTGTATAGACAATTTACTGTCAAGAGCATTTTGTGGTCATTTGGTGTGCATTTTCTTTTGCTAAGATCAACATTTCTGAATTGATGTGGAATAGAAATGAAGCTGGTTTGCTATTTAAAAAAATGACATTGGATTAAAAATCCATGGATCTCGCTTCTTAGATGGTCGCTATGGACTGTTGGTCAGATATTTACACAGAGAGTATCACACTGCAGTGGAAGATTTGTATCTTATGACATTAATTTTTATTATATATATTATTTATATGTGATACTTATGCCAATTTAAGAAAGTATATTCCACAAGGGAAACACTTATAAGAATTTTATCATCAGAAGACGAATCTGTCAATGTAAAATTAGCCCTGTTTTTAACACATTCACTGTCATTAAGGAACAGATTTCTCCTGTCAGCTAATTTCACAATGTTATGATGCTTTCCACTATTTGCACTGTTCATACTTGCCTGTGATTATGACACTATGTATACGGGCCAGAGGCCTTATGTACAATAAACCAAAGCATCTTGACCTTGATGTAACACATGATCACGTCTGTTCTGAGAAGAAAACTTAAATTGGGAATAGCCTTTTCAAACAGACTGGTGCATTTAATTATGGGCATAGCGTGTCCGCACAGATCAGACAGTGATTAAACATGAAGACAATTTCGGTCCTATTGTCAAGAGGTCTTTGAAGGAAGTAATAGTCTGTTTAGTTGGGGCTAGTCGGCACAAGTAGTTTGAGAACAAGGAATCAACTTATTGGTTAATACTTTTGATGATTCAGATCAGTGGGTACTGCCCTTCTTCCATGTATATTACTTTGAATCCCAGATGCATCCCGATTCAGATCTTTGTTCTGGCCTCACCCTAACCATGCTGATAGGTTTCCAAAAGCTGTAGACGTCGTTTGTGCCTTCCGACAAGCCATTTTCATAATTTTGTAACCAAATACTAAATAGAGGTTAACTTCTCGATGGAACTGTCTTCAGATGTTACAAATTTGGGTCTTCTGCCATATCTAAGTACTAAGTGTAACATTAGGTTATGTATTGGTTCCTTGTACATACTCCAAGAGCTGGGAGGGATGGGGCATGTATTAAAATTGTCAAACACTGAAATGCAGCCCATCAGTAAAAGCAACAATTTCATAGGTGATGATTAAGATTAAATTCATAGTGCTACCATAATCATTCCAAACAAAGGAAAGGTTAAACCTAATATATATGTCTTGTGAATTCTATTGCGAAAGTTTAACTATCACGTTAATTTTAAAGGCATCATGACTGTGATGTAGGTCACTGACGGGTACTTGAGTCAGGGTTTGAGACAATATGTTTCTACCTGTCAGAGCTCTACTATGATGAAAGAAATGGTGTGTGTACCAGTGCTGTCCTTGTGCTTGTTAGAGTTGTTCTAGCTGCTGCCTGTCTGCATGCTCCATGTACATGCCTACCCTACAGTGTTAAACACCAGGCTACACCCTGCTGGACCTGCCAGGTTAAAGGGGCGGTGGGGTAGCCAAGTGGTTAAAGTATTCGTTCATTAAGCTGAAGACCAGGGTTCGATTCCCCACATGGGTACAATGTGTGAAGCCCATTTCTTGTGTCCCCTGCTGTAATATTGCTAAAAGCGTCTTAAAACCATACTCACTCACTGCCAGGTTGAAAGCGCAAAACATACTTTGGTGAACAGACATTATGAAGAACTGAAGGAAAATATAGCTGTGCTATAGTGTCCATTTTCTGAATGTCATCCATGTGTGTTTTACAGCATTCTGCATAGAAGGAATTTGTCATTCTATTTTCTGCTATTTTATCACAAAGCATTTTTGTCCTTGCTGCTCAAATTGAAGATGTACATGCTTTTTGGCCTGATTTTTATAGAAACTATTTGATTGCAGAACCTTTACAATGTAGTGTTCTTGACACATAGGAGTATGCCTGGCTACATTATTGCTATACTTTAGGATGTGGGGAGATGCAGATGGCTCTGTCACAGCCATGTCAGTCCCCATGTTTACACTTTGTATGACACATGTATTAACCCTTTCTTAGCCACCTGTCTGTCAACTGCTGGTAATGTTTGTGTGGGAAAATGCAATGTAAATGGTGTACATACAGGTTACATTTGTATAAATGTGCATACAATGAAAATAAATTATCATACAAGTTTCAACTCTTTGTCTTTTAAACTATCAGATCCACTGAGACACCTAGGGACCATTCATAATTTATGGCCGCAGGGTGGGATCTCAATCGGGATACAGCTGTTGTTGACTCTTGACATTTTGCTGAATGTTTTTCTTCAGGACTGTTTGAAATACTCAAGTAAAATGTATGCATTTTAGTATGAAAACCCTTTTCCTGGTGAGATCTGGGCAGAGATGGACTGCATCTCTCCAAGTTCAAGTGTCTTTTGATTTGGGCAACGGTTTGTCATTGTCATTTTTCAGCTGTAAGCCCATGTTTAAGCATTTCAAACATATGTCAAAACCCACTTAGTACTAACATTTTTTATTATAAGCCAAAATTGATCACTAACATTTCTTTAAGTGGAATTTAGTCTTTATTTATCGATTTTTCATCAGCCAAGCTAACGTGTGTGAAATTATCTTACCATTCCCATGGAGAAACAAGTGTGTCATTCACAAAGAACAGGAAACAAGTTTGAAAAATTGTTTGTAACAAAATAAATATATTGCACTTTGTTTTACAGTCACAAGTGTTAAATAAATAAATGTGTGCGAGGCTAGTTTGAAGGAATACACTATGTATTTACTCTCTATCTGGAATGATCTGTTCAACCTTGACATGACTTGTGGTCCCTTTGGTCCAAGTTTCGCCCAGTTTATGTTATATTCACTCATTTGTTTAAAAGAGCAAATTATTTTGCAGATATCACACAGTGTCTAGTATTTTTCAAGAGGTTAATGTAAATAGAACATGATATCTCTACTGCTCATCATCACTTGGAGTCAGGACAGAGCAGTCTGTAGGTGCCTCTCAGGATGATGGGGAGAGCTGTGTTGTCACGATGCCACCTGCAAAAACACCAAACATGAAGGGTAAGAGAGTTATACTCTTGTCAAGGAGGATGACCACATGTATGTGGTGATGGTTTTGATTGGGTCACTATTGTCACAATGGCTGTTCAACTAAAATGAGATTTCACTGCACCAAATTTGACAGACAAAAACTGGTTCAATCAACAGAAGAGGTGGTTTGGAAGCCTAGTGGTTAAAGCATTCGCTCGTCGTGCCGAAGACCCGGTTCAATTCCCCACATGAGTACAATGTGTGAAGCCCATTTCTGGTGTCCCCGTGATATTGCTGGAATATTGCTAAAAGCAGCATAAAACCATACTCACTAGAACCTGTAATTTCCTATACATTTTGTCTAGTCACCATGCTCATGGAGTTATCATGATATTGATGTGAGAAATGACTCACCTTCCAGAGTCGATGTCTGCTGCAGGATTAAGTACCACTGACGCAAAACTGGAAATGCCAAATCATACAAGTTCAGTGAGACAATCACAAGTTACCAGTGTTAGTATCACCAATATAAATCACAAGTTACCAGTGTTAGTATCACCAAGAGTAGTATAGACAAGTGGGGTACAGGATCATCCATATAAATCACAAGTTACCAGTGTTAGTATCACCAAGAGTAGTATAGACAAGTGGGGTACAGGATCATCCATATAAATCACAAGTTACCAGTGTTAGTATCACCAAGAGTAGTATAGACAAGTGGGGTGCAGGATCATCCATATAAATCACAAGTTACCAGTGTTAGTATCACCAAGAGTAGTATAGACAAGTGGGGTACAGGATCATCCATATAAATCACAAGTTACCAGTGTTAGTATCACCAAGAGTAGTATAGACAAGTGGGGTACAGGATCATCCATATAAATCACAAGTTACCAGTGTTAGTATCACCAAGAGTAGTATAGACAAGTGGGGTACAGGATCATCCATATAAATCACAAGTTACCAGTGTTACACAAGTGTTAGTATCACCAAGAGTAGTATAGACAATGGGGGTACAGGATCATCCATATAAATCACAAGTTACCAGTGTTAGTATCACCAAGAGTAGTATAGACAATGGGGTACAGGATCATCCATATAAATCACAAGTTACCAGTGTTAGTATCACCAAGAGTAGTATAGACAATGGGGTACAGGATCATCCATATAAATCACAAGTTACCAGTGTTAGTATCACCAAGAGTAGTATAGACAATGGGGTACAGGATCATCCATATAAATCACAAGTTACCAGTGTTAGTATCACCAAGAGTAGTATAGACAATGGGGTACAGGATCATCCATATAAATCACAAGTTACCAGTGTTAGTATCACCAAAGAGTAGTATAGACAATGGGGTACAGGATCATCCATATAAATCACAAGTTACCAGTGTTAGTATCACCAAGAGTAGTATAGACAAGTGGGGTACAGGATCATCCATATAAATCACAAGTTACCAGTGTTAGTATCACCAAGAGTAGTATAGACAATGGGGGTACAGGATCATCCATATAAATCACAAGTTACCAGTGTTAGTATCACCAAGAGTAGTATAGACAATGGGGTACAGGATCATCCATATAAATCACAAGTTACCAGTGTTAGTATCACCAAGAGTAGTATAGACAATGGGGTACAGGATCATCCATATAAATCACAAGTTACCAGTGTTAGTATCACCAAGAGTAGTATAGACAAGTGGGGTACAGGATCATCCATATAAATCACAAGTTACCAGTGTTAGTATCACCAAGAGTAGTATAGACAAGTGGGGTACAGGATCATCCATATAAATCACAAGTTACCAGTGTTAGTATCACCAAGAGTAGTATAGACAAGTGGGGTACAGGATCATCCATATAAATCACAAGTTACCAGTGTTAGTATCACCAAGAGTAGTATAGACAATGGGGTACAGGATCATCCATATAAATCACAAGTTACCAGTGTTAGTATCACCAAGAGTAGTATAGACAATGGGGGTACAGGATCATCCATATAAATCACAAGTTACCAGTGTTAGTATCACCAAGAGTAGTATAGACAATGGGGTACAGGATCATCCATATAAATCACAAGTTACCAGTGTTAGTATCACCAAGAGTAGTATAGACAATGGGGTACAGGATCATCCATATCAATCACAAGTTACCAGTGTTAGTATCACCAAGAGTAGTATAGACAATGGGGTACAGGATCATCCATATAAATCACAAGTTACCAGTGTTAGTATCACCAAGAGTAGTATAGACAATGGGGTACAGGATCATCCATATAAATCACAAGTTACCAGTGTTAGTATCACCAAGAGTAGTATAGACAATGGGGGTACAGGATCATCCATATAAATCACAAGTTACCAGTGTTATATAAATCACAAGTTACCAGTGTTAGTATCACCAAGAGTAGTATAGACAATGGGGGTACAGGATCATCCATATAAATCACAAGTTACCAGTGTTAGTATCACCAAGAGTAGTATAGACAAGTGGGGTACAGGATCATCCATATAAATCACAAGTTACCAGTGTTAGTATCACCAAGAGTAGTATAGACAAGTGGGGTACAGGATCATCCATATAAATCACAAGTTACCAGTGTTAGTATCACCAAGAGTAGTATAGACAATGGGGTACAGGATCATCCATATAAATCACAAGTTACAAGTGTTAGTATCACCAAGAGTAGTATAGACAAGTGGGGTACAGGATCATCCATATAAAAGTCACAAGTTACCAGTGTTAGTATCACCAAGAGTATAGACAATGGGGGTACAGGATCATCCATATAAATCACAAGTTACCAGTGTTAGTATCACCAAGAGTAGTATAGACAAGTGGGGTACAGGATCATCCATATAAATCACAAGTTACCAGTGTTAGTATCACCAAGAGTAGTATAGACAAGTGGGGTACAGGATCATCCATATAAATCACAAGTTACCAGTGTTAGTATCACCAAGAGTAGTATAGACAAGTGGGGTACAGGATCATCCATATAAATCACAAGTTACCAGTGTTAGTATCACCAAGAGTAGTATAGACAATGGGGGTACAGGATCATCCATATAAATCACAAGTTACCAGTGTTAGTATCACCAAGAGTAGTATAGACAAGTGGGGTACAGGATCATCCATATAAATCACAAGTTACCAGTGTTAGTATCACCAAGAGTAGTATAGACAATGGGGTACAGGATCATCCATATAAATCACAAGTTACCAGTGTTAGTATCACCAAGAGTAGTATAGACAAGTGGGTGCAGGATCATCCATATAAATCACAAGTTACCAGTGTTAGTATCACCAAGAGTAGTATAGACAATGGGGTACAGGATCATCCATATAAATTATGAGTTTCCACATGATGTTCCTTCTGCCATACCCCGTTGTGTATAGGGGTTGCCTTTTTGTAACTGGGGCATCTTGGGATAAATTTGTGTGGACAACATCAAATCATGTTCCAACAAATTTACCCTGCTGTTAATGGGGTGTAGGAGAAAAATTGGGATGAAAACCCTTAATACTGTCCGACTGATCCGGTAGCCCCATTGTGTACTCCAAGTCACAATGTATGCTCAAGCTCCAGCCTTGTTGCCTGTGTGTTATTTGCTTCAACCACATAATCGTGAAAAGGGATCACAATAATGGCAGTATGATTTTCTTTTATCATCCCAAACTGTGTTCCACAGGAGATATTGCTTGTGTGACATCAACGATATCTCCTAGGACTCATGTAGGAGACAGTACATTTTGTACAATGCCCTGACAATGCTATGACATCATGAGCTTGATGACGTCACAATGCTATGACAGAGATGTACATTTTTCATTGATAACTAATGAAGAGTGGCAGTATGATTTTCTTATGTTGAACCATTAACATTATGAAAACCCTTTGCAATTCCTTCTGCTATTTCAAGCTAGTGTTGAAAGTCTTCTGCACTGGGTTTCAGCTAGTGATTATTTCTTTGGCAATGGGTGAAGAAATGGAATAATTATTTGGAACATTATGATATGTTTTAAATATATGTAATGTCAGAGATTCCTGTCAACATACTACCGACAATACCAGGGCATGAGAGTGACATTATCCATGGATGTCATTGTGTTTCTAAAGTCCATTGTCACCACTGGCACTCACTTTGGCAGTTTCAGCAAGTTGATAAGTTCATGGGCTCGGCTCACTAGGGCCTCACTGCCCTCAGGGTCCACTGCGTTGTTGTAGTGTTGCTTAGCAACTTTGGTTAGACACAAGATGGCGCGTGGTATCAGGTCCTGACACCTGGTGGACAGCTGCAGACATGACAGATACATCTTGTCACAACCAGTGCCTCTCATGCACACAACTACAGTTCCAGCATGAAGCGTATTTCTCTACACCTCACACATGTGTAACAGCCAAAAAAGAGACTAAATATTTCTCGCTTTTATAACATTTGCTTTAAGACTTTAAGATGTTAATCATACCAACAGCTACTCAGCATAACCATTCCAAGAAAGTATCCCAGAGCTTTCTATCCACTCAACATGCTTAAAGAATACTGATGGCAGATTTTACAAAATCAAGTCATCAGAAAATTTCAACTTGAATAATTAAAAAAAAAAACATGCACTGTTTGCAAGAGGTTCTCAGAGAATGACGTCAAGGTAATATGATTCGGGTACAATAAAGCAATTATGGCTACATTCACAGAGTGATCTTAGAGCTAAAACATCTGCTGTGATGACCTTGGGTGACACAGGTCTGGAGGATGCACTCACCTTGGCTATGGCGGAGATGAGTACTGACACGATCTTCGGGCTGACCTCCGACCTATGTTCTGCAGACAACAGCAAGCCTGACACCTCATAGGTCATTGCCTCAAGAGTTTCATAATACTTGGCGATGAGGTCTGCCGTACAGCCGGGGTCATGGTGAAGGGAACAGAGCTCACCTACACACCACACCTACAACATGTGCGTTAGTGAGTGAGTATGGCTTCACACATTGTGCCCAAGTGGGGAATCGAACCCAGCCTTTGGTGTGACAAGTGAACCCTTTTACCACTCGGCTACCACACCACCCCACTACTAGTCACAGCTAACAGTAATATGTATAAAATGAACAATGATGGGTCTGTTGAACAGACACAAGTTTGAGCAATCCTTACAGAGTTGTGTTACTTCATGGATGCCCATTGCCCAGTGTAGGGCATAACACACTGCAGTCCAACAACATGAAGGATGTTGCTCTTCCTCAGACATGCTCCTCACACAGTGACACCATATCATGCTCCAGGCTGTTGATTCAGACGAGTGCAACCAACTTGGTAATCACACTATTTCATGGCTTGCAGTTGTATATAATAAAGTACAATTGTGAAGTGCTCTACACTGGAGTATGATTGTGAAATGTGACATGTCTGACCTAAGACTCACCAGATTAGAGAAGATGGCCTCCCTGTCAGAGAAGTCGCGTGTGCCCATGAGGAAGGTGGAGATCTCCTGGTACTGGTTGTTCACGATGCTGGGGTACTTCCGTAGCAGGGCAACCAGGTTCTCAGACAAGAGTCTGTGATTCAAATTAGCAGTGTCACTCAAGACCAGTCATTACAGTTCTTGAAGTCATTCAATATAATAAATATCATGATTAAGTATTATGTATTATACCACTAATCATTCACTACAATTCGAGAATAATCAATTATAATAATTTAAGATTTAGATCTCCCCCTCCTCCAACAAAGAATCTCTCTGCTCCCTCATGCAACTTCCACTGGACACCTTAAAGTATCACCAATGGACCTTACCCATGAAGGTCCGGGTCAGAATATTGATCTTCAGTAACCCCTGCTTGTCATAAGAGGCGACTAGCGAGATTGGGTGGTCAGGCTCACTGACTCGGTTGACACACGTCATCGGTTCCCCATTGCGCAGATCGATGCTCATGCTGTTGATCAATGGATTGTCTGGTCCAGACTCATTTATTTACAGACCGCCGCCATATAGCTGGAAAATTGCTGGGTGCGGCTTAAAACTAAACTCACCCACTGACTCACCAATGGACCTACTATCGTCACACGGCAACAAAACTCAGTATGAGAACAGATCAGACGTTTTCCGTAAATTTTCCTTAAATACTATATATTGTAGCAGTACAGTAGAACCAGAATAAAGACATCATTGGTTTCTAACTAAGGTCGTGGCATACCTTCTGATGTCATTCTGGAATTCTGGGATAGCGTAGAGCAGAGAGGACCTCTCCAGCATGACAGGAAGTAGCTGCCCTGCGAACTCCACGTCCACCTCCTCCAGCACCACAGAGAACCACACCCTGGACAACAGGAGTCATGTTGACAATACATCACACACAGAAGGATAACTGTAGGAGATGGTGCAGGGAGAAGGAAAGGTGGGGTTGGAGATGGAGTCCCAGTGATGGTTTGGTCAAACATGTCTCCTACAAACTGATCCTATTTTGGTGTTATCAGGATGTTTGTTTGTCTCATCCAGCAAGACACCTGTCAACTTTCCACCTTTGATGGCTATGATAACATGCAAACAGCCAAGTCACTGGCCATCTGTACAGCACATAGTATTTGTACTCGTCTTTGCTGGCTACCTTATTGAAGCTGGAATCGACATGGTGTAGCCCCTGGATCAATAACAATCTCAGCATGTCATTTACCCACTAGAACAAGTACTATTACCTGACTAGTACTGGCACTGTCTGGGAGCACACCACCACCCTGGGTAAGGCTTTCATGTCAGACAAGATGTTGTGTAGAGACGACAATCTGGGGAACACACAAAGAGATGAGTTGATTCCTTAGAAAACTGTCACTGAATTGATACAAGCATTGAAAAGCAATTATGACCAAATTACAGTCATACAATATTAGTTAAATGATTCTTACATCAAAACATGTAAATATTTTAGTAATTGTGTGTTGCATGCTGCATGAAGTGTACATACTTGTCGATGGTGTCTCCGTGGCCACCGTCGTAGCGGGTGACAAAGCTGAACAGAGGTCTGTAGAACGGGTGCTGGAAGGCCTCCACAGAGTTGGATGGTTCCGCATCCCCAGTTGATCCCTGACCTAGATGCTCAATCTTCTTGGCTTTCTCGATAACCTCTAAAGCTGCTGTGACGCATGGAAGGTCAAGGACTGTGTGGAACACCTACCAAGTAGAGCTCCATGTCAGACCTGTACAACTGTGGGGCATGCTACAAGTAAACTGAACTAGTCATGTGGTTCTGGTATGCCTGCATGGAGCAAGGATGTGTTCAGGTTGGATGTTTTTTCTGTTCTTCCGGAACACAAGTTTCCACTTCATTTCGAGAGAATGAAAGATAATCAATATAGTATTGGTCAGGATAAGGCAAAATGTATTTGCCCTAACGGCATGGACTCACCTCCATGGCTGTGGCAGGAGACATGAGGGCAGGCAGGATCTCTGTAAACTCAGACACAAATGTCCGCGGATGCCAGGCAAGAATCTGTCAACATACGATTAGATACATTCAAATGTACCATTATAGGCAGAACAAAGTTTCTTACAAATAAGTCAACACTGAGCTAGGATTATATTTTTACCAAAAGTGTGCTCAATTTAAGATCATACTTGTTACAGTCAGGAAGATGAGTTTGATGAACAGGCAAACATAACCAACACACACACATCACATATCAGTAATCAGTGCACAGACACCCCTTAGGAACACTTGCAGTAAAACATATGCATGTTGTCCATTTAACAAGAAAAGAAATTCAAAATACGGACATGATTGGGAATAGACTGTAAACTGCATCTGCAATGTCATTTGTCTACACCTACCTTCAGAATGTTGGGGAAGAAAGAAGAGAGGACCTTGGTTGTATGACACAGGGTCTCAAGGTTACGCAGAATAAATCTGATGGTGTCGAATGCCACACCTGGATCGTGGAAGTTGCGGCCCAACACATTACGGAAGTAGTGCAGGTATGTATCTCCAGGGTCATGGACCACAGCGCTACCTGTTTAATATGATGGACTTAAATCTCCTAAGAATTTCAAGCATTGTTCATGCAATCATAAAATATTTTGATCTTCACCAAATTCCCATCCTTGCAGTTGTGCAATTTCATTCTACTATAACCATATAAAATAGCCAGTGTATATCCAGATACCCATGCAGAACACAGGCCATCTGAGACCAGCTGTTAGAACCTGGGACTCAGGACATATTACTAGCTTGTCATGTGAACTGGTTGTATTTAACATATACATTGTAGAACTGCCACTCTGAGGCAAGGGTTCAAAATCATTTTGCAGGAATTATTGAACAAATGTTTGTCTAACTCATCACAATATCCTGTAATTAAATAAGGCAACATGGTCAAGCCCGTTCTGGCAAGATTCATCATGAAGTATTCCTCTACACTGTTTCAAACATGTTTAACTTACTGTGGTTAACAAAGAACTGCAATATCTGCAGTACAATGGGTGCATATTGGGCTTCAGATGACACGCGAGCATACAGACGCTTCACTTCCTGGTGCACACGAGGAACATGACCTTCATCCAGCTCACAGATGAGGTCAAGGACAGTCACTGCCTCAACCAAGCACTGCAGACAATAAACAGTTGGAACATACCAGGCAACACTTTCAGCAATCTTTATTATCTGGTGCAAAATGTCTCTTAAATTATAAATACACTTTATCCCACAATAATGTTTTTTGTCCAGGGTGAATGACATTCTTGAAAAAAACATCAAAAGACTGTTCAATCATTTTTAGTTTCCTGTGATAATTTAAACTTGCTGCGATATCACACTGTAGCAGGACATATCTAACTAACTGACAATACCTGTATATGAACAAGACTCATCTGTCTAGAAACTGAGGAAAATACAATTCCTTCATTCATTAATGACATCTCAGAACTCTGCCAACTTCTCATGAATACACATCATTTCAACAAGTGTATTGCTTTTATGCTCCAGAGCAAGAGACAGTGCCAAGAAATGTATTGGACCATCCTTTACATCAGATAGAGTCAGTTTTGTACTTACAGCAATCTGCAGTTCAGCATCAGTGTTAACCTTTGGCTCTGAAAAAGATATACAATGGGCATAAGTAGTGCCTTTCAGCTGACTGACATCAGCACACATTATCTCATAATCAGAAGTAGAGGTTTCAGCAACAAACCTGACCAAATCTAACCAGCTGATTAGCTATTAACTGCCTTGTAAACCCTTGATGGTCTACATACATCATGAAGTCTTGATCGCGGCAACTGTTTACACTCTGAATTCAACGAGCAAGAAATCAGGGATGGATACAGATGTTTGAGAAGTGAGGGGGTGCACACTTCATTTTCAACTGTATTCAATTGTCAAATAATAACTTCATAAACTTTCAGGACAAAAGGGCGAGGGGGCACCCCTGCAACCTCACCCCACCCCACCCTGCCCCCACCCCCCTCTGGATCCGCCTATGCAAATGTACAAATATTTATCATCATCAAAAACTATTTAAATAAACTTAGCTTAACCTGTAGAGGTTTCCAATTCTTTGAAGAGAATCTACATTATATATGCATTTTCTGGGACTGAAAATGTCATATGCCTTTGTATTTACTATACTATGCGTGGCCAACCAGGTAAGCACCCTAGCCCAAATCATCATTCCTTCTGCTGACAAAGCGTCAGTAAACAGAATTGCAGGGAGGTGGTCGGCCCTACCCCAAGGAAGATTATCTTCAAAGAATTGGAAACCTCTACAGGTTTAGCTATTTCATTTTCATAGAGATCTTCCTTGGGGTACATATATGCATAAACACAGACTCCCAAAGACCGAAGGCTAGGGAGGTGGGAATTCTGTTAGGTGCAAGAAAATTAGCGATATTGTGGACGAAGCATGCTACTTACGCTAAAAACACTCACCTGGTCATATATGACCCGCAGCTCGAAGAGAGGCATGATGGGAGGTGACCCGAAAGGGAGGATTGTACACAGATCCGAGCCAAAAGTGTAAATGAATGAGAACATGATACATGTTCGGAAACGCCCAGCCCACATAGTGACAATTCATGATTGAGCACCGAAAGGGCGTACACATAACAATATAATCAACACCGACAGGAGAATATATTGTATAAGTAAACAATGAGCCTTCAGTGGATAGTCGATTAGAGCAATCGAAAATCAGAATCAAAATAATGAACCGAGACTCACTCGGTCAGGGTGGCAGAACACTGTCCACTGGAGAGAACAGACCGACCAAAACTAGCACGATCACTAGAATGCATGTTGAACTTGTAGTGTCGGATAAAAGAACTCGGCTGACGCCAAATAGCGGCTGAGCAAATATCTTCAATGGGCAGTGCCGCTGCAAAGCTTCTGAAGTAGCCACTGCCCTAACCGATTGAGCCTTCAACCCCTCGGGGAAGCTTACCCTTAGCCTGATAAGCTGCACAGATGACAGAAACAAGCCAGCGAGAGATAGTTTGTTTACTGGCAGGAACCACAGCTTTCTCATCACCGTAACAGATACGGATACCCTGTGTTCGTTTGATATAGACCTTGAGGGTCTTACGGAGATCCAACGGGTGAGCACGCGTAGGAGTGGTCCCCAATGTAGAAGACTGGGTAAGAGTGGGAAGATCAATAGGAGCTATCACATGGAAAGCGTGATCGATCTTCGGACGGTAACTATCCGGGAGGCGAATACTGACCCGATCATGGTGAAAACCCGTCAGTGCGGGTCGGACGACATTGTGTGAACATCGCCGACCCTTCTACCGGATGTCACCGCCACAGGAAACCGTTAACAACTTAAGGTAAATAGCCGATAGCCGTGAGAAAGCAGGACCGGACAGCCAATCTAGCACAATTGACAATTCCCAAGGTGGGCTTGTTTGCTTACCGATCCACGCCAGCTAAGAAGCGCTGCATAAGAGGGTGCTGCCCCAGAAGAGCACCATTGACAGGGGTGTGAAAAGTGGAAATAGCAGTGGAGTAGCCACAAATGGTCGAAGCCGCCAAAGAGACTAAAGGAACTCCAAAACTCGGATTAAATCCACAGAAAAGGGATCTGCAATCCCCCTATCTGAACATCAGCGAGCATAGCGGGACCACCTATTCTCATATTGAACGGTTGTCTTGTACACCTTCTGGTATTCTAGAGCAGAACACTAGTATCTGATTCCTCCCGCAGACACGAACAGATCCACCTGGAACGACCCGTACAACTGGGAGATAACTCTGAATATCTGCTGATTGAGCATCCACTCGTGCGGGACCAGGACCGGCGAGAGAGCGTGTCTGCTCGAACGTTCTGCAGCCCCGGGAGATATACCGGAACCACCTCACAGTTATACTGGTCGCACCACAGTAGGAACTCCCACGTCCCCTAAAAGAGCGCTGGAGACACTGTGCCGCCTTGCTCCAGTATGTACGTCATGGCCTTGTGGCTGTCCATTTGCAGATGAACAACCTGGCCCCGAACGTAATCCCCAAAGCGCTCGAATACCAACCTGGCGGCTCTCAGCTCTAATATGTTGATGTGAAGATGGGCTTCGGCTACAGACCAGCGTCCGGACATCGACAGACTGCCGAGAACACACACCCCCAGCCCGCAAGGGATGTATCCGTCTGAACTGAGAGAACTGGTGTTGGGAGGCTCAAGTGGAAGCCCCTGGAGAGATTCCCGACATCGGTCCACCACTGAAGGTGAGGAAATAACCACTTGGGAACTGTGAGACACTTCTCCAAATCCTCTGAGTGAGCCCACAGACATGCCAAAGCCTGCTGTAAAGGGCGCATCCTCAGCCTCACCTGCCACACAGAGACGGTCACCGCCATGTGACCCAGCAACCGGAGCCATGTCCGTGGCAGCGGCCTGGGCGTGAGAGGAACGGGACATACTCCCATACTCTGGTGATCCGATCAGGCGAAAGGGAAACCAGACCCTGATGTGTATTGAACCACGCCCCGAGAATAAATAAAGTCCTGGGTGGGTACCAGGTCGGATTTCTTGAGGTTCACGATCCACCCCAGCGAACTAGAATATCTAACACAATGTGAGTAGAGTCTAGATTCGCTGGTTGAGCTAGTGCCCGCAGCAACCAGTCACATGGAAAGCGTCCAGATAAGGATGACAATGCCTTCCTTGCGACCGAGCTAATATGTCCGGCACTAACATGAGCTTGGTGAACACCCTGGGGGCAGTAGATATGCCGAAGGGGAGCACCCGAAATTGGTAACAAATCCCGTCGAACAAGAGGAAGGTAACGCTTGAACGAGGGATGTATTGGCACATGAAGATACGCATCCTTTAGGTCGATCGACATGAGTCAATCGCCGGGCTGAACAGAGGAGATCACCGAGCGAAGTGTCTCCATCTTGAAGGATGGAACCTCTATCATGCGGTTCAACCCCTTGAGGTTGGGTGTGGGACGGAAGCCTCCGTCTTTCTTCGGGACAAGAAAGTACGTGGAATACAGACCTGATAGTTCCTTTCCCGGTGGAACACGCTTTATTGCGGACTTGGACAGCAAAGCCTGAACCTCGTCTCGCAGAATACCTGCCTTGACCAGACAGGACGGCACGGGAGTGCGCTTTATGCCGGTAAACTCTGGCCGGCCTCGCTTCGAAAGTGGTAAGTGGCCGACAGTAACAGTCCAGGGTTAGTTGTAGCCTTCTCCCACTCCTGCCGGACACACACCCCACCCCCAAGCCAAAATGGAAGGGCCAGCGGAATACCTGTCGCCGCGGAATACCTGGAAGTCAACAACCACAGCCCGCGCATACCCATGACTGCACACATCACCTGAGTCGCCACGGATTGCAAAGAGCAGCTAACGAGGAAGCCGAGCCTCCCCTGAGGGTCACTGAAGTGAACACGCACTCAGAGCAGCGTCTGAGTAGGCTGCCGTGGGGCGAAAGCCTCCCCCAGAAGGTGGAACTCAGCCGAGCCCTGTTGCTCCAAGGGGATCGCAGCCTGAGGGAGAACCAGTGCTATGTGCTGGCGCACCTCCCGTAAGGCCGATGTAAAACGGAAAGTTCCCTCTGATTCTTCTGCATCCCCGACCTCCATCGACTCGGCCTCCAAGCCTGAGCCAGAGTCGCGACCAACCCAAAGGGAGAACCCAACCACCGACCCAAGGACACCAGGGGAAAGAAAGAACCAGACAAACTCTCCGTCCCGACCGCCACGCACGGAACAGGGCCCCGGTCCCGAGACTCAGAGAGGTCCACTGGCATAACAGTGGCCTCCTCTCTCAAGGATGAAGCTCGAGTGGTTGGAGCCCCCGGCACACCGGGGATACTCAACGGGACACGAGCCAGAAGGGACAGGGACTGGGTGCGAACCCTCCCCCACCGCCAGAGGCGAGACAGACGGAACCGAAGCCAAAGTATCAACGGCAAATTCGAGGCTGGGGGATCTAGCCAAGCCTGCCAATCCCACACCAAAACTCTCTGCCCCACCCCCCGAGTTGGTGAGGAACTCCTGGAGGAGCCCAGCAACCGAATCGTGGAGTAACGACTTCATCGTGTCCATGTGCTGTTGAAACAAATGATTGATAAGCGACATATCAAATGAAGGCTGAGAACTAACAGGAGGGGTAGAAACAGACGCAGGTTTATCCTAAGTACTTTTAGACCTATGTTTAGGTTTTTTAGCTTTGGATGGAGGGACCTCCGACATGGAGTCACCTCCCGCCTCACGTAAGTCTTTGAAGAAAAGGAAGTCCACTGCTCTCCTTTTCCTAGTCCTAAGGTGAAAACCCCAGACATAGCTCACATACGTCCGGATTATGACCGGCTTTCTCAAGGCAGCATAAGCATTTATCATGCCCATCCTGAGGTGGTATGTTTTGCCCACAAGCGGAGCACACCGTAAACGCCTGAAAGCAAACATGCAAAGCATGACGCTAACAGCGGGAAACACCATAACATGTACAAAACAGAAAATTTTATGAAAAAAAACAATGCAGCATGAAACAATTGTTTTAATAAGCAAGTTTCAAACGTGTACAACGCTAAAATGGAATAGCAATATTTATGTAAACCATGGGGAAAAATAGTGTAAATTGCAACTATATGTCACATAAAATAAGACATGAACAACTGAAAGTCAATAAACGTTCCCCAAAACGAATAATGACAATATACATACAGTAGTCGAAGTCTCAGACATTTCTTGTAGAACTCAGTCAGCCAGCACGTGTTGCACGTAGCATGACAGCAGAAGGAATGATGATTTGGGCTATGGTGCTTACCTGTCACATGACAGTTTCAGTCGCAAAAATATGCATATATGTACCCCATAGGAAGATCTCTATGAAAAAGAATTAAGTTCCTGTATTTTGTGAAACTGGGATTTTACATGCTTCACATCTGTATACAGGCCTCAGCCTTTAGTCTTGTAGTGTGAAGTTCCTGTACTCCTGACACACGTAACTTATAAACCACCTGCAGGCATGGCTTGGTACAGATTTCTTTTATTCTTTTACTTTCTTTTTATGATAGTATCAGCATGAACATGATGAAGATCTGAGGACACGCCCACAGGAGCTTGCATCAGATGAACTTTCTGATCACCCAGTCAGCTGGATCAGCCATCAGACTTCTAAATTCTGGGGTATGCGTGCGAAACATTCATATCAGCATCACTGGTCAGCATATCTGATTGCTATATTTCAAACCCAAGGTGACAGGATGACCTTCCTGAATGTACATAACTAACCTACATCATTCTGGGTATTTAGACAACTGTTCTTACAGCTCTGTCTGCCCTCCCTGATCACCAAAGGAAATGAAATGAATATCCTACTTACTTCTTTCACACTGGTCCAGCACACGGAAACAGTAGTCAACGGTGCGCGAGGACAGGGACCCAAACACCTTTGATTGTCTCCCCTTGTCTTGCGAGTCCGGAGTGCCAATTCTCATTGACAACTGCTGAATGCTCCCTCTTCGAGAGTAGTCACCAGTCACTGATGAAAGCTGAGCACTCCCTCTCCTAGGGGATTCAGTAATCATTGATGAAACTTGAGCACTCCCTCTTCTAGGGGATTCCCCAGCCATTGATGAACACTGAGCACTTCCTGTTTGAGGGGATTCGGCAATCACTGATGAAAACTGGGCACTCCCTCTTTGAGGGGATTCGGAAATCATTGATGAAAACTGGTCACTTGAGTCGAGAGAACTAACGGGTGTTGTCCCTCGCGATGGGGAATCAAGAGACGCAAATGATGGGGAAGTTCCATCTCTCCGTGGAGAGCTCTGTGGAGAATCTGTCGCCA
This sequence comes from Haliotis rubra, assembly GCF_003918875.1. Taxonomy (NCBI): domain Eukaryota; kingdom Metazoa; phylum Mollusca; class Gastropoda; order Lepetellida; family Haliotidae; genus Haliotis; species Haliotis rubra. The sequence goes on from NW_025766336.1 coordinate 1,965,061, forward strand.
ACATAGACAAAGGAGTCTCCCGATCCTTGCTGCTGTCAGCATCTGTGGCCTCACCATCACCACAGTTGATGTTGTTGTGGTACAGCCAGCGGTACAGTAGTGAGAACGTGTAGATGTTCAGGAACTGGTCGTCTGTGAAGTACTGCCCTGAACAGATCCATGTTATTGTTAGAAAGCATTTGAATTCCCCATAATGTCAAGATAACATTATGATAAAGTCTTGGAATTTTTCATTGGTCTTGATATACCTTGAAACCAACTCCTTATACACCTGTTTACATTCAGATAGCTGTTATCTAACCAACTCAAAGACGAAACTATAAATATGACTGTGGACACATGAATGAGAAAATATCACCGTCTACACATATCACAACTTTAAATTATCATTTCCATATGTACATATGTACATACAATTGCTGGAAAAAATCCATTGTTTGTATATTTACACAAAAAGGTCAAACTGAATTCACAAGTTGATTCCACAGAGCATATTACTGAATATTGTTAAACACCAAAGTCATCAACATCAACAGGCATTGTGGATACTGGAGACCTAGTGTAAGTTCCTGTAACCCCAAACATCCTCCACTTAGCTATCTGTGTACAGTATGGATGTCTGTGAGGTGGGGAGTTATGAGTCCTGGACCTACCTATATTCAGAACTGTAAAGAAATTGCGACTTGGAGTGCCATCTACTTCGGTGACGAGGTTGGACTCATCTTTACGGAAAGGGTTCTTGGTGTAAGGATTGGGAGCCTGATAGCGGGAAGCGGACACCAGCCACTTGGACAGCTGCTCACTTGTCTTCAGAACTATCTCTGTAACCAATTGCTTCTCTCTTAGAAGTCACTTACATTACTAAACACAGTCAAGGCCAAACACGCAAATCTGCAGTTTGAGTGTGTAGAAATATGGCTGTTTACTTTCAACCATACAGCTATATTCTTGAGATGCAATACACAATAGATCTCAAAAGGCAACTATTAACACTGTGTCTATGTCATTCTTCTGAATTTCTACAATCAAATCTAGATGTAAGAAAAATGAAATTTTTAGAGTAAAATTAATATTTTTATACTTATCCTGACTCATGTTTATTTGCTTGTCTTCTTCTTCTGGCGAACCTAGTGGAACACTTGTATCTCCCAATTGAAGTTCCCTTCAATAAAAAATCACTCATTAGTACTGACCACGAGTTACCTCCCTTCCACAAGCGCGGGAACAAGGGCGCCACCTGAACCCATGTGCCTCACTCTCTCCTCATATACTGAGCCCAACACCTGAATTTCCAGGGAAATCCAAAGTGTTAAGTGGGGAGGATGGGAGGGCTTACCTCATGAGTCAGGATAAGTATAAAAATATTAATTTTACTCTAAAAATTTCATATTTTTCCTTATCCTGACTCATGTTTATTTGCTTGTAGAATCCTACGGAATAGGAGGTGGGATTATATATACTTTGGATTTTACTAATTAGTGATTTGAACTGAGATAATTGTAATAACCTTAAGGGAACTTCATGAAGGCACTGAACTGAATTCCTGCTGTTAACTTATCAGTTGCCATACAAGGGTTATTACAATTTACTGAATATAATAAAAGTATATAGAACATTAATTAAGCTAAAGCTATTACTGTGATAGTATAAACTGTTGATAGTTTATAATGAATACTTTTATAAGAACCAAAGTAGTAAGCTTACAATATGCATATATGTAAGTTATAACAGAATTGTGCTTAAGGTATAATGATACTTTAAGCTGTATAATAGTAACCAACTACTGAGAGTTTGTTAACTAATACATGTTATGAAATGAACATATGACTGAGCTTAAGGATTGAAACTTAAGCTGAACATATATATAATAGTAGAACTCCTAAGAGTTGTAGGCATATATATAGTATGATTATAGAACTGTGCTTAAGATATAATTAACTTAAGCAACCTAAATAGCCAAAACAACTCCGTAGAGTTTGTTAGCTATTAAATATCATAATGTAACCATAATGCTTAAAATATGATGAACTTAAGCTAAGTATATGATAGTAAAAACTCTTTAGAGTTTGTTAGCTAATATACTTATATGATATAAACACAGTACTGAGCTTTAAGATATGAATAAACTTAAGCTACATATATAATAGCAAAAACTCTGTAGAGTTTGTTAGCTAATACATGTTATAATGTAACCATAATGCTTAAGATATGATGAAACTGAAGCTAAGTATATGATAGTAAAAACTCTTTAGAGTTTGTTAGCTTATATACTTATATGATATAAACATAGTAATGAGCTTAAGATATGAATAAACTTAAGCTACATATATAATAGCAAAAACTCCGTGGAGTTTGTTAGCTAATATATTTATAATGTAACCATAGTACTGAGCTTAAGATATGATTAACTTAAGCTAAATATATAATAACAAACTCCATTAGAGTTGTTAGCTTACATATTGTATGATATAATAACCATAGTACTGAGCTTAAGATAATAAATTGAACTTAAGCAAAATATATATAGCATGTAGCTATTTAGTACTGTTATAAGATAAGTAAAATTCTGTAAGATGGACTTATCTTCTCCGAGAACTGTCAACTGTTGTGTGAGGACCATGGGACTGAATAGGTGGATACCTGAGGCGTCCTCGGTGGTGATATCTCTCAGATAGTGGTTGGCAAACACCATATCGGATCTCCAGAAATAACCCTCCATTATTCCAAAGGCATTTGTGTAGAGCAATTGTAGATGTTAGCGCTCTAATATTATGAGGATTAGAAGCTCATGGAGGGTAGAGTCCTACAGTTTTGTAGGCACGTGAGTATGACAGTTCTGATCCAAAGGAGATATAGTAGTACGTGAGACTTCCGTCTGCGTAGCTTGATAGAGGAAATAAATCTCTTGCATTTTTCCCTCCTGTTTGGCTCGGTGGAGATATATTTTCAGTGCTGTTACTGGCCATCGTGATAGATTCATCGTATCATGGGGTTCAAGTATATCATCAAAGCGTGTTCATGAACCTCACTTGTGAGGTGTTGGAGCACTTTATTCAGATCCCAAGTTGGAGCGTGAACTTCCGTTTTAATCCTCCAATCGGAAAGCTTCGTAGCAGGCGAGTAACTGGGTTAGGTTAACTTGGCCCGTTCTCAGTTATGATAGAGCTATTGCTGCAAGATAGGTGGACAAGCTGAGCCTTATAAAATCTTAGTCTGACGTAGATAACATAAGTAGTCCGCCACTTGAGGATGAGTAGCATATCTAGCTGTAAATCCTTCCTTTGCAGCATAATTGACAAAACTGTGCCATTAGCATCGTATAAGTTGCCAGTTGAGTTACGCAGGGCAAGTTAGACTGCTTTGCCGCTCTGGCTGAATAAGTTGTTATTCAGACACGCCTTGATACAATCCATACGTGAAGTTGGAATATATCTGGCTTTCCGTGCGCTTGTTTGGTGTGCGGATGTATTAACAGATTCGAGCACTTCTGCGCCGTTACAAATCAAAAACCTAGAAATAGCAGATCTTGCGAAGGTTCTAGGTCCAACTTAAGTAGGTTTACTAACCATCTAGTTGTGTTAGTAGCTTGATGATGAATTCAACTGTAGTCTGAGACGCTATGGATTTGGATCCATTTGTATCCCGTCGTCGAGGTAAATTCGCTGCGAAGTGCTTGACGATGTAGATGCATAACCAGGGGTGACTGCCATCGTTGAACTTTATGTAAAAAATCGTCTGACTGCCGTGTCCTCGTCCTTACTTGACAGGGGAGGTCTCTAACCTCAAGAAGGCAGCCCAATCATGAAGGTTTAGATTAGCTGGACTGTAAGGAGGCTTGCTCGTTCACTGATATATTGTTGTCACTTGCAACCTATGTGTTGAACTGTGAACTATGATCGACCTCTCGTAGGGCGTTGTCCATCTCGGTCCAATCAGAACAAGGCATTTTGATTCTGTAGAGTACCAGCTGTGGCGTCACCGGTGTATCAGGAAAGGAACCTTGTATAATATAGTGCCGTCGTTGATATTAGAACAATCGTCGGTCTTCACCGTAACTTCCCGAAGTTACCCGGTGACCACGCGTGTTTGAGGGTTGATGGTAAACGCTGAAACCTCCGGTAGCGAAATACCTGGCTCTGTAATATTAATGCTGGGTAAGTTATTTTCCAGGCTGTCGTGAAAGTAACTTCAGTCTTGAAGATAATTCCGACTTCCTTATATAAGGTTCAATAACCTTGCAAGTTGTCAGCTTGTAGACTGTTAAAGCTGAACTTGTTGTACATATTACTTCTGAGGAAATCGTTGGCGATTATGAGTTTTACTACGCTGTAACAAGACTGCTGTTCAATTTCGTTTTGAATTGTCTGCAGATCTGCGTAATGGTCACACATGTAGATAATCGTCGTGATCGTAGTAGGTAGTCGGCTTGAAGATTCCTAATAAGGCTCTTCATCCGTTGATAAATTAATACAGCGGCGTTGTGTGTTGTAAATAGCCTGTGCAATTGTCTTCGCGTGAGGCTTGTAGGCGGCATATGGCTTACAGTTGATAAACAACTCATGTGATGTCTTGAGCGGACTGACGAGTGGCTATATATGGCCAGTGGCTAGTATATGGAGACCTTGGAGGAGACTTCCTCGGCCGTAACGCCGAGGACTTAGCGAAGATCTCGAAATGCGCTTCTAGATCTTCTGGGTGAAGTAGACTTGGAGCCACTTAGCCTTAGCGACCTTCGCGAAGTATCGAGTCAGAGTCCGATCAATATATGAGCGCTTGCTTCGGGAACGACCTCTGTGTTCTACAGGGTGTGGGCTCGGCGAAGCGCTCCTTCGATCTTAAATGATACCATCGTCTTCCTCTGACGTATGGTCGTATGTCGGAGCCTCGATCTGTAAGAAGATCTATGTGAGGACTGAGGAGAACGGACTGACGATTGGCTAGTGTATGTAGACCTTGGAGAAGACATCCTTCGCGGAAACTGTGGGCTTCGAGACGCTCTGGACTTCTCGAATGTCGAGGGCTACGCGAACGCCTTCTAGGCGTTGTAGAACCACTTAGCCTTCGCGTCTTGCGCGAATGTCTGGAGTCAGTGTCGATCCGACATATGAGTGCTTGCTTTGCGCGCATCCGCCGTACATGACAAGGTCGTGCTGGCTGGCGCTCCTTCTCAGCGAAGCCTCTTGCAAAGGGTCAGGCTCTAGCTCCTCCTCGGGCGACCTGGGATACCTTATGCAAAGAGCTCACTCGGGCAGGGTGTTGCCCTTTCGCGGCGGCGCGCGTCTATGGGCTCAGGGGCCCTCACGCGAAGTCAAAGGCGGAGCTCTGGGGCCTTGCATGACTTAGTATGGGGTGGGCTCTGGGGCCCGTGGCTCTGAGGCCTCTGTAAGCCATAGCGGTCTTCCATCAGCCTCATGATTTGGTTGACCAGGTGGTCTGGGATGGTCTGCGCTGGCGTTGAGGGTGTCCTCTCTGTGATAGTGGCGGGACCCTCAGTTATAATTATCGTCAGCGTAGGCATCTCTGATTGCATGTTGATCTGCGCTGAAGTGGCGGTAGCCGTACTGGTCACTTCTTATGACATACATCTGGAATGATAAGCGAAATGTCATCATCATATAAACATAATTCTAAATATCAGAAGCAAAGTTTTTAGTAGTCTTAGTGTGGATTTCCCTTTGGCGAGGCTGTAGACCTGGGGGGGCTCGGAGCATCGTTGAGACGGCGTGGAAGTTCTTCTAGTTTTAGACTGTGATGAAGGAACGTCCTGGGAAGCAGGTAAACTCTAGATATAGCGGACTCGTCCCATGCTTATCCCCGAAGGTAACTCAGGATATATCTGACTCCGATCTATTAGCCATGACTGAAGATTGTTTCGAGATTTATCTGCCTTCCGTCTCAAAAGCGGAACATAAATATTTATCAAAGGCAGAAATTGGTAAATTAATATTTAATTTACAACGAGAAACAATAGAACATGGAGTAATGCAACTAGGGCATTTTAAATGTGGATCGGTAGCAGAGTAGCGTAATTTACAAACAGTGCAGATTTTTATTAGCATGAAACTGCTGAGCAAACACGGCGAACTGTGAATCAAGCAGCAGAAACCACGAATAATTATCAATGCATGTTGAATAATGATACTAGTTACACCTCTATAGATGAATATAAGAGGTAACAAACTAAATATAAATAAAGGATATAGTGTGCAGGGAGACACAGTTGCTCTCACGTCTTGCTCACTGGGCGAAGAAGGAGAGAGTGAGGCACATGGGTTCAGGTGGCGCCCTCGTTCCCACGCTTGTGGAAGGGAGGTAACTCGTGGTCAGTACTAATGAGGGATTTTTTATTGAAGGGAACTTCAATTGGGAGATACAAGTGTTCCACTAGGTTCGCCAGAAGAAGAAGACAAGCAAATAAACATGAGTCAGGATAAGGAAAAATTGTAATTTTTTAAGTAAAATTGATATTTTATACTTATCCTGACTCATGATCTTTTGCTTATCTACCTTTCCCTTGCGAATGGTAGTGGAACACTTGAATCTCTTGTAGTTCCCAAAGCGGACGTAAAAATACACTCACCAACGAGTTACCTCCCTTTTCCCATGCAAACAGTCATGTGACCAGCCTTACTTATCACTCTCTCCTGATTTTTCTGCCCATGCACCTGGATCTACTGTGAAATCCGAAATGTTTCCAGCGGGGAGGTTGGGAGGGCTTCTCCTCATGAGTCAGGATAAGTATAAAATATCAATTTTACTTAAAAAATTACATATTTTTCCTTTTCCTGACTCATGATCTTTAGCTTATAGAATCCTAACGATTGGTCGTGGGTCAAGACACTTCTTGGATTCAACAGCTGTCCATAGATTCGTCCTGTCTCCCCCCCATGGGAACTGCGTAACGGCATTTCCTAGATCCTATGCTTCCAACTTCCGTTGTAACTCGGGGGGACCACAATCTTGTCTTACTTCTCTCTCAGACAAGTGAATCTTGTAGATTCATGTGGCTTAAGTATCTTCTTTTTACTAGTTATCTATAACAACCCATAGATTATGATAAGATCTTTATCATAAATGAGTTGCGACCCCTTTACGTACAGGTAAGATCTTTACCCATACAGAGTCTTAATCATTCATGCTAGCCTAGTCTAGACTGTGCGCATGGACTTTCAAACTAGAACTTTTTCCATAGTAAAAGTTATCAACAAATCAACGTGATAAAGGGTGAGATTTCAACTCAGTGCCTTTGAGGAACCGTTAGTTGTTGTGCTACAACAAGAGGCCCAAACTGGTGAATGCCGGAGACGTCTTCGGTTGCTATGTCTCGGAGGTAGTGGTTGGCATACACTGTATCTGACTTCCAGAAGCAGCCCTCCATAATTGATGCTATAGAGCAATTTCCATGTAGAGCAAGTGTTGATGCCAGTGCTCTGACATCGTTTGGGTTGGAAGCTCTTGGAGGTTCTAATCCTGCTGCTTTGTAGGCTCTTAGTATAACGGCTCTCATCCAAAAACGATATTGTCATTCTTGAGACCTCCACTGATGTCTCTGTCGACAAGGGGATGAATAGGTGCTTGAATTTTCTTCTCTTTGTTTTAGTCTTTTAAAGATATATCTTCAAGGCTCTGACAGGACACAAGGATAAGTCCTGGGTGTCCTCTGGTCCGAGGATTGTAGATAGCGCTAGCACATGAAACTGTCTATCTGGTTGACCAGGTAGTTGATTCTTTGCAATAAAGTCCCATCTAAGTCCTAGATGTACTGCAGCACGGTGCCCTGTGTCGAATCTAGTTCGTCCAAAGTCCAGCGCATGTATCTCAGACATACGAGCCTTTATCCAGATGTTTGCCTCCTCTGTGATGTTGAACAACTGGAATGTGAGCTGCAGTAGGCTTGGCGATCTTGTTGATCCTTGCCGATTTATAGAGAATGTCACTGTAGAGTTGTCTGTGTGGATCATCAGCATTCTGTTGCTCAGTGAACTCGACCATAGTTGTATTGGTCCTTCTTCTGAGTGAGCAGAGCAGATAATATCATCCTATCTTCTTCCGAACTGGGGTTCTGGAACTTATTAATCAATGCCTCATTGATTGCTCTGGACCTCGCTAATCCGAAGAAGGATCTCGTTGCGGTATCAAGTTGGGACAACTTTTTATCCTCCACCTTGTAAATCTTGTTCCGAGATTCTTTGACCAGTTTTATATTCTCATCTAAGTCTGGCGCTCTCACAAAGATTTCCATGTGATGTAAGGGGATTTTCCTCACATTAAATGCTGGCAGATGTTGATTCTGGAATCTAGTAGCATTGTCAAAAAGATATGCGTAGATTCGAAAGCACCTTGGATATTGGCTCAATAGGAGGAATGGTCACCGAGTCAAAGTCGTCCTTGCACATCTTTTATGTGTAAACTTCATCCAATTCCTTGGAGGGAGACTCTAAGTTCAATCCATTAGCTATCCAAGCTGTAACTTCCGTATCTGAGAAGATGTAGTCGGTATGTTCATCAGATAGTTCTTGTTCCGTAGAACTATGCCTTCACGAATCCTTTATGTGCGAACCTTCCTTTCGCGAATGTCGTGATTCATCCTTTCGCAAACGTCTGTCTCGTGATCCATCCCTTCGCGAACTAGTCTCTCGCGAACCCTGACCGCGCGAACCTTCTCTTTGCATGTGAGAGATGTGGGATGTAGATCTGGAACGGCTGGTTCTTGGGGATGGATTCCTAGGCGTTCTCGAACGTTGAGGGTTCGCAGACGAAGTTCTCGTAGAGTTAGTAGCCTTCGTGGATCTTCCATCTTGTTCTATTATGACAGAGTCGTCCGATTGTGATGACCTTCTCGAACGTTCACGTTCGCCAACGTTGTCTGCAGATGTAGATCTGTGAGGCATATTAGGTTCGCGTAGGTCTGAGGGTTTGCGAACGCTGTCATGCCTTCACTTCCTCATCGAAACCTTGTTCCATCATGGCCATCATTTGAGTAGTAAATTGCCTCATAAAGTCGCCTGGATCGAAGTTCTGCGTTGACTGGAACTGATTCGCGTTGATGAAGCGTTCGGGAACACTGATGTGTTGTTTGCTTCAACTTCACTGCATTGAGAAGTTGGCCGTCAAACAGCTGGCCCGCTGTTGTAGTTGCAGGAGACGATCTAGTAATCGTGGAGGTCGACTGCATCGCCGATCTAATAGGTACTTCAGGCAGAAGTAACGGCGGTAGGATGATCTCCTCATTAAATGACCTCTGATGAGTTGACTTGCTAGGTCATGTTGATTTCGATGTAGACCTAGTTATAGATGCCCTTTTCTGCGTTGTGAATGAAGCAATAGTCTTTTTCTTGCTCTGAGAGGGCATCAACTCCGTCGTAGCAGAGCTCTTTTTCAACCCCGTAACAGACGACTGCCCCTGCAACGTACTCAACATAGCACCAGTATATCTGCAGTAGCAAACAACCTACGGTTACCGGCTTGATCTCCAGGTTTATCAACCATGATTTGTGATGACTTCCTCACCCGATCCATGGCAAGTTTATAGATATAAGACAAATATTTATTAAATTGCAAATTTGATAAATCACTGCAATATGTACAACGTGAGGTGGAAGAACATGGTTTAATGCACGATGGGCATTGGGGGGTGAGGATCAGCCACAGATAGCCGGTGCCTGCAAACAATGCAAGATTTCATGAAATGTAAACAAGTTACATTACGATGAAAATTGTGCAACAAATTACAATAATTTCTTCAAATTTTATACAATCAATACATGATAGTTATATCCAAATACCATACACAGTGTAATTTTGATAAATAGGATCTAAATATAAAGGATCTCTACCGTATACGGGACTCCAGTGCTCGCCCAGCCATCCGCTTGGGCGAAAAGGGACAGAGTGACAAGTAAGGCTGGTCACATGACTGTTTGCGCGGGGAAAGGGAGGTAACCTCGTGGGTGAGTGTATTTTTACGTCCGCTTCGGTAACTACAAGGGATTCAAGTGTTCCACTACCATTCGCAAGGGAAAGGGAGATAAGCAAAAGATCATGAGTCAGGATATGGAAAAATTATATGAAATGAACTGACTGTCTGATGCAAGCTTGGTATGTAGCATTGACAGGGAGACGAGGAAGGTGAAGGCCTTTCTCTGAGTGTCAAGGTCAACTCCCCTGGTACTCAACCACCTGTAAGAAAGTCCAGAGTCATACAAACAGTTGTATTGTGGAGCATGTATGACAACATAACTAACACCTCTAACTGGCATCTCAGATTTAAAAAATATGGTGTAATGTTCTTTAGAAACACAACACTCACCATGTATTCCTCACTTAAAGGAAACATAATCATTGTTGCACTAGGTTTCAGCTTCATCTTTCACAGTTAACAAAGTCCTTCCATACTCACCTCACAGCCTCAGAAAAACTGTGGTCCAAACACCCAAACCCCTCGCCCTGAAACATAAAGGCAGCAATGTGGGAGACTAGAACATCTTCCTACAATACAAAATCCATGTTCCCCCTCAGTGTACAACCCCTAACCTTTCCCATTATTTTATTCCCTAATCCCTGTCATCGTCCCTCACCCTGCTTCCTTCTACACCTATTCCACATTTCCACTCAGTATACAACCCATAACCTGTCCCATTACTTTATTCCCTACTCCCTCTCTCTGTCCCTTCTTCCTTTCACACCTATTCCATGTTCCCGGTCAGTGGAAAGCACACTGTCTGCCCCACCCTACCTGTAGTATGTAGAAAGGTAGGTGGTCTTTGTTCACGTGAGATTTGTCCAATGGCTGGATAGTTTTGGCACAGTCTCCATCACAGGGGAGTAGCTCTGACACAATCTGCTGACACAACAAACACTGACGGGGGTTCGACTTCGCTCCTGCTGGACTCACTGCTGACAGTAATGACACCAGCAGCTTGGTGGAAATGCTGTATCAAGCAGATTTGAGTAATAAGGTTTTATGCTGCAGTTCAGTCATAAGTCATCGGGAAACCTCCCTCATTTCATTTTAGACTAAATGTTACACTATTACTAAACTACAAGCATGACAACTTAAACAATTGCTGGATGGCATTGTAGGCAATCTACAAGGGGCATTCATCCAGCACTTGTATAAACATGTATACACAACATCAGTTCCCTTCAAATTTAGCTACCCTTTGACATATAGGAAATCATGAGAAAACAAGACATAACTCATACCCAAATTGATATTAAACGTGACAACACTCTCATCATGATCATGCTGGAAACAGATGAAATACAGCTCAAAGGATATCTAAGTGCACTCACAAAGGCTCCTCCTCAGATGCCTGGAGTATGAAGCATAACTGCCGCAGCATCCCACTGAGCTCCCCAGACCTTTCTGGCGTGCACATCATCTCCAGTATGTTGTTACACAACTTATCAATGTCTTCCTGTGATGCATTTCTGATGATTAAATATTGGAAAATAAAATAAATCACAAATTCTCAGCACATCATTCATAATCACAATCACAAAATCCAAACATATTGAGACTATAGTATAGGAAACACTTTTTCTGAAATCTTTTCTGGAACTAACAGCTTGTTTATACTCTTTCATCGTGTTCGCTTTTGTGAACTAATGTCATACAAATCTATTTGGCATGGTTCAACCTTATACTTTGCAGCAGCCTACGCTAAAATGTACCAAGAACCATAAAGGACAAACATTAGTGGCCGTTGGTTGGATACTATCTACATGTTTATATTCAGCAAATCGTGTAACAAAAGAAATTAACTGACGAACTATGTATTTTTTAGCTGTGACTAATGAATATTATGTGTGCAAAATTGTTTTAAAATAAATCAAGACCAAAGAGTGATTCTTTCAACATCATTTTACATGCCTTGCTTGCTGTCTGAGACTGTCCAAAGTTGAGAGGCCATGTTTACATCGCTCACGTGGTTTCCGGCGGAAGTTGGGAGGTAACCGAAAATTGCACATGCGCATTTCAACGTTGCCATAGGCGACTCTTCAAGCGACCCGATATCGAGCCTTCAATCCGAGAGAAACACATTTCTTGAAACATTTGAAGGTATGCATGTTACAATCTCGGACCTTTGAGTATACCCAGATACTTTTAACGCTTATTTGTCATCTCTGGTGCAACGTTGCTATGTACATGTTATGTCTGTTTATTAATATTTAAACTTTACAAACTGCTTCGCTGGTGAGTGATGAGATTTATTCTTGTTTTTACTCGGCTATATTGCAGTCGTTTTGGTTTTAAAATTTTACGAAATCAGTATTTTCACGCAAAGGATATAACTAGATCTGCTTGACATAGAAATAACGCACGTTCGTGCGGTTAATATGTAGTTCATAGTTCAAAATGTATCATGTTTGTTGTAGTTTTTGATAGGCGACACTGGCAGTGTTGATTAAATACTAGTAAGTGGGCCTAGGCCATGCTTTTAAAAACAAATCGACAATCAATGCATCCATGATATTCAGCTTTTAAACACTGTTCACGCTATCAAACATGTGTATGTAATGTTCTTTTATAGATTTCAAGGAGCTAGATTTTCAAGTTTGCTTTGAAACAACACCTCACAAAATGGAGATAGTTTACGTCTACACAAAGAAACGGAATGAATTCGGTCGACAGTGTAACTTTGCTGACAGACAGGCAGAGTTGCATGTTGACATTATCCCTGATTCATCACTCACCTCAAACTTTGTGGAGAGAAATCCAGTGGATAGTGGAATTCAATGTGTGCAGGAAATGTCAGAACATGAGGTAAGTACATCATCATGTCTTTTCGTAAGATAAAATTAATGTCTAGTGTGAAAATAGTTTAATTACAGTGCAATATAAAATGTTTCAATGCAACCACTTTTGCCATTTGGTAGACAGTTACACCAGATCATGTTATAAGATTCATGAAAAATTAGTGTTCTAACCCTGGATCTTGTAATCTTTTGACCATTTTTCATGTTTTCATTCTAATTCATATGATGATTGCAGGTGAATACCGAGAGATTTGAGACCAGCTCTCGTGGTATAAACCATGTTGAAGGTGGCTGGCCAAAGGATGTCAATGCCGGTGAGGTGGAGCAGGTGACAAGATACAGGAAGAAAGTAGAGAAAGATGAGATGTACATTCAGACCATTCAGCAGCTGGGCAGTGTAAGTAGTAATGCAGTTATCAGTCAAAAGATTTTAAATGTTTACTATTCTTTTGAGTCTTTGCTTTTTAATAGAAAAATGCACATTGGTTTTGTGGCATTTAATTAGCTAACCATACAGTTAATATTGTGTTTGTTTCATTCAACAAAAGGAAAACACCCACTGTTTCCTAATTAGCTATTAACAGCTATTCACCAATATTTCACTGATCAGTGTCTCTGATTTGTAGCCTACATGTTTATTTTGTGGTACTGATAAAACAAACAGCCTGTGAAGTTGTTATTGTTGACATGTTTATTTATAGCAAGTGTCATGAATATGCTTTTGCATTTATGTTCTTTTTCACCCTTATGTCTCCATAAACACAAAGTATTGAAGTCAATTCAAGTCAAATGTTGATGTCAATCCTTGAGAAGATGTAATATTAACGAATGTTAATGGACATTATCTATATATTAAGACTATTGGGAAAATGGGATGGCCTATTGGTTAATCATTTGCTTGTGACACCAAAGGACAGATTTCAATACATCACATGGATACAATGGGTGCATTTTCTGGTGTCCCCTGTTGTGATAGTCCTAAATGCAGTGTAAAACCATGCCCTTCACTCCCTGTAAGTGCTCTCATGACTATGGTGGTTGATTTCATCATTGACATGTGTTTGTTATTCAGGTCATGGAGCACTGCATCAAACAGAACAATGCCATTGACATCTATGAGGAATACTTTGAAGATGTCGATGTGGATCAGGTGGATGAAACACCATCAGCCAAAACTATTAATGTTTTCAGGTAAGAATCACAGAGTTGTACCTACGTTGTTTCAAGGTAGTGGGGTAGCCTGGCTGTGTGGCTATTCTATATGCAGAGTAGGATTCACACACCAATTAAAATTGCCATGAATTTAACAGTTGCCTACTAAGAAACATCCTTGAATTCAATTTTCAACTTAAATTCTGAAAAATACTAAAACATGTTCCTTGACGTTAAGTTGTTCCATTTCAGTGTGTGTTGCATATCTGTTTATTGATTATGTTTAAGTTTTCATCATAATTGGGCATGTTGAGAAATTATTTGGTTTATTACAGTGTTTGCATTGATTGTAGGTCACACTTATTTCTCATCATGAAGAATACAATTAAAGCCATTTCAACCATGTCTGCATTTTAGTATTTAAAAATGTAGTGTTATTAGGATTTGGGCATTTTTTGTAAGTCCTTGGAAAGTCCATAAAAGTTTAGTGTTCCATGTGTCCCAATCTGGTTGAACCCAGAATTTTGTCTTTGTTACTTTGATGTGACTGTAATTTCCAAATCAATCTTGAACTTTGGAGAAAAGAATTGAAAGTGCCATAAACTCCTTGTCATCAACATTCTGCTTTGACTTGTAAGTGAAACTGTATGTCAACAGAGATCCTAATGAGGTTAAGCGCACAGCCACACACATCTCCTGGTTCCCTGATGGACCCCGGAAACTGGCAGTAGCATACTGTAATCTGACATTCCAAGGGTCGTCTCCAGATACAAGCATGGACTCTTATATCTGGGATGTTGGTAAGTATTTTCACCTTACATTGACATATATACTAAGGGGAAAAAATAAGGGATCACATGAGTGTTCCTTTATTTTTTCCAGGTTTCTTCGCAGGCGTTGTATCGCACAGCTTGTGAAGAAACCGGGAAACAAATAAAGGAACACTTGTGCTTTCATGTGATCCCTTACTTTTTTCCCTCAGTATATAACAAATCCTCCATGTGACATACTTTCGGCCTTTTAGAAATTTTTAGTAATAGATGAAACCAATGAATTGGTCTGCTGTTGTTATAATTTGTTATGATTTCTTCACTTACAGAGAACCCAAACAAACCCGAGATGACTCTAAAACCTGTCTCCCCACTGGTGTGTCTGGAGTACAACCCTAAGGATTCCCATGTGTTACTGGGTGGATGCTACAACGGACAAATTGGTTTGTTGTTTCATATTTCTTTAGAATCATTATAAAATGGAGATACTTTCATAAATATGGTCGGGTTTGAGAGTCGAAGGTGCCTCTCTTGCTGTGCAGAGTTTTGTCATTAGGTCTGCCAGCATTCCATAATCGTGGATCCATGTCTGATTCACCCTGACTACAGTTCCTGGTTTGTCAGTAGCACACATGTGCTAGAGGGTGGTAAATATCTAAAACATTCATGATATCTCTCCACATTGCACTGAAATGCTGTTCAAAGCAGTGTTGAACACAGTTCATTCATTCATCAAAATGTTCTCTGAAATATTTAGACATTTCACACTCTTTGATTTCATAAATGAGTTATTGTGGAGTTTGTCACTACAGCATACTGGGACACAAGAAAAGGATCCCAACCAGTGGAGATGACCCCTATTGAGCAGAGTCATCGCGACCCCGCCTACAAGGCCATATGGATCCAGTCAAAGACAGGCACAGAATGTTTCTCTGCTTCCACTGACGGTCAGGTTCTGTGGTGGGACATCCGGAAGCTCGGGGAGCCCACAGAAAAACTCTTCCTAGACAAGAAACAGGACCTGTCGAAGGCACAGGGAGCTTACTGTCTGGAGTATGAACCAACGATGGTATGTCAAGTTCGTTATTGTGGCCCCATGGGGTTCGTAGTTAAGGGTGGGTCCTCAGCCGCCTATACTTGTTCTACAAAGTAAACTGGGTGGTTAGACTCGCAGACTTGGTTTCACTGGATTATCTGATTCCTACTTGATTATTTACAGGCCGACATCATGTAGCTGGAATATTGCTGAGTGGTGCTATTAAAAAGATTTACATCTCTAGTATTGATGATATCTTTAAAGAAAATATATACCTATTACTACAACTGGATAATCTGTTACAAGTAGATCACATTTGCTGGCTAACATAGTCTATCATATCAAATAACAAGACTTACAAGTAAAGCCTAATATGACTAAGTGCTAAGTCATAGAGACAAAATTTCATTAGGCTAATGTTGACAGAAACCACACAATAGCTTTTCAATTTTTACTTAATGGTAACAAGCATTTTCAAGAGTCTTTGAATCTTTGTTGGGTAAACCATAATGCTATTCAGTGCTCATTGTTTCTCATTGTGAACATTTGTGATCTCATGATTGTGATTTTTATATTCTTGATACTGTCAGTTGTTGGAGGAGTTTAAGCTGATGGTGAGATGATATGTTGTCATTCACTGACAGCATGTCTATAGGAATCACAAGATAGACCATATCCCTCATGTCAAGCTTTGTGTTGTATTCTAGTTTGTGTCAGAGCCTGTGTCATGTCCTACCTGGTTGTGTTTAACAACTATGTGCTTTGATGTCTAGAGAGCTGTACGCCACAGCAGCAACACACTTGCTTTGATGTAATTAGGATGAACTCATAGAAGATACTGCATGTTATATATGTCCGACACTGAACCTATTCACATTGCAAGACCCCTGCACACTACACCTCACGTTACAACATTTACACTGACACAACTTTTCACTGCATATTTTGTCAAACCTCTTCGTATAATGATGGATTAATACTGTAAATGTAATATCAATGTGCATGGAAATTAATATTATTTGTTGTTCGCATGTCTAAAGGTATTTTCATGTAAAAAACTTGTGAAATGTTCCTTATAGTTTTATATGTGTTCTCCACCAGCCAACCAAGTTCATGGTTGGTACAGAGCAGGGATCAGTGATTGCCTGCAACAGGAAGGCCAAGACCCCCGGAGAGAAGATTGTAGCCAACTACTCAGGGCATATTGGCCCAGTTTACTCTCTACAGAGAAACCCTCACTTCCCTAAAAACTTCCTCAGTGTTGGAGACTGGTGTGCCAGGGTAAGTGGTAGTTAGTCATGATTATTTCATTATCTTGAGCCTATTTCATTAATTAGAATAATATAGAATATGTGAGAGTCCCTACTGTGAACATTCTCAGTGAGGTGTTCTGGCCAGAATTATTACCAGTGCTGCGTGCTTGTTGTTAGAGATGACTAAGGGCAGTTGTGTGACTCTGTTTGTCTGTACCCATGCAATATGGACCAATTTGTTGGTCCAGGTCCAAGTACTGGGCTCCTGTGGTTGGCCTGTGACATATTGTCAACTGTTAAACATTTACTGTCATATTGCTGTCCACAGCATGCAGCTCACTCTCGTAATGTGAACTGTGACATGAATGGGCATATGTGCTGCATTCTGATTTGTGTAAAATTGATTTCATGATAATTGGCATTTCGTCTCAATGTTGCATTTGAAAAGAAATTGTCAATTTGGTATGGGGAATGCATTAATACTTATATAGTGTTAAAAACAACTTTGAGTTACTTTGATTGCGTGTACATTCACATTGTGCTAGCTGGACAGGTTGAGTTGTCAAGCATAGGCGGATCCAGGAATTTTCAAAGGAGGCACACACCAGCTGACACACACACACAAACACACACACACACACACACACACACACACACACACACACACACACACACTTCACATGTGGTCTCCACCAATGCATTTCAATGTGGTCTCTAGTCATTTTCGGTGTGTGTTCGTCCGTCCGAGAAAACACGCATGAAAATGACTAGAGACCACATTGAAGTTATGCATTGGTGGAGCCAGAGAGAGAGAGTGTGTGTGTGTGCATGGTGTGTGTGTGTGTATGTGTTTCCCCGAAACACACACACACACACTGGCTATACTATTTCATAACTTCAATGTGGTCTCTAAACATTTTAGGTCATCCACTGTATCATGAGGTCAGTTCAATCCTGTATGCATATGTGTGTGTATCATAATTGGAATTCACAAAGTAGACACACACACAACACATGCTGGATGTGTGTTTTCTTTATAGTAAAACTGTCCTTGTTGTTTCAGTTGTGGTCTGAAGATATCAGGGAGTCTTCTATCATGTGGTCAAAGTGAGTAGTCCATCAGTACAGTCAGTACAGTGTTGAAAGCATAGTGTACAAGTTGTGGAAAATGATGTGTGTTTTATGGATTATTCAGCTGAATGGTGGCTGTGTTCCAGGCAGTACCCATCCTACCTCACAGATGGATGCTGGAGTCCAATCAGACCTGCAGTGTTCTTCATCACAAAGATGGATGGTACGCTTGATGTATGGGACATCATCTTCAAGCAGAATGACCCAACACTCAGTCTACAAGTATGTTTATATAAGGCTTGTTACCTCTATACACTATTATCTGTATCTGTATTTGCATTTGTGCCAACACATTTTGGGACACAATTTGTCTCACTCACTGACTTTTACTAAATACAAATATAGATGTTTGCAGATCGACACATTTTGGGACACATTGTCTCTCTCTGTTACTAAATTCAAATCGATAGATGTTTGTAAATCGACACATTTTGTCCAGCCAGTCACTTCATATTAAGCAGTGAGCTGTGATCTTTGTTGCCTTTTTAGGTCCTTGTTATCTTGGGGGAAATAACTGATGAGGTTTAAGATGTTGTACATGATGAGAAGCCTCAGTAATGACTATGTGATGTTGCCAGGTATGCGATGTCCCACTGCACAGCCTGCGGGTACAGGAGGCTGGCAGGCTGGTGGCATGCGGCTCCGAGGACGGTACAACGACATTGTTGGAGCTGTCGGAGGGACTGCACACGATGCAGAGGAATGAGAAGAACCTTGTCACATCAGTAAGCAGCTTTCTCAAGATGTTCAACCTGTGATCTAGAAAAGCGCTCATAAACCTCTTCTGTGGTGTGAACAGTGTCGTAATTTAGTGGAATCATCATAGGGTTCGCTGATGTGACAACATCCATCAAGCTAGTAATGGCTGTTATAGTAGGAACATAAGTTTTCTTTGTTTATTAATGCTGCTCTAACAATGGTTCCTGTGTATCCTCCACAGATGTTTGAGCGTGAGACGCGGCGAGAGAAGATCCTGGAGGGCCGACACAGGGAGATGAAGCTGAAGGAACGTACCAAGAGTCAGCAGGAGAAGGACAAGGTCAGTCAAACATACCTAGTTGTCATCCAAGAACTGTCGTGCTTGGTGTCAAAGGCAAGTCAGTTGAATTGGGTGTCAGGCACAATGACCTGCTCAATTAAATGTCATCATGGGATACAATGGGGATGGTACTCATAATGTCAACCACTGGATTATCTTGCCCCAACATTATTTACACTGCTGTGATATGCTGTGTGTTTTGTGATGAGACTACCCATGTTCATGGCGGTGTTACTTTGTTGCCTTGTTCCAGGAGGAAGAGAAGGAGGTTGAAGCTCCAGTGGAGGAGGAAGACCTCGTGGAGAAGGCAGAGAAGGAGTTCTTTGCCATCATTGAGCAGGAGAAGAAGAAGCAGACAGCACCAGCTCAGGACTTTGAGAAGGGAGACACTGGCAAGGTAAACATTGAATTTGTTCTTATCTCTTACAAGCGCTTTAGTAATACCTTACATTGGGGAACAAAGGGTTTGAGAATAGTGAATTGAGGAACAAGATCCAAGGGAGTTTAAGAATTTAGTTTAAATTTCCACAACATTTATGGAAGGTGTGACAGTTCTGGTTATTTACGTTGCAGACGTCACCAATCCAGGAAGAGGGAGAGGAGGAGAAGACCAATGGCCACCCAGTGAGTAGCAGGAACACATACAGAGCTTCTCATAGATGCTATCAGGTCTTGTAAATGTGAAAGGATACTGCTTAGTACCATGAAGAGCAAGGTTGACATGTGTTTTCAATGTCGGTCTAGACATATTGGAATCATGGTTATTTGGAGGCAGGACAAATGTTTTCAGCATACATACCTGAACTAAATGACGAAACCCTTGTGCCCTCCCGTGACTCAACCTTCAGTTTTTCAATTATCTGTTTATATGTTTGCAAGTATGTGTTAAGTTGTATATATGCATAGCTATACGATATGTGTGTATGATGCTAGGATTAGCTGTCTATAATGTGGCATGGTGCCTTTCATTGCAGGAGTCAACCAAGAAAGACTGAGCATGTATCACCAGGACTTGATTCAAGGGCATCTGTGACAGCGAAACTTCAACAACAGCATGTGTGATTACATGACTACAGTATTTTGTATTGTTTAAAGGTGTGACAAAACATAGTTCTTCATCTGCTGTTCATCCATCCGTCCATACTCAACAGCATTACCGACTTGGCATCCATACCATAGCATCTCCCTGCTGTCGAGATGTGGGCTGTCTTGTAGATGCTTGGTGCTGTTCGAACAACATGTATATGTTCATACAACACCACCCTGGACAGCTAATGTCTGACAACAATCAGATGGTGTTGTTTACTGTTGAAGACATTTGTTTACTATTTAATGTAAATATGTTTCCATGTTTCCTATCTGTGATTGTATGTCTTGAGGGAGTGTGAGAGAATGAGTCGTTGTATAAGCAACTTGGTATTATAATTTGTCCCAAAGTTTATATTGTTTATTTGTATATACAACCTTTATATGTAAAATCTGAAATTGTTACTATACATTGAAAATAAAAATTGTGATATTGGACCTGATTAATCATTTTTCTGTACCATGTGACAAACAGAATAATACTCATCAGTATCCTATTAAAAATAAATTTTCAGGGTGACCTAGGTTGAGATGCCACAAATTGTTGGATTGACATAGTTTCTATGATATCTTTTGTCAACAGTGGCAAAAGCTTGGCATGATTGATTTCAGACTGCAGGGGTTATTTGAGGAGCCTAAACATGGATACAATCACCATTTGATTCACTTCCTGACTTACCTGCCAAGCTTGTATGTCATGAACTTTTCCCAGAATTCTACATCATTGTTTATTGTGGAACGAGTGAGTATTATTCAATACCACAGTCAGATTCACTTATACACAGGCTATTCTAAATCTGACCTTTTTAGTATCTATCGAAAATCAAAGGGTAAGTATTCCTTATATCCATACAGTCCAGTAGGAGGCAGCTGAAAAATTTCAAATCGTAGCCTCCCCAGTACTGATTTTGTTTGACACTATTTTCAGTTAGTATGATGTCTTGGGCTTATGAAAAGGCCTGTAATACTCTCAGATTGTGGTATCAGGGTTTTTTTACAGGCAATTATATGTGGTGGGGGTCTCTGAGCATTTTAAGTCACATTTGGTTTGCTGCCCGACAACACCTCAAAGTTAATCATTAATAGTTTTACTACTATCAATCTGATCACTTTCATTTTGACTTCTGTGTACTGCTAAAGGATGTAGAAATTATTTGACATAATTTTGTTTTGAAAAAAATATCAAAATGGCTGCCACTATGGCCGCCATTGTGTTTTGTCGATCTTTTGCCTTCTCAGCACTTAAATCTACATAAAAATGAATACCGAATGTTTCCATTTACATCCAAAGGATGACATAACATTATCCAAAAGTGTTTGAAAACTATGCTTCACGGCAGATAACTACGTATAAGCTTTGGTTGTAGGCATTCAAATTGTTCTATCAGATAACTCTTAATCACTTTTGATACACCCATAAGCTTGCAATTAACCCTCCTTTTCACTTTCTTTCATTTCATATGTTACGTCATGTCACAATCGGACCTGTAGAGATCCGGGTTAGAATGGACCTTCAATAACCCATGCTTGTCGTAAGAGGCGACTAACGGGATCGGGTTGTCAGGCTCGCTGACTGGGTTGACACATGTCATCGTATCCCAATTGCACAGATTGATGTTCATGCTGTTGATCCCTGGATTGTCTGGTCCAGACACGATTATTTACAGACTGCCGACATATAGCTCGAATATTACAGAGTGCGTAAAATTAAACTCACTCACTCACTCATGTCAGAATCGGAGTCATCTACTGGCAACAAGTCAAAGGTGTTCGGGCAACAATCATCTGCCATACAAATAGACATGCCTCTGTGCACACTATATCATTCTTTCTGCTGGCATGCTGACTTTTTGCATTTACTCGATGTCAGTAGTTCAACCAATCCACGGGGAGCAGGATCTCTCGACATCAGAATAGGATAAGCTGACCATCACAAATGCTCCAACCATGGTCAACTGGTGAAGGAATGTTCATGATTGGTTGCAGAGACTGTTTCCAAACATGGACTTAGTAGTTTACTCGTTCAATTTGATGTTTTAGACTGTTGGATGTTGGTGGGAGGTTTTCATTCAATATCTTGTGTCAGCTACAGACATCACTGGATTATTTGGTACATACATAGAATGCACAAACTGGCCACAAGATGTAATGAGTGTTTCTTGAACATCCAAATTGTCACCCAATTGTGTCAATGTTTGTTGGTGATTTTCAGAGGACTTCTGTAAGTCAATTCCCCATGTCGAACGTTCTACACGTTCTAAAATGGGACGGAGTAATAACGTACTTAAAATGAGATTGCCATACTAAGACCGGAATTGCCATACTACTAAGGGAATCGCGGCGCTTCAATCTTACTGGGTATGTGTGCAGACGTAGTGCAGTCCGGCATCAATTGCAATACGTTTGTACACAGTTTCCACCTGGTCCATCCCGTTTGCAGAACTCTAGTTAGTCGCTATTCCAAGCAAATATGTTCAAAACAAAATGAACCGTTCTGAAGAAACTTGTAGTACACGGTTCTAACAGTTTGCAATGGGTTCTCATCACTTTCTACTCGTTGTTAGTATGTTTATGTAGTTCTCATGCAGTTCTTACTATGTCAACTCTGTGTGCATTACGATATGACAAGGTAGGGTACATATACATGCGTTTTTAACATGGTCGTCATTTGGGATAGAGTTTCTATGAACAAGTTTGCAGCTGTCAGAATATTGAATGCTGGTTTCCTGCAATTTTTATCGGAAGCAGAGCAAGAGTACAATGAGTTGGTAGACCAAGAAAGAAGGAAAACACAAGAACTTGTTTGGTGAGGAACTGGCTTAAACCTGAGAGGTGAATAGCTGTGGGACATTATCATCAACAGATGGAGGAGCTCCGCCTTGATGATCATGAGTCCCATCACCCCACCCATGTTTGATGAACTTCTTGAACGCATTGACCCCTTTATAAATTAGATGTTCACCCTTCTTCTTCCTTGGAGGCATGGTGATGTCAATGTTTCCACCTTGAAACTGAGAACGGAATAAGAATGGTCAGGGTATTTATATAAATCGAATCAGGAAGTGATTGCTATTACGATTGCACGCACTAGAAACGGAGTGAGAAAGTAGTGAGAATGGGAAGAAGTGCCTGAAAATGAGTTGGTTTAGAAGAATGAGTTAGAACGGGGTTGTGCGCATTAAGAACGAGATAGGTTTAGTTCAGAAGGGATATAAAGTGACTATGGACAGGATTGGACTGCTTGAAAACGTTGTCCACACGGGGTGAACGGGCAATTTTACCCACTCTAAACGTAACACCAACTGTCTGAGGACAGGGTAAAGACGAGACAGACGTACTGAGAACTGTTTTTGATCAAACTAGCATTGTAATTTATACAAAAGTTACACGTTCTATCCCCTTCGAGGTCACTTTACAGTTATTGTTTGGACAGGGCAGGACATCCTAAGAACTACATTGGTGTGACTCAGGTAGCATGGCTGGACCAACAGAACACCATCGTTCGTTCATACATGCAACAAGACTAGACTTGTTGACAGGACTGCTGATGTTTTTTCCCCCATTGTCATGGCAGTGGTTTGTTTTTGCCAACAATCTTGACTTCTAGCGCCGTTGGCGATCCTCTTTTGATTTGCTCCCATGTTTCGATTGACTCTTGTCTGGCATACCTGTCCCAAACAACATCAACTCTAATGCAGTCTGTTCGATTCAGAATTGAAGTGTTGTCCCAATGCATATCAGCCAAGTGTCCAAATGTGGAAGCAGCTCCCTTTCTGAACATTTGCAATTTTGCCATTCCATCAACTATATGAACTGCCAACATTCTCTCTTCTGCTAGTATAAGCAGCGAAGGAACAAAAGCTTCCTTTTAAAGTTCATTTAACAAACCGCTTTTGATGTTCTTTCTTAATGTTCCATCTGAATGAGCCATTGTAAATGAACACTAGAAATGTCAAGGTTGATGACAAATCCATTCAATCTTCCAAGTGAATGATGTCTGCATCTTGTGAACATTGGAAGTGGAGTTGTTGTCCCAAAGGATATAATCCACAGCCTCTTGCATGTTAAACAGATTGGGGCAGAGCAAAGGGATAACTTCATAAGTAGTCGATTGAACTCTTCCAGGACAAACTTGTGGTCACCTTTACATCGACTGAACCTGAAAACCTTTTTTACATTGATTCCCAAAAAGGCTGTAAAGCCCAGGGATGAGAAGCTTCACACAACAAATGGATGACAATTTGGATGTTCAAGAAACACTAATTATATCTTGTGGCCAGTTTGTGCATTCTATGTATGTACCAAATAATCCAGTGATGTCTGTAGATGACACAAGATATTGAATGAAAACCTCCCACCAACATCCAACAGTCTAAAACATCACATTGAACGAGTAAACTACCAAGTCCATGTTTGGAAACAGTCTCTGCAACCAATCATGAACATTCCTTCACCAGTTGACCATGGTTGGAGCATTTGTGATGGTCAGCTTATCCTATTCTGATGTCGAGAGATCCTGCTCCCCATGGATTAGTTGAACTACTGACATCGTGTAAATGCAAAAAGTCAGCATGCCAGCAGAAAGAATGATATAGTGTGCACATAGGCATATCTTTTTGTATGGCAGATGATTGTTGCCCGAACACCTTTGACTTGTTGCCAGTAGATGACTCCGATTCTGACATGAGTGAGTGAGTGAGTTAAGTTTTACACCGCACTCAGCAATATTCGAGCTATATGGCGGCAGTCTTTAAATAATTGTGTCTGGACCAGACAATCCAGGGATCAACAGCATGAACATCAATCTGTGCAATTGGGATACGATGACATGTGTCAACCCAGTCAGCGAGCCTGACAACGTTAGCAGATCCTGTTAGTTGCCTCTTACGACAAGCATGGGTTATTGAAAATCAATTCTAACCCGGATCTCTACAGGTCCGATTGTGACATGATGTAACATATGAAATGAAAGAAAGTGAAAAGGAGGGTTATATGCAAGCTTATGGATGTATCAAAAGTGATTAAGAGTTATCTGATAGAACAATTTGAATGCCTACAACCAAAGCTTATACGTAGTTATCTGCCGTGAAGCATAGTTTTCAAACACTTTTGGATAATGTTATGTCATCAAATATTTTAGGAGTGTGAAGCTTTGATTGACCCTATCATTGAAATTTAGCTCTATTCCTATACTGTATTAAACATTAGACACCAAATGATTTGTTTGGATTTCATATCAGTACAAATTTAGTCCTCCACTAAGTATATGTAGTTAAACTACAATGGCGGCCATTTTGGCGGCCATTTTGAATTCTGGGTAATATATAAAAATCCCTAATAATATGCCGTCACTCTAGAAGTAAAGAAAACAAAACAACTTGTTTTAGTAACAAAAATAATGTTATCTGCCATTAAATAAATCACCCTCACACATTTCCATGAAAAGTCGGAGAATCGCTAAAATACCCCTGTCTCAAAGAATAAGCTGTAAAACATTAAATTACCATGTTATGACCATACTAAATGACTTGTTTTGTGCCCAAGCCATCACTCTAGGAGAAACAAGTGTCAAAAACACATCAAAGTATCAACTTTGGATGTAAATGGAAACATTCGGTATTCATTTTATGTAGATTTAAGTGCTGAGAAGGCAAAAGACGACAAAACAAAACGGCGGTCATAATGGCAGCCATTTTGATTTTTTTTTCAAAACAAAATTATGTCAAATAATTTCTACATCCTTTAGCAGTACACAGAAGTCAAAATGAAAGTGATCAGATTGATAGTAGTAAAACTATTAATGATTAACTTTGAGGTGTTGTCGGGCAGCAAACCAAATGTGACGAAAATGCTCGCAGACCCCCACCACATATAATGGCCTGTAACAAAAAAACTGATACCACAATCTGAGAGTATTACAGGCCTTTTCATGAGCCCAAGACATCATACTAACTGAAAATAGTGTCAAACAAAATCAGTACTGGGGAGGCTACGAAATCCTATTTCTAGGCCCCTTTTGAGATTCTCCTCCTGGACTACAGTGGGTGGGGTTGAATTTGTTACCTGTGATATTTGTTTGCCCCCATTTAATGTTGCATTGCAGACTGATACATGCACGTATCACCAACGATCAACATTGAGTGCGCTGTATGTATTGAGTCAGAGTAACTTCAGATTGGCGATTTTCATACGAACTGGTAATAACGGAGGACATACAATTGCAGGAAGCTGCTGTAAAAGCCCAATTCTTCCTGTGGCATCCTTCCAATGCTCGTGAATAGAAGAAATCGCGTCCTGTTTTGTATAGACACAGATGGCTTGGCTCTGTCATATGGGAGTTTGCCGTTAGAATGGTACATGACACGTTGGCCAAGAAAGTCGCTCAGGTTAGCTAGTTAAAATGTTGCCGTTTTCACACACACGACATGTTACTGTCCACTGAGTGATACATCACCAACAAACGGCCTAACCGACAACATACACTTCAATAACCTACAACTGCATTGTTACGGAATTATGGAGGAGACCAGACAACTTACACTTCAATAAGGGCTGGAACGGCTAACCCGATACCTGGGACGGGTGGGTAATGAGTTGGACCCGGGTACCCGTCTCAATACCCAGACCCATTATGATCATGTGACTAATAGCATTAAACAATGTGATATGTTATTTTTTTCATGACCCGACAACATACACTTCAATAACCTACAGCTGCATTGCTACTGAATTGTGGAGGAGACCCCACAACATACACTTCAATAACCTACAGCTGCATTGCTACTGAATTATGGGGGAGACCCGACAATATACACTTCAATAACCTATAGCTCCATTGCTACTGAATTAGGGAGGAGACAAATGAAACAGGCGCGCTAAAGTTTCGAAAAGCATTTATAAAAAAACAACACTTCATCAACTGTTTGAAGATCGGAAATGTTAATTGATCGAAGCTGCGTAAAATCCTGCTCACGTGGCAGTCCAGTCCTATGCATAATGGCCCTAACGTCACCGCAACAGAATCCAACATGTCGAAGGAGATGATGTTCCCTCGGCACCTGATAATAGTCCATCGATGTTCACTGATCGATCAAGAAGTTATACAGCTTGTCGGTCAGTTCGATACCACATTTTGTAATGACCCTACTGTATCGACCGCATGTCAATTTGGCATGATTCGATATGTTCTCGGACTAGATGTCCTTGGGGTATGTCGAGCTTGAGAATTCACATATGACTCTAAGGTGCAAAGGACAGTGTCGGCTGATATTGATCTTTGTATAATAAACCATTCTTGTTTAGGCTGTCAGAGATGTTGAATATATGGGGTTTGGCGTAAATTTAGTTGGCTAATATTATACAACGGAGACAACGCTTCCCACAAAACTACACACATTTTCCCTTTCTCCCAGAAGAACCTGTGCTAGTGATCGGAATGTCAGTCTCTTTTATTTGTTTCACTGCGTGTCCTAGAACCGTGACGACGTGGATCGTTGTTCATAATGTCAGTCATTTGAGATTCTGAGCCCTATAAGCCTTGACGTGCACCGTCAGTAACAGACCTGAGACCTATAAGCCTTGACGTGCACCGCCAGGAACAGACATGGGATTTATACAGTACAACCAGAAATTAAGATTGTAATTATTATTTTTTTCACTCATTACTCACGTATTAAATATGAATATTAGCAGAACATAACTCCAGATTCAAAGACAGGTGAACAGTTAGTATTTTGTCAAGTCACCATGGGCACAATGCAGGCTTCAATGCAGCGGGGCATACTACTGATCAAAGAAGTTAGAAAGTCGTGGTCCATGCTGTCCCAATATCGGACCACCTCTTCTTTCATTTCAGCAATATTTGTCAGATTTTTCTTATTGACACTTTCCTTCATAAGTCCCCAAACATTTTCTATTGGATTTAGGTCAGGGCTATAGCTTGGCCAATCTAATAATGTCATATTTTGGGTCCGAAACCAGGCCTGTGAATGCTTTGAACGATGTTTTGGGTCGTTATCCTGCTGGAAAATCAAAAACATTCCACAGAACACGTGAGCAGATGGAAGTAAATGTCCCTCGAGAATATCTGTATACCGCTCACTGTTCATATACCCATCAAATACACAGAGGGGCGTTGCCCCTAACACAGATATACCACCCCACACGTTAAATTTCGGACTGTACTTTGGGCGCTGATACAAAGGTTTTTCAGTTTGTTTGGTCCAGAATTTCAGTGTATTAGGAAACAGTCACACAGAACTTTCATCTGAGAAAATCACATTGTCCCAGTTAAAATTTCTATGCTGTAAGCACCAGTTCAACCTTTGCTCCTTTTGTTCAGGTTTCATGATCGGTGATGGAATTCCTCGACTTTTCTGCCAACCCATTGCATGCAGCTCAGTTCTAATTGTCTCCTTACAGACAGCCATAGTTCCTCTATCAATCATATCCAGCCTTAAGTTTTCTAAACTCCTTCGTTTGTTTTAGAAACAAGAATACCAATCCGCCTCCTGTCACCGACAGTCAATTTTCTATGGGCCTACCTGCGCCTCCCTGGTGCCTCAATGCCATATCCATTTGCAATATTTTTCCAAACGTGCACGATAAACAGTGGACAAAGGGATGCCTGTTCTACTTGAAATCACTTTAGCTGATCTGATGTCCTTCAGTTATAATACTCTAAAACCTATCAACTTCCTCTTCCTAAATCATCCATCCTGAGGATCACATGAAAATGTAAGTCTGCTAGCAAGTAAACAGATGGGGATAACTCTTCACAAACTAATGAAAAGGATTAACGGAGTTGTCTCTCTTGAATGAGACCTATAAGCCTTTGAACCAAGCACTTGATAGCTGGTCAAGGTTGTTTATACTTAGAAATCCAATTACGTCATATTCCTAAAATTTTCAATAATTTCTTGATTATACTATAAGTCTTAATTTACGGCCATCAGTAACAGACATGAGATCTATAAGCCTTGATGTACGCACCGTCAGCAACAGACATGGGACCTATAAGCCTGATGATTTACGGCCGTCAGTAACAGACATTATACCTATAAGCCTGATGTTCGACCGTCAGTAACAGACATGCGTTGACGACGGCCTATAAGCCATGGACCTATAAGATGTACGACCGTCAGTAACAGACATGGGACCTATAAGCCTGATGTACGACCGTCAGCAACAGACATGGGACCTATAAGCCTGATGTACGACCGTCAGCAACAGACATGAGACCTATAAGCCTTTACGTACCACCGTCAGCAACAGACATGAGACCTATAAGCCTGATGTACGTGCCGTCAGTAACAGACTTGGGACCTATAAGCCTGATGTACGACCGTCAGCAACAGACATTATACCTATAAGCCTTTATGTACGACCGTCAGCAACAGACATGAGGACCTATAAGCCTTGATGTACGACCGTCAGCAACAGACATGGGACCTATAAGCCTTGATGTACGACCGTCAGTAACAGACATGGGACCTATAAGCCTGATGTTCGACCATCAGCAACAGACATGGGACCTATAAGCCTTGATGTTCGACCGTCAGTAACAGACAAGGGACCTATAAGCCTTGATGTACGACCGTCAGTAACAGACATGAGACCTATAAGCCTGATGTACGACCGTCAGCAACAGACATGGGACCTATAAGCCTTTACGTATCACCGTCAGCAACAGACATGGGACCTATAAGCCTTTACGTATCACCGTCAGCAACAGACATAAGTTTTACGGGACCTATAAGCCTTGCTGTACCACCGTCAGCAACGGACATGAGACCTATAAGCCTTGACGTACGACCGTCAGTAACAGACATGGGACCTATAAGCCTGATGTACGACCGTCAGCAACAGACATGGGACCTATAAGCCTTGATGTACGACCGTCAGTAACAGACATGGGACCTATAAGCCTTTACGTACGACCGTCAGCAACAGACATGAGACCTATAAGCCTTGATGTACGACCGTCAGTAACAGACATTATACCTATAAGCCTTTACGTACGACCGTCAGCAACAGACATGAGGCCTATAAGCCTTGATGTACGGCCGTCAGTAACAGACATGAGACCTATAAGCCTTGATGTACGACCGTCAGCAACAGACATGAGGCCTATAAGCCTTGATGTACGACCGTCAGTAACAGACATGAGACCTATAAGCCTTGACGTACGACCGTCAGCAACAGACATGATGCCTATAAGCCTTGATGTACGACCGTCAGCAACAGACATGATGCCTGCTGCGTACGACCTATAAGCCTTGATGTACGACCGTCAGTAACAGACATGAGACCTATAAGCCTTCAGACGTACCACCGTCAGTACCGTCAGCAACAGACATGATACCTATAAGCCTTGATGTACGGCCGTCAGTAACAGACATGGGACCTATAAGCCTTTACGTACCACCGTCAGCAACAGACACGGGACCTATAAGCCTTGATGTACGGCCGTCAGTAACAGACGTGAGACCTATGAGCCTTTACGTACGACCGTCAGCAACAGACATGATACCTATAACCCTTGATGTACGACCGTCAGTAACAGACATGAGACCTATAAGCCTTTACGTACAACCGTCAGCAACAGACACGGGACCTATAACGTTTGATGGGATCATTACGTTTAGGGATCATTTCTATAGTATGCATCGCCATGACTTCAATTAAAATGGACGGTCTACCAAACCACGAGGACTTGATGTACGGCCGTCAGCGTCACATCTTGAAAGTTAAAAACCTTGTATACCTACTACATGACAACAGGGTTTTACTTTGGAATCACAATCAACTTATCTTCCGTCTCTTTCAACAGAAAAATGGGTAATGCGTCTCATAGGCATTCCGAGACGGTACACATTTCGTATTTGTTCAGAATATCTGTCTAGTCATACCTGACGCCACAACATCCTATGTATGCGTAGCCTTTCATCTTCATGTGATATAATCCTTACAAGGACAAATCGATTTGGCTGATTCTCAGACTTTTTTTCTTCATGGAACATCACAAGCACCTACTGACATTAACTATATGCGTAACTATAGCAGCAGTCGTTATGCAATGAAGTTGACTGGCGTAGAAACAACACGAGCCGTGCGGCCTGTCTCAGAAGATTATATAGCATTTGTGCGTTGTGGACAAAATATATATACGACTGGCGTGCGGAGCTGAATATTCCCATTATATTACATGATGTTAACTTCTATATTAAGCCTTGTCATAACTCGAACAAAAGTGGCCCATTGGTCTAAGATGCTGAAACTGTCAAGAGTTATGTCCCTTAAACATGTCAGGATAAGCTTTGTGCGGTTTCAAATCCCTTGTGCACCTTGGTAATAATCCGTTAGCCCCCGTGCTCCCAGTTTCACCTAACTGGGTACACGACCTGTGTTATTCTCACCCTAGACACCCATCTTCCATGTAATTTATTTATCGAAAGGAACGGAAGGTACGACACACAATACAACGGTGTACCATTTAGTACTATAGATACGTGTCTATAAAGGCGCCCTCGACCGCCCCTTGAAAACAGACAAGCCCTGAAATCTGTTAAGGGTTTACCACCTTCTGTGTTGTATGGACACAGTATCCAATGAGTGGGCGACATACAGAGATGTCGTCATCAGAGACAACATCATGCCCTGATAAATTATTGATCTAAACAGGTGTTTCTTTCCGTTGTCCGGCCATCGAGGACTCGATCCTACCATCATCGTATCCTGACCCACCTCTTTGAAGAGAAGTGGGTCACCTTACACCACTGAGCCACCTGTCCTCTGAGCGTCTGTAACGTCTACATATAAACCATTCATTCAAGACAGATATGTTGGCGCTAGGGTTTGTGTATAAAACAAGAATGGCAGTTTTTCACTGGGTGGCTTCGATACCAAAACCAAGACCCTTTACTACAACACACCTATCCCTCGATTCCATCGAACTATATGCCACATCTCAAGCACCTCTGACAAAGCAAGAGCGCCAATAAACCCTTGCACAGCGTTAGCATCGTGAAGCCAGTACATTAGACATCTACCGATCTCCAGGGACCATCCTGGTTTCCTGCAGTGGCTTATCGCATGGCCTGATATGCACTGGCTCGGGGCAGATGAGAATCTACGTATATGTGAATATTTAATCCCTCGTGTCTTGTTTATGCAGAATGTCTCCCAATCCCGCATCCAGCCAGTCATGTCAACCCGCATCTATAATTCAGTCGCTTCTTTCAGATCGGGTTTGTCGCGTTGGAGATAAACCTTTGTTTTTGTCAGTCGATATAGTTTTGCAAAAGCTAATCTAACCGTAATTGAAATTCTGGAGTTACTTCCGTCGACAGTGCCACGAATAGATGAATCCCGTGGATTCAGAATTACATTACAGGATGAGATAGGGTGTTGCCGGAAACATAAAGTTTCATGCCCCCTCATTCTGTCCCTGACCAACCATTGGACAATTGTGTCATGGAAGAATCCCTTTACACCCTCTCAAAACCTTTGTGTGGGATATAATGACAGTCTAACATTAATTTATAGTTTCTCTTCGACACTACAAACAGGACATATATCCTTCAGAAACAAAACGATATTATGTATCAAGCAGACGACATAATCGTGTTGTGGAAAAAGCAGACGACACCGGCATCTCATAATTCTTGACAACATGAACCATTCAATTATCTACAAATCAATATTACAGAGTGATCGTTTTGATTATCTTACATAAGCAGGACTTCTTTCGTTGATCTGGGGCAACGTATTGTGACGTAAACATATTGATCTTGATATACCCTTCTTACGTCAAGTCTAAGCTATAAGCGTCCGGTCCACTTCCCCGTTTTTCTGTGAGCCTTCAGGCGTCCACTTGATATGTTGTAACTCTTTCGACGGCACGCTGCCGGGAAGACTTTATGCTGAGCCAGGGTAATTTGTTTTCATTGTGTGTTTTACAAAGGATTAGGCGCCGGTTCTGGTACGTGTTATCATGCGATTGAGGTAAGCTGATAGCGAGGCTCACCTAGACAGTCGCGGGGGGAGGTGTTATACTTCATTAGCACGCGCCGCCGTCGGGTGTACATAGGTGAAAATGATGGTCATAGTTGATGTCAGACACACACTGGTTCCTGTCCCTAATGGACGTCTCTGACTATTCCCCCACAGCAGATGACGTCGTCACTGACGTCACCATCACCACCGCGAAGGACAGGTATCTGTCTGGATAGGGACTATACTTCGTTTGCTGCAAAATCGTTCTGATGAAATGCAAAATACATTGGTAAGGAACAATTCTTAAATGGCCTAAAAGTTGGGTTTTTTTAATTTGGTCATACCAATTCCACTCCATAGTTTCATACATGGATATTAAATGGAGAAAACGTTGTTTAACGAACTATCGTGTCATCGTTGATGTCTATAAACAGAACAGCTGTTGGCACCGGAACACGGGGGTAGTCTCAACATTTCCATTCTGAAATATATTTATTGTCACTGTCAACTGAAATGACAGTTTGGCTGATGGTTAAATGATAAAAAATGTCTCGTTCCCAAGATGAGGCTTCAATTCCGGTCACACAAGTCAAAACATTGATTACACAACAGTCTCGATTCCTGTTGACTGCGTTCCGTCCTATTGCGCAACTTAGTACAATAACCACTCCAGAATTTTGAGACCAATTCATTTAACTGGATACATAAATATTAATCAGTATTATTTGATACATCTAAGCACTTGTATATTGCAACACTATGCTCCTTATAATCCTTGCAAACATGTCGCGCAGCGTGCTCTGTCGTACAGCGAGCACTGACAAACAGAAACCTGGAAATCGTGGAAATCTCACAACGAGGCTCTGCCGCTAGAAAAGTTTGGCGGTCTGGTACGGGCTTGATATTATATCAATCACATTGTGCGTTACTGAAATATACTGAAGAAGAGCAAACATCTCATAACAGGTGTAACCAGTGAGCCAGATACATTGTGAATTATTTTACGACCTCATCAAGTTGGGGCAGTCTGTGACGTCTTAGTTACGGTCATGCTGCCTACAACTCGCCCAAAAAATATAGAAATACGATGTTATTAAAGTTTAAAATTAAAATTCATTTGTAAATATTATTTTCTTATGAAACAAGGAATTGGAATTCAGTGTAACCATAGTTGTTTGTTTTCACTTTCACACGATAAAATTCGGATCGGCTGAAAAGTAGGTCATAGTCTGAATAGACCGCCTCCGTGGTGTAGTGGTTAGAGCGTCCGCCCGGAGTGCGGAAGGTCGCGGGTTCAATCCCCGACCGCGTCATACCAAAAGACGTTAAAATATGGTACTTGTTGGTCCCTGCCTGGCGCTCGGCATTAATGGGTAGAACAAGGACTGGTCGGCTCGGAGTCAGTATAATGTGTCTGAGTGGGGTATTCATGCTTCACTGCGGCATGGTATCTCAGTGGGCTAGCACTATAAAACCAGCTTCAGTCTGGGCTAGTACAAGCAGCCGCACATACACATACACACGCATGCACGTCGTCATATGAGCGAAATATTCTCAAGCACGACGTTAAACCCAATTCCACCACCACCATTGTCTGAATAGGTTAATGAGACTCATGTTTCGGTTTGCTTCTCAATGCACTTGGTCCATGTGACCTTATAAAAAACTCTCTAAACCATTTATGACAGTTTCTAGACATCCGATAGTGTGAATGTTGTGTTGCTTCTGCTGACATTGCCCATCACAATGCCCCAGGTGAGTTCTGTAAGGGTTACAGTCACAATGATAGCGTGGTAGCCTCTGGACCTGAGATTGGAGTTAAATGCCCACTATGTACAGAGGCTTTGATTGGGGGGCATTTGAAAACATAAAACTTATTGAAAAGGTTCATTTAAAATTTCTTAAATTGGCAGCAGGTCTTCGAAATTCAACACCAAACTATATGATTTATGGAGAACTTGGTAGGGAATCCCTCTACATCAAAATATATAAACGTGCTATTCTGAAAAACTGCTATGGACAACGTTCGTTAAGAAAATATTAAATAACTGTGGATTAGGTGATATATTTGACAATCCGTTTATGTGTTCTTCACGGTGGTTAGCTTCAAAAGTTGAAGAAATATTGAAAGACCAGTTCCTGCAGAACTGGCATGGTTCCATTATTGAAAGCCCGAAAGGTGTGTACTATAAAATGTTTAAAGAAAATATAAGTTTTGAAAAATACCTTTATCTACCTAAAAACGTCTATTATCCAATCTTGAAATTTAGAACAACAAATCACAACTTACCAGTTGAAACCGGACGCTGGTCTGATACCCCAAGAGTGGAACGTTTGTGCCATCTGTGTAATTCCCCCGGCGGTTGGTGATGAGTTCCACTACCTGTTCAGGTGTGAAGCCCTTCTCCAGCCGCGGTCTATACACATACGTAAAGATCTCTACGAATGGCCTAATATGTTCAAGCTAAAAAAATGTTTATCTAGCACCAGATTAAAAAATGTGAAAGACCTGTCTAAATTCATCAACATCATCTTCAGACTAGTTGCAGCTGCATGAGAATATTGCTTTGTCATATTTCATTGAAAATTTCACTATATATATATGTATTTACCTTATATTGCTGTAATCTTGATTGATTATATCATCATATGCGAATTTATATTGTACTTTTCTCATGTACCACCGTTGGTGGGTTCTCTTGAGAATAAACTGTCTGTCTGTCTGTCTGTCTGTTTACCTTCACAGTCGCATACAACATAGCCTTGGTAGTCTTAACAGAAGAGTATAGATACAATGCGACTCCAGATACCATGTCTCCATTTCTAAAATTTACTGTTGGCAGTCATCTGTTTGGGTCATGTACAGAGTGATACTGAGCATTGTGCTTAGCGATCATCGATTTAGGAGGTAGAGCAGGAACAAGCTGTTTCATCACCCATTCTGGAAAGACTTGGCTGGTCATTTCGGTGTGATAATCTCGGATATCGTTCGGCACGAAATACCACAGCGCGGGAAGAAATCCGTTGCTTCTATATTCAGGCGCCAAGCAAGCCAATTCTTTCGTGTAAGCCCGATAGGTTGCTAAGCTTTATATTTAGATAGTATTGAGGGCTTGCCCAACCTTTTTAGCAACAATCATGTGTAAGCCCGGTTTTTTCAATAACGGTAGCTACGCTCCTGATATTCATGCATATTGAGTAGTTTCCCACCTTTATCTAAAGGTAGTTTGCGAGAGATTTTCACATCTGATGAAACCCAAGGGTGTTACATAGCATCACATGCATTGACCCACGGTTCATGTAGTTAAGCCACCTCATGTCCCTTTTCCCGCTTTTCACGTAAGGTTCTCAGTTAATTGTTTCCCAGAGACACTACACCATTCTCTTCACAAAACACACGCCTGCTATCACCAGCAGTGTTCTTATATTGAAACCCCAAACGGTGCAAAAGTATCCCGAGGTTAAACTTGGCCATTACTAGAGAATGTTCAATCACCATGTGTTATTGTCAATTGCCGCAAGGTGTATACTTGTTTTTAGAGAGAAACTTGCAAATTGCCATCGGTTTCTATGAGTTTCTGGTACTCATTTCTTTTTACTTTGTTTTTTTTTCTGATGGTGTTTGGGTTTTGGAGGTGTGTTTTATTTTGTTTAGTTTAGTTTTGTGTTGTTCGTTGTGGTTTATTTTATGGGTTGAAGCCGGTCCAGTTAAGGACTTCAGTCTGAAGGATGAAGTCACCTGGAGAATAATTTTAAATATTTGAAAAGAAACGAGGAAACACGAAATACAGATCGCTTCCATTTCTTTCCCTATTTATGGATCATGGATGAACACAAATGGTTTTCTAGGTGGAATCGACTGAGCTTTCTTGGACAAGAAGTAGGTGGACACTGGCTGCAGGGCAGTATGGTACATGAAACGCAGTGTAGTAACAACAGTGACAGTGTATTTGTAGACATAACATTGTAGATATTTCCTGGTTCGTAATGACACAGCAAATTGTAGTTACATCAATACAGGGAAGAAGGAAACATACAATAATCTTTCCAGAGGTCACATATCTTACACGTGGGTTGCACCCCAGATCGATACAAGTGAAATACACGTGAGTGTGTCGATGCAGCTAAAACGCCATCGAGCATAACAAACTAAAAATCGAGTATAACAAACTAAACATCGAGTATAACAAACTAAAAGTCGAGTATAACAAGCTAAACATCGAGTATAACAAACTAAAAGTCGAGTATAACAAACTAAACATCGAGTATAACAAACTAAACATCGAGTATAACAAACTAAAAGTCGAGTATAACAAACTAAACATCGAGTATAACAAACTAAACATCGAGTATAACAAGCTAAACATCGAGTATAAAACAAACGAGTAAACAAACTCATCGAGTAACAAACAAACATCGAGTATAACATCTAAAAGTCGAGTATAACAAGCTAAACATCGAGTATAACAAACTAAAAGTCGAGTATAACAAACTAAACATCGAGTATAACAAACTAAACATCGAGTATAACAAACTAAAAGTCGAGTATAACAAACTAAACATCAAACTAAACATCGAGTATATCAAACTAAACATCGAGTATAACAAACTAAAAGTCGAGTATAACAAACTAAACATCGAGTATAACAAACTAAACATCGAGTATAACAAACTAAAAGTCGAGTATAACAAGCTAAACATCGAGTATAACAAACTAAAAGTCGAGAATAACAAACTAAACATCGAGTATAACAAACTAAACATCGATTATAACAAACTAAAAGTCGAGTATAACAAGCTAAACATTGAGCATAACAAACTAAAAGTCGAGCATAACAAGCTAAACATCGAGCATAACAAGCTAAACATCGAGCATAACAAGCTAAACATAGGCTTGCTTCTGTCTTTGTAAATGACGCTCAGGTAGCTGAGTGAGTATTGTTTTACGCCGCTTTTAGCAATGTACAAACAATATCGGGGAACATGAAAAGGGCTTCACAAACTGTCCCAATCTGGTGTATCGAATCTGGGTCTTAGACCGCTGTAACTACCAAGCTTCCCCGCCGCCCTCTGGCAGCTGACGTTGGAGAACGTTATCATTAGCTTACAACAAGTGCAAATCCGTAATTGATATACCTGGCTTTTATATCGAAGTACAATTGAATATTGTGGCGTTGCAGTGCCAGTAAAGCTATGACAAGTAGGTATATTTCCTTATAATGCCCCAGCGACAACGGAGCAAGGTCAAACATGCCCTTCATTTCACAGTTCTCTCACACCTATTGATGATATGTATTCTGTAGAATACACATTACAAAAGCTACACTCTAATGACCTCGGTCGAAACAAAAGGAACGGTTTTGTGTCAAACATACGAGGGTGCCAGGCATATGATGTGTGAGTGCCGTGACCTTCTCAATTGTCCACTGTGGTCAGTTCGTCGTTATGACTGACCAGGAATTCGGCCAACATTGTTGACTAAGCACAATCCTGATTGGTAATTTCATTAACGCTGTATGGGAACAGGTCACGGAGATCAGGGCAACAGTACAGGTTGACCACCATGTTGATATTGGTGGTACCGTTCCATGTTAGGCCATACCTTCTCTTCAATGCTATAATTTCAAGGGGCGTTAATAGAGGAAATAATGCACAATGGTTTACATTACAGAGATTCAGATGCTCGATCAATTTGACAGAAATTTGACTCCGACGTGTTGTTTACAAGCGGTGCCTAATCACAGTACATGTCCACCATCGTATTTGATTATCCGAGACAATATCATTTTCTTCCTTTACATTGTCAAGCCTAAACATTGTGCTTGAAGGTGTCGAAAATTTTCAAATAACTTTTGCTATCACAGATAAATAACATGGCCCAGGGGCGGATACAGCTTTTTGAGAAAAGGGGGTGGGGTGGGGGTGCACACTCTTGAGAAAGAGGCGTGCACACACTTCGTTTTCAAGGGTCATTTAATAAACTTTCAGGACAAAAGGGGGTGACACACACACACACCCCACCCCCTTCTGGATCCGCCTATGCAACACCTTTCACATATATTTGGTGTGTACTTTCTTTGAAACGATTTCTAATTATGCCCCAATATGTACACCTAAAACCACTATTTTGCTGACTTTGAAAAATCAATGTGTTTTGTGTCTGGGAATCACAAATACACCTCTCGCTCAAGGTAGCCATTAAATATACATGTTACGACAACAAATAACATACCAACACATCCTGAAAATCTATAACCATTCAATCAGTTTTGAACACACATTACCTTGCAAGGTGTTCTTAAATAAATACAGTAACAAACTTGTCAGTGTAAATATAACGTGTATTATGTTGTCAGGTGTGTACGACCACCTTAACTGTACTCAAACACGTCACAACAACTCCATGCGGCAACGTCACTCTACTACCGCATAGTACAACATTGATATGCGGCAGGATGGGTCGCCCTATGGTCTATGACGCCGTCCTTCGCAGAGTCAGGTGCTACGCCAAGAACCACTGATCATAGTTTCGAATCCCAAATAATAATTGGCATCATACCCGTGCTTTGGGGGTTCTCCAACATGGGAAACGTCTGCCACATGTACCACTTTGCCTTTCCTCTCAGAGAAAGCGACACGCCGTGAAATAACTGAAAAATTGTTATACCTCTCTCTCCCACTAACTCACTATGAAGACGTATATATTTAATTATAGCACAACTAACGTCAGGGGTGATATGAGCGGTGGCATTCTCCCGAGATTTACCTAGTACATATAGGACAGTGAACCAGTCAAGTTCGTGTGTGTCCATCCTACGTCCACCCTACACACCAAATTCTGTGCTTCCATAGCGATATCTATATTTTATCGGGTGTGCACGCACGCACACACGCACGCACACACTCGTGGAAGTGAAGGGAGAAAGAGTAACGTACTTGTGACAAATACTTCAATTACTTCATTGGAGGGCACACAATGTCCTAAAGCATTGGCGGATCTAAGGGTGAGTGTGTGTGTACATTCGAGGCGGTCGAACCCAACACTCCACCCACCCACCCACCCACACACACCACCACCCCTTGAAAATGACCAAAGACCACATTGAACACCCGGGGTGGTTGGGGGTGTCGGGGTGAATCCGCACTTGAAACGAACCAAACGATTTGTCTCCAACGAATATAGTGCCCACGAGGTGCGCGATGTATGTTTTATTAACAATCTTTAATGTGTTAAGGGGAAGAGAACTGGAGAACTTCAAATTTTGCTTCACTGAAAACAAATCTCTTCAGTTACTTATTTGGACAGATGCCGCAGAACCACTATCGCGAGAATGTTGTTTGTGGGAGCTCCATCTTCGGTTCCAGCTGTCATTCCTCAAGCCTATCACTAAAAGAGTGAGTGAGTTTACTTTTAATTCGCACTCAGCGCTACAGCTATATATGACGGTGGTCTGTAAATAATCGAGTCTGCACCAGACAATCCAGTGGTCAACAGCATGAGCATCGATCTGCGCAATTGGGATACAATGACATGTGTCAACCAGGTCAGTGAGCCTGACCACCCGATCCCGTTAGTCGCCTCTTACGACAAGCATGGGTTACTGAAGACCACTACTAACCCGGATCTTCACGGGTCTGTCACTAAAAGAAAGCACGAAGCGTTCTTGAAAACAAGAGTGAATGCGTGTTCTTCAGTGAGTGAATGCGTGTGGGTTTACACGGCGTTTAGCAATATTCCAGCACCATCACACGGGAACACCAGAAATGGTTTCTCCACATTGTAGCCTACCCATGTTGGATATCGAACCCGAGACTTTGGCGTGAGGAGCGAACGCTTTAACCTCTAGGCCATCCGCGTCATGACTGACATAAGTTGTTTTGTGTTCAAACTTCTGATATATTTTTAGTTCGGTTAATGATTTCAATAGTTAGGTGTCCGCTTAAAAGTAAAGAGGAACGGTGAATTTCAGCCCAAGGCGCCAGTGCTTCTTCG
The DNA here is from genome assembly GCF_003918875.1 of Haliotis rubra. Lineage (NCBI taxonomy): Eukaryota > Metazoa > Mollusca > Gastropoda > Lepetellida > Haliotidae > Haliotis > Haliotis rubra. The sequence continues at coordinate 2,006,279 of NW_025766336.1, forward strand.
TCATGTGTGCTGGCACTAAAGACAAAGGTATTCATTCAATAAGGGTTATATATATATATACACATTTTAAGAGAATATATTACTCGGAATGAATGAATTTATCACATATAGAGATAAATGCACGAGTTAATATTATAACATTTGAAAACTCCCTCGCAGTCTTTTAGTTTGCAGCTTTCGATGAGGCTGTATTTGGAAGAGGACATCGCGTGCTGGACGGCTGTGGTCTTCACCCTATCTTGCCTACCACTTTACCTGACAATGCTCGTCATTACCGCTAGTTACGGCATTAGTTTCAAGCCTATTAATATTTAATGTCACACTGCATATTATTGATCCACATTACACCCCATGGTATACCTTAATGTCTCCCGACTCGGCTGGAAATTAAGGATCATCGTTCAAAGTAACAACCGCAGTTTAAGTCAAATGTTTTATCAAATACTTGTATTCGAGAGGAGTGAGCTTATCGCAAATGTGACAGGTTGTCAACGTGCCTGTAGTTCTTGTCGTCTGCTACTGTTGTCCATGGCGACGCACGTGCCAACTTTGACCTGCGATGGCACACACGCGTCTCGCTTGTGTTGACATAATGCTACCACAGTTCCACCTGCTAAAAAATAAAATTGATTGGTTTCAGGCGATTGCTTTACTTTCCTGATCGATTCCTTCTCAGATCGATAACCTGTCCGCGCACCTTGAAGACTATAGGCGGAGGGATATGAGCTGGAAGTAGTGCGGCCTGATTGTGACACAGGCTTACACCGTTATACACCGGCAGTGGGCATGTATGTCCTACCGTGATAATTCTTTGCCTGTCTTATTACACCCTGACATGTAGTGAGAGAAGCACATTCAGCAGTGCCTTACCCGGGAATTATACCAGTGGACAGCGTTATGGGGTGATCAGCTTTCAATAAGCAATGTCACGCCGTAATCAAGCGGCCGTACCGCCACCCACCCCGGGACAGGACCAGACAGGGGGTAGGGACAGCGGCGGCGAGGGAGGGGGAAGTATGAATGACAGCCGCACTAAAGGAGGGGGAGAACAGACTTTAACGGTGAGAGACAGTCTTTATTGAGTCTTGAAATGATTGTATCAAATAATGATAAAAAGTCTCTTTTAGCAAATAAAAATACGAAATATTCAGTGACGTCAAATGAAAGTGATTTATTTTATCATATATTTGTCCCTGACAGTCTTACATAACCCAAGAAATATAAATGTCCATTCTTCCTTCACCTTTCGTTTTAATAGCTCTCTTAAACAGTTATATTTTCACCCGTTTATGACGCGACAAAGCTTCTTCCGACGTATTCTTGATGGTATGAACTCTATTGATCGTCTTTTCTTTTTCTTTAGGACTGTCACAGTCCTTATTGCTTCGTGCACATTTTTACCACATATATTTAACACTTTTGTTGATAATAATTGCCAATTGACGTTCGGGGAAGGCAATTTTGGTGCGAGACTAACACACAGGCCTTCATATCTCATAGGATATCAGTATGTATTTCAGAACATTTTGCGGGCACTCTGTGAAATGTTCTCGTGGCCTTAGGGTTTGACTCGGGCATTGAATACGGTTCTGCTTGTTGGAACAATTATCAGCTCTTTTATGGGTTGTGGGACTGTCATTTGTGTAGGTATATAGCTGTAGTGTTGACTCTGAAAGGCGTTAAACTGGTTTCCATAGTCTGTCGGGACATGACCCGTCTTAGTTACCCCGTCCAGCTGAAGCAGTCGGAGGTATTAGTAGTAATAATAAAGTCATCGTGCTTTCGCCTGGAATTCTCACGGTCAATGAGCATTAGTGCAAGTGGGATTAGAGCTATCCACAATACCTAAAAAATTAATTCTTCCTGTAATACGATCTTCAACCCCCATTGAAATATCACAGTTTTCTTTTGTTGCAAAATATATAATTATTTGTAAATGAGAGAATGTTGACTTTAAAGTGAGGTGATCTGTTCTAATGTAGTTGGCCTCTTCACTGATAAACATGTTAAGTTTTAATTAATTGGAATTACAATGAATCAATTATTCTTAAAACAAACATGCAATTGTGGTGAAAACAACACCTGGTCTACCTGCATGATTTGCTGGGCTCAGCAAGGTTGGTGCTATTTGCATTGCTTTAACTGACTTCATAAATTTTATAATACATGCGTGCAGATGTTTGGAGTGTTCAACCAAACAGGAAATGTTCAAGTTCTATTAGAATAATTACTCATAAGAAAAAGGAAAGTTGTGTTTTTTTGAGCTGAGATAAAGTTTTGAAACAAAATCATGTTGTATGGTCGCCATCATTAATACTACTGCTTGTTGTATGAGAAATGTCCATGTGTATTAAGAAAACCACATGAATTTCGGCATTGCATATAGAAGGAAACAAATCTTCACAGCAGTTTCAATTTACACAACCTAATGCTGTCATAAAAATAGTTCCCAAACCTTTGGTTTCCATGTGGCAGGTACAAAAGTGGTGCTGGAACTATTGTAATGAAGATTCCTTAAAGATGAAACCACAATCTGCAAATGTATTTTTGATGTATTTTTCCCATCAGGATTTTCCACACAAATATCCCTGAACCAAGTAATAATTGTGAGTGAGTTTAGCACTGCTTCCAACACTATTTCTGTTGTATCACACATGTCAGCTGAATGTAGAAGGAAAGTCTCAGTTAATGCAGGTCTATGACGTTCACCTGTTTAGTGAAAGCCACAAGCATTTCTCTAAAAGCTGTATCCGCCCTTGGGGTGCTCACAAACAAAGAAATAATCAAGTCTGGTCTCAGCAAGTTTTACATCACTGGTAAAAGTAATACATTTGTGTTCGTTTTAATGTACATATGGGTAATATATATGAAATCATGACTGAAATGTCAGACGTTTGTACAAAACACTGTTTTCCTAAAGAACACCATGTTGTCAATACTTCAATAAAACCAATTCCAGATTTGTTAAAATTGTTGATTGCAACCAGCATTTGTTACCCAGTGAGAAGGCAGGATTGACTGCTGGGTTAGTCATTGGACAGTTGTTAATACACAGTCTCAATGAATCAGAAATTTAGAACTGACATAAAATTTAGATAGCTATGTCCCAAGTCCCACAGGACAATGACCCAGCTGCAGTATTATAAACTTACATAGTGACTGTATACAGCTGTATAGTGGTGTATGGGAAATCAGCATGGGTGAACAAAATGTTGTGCACTGTGAAAGATCTCAGGTTCTTAACCTCATTCTGCAAATAAGTCCATTGTTTGGTAAGTCAGTGACATTTGCAGTGAGTCAAACACATCTTGTGAACAAAATGGGTTGTCTAAAATATAAATGAACAATAAACAACAAGTCACTTTATATTTTTGGTGTGACATTAGATTTATTTTATCCCATGAGTAGTTGCCAACTTTGGATTGATTTGTCAGAGCCTGGGCTTTAGGAGAACGCCAGACAATTACATATATGTAATACCAAACAGGGCCCCACCCACAAAGTGATCTTTGCACTATGCACTCATTCTCAATATAAGTGCACAATTCACAAAATTCACGTGGTCTCCATATACAATACATTTTCCGGTAAATGCTTGATTAAAACATTACAATATATGATTGATTTAGTTTAAAATCAAAGTGGCAACATAATAATTAATGTTAGTGTCACACTTTGCTGTCCATATTTGTGAGAAATGCCCCAGCTAAGAAAGAACTTATAAAAATAAGAAAGTCGCCAACAGGCGATGGTATATCGACTACGTTAGTGAGATGAGTTCAGGAAGCTGAAACAAGTGTCTAATGACAGCGCACGATCAATGAGATTAGACAACTGTTAATAAGTCATACTGTTAAGCATTTTCTTAAATTTCACAAAAAGGTGAATTGTGCTATGTCGTTGTTTTCATGTATTTTACATTATGGACTAAAATTCAGTGGAAATTCAGTTCTAACTTGCAGTGAATATCTGTATTAACGCATAGTTAGTTTATTTAATTGTGGAATAAAATAAAAATAAAACGTTTCATATCATATGGTGTCTTTACATACTTGAGTTTAACAACCGTATGGTTAAGGGTGTATTTTACGTTATGGCCTTTCTGGCAAAATGGAGAAAATAAACATGCGTCAAATCATACTATGGGTTGGTTCGGTGCTAATGATGCCAGCAAATGGAGAATTCTGTAAAGTCATGCCAAATATATCAGTTGGCTACCAGTGAACATCGTCATTGTGTTTTACGTTATGTTTATTACGTTTTATTTGTGTTGTCTATTCATGATCAGCTATATACATTATATCAAGGGGTTAAATTGTCAAATATAGGTAGTAACATACATAAGTGAGTTAGCACACTTGTCAATATGATAATTCGATACGATGCTCATGTGGTGAACGATGGTTATAACGTAATATGAGCCTGTAAATTTGAGGAAATCTTTAAAGATGTGTAAACGTTACATTTGCAATTTGCTGTTACCGACCATGAGTGTTATCGGTTGGAAGTTACTTAGGTGTAGTTTATGCTAAAAGATAGTCGCGTGTAAGGCCAAATGTTTCTTCCACGAAACATAAATGTTTTTCATAGCGTAAAATACAAGATTCATAACATACTATACAATCAAACCTGCTTCCTTCCTTATTAGAAATTATACTACGGACCATGTTTAGGACAGTGAATTTTATGTCTAAGAGTCCATTAATATATGTTCTTGATTATAAATGAATACAATTTAAAAAGTTTACACATTTAATTGTTTAAACTGTAGTTATTCATTATATGAAGAAATAATAAATTACAATTTTTGGACCATGATAACAAGAAATTAGGTTTGAATTGGATGTTAAAAATTCATAAACATAATATACAAATATGTGACTATTGCACCATGCAACTTACAACCTCTTATTCCAACCTTTGATTTTTACGAAAAACATTTGCATTTGTGCACTTACATTGAGAATGAGTGTATGATCGTAAGTCCATGTTAGAGTGTGGGAGTTACGGTCATCTTAGCGCTAAGATCATTTTGTGAAACAGGGGACAGGGTATTATTGTAAGGATAAGGAAACAGGACTGAACTTGTTATTTTTAAAGTTGTTTTAAAGTAATTGTCTTTCAATGATAATAATCACATTATCAGAGTTTAAGGAACTTCTGTTACTGATGACAAGTTGAACTTATATTCAATTTCTATCTAGATAGATGAAAAAAGCTTTTGTTGCTTTTGAGGAATTGTCTGACCAGAGGAGAATGAAATAGAACTATTAAGATATTACTATTTTAGTGACCACTGAGTCTGTGATGGATTAGGAAATTAATAAGGTTCAATTACAGAATAAAAAAAATATATTAATGATTCAGTTTAAATGACAACGCAACTAATTCCTTGTATATAGTCTTGCTGCAGTGTCAACATTTCCTGTGGAGAGCTTTGCCTTCTCAGACAACAGTTTGTTCATACTGGGTACACATGTTATATATTAAATAGTTTACGGTTAAGGTTAACAGAATCAGCATTTATTAAAACCAACAGTATTCAAACTGACTCTGACAACGATAGTATTACTCTATGCCAAATAAAACTTACATACTGATGTAAACAAACAACACTTAAAAACAAGTACTCCAGCAAGATTTGACATGTTAAGATTCTTTGATAAAAGAAAAAAGTTTGTGCAGTATGTTTGTTTGAATGCACATTCTTTTGCCACTTTAAGTCGTTTGGGGTATAGTGTTTCAAAGCGTTATGCTTGCACAACTGAATGCACATTCTTTGTTAAGCCATTAAACATTATTTGATTTTTTCATTTCTTCTTCATACTTTGCTAGATACAGACGGACATTCCTAAGGACATGTTTATCATAGCCAAATAAGAATTCATCTGTGCATAATAACAAAGGACAAACAAAACCACCTTGCCAACCTCATGTCGGTGGTTCTCAGTATTAAAAATAAATATGTCTTTTGGAATTGCATCTCTTGCTGCATGTTGCAGTGTATAAGGTTGAGCAGAATATAATTGTATGGTGTCTTGTTACCTGGCTGGAGGGTATGTTTGGGGGCACTCAGGTAGGGATGTGTGGGTCAATCACCGGTAATCTGCTTATACCACAAAGACACATGTTGAGTGGAAAGACTTGTGTGAGCTCATTTGCCAACACTCAGCTGGGTGTCACCTCCACAAGTCTGTGGAGGTCGTAGCTATATTTATACACTCACAGGCAGAGCATCTGTGTTGAATATTGATAATACCGCTGTATATTTCCTGGCTTGTATTTACTTGTGCACATTTCAAATATCAGAATTTCCCAAGTTTGATTATATTAGGACTTTTCTTATTCAGAATTTGTTGATCGCAGACAAGAATTGCTGGGAATGACACTATCGTGCCTATTTATGATGTGTAATTGAAGAATCATCCTTCTCGCACGTGTGTTTCTCTATATTAACTGGAATGTGCCAATAGAGGACTTGTAATTTGTTTTGATTGTTGAAATATAAATAGGTAAGATATAACATACTCTACACTCACCATAAATTTAATGAAATTAGGTTTGATTTGAATATCGATGTATAAATTATGTGCATGTTTTCAGTGATGTGTCCCAGCCTATGTGCTTGAACACATTATAATCTGCCTGTCTAACCTGTTCCTGCTCTAAGGTCTGGCAGTAGTGCCAGCTTGCCGCTGTTATCTACTGTGAGGCTGTGTTATATCACATAGTGGCCGATACAGGGTCCACCTAACTCCTACCAACAGTTAGGCTGTGTTATATCACATAGTGGCCGATACAGGTTCTACCTTCCTGCTACCAACAGTTAGGCTGTGTTATATCACATAGTGGCCGATACAGGGTCTACCTTCCTGCTACCAACAGTTAGGCTGTGTTATATCACATAGCGGCCGATACAGGGTCCACCTTCCTGCTACCAACAGTTAGGCTGTGTTATATCACATAGCGGCCGAAACAGGTTCTACCATCCTGATACCAACAGTGAGGCTGTGTTATATCACATAGTGGCCGATACAGGGTCCACCTTCCTGCTACCAACAGTTAGGCTGTGTTATATCACATAGCAGCCGAAACAGGTTCCACCTTCCTGCTACCAACAGTTAGGCTGTGTTATATCACATAGCGGCCGATACAGGGTCCACCTTCCTGCTACCAACAGTGAGGCTGTGTTATATCACATAGCGGCCGATACAGGGTCCACCTTCCTGCTACCAACAGTTAGGCTGTGTTATATCACATAGTGGCCGATACAGGGTCCACCTTCCTGCTACCAACAGTGGTAGGCTGTGGTTATATCGTTTGCTCGTCGGCCCGAAGACCGGGTCCACCTTCCTGCTTCCAACAGTTAGGCTATGTTATATCAATGTGTTAAGCCCATTTCTGGTGTCCCCCACCGTGATATTGCTGGAATATTGCTAAAAGCGGCGTCAAACTAAACTCAGTCAGTCAGTCAGTCAGTCCACCTTCCTGCTACCAACAGTGAGGCTATGTTATATCATGTAGCGGCCGATACAGGGTCCACCTTCCTGCTACCAACAGTTAGGTTGTGTTATATCACATAGCGGCCGATACAGGGTCCACCTTCCTGCTACCAACAGTTAGGTTGTGTTATATCACATAGTGGCCGATACAGGGTCCACCTTCCTGCTACCAACAGTTAGGTTGTGTTATATCACATAGCGGCCGATACAGGGTCCACCTTCCTGGTACCAACAGTTAGGTTGTGTTATATCACATAGTGGCCGATACAGGGTCCACCTTCCTGCTACCAACAGTTAGGCTGTGTTATATCACATAGCACCGCTACAGGGGTCCACCTTCCTGCTACCAACAGTGAGGCTGTGTTATATCACATAGTGGCCGATACAGGGTCTACCTTCCTGCTACCAACAGTTGAGGCTGTGTTATATCACATAGCGGCCGATACAGGGTCCACCTTCCTGCTACCAACAGTTAGGTTGTGTTATATCACATAGCGGCCGATACAGGGTCCACCTTCCTGCTACCAACAGTTAGGCTGTGTTATATCACATAGCGGCCCGATACAGGGTCCACCTTCCTGCTACCAACAGTTAGGCTGTGTTATATCACATAGTGGCCGATACAGGGTCCACCTTCCTGCTACCAACAGTTAGGCTGTGTTATATCACATAGTGGCCGATACAGGGTCCACCTTCCTGCTACCAACAGTTAGGCTGTGTTATATCACATAGCGGCCGATACAGGGTCCACCTTCCTGCTACCAACAGTTAGGTTGTGTTATATCACATAGTGGCCCTGATACAGGGTCCACCTTCCTGCTACCAACAGTTGAGGTTGTGTTCACATATCACATAGCGGTGAGGCGATACAGGGTCCTACCTTCCTGCTACCAACAGTTAGGCTGTGTTATATCACATAGCGGCCGATACAGGGTCTACCTTCCTGCTACCAACAGTTAGGCTGTGTTATATCAAATAGTGGCCGATACAGGGTCCACCTTCCTGCTACCAACAGTTAGGCTGTGTTATATCACATAGTGGCGATACAGGGTCCACCTTCCTGCTACCAACAGTTAGGCTGTGTTATATCACATAGTGGCGATACAGGGTCCACCTTCCTGCTACCAACAGTTAGGCTGTGTTATATCACATAGTGGCCGATACAGGGTCCACCTTCCTGCTACCAACAGTTAGGCTGTGTTATATCACATAGCGGCCGATACAGGGTCCACCTTCCTGCTACCAACAGTGAGGCTGTGTTATATCACATAGCGGCCGATACAGGGTCCACCTTCCTGCTACCAACAGTTAGGCTGTGTTATATCACATAGCGGCCGATACAGGGTCCACCTTCCTGCTACCAACAGTTAGGCTGTGTTATATCACATAGTGGCCGATACAGGGTCCACCTTCCTGCTACCAACAGTTAGGCTGTGTTATATCACATAGTGGCCGATACAGGGTCCACCTTCCTGCTACCAACAGTGAGGCTGTGTTATATCACATAGCGGCCGATACAGGGTCCACCTTCCTGCTACCAACAGTTAGGCTGTGTTATATCACATAGTGGCCGCTACAGGGTCCACCTTCCTGCTACCAACAGTGAGGCTGTGTTATATCACATAGCGGCCGATACAGGGTCCACCTTCCTGCTACCAACAGTTAGGCTGTGTTATATCACATAGCGGCCGATACAGGGTCCACCTTCCTGCTACCAACAGTTAGGCTGTGTTATATCACATAGCGGCGGATACAGGGTCTACCTTCCTGCTACCAACAGTTAGGCTGTGTTATATCACATAGTGGCCGATACAGGTTCTACCTTCCTGCTACACACAGTGAAACTTTGTAATATGTCAGTTTGTTGCAGGACAACCTGCTATTATGTCCTAGAGACAATATATTGGTTGTCTTTCCTATGATGTCTTAGAGACAATAAATTGTTGTTCCAGCTATTATGTCCTAGAGACAATAAATTGTTGTCGTTCCTGCTGTGACGTCCTAGAGACAATAAATTGTTGTCGTTCCAGCTATGACATCCTCAAGACAATAAATTGTTTTGGTTCCTGCTGTGACGTTCTAGAGACAATAAATTTTTGTCGTTCCAGCTATGACGTCCTAGAGATAATACGTTGTTGTCGTTCCTGCGGTGACGTCCTAGAGACAATAAATTGTTGTCGTTTCAGCTATGACGTCCTGGAGACAATACATTGTTGTCTTTCCTGCTATGACATGCAAGAGACATGTTGTCCTTCCTGCTATGATGTCCTAGAGACATGTTGTCCTTCCTGCTATGATATTATGTTGGTAGGATCTCACTGAAGGATTGTCGTCATTTGGATTTCTCTTTGCCAACTTTACTGTCATCGTTAATGACAACCCTTTACTTTATTTTGAGCCACTACTTGTCCTCATCTCCTTAAACATGAAACATTTCCAATCAGACATAAAATATTCCATCACCCACTTAAGACATTGTGTATGTTGTCAGTTGTTTGTAAAGTAACATTTACACAAGCTAATATCTTAGTAATCCATTAAATTTGTCATCTTACCAAAGTAAGGAGTAGCATAACTTGCTGATATGCCTCAAGTCGTAGACTGAGCCTCATGTCTGACTATATAGGGAGTCTCTCATGTCTGACTATATAGGGAGTCTCTCATGAACATGGTTTGATCTCGGTAACCACAACCACTTATGTTACACTGTCATCTAGGTATTTGTACAGGTTGCCCTTGAGTGGAGGACTTGTTTGTAATCTCAGTGTTACCTTGTTGCTAGGACTCAAGATTTTTTTATGATTCAACAGAATAAGATCAATGAACTTTTCAGAGAAATTTAACTGTGAAGCATCTGATCAATAAACATCGTTCTGAGAAATTTAACTGTAGAGTCTTTGGACCATGACATGGTTCACACACATCCGCGGAACATTATTTCTCTCTTTTCTGATTACAACATAATTGAAATGTTCTTTACTAGAGTTCTGTATTACTGGTGGGGCGGTGGGGTAGCCTAGAGGTTAAAGCATTTGCTTGTTTGATTCCCCACATGGGTACAATGCAAAAAGCCCATTTCTGGTGTCCCCCGCCATGATATATTGCTGGAGTATTGCTAAAGGCAGAATAAAACTAAACTCACTCACTCACTCACTGTATTACTAGTATGTTGATATGCTTTGTATGGGATAACTTCCATATTAATACTTGATACTGTTCATGGTATTGGATGTAAATAATACAAAATAAAATGAAATTGGGAACTTGTGCACAAAATGATAGACATGAGAAACTGGAAATATTGGAACTGGAAATAAACTATTTTACAATTTTCAGTGGTAACAATAATACCCTCAGGAATGATACGGATGAAAGACCTAATAAAAGTTATATTCCTTTCACCATTTGAATGTTCAAGGTGTTATGTTATTAACAGTTTGTAATTTAGGGAAATGCCAGTTTGGTAGAAAGTATATATCTATTTTCAAACAGGATAGTTAAAGAAACTTCAGACAAGGATATCATTTTGTCAGTCATGAGAAGAATGTTCATAGTGCATTTCACTATCGAGTTTAGAATTTGCTTGTTTTAAAGATGAAGGAAAGATTTAGTGATATTTCTCAGAACAGAATCATAAACTTACACTGATAATTATAAACAATTCAATGCATACTTTTAAGTAAGATGAATGGTAGTTGAAGATTGGTCATACACATTCACGATGATAGCCTCCAATCATCTGAATATGGAACAGAAAAGAGACAATATGATGTACACAATCTATTGAAGGGTGTACTGTTGAATGCACAAGACTGTCGAGAAACAAGCTTTTATGACTCCTTTCAACATGTAAACAAAGTATAATTGAGCCCTCTAGCTCCAGGTGGACATTATTGTAGCACATATTTGGAATTGGACTCTGTTTTAAGTTAGATATTGTTCGAAAAGTCATGCCCTTGAAAATATATCCCTACACATATTTGAAATTACAGTAAGTATTCCACAAGGATATTGAGTTGTTTTTCTTAATTGTGTGTATAGGCAGCCCTTGATTACAAAGCCAGTGATGTGTATATCGTACTGGAGACGTTTTGGTTGAAGGGGTTTTGATTGCTTCATCACAATGATAAGAGGATAATCAAGATAATAGGGAATTAACTCCTTGTAAACCTCCCAGTGTCTGTCAGCTACCTGGGGTGACGGCATCCCCACACCTGGATGCCTGGAGGAGAGAGTGATGGATGCCTGGATGATAATACTGTAACACACTAGCTATACGTTGTCTTGTGTTCTGGGATCTAGATGAGATTTCTCTGATGGAGAGAATCAAGGTATGAACTGCAGAGCGAAAAACTGACATTTCTTTGGATCAAATGAATATTGTAGTGGTTATTGTAGGATTGAAAATGTAGGATTTCTCTGTCAGTCAAATCTGACTAGATTAGTCTCACTGTGTGAATTTGACATGTTTCACCCGCTATAGTCAGCCATGCCATAGGTTTTGGTTATCTAAGACACTGTAGTTGCTATAAGTTGTGTCATGGTACTAAGTCAGAGATGTCCTTTGCAGGTTGCCTGCGGATCTGACCTATGAGTGAAGATGAGATTATGCAAGGAGCCAGCCCTATTGCATACAAAGTGGAGGAAAGTGTGAGTACTTGATTATTTGGAGGCTGATGGATGGCACCATTGTGTCATCAAATATGTCATCAGTGTCATGATGTGTCACTTGTCATGTGTGATGGTATGTTTTCTGTCATGTGTCATGGCATATCATGACGTGTCATGTGTCACAAAATGTCATGATGTGCCACCTGTCATGTGTCATGATATGTCACCTTTCATGTGTAATGACATGTCATGATGTGCCACCTGTCATGTGTCATGGCATGCCATGATGTGTCACCTGTCATGTATCATGACATGTCATGATGTGTCACCTGTCATGATTCATGGCATGCCATGATGTGTCACCTGTCATGTGTCATGGCATGTCATGATGTGCAATTGTACATTGTCTGTGTCACTAAGAATGTCAGCTGTGTAGACCATGAAATCGCTGTTTTGTGTGTTTGTGTTTTCACTATCTGCTTACCAGCTGTGTCATATATGAAATGCTGTGTACACTTCAGTTTGTGAAGTCATGATGTCATGTGCTGTTGAGTGTTCAAATGTTTTATACTAACAGACAGTTCTACAGTCTGTCTGTCATTTTGTGTGTATCATACATATGTGTAATTGGGAATCTTTCTTAAGTATTCCCTTCCTTCTCAGAAGTATCGTTCATTCCGTACCTTGAACTATCGCTTAGCCCACAATGCCCCAGTCCTGTACAGCCTGCATATCATTCACTACTAGCTTCGTGACATCTGACTATAACTTCACAAGCATTTAACCCTTTGTTAAACGTCCAACTGGAGATCACACGATTCAAGTCCATTAGTTAAGTTGGAGTAAGGAAAACAAACATTTCTGTCAATGGCATCAGACAGGGGTGTGTGGGAAATGTCACCACGAGCGTGCATACTTCGTAAATAATCCCCCAAAACAAACCAACCTCCAACAACAGGAAAGGAGTCTCACAAATTATTCTCAAATATCTGAAAGGCAATTTGATGACAGTTTGTAGACATAAATTCACACTTAGAGCAATGCCTGGGAGTAGTTGTAATGCCATTAGTTTATTGAGTCTATGCACGCAGTACAGCAAGTACTAAGAGTCCACCCCACAGTGTAGCTAGACCCGTGGTAACTCCACAAATCCTCGCCAGTGGTGTGTGCAGAAAGGGTTCCTCTGTATTGTGTAGCTTAGGTGAAACGGTGCTAATCGTTCCATTCAAGATCTTTGAACTTGAACAGTGATGTGACATTTTTATCACAGGATAATGTACTATCTGCATTTGATTGTTGAGCATAGCATCATAGAATTCATCATGAGATGGGTTTAGAGCAGACGCCCAAATTGTTCCGCTCCATGGCTTGCTGGCCCTGATTCAAGGTCCATTTGTCCTGGCTTGGTCCAAAGGGATCGCATCAATACTAATCTGTTATGTTATCAAATGGTTAAGCACACTCAGTAAACACAGGAACACTTTAAACAATTGTCTATACAAGTTGGTTAATTAGATCTTTTAATTTTTGATGATTCAATATCCATAGAAATTATTCTGAGGCTTTGCCACTTTAAGTTCGTCACGGCGATGTCTTGTTTTGTTGATAATGATGTTCAATATTTGTGAGAGTAAACAGACAATGACATGCAGTGCTTGGTTGATGTAGGTTATTTTTATAAACACTGACAAACACAAATACTACTTTTAAAAACATTGGAAATAAAAATTTCAATGAATTGATTTAAATACCGAAGTGTTGATTTCAAGATGTATGTCTTCTTTCACGATAAAGAAAATATCAACAAAGATCTCTTTACTTCAGTTATACTTCCCTGTAGTCACCATAGTGACCAATATTACAGATACCACCAGGTACCCATCTATGGCTGTTTCATATCCAGTGAGATTGATCAGTTGACCTATTGAGGTCAGTATGCCAGGACAGTCTCCCTGGTCATTGTGTTGATATCGCACACACTTCATGGTTGATGCAAGCTACACACAGTATGTTTGTACAAATACTAATTGATTATTGATGAAGGTTGTTGGTTTTGGAAGCTTGCCTGAGGCTATATGCTGGAGAGGGAATTGATCACTAGCTACTGCCATCATGATCTTGCCTACCCAAGGAGCTTCATAGCACAGGCTCTCATAACAGTCTTGTTGTAGGATATCTCAATCGACTTGAGTTGTGGCCCTCACAATTACTGTCATAACACTCAAGTTCAGGCCTAGCTTGGATATCCAGACCTTGTACTGTGTAATTTCATTAACTCACATATGTGTATTATTTTTAAGCTGACACAGTACTTTGAGACACTATTGCTATGCTGTAATATTGACACCCTCCTTGTCTTTGTGTAACTGGATTTGTTTGATGACAACCAGGACTACTGAGTGTTGATGGTTTCACTGCAGTTTCAGCTGATCTCAACCGTCTCTGACTGTGGGAAGAATGTCCTCAAACTTGCACTACTCCCATTGCCATGATCTTATGACTGTGATTGTATGATTGAGAATGTGATCATTTGACTGGCAGTCCTCCTGTGGGCAGTGTCCCCTGATCATGTGTGACTGGCAGTCCATGATCATGTGACTGGCTGTGGGAGAATGTGATCATGTGACTGGCAGTCCTCCCTGTGGGAGAATGTGATCATGTGACTGGCAGTCCTCCCTGTGGGAGAATGTGATCATGTGACTGGCAGTCCTCCCTGTGGGAGAATGTGATCATGTGATCAGAATGTGATCATGTGACTGGCAGTCCTCCCTGTGGGAGAATGTGATCATGTGACTGGCAGTCCTCCCTGTGGGAGAATGTGATCATGTGACTGGCAGTCCTCCCTGTGGGAGAATGTGATCATGTGACTGGCAGTTCTCCCTGTGGGAGAATGTGATCATGTGACTGGCAGTTCTCCTGTGGGAGTTCTCCTGTGGGAGAATGTGATCATGTGACTGGCAGTTCTCCTGTCATGACTGGAGTTGGCTCATTTGACCTGTGGGAGAATGTGATCATGTGATCATGTGACTGGCAGTTCTCCCTGTGGGAGAATGTGATCATGTGACTGGCAGTTCTCCCTGTGGGAGAATGTGATCATGTGACTGGCAGTCCTCCCTGTGGGAGAATGTGATCATGTGACTGGCAGTCCTCCCTGTGGGAGAAAGTGATCATGTGACTGGCAGTCCTCCCTGTGGGAGAATGTGATCATGTGACTGGCAGTCCTCCCTGTGGGAGAAAGTGATCATGTGACTGGCAGTCTCCCTCCTGTGGGAGAATGTGATCATGTGACTGGCAGTTCTCCTGTGGGAGAATGTGATCATGTGACTGGCAGTTCTCCTTGTGGGAGAATGTGATCATGTGACTGGCAGTTCTCCTGTGGGAGAATGTGATCATGTGACTGGACAGTTCTCCTTGTTCTCAGTCCTGTGGGAGAATGTGATCATGTGACTGGCAGTCCTCCCTGTGGGAGAATGTGATCATTTGACTGGCAGTCCTCCCTGTGGGAAAGTGATCATGAGAATGTGATCATGTGACTGGCATGTCCTCCCTGTGGGAGAATGTGATCATGTGACTGGCAGTCCGGCAGTCCTCCCTGTGGGAGAATGTGATCATGTGACTGGCAGTCCTCCCTGTGGGAGAATGTGATCATGTGACTGGCAGTCCTCCCTGTGGGAGAATGTGATCATTTGACTGGCAGTCCTCCTGTGGGAGAATGTGATCATCTGACTGTCCCCTGTTGCCTAGCCTGGCCAGAGTTCAATACATTCACCCTGCATCGCTCTGCCATGGTAATAGAGATGACAGATGACACTGGCACAAAGAATGTTACATATATTGATTTCTGTTTAGATTGAGGTTGTTATAACAATATCAATACAAAACCGCTCTGGTAGGTTTATGTCACGTTGTCTTGCATGGTTAGGTATGATAAATGCTTACTTTGCTGTGAACAATTAAAAGCAGTCTGACTCAAGTCATTGCTATGTTATTAGGGCATTGTTGAACCTAATGTACATATATAACTCACAGGAACTGTAGTTGACTAAACAAAGGGATGCCACATACCTGAAGGCCTCAGTGTTAGGCAGCTTAATGGAGATATGTATGAATATTCATTTGCCTATTGTAATCAGCTCTCAGTTTTGAAAGTATATGAAGCCCAACATTTAATTTTCTGTTCCACTGATTATGTTCACTATATCAAGGAGCAGGAAGCAAAATTTAGATAATAGAAAAAGTTGTTGTTAATTGTTTATTGTTAACATGAAAGATAACTTATGAACAAGCTTGTCTATAAATGAAGAACATATACCCCTGGAAACGAATAAAGGAACACACAAATTGCAAGTGTTCCTATACTCTTTTCCAGGTTTCTTGCTATGCTCTATATTGCACTGTGGCTGAAAATATGGAAATAGATAAAGGAACAGATGTACTTTCATGTTTTCCCTTATTCAATTCCATAAGTATATATTGGTCTGCTTTTTAATATTTAATGGTGCAGATGATATGAAGCCCAGTGGCACATGGGGGCAAAAACATCCAGTTAATGATGCAGTATTAAATCACATGCTATACACTCACAGGATATGACTGGAATATGGGATGATTCCACACCCCTTTTCACTAAATGTACATGCATATCCCTGTCTCACCAGTCAGGCAAAAGTAGTAATTAGTGATTCAGGCATTACAGATGTGCGTGGGGATACCGAGACATTCAGGTCATCATCAGTGTACCCAGGTATTAACTAATTAAGGAGATCTTCACCTCACTAATGAGATGGCCTGAAATATCTGGCCCATGCATATCTGAAATATTGATGAACACTAAACACAGTATCGGCATCCACTCAGGACAGAAAGGGGAGAGTCTGCAAAGGAGGACATGTAAACGATGGTGGACATAATTACAGGTGTTTATTGATTAGTGTGTTGTATGGACAGTTGATGGTGATTGTCTTCAGTTTCTTTGATCTTGCTCATGGTAGTGTCCTTTGACTGCTTCATAAACATCTTCCTTCTTTTGATGGCATCAAATTGTCCCAGGGACTCTTCTGCCTGGAAGGTCCTTATTTACATCCTCAAAGTCAATTTGTGTAATTAGTTATAACTGCAAACAGGATAGTCCTCGTGTTGCCAATGCCCTATACATTGTACTCCGGGTAGGGCTTGTGTACAGGTGACCTCCACTGAAGACAGATAATATATCATTCATTAGGTCTGTCACAGTACATGTTGTCTTTTAATAGAATTGTTGTTAGATACAAGAAAATACATTCAAGCCATATTCCAACATCAAAGAGAAATTGAGACCCAACTAAACAAACTTGAGTTTGAGAGACTAACAGAGACAATTGTATATACCATCAGACAAGAATATGTTACATTTCACTTTACAACCGTGTAATACTAGGTATACATGCCCATTTTGCATTGAAGAGGATTAGTTTGTTTTACATTGTGAAGCTTTGACCATTATTTCAGTGTCAGCTTGAGGAGGTAGGAAGGTTGATCATATTGATGAGTGAGTGAGTGAGTTTGGTTTAATGTTTTTAGAAATATTTCATCAATATCGTGATTGTACTCAAGAAATGGGCCCCACACATTGTACATAAATGGGGAATCAAGCCTGGGCCATGGGTGTAATGACCAAATGCTTTAATGTCTAGGCTACCTCTCTGCCCTTCATGTTGATGAGAAACCTCTATACACCTGGGATTCAAACCTTCTATACACCTGGGATTCAAACCTTCTATACACCTGGGATTCAAACCTTCTATACACCTGGGATTCAAACCTTCTATACACCTGGGATTCAAACCTTCTATAAACCTGGGATTCAAACCTTCTATACACCTGGGATTCAAACCTTCTATACACCTGGGATTCAAACCTTCTATACACCTGGGATTCAAACCTTCTATACACACCCTCAATAAACATGGGACTGAAAGCCACTGTAAACATGGGGTTGAAACCCTCAATAAACATGGGATTGAAAGCCTCTGTAAACATGGGATTGAAAGCCACTGTAAACATGGGATTGAAAGCCTCTGTAAACATGGGATTGAAAGCCACTGTAAACATGGGATTGAAAGCCTCTATAAATTTGGGATTTGAACCCACTATATATCTTGGAATCGAACCCACTTTTAAAGAAGTTAAACATTCCAAGGCAGTGCTATACATCTAAGAATCACGACAGCCCTAGTTGGACCTGCAGGTTACAATGACAAACACATCTGTCCAGGGGCACACTGTTGAGGACAATTAGACTCTGTGTTGTTTGTCCATATTCAGGCATCAAATAGTATCCTACACATCAACAGCGTTTGTTATCTCATGATTAAATTGTATAGGGGATATTGGCAGGAAATTAGGACTGTACAGTTCCTGGCGATCGTGACAAGCATAAAGACTTGGGTGAGGTGATAGGAATGGAAGAGCCGTCATCACCATACATACACTGGCTACAGGCATGAGGATATCACTAAAGCTAGCATCCCACACTCAGGGTCATGTTATTCTTTTATCAGTCCTTTTGATAGAAGGATTTCTGAAGGTAATTCTAAGAGGATCATGGGAATTGAAGACAAATTGATTGGTCAGCATATCTGTTGTTTGGGCAGAAGAGCTTTGTCCTTGGCAAACGATTGAGGTTTATGACAGTGTACATATACTGGTGTTGGAGTATTGCCTCCATGAAGACGTGCCTGCCCTCAGTAGGTTCAAGCTGAAGACTGTTTACTGGCGCTCAGTCATCAGGGATGACCCTTGACGGTTGTTTTGTTCCTCAGCAGTGTATATTGGAGTTGTGACTCTTGAAATCACTGGACATTGCCTTCTTTCATTAATATGTGTTGGCCCAAACATATTCATGTAGGCTTTTAAGCACCATTTTGAAAAGGCATGACTCTAGACAATACTTTATTGCCACTGTTGGGAGGCATATGTGGGTTATCTAAAGGTTGAATCTACCTTGAATCATTTTCTGGTGTGATCAATCAGGGTCTCTGTATAGGAAAGCATCTGCCTCAGCCTAATGACTTTTGATAACAGTGACTGTGTAGTGGCACTTATTAACCAGCACTAGGCCATCAGAGATCAGTCAGTATAGTATGTCTCATTCATGATACATATCCTGGATCTATTTGCTTCTGAATTGTCATTTGTTAAGTGACGTCCAAACTTCATTGTTCCTATCTGCAACTTGCCACTGGTTCCTGAGTACTTATGACAATAGAATGGAGACAAAATACACTGACAATGGTCTATGACTGGTTACCAAGTGCGAGTGATCGGTACATGTTCTAATGCAGTGGATAACTCAGTCAGTGAGTTTAGTTTTACGCCGCTTTTAGCAATATTCCAGCAATATCACAGCAGGTGACACCAGAAATGGGTTTCACACATTGTGCCCACGTGGGTAATTGAATCCGGGTCTTCGGCGTGACAAGCGAACACTTGAACCACTTGGCTACCCTACCTCCCCTGGGCAACTCTTGATGCCATGTAGTCAGTATATGACCTTTCCATACAGAGAATCTCGTACAACAGCACTGACACCTACTTACTCACTTCACAGATTTGAGAACACCCACTGCAGGTGCTCTTTTATCACATAACAATGGAACATTGATCAAATTGTTCAGAAATGTCTCCCTGTCGTTTAAAAGTTCAGCGTCAATTATCAATCCCTATTTGCTGATGTTTTGTCTACCTTAATATAGTAGAGAAAAACATTTCTGTGCATTATTGATAATGGGAAATAATAAATGAAAACCAAGAATTATTTTGTAGCCAAACTCAATATTGATGTCTAATGAACAGTAAGTGGTCATGACAGTGTCCTCAAGTCTTCTGTAAACATCAGGAAGTATTGTATTAGGTGTGAACAGCATCCTTTGTCTGTCCAGATTCCTGTTCCCCACTGTTTATTCAGTCGATATGGATTGCAACTTCTTTACTATACTGTAAAAGCAAGGTTTCAGTATAGATCCTGATATTGTTGTCAAGCAAGGATACTTTACAACAGTAAAAGCAGGGATGAGAATATTCCGCATTCTTGTGAATCGTCTAAACCTGTGGCTCATTTTCCTCGTTTTTCACTCATACCCAATTCTCATCCCTGTGTAAGGATCAGTGTGGCTTGTCTAGGATCCATATAAGCCCAAAGCCAATACATTTTCAGTATGATACAGAAGTTGTTATCCTAAACCTTCATCCATCAACTTCTAAGAAATGCCTGTCAAAGAAAATCACATTTTGTGTATTGTTCAGCATACCATAACATGTCTGTGCAGCATAATCAAGGCGGGCCAGAGAGAGACCAAACCATCCTGGTTAGTGAAGCCCTAAATCTATTTCCAGACAGTTAATTTGATTAATATGACTGACTTGATCTCTTGTTGTAGATCCTTCTCACAAGACCCGTGAACCTTTGTCACTTGCTGATAAATCAATCTTCACCATTCGCCCTATAATTCACGACCCGGTCGATAACTTTCTGTTGATGTTTTTTGTAACTCTAATGTCAGTAATTACTATCACTGAGACATGGCCGCTGTGCTACTGTTGTGCAACCATGGCAACAATGCATAAATCAACAGTTTAATTTCACAATACGTATTCACCACCGGCTATGATATTCAATAACGTTTTATGTGTCATATGAGATGTGTTTGTAATAACTGAAATGTTTACAAACCACTCCCGGGCCTATATTGGGGAGAAAGCTGGACATGTCCACATACATGTTTGGCTGATACGATTATTTGTCTTCAAGTGAAGATCAAATACACTATCATACCTAAAGTTGACTGAAAACTGTCTTGTTATTGACCCCAACATGATGTTAATAGTATGGATCGGCCATCACCTCTTTAGATTCTGTTGGTTAAACAAGAGATGTTTTTGTTTGATGTTTTGACAAGAATATATAAATGCCCAAACAAGTCATTTACCCAGTAATGTGACTTCCTCACACTATCATAGTTAGTAACTGATATCCTGTGTTCCAATATACTGCACTGCGGGGCTGTGGGGTAGCCAAGTGGTTAAAGCGTTCGCTCGTCATGCCAAAAATGCTCATTTGTTAAGTGACGTCCAAACTCCATTGCTCCTATCTGCAACTTGCCACTGGTTCCAGAGTACTGATGACAATAGAATGGAAACAAAATTCACTGAACAACTGACAATGGCCTATGACTGGTTACCAATCGCGAGTGATCGGTACATGTTGTAATGCAGTGGACAAAACAGTGAGTGAGTGAGTGAGTTTACTTTCACGCCGCGTTTATCAATATTCCAGCAATATCACGACGGGTTCAATTCCCCGCATGGGTACGATGTGTGAAGCCCATTCCTGGTGTCCCCCGCCGTGATATTGCTGGAATATTGCTAAAAGCGGCGTAAAACTAAACTCACTCACTCACTCAACTATATACTGCACATCTCAACGTAAATTGATTTCTTGGAAGCTAACATACCAAAGTTTAGGGATCCACAGGGATTTACATGGAGTCCTGTATTTGAGTGCCCCTGGGACTCATACTCTTAATTTTCAGGGGTCCTGGACAACAAAATGGGGGTCCCAGACACTTAAATATTATTTTTCATACTGTTATTGTATTGTGTATCATGATCATCACATTGTTACAGTAATTAAATGGCAAATAATACCATAACCCAGCTAGTAGCAAAGTCAGTGATAACTTATTGTCACTTGATTGGAATTTTTACAAAAAAGTATTTGGACTTTTTCTGAGTCCCTGTGGACGCTCTTATAAATTTTGTTGCGTCCATGCCTGAATCCAACTATACAGTCAAGAAACCAAGATGTATTGTAAGCAGTATGTTGCATTGCTTTTCTAGATTTTCAACTGGTCATGGAAACACAACATACGATATATTTGGGAAAACACTTTCTCAGTAAACTACAGATGCTAGTACTTTATTGGGTGGAGTTCCCTCTGGGATTCGGACTTACACTCTCGGTATAACGCACCTATTTGCCAGCACACCTGGCCATTAAAACTATGGCTGTCACGTTGAAACTACTTACAGCTGAATGATTTAGCTGTCGCTACGTAAAGGAGGAGACTCCATTTCACCTGCACAAATCAACTGGACACCAGTGTTAACATGATTTGTTTTTTTGTGACTGATTATACTGCAAATACACCATATAAGTTGATGACAAGGAAGAACATACCTTGTGTTGCGGGATGGTTTTCAGTTTAGATTCTGTGCAAGTTAGTAAGACTAGGTGCCTGTTAGATGATTAGTTTCTTTAGAGGGTTGTGATGAGAGGGCACCTGTATGATACATAGAATGAATATAATTAGTGGGAAAATATTCTCCAAAGCCATGATACTCATGATACATAAGACAACCAGTGTTTAATATCACCTTATTTCAACAAATGTGGTACTTATATCTGTGTTCTTTATCCTTTGGAACTTGACACAACTTTATGATATTTCTCTGTCAACATATTTGCAATGATTTCCAGGAGTAACTGATATATTTAGAAGGTATGTTGATCACATTTCTTTCAGTAAACAAATAAATAAAATGGTTAATAAAGTATTTATTTTCACAACAATAAAAGCAACTTCTTGACCTCTTTGTACAAACCTTGTGGTGAATAATATGAGCTGATTTATTGACCTTACTCTAAGATTGGTTGTGTTATCTTTGCCTGTGTGTTGGGGGATCAGTCTATAGACTGTTATACAGACACAGGGTCATGTGGGCTGTGTGTACGTACAAATGGTAGGTCAGTGTATGGTATATGGAGCAGATCGTCAAGTGTTTGTGTGTCTATATATATAGTGAAGTACATATGTTATGGGTCAACATGACAGTGTATTTTATAAACTGATTTTATGGACCTTGGAATAATCTTGGATTTTTTTCCTTTTACGTTTTTTTTATTTTCTAAAATGGGAAGAGATGTTGCATACCATGGTTAACTGGCTTGAGTAACTATTTCAATAGAGCAAGATGTAATACATGTTTAATCAAGGATGTTCAATTAAAGGTTAAAGCATTTGTCAATATAAAAACTGTTTGGAAGGCAAACTTTCAGTTCGGGAAAACAGTTCTATTCATTTTTGTGTTAGAAGTTTGTAAAAAATTGAGATAGGGCTATTAAAAATACAACAGGAAAAAGAACAATTGGTAGTGTTACATTTATTATACATGTATCCCAGCCAGCTTTAGACAGTGGGCTAACTGGCAACTGACCTGCAACATATATCTGGGCTACAAGCAAATATTCATTGCAACCACAGGGTGATTTTGTTGGTGAACATGAAGGCACAAGGTATCACTCTGAATTAAGCATGAAGTGACAATCCCCAGCAAGTGGTGTTTGACTGTGCGTGTACCTCTGGCTCCTCTCATTTGTAGCCATATCGTGCAGTAGCAGGCCTGCTTGACCTGCCGAGGCAGTTGACCATTCACTTACAGCCAGGGGGATTCATTAGCAGCTTTGGGTATAAGCCAGGTGATTGTCGACTTGCCTGAGATCGATGAGATCAGTTCGATATGACTGATTGCTTTTGTGAGTGCAAAGTCACATGACAGGGTGCTAGCACTTGAGTGAAGGCAGGTTGCTGTGATACATTCTGCCTGGTGTACGTATCATGGAGACTCAGGAGTGTTGGGGAGACTTCTAATCTTTACTTACTATACGTCATGTAAGATGATAGGTGAACCGTATTGGAAAACATGCATAACCCAGGAGTGTTGGGGGGACTTCTAATCTTTACTTATCATACGTTATAACTTACCTCTAATACTTTACATGACTATACATCATGTAAGATGATAGTTGAACCATATTGGAGAACAAATGTGTGAAATTGAATATTTCAGTGTTGCTATTTATGCTGTATAGGAGAGATGGAAGTTTTTACTACTAGTATTTTGGAGTCTGTGGAATAGATTTAATTTTGAGAGCACTTAAACAATGTTGCTGAGCATGCCAGTGAAGCCTCTTAATCAAGTCAATGACTGTGTTACTATGGATAAAAATTAATTAATCTAAGCCATTTTTAGATATTGTTTCATTGCTGTAAAATATTGTAGTTTCATTGTGGTTGTAAACTAAGGTCGTCTTTCCTTGATAGAACTGCACACCAAAGCATCATGTGCAACCATCTCAAGGGGATTCATAAATGTTTGGGGGAAAAGATTCTTATGTACAGTAAAGAACAACACCAAGTTCCTTCAGTGATGTCAGGTGTTCTGCTAGGCATTGTTTATGTGCCAAGATTAGGATACCTGTGTGTAGTTTTGCATAAACTAAGGCGGCAGTTAGTTACTAAGACATAGGCCGATCTAAGACATAGGCATATCCAGAGGGGGGGTGCATGGGTGCGCACCTCCCCTTTTATGCTGAAAGTTTGTTAAATGACCATTGAAACTCAGGTGAAAATTATGTGTGCACCCCTCCTTTACTCAATAGTGTGCACCCCCCTTTCTCAAAAAGCTGTATCCGCCCCTGTGGCATTCATGACGGGTGTGGCCATTCTCTGACAACTATAGTGTTATAACATCAGTGCAGTAATCTGACTGAAGTGACTGTACAGAACATCACTTCACACATGGTACCTCGACATTTATGTAAACAATATTAAATGTACTGGTCAGTTTTGATATATTGGTGTGTGGTCCTGTGCACAGAGCTCAGGTCACAAATCAGTTGAAGTTAAGCGACGTTGAGGGTGGATGGGTGACCGTGTTTGGCAGCTTGACTCCTGAGAGTTTCTAGGACTTCAGTCCTGCCCCACAATGAAGCACATCTGATACATGTGGTCTCACCGTAAGCAAGTGCGTTTGTTCAAACCTGCCTCTGTTAACCCAGCAGAAAATGGGTACCCAGTGGGATAAGTCATGTGACTATTAACCTTTTAGCACCTCTCAGGCAGCTTGGATTATCCGGGGTAATAATAATCAAATTATATGTGTGCGCTTTGAGCAGGATATGAAGCCTGGAAAGACCTCTTATACACATTCTACATTGAATAGAATAAGTTACAAACAAAAGTACAGCCATTCAGTGAACACTCTTTATTACCAGAGAGTGTAAAACCAGGATGAAAAAGTGGACTTGACTATTTATTTGTTGATATGGTCTAGCCAGGGTTACATGTCCTCTGTAATGTGTGTGCAGTAGGAACACGTCATCAAAACACATGGTGTGCGTTATCTACCCCCTCTCTACACAGGGTCATTGCCCTGGGGAAAAAGGTGGGCCCTATATTCATTAAAAGATGGTGCAGTGAAAAAAGGTTGTGCTATGTTTCAGTATGGTAAAATAGGGTCGTGCCAAAGTGATTCACAGGTATCACAAATGGTAATACAATGTCCACCAAGGCTTTACAGTTGTTTCAATAAGGTAATACTAGCAGTTTTCAGTGTAAATGTAAAATAAGGTAGTTCCACAAATGTCTAGGTGTAGAATAATGTTTTACCAACAGTGTTGTGCTGTTGTAAAATGATATGATTTTTAAATCATGTGAAGTTTTAAGTTGTTATCAACTTCATTTATAGTACTAACAATATTTAGAGTTGTTTGCAGACAAGACATTGTCATCAGTGTTCTTCTGTTGTTTTAAAGTTTAAAGTTGTTATCAAATGAGATGGTACCAACAGTGATGCACTGTTTTTGTAGAACATTGTAGTACTAACATTGGTACTTCACATTTACAGATGGTTGTTTTGCTCGATCCCTTGGACGATCCAGATGACATTCTTCGCCAAAACCGATCCCGCGAAAAGCAGTTTGTGTTTGACACCACCTTTGATGGATCAGCTACACAGGTAGGAGACCAACCAAACTTTGAACCATTTCATAACTTGATGTAGGTCTGTATACTGTTTCCATGGCAATATCAACAGAACATCCTATGTAAATGTTTGACATTGGAATTAATGGAATGTATGTTTATTTTGTATACTAACAAAGTGTCAAAGAATTGATACATGTGTTTAAGCAAAACTGTCAAACAATCTAAAATTGATTTCATTGTTTGCCCTGGTGTTCTAATCAATCCCAGGTTATTGTCAAGCTGTCTAAGGAAATATTGACAAACTGTAGGTACCTGTCTCCAAGCCTCGATACTATCTCTGTTGTATGTTGTCAATGTGTCTGCCTGGATGGTCACTGGATATGATAAATAATGAATTTGACCAACAACTGGTCATCATTGTTGGCTGGATACATTGTGTCCCAGTATGTATCAACAGATACAGTGTTCTACACAACTAGTCATCATTGTTGGCTGGATAAATTGTGTCCCAGTATGTATCAACAGATACAGTGTTCTACACAACTAATCGTCATTGTTGGCTGAATACATTGTGTCCCAGTATGTATCAACAGATACAGTGTTCTACACAACTAGTCATCATTGGTGGCTGGATACATTGTGTCCCAGTATGTATCAACAGATACAGTGTTCTACACAACTAGTCATCATTGGTGGCTGAATACATTGTGTCCCAGTATGTATCAACAGATACAGTGTTCTACACAACTAGTCATCATTGGTGGCTGGATACATTGTGTCCCAGTATGTATCAACAGATACAGTGTTCTACACAACTAGTCATCATTGTTGGCTGGATACATTGTGTCCCAGTATGTATCATTAGATACAGTGTTCTACACAACTAGTCATCATTGTTGGCTGAATACATTGTGTCCCAGTATGTATCATTAGATACAGTGTTCTACACAACTAGTCATCATTGTTGGCTGGATACATTGTGTCCCAGTATGTATCATTAGATACAGTGTTCTACACAACTAGTCATCATTGTTGGCTGGATACATTGTGTCCCAGTATGTATCAACAGATACAGTGTTCTACACAACTAGTCATCATTGTTGGCTGGATACATTGTGTCCCATTATGTATCATTAGATACAGTGTTCTACACAACTAGTCATCATTGTTGGCTGGATACATTGTGTCCCAGTATGTATCAACAGATACAGTGTTCTACACAACTAGTCATCATTGGTGGCTGAATACATTGTGTCCCAGTATGTATCAACAGATACAGTGTTCTACACAACTAGTCATCATTGTTGACTGGATACATTGTGTCCCATTATGTATCATTAGATACAGTGTTCTACACAACTAGTCATCATTGTTGGCTGGATACATTGTGTCCCAGTATGTATCAATAGATACAATGTTCCTACAAGAATCCTACATTTCATACAGACTTTTATAACTATGACATTGATTAATGCTTGAGTGGGGAAGGACCGACAAGGTGGAGTAAGTTGGGGAACTGGTTGGAGTTTTGAGGGTTAGCATGTATTGGACATGGGTTTGTAACACTGTATATGAAATACATACAGTTGTGTTCAATATTATATTCATTAAACAATGCTTAGAGTGAGTGAGTGAGTTTGGTTTTACGCCACTTTTAGCAGTATTCCAGCAATATCACAGTGGTGAACACCAGAAATGGGCTTCACACATTGTATGCATGTGGGGAATCAAACGCGGGTCTTCGGTGTGACAAGCGAATACTTTAACCACCAGGCTTACCCACCGCCCCAATAATAGATAGAGGAGAGAGAAAGTCACTTTGATAAAGCCACAGAATGTTTGATGGTGATTATGTCTAGCAGATTATTAAACTATATAGGCAATCAATACCGGTCACCATGGTGTGATTATGAAGTATCACTGTACAGTACTTGATTGAATTTGTCAGCCTACACACATTATTGTGATCTAGAGTAGTGTTGTTTAGCAATGCTTCAACTCTTTCATGCTGTCTACCACAGGATTTTCTTGGATACCTTCTCAATGTCTACTATCGTCTATCTTGGCCACACTTGGAAACCAAACTACACTGACGACAACAGTGTACAATGGACTGCTCTTGAATATATTGAGTATAAATACCAGGAGTTGGGTCTCGGGTCTGACTCGCTCACTCAGAAACATATCTGCTTTGTTATTACCAGAATTATATCAATCTTCCAGCTGATGTAAATACATTGTATTTGCATATGAATTGCGGTTAGTTCCGGTGGCAGTTGTTACCCACGGTAGTGACATTCACTGAGACACAAGATACCACAGGACTGCTCACGCCATCAAATATAGATGATTCTCCATATCACATTACTTACTCTTCCTTCATATTTACCTCCTTGCTGCATTACATTGCAACTTCACAATGCTGATAGACCATAAAGCTTCAATATCATTCGGATGTATTAAGTTTTAATTGATGTATCTTAATACATACTATTTTCCAAATAAGGATTGTTTATGAAGTTTATGTTTCAATGTTTGAACTGATGCTTTTATAATTTGGAAGGTTAGTTTCCATGACAACAAAGATCAATATATGCTTACCTTATTATTGCTGAATTGTGAATGACATTTTGTCACTAGACGGCAAGGTTCATAATAGTTTGGGTATGGTAGGTTTTTGATATCATTCTTAGGTATTCATTAAACTCTGGAATTTCCAGTTTTGCAGATCAATAAAGCATGAAATATCTTAATAGTTGTATTTTGTAAACTAGAACTGTTGTTTTGAATGGAAATAATTTGAAGGAACGGAAATTGCCTTTGGTGGGACAAAACTGCTTACTGGTTTCTGACCTGCCAACGCTACACTTAACAATAGCAGTGAAAGTGAGTCATGTGAATTGGGAACAATGTTTATGCTGGCTAAGTGTTTAACAGTGTTGCTACCAACACCTGATGTAACACCTGATATATGGATCGCTTTACCAACAATTGCCTGCCGTTTTCCATTGTGTTGAGGCATGTTGGATTTGTCTATGGAAGAGATTTCAATTCCATAATATCCATGGCTCAGCTTCCACTGTATTGTTCCTACAGGTTAACCTGCTGCCCTAGCAGAGTTTGCTGCACTCATATTTTCACATAGAGCATTAAGATTTACAAGGACCTGACTAAGTCCAGACCACCAAGGTCCTGACCAAACAAGTCCAAACTATTGAGGTCCTGATTGACAAGGTCCGGGCTA
The DNA here is from genome assembly GCF_003918875.1 of Haliotis rubra. NCBI lineage: Eukaryota > Metazoa > Mollusca > Gastropoda > Lepetellida > Haliotidae > Haliotis > Haliotis rubra. The sequence goes on from NW_025766336.1 coordinate 2,035,441, forward strand.
ACTAGGTCCTGACCAAACAAGTCCAAACTATTGAGGTCCTGATTGACAAGGTACAGACTAACTAGGTCCTTACCAAACAAGTCCAAACTATTGAGGTCCTGATTGACAAGGTCCGGACTAACTAGGTCCTGACCAAACAAGTCCAAACTATTGAGGTCCTGATTGACAAGGTCCAGGCTAACTAGGTCCTTACCAAACAAGTCCAAACTATTGAGGTCCTGATTGACAAGGTCCGGGCTAACTAGGTCCTGACCAAACAAGTCCAAACTATTGAGGTCCTGATAGACAAGGTCCGGGCTAACTAGGTCCTTACCAAACAAGTCCAAACTATTGAGGTCCTGATTGACAAGGTCCGGACTAACTAGGTCCTGACCAAACAAGTCCAAACTATTGAGGTCCTGATTGACAAGGTACAGACTAACTAGGTCCTTACCAAACAAGTCCAAACTATTGAGGTCCTGATTGACAAGGTCCGGACTAACTAGGTCCTGAGCAAACAAGTCCAAACTATTGAGGTCCTGACTGACAAGGTCAGGACTAATGATGTGGTGGTAGAATTGGGTTTAACGTCGTGCTTGAGAATATTTCGCTCATATGACGACGTGCATGCGTGTGTATGTGTATGTGCGGCTGCTTGTACTAGCCCAGACTGAAGCTGGTTTTATAGTGCTAGCCCACTGAGATACCATGCCGCAGTGAAGCATGAAAACCCCACTCAGACACATTATACTGACTCCGAGCCGACCAGTCCTTGTTGTACCCATTAATGCCGAGCGCCAGGCAGGGACCAACAAGTACCATACCACTACACCACGGAGGTGGTCTCCGGACTAATGAAGTTCATACTCCGCTCAGTCAAACAGGGCAGACTGATGAGCTTCTGCTGCATGCTCTGTAATTACTTCTTGAAGCAAGTACAGCTTTCTTTTTTTTCAACTAGGACACGATGACTTTGTGAAGTCATTAATAGTCAATAAGCAATCATTTAAGTTTTCTTAACATTTATGCTCATTCAATGTTTTTATAATAAGATTTGCCTGCCACAGCACCATTCAGTGAAGGATACTGCTTGGGAGGCAGAGTATAGCATCCTTCTGGCCTGACAGACCACAATAAGCAGAGCTCAAGTGGCGTTGCGTAATGAGAATAATAGATGTGGCACTTTGCGTTAGCTGGAGTTGTAGTGTAATTAAACAAGCGGCAAAGTAAATCAGTGTGTCAGGTAATCCTGTTTGGAATGTACAGGTAAAATCAACTTCTTGTACTTAGTGGTAATGTATCATGAATAGCTTATGTTGGATGACGAGTGGAACTGATTTGGATATGAATGTATTAATGAATATGTCAAGGTGCGTGGACTGACGTCAGCCTTTCACTGATCACCACACTCAGTTCGGGTCTCAGGGATCAGCATCAGAAACATTCAGTATTCCCACATACTGTAAGTGGGGTAGTAACATTCAGTATTCCCACATACTGTAAGTAGGGTAGTAACATACAGTATTCCTACAGTAGGGTAGTAATATTCAGTATTCCCACATACTGTAAGTGGGGTAGTAACATTCAGTATCCTTACATACTGTAAGTAGGGTAGTAACATACAGTATTCCCACATACTCTAAGTAGGGTAGTAACATTCGGTATCCCCACATACTGTAAGTAGGGTAGTAACATACAGTATTCCCACATACTCTAAGTAGGGTAGTAACATACAGTATTCCCACATACTCTAAGTAGGGTAGTAACATTCAGTATCCCCACATACTGTAAGTAGGGTAGTAACATACAGTATTCCTACATACTGTAAGTAGGTAGTAATATGGATTCATAATACTACATATCCCTATAGGTACACATACATATCATACAATACCAGTGTATTACTGACAAAGACTGACGTTTTCTACAAATACAAGATTATTGCTCATAGCATCCATCACTGTATGTCTGGTCCAGACCTGATGATTGACTGAAAGCAGTCATACAGCTGGACTTATAGCTACATCAAACAAAAAAATAAAACAACATGTTTATGTTTCAGAAAATGGTGTATGAGGCAACAACAAAGATTCTCATTCCAAATGTTGTCACAGGCTACAATGCTACAGTGTTCGCATACGGGGCAACAGGTAGGTGGCTGTTCCAACAATTTAATAACAGTTTGACTTCAGCTATTGAAGTGAAGGAAATGATGTACTATTGAAGTGAAGGAATTGATGTATATTTAATACAAGCTGTTGATGTGATCAGTGGTAAACACTTGGCTACCCCTCCAAAATCACTGTATAGAATGCTCATGTAAACATGTGTTCGATATTGTTGTAGTGATGTTGCGTGTGTTCCAGGTGCTGGGAAGACGCACACTATGTTGGGGACAGACAAGGAGCCGGGCATCATGGTCCTCACCTTGAATGATCTCTTCCAGGAGATGGAGAAGACGAGCACCGACATGGCCTACAAAGTGTCTATGTCCTACCTGGAGGTAATGCTCATGTTGATGCTTTATAATCTTAAACTCTGTTTTTCAGAAATGGTCACTGTACAGTATAGTCCGGACCCATTTGATGATTGTCATTTCAGAATCAGAATGTTAATAGAACGTAAATGAGTCTTTATTGTGAATCAATGGTTTGTTAATTTGGTGAGGTGAGGTGAAATTAGGTTTAACGTCGTGCTTGAGAATATTTCGCTCATATGACGATGTGCATGCGTGCGTATGTGCGGCTGCTTGTACTAGCCCAGACTTAAGCTGGTTTTATAGTGCTAGCTCACTGAGATACCATGCCGCATTGAAGCATGAATACCTCACTCAGACACATTATACTGACTCCGAGCTGACCAGTCCTTATTGTACCCATTAATGTCGAGCGCCAGGTAGGGACCAACAAGTACCATATTTTAACATCTTTTGGTATGACACTGTAGGGGATCGAACCTGCGACCTTCCGCTCTCAGGGCGCACGCTCTAACCACTACACCACGGAGGCGGTCCATTCATTTGGTAATGATATGAATAGAACATAGTTGTTATATAGATATGAAATGGTTGTAGTGACATCTGCCTCTTCATTTTCTTTCTTCTAGATCTACAATGAGATGATCCGCGACCTCCTAAATCCCTCATCGGGCATTCTTGACCTTCGAGAAGACTCACGGGGTCAAGTTCAAGTTGCAGGGTTGTCGGAGGTCACTGCAAGGTCAACAGATGAGGTTGGTTTAATTATGTTACTTGAGTTACTCATTGTATTTTAATTTGCATGCTGGGGACTACAAATATAACACTGCTGTTGAAACTTATGTCTGGTTTGACATATAAGACTGTAATGGTTATGCCCCTTTAACAGATGGCCAGAAGGTTGAACATAAGTATATGATGTCTTTGTCACTATCTCTTTATGGGTGTATAGATATGATGTTATTAAGTCTGTTTTGTTAAGGATGGAGATCAAGTGTAAATACATTATCCAGGAATAGTTTCCAGGTTCACCAGTTGTTCTTTTATTCTGATAGTGTAATGTCAAAAGTCATCTTTCTGTCTCCGAAAAATAACTAAATACTCAGGTTTCATCAAGTTTCAGCAAGTTTTAATGGATCTCTCATGATGAGTGAAGGTGTTGGAAGCTGCTGGCCATGCTGCCCTTGATTATGATTAAAGCCATGTGTGTTGTCTATGAATACTAAAGGGCAATGTTTGACTGTGTCAGGTGATAAGGATGTTGATGATGATTAAAGCCATGTGTGTTGTCTATGAATACTAAAGGGCAATGTTTGACTGTCAGGTGATAAGGATGTTGATGATGATTAAAGCCATGTGTGTTGTCTATGAATACTAAAGGGCAATGTTTGACTGTCAGGTGATAAGGATGTTGATGATGATTAAAGCCATGTGTGTTGTCTATGAATGTGTTGACTGTGTCAGGTGATAAGGATGTTGATGATGATTAAAGCCATGTGTGTTGTCTATGAATACTAAAGGGCAATGTTTGACTGTGTCAGGTGATAAGGATGTTGATGATGATTAAAGCCATGTGTGTTGTCTATGAATACTAAAGGGCAATGTTTGACTGTCAAGTGATAAGGATGTTGATGATGATTAAAGCCATGTGTGTTGTCTATGAATACTAAAGGGCAATGTTTGACTGTGTCAGGTGATAAGGATGTTGATGATGATTAAAGCCATGTGTGTTGTCTATGAATACTAAAGGGCAATGTTTGACTGTGTCAGGTGATAAGGATGTTGATGATGATTAAAGCCATGTGTGTTGTCTATGAATACTAAAGGGCAATGTTTGACTGTGTCAGGTGATAAGGATGTTGATGATGATTAAAGCCATGTGTGTTGTCTATGAATACTAAGAAGGTTTGACAATGTTTGACTGTTAAAGCCATGTGTCAGGTGATAAGGATGTTGATGATGATTAAAGCCATGTGTGTTGTCTATGAATACTAAAGGGCAATGTTTGACTGTCAAGTGATAAGGATGTTGATGATGATTAAAGCCATGTGTGTTGTCTATGAATACTAAAGGGCAATGTTTGACTGTGTCAGGTGATAAGGATGTTGATGATGATTAAAGCCATGTGTGTTGTCTATGAATACTAAAGGGCAATGTTTGACTGTGTCAGGTGATAAGGATGTTGATGATGATTAAAAGCCATGTGTGTTGTCTATGAATACTAAAGGGCAATGTTTGACTGTGTCAGGTGATAAGGATGTTGATGATGATTAAAGCCATGTGTGTTGTCTATGAATACTAAAGGGCAATGTTTGACTGTGTCAGGTGATAAGGATGTTGATGATGATTAAAGCCATGTGTGTCTATGAATACTAAAGGGCAATGTTTGACTGTCATGATAAGGATGTTGATGATGATTAAAGCCATAATGAGGGGCAATGTTTGACTGTGTCAGGTGATAAGGATGTTGATGATTAAAGCCATGTGTGTTGTCTATGAATACTAAAGGGCAATGTTTGACTGTGTCAGGTGATAAGGATGTTGATGATGATTAAAGCCATGTGTGTTGTCTATGAATACTAAAGGGCAATGTTTGACTGTGTCAGGTGATAAGGATGTTGATGAAGGGGAATCAGGAGCGCACACAGGAGCCCACCGCAGCCAATAAGACTTCATCACGGTCCCATGCAGTGCTTCAGGTCATTGTGAAGCAGCGTAACCGAGTCCGCAACACCATGCAGGAAGTACGCACTGGGAAACTGTTCCTCATTGATTTAGCAGGGTCGGAACGTGCAGCAAACACGCACAACCGTGGCAAAAGGATGGTTGAGGGGGCTCACATCAACAGATCCCTACTCGCCCTGGGCAACTGTATTAATGCTCTCAGTAAGTCACAGACCGGACACAAATATAGGATTTTATGGAATCTTTAACTCTCATCTCTAATGTGTCAGTTGTGCTATCTACATTGAAGCTAAATGAAACAATATTTTTGTACACCATAGTTTGAATTCAGTTCATGAAATGCTAAGCATCGTTTATTAATAGTATATCATATATTTAATAGCAGGTTGTATATCTGCCACATCATGAGATCATTATACTGTGCAGGTGACAAGAATGGCCCCAAGTACATCAACTACCGAGATAGTAAGTTGACTCGCCTTCTGAAGGATGCCCTTGGTGGCAACTGCAAGACTGTTATGATTGCACACATCAGCCCGGCCAGCCTGCACTTTGAGGAGTCACGCAACACATTGGTGTATGCAGACAGAGCCAAACACATCAAAACAAAGGTAAAGACACACCTCAACTGTGTGCCTAAATAAGGTGCATTTCAGAATGAAAACGGGTTCCTGCAGAAATTCTGCAACAGCCTCTTTCCTCTCCTGTACAAAATTATATGAAACTGTATTGATTGAGAATACAAGTCATCTTCAAGTCTTCTTTCAATAGAAAGCAAATCTTTTCAAATCTTAACATTTTGCTGTGCAATTTATTGACTGAAAACTCATGATTTTATGATTAAGTGTGTGACATCTAGCTAACTGTGTTGCATGCAGGTGCGACGCAACGTGACTGATGTGGCGTACCATATAGCCCAGTACACCAACATCATCTCGGAGCTGCGTGATGAGATCCTCAAACTCCGCAGCCGCCTGCAGGACCAGGGCAGTGGCAGCCGCACCCACGCCAACATCCAGGCCGTGCAGTGTGAGTACTCTCTGTATGTCTAGTCCAGAAAGCCTGACTATCAGCTGTATTCAAGGGACATAACTCCATATATCCCCGAATCCTGAACTGTGTTGTGATTGACAGTTTCACTAGTGAAGGTTTCTGTCTGAGTTAACATGTAAACATGATTCCATGGAGTTTTCCAAGAAATCTAGAAGTATTCCATCTGTGTTAATTTGATTTAGAGACTACAGTCTCATGAAGAACAGATGTACATTAAAATGTATCTTTCACACACTTAGCAAAAACTGTTTGGATGTCATGTCTGACTGAACTCTTAACACTTCATATTATGAAAATATGATATGATAATCATCTTATACATGTTTGTATTCCACAGCGGAAGTACTTGAGGCCCGTCGTAATGCCAACCGAGATGAGATGACCAAGCTGCGAGAGCAACTGCTCACCTGCTTCAAGGACCAGATGGAACTCAGGTTTGTGTCCATGACCCAGTCACAAAACTACATAGCATAAGTAGAGACTTTAGACGAGTGTGCTTCTGTATGGTAAATATCTTGTGTAAGGAACATAAATTGTGTGAGGTCATGCGTATATCTGAAACATTATTGGCTGTAAAATATATGAACATCAGTGCAAGACTCAGCAAATGACTCAGCTAACAGAATAGGTCCAAGGACCCTTCATCATTGTGATGTAAGTCATGAAGTCAAGGTTTGCTTGTTCTATTTTCCATACTTTTTGTGGTCCAGATTTGACGTCGGTCATAGAGCTGTAATGTGACCACAAAAGAATCACCTTTTGCTCATTTAGTTTTAAGGTTAAGTCTCCCTCAAAGATCATTCTCATTCATAAAATTCCATGTTGTGATGCTGTTTGGATAGAGGGAATGGATGCGAAGTTTTCTTTTAGAATTGACAATTCAGTAGTTAGCAGTTGAGCCTGAATGGTTGTGTGAATCTGCACAATGTATTGCAGGAAGACATTGATGGAGCTGAACAACGCGTCCATGGAGATCAGCCTGGAGACCAACAGGAACCAGCTTGTCATCAGCGAGTGAGTAGTCTACACTGCTTTATGTTCATCAATACACCTGATCATCAAGAAAGCATTACATCACCTTGTATTCTATACCTATGATCATTGGAATCATTCTATTTCAATAAAAGAGTATCTTCTGTACTCACAGGTAGGCCTATGTTTTAGTGAATAGTATGTCCATATAAGGAAATAAGGATGTACACTTAACACATTGTCATCTGTCTGGATAGAAAGAAAATAATTATGACTTATAGAGGTGACAGACTCACTGACTCTGTTGTAGGTGGGATGTTGAGAAGGCCGAGGATCTAAGCGAGAGGATGGTGACAGCACAGACAACAAGTTCAAAGGTACTAACATCAAACATACTGTAGCCTCAGTAAATAGTTATTGTGGCACTCATGTGTTCCATCACAATGCCTGAATATAGTGAGATCATTGTCTATGTAGCACCTTATCAGAGCCTACCGGTGTTTCCAGATGAGCGGGACAGCCAGGGCAATGTCATACAGCCAGATGAAGTGCGTGTTGCTCGGGATGAGCTGAAGGTGCTACACGAGGAGAAACACAAGACAGAGCGTGTGCGGTCAACAGTCAGGCGGGAGCTAGAGACAGCCAAACACAAGATGAAGAAAATGGAGGAGGTGTGTAGGCAAAACTTGATATTTTGGTTATTCTGAGACATCACATCCTCCTTTAGCAGTCTCCAATTACATTTATGTATTACAAAACTCTTATCTAATTTTAATTGTGACCATGTTACATCACTTTGAAAAACAATAGCTGTAGCTAATGACTAAGGATGTTAGCCTACCTCTCCATGTTCCACATCATCAACCACATCACAAGTGATACTGCTCTGGCCAGTCTCAGTATATCACAGCATGTAAGTTTGATGTTGGAATAAAGCTCAAAATGCTGTCTTATTTTCACCATATGCATGCTATGCTGTACTGACCAACCATGGAACAAAGCCAAGTTAAGTCTAGAATTGGATCCATGACACTCTTGCAGACATGCATCACTGTTTTCCAGACCGTCTCCATAATCAGTAGCATTCCAGGCTAGAGGTTGACAAGGTGTGTGTTCAGTAGCCTCTTGGTAACCTGAATGATTATGTTCCAGATCATCCCCCAGCGTATCGGGGATGACGACCAGCAGGAGATCCTGCAGTTGCTGTGCAAGGTGCACGCGCTTGAGATCGAGAACCTGGAGGTGAAGTCAGCTTGCCTCCTGCGGGACTTCACCATTAAGAAGAAGGACATGATCATCACACGCTTCAGACACCACCGCAACCTGTGTGACGAAATCATCAAACAGCAGAGACGGCTCATCACAGGTGTGTGTACAGAGGCAGTCAGCTAGTTGTGGGATCCAATGCTATCCTTCACCATCTAACAGACTGTATAAAGTATTGTACCTCTCTTGATTTTCAAAGTTTAAGTTTCACTGAAATCATTTCATGGTATCAGTCAGGAGGCAATTTGGGGAGGGATGAAATATATGGTAATAAAGGATATATATTTTTATGACGATTTGAGATTGTGCATTCAGGTAAAACTGTTATTCTTTTACTCATAAAATATTGATGTTGACTAAATTATCACTGAAGATACTGATGATGAAAAAAGTGCATGTGGAATATCTGGACCATCTGACTTGTTGCACTTTCCTTCCACTGGCACAAGAGTAACCGGCATATTTACCTGTGATATCTCTCCTCCATAGATAACAATGTCACCTGCCCGAAGGAGCTTGAGGATCTCTATCATCTGTACACTGTGGAGAAGGAGGATAAGGTGCTGTATGGTGACGACTCAGACACACCCAAGGTACGAAGAAGTACTTCCTCGTTCAGATTTGACCATCCAGAGAGGACCAATCCATTTTTATATAGTAGAAAACTTAAACAACTGCCAAGACCTAACAAAAGTAATTCTTGAAATAGTACTCATATTGATTTTATGTTTTGGATCAAATGCAAATGCATGTATACAAAACTGTGAAAATATATTACACTTTGCATTTTAAATCAGTTGGTGTCTAAACTTCTTGACCCAAACGATTTGTGTTTGGTCAGTAGGGGAAAACAGTTCCTAATGGTATTTTGTAAGTGGACATGATGTGAGCTTTGTTGGAATCTCTGGTCTTGAAGAAGACATTTGTTCATTGATGGAGGGAGAGTGTCATGACCCATATAAGCATATATTGTAGATATTGCTTTTGTCTTCAGTTAAACACTTGACCTATGCAGCATTCTAAGTAGACAATTGTTCCTCTGTCTTTCCTGAAACATTTGATATATACATGCATTTATAGCACACATTGTTCCTCTGTCTTACCTGAAATACTTGATATATACATGCATTTATAGCACACATTGTTCCTGTCTTACCTGAAACATTTGATATATACATGCATTTATAGCACACATTGTTCCTCTGTCTTACCTGAAACATTTGATATATCATGCATTTATAGCACACATTGTCCCTCTGTCTTACCTGAAACATTTGATATATCATGCATTTATAGTAGACATTGTCCCTCTGTCTTACCTGAAACATTTGATATATCATGCATTTATAGTAGACATTGTTCCTCTGTCTTACCTGAAACATTTGATATATACATGCATTTATAGTAGACACTGTCCCTCTGTCTTACCTGAAACATTTGATATATCATGCATTTATAGTAGACATTGTTCCTCTGTCTTACCTGAAACATTTGATATATACATGCATTTATAGCAGACATTGTTCCTCTGTCTTACCTGAAATACTTGATATATACATGCATTTATAGTAGACATTGTTCCTCTGTCTTACCTGAAATACTTGATATATACATGCATTTATAGTAGACATTGTTCCTTTGTCTTACCTGAAATACTTGATATATACATACAATATATAGTAGACATTGTTCCTCTGTCTTACCTGAAATACTTGATATATACATGCATTGATAGTAGACATTGTTCCTTTGTCTTACCTGAAATACTTGATATATACATGCATTTATAGTAGACATTGTTCCTTTGTCTTACCTGAAATACTTGATATATACATGCATTTATAGTAGACATTGTTCCTTTGTCTGCAGCCGCTGTCAACAGGAACAAGACAAGTGAGCAGTTTCACAGATATAGGCGGGTAGGTTATAGATTCATTTTAAAATTTGTTCATACATTACCCCAAACTTACAACTTCAAATGTTACAATGTTTCATATGCAATGTTTGCATAAGTCAGATGTTGAATGAGTCTGGTTTGAACCATATTAATAATTCCATGTTGTAAACTGTTGAGTAGGGCTGTGAATTGGAAAATATATTGTATTGCAATATACATGTATTGCAGTTCAAGCACCTGTATTGCAATACATATCGGGATATATTGTGAGCTTAAATGTTTGACAGTAAGTGCCACAAATTGTACATGTCAATCCTATTTTCTACATTATAAGTCCCTAAAATAAATGTTATGGTTCTGACAACAAACATCTATCTAAAGATTAGGTTGCATAGTCTTGTTATACAATTTAGAGTATGTACAGTACGCCACTTTGTCATTGAATAACGAAAGAAAGCATCTGTTTTGAATGAAAGTCTGTATAGATTTTAATTGAAACTATAAAGATAATCACAAAACTTCATATATGTTTTTAACCCAAAATACCAGTTCTCAGAAAATCCTTTACAGTACGTATGGTTTGAAATGCATATTGCGGTATACCAATATACCAGAAATACTGTGCAGTCATACTGTGGAGTGACTTTTGTTATTGCTAGTAGCATTCACTCACTCACTCATTTCTACGTGATTGTAGCCATGACGATGATAAGTTCTTCACACCAAGTGCCAAGGCCAAGCATCTTCAAGGTCTCAGTCAGATCTGGACAGCAAGTCAGTATATGGAGAACCTCAACAGTAGCAGCACCATCTATAATCCTGTCGCAGCATCACGGCAGTCGTTTGATGATAAAGAAGTTATCCAGAGCAATACTCGCAACATTGCAGCACTAGCAGCTAAAAAGAGGACCAAGGCTCATCACGATCACCTAAACGCTGAGAGACAGGGTCATGGGTCACGACCTCTCTACCGACCGAGTCATGATAGTGATGCAGGGGCCTTAACTCCAAGTCGTCTTGCAAAACATAACAGGACGTATGGTGATGGAATGACTCATACAAGTACGCCACCTAGTGATGACAACATCTCGTCAGTGACTGTGGAGAAACTCAGTATACATACAGACATTTCCCTGCCTGTTATTTCGGCATCTGAGGAGCGGTATCGAGGAGGAATCAGGAAGGTGTCACGGAACGAAGTGGACCAGAAGAGGAAGAAGCGAGGACGCAACTTTGATGTTGTCAGCAGCTATTCACAACAGGTAGACGCATATCTCCAGATCTGTTTCAGGTGTAGATCCATGATTGATAGTGGTTTCATCTCTTTATTAGGTACCTTCAGTGTATGAAATAAGGCCCGTCCGACCGCCTGATCTGGGCTAGATTCCTGACAGACGGTCTAATTTTATAGCTAGACAGCCCGATGGATGGGTGCAAAAAAATATTCAGATAACATGTCCACTGGCACTGTCTATTTAGTATTTAAAAAGGACTGGTTAAATCTCTTCTGGGCTGGTAGGTTTTTGAAGTTACCAGCCCAGATGTCGAGCTGGGTTTTTGGCTTATTTCATACACTGGTACCTTTACATTTTTGAAGGTGTGAGCTTTATGTATTTAAAAAATATATATATTTCAATATGAATAGATCTTGAATTTAGGATTTGTTTTTCACACCGCTGACCTCATCTTAACTCAAAATATGTATGATATCTAATTATCCTTTGATAAAATTATAACATGCATATCATGTTTAACCATACTGCAATAACAACTAAATGGCGATGGCGTTCCATCATTTTTCGCTTAGCATAAGTAATAAAATAATGCTGTTTCAAATTTGCAGCGTCTCAATTCTAAGAAGACAACAGCCACAAGCAGCAACAAGTACATTGGTCGCAGCAAAGGTGAGACAACTCTTTCTGAACTAGCAATGCCAATCCCCAAATGACAATAACATCAGTAGCGTCTATGCTGTGTGTCAAGAACACAGTTTTAGCATAAATATGTATTAGAGGATATGTTCAAATAACTGTCCAACATTGTTTATCAGAGAAGTTAGATCATATAGTATGCTTAAAAGATATAGAACTGGTTCTCAGCCAATGGCTTTTGAAAAAAAGGTGCATGATGATAGCATTTTCTATTATTATCATTTTTTAACCCTGGGGAACAAGACATAAAATGTTCCTTGAAAATAACAATACTGGTAACCTTATCCCTTCATCCAATTTGAAGCAGATTGAGGTGGTCACCATGGTAACTCTTCAGGCAAGACGACCAAGCTGTCGTACAGTTGTAATAGGCAGAACTCATCTTGATGTTATCCCATGTATATACTGTATGTACAATATATGCGGTTAAGAGAACACACAATGCATTCATGCCTATTAATCAGTTAACCAGCTGTGTGTGTTTACATGTTTTATGGTCATCTCCGCCAATTCATATCCAGTGAATTAGTATTAAATCCTTACCATCACTTGCAATCACTATATGAGATAATTGATATATACAATGTGCTCATGAAAATACCACAAAATACATGTATTGCCAGTGTAGGAAAGATAGCCCGTCCCAACGTCCGAGACGGGTGAATTTTGTGGAGGATGGGTTAAAAAAATATCTAGTCGTTCTCATGTCGGGTCAATTTTAGCAAACCAATGACATATATATAATGATTATAACCTTTTTGAATATTTACTGCCGAAGGTGTTTTATTTATATTTGGAGGACAGGCTAGATTTTGGCAGGACTGGTAAAAAATTTGACCTGCCAGTCCTGTGGACAGGCTAGATTTTCTACATCTTTCCTACACTGGTATTGCTCTTAATATCAAACAGATTAAAAATGAACAGGATATTCTAGTATACAGTCTAGAATAACACCCGCATACAACAAGCTTTGATTTTGTTTCCCAACCCAAAGTGATTATTGTAAGCACATAAACCCAGAAATAACATCTCAACAAACATAAACTGGAGTACTGATGTTTGTCCTGTTATTTCCCCATCTGGCCATATAAGTGTTCATTGTATGTGTGGACTTCCATTAGCAAGGCATTATAATAATGTTATTCAAGATTGCAAGATTCTATGCATTAATTTTGGTGAAATTGTATGTGAGCTGCTCAGCAAATCACACCTCACCACGAAATCTCCTTGAAACGAAAGTTACTCATAAGACCTGCAAAGTCTCTTACCACTATAAACTCATTTGCTGTACCCTTTGTTTTGATTATGATTCTGGCCATGAAAAGTATTTTCAAAACAAAACCCTCCATAGATGGGGGGGGATTTGTGAACAGCTGATGGCAATGTCTGGCTATTTTACAAGGCAAATACACACGTATACACATGAATTTCTGGATGTGAAACAGATCTGTAATTTCATTTCAAGTTTCCTACTGTTATTAACCAAATCAGTGAGAGTAATGTGCAAGCAAAGGGAAGGAACTGCATGGTGTATTGGACCTCGATATTCATATTTATTTCAGCAATTCATGGCCAGGATGCAGCAGTCCTGAGAACAACACTATTTTTTAAAGTATTATGTGTCTATTATTTTTCACTATGAAAGCATTTATTTGTGAGTGAAATTAGGTGATGTGTACCTTGTCTCTTCTCCTTTATGCAGTCTGTAATCCCTATCACTGTTGCAGGCTCAGACTCCTCTGCTGTCAGTACTCCCCAGCAACAGCCTCGGCGAGATCGTAAGGCTCTACCCACAATTCCTGGCTCCTACAGGAAGGAGACTATTCATGTTACAGGGATCCACTTGCCACGGTGATCATGTGATGAAGGAAACACAGGCATAACCTTTGCCCTTATGATCAAAGGTCAACCAATGAAACATGTTGATCTTACATAGCCATGACCGTGATTCAAATGTGGCTAAAACATAGTGACAATACAAATATGAGGGCCAATATCATTAAAACATTAGACAACTAAACCAGTTGATCACTTTATGTCCATATATTCTATCTGGCATGAAATTTTTGCTTCAGACCTACAGCTGTTTGGAGAAAAACGTGGACTGTTTGTAATTATTTTTCAAAATTGTTATTTTGTGTTATTTAGGGTAGTCATGCACCAGAATGTATTTTTCTCTGCATTCTAAATACTGAAGACAGGTAAAAATAATTTGGGTTATGTTGGGAATTGTTTTGATTGTTTTAACGGTACATTGCCATGAATATGATACCAAGACACATACAGAGATGTTGGAAATTTTTGTGTGAAAAGTATTAAATTGAAGAGAAAAAAAAAATTTCACAAGAGTGTACTGGAGTCTTGACTCTGGCCAGTTTGCTGTTGATAACCTACCGGTATGTCTGAGCAGACACATTTTCTCCTCTGCCAGAATACCAAAGCTTTCTCTAGCATGACAACTGTGCCTTTTGTCTGCAATTTAGACATGATTATTGAAGGTGTGCACATACACTATTGAATGTGTCCAGACAACACTATTGAAGGTGTGCACATACACTATTGAATGTGTCCAGATGACACTATTGAAGGTGTGCACATACACTATTGAATGTGTCCAGACAACACTATTGAAGGTGTGCACATACACTATTGAATGTGTCCAGATAACACTATTGAAGGTGTTCTAACACACTATTGAAGGTGTTCAGACACACTATTGAAGGTGTTCAGACATTATCAAAGGTGTTCAGACAGACTATTGAAGGTGTTCATACAAAGTGCGGGTATTCAGTGTGGGCTGGGAAATGTGGTAACACTGGCTACAGCTATTGAAGGGTATTCTCTTAAACATGTGAGCTGACCATGTTGGAAACTAAGTGCTGTATTTCATGGTATTTATCTATTTATCACCCTATTCTGACTTGTCTTGACTTCAGCATACACTATGCATGTATATTTCTGTTGATCTAAACCTCTTTCTCAGGATCTGTTGTATATAATATATATACTCTTGTATTTATATTGGTAGTACACACCACTTTGCTGAATATCTGTGCTGAATAGAAAGTGCCAATAATGAATGTTAACTTTCTTTGATTATTTACGGCACATATATGATATTGAAGCTGTGTTTGTTTGTCATTGGAGAAAATGATTGACATAAATGTTGAGACGTGTCTTGTGGAAAATGTGATATGGCAAGATCAGCACATCCAACCATTGCTGGACTTATCGAGAACAATGTTTGCACTAATGTAAACATGCAACTCTGAATAGACAAATATCAAAATGATTTAAATATATGTCTGTTTAACATTGCTATAATGTTATTCTCATGGAAAAAAACACATTGTTTGCAAATTAATATTGCCACAATTACTTAATTAAAGTTTTCTGCCCTCCCTGGCTGACTGGAAGACACTGCACTGGTGTTCTGCTGTTTCCTAGCTGTTGATATTGTGTGTATTACTTCTTTATATCAGAGTTCCGTCCAGTACTAGTTCATCGCACGCAGCAGGGTACAGCCACACCAAGTCAATTACTTGATCTGGATATAACATGGAGCAGTCACAACACTGACATTCCCTGTGGGCAATAATATACAAAGTATATGTTTTTATGTAGAATGTTACACATAACCCAACTAATATCTGAAAAACATGTCTCTTGAATGGACAGACTTGTTGATATAGAGTAGCCTTTTTGGTGGCCGCTTTCTAATGGGTTTATTTGACAAGAAATTATTTGTTTGAACTTCCTTGATAAAGTAATCAATTTGTTGTGGCCTAATCACTTCAGAAGTGATGTCTCCCACTTCTGTGTAAACTTTGATTTGATAATCACCTTCTGTTGCAGCAGTCAACTTTTATTAATGTGTTAACTGATATTTGTGTGAAACACGCGACTATTTCTCCCCTGAGTTTCCACTTTATCTTGTGTATAACTGTGACTGATGTACATTAGTGTGTGTCATCTGCTCTCTGAATTGGGAGAAAGGCAGCTCGGTTTCACAATAATTCTTCAATATGTGTATTTATCATCAGAAGGCTGGTTTTCAAGCCTTTAATGTCCAATTAGAATTATTCATTTCATTCACCATAAACTGACTGTTGATGCAATTTTATGATACTTTAGGTGTAGAGTTGTGGCAAGAATTGAACATTTGATACGATAAGATATGAATTTATTATTCAGGAGAGGTTGAACATGTTTGCTACATTAACTGCTGACTTTGTAGTAGCAGCACCTGATCTTTCTTGTGATATGACATATAGGGCTTCCCTCACTACTGATTACCATACTGCTGCTGCCTGTGCTACTATGGTGATGACAAGCTTTAACCCATTGCTGCTGCTGACAAATTATTTAAGAAATATCAATTACTATTCTTTCCCATAAGAAAATCATGTAAAATAATACTTTTCTCTTAAGCAACCATTTGTTCATATTTGAAATGAAGCAAGTTTTTTGTTTTATTTTATGAAATATAATTATAACCTTTGTGTAATATATGATGCAAATTGTTATCAAAATCATGAACCACATTTCCATATTTTGTTACTGTATTTCCAATTGTTTCTTAGTGCATGTAGTGTAATCATGATATATCCCGTCATTGTAATATATAATGTATTTAGAATACTTTACACTTGAAATATTATACATAAATTAATCCATTTGTTGTGCCTACATCATATCAAAATTCAAATACATTATCTTAGTACATAAAATCAACAAATGCACCCATTTTTGGACATGGGTGCAACATTTCATTCTTGAATCATTTCAAGTGTTTTGTGTTTCAACTAATATTCAGAACCACTTTGAATTTTGATTTGTAATATCTGATGAGAAATGTAGAGTATTTGCAAAATATTACGCCCCCTTTTGACACTTTCCGTGTGCTGGACTTTAGTTTTTACATTTCGAGATTGTTTCGATATATCGGAGAAAAGCATCGTTTTAGCACATGTTGATGAAGAGGTCAATCTGAACATATCATTGTATGATATATTTCAATAAAGTATGTGAAAAAATATGTGTGGTGAGAATCAATCAAGTAAGGTGTTTTGAAGCTAGGGTTTACAGATCCACCTGGAACTGGGTTTTCAAGCCCTCAAGACAACGATTACAGATAGCCAGGAATTGAGTTTACAAGCTCTGCAGACAGGGTCTGCCAGAAACTGGCTTTACAGTGCCTCCAGAAATTGGGTTTACATTGCCAATAGACAGCGTTTACAAGACCACCAGGAAATGCGTTTACAAGCCCTCCAGTATAAGGTTTACATTTCCACCTGAAAGCATTTACAGGTCCACCAGAAATTGGGTTTACAAGACCCCAAACCTCTCTGAACTATGTGTCAGATTTTTCTACTTATGTAGTTTAATTAAAACATTTAGAAATTGATAACTATATATTCTCTAAGTTAGCTTCCTGAATTAAGCAAAATTTTTATTTCATGTCTTTCCAAAATTTGTTACTAATATTTTGAATGATTTATGCTGATGTCAGTAAAACTAGTATGTGATGGAATGGGGAAATATGACAGATTTGCAAAGAGGTTACCACATACCTGCTGAGGTCAACATCCTCCTTATCCATTAGATTTGTATCAATGAAAGGCAACTATATCTAACATTTTGAGTCCCTTTGTGATGTGAACATTCAATAACCTCTTACATTTAGTTTTGTCACGGCCAACTGATCATACATGTTGCAAAAATGGAGATATGAACCCTTTAGTTATTTGAGTGACAAGTGTACATATATGATTGGAAAGGCATATTTGGCATATTTGATCCTGTCAACTGACAGTTCTGGTGTTTTTTACAAAGACTGGAATTCATCACTTTGTTGATGTCCTGTTTCAGTTCTGAGATCCTCATTAATAGTTGATGGTTACCCTTATGACACCCAGTATATATGCAAGCACAAAAGTTTCTCTTATCAATTTGATCAGGTGGCATAGGGTGCAGCTGTCTTTGTCTGAAGACTGGTTCCAACTACGAAATTCAAGTCTGTAGTTTCTCTTTGTTAATTTAGCCAGTTTGAATCCTTTTAATATATTTTTAAAACTCAATTTTATGTCAAAAGGCTATCTCGCGTTCAGGTGCATTTCCGACGTTTACCTGTGCAGTTATATGTAAATGTAATAAAACTACGCACAATCACAATCTGACTGTTATTACGTGGGATAACCCAAGCTGTCTGTGAAGCGCTAGAAGGTCATAGTCACATGACTTATCCCACCGGGTACCCATTTTCTGCTTGGTGAACAGAGGCAGTTTTGAACAAACTCACTTGCTTAAGGTGAGACCACATGTATCACATGTGCTTCGGTGTGGGGCAGGAGTGAAGTCCTAGAAACTCTCAGGAGTCAAGCTGTTACATCTGGTCACTAATCCAAGGACTCTCCGAGGTCTATGCACAGGAGCACACACCTCACACTGTCTGAAACCGGTTCGCCTCCATAATGTTTTCATGTTTTTCAGCACGGTACCTGGGGTTTCTCTAAGGAAGTCAGGTCGGTTAGCCAAGTGATTCAAGGTTCCTTTCCCAACATGGGTATAATAGGTAGAGCCCAGTCTGGTATCTCCCCCCTGCAATGTTGCTGCAATATTCCTAATAAAAACTCACTCACTCACTCACCTAAATTGTTCACTCACTGTTCAAAGCGGCCTTGAAGCCAACCCACCCACCCATAGCAACATGTGTAAAAGTGTTGCTTGGTTTGACGAGGCAAGATTGACAGATGATTCACCATGTCTAAACCTTGCATTCGTGCCAAAAAACTAGGTCCGAAAATAAACATCCTGGGCCTAGATTTTCGAAGCTCTCTTAGCGCTACGATTGTCGTAAGTTAATGCAGGGATAATCTACAACGTTATATAGTCTCCCTGGTGAATGTTAATGTATGGCGCTTACGACTATCTTAGCGCTAAGAGAGCTTCGAAAATCTAGGCCCAGAACGCAAAGATTTTGGCCAAATTTGTTTTCGCAATCTCGCAATTCTGGTACTTTGAATATATTTTCCGTGTTTTCAAAGCTGTCTCACAATCTCGCAATTCTGGTACTTTGAATATATTTTCCTTGTTTTCAAAGCTGTCTCGCAAGCTCGCAATTCTGGTACTTTGAATATATTTTCCTTGTTTTCAAAGCTGTCTCGCAAGCTCGCAATTCTGGTACTTTGAATATATTTTCCTTGTTTTCAAAGCTGGAGATCACGAAAATGTGAGAACGTGGAAACGTCCCTTACAGCACTCCATACTCAAATAGCCACTATATCAGAATACACCACATGACGCTAATTACAAGGGTGAAACCCATATGGAGAACGGGCTTCAGGACGAAGACTCACTGTTTCCTCGTGACGGGTGGATATTTGAATAATTCTAAAACAAACACGTGGAACAAAGACATCTATAAGGATTGAATAAGATGTTTAATTACATGAAATTGGTTTCTTAATATGAAACTAGGAATTGTTAATTTCAGAGTGCAAGAAATTAACTTTTCAATAGATTTAGACGTCTTTAAGTACGAGCAATCAGCACGGACTACTGAAATTCAAAGGGCATTTGAAGGAACGAAACAGTATATGGAATATACCTATTTACTGTGCTTCCTGCCCAAGAGAGAGCGAACAGCTCCAAAGCTACGTTTGTTTGCTGGTTCATTGTCCAGCACTCTCTTCAGCAGCAACTTCAGCAGTTCGTCTTTCATCTCTCGCTTTTTATCTCCTCCCTCTTCCTCCTCCTCCTCTTCCTCCTCTTCTGGATCTGAAAGGTAGAGTAGTAACTACATACCCCTGGCATTGCATTGTGCTGGTATTATACACTAAACGCCAAAATAAACGTTACCCTCTTTCCTTAATGACTGAGGTACCTATCTTCAGCTGGCGTTGTGATGCGTTGACGTCCACTTCTTGGTCCCCAGTCTGTCTCAAGCTCTGAATAAGTCTTATAACCGTGATACGGTGGCATCCGAGGGCGTTGGCAACAGCATTGTATGTCGACCCCATCTGCACCGTCCCAATGGCTCTTTCTCTCTCTTTAGCTCTTAATCGTGGCATATTTCTCGTACTTGTGTATCATATCATGTATTCTAGGCTCCCTTCATACCCCATAGAATCATTCTACATTGTGACATGGATGCAAATACTGCTTGAATATTGCTGCGTTTTGGCGATTGATATTGCTATGTGTACACAGAAAATAGAAAAATGTTACTTTGCAAGCAAAAACTTTAACAAAGATAATTTTAGATGTTCCTAAACATTTTTTCACAATATCAAACACACGTTTTACTTGTTTTCATTTATGCAATTCAGTAGAAAATGTTTTTAAAGACTGAAATCATAGGAATGGTTATTGTACAATTTTACACACTCTACAACAGTTGTTTCTTGTTTTAATAGTTGAAAATGGTGACTTTACATGGTTTATCATTGTCCCAAAGCAGAATTTTATTTCAACCTTTCTTTTGGACATCAAAATCACTGTTATTGGTTTATTTCGGCATGGACACGAATATAGGACAATTTAAATCTTCTGAAAAAGATGCATTTCAGCTAAATATGAATGCATTTGAGAAAATATTTTTCGTGATTTGCATAAAGCTGTTTTATAAAGCTTTCTTGTAAACTAATGCCTTCTAACATATCTTTGATAGTTTTTCAGTACTTCATAAAGGTAGGAGGGTAACGTTTCTTTTGACATCTAGTGTAGTGTGGTATTATACTTTGTGCATGACTCACGAGCTAGGTGCATTATACAGGGGCGGGGCGTGCATATATAGTTATATACTGATCACATAGTATAATCAGTGGCATCTATGATCAACATAAGTACGATATATCAGCAATAATTATATTAATGTGAAAGATCGGTTTTTATGGCATTTTTGTTTTCATGTTATGACAGGGAAATATTTCACTCACTAACTAAGTAAGTTATGTCTAATTTTCTTAAGTGCACGCCGTGAAAAACTGTGGCTTTT
This sequence comes from Haliotis rubra, assembly GCF_003918875.1. Taxonomy (NCBI): domain Eukaryota; kingdom Metazoa; phylum Mollusca; class Gastropoda; order Lepetellida; family Haliotidae; genus Haliotis; species Haliotis rubra. The sequence goes on from NW_025766336.1 coordinate 2,056,698, forward strand.
CTTAAGCTAGGACTTCCTAATTGGACGTAAGGGCATGATTGCTATTGTTTGAGTCCACCCGTGACTTAGCGAGTGAGGAGTGGCATGGCAGGGGCATGCTTATACTCACAGACTTTCACTAGGGCTCCAAAGAACATCCGCTCGGCTCGGTTGATGGATGTGATCCTGGCTAGGGTGCGGAGAATCGTCTCCAGTAACTCTTCGGGGTTGGGAGTACCTTCAAATATCCAGTGACGCATATAAATTGTACATCCCCATGTCGCCCGCTTACCAGCTTCTTGACTATTCATGCATTAACTGGTTAGTCTTGACCCCAACTCATAACCTCTCCCGACCCCTCACAAGAGAAACCAAGTATTAATCATTTGGGTTAGCGACTTTGGTTTCACAGTATTTCAGTTTTATATTGAGTATGTAAAACAGTCCAGTGATGCAGTTCTTTGACGTTTCACAGATTACAGTGTTTTTAAAGCCACGAACATGGATGCAACTCTCCAAGGCGATGTAATTAGTTAATTATAGTTTTATCATCCACATACACTCCCCACAGTGCTGTTTGGCAGCGAAGAGACTAATCCTTTCCATATTAATAAGAACCTTTCTTAGAAAGCAGCATCGATTATACGATTACAACTACAATATATACATCATAAGCATTCGTTTATGAATAACTATCAGATATCACGTGTTCTCGAAATGGAGAGCGCATCCTGTCTCACCGTAGGCACCGGACGCAAACACATGCACGGGCAAGTTTCCATCAGCAAGCACAAGGAACATGTCAATACAAGTCTAAATAGGGAATTGCATCAACATATCTAATGTCACTAATGCGTCAATTTGGATCGATCCTCACATAAGTACCATAAAAGCTGTCCGGACACACGTTATTGAGAGAGCGACACACGTTTCTCACAAGCTGATACCAATTATATTTTAATTTCTTACCCGATGCAACCTCATCAAACTTGTCAAAGGCTCCCTGGATCTTATCGCCAAGACACTCAAAGTCGACCGCTATCAGGTCCTTTGCCACTTTTTCATCAAAGGGAATATCTGTGAGAAAATTGCATTAAAAGAAAAATCAATCTCCTTTTTGCATTAGCGAATATACATTTGATTTTTGTTTGTTTGTGTGTGTGTGTGTGTGCGCGCGTGCGCGTGTTCGTGTGTGTACATGCGTGGGCCATTAAGATTTTATTCAGTGTAATAATGTACACTTCCCTATAATAGGCAAGCGTCAATTCCTATTTAATATCCTGCTCTTATATTCATATTTCAATAACTGTAGTATCAACACACATTAGCGAATATTTTATTTCTTCAGTGAGCGATTTCTTCAGCCAGACGAAAAGTCGAGATTGTAATACTGAGCAACTAATTTATCCTATAACTCTCACGACTTACTTTCCTTATGGATGTCTTTCAAATATTCCACGAAACTCCCACACATAGGAGGAGGGGCCGGACCATCACCTTCAGGCTCTGAAATAACACAGCATTGAGTTATAGCAGCACAATGTCTACATCACTCGTTAGCATATATACTCCCCATCAAAAGTTTAGACTCACTGAAAACACTCACTATTTGTTATGTATATATGTATGTATATGGTTTCATCGAAGATTGATCTCTCCACTAACCTGGGGAACCAACTGCAAACCATATGCAGATGAATTGCATCGAATTGCTGAAAACCATGTGCAAATATCGTGCATGTGAACAACTGTGTTTTGGTGTAAAGTTTTGTTAGGAATCGGCCAATTTTCATTTCTTTGGTTTTATCATTTCTTGAACTCATTACAATAATCTATTCAACTGTACGAATTTGTTTTACAATACATCAGTTCATGTGTAAACAGTACCTTTAAACAGTACGGAATATTTTGCAAAATTTAGTTTAATACAGTTGCCTGAAGTAATTGGCTACATTTACACTAGTGAGTCTAAACTTTTGATGGGAAGTCCATTTAGAATGCAAACGATTCTTCCGGAAGAAAACATTGGGGTGGCCTAGTGGTCGAAGATCTGGCTTCGATTCCCCACATGACAACAATGTGTGACTCCGTTTCCTGTGTCCTCCGAAGTGATTATGCAGAACATTGCTTCGGGGACACAGGAAATTGGCGACACACGTTGTAGTCAAGTCAGATCTTCGACTTAAACCACTAGGAGACCCCAGTGCTTTCTTCCGGAAGAAGCGTTTGCATTTTAAATGTACTACCCATCAAAAGCCCACGCAGCCCCCCTGCCCACCCCGCCCCGCAGCCCCGTCATCTGACCTTCTGCCCACCCTTCCCCCCTTCATCTGACCTTCTGCCCACTCCCGCCCGCAGCAGACGTCATCTGACCTTCTGGACACTCAGCCCCCTGCCTACCCTGCCCTTCATCTGACCTTCTGCCCACCCTGCCCCTTCATCCTGACTTTCTGCCCACCCCGCCCATCATCTGACCTTCTGCCCACCCACTTCTGTCCACGCTGCCCCTGCCTACCCCGCCTCGTCATCTGACCTGCCCACGCAGCCCCCCTGCATACCCCGCCCTGTCATCTGACCTGACCCACGCAGCCCCTGCCTACCCTTCTGCCCGTCATCTGACCTGCCCACGCAGCCCCTGCCTACCCCCTGCCCTGTCATCTGACCTGCCCACGCAGGCCCCTGCCTACCCGCCCCATCATCTGACCTTCTGTCCACGCAGCCCCCTGCCTACCCCCTCACCTGCCCTGTCATCTGACCGTCTGCCCACGCAGCCCCCTGCCTACCCCGCCCGTCATCTGACCTGCCCACGCAGCCCCTGCCTACCCCGCCCTGTCATCTGACCGTCTGCCCACGCAACCCCTGCCTACCCCGCCCGTCATCTGACCTGCCCACGCAGCCCCTGCATACCCTGCCCTGTCATCTGACCTGACCACGCAGCCCCCTGCCTACCCCGCCCGTCATCTGACCTGCCCACGCAGCCCCTGCCTACCCGCCCTGTCATCTGACCTGCCCACGCAGGCCCCTGCCTACCCCGCCCCATCATCTGACCTTCTGTCCACGCAGCCCCCTGCCTACCCCGCCCTGTCATCTGACCTGCCCACGCTGCCCCCTGCCTACCCCGCCCGTCATCTGACCTTCTGCCCACCCCGCCACGTCATCTGACCTTCGGCCCGCCCAGCCACCTCAGAGTCTCACTTTTATAGAGCGAAGAGAGAGCCTTTAGCAAGAAGTCCTCAGTGGAATCAAAGACGCTTTCTACATTTTCCAAATCCTCCTTTTTCTTGTTCAACGCCGCCTCGTCTGAAACAGTCAATGAAACATTCTAAAAATTAAAGTGAACCTTTTCCACGATATATTTTATACCAGATCAAAACGCTTTTCCATACCAGGAAAATATATACCACAAAAGGCTTTCGTACTTCAAGACAGACCAGATATATTCCTCGAAAACCCGCCATACGTTCACGGGAGCAACTTTCGCTCAATGCATGCATTAATGGTGTGTATTTGTGTGGGGAAACATTTGTCAAATTCGTGTTGTCTGTATGTGCTAATTTCACACCCCTTCTGGTGCCTCATCATGACCAATCTGGACTGACGGAGATGTTTAGTGCGTCCCCGAATCTCTGGAGCTCTTGCAATTCAAGGCGCGAACATAACCCGAATATTATGCTTTTCGTAAGTGGGGACTAAATACACAAATGGAAAATAATATCGCAACACCCCATAATTTTCATAGTATCCATATATTACCAGGAATCACAGCGAAGGATCTTATCCGGACATTTAACTTGCTGTGCGGATCAATTAAATGGCAAATCTGATTTTCGTCACAAGGCCAAGTATAGTCATGTGAAAGGCGCTACAACACCATCAATGAAACTCAGTCAAACGGTACTTGCTCCAAGATTTTCCAGTGTGCAGTACCCTTTAACGAGCCGCACCATTAGTCATGGACAAAAGAAATCGACTTTCGTCCGACCAGTGGACCCTTCCCTATGACGTGGACCAGTGGACCCTTCCCCATGACGTGGACCAGTGGACCCTTCCCCATGACGTGGACCAGTGGACCCTTCCCCATCTTCCCCATGACATCAAATTCCAGCGACGTCGAGCCGGGCACCAAGCTAGTTGTGCTACTCTGTTCTCGGGATTAGAACCGGTGTCTAATAGGTCGTCTAGCACTATACTCGGCACAAAGCTAATTATGATTTGAATATGAATGAAAATATTGAGTTTAAAAATCATAGGTGCTGCAATACCTTTTTCCATGTATATAGAAATGCGCTCGAAGTTTGTTATGACCCCACAATGTGTTATTTACCATTTTGGGGGCATCCTAATAGGTGGCCAAATATTATCACACACTCGCTCTGTCTCTCTCTGTCTATCTCTCTCTCTCTCTCTCACACACACACACACACACACACACACACCCTCGCAGTTCACAATTATTCTTTGAAAAGAGTGTGCAACGCCGCTTGGAACAGTTTTCCCGTTCAATCTCAGCGTCTCAGCTGAATGTGGGCAGGATGTTCGAAGTGATGTATTTAGAAGAAATAATCAGAAAGAATGTCTTCACTTCCTTATTATGGCTTCTCTACTGGTTTTGAATGTTATTGATATCTAAAAACAGTTGAAACTGACACTCGCTGTATGGCCATGATATTGCCGATGCAACCCACCCACCAACCCACTCACCCACTCACTCACTCAGAAAGTTCAGATATTTTTGTCTACGGTCAAATAATCGCTGTGTTTTGATTGTACTTACCAAACTGTTCTGCACCGAGGATCCCTCCGATTTCTTTCAAATCCTTCGCATAGTCGAGGACATGTTTGGCTTGCTTTTTCATGAACTCGATGAATGCATGGGGGCTAAATCCTGGAAGAACGTACAAAGAATGTTAGACAAATCCAAAATATTTCTCCACAGAGTACAGATAATCATAACTTGCATTATCTATTATTCTAGTTACAGAGTTATCAAAAATGTATTTAAAGATGTTACTCCATAACTATGACTCGTCAATCCAGACATGCATTCATCCGGACGTTTCAGCAGGTAGGTTAGCATCCGGATAAACGGGATTTTATCGTCTAATATATCACAAAGATTACACATGATACTATATTTGTATTTTGGGATGATTTCTCTTGCAAGGTTACAGAATTACTGATGTGTAAGCTACTTTGGGCTCAGCTGTATCAGTGTCAGCTGTTAAAGAGGGGCGGTGGGGTAGCCGTGTTGTTAAAGCGTTCACTCGTCACGCCTAAGAACCGGGTTCGATTTCCATAGCCCATGTCTAGTGACCCCCACCGTTAAATTGTTTGAATATTGCTAAAAGCGGCGCAAACCATAATCACTCACTCACTGTAAACGAAAAGTCCCGAGTTGATGCATGTTTTAGACGTTTGTCATGAAGGTAAACATGTAAGGCCCCTTGCACGGTTCTAACAAACCTGCATAAACATTAGTTCAACAAAAAGTCACTGTCCGATGGTAACGGGATTACAAAATGTTTTGTTTTTCAATTAGTAGCATCATGGACATATGTTTAGCTGTTTGGACAACAAACGAATGTACATCGATTCAGTGTGCACATTTAGAAATATACTTCCAGTGTAACACGTTTGACCACTTTCAAAGTGGCATCGTTTATTCAAAGCTTCGGGACCGTGCCAATTTACACTTTTCAGGTAGGTACCAAGAACACGTGATCAAGACAACCAGTTCCCAAACGTCCATTGTTGTGGAGTGAGTGAGTGAGTTTAGTTTGACGCCGCACTCAGCGATATTCCAGCTACAGTACAACCAGAAATTATTGAGAATTTAAAGATTGTAATTTTTTTTTAAATTTTCACTCATTACTCACGTATTAAATGTGAATATTAGCAGAACATAACTCCAGATTCAAAGACAGGTGAACAGTTAGTATTTTGTCAAGTCACCATGGGCAGCAATGCAGGCTTCAATGCAGCGGGGCATACTACTGATCAAAGAAGCTAGAAAGTCGTGGTCCATGCTGTCCCAATATCGGACCACCTCTTCTTTCATTTCAGCAATATTTGTCAGATTTTTCTTATTGACACTTTCCTTCATAAGTCCCCAAACATTTACTATTGGATTTAGGTCAGGGCTATAGCTTGGCCAATCTAATAATGTCATATTTTGGGTCCGAACCCAGGCCTGTGAAAGCTTTAAACGATGTTTTGGGTCGTTGTCCTGCTGGAAAATCCAAACATTTCCATAGAACACGTGAGCAGATTGAAGTAAATGTCCCTCGAGAATATCTGTGTACCGCTCACTGTTCATATTCCCTTCAAATACACAGAGGGGCGTTGCCCCTAACACAGATATGCCACCCCACACGTTAAATTTCGGACTGTACTTTGGGCGCTGATACAAAGGTTTTTCAGTTTGTTTGGTCAGTGTATTAGGAAACAGCCACACAGAACTTTCATCTGAGAAAATCACATTGTCCCAGTTAAAATTTCTATGCTGGAATTCCTGCCAACCCATTGCATGCAGCCCAGTTGTAATTGTCTCCTTACAGACAGCCACAGTTCCTCTATCAATCATATCCAGCCTTACGTTTTCTAAACTCCTTCGTTTGTTTTTAGAAACAAGAATAAACAAGCCGCCTCCTGTCACAGACAGTAAATTTTCTGGGCCTACCTGCGCCTCCCTGGTGCTCAATGCATAGGCGGACCCAGATGGGTGTGTGTGTGTGTGTGTGTGTGTTTGTGCTGAAAATTTGTTTTTAATGACCATTGAAACTCGGGTGAAAATGAAGTGTGCACCCCTCCTTTTCTCTATAGTGTGCACCCCCTTTCTCAAAAAGCTGTTTCCGCCCCTGCAATGCCATATCCATTTGCAATATTTTTCAAAACACGATAAACAGTGGACAAGGGGATGCCTGTTCTACTTGAAATCACTTTAGCTGATCTGATGTCCTTGTTATAATACTCTAAAATCAACTTCCCCTTCTCTAAATCATCCATCCTGAGGATCACTGAAAATGTCGTCTGCTAGCAAGTAAACAAAGGGGGATAACTCTTCACAAATTAATGAAAAAGGATTAACGGAGTTGTCTCTCTTGAATGAAACCAAGCACTTGATAGCTGGTCAAGGTTGTTTATACTAGAAATCCAATTAGACATATTCCTAAAATTCTCAATAATTTCTGGTCATGCTATATATGGCGGCCGATTGTTGTGGAATCCGCGGTGGCCGAGTGGGAAAGGTTGCTGATTACATATGCCTGACTCTGAGAATGTGGGTTCGAATCAGCCTATAAAAGCCCTAGAGTCTGTACTGCGAAAGTGTAATCCCAAATATGTTACATTTGACCTCTTTCCTTATCGCTGTATGTATTCATAATTTCAGTGACCGAAATGTGTGTGGATGATAGTACTAAATGTGGCTGTCTTACAGTGCAAATAACAGTTTATCTTCCACACACGTGTACACAAGTCACATTCTTAAAGATATAACAAGATCATTCTGAAATCCATTTGGAGTGCGTTTTGATTTTAACATCCAGTCAACAAAGACGTGTACATTCCGCCATCGTGGAGATGGCAGAGGATCCGACACAACCATTAATAACGCTGGTTATCGATATAGATCATAGAGATCCATAATCTTTAACCTAATCGATAAATATCGACGAAGTAACCTTGAGCCAAAATAACCAAAACATCTTAAAGAAATCAACATTTTTCACATCATTGAGTAGTGACAGATATAGGCGATTACAAACAAAAAACACCCTCCTGAACATAATTTAGAAGCAGCCCATTGACTTATCCTTGTCTGTTGTCTGAGTTAATCGAAACTCAATTTCATCACTATATCTTATTTACGATATTTTCGAAGACACAATATTCATATCGATAATCATTGATATGGATTCCCATCGACGACATGTCCGATTAGCGATCTGTTTAGCCAGCTCTATTCAGTGATTATAAGCATTATCAATAACAGTCACAACATGGCAACATTCCACGTGTGTATGCATGACACGTGGCCACGAAGGCGTGACGCTGGGACAATGTAGTGTCGTTCCCAGCCTGGGAAATATATCATGTTCCTTTAAAGAAGAATGGGATCAAAGACTGGGTATATAATCAGAGGACACCGACTCAGCTGTTGACGACCTTGCTTTATGTAAACGCATTGCTTGACGTTATCTCTGTAGTGACGTTGTAAAAGTGAAGTTAGGCTACCCCCTGTATTCACGTACAACAGTGAGGCCTGTCTCCAGGGTGGAGGCGCATAGTGTGCCATCTCATTCTTGACATCGATATGATGGTATAGCAACTCCTCATTAGCTGCCTGTTAATACGTGTGTAAACATGCCCGATATTCACCATCAGTCACCACCGTCATATGGCTGAATAATTGCGGCGTAAAACTTGATTCACTCATCACCCACTTTAGAAACTGTCATTACACCAGGTAGGTCTCATAGATTTAACTGTAGTTAATCTAGCGTTCTCAAGCCTTCAGAAAACGGTATATCGAAAAGCGACAAGTGTGTGGTTTAAGTGTTCCTAAGTATGTTTTTGTACCAATTCATCTCAAGACAACGGTATATCGAAAAGCGACAAGTGTGTGGTTTAAGTGTTCCTAAGTATGCTTTTGTACCAATTCATCTCAAGACAAAAGCATAAAATGCGGTTTCCCAAAGGAGGAATTATCATCCAACAGAGGCGCGGGGTAATGTGCAAAGTCGCTTGTTAATTCGGATGAACTTTTCATAATCTCACGGTTCAAAGAAGTTTAAGCAAGTATGCGGCGGACGAATACTCACGGTTTGGAGGGTTGCCACCTTGTGGCGAACCAGTCCCCACTGGTGGAGTCGTTGGAGCCGGTGGTGGAGCCGTCTGCAAAGGATAGAAGACAGTAAACCTCAGACCTCCATAAAACTGCAATGCGATCTAACATTCAGATCATAATGATACTTAGCGATTATTGATTACAGTCGTAGACACGCTCCTAGTTTCAGGACATCAGGTCACATGTTCTTCTGTTTGTTATGCCCAACAACAGGAGATGTGAATCAGAGCGCTGTTTAAAAAGTGAGTATTCTGCGTTAAATAGTGTTTCGGTCATATTCCACCCCAGGAAAGCCCCAAAGGATAAGTACTTGCTGTTGACAAGATCCATAATTAGAACCTGCTTACGCTAAGGGATGCAACTCGATTGACATAGACAGTTACAAAGATGTATTCAAACCTGTATAACAGTGCACTGTGAGAAATAAACCTAGATTGTTTGTAGGTATGCACACACCCAAAAGGTGTTTACTGAACCTGAAACATGTTCAGCCTTTACATGTCAAACTACCAAGTTGTGCATTGACGCTGAACACACGAACACTACATTCACTACATACATCAGTGCTGACGGTCCTGGTATCGTGTCGTAAGGCAGGATTCTTACTGATTAAACACGACCCTTCACGTTAACTACCTTTCCAGCGAATCAAAGACATTACAAGGATACAGCGAAGGTGAGAGGTCGTCTCTGGAATCGTTATTTACCCATGGGCCTGGAAAGTCTAGCATACAGATGGCTGTCTCACAACTAGGTGAATATCAGGTATGGCGATATAGAATAAACCTGCATGTCTTGATGATAAACTAAGGAAGGAGGAGTAGAGATCGCTTACCTGGATGTTCCCACCCTGGACGTACAGGGCTGGGACGACGAGAAGTAGAGCGATGGCAACCAGAGTATTCATGCTGACTGATCCCGACTAGCAGGGAGCCGGGTTTATATACCTTCCAAGACTGTGATGTCATGCCAACGTCTCTGTGTCGTGCCTGACGAGTCACGATAGACTTGTTTTTGTGACGTTGTGATGAATGCCATAGCCCAGTGAGCACACTGAATTGACTTGCGCGAACAATATATTGCTGACGACAAGCTATGGATTGCTTTCCACCTAAATGTATAGATCTTCGTATTAACCTCTCTCTCACCTCTGTCACCATTCACTCCATACTTGGCTCCTCGTCTCCACCCCCAAAACCAAATCTATGCACTCTTCACTACTTGCCCACCCATCTCCCTCATTCTCCCTTTAACATCTCGTTACTCCTTCACAACCTGTCAAATACACTTCTCTAACACCCTCCCGGGCACCTAGCCACCCTGTCCAATACCTCTCTCTCGCAACAACCACCCTTCAGTACCTGTCCAATACCTCTCTCCCACCCTCCAGAGCACCTCGCCAATACCCCTCTCTCTCCCACCCTCCAGAGCACCTCGCCTCCCTTCACTACGTCTCAAATACCACTCACTCACCCTTCAGAACACCTCGCCACACATTTACTACGTGTCCAATACCACGCTCCCCACATCCAGAACACCTCGCCACCCCTTGACTACCTGTCCAATACTACTCTCCCCAACATTCTGAACACCTCGCCACCCCTTCACTACGTGTGTCCAAATACCACTCCTCCCACCTCGAGAACACCTCGACACCCCTTCACTACCTGTCCAATACCACTCTCCCAACATTCTGAACACCTCGCCACCCCTTCACTACTTGTCCAATACCACTCTCCCACCCTCCAGAAGACCTCGCCACCCCTTCACTACCTGTCCAATACCACTCTCCCACCTTCAAGAACACCTCGCCACCCCTTCACTACCTGTCCAATACCACTCTCCCAGCCTCCAGAACACCTCGCCACCCCTTCACTACCTGTCCAATACCACTCTCCAACCCTCAACAACACCTCGCCACCCCTTCACTACCTGTCCAATACCACTCTCCCACCCTCAAGAACACCTCGCCACCCCTTCACTACCTGTCCAATACCACTCTCCCACCCTCCAGAACACCTCGCCACCCCTTCACTACCTGTCCAATACCACTCACCCACCCTTCAGAACACCTCGACACCCCTTCACTACGTGTCCAATACCACTCTCCCACCCTCTAGAACACCTCGCCACCCCTTAACTACCTGTCCAATACCACTCTCCCACCCTCAACAACACCTCGCCACCCCTTCACTACCTGTCCAATACCACTCTCCCACCCTCAGAACACCTCGCCACCCCTTCACTACATGTCCAATACTACTTCCTCCCACCCTCAACAACACCCTCCACCCCTTCACTACCTGTCCAATACCATTCTCCCACCCTCAGAACACTCGCCACCCCTTCACTACTGCCAATACCACTCTCCCACCCTCCTAGAACACCTCGCCACCCCTTCACTACCTGTCCAATACCACTCTCCCACCCTCCAGAACACCTCGCCACCCCTTCACTACCTGTCCAATACCACTCTCCCACCCTCCAGAACACCTCGCCACCCCTTCACTACCTGTCCAATACTATTCTCCCACCCTCCAGAACATCCTCGCCACCCCTTCACTACCTGTCCAAAACCACTCTCCCGCCCTCCAGAACACCTCGCCACCCCTTTACTACCTGTCCAATTCCACTCTCCCACCCTCAACAACACCTCGCCACCCCTTCACTACCTGTCCAATACCTCTCTCCCACCCTCCAGAGCACCTCGCCAATACCCCTCTCTCTCCCACCCTCCAGAGCACCTCGCCAAAACCCCTCTCTCTCCCGCCATCCAGAGCACCTCAAATACCCTCTCTCTCCCACCCTCCAGAGCACCTCGCCACTCCTTCACTACGTCTCAAATACCACTCACTCACCCTTCAGAACACCTCGCCACACATTTACTACCTGTCCAATACCACTCTCCCACCCTCCAGAACACCTCGCCACCCCTTCACTACCTGTCCAATACCACTCTCCCACCCTCCCCAGCACCTCGCCACCCCTTCACTACCTGTCCATACCGCTCTCCCACCCTCAGAACATCTCGCCACCCCTTCACTACCTGTCCAAAACCACTCTCCCGCCCTCCAGAACACCTCGCCACCCCTTTACTTCCTGTCCAATTCCACTCTCCCACCCTCAACAACACCTCGCCACCCCTTCACTACCTGCCCAAAACTACTCTCCCGCCATCCAGAGCACCTCGCCAATACCCCTCTCTCTCCCACCCTCCAGAGCACCTCGCCACTCCTTCACTACGTCTCAAATACCACTCACTCACCCTTCAGAACACCTCGCCACACATTTACTACCTGTCCAATACCACTCTCCAACCTTCCCGAGCACCTCGCCACCCCTTCACTACCTGTCCAATACCACTCTCCCACCCTCCAGAACATCTCGCCACCCCTTCACTACCTGTCCAATACCACTCGCCCACCCTCCAGAACACCTCGCCACCCCTTCACTACCTGTCCAATATCACTCTCCAATCCTCCCCAAGCCATCTCATCACCCCAGAGACTTAAAAGATATAACTTCTAACTGCGTATCACATCTGCACCGAATAAAGTCTACATATTGCACACCAAGTTACCCTACCACTTCCATGTGGCTGTGGAATGCTCGCCCTTGAAGTTGTAAACAAACATGCAACAGGACATCAGTACAGTGAATATTGGAACACGATAACATAGGTGCCGGAAACAAGCTTGGTCAGCAATGATAAAACATGTCAATAAACGCGGTCAGTAGTCATGGTTCTATTACATCTATTAACAACAAGATGCAAACTCTGATAACTTGTCTCTCCGAGTATAAAATATAGACCTGTACACATACACCTGGTGTAAACAGCCATAAACATAAACATACCCTGCTGCAAATAGTCCTGAAGATTTAATAAACAGCACTCGAAAATGTCTGGACATTGAATATTGACTTCGAGACAAGCGTTTTACTGATAACACCATGAAGCAGCGTCGTGTTAATCTAGCTATTGCAAACATAGAGTTGTCGAATGTTCAGTCTGTATTGTGTTTATTCACAGCAGTGTGACAAGTCTAAGATATCTGAGAAGGTGGAAGGGGACAGTGACTGGTGATGTATAAGGGCGTGTTCAATTGTTGTTGTCATGAAAAGGTGTGATTAACATCCAGGTGGGTGCCCACAGCTCAGTATTCCCACTGACTCACGCTAAATTTCTCAATCTCATGAACACGATAACAACTGTGAATTTGGCTTGTTTGCGTTCGGGAATTGCTATACAGGCTGTTCTTTCTATACTTACCACACACCTCTCGGTCGTATGTACTCCTCTACAGGTCACGTGGTCATCATTCGATACAACCGTCTACAACACTAAGACAGCCTTGAGCTACTTGAGCTAAAGGTACAGTCAGGGCAGTTAGTTATTGTGAGCGAGCCTAGAAATAAGACATGCGAGAGCTGTGAGCTCCTTAGGTTTATTCAAGCAAGACATAACATACAAATATACATAGTTGGTAGATAATGAACCATATATAAGCATGGTAGAGGATATACCTAAGTTGTAGTTTCAGTAATAGAAGGTTTTATTATGGATTATTTAATTAGGTGACCACAGTAAATGTGTTTTGACGACAATTTTGCTATTGGCTTCGTGTACTTTCGATATATACGGAGCTAATGTAGCAGAGACCATAAGGTCTTAAAAATACAAATTGGAAGGTACATCTTAGTGAACTACTAAAGAAAACAATAACTTAGTTAAATTACTGATAATGTACTATTTTCTATCGATACAGAACTAGATGAAAATGGAATAGACGCTTAAATTGCATGGTAAAGCATGCTGTATGTACGTTTGGTGAACTATGACAGAAGACCGTGACCTATATACATGACTGTGGTAATGAACTTCGCTTGTAAGCTGTTCTGTACCGTATGTAACAATATGAGGAAAGGCAGTTTTACAATAATAAAATAATTATTTTTGACGAAGTACATGTAAGTGCTGAATGCGTACCCTATCCCATTAACCCGTATAGTAGGCAAGTCTTGTCATTTGATATTTGGTAGGTGGGCTATCGGAAAAATGAAATGACTGACCTACAGATTCAGTATCGCTCGAAGAAGTGTGAACTCGCGGAACTGATATTGTGACTAAGCTATTGGACGCTGCTCTACTGTAGGAAAATCTAGACTATCACCGAAAGAATGCTATAAGAGGCTATACTTCACCAAATCAGATTCCGTAGTATATAACAAGCACTTTTCATAGGAACCTTCAACGTAGACGGAATTATCTGACAGATGTGATCGTATGATTTTGTGTATGTTTTTTGTGTTGTTTCAATGCATCCAGTAATTAAACCTGACCATATCTGTTCAGTGTTAGGTGCTGTCTTTTTTAACAGGATGACTTATGCTGAATGTGAGCAGTGATATCAAGCAGGTGACATTTGGTGCGGAACTGGGGTTGCTGTGTTCAGCTTCCTGTAGTCGGAAAAGGAATTGGTTAACCAATCCAAAACTTGTTTTTAATTGCAGCTTTAAGGTGACATTGTGCATATATGTACATGCAATCGCTGTTAAGGGTCTGGTTATTTTAAGAAATACAACGTAACTATGGAAGCCTATGGGAAAACAGTTTGGTTTTGTGATTAAGTGAGTGAGTTTGGTTTTACGCCGCTTTTAGCAATATTCCAGCAATAGGACACCAGAAATGGGCTTCACACTTTGAACCCATGTGGGTAATCGAACCCGGGTCTTTTGCGTAAAGTGCAAACGCTTTAACCACTTATAGTTTTGTGCAACATGTGGTAAAACGTTGCTTGGGAGGGAATACTTTTTTAATTGTCTTATTTGAAGTCATTTCCCAAATGAATGTACTGTTTATGTGAAATGAAAACAAGTTTAAGTAGGTTCAGTCTCTTTTAATAACTGACAAGAAACTTGAAACCCAGATCAAGTAAACAGTTAAAACATAAACTCAATGAAGCTGCAAGTCTGCACCCAAACAATCCAAAAATACAAAACAAACAGTTTTAATAGCTAATAGTTAATTAAAACAAACAACCATCAATTACTAAACTATCAATAGTCACACATACTATCGACGCATCGATAGTTTTTCTTTTCTACCATCGATTAATTGCTATTGGAGACTCATTGCAACAATTGCAATCCATCGATAGTTCGATGCATCGTTACAGCCCTACTATACAGGTAAGTTAAATGGGCGTGAATGCTGCGCCTCTTGACACGGGATGCTCCCAAGCAACAGACACTACGCACAGCGACGTGATACACTATATGCATAGCGACGTGCATATATACGGATTTCGTTTGTTAAGATTCCGGTAAAATATAAATATTATGAAGAAATATATGCACTCAGTCAGTAATTAATTACCGCGGAATCTAAGAAGGGACGTTGTTGCGTTATCGCATTGTCGTGCTGAAATCCTTACAAAAAGCAGCAAAAAATGTCAACATTGACAGACCAAAATGCGACAATGAAACAACGCGACATTTTGCCCATAGGTGCATTCTCGCTATGTCGCACTTTAAATAATAACTTTATTTCATTTTGTATATTGTATTTCAATTTTACAAAAGCATGACAATGCGATACATATATATGAAATAATTTGCAATGCAACGATTAAGACTTGTAATTATGTCTGGAAGCCCCTATCGTCGTTGCGATACGGATGATAGAATCGGTGGGGCCAATCAAAGATCACAAGAGTTTTGAAAAGCATATATTAACTACTAGTATTTCTGCGAATACGTAGATCGAAAAGGGTCACATAGCGACGTTATCAATGTCTCGCATCTGCCGCTTTTTGACACATTTTTGATGGGGTGACAATGTGACAACGCGACATATTTTGACCTTGAAAACATTCGCGTTGTCGCATTGTTGTGCTTTCGTTGAGTAAAACTATATTCAAAGTGCGACTTTTTGCTCGTGTTTGTTTTGACGACAGCACAATGTCTCTTCCAGGATTCCATGCCTTACCTAGAAGCTCAACACAATCCAGTGTTGCCTATAATGAGGGAGCGGACGCATGGGGAAGCCCAATCCCCCTACACCCCAACAAGTCTCACGGCCTGTTTCACTGCGCGGTTTTGTGTATATATTGTCTGGAGTCACTCAAGGGGATCGCTAATTGTAACGTGCAATAACAACTTAGTCCTTGTGATCTGCAGTGGTTAGTGTTTATGTTATGGTAACCGTGACCAAGGAGGGTGACAGTAGTGACCATTGCCCCTCTCATGACCTTCAGACCCCTAAATTATCCCACTGATTATCCTCATTACAGAGTTCGGGAAGTGTGACGTTGTGCAAGTTCCAACCCACCATTCTTCGAACGGCGCAGCCACAGAACAATAGCACGTTGATCGCCTACACGGTCCTTCAGGTGTATTTCCCAGCGAGTTGTGAGGTCTAAATTCCTGAATACGCCCCTGTGCCGTATATATTCTCCCCTATACCGCATACGTACCCCTCTGTGCCGTATGCGTACTCTTCTGTGTCGTATACGTACTCTTCTGTGTCGTATACGTACTCTTCTGTGCCGCATACGTACTCTTCTGTGCCATATACGTACTCCTCTGTGTAATATACGTACTTCTTTGTGCGTACTCCTCTGTGCAGTATACGTACACTTCGGTGCTTTATACGTAAGTCTCTGTATAGTATACGTACTCCCCTGGACCGTATACGTACTCTTCTGTGCCGTATATGTAAGCCTCTGTATAGTATACGTACTCCTTTGTGCCGTATATGTTAGCCTCTGTATAGTACACGCAGTCCTTCGTGCCGTATATGTAAGCCTTAGTATAGTACACGCACTCCTTTGTGCCGTATACTAACATTAATTCACCGATGACACACATACTAGTATTATATATACCATAGTTACACATTATATGTATAACATGTATAATGCGTTGGCATAAAGCTGCGGAGTTTAAACCATCAGTCATTCAAAATAATGATACAAATGACAAACACAAAATACATATTATCATTTATTTCTGGATAGGTTCATCCCATGTTTTACAATTCTAAAATATTGCTTGACTCAATGACTTAATCACTCTGGTGAAATGTGGGTGAGCTGGTACAAAAGTGCACCTTAGACAGTGTACAAGATGTATCTGGCTAGTCGCACTGACCGGAGGACAGACCTTCTCCTCCTGGAGTACCCTTGAGATCCCGCATCACCGACTTGAGAGTCTCTCTCCAGAATGTACCTCCTCAAGAGCCTCGTCACCTCCTTTGCTAGCCTACCATCCTCCTCTTCTTCTTCTTCTTCTTCCTCATTCCCTCTTTCATCAATTTCATCTTCCTGAAGTGGTTCCTCATCGTCAGGGCCCTGTTCTGTTGCAGCTTGCGTTGTATCTTGACCTTGACCTTCGGTAAGAGCTACAGATCCCTGACCGAGCTGCTGAGTTGTTTCCGATTCCTGTTCTGGAAAAGGCAACATCGATACTGTGACGTGAACATGTGCATTTGCCTGCCAGACACATCGATGATAGTGATTGTAACTGAAGTACTGAAATAATTTTTATTATAACAGAAGCAATGGCGTCATTTAAAGTCTACAATCGTAAACAGTAGCTTTCCGGTGATGAAGACATGTTTCCGTGTCAAATATTTACCATACAGTGGTTTGGTTTCAAAATAACTTACTCATGATGGTAAGAGCTGTCTGCAGGCCTCTCCCAAAGTCATTGAGGTCGATTAGTTTGGACAGAACATCCTTAATGTCCTTCAGCAGACGAGGCGTCGGCATATCATCTGAAACATGATCACGTGGTGTGGCAGGATCCGGCAATGTTGTCTTTCGGTTACCAACATGTAGCTATCATTTGTAGCTCCCATAAGGGTATGGTTTGTTTGTTGTTTAAGCAGTATTCCTGTTGTATGATGGCGGTCTGTTAGTATACGAGTCTGGACCAGACAATCCGGTGATCAACAGCATGAGCATCAATCTACACAATTGGGATACGATGACATGTGTCAACCAAGCACGAGTTCTAACCTGGATCTTCACGGGTGTTAGTGGTCTACAAGCATTCTAACCAGGATTGTCACTGAGGTATGGACTTCAGGTACAGATGCATGCATAACAGGTACCGAAATACAAGCCAAATGTTCGATATAAGAATTATTACATAATGCTCTCATTTCAAAACTGTTTATGTAAGATATAGGCAAGGTTCCAGGTCTTTAGTTAAAATATGTGCTCTTTCGCTGCTCCCCTTGAAACGCGTTAAAAGTCCAAAGACACTTTTTAAACAGAACTAACTAAAACTGGCACCTGACAAACATAAATGACTATGTAACGATATACCATTCCTGTGTCAAATGTATCTGGTCGAGAACATGTGAAGGTTTGAAAACCTACCTTCCTCGCTGTGATCCTCAAATTCTCTGAATACGTCCTTCACCTTGGAAGCAAAGCACTGGAGATCATTGGTTAGGAACGTCGAAGCGAGATTATTATCAATGGCACCGTTACCTTAAAAGGATTAAGTTTGATATTTTATACATGAATGCTTAATATGTACATGAATGACTATTGGTAATTTTGTTTCTATTCTACTTGCAGCCTTCGTGATATAGCCGGAAAAGCACCGGGAGAGTGAAATGTCGATGATTAGACCCCTGGGTCTCGATCTACAAACGTTCGTAGTGCTACGACATTCGTAAGCCTATGGTAAACTACAGAGATACGACTGGTCGTAATGTTACGAACGCTTTATGGATAGGGACCCAGCGAGTTATATTAAACCACGTAAAAGGATGGTTGTTGCGATTTTTTCTCTGCATCAACTCTGGACTTTTCTTTTACAGTGAGTAAGTGAGTTTGGTTTTACGCCGCTTTTAGCAATATTCTAGCAATATTCAGGCGGGGGACACCAGAAATGGGCTTCACACATTGTACCCATGTGGAAAATCGAACCCGAGTCTTCGGCGTGACGAGCGAACGCTTTGACCACTAGGCTACCCCACCGCCCCAGTTGTCATTAAGGATGAAACAAAGACTGGAACTGGTCCACTCAGTATTCTGTGTTGTGCACTGAGCACTCATGTATAAACTGGTACCACATTGTACCGCAGTGGGCTTACACTACAGAACCGGCAAATGTTCGGATTAGAAATCAACCTCACACATCAATGAATACACTGAAATAACCTTAAACCTGAATTGTCATTTAAACCCGAATTATCATATAAGCCTCAATCATCATTTAAACCTCCATGATCATTTTAACCCCAATCATCATTTAAAGCTGAATTATCATCAGATAGAAGATAGCGTTTATGCCAGATGACAAACCGCACCAAAATGCCATGTCGTCGTGGTATCATCGGTTAACATCACATCACATGAAAATGACATATTTTCTGCCTCCAAGGCCGGTTAGTTGTACTTGTCACACTGGTTATTGGCTGTTTCCAAACTGAAGATGGCAGAACTATTTAAAAAATTATTTAAATATTTATAGACTCGCCTCGATGTATTCGATGTCCTTGGAGATTGTCTATTTCGCCTCGCGTCATCACCTACAAGTGGTTTCACTGGTCCTAATGCAACTGAAGGTAATGGTGAGATGACTTTTGCAAAGTAAAACTTCACTAACACTACACATTGTACACAACGTCCCTAAAGTCTATGTCCAATGCGCAAGAAAGTCTCACAGTCCTTGGGGGCGATCGTCAAACTATGGACTTTGAAAAATACAAACGTACTCCACAAAGGCAAAAACCATTTACAGGGATTACACTGACCCACCAAATTTTCCACCATAGGTTGCGGTATCTTAAACCATGCTTCGAGTTTATCGGGTTTAATCCCTTTAATGTAGCTGTACCCTACTATTTATAGGAACTGCTCTAACCCGTCTGAGTACCAATCTAACTACAATATGTTCATGCAGCGTTTAACATTCCCGCCTGCCCGACCGTCCGGAACGGTCCCTTTTCATCTCGGACGGTCACAGTAGCCTGTCCGGTGGTCTGGTAGATGTTTTTACCCCTAACAGTAAATATTTCATAATATCAGACAGGTTCTCTTGTCGTCGGTTTGAGGTGTTTAAGTTATTATGATAATTATGTTAAACTATTTACGATTGGACAGTTCATTTTACAACAACCAATCACAACACATGTACTTTCAGTTTACCTAAACTCGGTGCATTGCCTGTTAGTGCTATGTTGCAAACAGTAAAGTATTAAGAAACCTGATTTTTGTTTTCATTGTTGAAAACCGGACAGGCAAGTTTATGTTCGGACTGGTAATGTTTTAAAGTTACCAGTCCGGCTTTATGGCTTGGAATTTTGGGAGTTTTACACACTGAGTTCATGTATTCCACTAGCCCCAGTGTCGTAAGCAGGACACAACAGAACCTCAACCACTACATCAGTATAACCAGGCTTCACCTTCTTTCCAAGACAACACGTATTCCACCAGCGCTCCACAGAAGGGCGGCTCCGGACCAGGTTGATGTGCTGAAACAAGTGTTGTTTATTTTGTAACATTGTGTCGTCATCATTGTTGCATCTGCCTTTCCAAGGACATTAATATATTGGTGGGGGTCAAGACTTCGTCTTTTCATAACCCCAGACATAAGTAAAGGATTGGGTTGGTATTATGAGGGTCCTGTTTGGCCATCACGGTTGGCCTAAAGTAAAGAATGACCAAACATTTTCGAGATGGTATTGGAAATGTGTTCAAATGAATGAGAATTAGACTACTGAGTGTTTTAGAATTATCACAACGCTTAATGAATGGATAAGACTAAATTATGTGAAAGTGCGCTTTATAGAAAATATTTTAGCAACACATGTTGACACACTTTAGTAAATTGCGATATGAGGATGAATACGGGGTGAATATATAACATACATACATACGTTGTGAGTTAAGTGTTTGCCCAAAGTTGGTTATTTCTTAATGTTTGAAGCATATTTTGTAAACTCAATGTAACCACACGTACGTTGTTGCTCATGTGTTACGTCAGTTCTTGCAACCACAGGAAAGGTAAAATGCAAGAGGACAGACATTTGAATTCCTCCCAGTTTGTCAAACTTTCTAATTAGAGATTTCCAGCTGGGCTAACTGGACTGTTATCCTACCTCGTCCTTTATTCTACCTGTGCTATAACTAGTAAATTAACAACAGAGAAGTATTGCAGAAGTTCACGCGGCATTCTCTGTCATGCAGGGAATTTTTATGATATATACCCTGGGTCCATTCACTGCCATACCTTAGCCCGATACGTATGGCCCAGAAATAATGGTCCAATCAAATTACTTTCTCCTGTTCACCCAGTTTCGAATAGGAGCGTTGTTGGTGGTAGTGACGCCACTTCCCTCCTATGGTGTCCAATGGTCTAAATGGATGAATGGACATAAAACAGTCGATAATGGAGGATGTTCAATAATGACAACTTAAATACATCAAGGTCTAGCGAAGTTCCTAAGTCATACTCACACTTCCAGAGTTGGACGAATGCCCTCTCCAGGTACAGAAAGGCGTCCTCGAAGACGCTGTTTGCCTCCTCCGTCACCTCATACACCGTATCCAGCAGAGCGCCACCCCCATCTGGTAAATAGCAACTAGTTGTACTATATCTATCTATCTATCTGTCTGTCTGTCTGTCTTTCTGTCTATCTGTCTATCTATCGTGTGTGTGTGGGTGTGTGTGTGTGTGTGTACTCTTAAAAAAGGTAGGGGAACTTTCAATTTGGATAGGAAGTATAAGCAGCAACAAACTTGTCAAAGACAGACATCTTATGAAGGCACCATCATTTCTCTTTGTCACCACCCCCAAACACAACGCATGGGGTGTCAGTCGAGAGTCGATAAATCACTGTAGATAATCAATTTTGACAATCATCTTGCATCACACGGTTTTCAGTGTTTGTTTCTAGTCGGGTTTTTTGTTTGAAAATGAAAATCGTACACATGCAAATTTCACGTCATACACCAACCATCTTTCAAGAGCGATTACTGTACAAACAACTATGGTCATAAGGAAGTGCAAGTGGTGATGCACTCTCAAAACATTCATTATTATCATATCAACATAGATTTACTCCGATATATCTCCCAATTGTTTCAATTGTAAAATAAAAAGTTCCCCCATTTTTTTAAGAGTATATATATACGATCATGTTTCTGACATGCAAATATCAACATGCATACACTAAAGTATACTCCCCCATTCACATGACTGTGTACACACATAAAGGTTGGAATTGATAGGATCATGCTGACCCATCAACTGCCACTCACCCTGTCCTGCTTGGAGTTTCCTCGATCTCTCCTCCAGTTCATCAACGAGAACTTCCATACCCCGCCGTTTATCAGCTATGACATCCACAAACTGATACTTGTCGAAAACTGCAATAAGAGGCATGGGTGTGACGAAGTATCACCGGACAATGTCTGCAAGCACATTTTTACTTTGATGTGTAAGCCAGGTACACTTTGACAATAATATAATTACTGGTAAAACGTCGCCTGACTGGCTGGCTGGGAGCAATACATGGATGGTTTCCAAACTAACGGTAAAACTTCAGGTGACCGAATCATGTGCAGGGGACATGGAGGCAAGGTTTCCAAACACACTTTTGCTACTCACGGTCATTTTCTGCTATGGACTGGTCAGAAATCTCCTGGATCGGGTCCTGTAAATACAGGTAACAAAACATAAGCCTGTAGTCACTGTCCCAAGGGTCATACGTTGAACATGCTGTATTTAGTGAGTCTGTAGTCACTCTGTAGTTACTGTCAAATAGGTCATGCGTGGAGCCTACCGTATTGGTAAGCCTGTAGTCACTGTCCCAAGGGTCATACGTTGTGCCTACCGTATTTGGTGAGTCTGTAGTCACTGTCCCAAGGGTCATGCGTAGAGCCTGCCGTATTGGTAAGCCTGTAGTCACTGTCCCTAGGGTCATACGTTGTGCCTACCGTATTTGGTGAGTCTGTAGTCACTGTCCCAAGGGTCATACGTTGAGCCTACCGTATTGGTAAGCCTGTAGCCACTGTCCCTAGGGTCATACCTACCAAAGGGGTCATACGTTATTGCCTACCGTATTGGTGAGTCTGTATTTGGTGAGTCTGTAGTCACTGTCCCAAGGGTCCGTTGTGCCTACCGTATTTGGTGAGTCAGTCACTGTCCCAAGGGTCATACGTTGTGCCTACCGTATTTGGTGAGTCTGTAGTCACTGTCCCAAGGTAAGTCCTGTAGTCACTGTCCCAAAGGGTCCGTATACGTGTTGAGTCTGTAGTCACTACCCAAGTCATACGTTGTGCCTACCGTATTTGGTGAGTCTGTAGTCACTGTCCCAAGGGTCATACGTTGTGCCTACCGTATTTGGTGAGTCTGTAGTCACTGTCCCAAGGGTCATACGTTGTGCCTACCGTATTTGGTAAGCCTGTAGTCACTGTCCCTAGGGTCATACGTTGTGCCTACCGTATTTGGTGAGTCTGTAGTCACTGTCCCAAGGGTCATACGTTGTACCTACCGTATTTGGTAAGTCTGTAGTCACTGTCCCTAGGGTCATACGTTGTGCCTACCGTATTTGGTGAGTCTGTAGTCACTGTCCCTAGGGTCATGCGTTGTGCCTACCGTATTTTGTGTGCTTGAAGTCTCTGTCCCAAGGGTCAGAAGGAGTACGATGGTGGAGACATACATACTTATCGGCTGTGGTGACGGTACCCGGGGTACCCCTTATATATACCCCGACCAGGGAACAAGGTAGATTGCCCAAGGCTGTAGAAGCAGTACTGTATTTAATGTTTGACGAAATCAACATGAACACAATACCGTAAATACCCCAAGAGTGCGTTTAACAGTCAATTGTGCTCCAACGGTTATGTTTACTGTGTATCATTAGGGATTCTCAATATCCCTGTATAACTCCGCCTTCTGAACACCAAACCACGCGGACCTGCTATAGACGCCCTGAAGTAAGCTTTGTAAAATAAAACGATCAAATGGTGAATCTCCCCTTTCGTGTGACACACTGCACAAAGGATTCTTGATATGTAGATAACGATACTTTCCAAGCCAATTCTCCAGTTATGGTATTACCATTGCTCAATCAGAACTAACCGACACACAGCGTAACAGACCAGGGCAATGAGAAGCTGAACAGAGAAAAGAAGAGGAAGAGGGTCAACAGACCAAGTCAGTGGGGAGCTGAACAGAGAATTGGGGAAGAAGAGCGTCAACAGACCAGGTAAGTGGGGAGCTGAACAGAGAATTGGGGAAGAAGAGCGTCAACAGACCAGGTCAGTGGGGAGCTGAACAGAGAATAGGGGAGGAAGAGCGTCAACAGACCAGGTAAGTGGGGAGCTGAACAGAGAATAGGGGAGGAAGAGCGTCAACAGACCAAGGTCAGTGGGGAGCTGAACAGAGAATAGGGGAGGAAGAGCGTCAACAGACCAGGTAAGTGGGGAGCTGAACAGAGAATAGGGGAGGAAGAGCGTCAACAGACCAGGTAAGTGGGGAGCTGAACAGAGAATAGGGGAGGAAGAGCGTCAACAGACCAGGTAAGTGGGGAGCTGAACAGAGAATAGGGGAAGAAGCGTCAACAGACCAGGTAAGTGGGAAGCTGAACAGAGAATTGGGGAAGAAGAGCGTCAACAGACCAGGTCAAGTGGGGAGCTGAACAGAGAATAGGGGAGGAAAGAGCGTCAACAGACCAGGTAAGTGGGGAGCTGAACAGAGAATAGGGAGGAAAGAGCGTCAACAGACCAGGGTAAGTGGGGAGCTGAACAGAGAATTGGGGAAGAAGAGCGTCAACAGACCAGGTCAAGTGGGGAGCTGAACAGAGAATAGGGGAGGAAGAGCGTCAACAGACCAGGTAAGTGGGGAGCTGAACAGAGAATAGGGGAGGAAGAGCGTCAACAGACCAGGTCAGTGGGGAGCTGAACAGAGAATAGGGGAGGAAGAGGGTCAACAGACCAGGTCAGTGGGGAGCTGAACAGAGAATTGGGGAGGAAGAGCGTCAACAGACCAGGTCAGTGGGGAGCTGAACAGAGAATAGGGGAAGAAGAGGGTCAACAGACCAGGTCAGTGGGGAGCTGAACAGAGAATTGGGGAAGAAGAGCGTCAACAGACCAGGTCAGTGGGGAGCTGAACAGAGAATAGGGGAAGAAGAGCGTCAACAGACCAGGTCAGTGGGGAGCTGAACAGAGAATTGGGGAGAGAAGAGCGTCAACAGACCAAGTCAGTGGGGAGCTGAACAGAGAATAGGGGAAGAAGAGCGTCAACAGACCAGGTAAGTGGGGAGCTGAACAGAGAATAGGGGAGGAAGAGCGTCAACAGACCAGGTAAGTGGGGAGCTGAACAGAGAATTGGGGAAGAAGAGCGTCAACAGACCAGGTAAGTGGGGAGCTGGGGAAGAGCTGAACAGACCAGGTAAGTGGGGGAGCTGGAGAATTGGGGAAGAAGAGCGTCAACAGACCAGGTCAGTGGGGAGCTGAACAGAGATATAGGGGAAGAGGGTCAACAGACCAGGTCAGTGGGGAGCTGAACAGAGAATTGGGGAAGAAGAGCGTCAACAGACCAGGTCAGTGGGGAGCTGAACAGAGAATAGGGAAGAAGAGCGTCAACAGACCAGGTAAGTGGGGAGCTGAACAGAGAATTGGGGAGGAAGAGCGTCAACAGACCAGGTCAGTGGGGAGCTGAACAGAGAATAGGGGAGGACACCTACCAATTCTTTATTGCTATTTCTGAAAGTCGATTTTGACCCTCAACTAAACGATCTTGACACAAATGACTGACGATATATCCGCACAAAACGGGGGTGTGGTCGAAGCAAGCCCTCTGGTTGGTCAACGCTGCTAAATCTGCACACTATTTATATATTCTCGGTAGGTTTTACTTTCATCGAAGGATTGACTTGGAAGAAATGTAAGATTTTTTCCCAAGCAATGGCTTCTCAAAAGAAAGCATCATTTGTAAATGTCTCTTTCACAAACATCAACCAAAAGAACAATAAAGAACTGGTAGGATTCATGAGTGGTTGGCGATAGGCCAATCTTCCATGATCATGTTTACATTCAGTTTTAATCGATTGTATGCGATGGTAGCGTAGCGATCGGCAAAGTAGTCCGGTGGGGTGCAACGAAGTGTCCGGCCTTCTCATAATGTATTATACAGTGAAGCATTTCGAGTCGAGGGTCATCTTAAATTTTTGTATATATTTTATAAAATCTTTAATCCTCTCAAAGACACGATTGCCTGTGGGACACCCCCCATCTGTGTATAGGTTGGAACCCCGGCGTTTAACACTCTGAGAGCTGGTTTTCATGAGTGAGCTCTTTTATCTTAAAAACGTAGTATACCTATATATGTAGTACAATTAATATGTGTTGTATAGTAGTACACCCAGTAGTATACCTATGCAGCTGTCTCAATAAGCCATTTTCCAGTTCGTTTAGAGCGATGTCCCTTTGCAAAACCACGTGACCGCGGGCAAACTGTCAAAACAAACGGCTGTCAAAATTTGTAACGTGTTTGACCGTGCAACGACCGCTATCTGACGTGGTACCGAGAGAAGCTGAAGATGCCTTACCACCACTGTTGCTATGGCTTGTGTAACTCTGATAACAGGATGAAAGTCATGCTTTATCGTAACCCATCCGTCCGATGGCTTTGTACATTTAGATCCTGGCGAATTACTGTTTGTTTCGTTTGTGTGTTTGTTTGTTTGTTTGACCTACTCCATAATGTGTTACTATTCGTTCCTGCTTAAAACCCAACGTCCCTCAATAACGTCTATGGCAATTTATTTTATAACCACCCATGATTATCATCTAGTAATTCACAAGATAATGTTTTTGTGTGGTATCTACGGTACTAACAGTGAACCTTCACATCGAGTTAGTATAATGTAAGATAAAACATGTTGTTTTAGGTGTTATCGCCTCTCATCAAGACCTGAGAGTGAGTGCCCCTCAGGACGTTCGGATCCCAATTCTGTGAGTCAACTGATAGACCTCTCTGAACACAGCGTTAGATGGACATTTCTCTTGTGTTTTGCCCAGGGGGGCAAGGAGTGTTTAATGTGTCCGCCCGTCGATCTGAAGAAGTTTTGTACGTGGTGTCAAAACAGCACACATATGTATGTAGCTCGAGTCATTTTTGTAATCCAAGAGTTAACAATTGCGTTGCTTTCGTTCATGCCTAAAGAACCAGGTATCGTCCATCATCAAAGTTGTTTGCATACGTCTTTATGAATTAAGTAACTTGAACAAATGTTTTTGAGATATAAATTGGAACGAACGCACACGCACAAACATACACAAAATAATACCACGCACTAACTAACACACAACATCCACACGCACACGTACACCCCCACACAACCTCCACACGCACACATACACCAATATATACACACAGTATTATTGGGAGCAGCATAAACATTTACCCCGTTTCATACAACTCACATAACAACCTCCTAAAACATGGCCTACATCATCCCCTGAAACAGGGCCAGCTACATGCCCTACGACATGGCCTACATCATCCCCTGAAACAGGACCAACTACATGCCCTACAACATGGCCTACATCATCCCCTGAAACAGGACCAACTACATGCCCTACAACATGCCCTACAACATGGCCTACATCATCACCTGCAACACGGCCAACTACATGCCCTACAACATGGCCTATATCATCCCCTGCAACAGGGCCAACTACATGCCCTACAACATGGCCTACATCATCACCTGCAACAGGGCCAACTACATGCCCTACGACATGGCCTATAGCATCACCTGCAACTGGGCCAGCTACATGCCCTACGACATGCCCTACAACATCCCCTGCAACAGTCCCCTGCAATAGGGCCAACTACATGCCCTACAGGGCCACCTACAATCATCCCCTGGGCCCAGCAACATGCCATGCCCTACAACATGGCCTACATCATCCCCCTGCAACAGGGCCAACTACATGCCCTACAACATGGCCTACATCATCCCCTGCCTACAACATGGCCTGCAACTACATGCCCTACCATGGCCAACTACATCATCCCCTGCAACAGGGCCACCAACTACATGCCCTACAACATGGCCTACATCATCCCCTGCAACAGGGCCAACTACATGCCCTACAACATGGCCTACATCACCCCCTGCAACAGGGCCACCTACATGCCCTACAACATGCCCTGCAACAGGGCCAAGTACATGCCCTACAACATGGCCTACATCATCCCCTGCAACATCATGCCCTGAAACATGGCCTACATCACACAGGGCCACCTACATGCCCTACAACATGCCCTGCAACAGGGCCAACTACATGCCCTACAACATGGCCTACATCATCCCCTGCAACAGGGCCAACTACATGCCCTACAACATGGCCTACATCACCCCCTGCAACAGGGCCACCTACATGCCCTACAACATGCCCTGCAATAGGGCCACCTACATGCCCTAAGACATGGCCTACATCATGCCCTGCAACAGGGCCACCTACATGCACCTCGACATGGCTTACATCATCCCCTGCAACAGGGCCAACTACATGCACCTCGACATGGCCTACATCATCCCCTGCAACAGGGCCTACTACATGTCCTACATCATCCCCTGCAACAGGGCCAACTCCATGGCCTACATCATCCCCTGCAACAGCACCAACTACATGCACTTCGATATGGCCTACATCATCCCCTGCAACAGGACTAACTACATGCACTTCGACATGGCCTACATCCTCCCCTGCAACTGGGCCAACTACATGCCCTACACGACCAACTATATGCTCTACTAGCAGCTTACTACATGCCCTACAAGCTTACTACATTTAACAACACGACCAACTACATGCCCTACAACCAGCTTACTACATGCCTACAACACGACCAACTACATGCCTTACAACCAGCTTACTACATGCCCTACAACACGACCAACTACATGCCCTACAACCAGCTTACTACTACATGACCAACTACACGACTACAACACGACCAACTACAACCAGCTTACTACAACACGAGCTTACTACCTACCAGCTTGCCTTACAACACGACCAACTACATGCCCTACAACCAGCTTGCATTATACATGCCCTACAACACGACCAACTACATGCCCTACAACCAGCTTACTACATGCCTACAACACGACCAACTACATGCCCTACAACCAGCTTACTACATGCCCTACAACAACACGACCAACTACATGCCCTACAACCAGCTTACTACATGCCTACAACACGACCAACTACATGCCCTACAACCAGCTTACTACATGCCCTACAACACGACCAACTACATGCCCTACAACCAGCTTACTACATGCCTACACAACCAACTACCACAACCAGCTTACTACATGCCCTACAACACGACCACTACATACATACATGCCCTACAACCAGCTTACACGCCCTACTACCAGCTTACTACATGCCCTACATACATGCCCTACAACACATTACAACACGACGCCAACTACATGCCCTACAACCAGCTTGCACAACACGCCCAACTACATGCCCCACAACCAGCTTACTACATGCCCTACAACAACTTACCAACTACACGACCAAATACACGCCCTGCCCTACAACACGACCAAACTACATGCCCTACACCAGCTTACATACATGCCTACAACACGACCAACTACATGCCTTACAACCAGCTTACTACATGCCTACAACACGACCTCAACTACATGCTCTGCCCTACAACACGACCAACTACATGCCCTACAACCAGCTTACTACATGCCCTACAACACGACCAACTATACAACCAGCTTACTACCAGCCCTACAACATGCCTACAACACGACCAACTACATGCCCTACAACCAGCTTACACGCCCTACACTACGACCAACTATATGCTGCCATGCCCTACAACAACTACATGCCCTAAACCAGCTTACATGACCTACATGCAACTTACAACATGCCTACATGCCCTACAACCAGCTTACTACATTACTATGCCCTACAACACGACCAACTACATGCCCTAAACCAGCTTACATGCCCACGACACACCAACACGACTACTACATGCCCTAAACTACACTACATGCCTACAACACGACAAATGCCCTACAACCACTTACTACATGCCCTACAATGCAACACGACCAAACTACATGCCCTACAACCAGCTTACTACATGACCAACTACATGCCCTACAACCAGCTTACCAACAAATTACGACCAACTACATGCCCTACAACCAGCTTACTACATGCCCTACAACACGACCAACTACCAGCGCTTGCCCTGGCTACATGCTTACTACATGCCTACAACACGAACAACTACATGCCCTACAACCAGCTTACTACATGCCCTGCAACAGGACCAAGTACATGCCCTACAACCAACTTACAACATTCCTACAACACGAACAACTACATGCCCAACAACCAGCTTACTACATGCCCTTCAACACGACCAACTGCATGCTCTACTACCAGCTTACAACATGCCTACAAGACCAACTACATGCCCAACAACCAACTTACTACATGCCCTACAACACGACCAACTACATGCCCTACTACCAGCTTACAACATGCCTACAACACGAACAACTACATGCCCTACTACCAACTTATTACATGCCCTACAACACGACCAACTATATGCCCTACTACCAGCTTACAACATGCCTACAACACGACCAACTACATGCCCTACAACCAGCTTACTACATGCCCTACAACACGACCAACTACATGCCCTACAACCAGCTTACAACATGCCCTACAACACGACCAACTACATGCCCTACAACCAGCTTACTACATGCCCTACAACACGATCAACTACATGCCCTACCTAGCAAACATGCCAAACTGCATGCCCTACAACCCGGTTACTACATGCCCTACAACATGCTACAACATGCCCTACTGCATGCCCTAAACCAGCTTACACACGACCAACTAAACACGACCAACTGCATGCGTCTGCCCCAGGTACAACCAGCTACTACATGCCCCTACAACACGACCATGCTCCTACAACTACATGCCCCGATACAACCAACTTACTACATGCCCTACTACACACGACCAACTACATGCCCTACAACCAACTTACTACATGCCCTACAACACGACCAACTACATGCCCTACAACCAACTTACTACATGCCCTACAACACGACCAACTGCATGCCCTACAACCAACTTACTACATGCCCTACAACACGACCAACTGCATGCCCTACAACCAGGTTACTACATGTCCTACCACATGCCCTACAACACAACCAACTACATGCTCTACACCAGCTTACTACATGCCCTACAACACGACCAACTGCATGCCCTACAACCAGCTTACTACATGCCCTACAACACGACCAACTACATGCTCTACAACCAGCTTACTATATGCATGCCTACAACACAACCAACTACATGCTCTACAACCAGCTTACTACATGCCCTACAACACGACCAACTACATGCCCTATTACCAGCTACCTACATGTCTACAACAAGGCCTACTCAATCCCTTAAAACATGACCTACTACATGCCCTACAAAACGGCCAACTAAATGCCTACAACCAGGCCAACTAAATGCCTACACCATGCCCTAAATAGAGAATACTACACGAGGTCTCATTACATACGAATTATACGAAACGAGTGTCCTTCCTATGGTATCTGACCGAGCGAAAGCGAGGTCAGATAACATAGGAAGGTCACGAGTTTCGTATAATTCGTATGTAATGAGACCGAGTGTGGTATTTTATTTAGTACCCACGTCTTACATGCATTTAATTGACAAAATAGCGTATTTTTGTTATTTTTTGGTTTCAAACCGAAACCGGTTTCATAAAGAGGTTGAGGAAGAGTTTTGTACTGTAGTACAATATTTGCATGACGTCACACTCTAATGACGTAACTGCCTTGGTAACCGACGTCACGATGCATGTCAGTTGTCAGCGCCTCGTACAGCCTCCTACAGTAAACTACTCCGTAGCACCCCGTTTCTTGGTTTGCAGTTGCTTCATTCGGCTAACATCACTGGTGGAAACATTGCATTTATGTTTTTCGACGGATATTATGTCTCAGTTCGACTCACAATTAAACAACGACACGGCAACAATCGCAATGTTTACATTCCCACAATGCATTTAAGTTGTAGAATGAATGAATTCACGTGTTTGTTATGAATGAAAACATAGTTACGTCAGAATGTGACCTAATTGAGAGGTCATCGGTTATCCAATCAAATAGTTAGAATCACAGGTCAAGTCGTTACGACACAGGTCAACGCGATACGACACTCGTGTGACGTACGAAATTAGTATGCAACTACCCATACGTTGACCACGTGGGTAATAAAACAACATATCTAACAACGTGGCTTATTTTTTTCGCGTCAGACAAGAGACTAGTGTTGAAGACCTACTCCGAGTCCACACCTTGAATCCACATTTTAACTCTCCATCCTGAATCTGCACCCTAACACCACATCCTGACTTCACACCTTGATAACACACGCACAATCTGACGCCCTATCCTAGCTCTATATCCTGACTTCACACCTTGATAACACACGCACAATCTGACGCCCTATCCTAGCTCTATATCCTGACTTCACACCTTGATAACACACGCACAATCTGACGCCCTATCCTAGCTCTATATCCTGACTGAACATTTTGATAACACACGCACAATCTGACGCCCTATCCTAGCTCTATATCCTGACTTCACACCTTGATAACGCACAATCTGACGCCCTACAATCCTGACTTCACACCTTGCACACGCACTATCCTAGCTCTATATCCTGACTTCACATTGATAACTGACGCCCTATCCCAGCTCTATATCCTGACTTCACACTTGATAACACACGCACAATCTGACGCCCTATCCTAGCTCTATATCCTGACTTCACACCTTGATAACACACACACAATCTGATAACTCTATATCCTGACTGAACATTTTGATAACATGCACAATCTGACGCCCTATCCTAGCTCTATATCCTGACTTCACACCTTGATAACACACGCACAATCTGACGCCCTATCCTAGCTCTATATCCTGACTTCACATTTGATAACACACGCACAATCTGACGCCCTATCCTAGCTCTATATCCTGACTTCACACATTGATAACACACGCACAATCTGACGCCCTATCCTAGCTCTATATCCTGACTTCACACATTGATAAAACACGCACAATCTGACGCCCTATCCTAGCTCTATATCCTGACTTCACACATTGATAACATACGCACAATCTGACGCCCTATCCTAGCTCTATATCCTGACTTCAAACACTGATAACACACGCACAATCTGACGCCCTATCCTAGCTCTATATCCCGACTTCACACATTGATAACATACGCACAATCTGACGCCCTATCCTAGCTCTCTATATCCTGACTTCACACATTGATAACACACGCACAATCTGTCTCTATATCCTGACTGAACAGTTTGATACAACCACACTCCAAAACCCTGACGCAACATCATGACGCAACGCCGTGACTCCACCCTGTTTGTTTGACTCACCTCGCCCTAATACAACACCCTGACAAAACCCTGACGCCACATCATGACGCAACGCCGTGACTCCACCCTTTACTTGACTCACCGCCCTAATACAACACTGAAACCCTAACGCCACAGTCTTAGCGTGAGTGAGTGAGTGAGGTTTTACGAGGCCAACATCATGAGCATCGATCTACGCAACTGGGATACGATGACATGGGTCAACCAAGTCAGCGAGCCTGACCACCCGATCCCGTTGGTCGCCTCTAACGACAAGCGTGGGTTACTGAAGATCAATTTTAACTCGGAACTTCACTGGTACAGTCTGGAGAGACCCTTTCCCTCTACACTCAGACGCCACATCCTAACCCTTCACCGGTGTGACACTCCCTGAATTCAAACCCTCACACCATGATCTGACGCCACACGCATGAAGCCATAACTATTGCCCTAACTTTTTTTAGCACACAATCCCCAATCAATTGTAACAGATATGACCGTATGAAAATGTATTTATTATAAGATATCAGGCGTATTCAGAACATCTGCTGAGCAATATATCACAAATGACATAACAGTTTAGATTTCGTAATGTACAGTTTCTTAACACTACAGTGTACTTCTTATCTACAAGTTAAGTGGCAGCAATGTTTAGTGGAGGAGGCTGCTTAGAAGATCGCGTAAAGCAATACTAAGACCGCGTCTCTTCTCATTTCTTTTACGTGATGGTGGTGGTGGGGGTTGGTTGCCGTTTCCAGTTGGGGGTGGTGGTGGGGGTCCAGTTCCGGTTGGAGGTGGTGGGTTCCCTCTCTTCAGCAGATCCTTCAGTAAATCACTCAATTGTCGTCTGTTCCCGCTATTACCTGGTGGTGGTGGTGGAGGGGTCCAGTTCCAGTTGGGGGTGGTGGTGGGGTCCAGTTCCGGTTGGAGGTGGTGGGTTCCCTCTCTTCAGCAGATCCTTCAGTAAATCACTCAATTGTCGTCTGTTCCCGCTATTACCTGGTGGTGGTGGTGGAGGGGTCCAGTTCCAGTTGGGGTGGTGGTGGGGTCCAGTTCCGGTTGGAGGTGGTGGGTTCCCTCTCTTCAGCAGATCCTTCAGTAAATCACTCAATTGTCGTCTGTTCCCGCTATTACCTGGTGGTGGTGGTGGAGGGGTCCAGTTCCAGTTGGGGGTGGTGGTGGGGGTCCAGTTCCGGTTGGAGGTGGTGGGTTCCCTCTCTTCAGCAGATCCTTCAGTAAATCACTCAATTGTCGTCTGTTCCCGCTATTACCTGGTGGTGGTGGTGGAGGGGGTCCAGTTCCAGTTGGGGTGGTGGTGGGGGGTCCAGTTCCGGTTGGAGGTGGTGGGTTCCCTCTTTCAGCAGATCCTTCAGTAAATCACTCAATTGTCGTCTGTTCCCGCTATTACCTGGTGGTGGTGGTGGAGGGGGTCCAGTTCCAGTTGGGGGTGGTGGTGGGGTCCAGTTCCGGTTGGAGGTGGTGGGTTCCCTCTCTTCAGCAGATCCTTCAGTAAATCACTCAATTGTCGTCTGTTCCCGCTATTACCTGGTGGTGGTGGTGGGGGGGGTCCAGTTCCAGTTGGGGGTGGTGGTGGGGGTCCAGTTCCGGTTGGAGGTGGTGGGTTCCCTCTCTTCAGCAGATCCTTCAGTAAATCACTCAATTGTCGTCTGTTCCCGCTATTACCTGGTGGTGGTGGTGGGAGGGGGTCCAGTTCCAGTTGGGGGTGGTGGTGGGGTCCAGTTCCGGTTGGAGGTGGTGGGTTCCCTCTCTTCAGCAGATCCTTCAGTAAATCACTCAATTGTCGTCTGTTCCCGCTATTACCTGGTGGTGGTGGTGGAGGGGTCCAGTTCCAGTTAGGGGTGGTGGTGGGGTCCAGTTCCGGTTGGAGGTGGTGGGTTCCCTCTCTTCAGCAGATCCTTCAGTAAATCACTCAATTGTCGTCTGTTCCCGCTATTACCTGGTGGTGGTGGTGGAGGGGGTCCAGTTCCAGTTGGGGGTGGTGGTGGGGGTCCAGTTCCGGTTGGAGGTGGTGGGTTCCCTCTCTTCAGCAGATCCTTCAGTAAATCACTCAATTGTCGTCTGTTCCCGCTATTACCAGTTGGGGTGTTTTCTCTCAGAATAAGATTCACAAGCTGGTCCGCGAGATACTCCCGCTTTTGCTGAGCACCGTTCCCACTGCTTTCGGGTAAAGGGAGATATTCAGGAACTGAAAATATAAAATACAGTGTCCTTGTGGTCAGATAACAAGATGTATGCATTATGTATCACCAATAAGTTTCCTTTTCATCTTAACATTAGTTACATTTGTCACCAACTGAAAACGAGTTGCTAGCCTTAAGTCGGTTATGAATACGGCACTGGACTGTGAAATAGTTGAGGTAGAGTCAAGGGTGAATGCGATGCTGCCTGTTTCTGGACATTGTAATTATCATTACGTGTGAGAACTTCTCACTACCAGTGACTGTTTTACGTAATTTTATCATTGCTAATAATTAGGATGCAAGACAATTCCACTGTGAACTCAATACTCACAAACGTCAACCATGGCAAGAACAAACCGGAGTCCGGAATCCCTGATCTCGAAGAGGCCGAAGATGAGTTCCTTGACGAATTGGCTGGCATCCTCTATCGACATCTCTCCTAAACGGAAATGTGTAAACTTAGCAGCTGTACGTCAGCGTATCAAATATCGGGGTTGCAAGGATGATACGGGGTGCACTATAGACATAACACCGCATTCATCAAAATATGTTCTTGGGATTTTACGAGACAGACAGACAGAGGTTAGATTTGCAGTGTATTGTACCAACAACATGCATACTCTGTTCTACTGTAAGCACTTACCGCGATCCAGGCTTTTAGTGCACTGGAAAATCTTCTGCAGTAACCTTGCCATACATTCGATGTCGTCTGCCACCAGTTGTAATGCCACTTCTCTGTCGAATGGTTTCCCTGGGTGCTCTTTAACAATACAACCGTCCTACAGGCAACAGTTACGACATAGTATATACACAAGTGATCAAACAGTACAGACACCATTGATGACGTAATACAGTTAGAATTCATGGTGCAGTGCAGACATCACCGATGCTGCATTAGACACTGATGACGTAGTACAGACACCACTGATTTAGCAGTGCAGACACCATTGATGGTTTTGTATAGACACCGATGATGATGTATTAGACACTGACGATACAATAAAGACACCACTGACGATACAATCAACACACCACTGACGATGCAGTACAGACACCACTAATGATGCAGTAAAGACACCACTGATGATGCTGTACAGACACCTCTGATGATTCAGTAAAGACACTGCTGATGATGCAGTAAAGACACCACTGATGATGCTGTACAGACACTGCTGCTGATGCAGTACAGACACCACTGATGATGCAGTAAAGACACCGCTGATGATACAGTAAAGACACCACTGATGATGCTGTACAGACACCTCTGATGATGCAGTAAAGACACTGCTGATGATGCAGTACAGACACCTCTGATGATGCAGTACAGACACTGCTGATGATGCAGTACAGACACCACTGATGATGCTGTACAGACACCACTGATGATGCAGTAAAGACACTGCTGGTGATACAGTACAGACACCACTGATGATGCAGTAAAGACACCGCTGATGATACAGTAAAGACACCACTGATGATGCTGTACAGACACCTCTGATGATGCAGTAAAGACACTGCTGATGATGCAGTAAAGACACCGCTGATGATGCAGTACAGACACCTCTGATGATGCAGTACAGACACTGCTGATGATGCAGTACAGACACTACTGATGATGCAGTACAGACACTGCTGATGATGCAGTACAGACACTGCTGATGATGCAGTAAAGACACCGCTGATGATTCAGTACAGACACTGCTGATGATGCAGTAAAGACACCTCTGATGATGCAGTACAGACAGCTTATGATGCAGTACAGACACCGCTGATGATGCAGTAAAGACACTGCTGATGATGCAGTAAAGACACAGCTGATGATGCAGTAAAGACACTGCTGATGATGCAGTACAGACACCTCTGATCATGCAGTACAGACAGCTGATGATGCAGTACAGACACTGCTAATGATGCAGTAAAGACACTGCTGATGATGCAGTAAAGACACCGCTGATGATGCAGTAAAGACACTGCTGATGATGCAGTACAGACACTGCTGATGATGCAGTACAGACACCGCTGATGATGCAGTACAGGCAGTTGATGATGCAGTACAGACACTGATGATGATGCAGTAAAGACACCGTTGGATGATGCAGTACAGACACTGCTGATGATGCAGTAAAGACACTGCTGATGATGCAGTAAAGACACCGCTGATGATGCAGTAAAGACACCGCTGATGATGCAGTACAGACACCGCTGATGATGCAGTACAGACAGCTGATGATGCAGTACAGACACTGCTGATGATGCAGTAAAGACACTGCTGATGATGCAGTAAA
Organism: Haliotis rubra; assembly: GCF_003918875.1. Classification (NCBI taxonomy): domain Eukaryota; kingdom Metazoa; phylum Mollusca; class Gastropoda; order Lepetellida; family Haliotidae; genus Haliotis; species Haliotis rubra. Next base: position 2,094,560 of record NW_025766336.1, read on the forward strand.
GACACTGCTGATGATGCAGTACAGACACCACTGATGATGCAGTACAGACACTGCTGATGATGCAGTACAGACACTGCTGATGATGCAGTACAGACACCGCTGATAATGCAGTACAGACACCGCTGATGATGCAGTACAGACACTGCTGATGATGCAGTAAAGACACTGATGATGATGCAGTACAGACACTGATGATGATGCAGTACAGACACTGCTGATGATGCAGTAAAGACACCGCTGATGATGCAGTAAAGAAACTGCTGATGATGCAGTAAAGACACTGATGATGATGCAGTACAGACAGTGATGATAATGCAGTACAGACAGCTCTGATGATGCAGTACAGGCAGCTGATGATGCAGTACAGACACCGCTGATAATGCAGTACAGACACTGATAATGATGCAGTACAGACACTGCGGATGATGCAGTAAAGACACTGCTGATGATGCAGTAAAGACACCGCTGATGATGCAGTAAAGACCCTGCTGATGATGCAGTAAAGACACTGATGATGATGCAGTAAAGACACCGCTGATAATGCAGTACAGACAGCTCTGATGATGCAGTACAGGCAGCTGTATGATGCAGTAAAGACACTGCTGATAATGCAGTAAAGACACCGCTGATGATGCAGTACAGACACTGATGATGATACAGTACAGGCACCGCTGATGAAGCAGTACAGGCAGCTGATGATGCAGTAAAGACACCGCTGATGATGCAGTACAGACACTGATGATGATGCAGTACAGGCAGCTGATGATGCAGTAAAGACACCGCTGATGATGCAGTACAGACACCGCTGATGATGCAGTAAAGACACTGCTGATGATGCAGTACAGACACCGCTGATCATGCAGTACAGACACTGCTGATCATGCAGTAAAGACACCGCTGATGATGCTGTACAGACACCACTGATGATGCAGTACAGACACTGCTGATGATGCAGTACAGACACCGCTGATGATGCAGTACAGGCAGCTGATGATGCAGTACAGACACTGATGATGACGCAGTACAGAACACCTCTGATAATGCAGTACAGACACCTCTGATGATGCAGTAAAGACACTGCTGATGATGCAGTAAAGACACTGCTGATGATGCAGTAAAGACACTGCTGATGATGCAGTAAAGACACCGCTGATGATGCAGTACAGACACCACTGATGATGCAGTACAGACACCACTGAGGATCTTGTACAGACACTGTTGATGATGCAGTAAAGACACTGGTGATGATGCAGTACAGACACCACTGATGATGCAGTAAAGACACCACAGATGATGATGTTGTACAGACACTGCTGATGATGCAGTAAGGACGCTGCTGATGATGCAGTAAAGACACTGCTGATGATGCAGTACAGACACCACTGCTGATCTTGTACAGACACTGCTGATGATGCAGTAAAGACACCACTGATGATGCTGTACAGACACCACTGATGATGCTGTGCAGACACTGCTCATGACACAGTACAGACACCGCTGATGATGCAGTACAGACACTGCTGATGATGCAGTACAGACACAGCTGATAATGCAGTACAGACACATGATGATGCAGTACAGACACTGCTGATGATGCAGTAAAGACACTGCTGATGATGCAGTAAAGACACTGCTGATGATGCAGTACAGACACTGCTGATGATGCAGTACAGACACCGCTGATGATGCAGTACAGGCAGCTGATGATGACGCAGTACAGACACCTCTGATAATGCAGTACAGACACCTCTGATGATCTTGTACAGACACTGCTGATGATGCAGTAAAGACACTACTGATGATGCAGTAAAGACACCACTGATGATGCTGTACAGACACCACTGATGATGCTGTGCAGACACTGCTCATGACACAGCACAGACACCGCTGATGATGCAGTACAGACACCGCTGATGATGCAGTACAGACACCGCTGATAATGCAGTACAGACACTGATGATGATGCAGTACAGACACCGCTGATGATGCAGTAAAGACACTGCTGATGATGCAGTAAAGACACCGCTGATGATGCAGTAAAGACACTGATGATGATGCAGTACAGACACCACTGATGATGCAGTACAGACACCACTGATGATGCTGTACAGACACTGCTGCTGATGCAGTAAAGACACTGCTGATGATGCAGTAAAGACACCGCTGATGATGCAGTACAGACACCACTGATGATGCAGTACAGACACCACTGATGATGTTGTACAGACACTGCTGATGATGCAGTAAAGACACTGCTGATGATGCAGTAAACACACCGCTGATGATACAGTACAGACACCACTGATGATGCTGTACAGACACCACTGATGATGCAGTAGAGACACCACTGATAATGCTGTAAAGACACCTCCTCATAATGCAGTACAGACACCTCTGATGATGCTGTAAAGACACCGCTGATGATGCAGTAAAGACACTGATGATGATGCAGTAAAGACACTGCTGATGATGCAGTACAGACACCACTGATGATGCAGTAAAGACACCACTGATGATGATGTTGTACAGACACTGCTGATGATGCAGTAAAGAAACTGCTGATGATGCAGTAAAGACACTGCTGATGATGCAGTACAGATAGCCCTGATGATGCAGTACAGGCAGCTGATGATGCAGTACAGACACCGCTGATAATGCAGTACAGACACTGATGATGATGCAGTACAGACACTGCTGATGATGCAGTAAAGACACCGCTGATGATGCAGTACAGACACCGCTGATGATGCAGTAAAGACACTGCTGATGATGCAGTAAAGACACTGATGATGATGCAGTACAGACACTGATGATGATGCAGTACAGGCAGCTGATGATGCAGTAAAGACACTGCTGATAATGCAGTACAGACAGCTCTGATGATGCAGTACAGGCAGCTGATGATGCAGTACAGACACCGCTGATGATGCAGTAAAGACACCGCTGATGATGCAGTACAGACACTGATGATGATACAGTACAGGCACCGCTGATGAAGCAGTACGGGCAGCTGATGATGCAGTAAAGACACCGCTGATGATGCAGTACAGACACTGATGGTGATGCAGTACAGGCAGCTGATGATGCAGTAAAAGACACCGCTGATGATGCAGTACGGACACTGCTGATGATGTAGTAAAGACACCGCTGATAATGCAGTACAGACACCGCTGATGATGCAGTACAGACCCTGCTGATGATGCAGTAAAGACACTGCTGATGATGCAGTACAGACACTGCTGATTGTGCAGTACAGGCAGCTGATGATGCAGTAAAGACACCGCTGATAATGTAGTACAGGCAGCTGATGATGCAGTACAGACACTGATGATGATGCAGTAAAGACACCGCTGATGATGCAGTACAGTCACTGCTGATGATACAGTACAGGCAGCTGATGATGCAGTAAAGACACCGTTGATGATGCAGTACAGACACTGCTGATGATGCAGTACAGGCAGCTGATGATGCAGTAAAGACAGCTCTGATGATGCAGTACAGACACCTGCTGATGATGCAGTACAGACACCGCTGATGTTGCAGTACAGGCAGCTGATGATGCAGTACAGACACTGCTGATGATGCAGTACAGACACCGCTGATGATGCAGTACAGACACCGCTGATGATGCAGTACAGACACTGCTGATCATGCAGTAAAGACACCGCTGATGATGCTGTACAGACACCACTGATGATGCAGTACAGACACTGCTGATGATGCAGTACAGACACTGCTGATGGTGCAGTACAGGCAGCTGATGATGCAGTAAAGACACCGCTGATAATGCAGTACAGGCAGCTGATGATGCAGTAAAGACACCGCTGATGATGCAGTACAGACACTGCTCATGATGCAGTACAGACACCGCTGATGATGCAGTACAGGCAGCTGATGATGCAGTACAGACACTGATGATGATGCAGTAAAGACACTGCTGATGATGCAGTACAGACACTGCTGATGATGCAGTAAAGACACTGCTGATGATGCAGTACAGACACTGCTGATGGTGCAGTACATGCAGCTGATGATGCAGTAAAGACACCGCTGATAATGTAGTACAGGCAGCTGATGATGCAGTACGGACACTGATGATGATGCAGTAAAGACACCGCTGATGATGCAGTACAGTCACTGCTGATGATACAGTACAGGCAGCTGATGATGCAGTAAAGACACCGTTGATGATGCAGTACAGACACTGCTGATGATGCAGTACAGGCAGCTGATGATGCAGTAAAGACACCTCTGATGATGCAGTACAGACACTGCTGATGATGCAGTACAGACACCGCTGATGATGCAGTACAGGCAGCTGATGATGCAGTACAGACACTGCTGATGATGCAGTACAGACACCGCTGATAATGCAGTACAGACACCGCTGATGATGCAGTAAAGACACTGCTGATGATGCAGTAAAGACACTGATGATGATGCAGTACAGACACTGATGATGATGCAGTACAGGCAGCTGATGATGCAGTAAAGACACCGCTGATAATGCAGTACAGACAGCTCTGATGATGCAGTACAGGCAGCTGATGATGCAGTACAGACACTGCTGATGATGCAGTAAAGACACCGCTGATGATGCAGTACAGACACTGATGATGATACAGTACAGGCACCGCTGATGAAGCAGTACAGGCAGCTGATGATGCAGTAAAGACACCGCTGATGATGCAGTACAGACACTGATGATGATGCAGTACAGGCAGCTGATGATGCAGTAAAGACACCGCTGATGATGCAGTACAGACACTGCTGATGATGCAGTAAAGACACCGCTGATAATGCAGTACAGACACCGCTGATGATGCAGTACAGACACTGCTGATGATGCAGTAAAGACACTGCTGATGATGCAGTACAGACACTGCTGATTGTGCAGTACAGGCAGCTGATGATGCAGTAAAGACACCGCTGATAATGTAGTACAGGCAGCTGATGATGCAGTACAGACACTGATGATGATGCAGTAAAGACACCGCTGATGATGCAGTACAGTCACCGCTGATGATACAGTACAGGCAGCTGATGATGCAGTAAAGACACCGTTGATGATGCAGTACAGACACTGCTGATGATGCAGTACAGGCAGCTGATGATGCAGTAAAGACACCTCTGATGATGCAGTACAGACACTGCTGATGATGCAGTACAGACACCGCTGATGATGCAGTACAGGCAGCTGATGATGCAGTAAAGACACTGCTGATGATGCAGTACAGACACCGCTGATAATGCAGTACAGACACCGCTGATGATGCAGTACAGACACTGCTGATCATGCAGTAAAGACACCGCTGATGATGCAGTACAGACACCGCTGATGATGCAGTACAGACACTGCTGATCATGCAGTAAAGACACCGCTGATGATGCTGTACAGACACCACTGATGATGCAGTACAGACACCGCTGATGATGCAGTACAGGCAGCTGATGATGCAGTACAGACACTGATGATGATGCAGTAAAGACACTGCTGATGATGCAGTACAGACACCGCTGATAATGCAGTACAGACACCGCTGATGATGCAGTACAGACACTGCTGATGATGCAGTAAAGACACCGCTGATGATGCTGTACAGACACCACTGATGATGCAGTACAGACACTGCTGATGATGCAGTACAGACACCGCTGATGATGCAGTACAGGCAGCTGATGATGCAGTACAGACACTGATGATGACGCAGTACAGAACACCTCTGATGATGCAGTACAGACACCTCTGATGATGCAGTAAAGACACTGCTGATGATGCAGTAAAGACACTGCTGATGATGCAGTAAAGACACCGCTGATGATGCAGTAAAGACACTGCTGATGATGCAGTACAGACACCACTGATGATGCAGTACAGACACCACTGATGATGCAGTAAAGACACCGCTGATGATGCAGTAAAGTCAATGCTGATGATGCAGTACAGACACCACTGATGATGCAGTAAAGACACCACTGATGATGATGTTGTACAGACACCGCTGATGATGCAGTAAAGAAGCTGCTGATGATGCAGTAAAGACACTGCTGATGATGCAGTACAGACACCACTGATGATGCAGTACGGACACTACTGATGATCTTGCACAGACGCTGCTGATGATGCAGTAAAGACACTGCTGATGATGCAGTAAAGACACCACTGATGATGCTGTACAGACACCACTGATGATGCTGTGCAGACACTGCTCATGATGCAGTACAGACACCGCTGATGATGCAGTACAGACACTGCTGATGATGCAGTACAGACACTGATGATGATGCAGTACAGACACTGATGATGATGCAGTAAAGACACTGCTGATGATGCAGTAAAGACACTGCTGATGATGCAGTAAAGACACCGCTGATGATGCAGTACAGACACCGCTGATGATGCAGTAAAGACACCGCTGATGATGTTGTACAGACGCTGCTGCTGATGCAGTAAAGGCACTGCTGATGATGCAGTAAAGACACTGCTGATGATGCAGTACAGACACCACTGATGATGCAGTACAGACACCACTGATGATGCAGTACAGACACTGCTGATGATGCAGTAAAGACACTGCTGATGATGCAGTAAAGACACTGCTGATGATGCAGTACAGACACCACTGATGATGCAGTACAGACACCACTGATGATGCAGTACAGACACCACTGATCATGCTGTAAAGACACCTCTGATGATGCAGTACAGACACCACTGATGATGCAGTACAGACACCACTGATGATGATGTTGTACAGACACTGCTGATGATGCAGTAAAGACACCTCTGATGATGCAGTAAAGACATCCTCTGATGATGCAGTAAAGACACTGCTGATGATGCAGTACAGACACCACTGATGATGCAGTACAGACACCACTGATGATCTTGTACAGACACCGCTGATGATGCAGTACAGACACTACTGATGATGCAGTAAAGACACCTCTGATGATGCAGTAAAGACACCGCTGATGATGCAGTAAAGACACCACTGATGATGCAGTAAAGACACTGCTGATGATGCAGTAAAGACACTGCTGATGATGCAGTAAAGACACTGCTGATGATGCAGTAAAGACACTGATGATGATGCAGTACAGACACCACTGATGATGCAGTACAGACACCGCTGATGATGCAGTACAGACACCACTGATGATGCAGTACAGACACCTCTGATGATGCAGTACAGACACCGCTGATGATGCAGTAAAGACACCACTGATGATGATGTTGTACAGACACTGCTGATGATGCAGTAAAGACACTGCTGATGATGCAGTAAAGACACTGCTGATGATGCAGTAAAGACACTGCTGATGATGCAGTACAGACACCACTGATGATGCAGTACAGACACCACTGATGATGCAGTACAGACACCGCTGATGATGCAGTAAAGACACTACTGATGATGCAGTAAAGACACCTCTGATGATGCAGTACAGACACCGCTGATGATGCAGTAAAGACACCACTGATGATGCAGTAAAGACACTGCTGATGATGCAGTAAAGACACCGCTGATGATGCAGTAAAGACACTGCTGATGATGCAGTACAGACACCACTGATGATGCAGTACAGACACCACTGATGATGCAGTACAGACACTGATGATGATGCAGTAAAGACACCACTGATGATGCAGTACAGACACCCTGATGATGCAGTAAAGACACCACTGATGATGCAGTAAAGACACTGCTGATGATGCAGTAAAGACACTGCTGATGATGCAGTAAAGACACCACTGATGATGCAGTACAGACACCACTGATGATGCAGTACAGACACCACTGATGATGCAGTACAGACACTGATGATGCAGTACAGACACCACTGATGATGCAGTACAGACAGCTCTGATGATGCAGTACAGACACCACTGACGATGCAGTACAGACAGCTCTGATGATGCAGTACAGACACCTCTGATGATGCAGTAGAAAGACCTCTTATGATGCAGTACAGACACCGCTGAAGATGCAGTAAAGACACTGATGATGATGCCCTAAACACCGTTGATGAACTAGTTACTCGTGACCTACTGCTGCGCTGCGGTGTAAGTGTGACATTTTCAGAGGATGTGACTTTTACGCATAATAGTTACCGTTCTTTTCTTCAGTGACGTGGTGATCCAGGGCCGAGCAAGCCAGCGGTGCCTCGTCGAAGCCGTCGTGTACTGCAATAGAGACATTTGCTATTATAGACCATTAAACAGATGCTGAAAATCGGCTCGTGTAGCTACCAAAATAACAAGTTGAATGTACACTCTCTTAGCCTTGCCCATGAATAACCCATGTCGTTGCCCTAACTGTTCTTGCATCCATCTCATATGCTAACCATAGATCCCTTGGCCCCACCTAACCCCCTCCTCATCCCAACCAATGCTGTGCATATACGGAGACACATCAGTCCCTATCACTTCCAGACATCCGACCTATAACCCACCCGCACGCCAGCCATCTATCCACTTCCACCCGCACATATCACTCACACACACACACACACACACACACACACACACACACACACACACACACACACACACACACACACACACACACACCACACACACACACTCACACAACACCACACACACACACACACACACACACACACAAACACACACACACAAACACACAAACACCACACGCGGAAACACATACACACCAGCAACACACGTACATACCACACAAACACCAAACGCGGAAACACACACCACTATCATCCACACGTACACCGTCACCACCAAAACGCACACACACCACTCACACACACAAACGCTACACGCGGAAACACACCATGCACCCCGACACAACTTATGCCACACACACTACGAAACACACAAACACCACACGCGGAAACACACACACAAACAAACACAACACTACACCACACGCGAACAAAAACAAACACACACACCACACACACACACGCACATCCCGACCCCTTTTTCCCTCAACCATGCAAACCCGTAAAGGACCGGGTGTTAAAATATTGATCTTCTAGTAACCCATGCTTATCGTAAGAGGTGACTAACGGGATCGGGTGGTCAGGCTCACTGACTTGGTTGACACATGTCATCGGTTTCCAATTGCGCAGATCGATGCTTATGCTGTTGATCACTGGATTGTCTGGTACAGACTCGATTATTTACAGACCGCCGCCATATAACTGGAATATTGCTGTTTGCGGCGTAAAACTAAACTCACTCACTCGTTCACTTGCTCACTCAACCATGCACCCCGACACAACCTTGCATGTATACTGACCTCCATGAATGTGCGGTTGCAACTCTTCCCACAGATGTTGAATGGCATTCTTCGCGAAGCTCATTGCGTCATTGTACAGAACAGGCCCACCGACGAAAGCATCGCTGAACCTGGCTTCCGCTGATAAAAAGTTGAAACCACATGACAGTAGTTACGCTTCAGATAATACATTATAAACAGATACTAAGGGTACAACACATGACAACGTTATATCATAATAGGTTTTTGTATGGACACATGTGATGCTTTCTTTCTGTTTCTGTTGTGATTTGTGCACTTTTTGGAACGCAAGGAAGAATACATGAGCTGCTATGATTATACAATCTTCAAAAGAGAAACGCATAAATATTTTAGAAGAATTTATTACGTTAGTTTAAGAGCAATTATTTCATGTAATTTCAGTGGTAAAAAGGTGGAAATTCACACGTCTAAAGACAAAGAGTTCGCTAACACAACAGCAGCCTTTATTGTTGTGTTTCTGTTTACTTGACTTGAAAAATGGTGTCAAAGTCAGTACTTTGTATGGCCACCATTGGCAGCACAGAACCTTCTTGGCACAGACTCTTCCTGCAATACGATGGCCAGTTGTGGAAGTGTCTGGGGCGTGTTTTAACGTTGACGTACACGTCGATCGAGTTCATCCCATAGGTGTACTATCGGGTTCAGATCTGGTGATCTGTAAGGCTATGGCAAGACATTGACGTTAGAATCGGCATGGTAGCTGACCATCACGCGTGCTGCATGTGAAGCAGCGTTGCCATGTTGGAACATCTCCCTCTTTCGGTCCATAAACGGAAGCATGTGACGTGCAAGGACTTCGTTGCTGTACCGATTGTCGTGGCATGATGATTTCCTCTTTTCCAGGCAAAAACGAACGACAAAATGAAACGCAATGTGTGCCTTTTATATTGATCGATGCTTTTTCGTTTACTTGCACGTGCATTTTGCTTTACATGTTTTCTTGGTGATTTTTTGTCGAATATTTCTTCAAACGATTCTACAAGGGAAAATGTTAAAATTGCCGCGTTTTGGCGCTAAAGCTGTTTATAATCACACAAAGATGACGTTTTGGAAGGAAATAGTATATTTGTACTGCTTTTGCCTATGCGTTTCGTTTTTTGAAGAATGTACTACCTATCATAAGCGAATGCGTCAAGAATGTTGGTCTTGTTCCTCAACATAAACGTCTCTCGATGTCTCAGTACTGTCTCCTGCTGCGTAAAACCAAACTGATTCAATCCATACTATCTGAGACTTTGAACTGCATACAATGCAAGTGCAAGGTATTTGACAAGTTACCTCCCAGCAAACTGTCCGATCCTCTTAAGGCCTTGACAAGATCCTTCAAGTCGTCCACATAGGTACTAGCGCGGTCTCGCAGATGGTTGAGCTCATGGTGGAAGGTTTCCCTGGTGATCTCTGAAGTCAGGAATAATTATGAACAATGATATAGCTCATGATCCACAGGTGGTTGAAAACGATTCATGGCACCGAACAACGAGTTTCATATACTACTGAAGTCTATTTTATCTAAATGGTAATGGTTTATGAAATAACTCGTTTGATGATTCAAGTTGTATTTAGAAAGTTGTTTACTAATCAGGAGGACCTCACTACCTCACCAATTATGATAAAACCCGCCCTGTTACAGGAACCGAGGTTTGAGTAATATAATATAAAACCGTCTTTCTATGATGAGACAGAAGTTTTCTACCTGGATCATGTGCTGCTTGTTTGAGTTGTTGTTGTCCTTCGTTGTTCTGCTGAAGAATATCAAACGTAACACAGTTCATTAGCACCGTCTATTCACATTATTTAGCGTAGCAACTCTTATTTTAAAAATGACAGGTACGCATATACCTGCACAGGTTTTCTCTCAAAACTAAGAAGGCATTCGTGAATCACTGGTACCAAAACAAATCTGGAATTGTCATCAAGCATACCTATTATAGACATATGGTAGGATCTTGGGAATCCATAGCAATCTTCGAGAGGATGATACCACTTCTATCAAATGCCAACCCAGAGCTTGACAGACCACTGTTACGTCACTGTTACGTGACGTCATTCTGCCACTGATGTTGGTTCTCTTCATTTTACACTCAGGACAAAGATTATTAGTCAGGTGTTTCAGTTGTAAAAATCTATTTTGAAGATGAATAAATTCTCAATACAGTGTCAAAAAAGTCTTATATACTGAGGGAAACAAATAAGGGAACACCACTTCATGGCAGTGTTCCTCTATTTATTCTCAGATTTCCTCGCACAGAGCTATTCAAAGCTGGAAAATATTAAAAGAACGCTTGAATTTTCCTGTGTTCCTTTATTTGTTTCTGTCAGTATATTTGCAATTCCCCGTTACTCTAGATGATCATCCAAATGTACACCGAAGTACTTGTGGGTCTATGCAGCCTCTGCAACAGAGGGCTACCATCCGCTGCATCTGCACACACAGATATACGAGAAGTATATGTTAAATATCGTAGCTGTTGACTTTTTCTGCACTGTATATTTTGGTGTAATGTGAACAATATCCCCTACAGGAATTGGGAAACAATTAGACTAGTGCAGTCTTCAGCTCCACCACTGATCAGTGATCTTTCATAAACTCTTTACATTTTACATGAAGCAATAACCAGAAATCGACGAGTCGTATATATACTGAAGGAAAAAATGAGGGATCACATGTAAGGACAAGTGTTCCTTTATTCTTTTCCAGGTTTCTTCATAAGCTTTGTATCACATAGCTTGTGAAGAAACCTGGAAAAAAATAAGGAACACATGTGCTTTCTTGTGATCCCTTATTTTTTTCCCTCAGTATAAATCAGCCGTGTCTGAAATAATGAAATAAGGCCCTTCCGAACACCCGAGACCGGCTAGATTTCTGAAGGACAGTGTAAATTTACAGCTAGCCAGCCCGATAATCTGGTAAATATTTTATGTTCCATATATCTGAGTAAATTCACCATATCTTAAAATGTATTTGTCAAATTGAGCGTTCCATTTGGACTTGACAATTACTGTTTGAACATCGAACTATCGTATCGCAAGCTGAAAGCACTGCGTTGACATATATTATCACTAAACAGCGACACCTATAAATGCGCGGAGTTCTGAAGTAATTAAATATATTAAAGGTTCATTAACATATTCATTGTAACTAAAGATTGCGTTATTTTCTTTGGATTGTCTGATCTGGTTAAAACCATTTTGTGCTGTTACCAGCCCTGATGTCTGGCTGGGATTTTGGCTAATTTCATACACTGATATCAGTAAGTTTGGCCTGCTTGAACATTGCAAATTCCTCAACCAAATCTGTTTTGTTGTCATGCGATTTTGGTCGCGGTTTTGCTTGGCGCCCCTCAGAGTTCCTGAGTTGGGCTCTTCAGTGTTGTGCCAGCGCCGTATTGAACAGCGCAGCATTGGATAGTGCTGGATAGCGCTTAGCTTAAAGGTCACATGCAACCAAACAATCAAACATAATTAAAGCACAATTATCACTTATTCATGACATATAATATACATTGCTGATTATGAAAAAAACATATAAACAAAATTATAAGCGTACAATCGCAAATCAAAAGTGCAATATTGTGTACTTGGGTTTACTTTCCTCGAAACGAAGCACCCGGGATACCGAACCCAGTCAGAGCGGATGGGTGTGCACTCAAGTGTAACGAAGACTTTCATTGACTGGTTCATTTGCCGATGCCCTCACAGATCATTGTGTGTGTATAATACGTATATAGAGATGTTGGGTTTTGTAAATACATGCTCATTTTTTGTGTATAACATTTTGCAATCAACAGACATCATAACATGTCATGTGTACAAGTATCACACCTGCCTGTCTGTGTAAGTACATAATGTGACAGAGACCGAACTCGGGCCATAAATCAATGCGTTTTGTTTATGGTGTATAGCCTGATAGGTGTTAAGTTCAAATTGCATGTGGTCAGTGATCGAAGTTATGTATTGAATATTGTCATTAGCAGACAGGCAGGCAGACACATAGGTGCCAATAAAACAGACATTGAGTGTTGTCTGTGACAACGACATATCTATATCACAGTTAGAAATTCTGTCAACGCTAAATAATGACATTGCTTTTAAGTATCGAACTGAGAAAGTGACTCGGTAAGAAGAACGTGTGGTGAAATAGACAAATGAAATATATAAACAGTTAAATCGGTAATCTACTGTCATAACATATAAAAAGCTCGCGCCTGTGAAATATCAACAAAACATTAGAAAAGTAGCTCACATTAAAGCCTTCACCGAGTATTCACCGCCAGCGAAGGTTTTCCGTCTTGAAATGTCGAACGCCTCACTGGTTGACATAATTATAGCAGAGTAGATCACATAGCTGAGCAGATATAGATCCTAACAAGGTTCTTTTATGTAATGAGTAGATTATTTACTATTTGTTTTGATAAGACTATTCCTGCTCACGACCTTTTAATCCGGACATCCCGCTTCCAAGCTGCGCGAACCTATTTCACTGCGCATTCGCTATGAGCGCAGCACAGCTGTTGAAAACCACTTTTCACCCCAAGCGTTTGAACTCCGATTTCGCGGGTTTTTTCATCGCGTCATTTTTCAACTTTATAAGTTGAATTTGCATTTTTGATGATTTGTATCTGTAAGTCCATACCGAAAGGTATCAGAATCTGCAAAGTTGTCTTTTACGTTGCATATGACCTTTAAGCGACGAGACTCGGGTGTTTTGGGAGGAAGCAATTGATGCATACGAAGAAGCACTTACCTGTGAGGACACGACAACCAAGAGCAGCAGCTCTGCAACTACGAGGATTCCAGGAGCTCGCATTTTGACAGTGCTGTCTACACTGCCTGAACAGCTACTTATACTTGCGGGTCGGGCACAACGTCATCGGGGCACAGACCAACCAAGTACGTTAGTCCTTTCATCGAAGAAGTACATGCATTGAAACTGGTTGCTTTCGTCGCTTGGCTCTGAGAAAAGTTGCATTGTCTTCGCCAAACTTTAGTGAATGCCCGGCGAGGACGACACTTTAAAGAAGGATCATATTGGCATATTGTACTGTTCGCTGAATGAACTCTTAACCTCAGACAGTGACAGTACCCTGCCTCAATCAATACAAGTCATATTGATATATATATCTTTGGTGCAATATACGTCTTCACAAAAGAAGGGGGCTATATTCAGTACATATGTGGCATTACCTATACCTTGAATAGTTCGCTCTTATTAGCGTGCAATAGGCAATTTTAAACACCAATATGAAACTTCAGTATAATGAACACTGATCGCTTATGTACTTGTCATACAATATTATTATCAAAGCATGGACTATTTCTTAGGTTTTATCCTTTCTATAGGTACGTCATGGGCGTGTGTACTGTTAAGTGAAAGTCCAGATGTACAGTACAACCAGAAATTATTGAGAATTTAAGATTGTGGGTTTTTTAAACTCATTACTCACGCATTAAATGTGAATATTAGCAGAACATAACTCCAGATTCAAAGACAGGTGAACAGTTAGTATTTTGTCAAGTCACCATGGGCAGCAATGCAGGCTTCAATGCGGCAGGGCATACTACTGATCTAAGAAGTTAGAAAGTCGTGATCCATGCTGTCCCAATATCGGACCACCTCTTCTTTCATTTCAGTAATATTTGTCAGATTTTTCTTATTGACACTTTCCTTCATAAGTCCCCAAACATTTTCTATTGGATTTAGGTCAGGGCTATAGCTTGGCCAATCTAATAATGTCATATTTTTTTAGGTCCGAAACCAGGCCTGTGAATGCTTTAAACGATGTTTTGGGTCGTTGTCCTGCTGGAAAATCCAACAATTTCCATAGAATTTCCGTGAGCAGATGGAAGTAAATGTTCCCCGAGAATATCTGTGTACCCGCTCACTGTTCATATTCCCTTCAAATACACAGAGGGGCGTTGCCCCTAACACAGATATGCCACCCCACACGTTAAATTTCGGACTGTACTTTGGGCGCTGATATAAAGGTTTTTCAGTTTGTTTGGTCCAGAATTTTAGTGTATTAGGAAACAGCCACACAGAACTTTCATCTGAGAAAATCACATTGTCCCAGTTAAAATTTCTATGCTGTAAGCACCAGTTCAACCTTCGCTCCTTTTGTTCAGGTTTCACGATCGGTGATGGAATTCCTCGACTTTACTGCCAACCCATTGCATGCAGCTCAGTTCTAATTGTCGCCTTAAAGACAGCCACAGTTCCTCTATCAATCATATCCAGCCTTAAGTTTTCTAAACTCCTCCGTTTGTTTTTAGAAACAAGAATACCAAGCCGCCTCCTGTCACCGACAGTCAATTTTCCGGGCCTACCTGCGCCTCCCTGGTGCTCAATGCCATACCTATTTGCAATATTTTTCAAAACACGATAAACAGTGGACAAAGGGATGCCTGTTCTACTTGAAATCACTTTAACTGATCTGATGTCCTTGTTATAATACTCTAAAATCAACTTCCTCTTCTTTAAATCATCCATACTGAGGATCACTGAAAATGTCGTCTGCTAGCAAGTAAACAAAGGGGGATAACTCTTCACAAACTAATGAAAAAGGATTAACGGAGTTGTCTCTCTTGAATGAAACCAAGCACTTGATAGCTGGTCAAGGTTGTTTATACTAGAAATCCAATTAAACATATTCCTAAAATTCTCAATAATTTCTGGTCATACAATAGCGATGGCTTTAACTGAAAGTAATGCTAAGTGAGGCCACCACGCTGGCACAACGTGAAACTGTAAGCTGGGAATATGAGGACACGGCGAGGTTGGACGCTGCCCACCACAACGGCTTATAGCGTCTTAAAGATTTGAAGTCTGTCCTGGCACGTCGTTTCAACAAAATAGTTTATATGTATGTAGATTGCGGCCCTTAACTTTTGTTTTCTATTGAACCATGTTTTGTTATTTAGAGTTTGCTGAAAGACGCACTTCCCGTCCCACCTCAGAGTATTTCAAACATCTAACTAACGTGATCATGGTCCCGTGAGCTTATCACCGGGATGTTCATTAAGAATACAGGTTTTTAAAACAGTTGATCAATACAACTGAATACTACAGATGAACACTACATCTGATCACTACAGTTTGACGCCGCACTAGGCCAACATGCCAGCTATATGGCGGCCTTGACACATGTCAGGCTCGCTGACTTGGTTGACACATGTCTTCGGTTCCTAATTGCGGAGATCGATGTTCATGCTGTTGATCACTGGATTGTCTGGTTATTGACTCGATTATTTACAGACCGCCGCCATATAGCTGGATTATTGCTGAGTGCGGCGTAAAACTAAACTCACTCACTCACTCACTCACTCTTGACACATGTATTAAATTGATTTTATTGTCAGTGGCGGTGCCCACTTTAGCAGTGCAGCTGTCGGTACAGCGAGTGAGACCTGGACCCACACACGGTCACATGGACTGATTCAATGCCGAACCTGATATTCCCTTACAAACAGCCAATAAGCTAGTAAATGTGTTTATGTGTTTCGAATTGGGGATTGCTTAAAACAAAGGGAAACAACTCCTTACAGGTGTAGTGTCTCAACGCTGAATGACTCAGTGGAAACTTGTCATACTGAAGTTTCACCCCAGTTGTATTTATCCAGGTCTTAGCCTAGTCAGTGATCCATAGACATCGTTGTCAGGGACGGCCTACATACTTCTCGTGAGGCGTGAACCTGTGAGGTATTCTAGTCGGATGTCCTATTTTGAGGTGTCCCTGTTTTTACTGACCCAAGAGGAACAACAGCGGGTGTATTAAGATCGGGAGTTAGGGGTGACCATCTCTTTGTTTGTCTTTCTCTCCCACAACTTCAGAGTAATCTTGATATAACATTGGAATGCTAACCTGAGAAATACACATGAATGATTACTCAAGTTGTTTATTTGTATGAAGGCCATTGGCCCATATACACATAGTACGTTTATATCGAGCATTAATTACATACAATGTACAGTATACATGGATGTTTTATATATGTTACATATTTCCAACATTTTGTTCTCTTGAGATTAAGCTTTGACAAACATATTGGCATAAATTATTTAATACATCACTACACTTTGAATTCATTAGCTGTCTAAATTTGTCTTAGCATTATATTTCGTTGTTTTCTACTTGTTAATAGAGAGGTACTTTTCTGGTTCAAGGCTTTTATATTGTCTATGTACACTGTATCGAGAACTTTATGTATAATACCATTCCATGTGTAAATACATATCTGGGAAAAATGAAATATCCAACACCTTCAACCCAACATACCAAAACCATGTGAAAATAGAAGATTACAAACATAAGAAATATAAGTTGTATATCATTTGGTCATAAGTCTGTGGATACAAGTTTTAACCAATATTTTACGTTTAAAAGTGGATATCTTTCACCGTATACATGCAGTGAGTGGATGGACATTTTCAATTTTAATATAGAAATTATTATAACCCCAAACTTCAGCACCATATAAAATAATTGGTTGGATTTGCGTATCAAATATCTTAAAGAAAACGGAATAGTCGACAAAATCTACTTTATACAGGTGATGAATAACTTCCAATAAAGACCTTTTACCCCTATATGACAAATCTTGTATACATTTATTAAATTTACATGAGGACGCAAAGAGAATACCTAGATATCTATACTAATCTACTGTTATAACATTATTTCCTTTATAAAACCATTTTTTGTGCTTCGACAGGCGCCCACTTCTTCTAACAGCTACAATATTTGTTTTCTTAAAATTTACTGTTAGACCCCACGTATCTGCATATTGTTCTAAAATATTAAGTTGTCTTTGAAGACCAGATATTACATCGGAGACTAAAATCACATCATCAGCAAATAATAATAACAATATCTCGATCATATCAGGGAAGAGCTGAACGCCATATTTTCCATTATTAGCAATTTCTAAAGAAAGTTCATTTATGAAGAAAGAAAATAAAAGCGGACTTAAAATACAACCTTGCCGCAAACCGATTGGACATTAAAAAAAATCAGTGAACATATTATTATTACTTCTAACACAAGATTTTACAGATCTATAGATACTCTGAAGTGCTCTTAACATCTTTCCACTTAATCCAGATGAATATAAATATTCCCAAAGTTTATTACGGTCAATGGAGTCAAACGCCTTCCGAAAATCTATAAAGGCTACATAAAACTTCTTTTTCTTCTTCAATAAACATTTTTGTATTAAAGCATATAAAGTAAATATATGGTCCATAGCAGAATACCCATGTCGAAATCCAGCTTGGGTTTCTGTAAGTTTATCACGTATAGTAACCCAGTTAGTCAATCTATTTTTTAGTATACATGCATATATTGTTCTTAATGTACAAAGAAGTGAAATTCCCCTGTAATTATTTGGATTATCCCTATTGCCTTTCTTATGTAAGGGGATGATAATTGTCTTAGTCCACTGCTCAGGAAATAAGGTTGAATGAAACATTCGATTAAATAAATTTCTTAAAAATTGAGTAATGAGCGTTTCAGAACGTTTCAACATTTCGGCAACAACATGATCTTTATATGGGTGATGGCATCATGGATTTCTACATCAGTAATTGGTGATTCAAGAATACATTTATCAATTTCATCTAACGGTTTATCACCATACGCCTTAAAATCTACATTAAACTGGGTACCCATACTATTAAACACATTCTTAAAATGGTTCATCCACATGTCTGGTTCAATGTTTGAGGTACTAACATCTGTACGAGAGAGATCATTATCCATATCAGCTGTTATCTGTTGGCTACTGTACGACAGAGTGTGTTTTATTAAGACAATCACTCCACCAGATAACCTTCCAGCCTTAGCTAGCCTACGAGCTTTTGACATATACATGTTATAGGCTGAGAGCTGAGGTATGGGTATCAATTTGTCTACAAATGTTTCCACAAAAGAAATCATTTCAAACTCTTTAATGTAGGAGATAAAATCAACATTATCAATTTTCGACAATAATCCTTCAATATTCCAGGTTACAAAGCTAAAACTAAAGGGAGAAGAACAATGAACACCTGATATATGCTGTGGGTGGTGTTGGAGGGCCGGGCGGTGTTCCTAACTGTCATCCATAGCGACAGAGCTGCCTGTGGGCGACCCTGCAGCAACAGAGGGGAGCAGGTCTGTATATGACCCTGCAGCTATGCAGTGGGGGGCAGGTCTGTGTACGACCCTGCAGCTACAGGGGCAGGTCTGTGTACGACCCTGCAGCAACAGAGGGGGGCAGGTCTGTGTACGACCCCTGCAGCAACAGAGGGGGCAGGTCTGTGTACGACCCCTGCAGCTACAGAGGGGGCAGGTCTGTGTAGACCCTGCAGCTACAGAGGGGCCTGCAGCTACAGAGGGGCGGGTCTGTGTACGACCCTGCAGCAACAGAGGGGAGCAGGTCTGTGTACGACCCTGCAGCTACAGAGGGGGGCAGGTCTGTGTACGACCCTGCAGCTACAGAGGGGGGCAGGTCTGTGTACGACCCTGCAGCTACAGAGGGGGGCGGGTCTGTGTACGACCCTGCAGCAACAGAGGGGAGCAGGTCTGTGTACGACCCTGCAGCTACAGAGGGGGCAGGTCTGTGTACGACCCTGCAGCTACAGAGGGGGCGGGTCTCCAGTCCGGTGTCTAGACTGTGAGGCGGGTGTGGAGTTGACCGAACTTCTCGGTCTGGCACGCACTCAAAAATAACACATACAACTTTATGGATGACAACTTCTTGTGTATTGTTTAGAGCCCGAGGTCAGAGGTCGGGTCTGTTTTTACCCCTGGTACCTGACATGCAATTACCCGTGACACAGGTCGTTGCTCGGGTCTGTTTATAACCCTGGTACCTGACATGGTACCACCAGTGACAGAGGTCGGTGCTCGGGTCTGTTTATAACCCTGGTACCTGACATGGTACCACCAGTGACAGAGGTCGGTGCTCGGGTCTGTTTATAACCCTGGTACCTGACATGGTACCACCAGTGACAGAAATCGGTGCTCGGGTCTGTTTATTACCCTGGTACCTGACATGGTACCACCAGTGACACAGGTCGGTGCTCGGGTCTGTTTATAATCCTGGTACCTGACATGGTACCACCAGTGACAGAGGTCGTTGCTCGGGTCTGTTTATTACCCTGGTACCTGACATGGTACCACCAGTGACACAGGTCGGTGCTCGGGTCTGTTTATAATCCTGGTACCTGACATGGTACCACCAGTGACAGAGGTCGTTGCTCGGGTCTGTTTATAACCCTGGTACCTGATATGGTACCAACAGCCCTTCTGGGACCGGATAACAAAACGTTACTATTGAAAGAGAGTCATTGGATCTGTACATAAAAAACATAGATGTCTCAATATGTCTAAGGTAATTTATTCCTGCTTCATTACAGGGAAAAGTCTACGAACATCAAGCAGTTTTACATACATACAGGGTACTACATAGAAAAGTATTTTAGAAAATGTATGTAAGGAAGTAAAGTCACACTTGAAAGAGTGGACACTTGTAAGCCACCACAGATCGACAGTATTGTGTTTTTAATGGTTGAGGTATTGAAATCCCGCATGCAAACGTTTAACACGACTTGTTATCTTGAAACTTGAAAGGAAGCTGATCCTTCACCGTATGATTCTTCACTGTGTTTATGAAAGTCTACCACTGACTGACTGAGCCCGGTTACACACCGCTTTTATCAATATTCCAGCAATATCACGGTGGGGGACACCAGAAATGGGCTTCACGCGTTGTACCCATGTGGGGAATCGAACCCGGGTCTTCGGCGTGACGAGCGAACGCTTTGACCACTAGGCTACCCCTTATGATTGATAAGCTTTGTAGAAAGACAGAGAAAACACAATAGTCAGGTGTAATGATGTGATCTACGCTAAAAGCTAGTAGAATTATGCAGATAGGTTCAGGGTTTGGACTTCAGCGCTTTGATCAGTCTCTCAAGAATGTTGTTTTTCAAGTCGACTGAAAAGAAACGAGCAATCTTCAATAACGAGCATACTGATACGGACATATATCGACAATACGTAATTGAATAGGGAAGATTCCCTAGGATATTTTTTTAAAACAACGTCATATTCAAAATAGCCCTCGTATCTTATTTCTATTGTAAGGACCCGTGAAGTTCCGGGTTAGAATGTGCCTTCAGCTGTGTATGAAATAAACCAAAAACCCAGCCAGACATCAGGACTGCTAACTTGAAAATGTTACCAGCCCAACATGGATTTAACCAGACCAGACACCAAGCAAGATATGGTCAAATTACTCAGATGTATGGAACACCTAAAAGTTTTACCAGACCATCGGACTGGCTAGCTGTAAATCTAGACCGTCCGTCAGAAATCTAGCCCGTCTCGGGCGGTCGGACGGGCCATATTTCATACACAGTAGCCCATGCTTGTCGTAAGAGGCGACTAACGGGATAGAGTGGTCAGGCTTGCAGACTTGGTTGACACATGTCATCGGTTCCCAATTGCGCAGATCGATGCTCGTCTGGTCCAGACTCGATTATTTAGAGACCGCCGCCATATAGCTGGAATATTGCTGAGTGCGGCGTAAAACTAAACTCACTGACTATTGTAAGGAGAGGGTCATCACGAACTTACATACATTGTAGAGACCGCCACTTCCTTTAGTCTACTCACCCGAAACCGCATCGGTGTGGTCGCCAGTGTCTGTAGACTTCCGAACCATTCCGCCCGTTCCGCCCGTGAGCCCGGACAGGACCCTGTGGAACTCATGGCCTTTATGCATAAGTCTCACGAGATACCTCACAGCAACCATAAACAACCGGTTATGCTGGCTCTTGTCGTATTTCGCTGCACAAAACACAACAAATAGTCTGCAAGGGCATTTTGAAATTGTATGTCATATAGCAAACAAGTCGATACTAAAGGTGCATGTCATACATCCAACGGGGGCATACTCAATTTGATTTGTGAAAAAGTAATATTTATACGAAGAGAACGTCTTGTGCCATGGTAATAGGTTATCTGCAGGTTATCATTGCACTGTTAGTGTGATGTCGCCATGGTAACGGGATGATAATGGGAGTAAGCTTCTTAATCAAAGTTTACATTATCCGCCACTTATGCTACTAGAACAGAAATGCTACGTTCAGTTGCAGCAACAGAGATCACTAACATCTGCGATATTCACATGACGTATTTTGTAAGTGTCCGCACTTGTCCACACTGACTACTACTTACGATCCAACCATTTTAAGGTGAAGGCCCCTTTCACGAAAAAAGAGAAACAGTCGGCGTCAGCTAGGATTGCAGTATGGCGCTCTGCTACGGTTGCCTCTGAACCTGAGAAAGATTTGATGAAAGAATAACTCCATTATTCCAACTCTTTTTCATAATTTTGTTGTTGTTGTAACCTAATGAGTTGTTTATAAACGTAATGCAACTCTACATCATATACCCCATTCGTTTCCTTTCTTGAGATTCTCCATTATGTGTCTCTGGCAGTTTGCCTGGTGTTTTTATTGATACTGGAACACACTTTACACACATACTGAGAATCTAGAGCCAAGATCAAAATGACTTTATCTTCCATTCTGAACCTATCCAAGCTATGATTTACTCAATGTCCCTATATACCATCTTCCATTTTGAACCTATCCAAGCTATGATTTACTCAATGTCCCTATATACCATCTTCCATTCTGAACCTATCCAAGCTATGATTTACTCAATGTCCCCATCTATACCATCTTCTCATTCCTGAACCTCTTCCATCCAAGCTATCCAAGCTGATTTACTCAATGTCCCTATATACCATCTTCCATTCTGAACCTATCCAAGCTATGATTTACTCAATGTCCCTATATACCATCTTCCATTCTGAACCTATCCAAGCTATGATTTACTCAATGTCCCTATATACCATCTTCCATTCTGAACCTATCCAAGCTATGATTTACTCAATGTCCCTATATACCATCTTCCAGAATCGAGGTTCCATAAGCCGCGTACTCCTGAGTAGTACATGGAAACTATTACTCAAATGAATGCAAGCAATGGATCTAAACGACACATTGAGGGGTGTAAATAGTATGTCTTGGTTTATGCTGAAACTCCAGATGGACCATGTTAGTATTTGTCTTGGTTTATGCTGAAACTCAGGATGGACCATGTTAGTATTTGTCTTGGTTTATGCTGAAACTCCAGATGGACCATGTTAGTTATTTGTCTTGGTTTATGCTGAAACTCCAGATGGACCATGTTAGTTATTTGTCTTGGTTTATGCTGAAACTCAGGATGGACCATGTTAGTATTTGCCTTGGTTTATGCTGAAACTCCAGATGACCGATGTTAGTATTTGCCTTGGTTT
Source organism: Haliotis rubra (assembly GCF_003918875.1). Taxonomy (NCBI): domain Eukaryota; kingdom Metazoa; phylum Mollusca; class Gastropoda; order Lepetellida; family Haliotidae; genus Haliotis; species Haliotis rubra. Next base: position 2,118,211 of record NW_025766336.1, read on the forward strand.
ATGCTGAAACTCCAGATCACCGATGTTAGTATTTGCCTTGGTTTATGCTGAAACTCCAGATGGACCATGTTAGTTATTTGTCTTGGTTTATGCTGAAACTCCAGATGACCCATGTTAGTATTTGTCTTGGGTTATGATGAAACTCCAGATGGACCATGTTAGTATTTGTCTTCGTTTATGCTGAAACTCCAGATGGACCATGTTAGTTATTTGTCTTGGTTTATGATGAAACTCCAGATGACCCATGTTAGTTATTTGTCTTGGTTTATGCTGAAACTCCAGATGGACCATGTTAGTATTTGTCTTGGTTTATGCTGAAACTCCAGATGGACCATGTTAGTATTTGTCTTGGTTTATGCTGAAACTCCAGTTGGACCATGTCAGTATTTGCCTTGGTTTATGCTGAAACTACAGATGGACCATGTTAGTTATTTGTCTTGGGTTATGATGAAACTCCAGATGGACCATGTTAGTTATTTGTCTTGGGTTATGATGAAACTCCAGATGGACCATGTTAGTTATTTGTCTTGGTTTATGCTGAAACTCCAGATGGACCATGTTAGTTATTTGTCTTGGACCATGTTAGTGATGAAACTCCTGATGACCCATGTTAGTTATTTGCCTTGGTTTATGCTGAAACTCCAGATGGACCATGTTAGTTATTTGTCTTGGTTTATGATGAAACTCAGATGGACCATGTTAGTTATTTGTCTTGGGTTATGCTGAAACTCCAGATGGACCATGTTAGTTATTTGTCTTGGTTTATGCCTCCAGATGGACCATGTTAGTTATTTGTCTTGGGTTATGATGAAACTCCATGGACCATGTTAGTTATTTGTCTTGGTTTATGATGAAACTCCAGATGGACCATGTTAGTTGATTTGTCTTGTATTTGCCTTGTTTATGCTGAAACTCCAGATGACCCATGTTAGTATTTGCCTTGGTTTATGCTGAAACTCCAGATGGACCATGTTAGTATTTGCCTTGGTTTATGCTGAAACTCCAGATGGACCATGTTAGTATTTGTCTTGGTTTATGCTGAAACTCAGGATGGACCATGTTAGTATTTGTCTTCGTTTATGCTGAAACTCCAGATGGACCATGTTAGTTATTTGTCTTGGTTTATGATGAAACTCCAGATGGACCATGTTAGTATTTGCCTTGGTTTGTGCTGAACCTTCAGATGGACCATGTTACTTATTTGTCTTGGTTTATGATGAAACTCCAGATGGACCATGTTAGTATTTGCCTTGGGTTATGCTGAAACTCCTGATGGACCATGTTAGTTATTTGTCTTGGTTTATGCTGAAACTCCAGATGGACCATGTTAGTTATTTGTCTTGGGTTATGATGAAACTCCCGATGGACCATGTTAGTTATTTGTCTTGGGTTATGATGAAACTCCAGATGGACCATGTTTGTATTTGTCTTCGTTTATGATGAAACTCCCGATGGACCATGTTAGTTATTTGTCTTCGTTTATGCTGAAACTCCAAATAGACCATGTTAGTTATTTGTCTTGGTTTGTCCGGAAACTCCGAATGGAGGATTTAGTGAGAGATTTAATTGATGACCTTAGGGCCTGTTCGATTATTGCGAAACTTGTTTTGGTTTCTGGAACTGGTTTCTCCTGTTATAAACGAGTGTCTAGTTTCGGTTACATGGTTTCAAAGTGAAACTAGTTTCTAGTTGTAGAAATGGGTGGATGGTTTCACCATCCGGTTTCAAAATGGATACCAGAAAAATGTCTCAGTTACTGTATATGTGGAACGAATTGAACGACAGCATTGCCGAAGGTAATATTTATATTTCCATTTTATCAGTGATTAACAAATAATAAACTGGAGGTAAATATTTGCGTATATATTATAATACTGTTACAAGTAATTATATATATACAAGTTTCATAAAATAGTCATGTTCAATAGACTGGGGTTTTAGATAATATTTTCCAAATTGTCAGTTGATTTTTATCATTATGTTGGTAATAGGAACTGCTGCTCTATTTTGCCACCAAGATCAGCTGAACTTAGCGCTTTCGTTTCCGCCATGTTTGTTGTGAGAGAACGCGAAACCGAAACTGCGAAATCTGCCTCGGAGATGGTTTCGAAGTTTCAGAAACCAGTTTTAGGTTTCGACATAATGGAGTGCATGGTTTTCCCGAAACCAAAGCCGGTTTAGTATAATCGAATAGGTCCTAAGTGACAGAAACCCATCCATGGTTAGTGATGCACACTATAACCAACTCTACGCATGACAGGTGGACAGCTTGCTCAGTTCGCCTAGAGTCAGCTCGCAATGGTTTATTGAATACTGGTTTTGTAGATTTCAGCCTGATAATGGCACTTCCTTATAAAATGATACTACATTAACTGTACGTAACTTGCAAGCAGCCTCCTTTCAACCATTGCCACACACGCTCCGCAATGCAGACATAGTGTAAGGGCGAAAAGAACATATTCGGAATGATTGTGTCGGAAGCTTACCTTTTTCCTCAGAAAGCTTGGCCAGTTCTCCACAATACGTATAGCGGAAGCGAACTGCAAACACAACAAATATACTGCTGTGGATTTCCTGATATACACTGAGTTAAAAGAGTTTGTCCAACGTTGATTTGATTTAATATCTTAACAAACGCATAAACAGTGATTAACAGTGTATTTCTTATCTGTTTTCACCTCGTGTGGATTTCATGGCTCTCTCGTTCAAATTGCCTGATCAAGTGGCATTGTCCGCTGCCAACTTTCGGTCTTTAATGTAATTTTCTAACCCTAATTTTTGGTATGTTGCAAATAGGCTCATTTTAATGCTAACCTCCGGTCTATTGCGAACACATGCCAAAATTGCCGAGTTGTCACGTTCTCTGACACTTTTGAAATAGTTAATGAAACAACACAAAAGTCACCGACTAAGGATGTTTAGACTTACCCGGCATTGTGAGCAACGGTCCATACAGCAGGCGTCCGTGGAATATTACCTTAGAAGTCTTCTCAACAATCTCATCTAGTCTCTCCCTGGTTCGGTCCCAATCTGTTGAGAGGAACATAGCATTGATATACAGAAATAAACAGTACTTGTTTAAGTCAATGATAGGTGTGCCATCTATAGCATTAGACGTGGGATACTGTAACCAGTGGAGAGTGGAACCTGTGGTTTTGGCGCTACTCCCACTGCTCGTACATTGGCATCTTACACTTATATGACTAAGCTGGGCTAAGAATGTTTCGCGACACAGGGCCTTTGTTCGAATCTTGGCTCCGTGGTTTAAAGTATGGTGAAGGTAGTTCCTTTCTGACTCATACTAAATTGGAAACATATATATAAAGACAATGAATAACTGTATGTGCTTTTCACCCGAGAAAGGAAGCACGGTAAGCGAAATATATCTTAGACAAATATTCGTATGGCATATTAAAATGTCTTTTGTTGCTGTCACTGTGAATACTTTGTTATAACTCCCTAACTCTATAGATGCAAAACGATACCCTTGCTTGTGAAGTAAATACCTCTGTTCTTATCAGGCTGTACCTGCTTACACTGACTGCAGTCATTAACAATACTTTGTTGTACAGGAGTACAAGTGTGGTGGCAAATGTATATGGTACCACCGTTTATTAATAGTGGCCTGTATACCCGTGGTACCAGTTTGTCTTTACCACTTAGAGATACCATGCCAGATCTCTCTGTTGGCATCCATTTTGATTTTATTCCTAACTCTGAATGACGGAGGTAGAGATCTATTCTATATCAATATCACCCAATCTAATACTTACGAGGCAAGTTGTATATTGACACATCTGGATACAACATCACCTGATGTTAATTTCGCTCTGATGGAACACCTTGTGTAAAACTACAATGCCATATCGAAGAAAGTTATTTTTTCACTGAACACAAGGTTTGATATACAAAGGCTCATCAAGGGGAGTTTTTGTACTGACTGAACACCATGGAGAAAACTTATTCCAGAAAACACCCATGAAACTCACCACCTCCACTCGCTATTTCACCACGCAGAGTGTCGAGATCATCTGCTATGGTCTTCCCACATTCTGCAAGACTATGGAGCTTGTGTGCCCAGTTTGCCCAGTCATCCGCTGAAATAGATGACTGTTATTAGGAACAAGCCTTGTTAATATGACAGTGTTTACAATGTTTCATTAGCCTTATGCAATAAATTTCAATATCAGACAATTTATCTTAAAAATACCTTTGTAAGGGATAAAATTGAATATCTACCCGCATTAAATTCTGCTTATTTTACCAGTTCATGATGATGCGGTATATCAGTCCACTCAGGGACCGAATAATCAATATAATGTCTATTTTGTAATGGAAAGAATATTGGTACCGTCACTACAATATCCAAAATGTACAATGAATAAATTATCATTACTATGTTTTACAGATTAAAATAGAATGCAACAAAGTCAGGTTGTGTTTCCCTGGCAAATATTTTTATAGAGCCATCCTTTGAAAAACTGAGCCTATGTCGGATTGATATGGTACTTTGTTGATACACAGAACCGCCAACACCATCAACATTGACACTTAGATTATGTCCAACATCTTCGACTCGTGTGATAGTAGTAGTAGTAGTAGTAGTAGTAGCAGCAGCAGCAGCAGTAGTAGTAGTAGTAGAAGTAGTAGCAGTAGTTGCTGTCGTTGTTGTTCTTGTAAAGTAGTAGTAGTAATTTGTTGTTTTACACCGCACTCAGCAATATTCCAGCTAAATGGCAGCAGTAGTAGTAGTAGTAGTAGCAGCAGCAGCAGCAGCAGCAGCAGCAGCAGCAGTAGTAGTAGTAGTAGTAGTAGTAGTAGTAGTAGTAGTATATGATGTACTGTAGTTAAATGTATTAATGAGGAGACAAAGTATTATTCAGTATCCAATACACAGTCCCTTACAAATGACATCATTTCTTAAAGCACGAGACGTAATGATAATTAGTATATTAATGATAATTACTATTAAAAGTCGCGAGAATCAGGGGACAAAATAACATTGAGATTGCTACACAATAGCTGAGCGGTGTGTCCTCGACGTGTCTTGTACTGCAATCACGCGGTCACGGCGTATACTTTATACTTCCATGGATAGATGTCGTGACTATCCTGAAACACGAGACCATTGCAGTTTAAATATTGCGATCTACCAATGGTAGGTAGTCACAACTAGTAGAAGGGGAACAAAGTTCAAACAATGTCATTGTCGGCAACACAACCGTCTTGCTACACACAAAAGGGCCAGAACAGTGACTCATGAAGTGAGTGAGTGAGTTTAGTTTTACGCCGCAATATTCCAGCTATATGGCGCGGTCTGTAAATAATCGAGTATGGACCAGACAATCCAGTGATCAACATCATGAGCATCGATCTACGCAATTGGGAACCGATGACATGTGTCAACCAAGTCAGCGAGCCTGACCCGTTAGTCACCTCTTATGACAAGCATGGGTTACTGAAGATCAATATTCTAACCCGGATCTTCACGGGTGAATCATGAAAGTATCAGGTGTAGGAACGAATCAGTAACGTTAACGGATCAGTTACGTGAACGCATCATTTACGTGGTCACATTAACCTAATATAATGTGCATGAACGTATAAAATGCATGAATGAATCAATGGAATGAATTAATTCAAATTCAGTAGCCAAGTCTCCCTCGTTGGACCTGAAACGCCTTCGTCAGCTCATGAGCTAAAGGCTTTTAGAGGTGCAGCATGTCACTGTTCTAGAAGGGATGGAATCAACCGCTTATGAACAGCCAGTGAGCTGGCAGTGCATGCAATTGCTTTCAAGTCTATACACTGGACAGATTGTACAATGACTATATCTGTGCTTATAGATAAAATATACATCAGCATCAGCGATGACCACCTGGTTACGCCGCAGTTTTGAATATTTTACCTTTGATATTACAAACTTGTGACTCTGAAGTTTACATGAAATAACCACCCAACCATACAATGACACGCTAGACTGGTCACAATCCTTGTAAAGAAAGTGAAGATTGAAAGGTAGGGGGGTGTCACTCTGTAACCGTTGAAGCCCTCTCTCTGCTACTTGCTCGTACCCCACCCGGTCAGGGGTACGGGTGGTGCCGATGGTATATACTGTGGTTATATTTGTCTATGACGGGTATCATCACCGCCACTGAGAAGGTGATAAGAGATGTCCATCCCTCAATATAAGGATCTTCCATGCGCCTCAGTATTTAAATTCTGTGACTCGCGTTCTTGAATCAGTGATTCTGTGTACGAGGTAGGGTATCGGTAATCAACACTGTTGAAAAATGTATCGGTAATATCAGAATGCGCTGGAGAAAAGGAACCAGGGGCCCGTTTCACAACGCTATCGTAGCGCTACGACTGCTGTTAATCTATGTTTAAGTATAGGAGGTACGACAATCGTAGCGCTACGATAGCTTTGTAAACGGGACCCAGTACTTCCTTGCATTTGGTTTACCAGGTGGGCAGTGCATTCAGACGACACATATGTTCCCTAGCAACTAGACTTTAAATGACTGTGAGAGTAGCTTGTGGTCAAAGAAAGGCATCGGGATTCCTTTCTCAACAGCAATTTCCTCATGAAAAGCAAATTTCACATTGTAATGTACTTTTAATGCAATGGGCCATACTGCCATTTGTTACCTCGCATTTGTCTGTTTCGGTGTCGGTCCCTGCCTGCACTAGAGCCACCACCAAACATAGAACTGCTGCTCGCATCATCTTGCCTGTCTTAGAGCTGGTCCGGGTGTGCGGGTAATCTTATACCCATCCTTGCAACATATTGCCGGGAGACGGGTAGAACCTGATACCAAAGTTATAAAAAGTTACCCATCACTGATCTCCCTCAAAAACCAACAACAAAGACCCGTACCCTATCTGAAAGCCTTCCACATTGAGGTAATATCGGATTTCGTGCTACTGGGTAGGGGGTGAAAATAGGGCCCCTAAGACGCAGTTACTGTCTTCTTTCAATTGTCCCCTGTGGTAATATTAACTGTTAGATTATAGAAACTACCGGCGGAACAATAGTCTATATTCATACATATATACGTATGTATGTATGTGAGTGCGTGCGTGCGTGCGTGCATGCATGCATGCATGTATGTATGTAAGAGTGTGTGTGTACGTGCGTGGTTTCGTGTGTGTGTGAATCTGTCTGTATGTTTGTCTGTCTGTGTCTGTGTGTATAGATGGATGAATTAAGCTACTTATCGCACGGATATGTATGAACTTATTCTGTGGACATTCCAAGGGTTACGACAACGCAAACAAGTGCACTTTATATAAATGTTTTTGGTGAAATTCTGCAAATCGTATTTGATTACAACTAAACATGTTCATAAACAAAATTTGAGACATGAGCAAACATAGATCTCATGAGTGAGTGAGTGAGTGAGTGAGTGAGTTGGGTTTAACGCCGATTCAGTGATTAGCAAGTTGTTGACTCATCAAACATTGATAAGTGCAATATCTATACATTTAAGGGAATTAAAACCGCAACTAGTCGAGGAAATTGAAGACATGAAGAAATGTCATATATCCTAAAACGTTCAGAACTTCCCTAAACCCCCAGGATGTATGCTAACATGTAGAAGGTAGCTGGTGTGACTTGATACCATTTCGGCTGTAGTGGTTGATAAAGAAAACCCAAAGGTCATAGTATACCAGTCGCATGAGAACCAACATGGGCGACTGGGGAACATCATCAACTTCAGTGAAACGTGACCTTTCATCACGCAAAGTATCTGTGGTCACACAATAGAGGGCGCTAACTGTATTGATATCTGTTTAATCTGTAGTGTACTGTAGGAGAAATGCCATATCTGTTTAATCTGTAGTGTGCTGTAGGAGAAATGCCATATCTGTTTAATCTGTAGTGTGCTGTAGGAGAAATGCCATATCTGTTTAATCTGTAGTGTGCTGTAGGAAAAATGTCATATCTGTTTAATCTGTAGTGTGCTGTAGGAAAAATGTCATATCTGTTTAATCTGTAGTGTGCTGTAGGAAAAATGTCATATCTGTTTCTAATCTGTAGTGTCATATCTGCTGTAGGTGTGCTGAAAATGTCATATCTGTTTAATCTGTAGTGTACTGTAGGAGAAATGTCATATCTGTTTAATCTGTAGTGTACTGTAGGAGAAATGTCATATCTGTTTCGTCTGTAGTGTACTGTAGGAGAAATGTCATATCTGTTTAATCTGTAGTGTGCTGTAGGAGAAATGTCATATCTGTTTAATCTGTAGTGTGCTGTAGGAGAAATGTCATATTTGTTTATTCTGTAGTGTGCTGTAGGAGAAATGTCATATCTGTTTCGTCTGCAGTGTACTGTAGGAGAAATGTCATATCTGTTTACTCTGTAGTGTGCTGTAGGAGAAATGTCATATCTGTTTATTCTGTAGTGTGCTGTAGGAGAAATGTCATATCTGTTTAATCTGTAGTGTGCTGTAGGAGAAATGTCATATCTGTTTAATCTGTAGTGTACTGTAGGAGAAATGTCATATCTGTTTAATCTGTAGTGTACTGTAGGAAAAATGTCATATCTGTTTAATCTGTAGTGTACTGTAGGAGAAATGTCATATCTGTTTAATCTGTAGTGTACTGTAGGAAAAATGTCATATCTGTTTAATCTGTAGTGTACTGTAGGAAAAATGTCATATCTGTTTAATCTGTAGTGTACTGTAGGAGAAATGTCATATCTGTTTAATCTGTAGTGTACTGTAGGAGATCCCTTACATCAACCAGGATTGAATGTGAGCACTTATGGATATGCTCATCCACGCTCTGGCTCTGAAGACACAAACTGGCGATGAGACAAGGCGTCATTGTATTGCCTCTGTCTGCCTTCGAACGATTGAGATGTAAGAGGTTAATTGCAAAAGGCACAACAACTGAACCCAGATAACAAAGTCGTTCAAATATTGCACATTGCACACAGAAAACATTCTACCCACAGTCGTGTGTCCAGATTACTGACGTATGCGAAAACAACGTCACAACCATACGATTCCTAGATACCGAAGAGGAACAATCCTCCAAATGTTGACGGAAAATGAAAAATTCTTTTCAACTTGCATGATTGAAGCTGGCCAAATATAGAATTCATTTGCCAGATATATACTCTCCCAAAAAAGAAACGCATATAGGAATTTCAACTGTATTTTTATGTTTATTTTGAAACATCTTGTAGGCTTTATGAGTCAATGAAATATGGCGAAATTGCACACTGGGAATGCAGACTTATCCGTCTTTGGCACCAACTCGAGGAAAGTCAGTTTGAGTGTCACATGGAGACGTGTGGTGGCGCTGAAGTCAATACCTCGTGTGACCACCGTGGGCATCCAGAACTGCACGGCATCGCCTCGGCATCGAACGAATAAGTCTCAGAATCTCGTGTTGCCCAATCGCAGCCCACTCTGCCTGTAGTGCCTGTGCGAGTTGCTGAAGTGTCTGGGGCTGAGGGTTACGGCGTCGCACCCGTCTGTCCAGGGCATCCCACAGATGTTCGATCGGGTTTAAGTCCGGTGATCTTGAGGGCCAGGGGTGCACATTGATGTTGTGGTTCTGTAGGAAGTCTCTAGTGTGACGTGCTGTGTGGGGCCTGGCATTGTCCTTTTGAAACAACTCCCTCTGGCGATCAATGATTGGAAGGAGGTGTGGGCGTAGGATTTCGTCACAGTACCGTTGAGCTGTCAGGTTGCCCTGGATCATCACCAAATCACTTCTCCTACGGCAGGTGATCTCCCCCCCACATCATAACACTTCCCCGGCCGAATGTGTCCACCTGGGGAACGCAAGCGTCGGCGAAATGTTCACGTCGACATCTGTACACCCGCATTCTTCCATCGCGTCGTTCCAATAGAATTCATCACTGAACCAGATTCTACGCCAATTCGGTAGGTTCAAGGCCTGAACGTTGGTGCACCATTGAACTCGATGTCGACGATGTTGCTGTCGAAGCACAGGGCCAAAATAAGGTCTTCTGGCACGTAAACCAGCCTCTCTCAACCTGTTCCTGACGGTCTGTGCAGAAAACCTCCTCAATCCGGGTATTTGTCGAGCGGTACTGGTCGCCGTAGCTGTTCGATGACGCAGGTGATGTACCCGGATGCCGCGATCCTGCGCCGCAGTGGTCGCTAGAGGTCGCCCACTACGAGGGGCATCTGCTACCGAATTCTGCCGGCGATATCTCTCCCAGAGCCGTGAAATGGTGCTTTGGTGAACATTCATGCGTCGGGCAACTGCACGTTGAGACTGGCAAGCAAACCAATGGCGATATGACGGTTGGCTTCACTTAGACGTGGCATTTTGCGTTCGTCAACAATATTCCAAATACAGAGAATAATCGACAGACAGCGATCAACCTTTTATATCCATCATTGAGACTATCTGATCCCCAACTTTCACGTGCATTGCATGTGAAATGTGTATTCTGTGACACTACACGCCGAAATTGAAAATCATGCTGTTAAATACGGGTATTTTACGGATGGTGCGTTTTGTTGTGATGTTTCAAAACATAAACACCATAGGACTCATAAACAGAGCAAAACCTTTTGTAAAATGAATCACGTTTTAATTCATTGCTCCAAGAAATTGCTATTTTCATGATGCGTTTCTTTTTTGGGAGAGTATATTTATAAATAAAGAGAGTTTTATCACGACTAACGGAACGATATCGGCAAACAAGTTGAGTTCGGATAAGGATGGGTGGAGGAAGGCCTAGAAAATCAGCTGCCATGAAGGGCCGATATGCATGCACCACTGCCTTGAGTAACGTATTCATTTCTGACTGGAGCTAGGACAACATCAGGGCTGGACAAAAATTGGAAATATGAAAGAATTGAACTCAAGACGCCCTCTCAGGATTGTTTATGTCTGATGTGACACCATAAATGGCTATGCTTGTGAATTAGATATTTGCATCTACATTACTACTCGAAACCAGACAAACTGTATTTTGCTCAACATCTTATAATCCGTTTTACGCTGTGGGTGTAATCATGTATTGTGGAGATGTGTAAACACATGGACTGGTACACATATTCCTGTTGTTTTAATCATTGATGTATTCATGATACATTCATGCATTAAATTCTACACTTTTTATAATTGATATAAAATAGGTTAATTGTCTTTGATTAATTCAATATAGGAAATATGCATGATTCGTTTTCTTTGGAAACTGACAGCATGTTTTTGCAGGTTGTGCAATTTGTCACGTTTGTTTGGTACTTAGAAACCCCAGTAGCGTGGTGTGACTGCTGACAGCGAGATCATTTCAGGGCCTATTTGTATTTCTCGTGACGTTGTTACATTTAATGGATGGCCGAACATACCCGACGCTGCTTTTTTTCGGGAAAGGCAAGCTCAGTAACCCAGATCGGAATTCGCTTTGAGTTGCTGCTGAATAGTAGAAGGGTAAGAATTGACACGACATTGATACGGCTCGGATTTTCAGCCCAAGATACATCACTTATTTATTGCACCAATTTCGCCTGTACGTCAGCTCTTTTCATCTGTGTCCAAGAACATACCAATGGTCTTCTACTCCTTTAAACTACATACCGTCTACATGAATGGCCAATAACGACAACATAAAGAAAAGCATATGCTCAGTGTGAACGGGGCATCACTTTAATGTTGACGTGACATAACGTTAACATTAACTGGCGTAAGGGAAATATTTACCGGCAGAACGTTAACATTAACAGACATAATGGAAATATTTACCGGCAGAACGTTAACATTAACAGGCATAATGGAAATATTTACCGGCAGAACGTTAACATTAAAAGGCATAATGGAAATATTTATCGGCAGAACGTTAACATTAACAGGCGTAAGGGAAATATTTACCGGCAGAACGTTAACATTAAAAGGCATTATGGAAATATTTACCTGCAGAACGTTCACATTAACAGACATAATGGAACTATTTACCGGCAGAACGTTAACATTAAAAGGCATAATGGAAATATTTACCGGCAGAACGTTAACATTAAAAGGCATAATGGAACTATTTACCGGCAGAACGTTAACATTAACAGACATAATGGAAATATTTACCGGCAGAACGTTACAATTAAAAGGCATAATGGAAATATTTACCGGCAGAACGTTAACATTAACAGGCGTAAGGGAAATATTCACCGGCAGAACGTTACGATTAAAAGGCATAATGGAAATATTTACCGACAGAACGTTAACATTAACAGGCATAATGGAAATATTTACCGGCAGAACGTTAACATTAAAAGGCATAATGGAACTATTTACCGGCAGAACGTTAACATTAACAGGCGTAAGGGAAATATTTACCGGCAGAACGTTAACATTAACAGGCGTAAGGGAAATATTTACCGGCAGAACGTTAACATTAAAAGGCATAATGGAAATATTATTTACCTGCAGAACGTTACCATTAACAGGCGTAAGGGAACTATTTACCGACAGAACGTTACCATTAAAAGGCATAATGGAAATATTTACCGGCAGAACGTTAACATTAACAGGCGTAAGGGAAATATTTACCGGCAGAACGTTAACATTAACAGGCGTAAGGGAACTATTTACCGGCAGAATGTTACGATTAAAAGGCATAATGGAACTATACTGAGTCAAAAAAGAAACTTCACATTCTTTCTTCAGGGCACTATAAAAGAACAAGAGATGGTAAGATGGTTAAATTGTGATTATTTCATTGCTGAGATCTGTGTGATGTACTCGATACACTGACAGTGCCATAATCAGTTCCATTAGGCTACACCGCCGTTCCAAAACATGGGTATACAGAATGTCAAGTCACAAGAATAAAAATGCGAAATTTCTCTGTTCAATATCGTGTATGGCCGCCCCGCGCATTCACCACGTGGTTGGGGATTCTGCGCCATTGCTCTTGCAAGGCAGCGCCAAGTTCCTGCAAATTCTGAGGTTGGTTCCTATGACCACGAAGCCTTCTCCCAAGTGCATCCCAAACGTGCTCTATTGGATTAAGGTCAGGGGACCTCGATGGCCAGTCCATGACGTTGATTCCAGCGTTTTGAAGGAAATTTCGTGTCAACATCGCGGTATGCGGCCGAGCATTATCATGCTGGAACTGTAGACCTGGGCCATGAGCCGCCATGAAAGGAACGAGTTCAGGGGTGAGCACCTGGTCGCGGTAAGCAGCAGCTGTGAGGTTTCCACGGATGACCAGAAGTCGGGAACGGTTGTTCCCACAGAAAGCACCCCACACCATGCAACTTCCGCCCCCGAATCTGTCGACTTCCTGTACACAACATTGGGCATACCGTTCACGACGTCGTCTCCAGACTCTGTGCCTGCCGTCCGCGAATCTGAGGGTAAACCTGGATTCATCGCTAAAGACGACTCGATTCCAGTCTCTCTGGGTCCATCGCAGGTGACGTTGGGCCCACAGCAGACGTTGACGTTGATGAAACGGCGTCAATCTTGGCCCACGATATGGACGTCGAGAATGGAGATTGGCAGCCCGCAACCGATTTCGAATGTTCTGTGAGGACAGTCGACCTCTAAACATCTCAGCCCTGGTTCGTGTAGCCGGCAGAAATCTGTGACGTAGGGCGATTTGACGGTCTTCTGCTCGTGACGTCACACGTGGACGACCCGACCTTGGGCAATCAGAAGTGGTGCCAGTTTGTTGTAGACGACCTCGCAAGTCATACACAGTACGACGGCTGCATCCCATTGCTCTTGCGACGTCAATAACTGATCTTCCCGACGGCACGTTCACGTTGCACATTTGACAATCGTGGCATTTCAAGTACCGTTAGAACTGAGGTTTAAAAGTGTTTTTTCAATTCTTGAGGCCAATGCAAACACGTGCATATGAAGAAAACTTCGATGCGAAGATCACGTGATCGACTGCACGTGCAAAACCTGATTTGGCACTAACATCATTTGCACGACGAATGGATGGGTTTGAGTGGGTTTTGCTAATGTTTTTCTAGAGTCGACAGATAGGGATCCCATTTCGGATACATAGATGTATCATCAGAGAAAGATTATTCATTATTTTTCAAATTACATTTTGTGAAGTTTCTTTTTTGACTCAGTATATATACCGACAGAACGTTAACATTAACAGGCATAATGGAAATATATATTTACCGACAGAACGTTAACATTAACAGGCATAATGGAAATATTTACCGGCAGAACGTTAACATCAACAGGCGTAAGGGAAATATTTACCGGCAGAACGTTAACATTAACAGGCATAATGGAAATATTTACCGGCAGAACGTTACGATTAAAAGGCATAATGGAACTATATACCGACAGAACGTTAACATTAAAAGGCATAATGGAAATATATATTTACCGACAGAACGTTAACAACAGGCGTAAGGAAAATATTTACCGGCAGAACGTTAACATTGAAAGTCATAACGTTAACATTAACAGGCATAACGGAAATATTAACGGCAGAACGTTAACATTTATGGAGGATAACGTTAACATTAACCGAACGTAGAGATAACATCAACGGGATATGACGTTAACTGTGCTGGAACATATTGTTTACACGGAATGGACAAAACGTTGACATTAATGGAGCACACAACTCCATTAACTACAACATGGTGTAACGTGAACATTAGCAGTGCACAACATTAACATGCACGGGACATATCGTTACAAATAATGATATATAACGAATACACAATACCATTTGATGGGGATCAACCCAACAAAAGTACAAGAATCTGTACCCAAATATAACATATGTTAAATGAGATATAACGTAGACAAGATCGGCTGCAGGGACAGCTCCATGTGTACATTTCTAGAAAACGTTGGCTACATCCTTAAAGATCTGCTGACCAAGATCGAATCACTGTTCGCCCTTATTACGTTCCTAGGTTTACTCATGGGTTTCACGAAAGTGGTAAACAGCGAGGACTGTTTTCATTACGTCGTGCTTTCTTTCAACGTTCAGCTGGCATGAAGTTACGTAACTGAAATACTAATCAAAGCGGCATTAAAGCCTACTCACTCACTAACGCAATCACGCAGGCAAGCACTCTCACTCACTCACCTACACACTCACTCACCCACTAACGCAATCACACGCGTATGTACTCACTCACTCACTCACTCACCGACCTACCCATCCACTCACTCACTAACACAATCACGCATGTACGTACTCTCTCTCTCACTCACTCACCCGTATACCCACCCACTCACTCAGAGTCACTCACTCACAAACGCAATCACGTACTCTCACTCACCGCCTGGAATGTATACTGAATGAAACGTCGTCATTCAAGGCCACGTGACGCATGTAGGGCATTGCGCAATCCAAGGCTGGTATGGGTATTGTGCAAACCCACTGATTGTCTCAACACGCAACAAGTTAAACATAGCAATAACTGAGAAGGAATTGGTGACTTCTCTGACCCCCGCCGTCCATGCGTAACAACTCTAGACTTTCAATATGTCCCTTAAGTCAGCAGTTGCTATGGCAACTATTGAGATGATACACCTGAACACGTAATATAGACACCGATGTATCACCACGGCGGTAGGGCAGTGTGGAACCAGAGCATGTGTTGAAGTGTAATGTTACGTGTATTGCGCAAGTCATTGGACACACGTGACTTCAAACCACACACCACACAAACTCCCCCACTCAATCCCACACACACACCACCACCAAACCAGCAGGAACCCAATACACGCTGATGTTCACAACTGTAATTCCAAATTAGCCAGTCGTGGTTTAGATGTTGCTACACAAGCTGACTGGAGAAGTCTTCATTGTAAACTGAACTGAATTGGTTGATGGGACAAAGGTAAAATTCCAAGTTTGTTTAATGTTTTTATTTTTGTGGAGCGACAGATTCCGCAATATACCAGTTACATCATTGTAAATATTTGAATCTGGATCAGTTACTCCAGTGTTTAAGATCAAGCGTATCGATCCATGGGATTTCATGAAACAACCAATCGTGTCACCAAGTCACTTACCGCCCGACTCATTTAATTGCATCTTATGACAAGTATATGCTGCCGTTGATACATTCTTACCCGGAATCCACAAGAGTTTCAGGAACACCTACGTTGGGAGCGGAGAGTGAGTGAGTATGGTTTTACGCCGCTTGTTGCAATATACCTGTGATATCACGGCGGGGACGTCACCAAAAATGGACGTCATACATTGTACCCATGTGGGGAATCGAACCCGGTCTTCGGCGTGACGAACGAACGCTTTAACCACTAGGCTACCACACTGCCCCTGCATGTACTAGACCTTAAACATCTTTTTAAGTGCTAGAACACGACAGGACATACGCTACCCGTATACATACTAAATACTTCTCTAAAAAGGCTTAAGACAATCTGTCATGGTATGACACACGAAAGAACACCAGGAAGTCCTCAACTCGCATCGAAAAAAAAATAAGGTATTTGAAATATTTAAGCAGTTTAAAAAATGAGATGTTGAGGGGCAATGTAGTTGAGTCATAATTTGCGGTCAAACTTTATGAACCGTTCGGTCATCTCACAAACATCATGCGGTGTAATCATCACTTCTTGTCTCCATTGTGGGTTGCGGAACTTCGCCACGCCAGGATCCAATGACCATGGACTAGAGATTGTAGTTCCGCTCTGTTTATGATCGAGGTTAAATGTTTCAACGACTTCAGGTTTTTCTGCTAATTTAATAAGTTAGCTAATGCGCCAATCCCTGTCTTTGGTACTTCCTCACTCACTCATGTTTCTCTGTTTTGTGGCGCAAGGAGAGAAGGAGGAATGTGTGAGAGAACTTGTCTGTTTCGGGGACGACTACTTTCAATAGGTCTCAGAATTTCTAATTTATGCTACTGATATATATATATACAATGCTGATGTACAGTTGTGACATATACTATTTGTGTTATCATACTCTTTCAGGAGACACATTTGTCAAAGGTTTGTCTTTGAAAGTCTTGCGTTATATACGTTGTGGGCGAAGTAGAAAATGTCAAAGGGTAAAGTTTTACAATTATCATTCGTAATTTAATGACACTATAAAGTGCTTTTTCAAACTTTGAGAGGAATTCTTATAATGAATACATTCTTGATCCAGGATAATGTTTTTACCATATATTTGAAAAGTGTTCAATTTAGAAACGAGCTTATTAGAATAAAACGGTTCGCTACCTCTGCATTTAGTGGCGGTACAAAGCAAGCAAATAAGCCACGTTTAAATCTGCTTCATAAGAACACATCTGATAACATTGTTACTGAATTGTACAGGTTTTGCAAATTCCTGGCTCATCTGACTGAAAGGTGACATCACCTGAATTAGTTCAAGAGGTTTGAATCTGATTTTCTATATGTCCTCAAGTTATACCATGGCCATTACTCAGCCAATTTGGTTAAACGTAAAACGAAACTAGTTGATTGTCATACTTCAGTGTCAGTAACAATACAATATGTTCCATTTCTGACAATATTTAAATTGAGTCCTTTTATGACTATGCTTCTGCAATCTCTTCAAATGCATATTTGGCTCTGAAACCTTCTGGCCTGACTGAAGGAGCAGAAGTCGGGCATGTAATTTTGTTCGAAATATTATTATCAGCATTAGTTTTCAGTCCTCAGCATTCATAGATGAAATAGTTCATGGTTAAACTTGTTTATACTGACAGCAAAGTTTTGTAAAGTGGCCATTACATGTTGATAAACTGTTGACTAGGTTTCCAGTAAATAGTTGAGAAATCGAATCCTGTGCGTTCGAGAAGAAACGATAAACACTTCAGCGATCAAGCCTACAGGTGCATATTAGCAACAATGGGTAACACCTGTTTTATAGTTATGATGGAAGCACCGTCCTTGCCAAACACATACCCATTCAGGCAATTGTCTAAAACGGCTAAATGTAAGAAACTATTATAACATATGTTTTTTATATTGCAAACTTGTAAAGTGGAACACGTTGTTGAAATATATATGTCATTTTGAACTGGGAGTTATCTGATGATTAACTTGTTACTCTCTTTTGGCTACCGACATTGTCCCATGTAGGAAATATAGTACCCATCAAAAGTTTAGACTCACTTAAAGCACTCACTATATTTTATGCATATATATACTCAGCAGCAAAAAAAACGTCAGGACAAATTCAAAACTAGATAGGCACTGTAATCAAAACATTACAGAAATTGACATGATAAGCAGATCAAAAACTTTTTTTTTGTGTACAATATCTTGACACATCAATGAATAACTCAGCAGAATTTCAAGACATTACGTGAACGTTTACAGTCCATTCAGACTCTTGACTTCGGGTAGGGGCGATCACTTGTGGTGTTGTTGGCCCGGAAACGTTGCTGCAACATGTAAATGGCCCAAACGTTGACCTAGAAGTGATTGGCAACGGCTTGTGCAGTGTGGTCAGCTTCAAGTCTTCCTAGCGCCTTGTCCTCTGAGCTGTCGTGAGTCGCGGCATCCTGTTGATGTTGTAATGTGTATGTTTTAACCAGGTTTGGGGTGCATTTTATAGGGCTGGTCCTTGCGAACAGCACGTGCAGCATGAGTTGCATGAAAAATATGAAGAACACAGTACTATCTCCGAGATCAGGTTGTGTTTTTGAGACCATTTCCTGGGTTCCATTCTGAGTTTGGGAAGGAATGTCTTCGCTCAGGTAAAGTTTAAGATGTTGTAAAAAATATACAATCAAAACATTAAATGAGTTTACAGTTATCCGTTTCTGCGAAGGAAAATTCAAAACTGACGTTTGTTTTGCTGCTTAGTATATGTGGTTTCATCGAAGATGAATTTCTCCACTAACTTAGGGGAACCAACTGCAAATCTTATGAGGATCATGCATCAAATTGCTGAAAGAAATGCGCAAATATCGCGCATGTGAACAGCTGCGTTTTGGTGTAAAGTTTTAGTAAGAATTCGCCACTTTTCACTGAGATTCATCATTTATTGAACTCATAACAATAATCTTTTCAACGTTACGAATTTGTGTTACAATAGATCAGTTCATGTGTAAACAGTACCTTTAAACAGTATAGAATATTTTGCAAAATCTAGTTTAGAACAGTTGACTGAAGTAAGTGGCTACATTTACACTAGTGAGTCTAAACTTTTGATGGGTAGTTTAGTAGGGAAGGTTTCAATAACTATGTGGCCGTGATCTCCAAGGCAGGTGCTGGTAGCTATTGATATGTAAAACCTTTCAGATGTGTATTCTAAACACAGGTTATCTTGAAGGGCGCATTCCCTGCCTACTGGAGATCCCCGAGGAGACAGCCTATCATCTGTCAATAAATTCTGAATCTTGTGTCAAGTCATATGAGTACAGTGATTTTAATCAAATTCAACTCAGACATTCTTGGTATATAATCTGTAAAGAAACATTGGCAATACAAGTAAACTGGCGCATTATCAACTGTTCCATCAAGGCTAATAACACCTACACTATCTTGATCAAAACTTCAACGAGTTACGAAAGAAGAATTGGGCCACACGCATGAAATGTTGTTAACTTAAGACCCGGCTGGTATAGTGGAGAAGTATTTGTGCGCAAGAGAGCTCCACTTGTCATTGTCCTGGGGTAGAACCGATAGAACTGTATGTCCCCACAAGCTAAACTACTTGTATTAGCATACATGAAGTACATGTCTTAATCACTTCCTACATGTATTTAGATCTTCTCTTTAATCTTGAATAGTTGGCGTATTTCACTAATTCTCTCCTGTTCTTTCATCTGGCATACAGAAATTTTGCTTTTTGTAACGTGTTCTGACCTTGTGAAAATATTATATTCTACCTCACCGTCTTGCTTTATTGTATTATTGGTGGGACTTCCCGTGCCTCCTAGTTGATGACCTTTATACGTTCTGTTTCAAACACCAGGGCCCCGTTTCACAAAGCTCTCGTAAGCCTAAGATCTCGTAACTTTTCTCGTAGCATTCGTACCTCCTATGTTACAGTATAGGAGATTCGAATGCTACGAGAAAAGTTACGAGCTCTTAGGCTTACGAGAGCGTTGTGAAACGAGGCCCAGTACCATACTCTGTACCCGGCTAGTGGTATTGCCCAGTGGGCTTAAAAACTTGACCAACATTGCTGATTAACCCACCCCTCCTCGTTAGCGCTTATAAAATCTGTTTGGCCAATACAGACCTCGAAGTACGTACTTTAATGAAGCGCAACAGTTCACACTTTATCAACCAACGGATTGAACATAATATTGGATGTATAACAATGTAATATTGGATGTATAATAATGTAATATTGGATGTATAATAATGTAATATTGGATGTATAACAATGTAAGACAAATCTACAGGCGTCTATTTTTTTACTTGGTTGAAGTGGGAGATAGTCCCGTTGCTAATGAGGAAATATTCCTGATGTTCTGTTGGGACTCGGAAGAAATTATGTTATAATAACGTTTGAAAAGGTGACCCACAGAGCTATATTGGCATAGGTTTGAGGCACAGCAGTGGAGAGGGTGCTCAGCTGAAAAGCATGGCACTATTTCCTCCCAGGTTATGGCCTCGACAAAGTGTAGGTCCCCCCAAAATGGACTGCATACCTATAACATAGAATGAGTTTTCATTCTTGGATGAAGGGCGCCGTAAAGGGGGATTTTCTGGTGGATTAACACAGATCGATCTGCTCAATCACAGGGACATGGTAACCCCAGAGTTGCTGATAATCAGAGTCAGATGCCTGAAGATAGATGCCCACAGTAACACAAAGTCCCAGCGACATTGTTTGGACATGGGATGAAACAGGTATCTGTACATCGTCGGCTGGCTGTATAGTGGTTCACACAATCGAGCTTACCCCGAACATGGCCACCAAAGTGTACAGACAAACACATTGGCAGTAAAGAGCATTGTGATTGGATGATGCTCGGGTGCCTTTCTGATAAACTGGAGCCAGATTTACTCCTACTCACTCTGGTATTGAGATAACCAGCATGTACAGGTATTGTAGCCCCTTGGTGTGTCGAACACATGGTCCTTGTGTTACAGGATACCAGGGTCGAGAGGATGACTTTCCCAGCAATAAGCGGTTTAATAACAAAGACGTTAGGCCTATTATCGGCCAACAGTAGTCTCAACTATTATAAACAAGGCAATACTAATGAGTGAACTGCAGTTTTATGTTTATTAACAGAAATATCTATGAACTATTTAATTTGAATATCATAAATGTGATCATTTCTGCGTTATTCCGAGATGCGTAGTTGCGGTGTGTAGTATGCATCAGTCGTCAGTAAGTCGGCGAAGGAGTTGCCGGACCAGGTTATCTTGCTCCTCCATAGCTGCAACACAACAACATCATTAACAGGGTGTGTGGGGGACGGGGAAGCCGGTGTAGAGGGTGGGGTTGGGGTGGTAGGGGTGGTAAAGGTGGTGTGGGTGGGGTAGGGGGATGTGGATGGTGTTGGTGGGGTAGGGGCGTGGGTAGGGTAGGTGGCGGTATGGGTGGTGTTGGTGGGGTAGGGGAGTGTGGGTGGAGTAGGGGATAGTGGGTGGGGTAGGTGGCGGTATGGGTGGGGTAGGGGAGTGTGGGTGGAGTAGGGGATAGTGGGTGGGGTAGGTGGCGGTGTTGGTGGGGTAGGGGAGTGTTGGTGGGGTAGGAGGCGGTGTTGGTAGGGTTGGGTAGTGTGGGTGGGGTAGGAGGCGGTGTGGGTGGAGTAGGGGAATGTGGGTGTGGTAGGAGGTGGGGTAGGGGAGTGTGGGTGGGGTAGGAGGCGGTGTGGGTGGTGTGGATGGGGTATGTGGATAGTGTGGGTGGGGTAGGTTCATACTCACCGCTGATGTAGTGTTGGTGCATGCCGTACGTCTTGGTCGCCGTCTCCACTGCTTTTTGAAAACGTAGACCGTCGTTACGGAGACGGAAGAGGTCTAGCACTGTCCTGGCGAGCTCATTTACGGCGTCCTCTTCGCTGTAGCGTCCACCTTACGACACAAACAACGTCGACATTTTTATAGTTTTGTTGGAAATGATGGCTTCCTGAAACTTCTCAATAAATTTAACCCATCCTCAAAATTATCCCTACCTTGTCAGTTAGTCTACTTCAGTATCAGGTCAACTTGTATCGTGTCAGTTAGTGCAATGTTATGATATCTCTGCATAAACCGTGTTTGCACAAAAATCTACTTTAAACGAAACAATTTTCATACTCCCCAGGGGAGGTTGTTTTGCCCTAACGAAACCAACCTATCGTCCCTGCATAGAATCGTTTAAGACCCCTAAGGGTTGTCTGTCTTACTTTTTATTTTCTCCACGTCCCAGCTGAAGGCCTCTTCAATTAGGAAACCCATACAGCACAGGTCTTCCTCGATGGCCTTCTCCATCTTAGGGGCGAACGTGTCACTGCCGAACTCTAGAAACAACAAATACTAAAACGTTCTTGCCGAACTCCAGGGGAATAAAAACACAAGTGCCAAAAATAAGGCACAACAAACAGAAATAGTTTATTAACGTAGTAACAAACAGTCGTATGACTTTTGCCGATCTCTGGGAAAGGTGTTCATGGTGTAATTGGCGAACACTGAAAAAGCCATTCATAGCGTAATTGCCTAACTATGCAAATAACAGTGATAATGCAACTGTACGATGATTTTATTATTTTAAACACAAGTGTGGAGATTGGTGACTATTTTGTTGCCGGAATCTCACATTAAATATGGCAAATATGTAGTTAGGGTATACATCACCGGTGGCGGTTTTAAATATCAGAAAATCCCACCGGCATCCTTGATGATCTCCACAAAATGGTTGCATCGTGTCACGTGCTTGAAATGATTATCTCCTGCAACAGGTAAAACGTAATGGCATTGTTTGTGTGAGGAAAAGGTATTGCGCATACAGTGGCACGCGCATATTTTCAAAATGAAAATTGTTTCTGGAAATCTTCGGATTAGACTGTTCAATAGCTAACTACGAGCCACTGCGATGGCCAGCCTTTATGTAACATGTAGAGCAAAAGAAAGCATACACGTGTGTTTTCATAGCAGCTAAAATGAAACCGACAGGAATGATGATAGAAGATACATATAGTTCATCATATCAATGGGTATAGGACGCCACGAGTTACACGGGGTTACACGAGAGAAGGGGGAAATTGCAAGGCATTTTTTTCTTTTGCCGCACAGTTTATATAATGCTTTGAAATACAGAAACAGTAATTTAACTAGCAGAATATGTATTACAATACGTGTAATATCCTACACACGTTCTACTACAGACATGTGGTCTTTCAGTTGTCCGCATACAGATTCATTTGAATATTTGGACACAACTGTTACAGTGAGCAGCATGGACTGTGCGTAGATCGATGTTCATGCTGCTGATCATTGGGTTGTCTGGTCCAGACTCGATTATTTACAGACCGTCGCCATATAGCTGGAATATTGCTGAGTGCGGCGTAAAACTAAACTCACTCACACTCACTCATAATGGACTGTGACTACTCCTCACAACATATGGACGAACAAGACGTACCGTTGAACATACGTTGCGTTGCATCAAAAACTTCGTCTAGGGTTTCTGTAAATATACTCTTGGACTCCTTCATGATCTTGCCGTACAAGTTGATGACTCCGACCCAGTCTGGAATTCAGGCATAGAGGGGGTTAGACTGAAGACATACCCCTGCGTTTTATGTTGCTTCAGTTGTTTACAAGACGTCATTGTAAAGTTTCCAAGCTAGTACATGCATACTTCATAAAACGTTTAGGTAGCCTAATCTTCAAGTATCAAAACACATGGGTATCTGGCATTTCCCAGAATTTCGCATCTGGAGACATAGTTTTAAAGTTTCCCTGTCTTGCATGTATTTGCTATGATTCCTACACTGGTCAGTCACGGCAGCTGTTTTCTCGGACACCATACTATAATTGGGTCTCACCTTTCTGCACGACATGCTTGCCGACCGCATCTTTCATGAGCTCAATGTCCCCAAACACGACTTTAGTCCGGTCCATGATGTACTTGGCCTTCTCGGCGAACTCCTCGGCGGCCATGGCTGTCACGTATACATGTATAAGTAGGTATACACAAGGTGGAGAGATATCGGCTGTTACACATACACGTATACATATGTATATACTAGGCAGAACATGATATGGAGATGGTTCCACGATACACATACGGACACACTGGGGTTGAACCAGGCTGGGAAATAGATTCTGACTGACTGACTGACTGACTGAATTTGGTTTTACGCCGCTTTAAGCAATATTCCAGCAACATCACGGCGGGGGACACCAGAAATGGGCTTCACAAATTGTACCCATGTGGGGATTCGAACCCGGGTCTTCGGCGTGACGAGCCAACGCTTTAACCACTAGGCTACCCCACCGCCCGTTCCAGATACACAATTTTTCATATGTATTCATCCGATGTACCGCGATGGAAGTCAGACATGTGAGTATACAGAATTATATATACACATGGCAGCCAAATGTGAGTGAGTGAGTGAATGAATGAATGAGTTAGGCAATGCGGGACACAAGCATCAGGACACCGCTGCACAACCTATAGCCATGAGGGGAAATAAACCCTGGTGTACCGAGGATACACTAAATCATAGACTAAAGGTCAATGTGACCAGGGTAGAACTACACAAGAAACAAATTATACTCACGACCCTCTGGTGGTTCCCCGCCAGCCTGGAAAATACGTTTTGACCATTTCATTATGTATGAATATAACCCAAAACCTGTCCTGATAACGTACACAGCTGGACATTCGGGACAATTTGTCAAAAGAGAATGAAAATGTTATCTGGAATTTTTCTGATAAAACAATACTTACTTCAAGAATATGAATCAGAATTACTGCTCTGGTTGGCAAAATCCAAACAATGGAATTTGTCTAAGACGTTTAACTAATAAGTTTCAGGTATATCGATGATCTGATATTGTTTATTTGCTGCCGAATAGCCAAATCCCTTCTGTTGAATACCCCATTTGAACTAGAAATATTTTCGATATATATTTACTTAATTCAGAGTGACAAAACCTTTCCCTGAGGCAGTAAGACATGGGGAATACCTTCATTTTCCGGATTTAAACTTGAACTCGATGTCGAGCTATATTCTAGTATCTTTATCTGTATTTCACAATATCCCGTCGATCATTCTCTTACTCCGGGGCCCGTGAAGGTCCCAATTAGAATATTGGGCTTCAGTAACCCATGCTTGTCGTAAGAGGCGACTAACGGGATCAGGTGGTCAGGCTCGCTGACTTGGTTGACACATGGCATCGGTTCCCAATTGCGCAGATCGATGCTCATGATGTTGATCACTGGATTGTCTGGTCCATACTCGATTATTTACAGAACGTCGCCATATAGTTGGAATATTGCTGGTTGCAGCGTAAAAGTAAACTCACTCACTTACTCCGGACATTTCAAAAAGCTTCATACGATTCTTGCTGAAGATGTTTGATCTAGGTTACAACATTTCAAAAGCTTCAATGGTAGAAATAAAATATTTGATCCATCAGTGACAAGAGAACGTTAAAAAAAATATGGTTATAGTTATACCCAAGTGCATAATGGCCCAGAAAAGCCCTAAACGTGGAGTTAAATGTTTGATGGTGGACTTACCGGCGGCGGAGTTGTAGGAGTAGCCAAAGACAGGCATGCTACCGAAACACAGAGGAAGACTTGAATCAACATATTGGCGGCCACAGATACCGAATGTCAAGACTGGGAGCTCTTATATAGCCTGCCTCGGCATGGTGATCTTTTGTCTGCCTGAGGACCACGATTTGATCCGATTGTAAGCTTATGTCCACTCAGCTGACACAGTGTGGCACCTGGTAAGTTCCACCACGAGCCCACCCGTGCTGTGTAGTTTTACGATGGAAATGTTTTCTTCATACGAATAAACTGAGACTTTTTATTTAAGCAATCCATGACATATCATCTTTTCGTGGATTTTAGCTTTTTCTGCATTTGGACTTTATGTCCTATTTCCGACTTCTTCGACGGACATTTCAAACCTGAGGGGGTTGCACGGGGCCACCATTGTATCAGAGTTGCGTCCCTTAGGCACGCCAGAATCTTGTTTGTTTGTTGTTTAACGCATCACTCAGCAATATTCCAGCTATATAGTCTCTAAATAATCGAGTCTGGACCACACCATCCAGTGATCAGTAACATGATTATAGAAACGACGACATGCATTGAGCGAGCCTCACCACCCGATCCCGTTAGTCGCTTCTTA
The DNA here is from genome assembly GCF_003918875.1 of Haliotis rubra. Lineage (NCBI taxonomy): Eukaryota > Metazoa > Mollusca > Gastropoda > Lepetellida > Haliotidae > Haliotis > Haliotis rubra. Next base: position 2,144,442 of record NW_025766336.1, read on the forward strand.
CGTCAAGCTTGACTTGCTGAAGATCAATTCTTATCCGGATCTGCAGGGGTTGGGCAACTTTGATCGATCGTTCTACTTATATTGCTAGATTTGTGAGCACCCGACTCGTGTTCTTGGGTATGGCCAAAGGGGTAAATATATACTCTCCCAAAAAAGAAACGCATATGTGATGTTGTTACATTAAATTAAAAAATATAGTGTTTGATTGTGTACATGGAACGGATGCACAGCGCCAAAAAACTCTTCTTCGGAAACTTAGATGCACGTTTACGTTGAAAAGTGTGAACGTGCATGAAAATGTCATGGAGAAGAAGAGGTTCGCAATATGCACATGCTGTTCTGAGGAATCGAGAGCAGGGACAATTTCTATATAAGGCCCTTTTGCTTTCAAACGGTCATTGGCATTTGTTTTAGCTAAATGAAAGAATATCGTTACCATTGGACGTCTGGAGGCTGGAGTGTCTCAATCTACCCGTGCACGTCACCTCAATGTTCAATAGAGTACCATCAGTCGTTTATGGGACCGATATCAACAAACAAATTCTGCGGAAGATCAGCCTCGAAGTGGTTGGCCTCGTACTACCCCTGCAGCGCAGGATAGGTACATCCGGGTACTTCATTTGCGGAATCGAACTGTCACAGCAACAGCAACAGCAAGTGCTTGGTTTGAAGAGAGTGTCGGTGCAAACCATTCGTAATCGTTTACAGGTCTCTTCAGAATGATAACATTACAGTGTTTCCATGACCTTCCAAATCGCCCGACCTCAGCCCCATCGAGCCTTTGTGAGATGACCTCGGCCGACGCGTACGTGAACGCCAACCGGCGCACCAGACATTAGATCAACTGTCGCAGGCATTGCAAGAGGAATTGTCCAGAATTCCACAAGATCGAATTCAAAGACTTATTCAGTTAACATACATTTGACCTTTTGTACTGTGAAATGTGTCTGCAACTGATCCAGAATTACATGTGGTATCTCACTTTAAAGTTAGCATATTAAATTCGTGAAAATACACCAATGTGTTTCTTTTTGGGGAGAGTGTGAACTGCATCACCACGGGGTTTCCTCCCTAGTTAAACTGGAACGCTGTAATATAACTGAAATGTTGTAATATAACTTAAACGCTGTAATATAACTGAAATGTTGTAATATAACTGGAACGCTGTAATATAACTGGAATGCTGTAATATAACTGGAATGTTGTAATATAACTGAAATGTTGTAATATAACTGGAACGCTGTAATATAACTGGAATGCTGTAATATAACTGGAATGTTGTAATATAACTGGAATGTTGTAATATAACTGGAATGCTGTAATATAACTGGAATGTTGTAATATAACTGGAATGCTGTAATATAACTGGAATGCTGTAATATAACTGGAATGTTGTAATATAACTGGAATGCTTGTAATATAACTGGAATGTTGTAATATAACTGGAATGTTGTAATATAACTGGAATGTTGTAATATAACTGGAATGCTGTAATAAACTGCTGCTGTAATATAACTGGAATGCTTGTAATATAACTGGAATGCTGTAATATAACTGGAACGCTGTAATATAACTGAATGAATGTTGTAATATAACTGGAATGCTGTAATATAACTGGAACTGTGTAATATAACTGAAATGCTGTAATATAACTGGAATGTTGTAATATAACTGTAATATAACTGAACGCTGTAATATAACTGGAATGTTGTAATATAACTGGAACTGGAATGCTGTAATATAACTGGAATGCTGTGTAATATAACTGGAATGCTGTAATATAACTGGAATAAATATAACTGGAATGCTGTAATATAACTGAAATGTTGTAATATAACTGGAATGCTGTAATATAACTGTAATATAACTGGAATGCTGTAATATAACTGTTGCTGTAATATAACTATAACTGGAACGCTGTAATATAACTGGAATGTTGTAATATAACTGGAATGCTGCTGTAATATAAACTGTAATATAACTGAATGCTGTAATATAACTGGAATGTAATATAACTGGAATGCTGTAATATAACTGGAATGTTGTAATATAACTGTGCTGTAATATAACTGGAATGTGTGTAATATAACTGGAATGCTGTAATAATAACTGGAATGCTTGTAATATAACTGGAACGCTGTAATGGAATGCTGTAATATAACCGGAATGTAACATAACTGGAATGCTGTGTAATGGAATGCTGTATAACTGGAATGTTGTAATAACTAACGCTTAAACGCTGTAATATAACTGGAATGCTGTAATATAACTGGAACGCTGTAATATAACTGGAACGCTGTGTAATATAACTGAATATAACTGAAACGCTGTAATATAACTGGAATGCTGTAATATAACTGGAATATAACTGGAACGCTGTAATATAACTGGAAACGCTGTAATATAACTGCTGTAATATAACTGGAACGCTGTAATATAACTGGAATGCTGTAATATAACTGGAATGCTGTAATATAACTGGAATGCTGTAATATAACTGGAACGCTGTAATATAACTGGAACGCTGTAATATAACTGGAATGCTGTAATATAACTGGAATGCTGTAATATAACTGGAATGCTGTAATATAACTGGAATGTTGTAATATAACTGGAATGCTGTAATATAACTGGAATGCTGTAATATAACTGGAATGCTGTAATATAACTGGAATGTTGTAATATAACTGGAATGCTGTCATATAACTGGAATGTTGTAACATAACTGGAATGCTGTAATATAACTGGAATGCTGTAATATAACTGGAATGTTGTAATATAACTGAAACGCTGTAATATAACTGAAATGCTGTAATATAACTGGAATGCTGTAATATAACTGGAATGCTGTAATATAACTGGAATGTTGTAATATAACTGGAATGCTGTAATATAACTGGAATGTTGTAATATAACTGGAACGCTGTAATATAACTGGAATGCTGTAATATAACTGGAATGTTGTAATATAACTGGAACGCTGTAATATAACTGGAACGCTGTAATATAACTGGAATGCTGTAATATAACTGGAACGCTGTAATATAACTGGAACGCTGTAATATAAATGGAATGCTGTAATATAACTGGAATGCTGTAATATAACTGGAACGCTGTAATATAACTAGAATGCTGTAATATAACTGGAACGCTGTAATATAACTGGAACGCTGTAATATAACTGGAATGTTGTAATATAACTGGAATGTTGTAATATAACTGGAATGCTGTTCAAAGCGGCTTTAAACCCAACTCACTCACCCGACAAAATATAATTACACATGTGGTTAGGCGCCGTCAAACCAACGTGTAATGTACTTCCAAGCTGAAAACACCGATTACCTTGCCAGGTAATAGCTGTTTAAATATGTATTGTTTGGGCATTATAATTCTGCTACGAACGAAAACAGAAAATACGTGTTTGTGTACAAGGGGGGATCAGACATCCAAGGGTATCCAACGTAACATGAGTACAGGAATGTTGATTGTTGAGACGTCTCACAGCGTTGGGTGGATGCTGGTGAGTTGGATATAGAAAGAGTTTTGTTGTTTTTATCGTAATACACCAACTGGTCACACGGACTGTCAAAAACACTATTTCCTTGGTCTAGTGGATAGAACTCCTGCCCGGGGACGTTAAAGGCTTGTATGGCCGTATTGTGCACTTTGAGTTCAAAGCATGAAACGTAGTACAGAACGCTTTATGGTGATTAACTTGGGCTGTATGGCCTAGCCTAATAGTCTCCATTTTCAAGACAATTTCCAAAGGCTCTATATCTATAAATACTTGTGCTGGGATGAATAACCTGTCTATTTCATACATTCCATGCTTTGAAAAGAATTCTGCAGCGCTTGTAATGAGAGCATGACGACTACTCCCAACACTCAGCACAGACCCTGAAGTGAATAAACTCTACGTGATGTGATGGTGCATGTCCTACGTCAGCATTCAGCATAGAACCAACTCTGACGTCAAGCAATATCATTAGATTCGGAGGTACAATATTTCATCCTCTGCCTCTGGAACTGAAACATTTTTAATTTGTCTTGCAAGGAATCATTCAACAGAATGTTTGTTCCTAAAATAATAGATTATTGAAAACTACGAACAATAGTTAGTCATGTATGCGTGCGTGTGTGTGTAATTCGTTTTAAAAAATCTAGATCAATGTAATGTGACATGTGCTTTTAGGGGTCCGTTGGTAACCTGGGTCCGTTGGTCCGTGGGTTAGTGGTTAGAGCGTCCGCCCGGAGAGCGGAAGGTCGCGGGTTCGATCCCCGACCGCGTCATAAATATGGTACTTGTTGGTCCCTGCCTGGCGCTCGGCATTAATGGATACAACAAGGACTGGTCGGCTCTGAGTCAGTATAATGTGTCTGAGTGGGGTATTCATGCTTCACTGCGGCATGGTATCTCAGTGGGCTAGCACTATGAAACCAGCTTCAGTCTGGGCTAGTACAAGCAGCCGCGCATACACATACACACGCATGCACGTCGTCATATGAGCGAAATATTCTCAAGCACGACGTGAAACCCAGTTTCATCTCACCTCACCTCACCTCACCTCACCGTTGGTAACAGGTTTTTATCTGGAAATAAACAATAAACATTTTTAATAACCATCAACAGTCCGATAACATATTATCGCTTACTTCATAGTGTTAACAGCACTCCTCTGAAGGGTTAAGGCAGTATTTAGAAGGGTTGGTCTATAGTTGCACTGGCAGGCGACGTTACATTATATTTCATTCAAACATTATTATTAGATTGTAGTCTCATTCGTTTCCGTTTTAGTGATGTTCGGGGTGGAATTTGTTGTAAAGAGTTAGATCAATGTTTAGGCCAGAGTATGATCCTTGGTTTGTCAGCAGCCGGGGCTTGTTGGTTTCTTAACAACCTTCTGTATTATAACTATTCGGCCTTTAAAGGTACATTTAAGATGAAGTCCTGTATCTGCACACATCTACATTCACCCTATCACCGCAGTACAGGACAGGGATCCCTGCCTCACTCGTCACTGTAAGCATCACGTGGGGTGTATATATAATTCAACATGACACTGAGTGAGTATGGTTTTACGCTGCTTTCAGCAATATTCCAGCAATGTCACGGCAGGAGACATCAGAAATGGGCTTCACCCATTGTACCCATGTGGGGAATCTAACCCGGGTCTTCGGCGGGACGAGCGAACGCTTTAACCACTAGGCTACCCCACTGCCCCAACGTGACATTGAAGAATGATTGAATCTTATTGGTTCAAGTGAGGTATCCAATGTACATACAAATACATACAAATGACAACGTTTATGAAACTCGTTGAATTAAACGATAATATAAGTGAAAAAAGCATAAGGAAAGTGTAAAATAGCATGATCCATGTCAATGTAAGCTCAACAGACTTTATACGGGAGTGATGTTTATCGCCACCTCAATCAACCACCATTTGAGCGTCCATTCAGTTTGTTGTTCTTTGCACTTTGGTTCCAAATATTTCATAGGTATCGAGCTTACAGAAAGACGGCTTCAAAACACAGCAGGTTTATATAAATACCCTTGATATCTACAATAGTTTCGGGTAATTATTCACGTACAAGTGGAGCTGGTCCACAAACACAGGACAGCAGGTGTGTCTAGCTATGAAGGTCTTTGCCTGTTGAATTAGGTAGTTGAATTAGGTAGTGAAGATGGAGTAAAACAAATTCTCAGACTTTTTGCCAGTCAAAATATGCATAAGATGATGTAAAGATATTTGACCCTGTCAGATGTAAAGATATGAGTTCAATTATTGTTCCATTTCACAAATATATGAAAACCCCCAGCATGTTTTCATTGTGTAGGCATTTGTCCACCTTGTCTGTTGGAATGTTCCATTTATGTAATGGGGAGAAGATACTGCTGCTTGAAATCACTGGTGCATTACTTTGTTTATTCTACACTGTTGGCATTTGGAGACTACGCCGTTGCGTGCTATTTATCATCCAAAACTGTGTTCAGCTGGAGATACTGCTTGTGTGAGATCAAACGATCGTTTTGACAGTAGATTTTGTACATTGTCTTGACGTCATCAATTACATGAGATCACAATGCTTTCATATCATCAATTACATGACTCACAATGCTATCACGTCACATTGCTATGACGTCGCTGCACTGCAAGTCTAATGCCAGTACCGTGTTCAGAGATGTACATTTTTCATTGAAAACTAATGAAGAGTGATTTTTTATGATAAACAGAATCTCATCCTCGTGTTTTCTGATATCAAATATATCAACAGTCGTTGATAAAAGTATAAATATTGATATCAGTAGACACTTGGGTCAGATTCTCTATCTATAATGCTGTGTCCTTAACGCTGATGATGAAAACGAGCAGATAGTTGTGGGAATAACATGATTGTAATTTTATTTTATTATTTTTTATTCTAAACTGTACCCATAGTTTGCGAGACCAGGTGGTTAAAAGCGCAATTTGCATGGATGATGTGTCTCACACGTGTCAACGGGTACTGCAATAGACAGTGCTTATTAATCTGCCACCAGTATAGGTAGTAGCTGAGAGACGTTTTGGAGTATATGACTACAGGAGACAGCATGGAGGACATTGTGGCTGTATATACTTTTAAAACGTCCGGGGAACGCAATGTCTACCTTGTACAGATAGCTGTAGTTACAGTGTGCGAACATCGATATGGTGCAAGACTGCAAATATGATATCGATAAAGTTTGGAATATTATTATGAATGAAAACTAGTAAATTCAATTCTAGATGTTATTGTTTGGTGCACGTGTTTGTGCGGGGTCTCTGCTTTATTGTTAAGTGTGTTTGCTGACTCCAACTTGCGGGATCGGCGAAAACAGGCCATACCCTGTATACAAGCAACGTATTGTCAGTTGTGGCGTCACTGAACCGTTTCTAAATATATTGACAGTGCTATTTTGGCGGTGCTAATACCTCAGTGTGGCTTACACTTGTAAATATTAATATAGGTATAACCTTGGTGGTGTCAATAATTGATATATGGGTCCCCCCCTCGTTGAGTTTGTGACGTCACGTGGTAGTCATGACACGAAGTCGCCTTTCATCGTGTACGTTTGTAATGACGCGTTTTGAAATCATTAGATACGCCTAAAGTTTTTGTCATGGTGAAATTACACGTGGACAAGGTGTCATTGCGGTCATTCTGACAGTATGCAATAGTTATCCCACGCCAAGATCCTCTGAATCACCGGCACATGATGATCTCTTATCTTTATGCGACAAGGCCTCTTGTGCAACTTTAACACATAGGTCGGTGTCCTCCCATTTGTGAGAACTCCCAGTAGTGAGACACATTAATTAATGGTTCAGTGCACATAGGTGGTGTTTCCACATCCCCACAATGAAAGTGGGATCAGCTCAGTTGTTGAAGAGTACCCACATAGTTCATTGATGAGTTGATTAATGAAATAGATTATCAAAGATTTTATTTACAAAGAAGAAATAGTTCATTAAATATTTTATTTATTCAGAATAACATGTAATTATGATAACACCTTTTTATTGACTATTATGAAGTTTGAAAGTCATTTTGGTTTAAACATATTTTATTATCATTATCAAAGTGTTTAATTTTTAAGGACATTTACTGGAGTATGTTAATCAATTTATCTTATAAAGTTTCATTAAGATACCTCCAAAAGATTCAATGTTCCGTAATAAAGAGTTACTGTTTAGTCCTCAATAGTATCCACCCGGTATAGTCGATGTTGTAGAGATGTTAATGTTATAGTCCTCAATAGTATCCACCCGGTATAGTCGATGTTGTAGAGAGTTAATGTTATAGTCCTCAATAGTATCCACCCGGTATAGTCGATGTTGTAGAGAGTTAATGTTATAGTCCTCAATAGTATCCACCCGGTATAGTCGATGTTGTAGAGAGTTAATGTTATAGTCCTCAATAGTATCCACCCGGTATAGTCGATGTTGTAGAGAGTTAATGTTATAGTCCTCAATAGTATCCACCCGGTATAGTCGATGTTGTAGAGAGTTAATGTTATAGTCCTCAATAGTATCCACCCGGTATAGTCGATGTTGTAGAGAGTTAATGTTATAGTCCTCAATAGTATCCACCCGGTATAGTCGATGTTGTAGAGAGTTAATGTTATAGTCCCTCAATAGTATCCACCCGGTATAGTCGATGTTGTAGAGAGTTAATGTTATAGTCCTCAATAGTATCCACCCGGTATAGTCGATGTTGTAGAGAGTTAATGTTATAGTCCTCAATAGTATCCACCCGGTATAGTCGATGTTGTAGGAGAGTTAATGTTATAGTCCTCAATAGTATCCACCCGGTATGTTGTCGATGTTATCCACCCGTAGAGAGTTAATGTTATAACCCCGATCAATAGTATCCACCCGGTATAGTCGATGTTGTAGAGAGTTAATGTTATAGTCCTCAATAGTATCCACCCGGTATAGTCGATGTTGTAGAGAGTTAATGTTATAGTCCTCAATAGTATCCACCCGGTATAGTCGATGTTGTAGAGAGTTAATGTTATAGTCCTCAATAGTATCCACCCGGTATAGTCGATGTTGTAGAGAGTTAATGTTATAGTCCTCAACAGTATCCACCCGGTATAGTCGATGTTGTAGAGAGTTAATGTTATAGTCCTCAATAGTATCCACCCGGTATAGTCGATGTTGTAGAGAGTTAATGTTATAGTCCCTCAATAGTATCCACCCGGTATAGTCGATGTTGTAGAGAGTTAATGTTATAGTCCTCAATAGTATCCACCCGGTATAGTCGATGTTGTAGAGAGATAATGTTATAGTCCTCAATAGTATCCACCCGGTATAGTCGATGTTGTAGAGAGTTAATGTTATAGTTCCCTGCAATAGTATCCACCCGGTATAGTCGATGTTGTGGAGAGTTAATGTTATAGTCCCCGATCAATAGTATCCACCCGGTATAATCGATGTTGTGGAGAGTTAATGTTATAGTTCCTCAATAGTATCCACCCGGTATAGTCGATGTTGTAGAGAGTTAATGTTATAGTCCCTCAATAGTATCCACCCGGTATAGTCGATGTTGTAGAGAGTTAATGTTATAGTCCTCAATAGTATCCACCCGGTATAGTCGATGTTGTAGAGAGTTAATGTTATAGTCCCTCAATAGTATCCACCCGGTATAGTCGATGTTGTAGAGAGTTAATGTTATAGTCCTCAATAGTATCCACCCGGTATAGTCGATGTTGTAGAGAGTTAATGTTATAGTCCCTCAACAGTATCCACCCGGTATAGTCGATGTTGTAGAGAGTTAATGTTATAGTCCTCAATAGTATCCACCCGGTATAGTCGATGTTGTAGAGAGTTAATGTTATAGTCCTCAATAGTATCCACCCGGTATAGTCGATGTTGTAGAGAGTTAATGTTATAGTCCCTCAATAGTATCCACCCGGTATAGTCGATGTTGTAGAGAGTTAATGTTATAGTCCCTCAATAGTATCCACCCGGTATAGTCGATGTTGTAGAGAGTTAATGTTATAGTCCTCAATAGTATCCACCCGGTATAGTCGATGTTGTAGAGAGTTAATGTTATAGTCCCTCAATAGTATCCACCCGGTATAGTCGATGTTGTAGAGAGTTAATGTTATAGTCCCTCAATAGTATCCACCCGGTATAGTCGATGTTGTAGAGAGTTAATGTTATAGTCCCCAATAGTATCCACCCGGTATAGTCGATGTTGTAGAGAGTTAATGTTATAGTCCTCAATAGTATCCACCCGGTATAGTCGATGTTGTAGAGAGTTAATGTTATAGTCCTCAATAGTATCACCCGGTATAGTATCCACCCGGGTATAGTCGATGTTGTAGAGAGTTAATGTTATAGTCCTCAATAGTATCCACCCGGTATAGTCGATGTTGTAGAGAGTTAATGTTATAGTCCTCAATAGTATCCACCCGGTATAGTCGATGTTGTAGAGAGTTAATGTTATAGTCCCTCAATAGTATCCACCCGGTATAGTCGATGTTGTAGAGAGTTAATGTTATAGTCCCCAATAGTATCCACCCGGTATAGTCGATGTTGTAGAGAGTTAATGTTATAGTCCCTCAATAGTATCCACCCGGTATAGTCGATGTTGTAGAGAGTTAATGTTATAGTCCTCAATAGTATCCACCCGGTATAGTCGATGTTGTAGAGAGTTAATGTTATAGTCCTCAATAGTATCCACCCGGTATAGTCGATGTTGTAGAGAGTTAATGTTATAGTCCTCAATAGTATCCACCACCCGGTATAGTCGATGTTGTAGAGAGTTAATGTTATAGTCCTCAATAGTATCCACCCGGTATAGTCGATGTTGTAGAGAGTTAATGTTATAGTCCTCAATAGTATCCACCCGGTATAGTCGATGTTGTAGAGAGTTAATGTTATAGTCCTCAATAGTATCCACCCGGTATAATCGATGTTGTGGAGAGTTAATGTTATAGTTCTCAATAGTATCCACCCGGTATAGTCGATGTTGTAGGAGAGAGTTAATGTTATAGTCCTCAATAGTATCCACCCGGTATAGTCGATGTTGTAGAGAGTTAATGTTATAGTCCTCAATAGTATCCACCCGGTATAGTCGATGTTGTAGAGAGTTAATGTTATAGTCCCTCAATAGTATCCACCCGGTATAGTCGATGTTGTAGAGAGTTAATGTTATAGTCCTCAATAGTATCCACCCGGTATAGTCGATGTTGTAGAGAGTTAATGTTATAGTCCCCAATAGTATCCACCCGGTATAGTCGATGTTGTAGAGAGTTAATGTTATAGTCCTCAATAGTATCCACCCGGTATAGTCGATGTTGTAGAGAGTTAATGTTATAGTCCTCAATAGTATCCACCCGGTATAGTCGATGTTGTAGAGAGTTAATGTTATAGTCCTCAATAGTATCCACCCGGTATAGTCGATGTTGTAGAGAGTTAATGTTATAGTCCTCAATAGTATCCACCCGGTATAGTCGATGTTGTAGAGAGTTAATGTTATAGTCCTCAATAGTATCCACCCGGTATAGTCGATGTTGTAGAGAGTTAATGTTATAGTCCTCAATAGTATCCACCCGGTATAGTCGATGTTGTAGAGAGTTAATGTTATAGTCCTCAATAGTATCCACCCCCCGGTATAGTCGATGTTGTAGAGAGTTAATGTTATAGTCCTCAATAGTATCCACCCGGTATAGTCGATGTTGTAGAGAGTTAATGTTATAGTCCTCAATAGTATCCACCCGGTATAGTCGATGTTGTGGAGAGTTAATGTTATAGTCCTCAATAGTATCCACCCGGTATAGTCGATGTTGTAGAGAGTTAATGTTATAGTCCTCAATAGTATCCACCCGGTATAGTCGATGTTGTAGAGAGTTAATGTTATAGTCCTCAATAGTATCCACCCGGTATAGTCGATGTTGTAGAGAGTTAATGTTATAGTCCTCAATAGTATCCACCCGGTATAGTCGATGTTGTAGAGAGTTAATGTTATAGTCCTCAATAGTATCCACCCGGTATAGTCGATGTTGTAGAGAGTTAATGTTATAGTCCTCAATAGTATCCACCCGGTATAGTCGATGTTGTAGAGAGTTAATGTTATAGTCCTCAATAGTATCCACCCGGTATAGTCGATGTTGTGGAGAGTTAATGTTATAGTCCTCAATAGTATCCACCCGGTATAGTCGATGTTGTAGAGAGTTAATGTTATAGTCCCTCAATAGTATCCACCCGGTATAGTCGATGTTGTAGAGAGTTAATGTTATAGTCCTCAATAGTATCCACCCGGTATAGTCGATGTTGTAGAGAGTTAATGTTATAGTCCTCAATAGTATCCACCCGGTATAGTCGATGTTGTAGAGAGTTAATGTTATAGTCCTCAATAGTATCCACCCGGTATAGTCGATGTTGTAGAGAGTTAATGTTATAGTCCTCAATAGTATCCACCCGGTATAGTCGATGTTGTAGAGAGTTAATGTTATAGTCCTCAATAGTATCCACCCGGTATAGTCGATGTTGTAGAGAGTTAATGTTATAGTCCCTCAATAGTATCCACCCGGTATAGTCGATGTTGTAGAGAGTTAATGTTATAGTCCTCAATAGTATCCACCCGGTATAGTCGATGTTGTAGAGAGTTAATGTTATAGTCCTCAATAGTATCCACCCGGTATAGTCGATGTTGTAGAGAGTTAATGTTATAGTCCTCAATAGTATCCACCCGGTATAGTCGATGTTGTAGAGAGTTAATGTTATAGTCCTCAATAGTATCCACCCGGTATAGTCGATGTTGTAGAGAGTTAATGTTATAGTCCTCAATAGTATCCACCCGGTATAGTCGATGTTGTAGAGAGTTAATGTTATAGTCCTCAATAGTATCCACCCGGTATAGTCGATGTTGTAGAGAGTTAATGTTATAGTCCTCAATAGTATCCACCCGGTATAGTCGATGTTGTAGAGAGTTAATGTTATAGTCCTCAATAGTATCCACCCGGTATAGTCGATGTTGTAGAGAGTTAATGTTATAGTCCTCAATCCACCCGTATCCACCCGGTATAGTCGATGTTGTAGAGAGTTAATGTTATAGTCCTCAATAGTATCCACCCGGTATAGTCGATGTTGTAGAGAGTTAATGTTATAGTCCTCAATAGTATCCACCCGGTATAGTCGATGTTGTAGAGAGTTAATGTTATAGTCCTCAATAGTATCCACCCGGTATAGTCGATGTTGTAGAGAGTTAATGTTATAGTCCTCAATAGTATCCACCCGGTATAGTCGATGTTGTAGAGAGTTAATGTTATAGTCCTCAATAGTATCCACCCGGTATAGTCGATGTTGTAGAGAGTTAATGTTATAGTCCTCAATAGTATCCACCCGGTATAGTCGATGTTGTAGAGAGTTAATGTTATAGTCCTCAATAGTATCCACCCGGTATAGTCGATGTTGTAGAGAGTTAATGTTATAGTCCTCAATAGTATCCACCCGGTATAGTCGATGTTGTAGAGAGTTAATGTTATAGTCCTCAATAGTATCCACCCGGTATAGTCGATGTTGTCGAGAGAGTTAATGTTATAGTCCTCAATAGTATCCACCCGGTATAGTCGATGTTGTAGAGAGTTAATGTTATAGTCCTCAATAGTATCCACCCGGTATAGTCGATGTTGTAGAGAGTTAATGTTATAGTCCTCAATAGTATCCACCCGGTATAGTCGATGTTGTAGAGAGTTAATGTTATAGTCCTCAATAGTATCCACCCGGTATAGTCGATGTTGTAGAGAGTTAATGTTATAGTCCTCAATAGTATCCACCCGGTATAGTCGATGTTGTAGAGAGTTAATGTTATAGTCCTCAATAGTATCCACCCGGTATAGTCGATGTTGTAGAGAGTTAATGTTATAGTCCTCAATAGTATCCACCCGGTATAGTCGATGTTGTAGAGAGTTAATGTTATAGTCCTCAATAGTATCCACCCGGTATAGTCGATGTTGTAGAGAGTTAATGTTATAGTCCTCAATAGTATCCACCCGGTATAGTCGATGTTGTAGAGAGTTAATGTTATAGTCCTCAATAGTATCCACCCGGTATAGTCGATGTTGTAGAGAGTTAATGTTATAGTCCTCAATAGTATCCACCCGGTATAGTCGATGTTGTAGATGAGTTAATGTTATAGTCCTCAACTTCCACCCGGTATAGTCGATGTTGTAGAGAGTTAATGTTTAGTCCTCAACTTTATCCGGTATTGTACAGGATTATGTTTAGTTCTCAGAAATATCCAGTGCAGTCGACGATGTGGAGAGTTAATGTTTAGTGAGAAGGAATGTCAACACGTGTATGCATTTTTTCGTTTATGATACAGACAAGACCAAAAGACCTATAGTGTATAGTCCGCCTAGTCTGTGGTCTGAAACAACTACTGTATAATTCCCTCTCGCAGTTCCATTGTTCTTTTCTAGACAAGATACCATAATTTTTAAAGACTATAGTTTTAGTTTTACCCACATTTACAGTAAGTTTCAACCTGTCACAATACATGTACATGTTTGTTTTTGCAATTAAGATGTTGTGCTCGGAAACTAGACAAAGTAATCGGCGAAAAGAATAAAATACAATGTCATTGTTCAGGGGTGTAGCATCGCCAGTGTCATTATTTATTATTTCATATCCTAATTCGCAGACAAATGAACTGAATATACACCATTGACCGACCCCCGATGCTACTAATATAGTATGACCAGAAATTATTGAGAATTTTAGGAATATGTTTAATTGGATTTTTATTATAAACAACCTTGACCAGCTATCAAGTGCTTGGTTTCATTCAAGAGAGACAACTCCGTTAATCCTTTTTCATTAGTTTGTGAAGAGTTATCCCCCTTTGTTTACTTGCTAGCAGACGACATTTTCAGTGATCCTTAGGATGGATGATTTAGAGAAGAGGAAGTTTTAGAGTATTATAACAAGGACATCAGATAAGCTAAAGTGATTTCAAGTAGAACAGGCATCTCATTGTCCATTGTTTATAGTGTTTTGAAAAATATTGCAAATGGATATGGCACTGAGCACCAGGGAGGCGCAGGTAGGCCCAGAAAATTGACTGTTGGTGGCAGGAGGCGGCTTGGTATTCTTGTTTCTAAAAACAAACGAAGGAGTTGAGAAAACTTAAGGCTGGATATGATTGATAGAGGAACTGTGGCTGTCTTTAAGGAGACAATTAGAACTGAGCTGCATGCAATTGGTTGGCAGAAAGTCGAGGAATTCCATCACCGATCATGAAACCTGAACAAAAGGAGCGAAGGTTGAACTGGTGCTTACAGCATAGACATTTTAACTTGGACAATGTGATTTTCTCAGATGAAAGTTATGTGTGGCTGTTTCCTAATACACTGACCAAACAAACTGAAAAACCTTTGTATCAGCGCCCAAAGTACAGTCCGAAATTTAACGTGTGGGGTGGCATATCTGTGTTAGGGGCAACGCCCCTCTGTGTATTTCAAGGGAACATGAACAGTGAGCGGTACACAGATATTCTCGAGGGACATTTACTTCCATCTGCTCAAGTGTTCTATGGAATTGTTTTGATTTTCCAGCAGGACAACGACCCAAAACATCGTTCAAAGCATTCACAGGCCTGGTTTCGGACCCAAAATATGACATTATTAGATTGGCCAAGCTATAGCCCTGACCTAAATCCAATAGAGAATGTTTGGGGACTTATGGATGAAAGTGTCAATAAGAAAAATCTGGCAAATATTGCTGAAATGAAAGAAGAGGTGGTCTGATATTGGAACAGCATGGACCACAACTTTCTAACTTCTTTGATCAGTAGTATGCCCCATTACTGCCCATGGTGACTTGACAAAATACTAACTGTTCACCTGTCTTTGAATCTGGAGTTATGTTCTGCTAATATTCACATTTAATACGTGAGTAATGAGTGAAAATTTAAAAAAAAATTACAATCTTAAATTCTCAATAATTTCTGGTTGTACAGTAAAATTATTCGATATAGCGCCAATAGTTGCCAAACACCTCAGTTTGTTTGTTTTTAAAAAAGCAAAATAACATATTAATTCCGCAACAAAGTCCATTTTACTGAAGGATAATCGCAAGTCAACTGAGTCAAAAGGAATGACAAAAGAAATGAAAAATAGAATACAAGTTTCTCCTATTGAACTGTATTTAGGGTAGAAAACGGTGTCAATAGCAGACATGAGTGACATTATACTCATTGTTAATATATTTCATATTCTGTTACAGTGCCTGCTCATATAAACCACATCCCTCTCACAAGAGAGAGTGACGAGGTCTCAGCAATCGTGTCATACTAAAGCCTATCGCGTGTTACCACATGGTACAACCTGCACACACGAGTGTTCCGTACTGACACAACCTGAACACATTAGTGTTCCATACCAGCACAATATTCACACACCTCACGTGATTCATACTGGCACCACATGCACACACGTGTTCCCTACCGACACAGCATGTACACATGTGCTCCCTGCAAGCACAACATGCACACACGAGTGTTCCCTACTGGTACAACATGCACACTAGTGTTAGCCACTGGTACAACATGCACACACGTGTGTTCCCTAGTGGTACAACATGCACACACCTGTGTTCCCTACTGATACAACATGCACACACGAGTGTTCCCTACTGGTACAACAATCACACAAGTGGTCCCTACTGGTACAACATGCACACACGTGTGTTCCCTACTGGTACAATGATGCACACACTTGTTTCCCTACTGGTACAACATGCACACACGTGTGTTCCCTACTGGTACAACATGCACACACGTGTTCCCTACTGGTACAACATGCACACACGTGTTCCCTACTGGTACCACATGCATACCCATGTTCCCTACTGGTACAACATGCACACACGAGTGTTCCCTTCTGGTACAACATGCACACTAGTGTTAGAAACTGGTACAACATGCACACACGTGTGTTCCCTAGTGGTACAACATGCACACACGAGTGTTCCCTACTGGTACAACATGCACACACGTGTGTTCCCTACTGGTACAATGATGCACACACTTGTTTCCCTACTGGTACAACATGCACACACGTGTGTTCCCTACTGGTACAACATGCACACACGTGTTCCCTACTGGTACAACATGCACACACGAGTGTTCCCTACTGGTACAATGATGCACACACTTGTTTCCCTACTGGTACAACATGCACACACGTGTGTTCCCTACTGGTACAACATGCACACACGTGTTCCCTACTGGTACAACATGCACACACGAGTGTTCCCTACTGGTACCACATGCATACCCATGTTCCCTACTGGTACAACATGCACACACGAGTGTTCCCTTCTGGTACAACATGCACACTAGTGTTAGAAACTGGTACAACATGCACACACGTGTGTTCCCTAGTGGTACAACATGCACACATCTGTGTTCCCTACTGGTACAACATGCACACACGAGTGTTCCCTACTGGTACAACAATCACACAAGTGTTCCCTACTGGTACAACATGCACACACTTATTTCCCTACTGGTACAACATGCACACACGAGTGTTCCCTACTGGTACAACATGCACACACGTGTGTTGCCTACTGGTACAACATGCACACACGTGTGTTCCCTACTGGTACAACATGCACACACGTGTTCCCTACTGGTACAACATGCACACACGAGTGTTCCCTACTGGTACAATATGCATACCCATGTTCACTACTGGTACAACATGCACACACGAGTGTTCCCTACTGGTACAACATGCACACTTGTGTTAGAAACTGGTACAACATGCACACACGTGTGTTCCCTAGTGGTACAACATGCACACACCTGTGTTCCCTACTGGTACAACATGCACACACGAGTGTTCCCTACTGGTACAACAATGCACACAAGTGTTCCCTACTGGTACAACATGCACACACGTGTGTTCCCTACTGGTACAACATGCACACACTTGTTTCCCTACTGGTACAACATGCATACCCGTGTGTTCCCTACTGGTACAACATGCACACACGTGTTCCCTACTGGTACCACATGCACACACGTGTGTTCCCTACTGGTACAACATGCACACACTTGTTTCCCTACTGGTACAACAAGCATACCCGTGTGTTCCCTACTGGTACAACATGCATACCCGTGTGTTCCCTACTGGTACAACATGCATACCCATGTTCCCTACTGGTACAACATGCACACACGAGTGTTCCCTACTGGTACAACATGCACACACTTGTTTCCCTACTGGTACAACAAGCATACCCGTGTGTTCCCTACTGGTACAACATGCATACCCGTGTGTTCCCTACTGGTACAACATGTACACACGTGTGTTCCCTACTGGAAAAAACATGCACACACGTGTGTTCCCTACTGGTACAACATGCACACACGAGTATTCCCTACTGGTACAACATGCACACACCTGTTTCCCTACTGGTACAACATGCATACCCGTGTTCCCTACTGGTACAACACGTGTTACATACCTGCACAACAAGCACACGTGTTACATACCTGCACAACAATCACATGTGATATATACCAGTACAACAAGCACACGTGATACATACCTGTACAACAAGCACACGTGATATATACCAGTACAACAAGCACAAGTGATACATACCTGTGCAACAAGCACACGTGTTACATACCTGCACAACAAGCACACATGTTACATACCTGTACAACAAGCACACGTGTCACATACATGTACAACAAGCACACGTGATACATACCTGTACAACAAGCACACGTGATATATACCTGTACAACAAGCACACCTGTCACATACCTGTACAACAAGCACATGTGTTACATACCTGTACAACAAGCACACGTCACATACATGTACAACAAGCACATGTGTTACATACCTGTACAACAAGCAAACATCACATACATGTACAACAAGCACACATGTCACATACATGTACAAGCACACGTGCTACATACCTGTACAACAAGCACACGTCACATACATGTACAACAAGCACACATGTCACATACATGTACAACAAGCACATGTGTTACATACCTGTACAACAAGCACACGTGTTACATACCTATACAAGCACACGTGTTACACACCTGTACAACAAGCACACGTGTCACATACATGTACAACAAGTACACGTGATACATACCTGTACAACAAGCACACGTGATATATACATGTACCTGTACAACAAGCACACGTGATACATACCTGTACAACAAGTACACGTGTCATATATCTGTACAACGAGCAGGTGTGTTGTTGTTTTATAAAGTGCCTGTCTTATTTCTGTGTATCGTTATTTTGCAAAACATATAAATATATAAATGGCATTCAAACCCTCTCTTTGACAACATAGGAACACGAATTTTTAAGAATCGAAGCAAAGAACGTTGTTTGATCGTATTTTGTCCATGTACACATGTGCATTGTAATACTGTTGTGATGGTCTCAGAATAGACTATCTACCACTTACCGCCCTACGTTATTGTACATATTACCACCATATATTACACTTAGGTAGGGAAGGGTTAGGCTGACAGTAGGCCAAATATTCATGTGATCTCAGTTTCATAACTGCACTTAACAAGTCTTATGTATATTTATGTACTAACTTAAAGATGCCTACAAACAGCTGTCCTACTTTGCTCGCACTCTAGGTTTTCATTGTTGTCAGCCCCTGGTGGCTATTATCAGAGGTTCGGGAGTACGAGATTAACCATGGTCTATTTGTCAGTGTCGCGAAGTGCGGCTGACTTAAATTGTGCAATAACCGCGTGACGTTCGCTTGTGATGTGTCATCACACATTATTCTTGTAGCAGTGAACTCAGCTACTGTGATATGGTCTGAAGAACGTTCAACGCGCGTCAAAATGCGCTATTCTGACGTATATATTTCACTCAGCTCCCGGGGTCGCGTTGTCGTCAGTCCACGTAGACTCAACCAACCTTCTGATGTCACATACATCCGCGGATGATCGCGTCTTCAGATATATCTATGGGCGTCTAAAGACACGGATCAGTGACCTCTGTGCCTGCTATTTGATATTTAAAACATACCCTGCCCACGCCGGTGGTACGATTGTCTGGGATAAAGTAAAAGGCACCTGAGGGTCAAGGCCTCGTTGGTTAGGTCCAGCTGAGGATTTCGAAATACAGCACTCAGTATCGCCTTATATAAGCCGTGGATATGGAAACAACACAAACAGCAATAACAACAACAACAACAACAACAATGAAACTGACAGCGATAAAGTACTTTACGCACGCTGTGGGAGCATGGTATATATCATGCTGTACTTTTGAAAAGTAAAGGATTAGGAAAGCCTGTTTTGAAATCCTGAAGATACGAGTACGTTTGAACCAAGTGCAAATTTAAGTGCCAGGTTTTCTCTCTGCATGACCTCTTCCCCTCCCCCTTTCTCTCTCACTCTTTTTCCCTCTTCCTTCCTTCCTTTTTTTTTTCTCTCTCTCTCACACACACATGATATAAGATCGGCTTTCCATGTTTTTGCTGTCTTCAAGGCAACGCAAACAGTCCCTTGTATTTATATAATGTACATGTAATCGTGATAATATACAAAAGCTCCTCTCTGAAGATTTGGAACTGCCACTCAAAACCCAGTATACACAAGTGAGGTGAGGTGAGGTGAAATTGGGTTTAACGTCGTGCTTGAGAATATTTCGCTCATATGACGACGTGCATGCGTGTGTATGTGTGTGCGGCTGCTTGTACTAGCCCAGACTGAAGCTGGTTTTATAGTGCTAGCCCACTGAGATACCATGCCGCAGTGAAGCATGAATACCCCACTCAGACACATTATACTGACTCAGAGCCGACCAGTCCTTGTTGTACCCATTAATGCCGAGCGCCAGGCAGGGACCAACAAGTACCATATTTTAACGTCTTTTGGTATGACGCGGTCGGGGATCGAACCCGCGACCTTCCGCTCTCCGGGCGGACGCTCTAACCACTACACCACGGAGGCGGTATATATACACAAGTATATATGGTGGTTGAAAATGAAACCTATTTTTTTCAATAAAGGTGTGTTTGATACGATCATTATTGTTGTGTCTTGGACTATAATCTTACAGTGTTTCGGCAACTGTTTTCAGCCTAGTAACGTTTCGATAACGTTTATAACCGTTTTGTCATATCCAGTTATCAATTGTATATACCCTTTTCCGCGCCACACCACAGCACTTATAAGTCTACTAATGACCTTGACATGAGATAGAACATAGAAGTAAATTGCTCCTGGGGTACCTTAGATTTTAAGTTCCCCTCCAGTTTTATATAGGGCTGTATGGATGCTCGGTAATTAGATTCATGTGTTCTTCAAAAGTATCCTACATATCAAATTTGAGTTCTTCAAACAAATACTTTATAAGCGTGCGATTCTCTATATTGTCATCACAAAAACCCGGAAGATTTCACCTGCAATTTGGGTCTCGAACCACATGGTGAAATTGAGTACTCTCACCCCCACTCGCCCTTCCCGTCCTCAGGTAGGGTAGCCTAGTGGCTAAAGCGTTCGCTCGTCACGCCGAAGACCCGGGTTCGGTTTCCCACAGTGGTACAATGTGTAAAGCCCTTTCTGGTGTCCCACGTCGTGATATTGCTGGAATATTGCTAAAAGCGGCGTAAAACCATACTCACTCACAGTGTCAACCACAATTTATTGTTTGAATGCTGGTATGAAAGGACACGTTACATTTTACCCCTGCTTCATACATATTCTATTCACCTTTAGCTGAACGTACAGATGTCTGTCAACAGGTTTGCTTGTTTGTTGTTTAACGCCTCACTCAGAAATATTCTAGCTATATTATATGATGGCGGTCTTTAAATAATCGAGTTTGGACTAGACAATCCAGTGATCAACATCATGAGCATCGATTTACGCATTTGGGATATGACGGCGTGTCAGCCAAGTCAGCGAGCCTTACTCGATCTCTTTAGTCATCTCTTACACCAATCATGGGTTTCTGAAAACCAATTCTGTCATCAGGAGATGAGGCATTGGTGCCACTACACAAGACAACCTCAGCTGCGTAATTCATTAGCAGCTATTAGAAGTAAAGTGAACTTAATCTGAGGCAGCACTCGTTTGACAAGGATGAGTATAAATGTATGCGTATATCTCGAAAAGCATGAAAATATCACCTTTTAATTGCCGTATGTTATTAATAAAGGATTGTTTCTCCCCCAAAACCATACTCACTCACTCTGTTCTATTCCGATCGGTTGTGTGAATTGTTTTTTGTTTCGCGTTTAATGGACGTTCCCGCAAAATGATATATTTTAATGGCGCTTCTATTCTTGTGAGCTTTGGAAAGTATCCACGAGTGAGTGAGTTACGTTTTACGCCGTACTCAGCAACATTATACTATATGGCGCAGGTCTGTCAACAATCGAGTCTAGACCAGACAATCCAGTGATCAACATCATGAGCATCGATCCACGTAATTGGGATACGATGACATGTGTCAACCGAGTCAGCGAGCCTGATCACCCGATCCCGTTAGTAGCCGGATCTTTGAGGGTCCTATCCACAGCGGAGGACATGCAGCTCATGTTAGCTAGTCGTTAGCGCGACCTTCCTACACCGGGTTTTGACTACAGATGTTACAAAGCAAATCAGGCCTTCCGAAATATAAGGTCCAAATGTTCCTAACAACGACACAAGCATTATAGAGAGGATATTATATGAGTGCCCATGTCATACTATGTTTAAGACACGAGTGCCTAAATGTTGGTATTTCCCGAGCGAGAGCGAGGGATTTACCGATATTTAGGCACGAGAAACATAGTATGATATGGGCACGAATATAATATTCTGTTTATTACCGAAGTCGTCAAATTGAGGAAAATAACCCAAATCTACTTTCAAACATAGGCTGTCTACCCGCCGTCGCCGCATGTAGAACGCAACGTCACAGAAGAAACGTGACGTCATAGCATTGTTGGTGACGTGACGTCACCATGACGCAGTGATATTTTGCCTTAGGGCATCGTATGAAAAATATGAACCCGATATGTTCGCCCTCGTAGGTAATAAATCACTGATATGTACACCCACTGTGACGTCATGTCACCCAAACCCACGATCACACGTGTGATCAGAAATAGCCATGCCTCTATCTGGTGATACACGTACCTTCATGTCTAACCGGTCGTATAAGTGATATGCATGCTGAATCAGGGATATTCTTGCCTTACTAATGATATCAAGTCTATTCTGTGATATATACATCCCTGCATAAATTAAGCACCACCCTATTTTGAAAATAAGATGTGATGCTACAGAAAAGTTAGGGTATAGACATCAATTTAATCAACCTATAGTTAAAGAAGCTTTATCCACTGACAGTTTTACAAATACCATAACCTTTTCTATTCTTTATGAAAGAATATGTTGATGAAAATGTGATGGGACTGAAGTTTTACCCAAAATAGCTATTCCTCTCCTGCTCAAAGTGCACTTAAATTAAGTTTTGACTAAAAATACCAATTCTGTTATATACCAAGATGCCATTTACACATCAAGTAAGCTTTAATTATGCATAATCAGGAAGAACCCGAATGTCAAAGATTCAGACCTTTTTCCAACATTTGAGATTGCTAATTGACAACTTTATTTGCTAACTTTTCCTAAATGTTAGTTTACAAACTTTCATCCTTTCACAATAAATAACGAATAAATAGGCCACATAACAATCAATTTTTACTTTCACTTTTCAAAATAAGGTAACTTGTTTTAGGACAGAAAAACAACTGTTTTAAATATAGGCAATTATCCTAATTAAAGTACATGGTAATTTCAATGATGTTTTCGTTTTTGAAATGTTAAATGCATGCTCTATCAAATTACAAAGGTTATTTTTTGGAAAGAGTTTAGAATTTAATTTCAGACAAAATTTATTGGTAAAAATGCAGGATGGTGCTTATTTTATGCACAGATGTGTATATATGTCTAATAAGCGACGTACTGCCAATTTCAGTAAAACTAGTAAAAGCTAAATCATTATGAATCTGTCGAGGGTGCGAGGGATGGCTGAGTGGGTTAGAATGCTGACTTTGTGTGCTGGCGATGACGTGCCTGATTCTGAGAGTGTGGGTTCGACAGTCTAGGTAAACTTAGGCTCAGTATTGAGTATTGCAGTGTAACGAGTTTAGTTTACCTAAGTTTACTTAGACTGGTGGGTTCGAATTCCGGTCAGGATTCAACCCAATAAAATACTGTAATCTGAACTTTACCGAGCAAGTGGAATCCCCAATAAAACATACGTTGCAGACCTTGCGTCGTGTTTCTCCTTCACACCATGTACACAATTGTTATAGACTTGCTGGAAGCAGTTAATGTGTTTCTTGTTATGGTCGAATGTTGTCCACTGATATCTTCAGGGGTTTCCTACGAGGTACAAATAATGCCGTCAACAAACTGTTTCGTGTGCATTTAGCCAACATTTGTGGAAACCATGTTACTGTCGATACTATCCCTTGACAAGTGTTTAATAAAGCCGAATGTTGTGCTTTTGCACAACAGATGTACATAAAGTAAATGTACAGGCTAAACTGACACGAAGTAAAACTGGTTCTAACTGCGTGAATATACAATGATACATGTCCGCGAATCATACAAGTACAACATGTGCAACCGAAATCGCAACTGATCCTTAAACATATACTAAATACACAAGTCTTGATTCCATTAATGGAAATAATGAACCACTTGTTTGAACAAATCAGATGCAACAGTTTACTCCATGTAACTTGTTTTTCAAGTCTTGCTTGGCTATTCGTTCTTGCTGGTTGCGATACGAATGACAGGCCATATCCTTGAGAGCTTACATGAAGGTCCAAGAGGTAGGTTTGCATTAGGGTGAAAACAAACATCCTTTTCCAGAAACAATCATGCTATTACTAATATATTATAAAAGAATCAACAACGTCTGTTACACGAACCTGGTGCCCCATTCATGACCCACTCGCGTTATTCCGGGACAAAACGAATCAGCGACTCGTGCCCCTCTGGAAGGATTTAATACATTCGTCACCACTCGCCCCTTTTCCCTATCCTCCAAAATGACTCGGCCCCCCTGTCGATGAATGTTATGTGCGAATATATGACAAACAAATCAGAACGAACGTAAGGCTACGGGTACTTTGATAAATATAATCCCGAGTACTAATCGGTTGTGACGTGAGTCCATGTTTAAATAAATCATGAAAAACATATATCGTCATTTTGACATTACAAATAACATAGCTAACATAACTGTGTTATCTAATTTGAAGTTCATAATACGGATAGGGCCATGAACGGGGGGAGATTTAAATACAGACGCGCGTTTGTTTACATTACGGTTCTCATGTCTCCAAGAGTTTCCACTGACAATAATGCGGACCATTCTCTTCCCACAGAGGTTACTCCTGTCATATTTTCCTACGTAACCTCTGTTCTAATACGGCCCTTTCACGGTGTGAGCGTTCAAGACTCGTGATTGGAGACAATCAGATTTAGTTGTGCAATCAGCGACGTTGTTTCAAAAGTGATCATTCGCAAGGCCTCGGTAATTTCCGTATGCTTCGAGAAAACTAAACTTCTTCCCCTGCACGATGCGCAAACGTTTCTTCTAGACAGAACTCAGTTATGTTATGGCGGATCAGTGGCGTCTCCATCGCCCTCGTTGACAACGGACAAGCTAGCCATTAAACGTCTTGTGTGTAACATCAACACAAGTCCCCGGCAGATGGGGGGATATTTGTGGCCCCACATTTGCTTGTGTTAGTCAAGTTGAATCTAAGTCGATGTAACAGGTGTTCTGATTGGATAGAAAGAAGGGAGATAATTCGTGTTGCGATCTTTTGCCGCTAGGGGATTTTACGAGAACCGGGAAATATGGCCGTATTAGAACAGAGGTTACGTAGGAAAATATGACAGGAGTAACCTCTGTGGGAAGAGAATGACTCAGAGCAGGAGTTCATGAATATATAGATTTAGGAAAGTATTTCAGACTTCAATGTTCTCACTAATGGGAAAAGAAAGGATCTCTTCTCTTCCAAACATTGGAGTGAGTGAGTGAGTTTCGTTTTACCCCGCACTCAGCAATATTCCAGCGGTCTGTAAATAATCGAGTCTGGACCAGACAATCCAGTGATCAACAGCATGAGCATCGATCTACGCATTTGGGATATGATGACATGTGTCAACCAGGTCAGCGAGCCTGACCAGCTAAACCCGTTAGTCGCCTCTTACGACAAGCATCCAAACATTGGAAGCTCCAAGGATATTACCATAGCATTTTCGGAATTTTGGGGCAATAAAATCGAGCGAAACAGAGAAACCTTCGCAAATGTCAACTTTGATGCTGTTGGTAACGAGTAACACAGTATGTTACCTACAGAGCGACATCACACTGCGTTCAGACCTTTCACGGAAGATGAACTCTTGAAGTTGATCAAGGCCAAACCTGCACCGTGTGTCCCTGATCCCATCCCGACCAAAGTTCTATTGGACAATGTTGATATCTTGTTCCCATCTCTCGTGAATATTGTAAACTGTAGCCTACAAACAGGAGTAATGCCATCACCTTTATAGGAGGCCGTAGTCAAGCCATTACTCAAAAAGCCTTCTCTTAGTAGCAAAGAACTAAAACATTGTTTACCCCTGTCCAATTTGTCATTCGTTTCAAAACTCATTGAGCGAGCAGTTAATGAGTGATTCTCAGAGCATCTTAAGACCCATCATCTGTATGACTCGTTCCAGTCTGCCTATCGTCAAGGCCATAGCACTGAACAGCGCTCCTCGGCGTCCTGAACGACCTGCGACTAGCTTTGCTTGTGCTTCTCGGTCTCAGTGCCGCTTTCGACACTACTGACTACAGTCTCCTTTTGTCTCGACTCAAATGTGATTTGGGTATAATGCTTTGATGTGGATCAAGTCCTACCTCTCACAACGATACCAGTGTGTGCTTGTTGATGGCTCCCTGTCTGATCCGGTTCGGTTGACATGTGGCGTTCCTCAAGGTTCAGTCCTTGGTCAGGTGTTGTTTACGTCATGTACAACTCAAGTTGGTCAAGTGATTGATGCTCACCAGATAAAGCGGCATCAACACGCAGATGATTCACAGTTAATCAGCATCTTTGATCCTGAACCAGAAAAGTCAACATCAGCCGCAACCAAGACAACACAATGTTGCCAAGACATGAAGACATGGATGCTCCAAGATAGACTCAAGCTCAATGACGACAAAACAGAATGTATGCTCGTTGGTTCAAGCTCAACCGGTCTCGTCGTAATTTACGCTCTCTTCCGGCTGGAAGCAGTCTTATTTCTCTGTCGTCATCAGTGAAAGACTAGGAGTCATCCTTGATCCTGAGCTGGATCTTGAAGGACAAGTCAATCATCTCGTGCGAGTCTTTTCCCTTCTACTGAGAAAAATAGGAGCAATAAGAAATTATCTGACTAAAGAATCAACATTAATGCTTGTTCTGTCCTTTGTAATGTCTAGATTAGACTATTGTAAAAGTTTACTTGCCAGGGCTCCGCAAGTGCTAGTTTCAAAACTTCAACGCATCCAGAATAATTGTGCAAGAGTAGTTACTTTATGTCCAAAGTCTAGCCATATCACAATTGTGCTTCAGGACTTGCACTGGATACCTCTCCGTCAGAGAATTGCTTTTAAAGTTCCGTGCATCACCTATAAGTGTGTAACTAGTGCTGCTCCTGACTATCTCTGTGAACTGTACACACCAGCAAGATCTCTCAGATCTGCTTCACAGAACCTCTATGGTGTACCCAACATTCGGGTGCTTCGAGCATGAATCATGCGTGGAGAAATGCGCATTACAAATGGACTATTTATGAATGAATGTGTGTGTGTGTGTGTGTGTGTGTGTGTGTGTGTGTGTGTGTGTGTGTGTGTGTGTGTGTGTGTGTGTGTGTGTGTGTGTGTGTGTGTGTGTGTGTGTGTGTGTGTTTAAGAAATACACTTCGCTCTACCACCATGTATAGTGTAATAAAACACACTTGCGTCCGAGTGCTTTAACGTTATAATAGTTCAGGGCGAAAGTGTGTTTTATTACACTATACATGGTGGTAGAGCGAACTGTATTTCTTTTCTAAGATGCCAAATTTAATACTTTCTAAGGATAATTACGATTAATTTAAGGCAGAAAACAAACGACGGTGTCTGTGACCTACATTAAGAATCCTCGCACAGGGCTAACTGGCGCGCTGTTCTATTGATGTGTCTGCCCCCTACGTTAAGACGAACGTTACCAGAAAAAAAAAACGATAACAGTTTGATGACGGTTTACGTTCGGATTAAATATCTTCTGTGAATTATTTTAATTACATCTGTCATTAACGTAAACCATATGGGGCAATATGAACGTTGCATTTCTACTACCAACGTAAGTTTAGATCAGTACATCCAGAGGAAGTTGAGTAGTCAAGCGACATTCCACGATTGCATTGTGGGAATGTAAACATTGCGAACGTTACCGTGTCGCTGAAAACTTGTTAGTCGAAATGACACATTTTAACCGTCGTAAAACATAAACGTAATGTTTCCACCAGTGATGTCAGCTGCGTGAAGCAACAGCAAACCAAGAAACGGGATGCAACGGTGTAGTTTACTGTAGGAGGCCGTACGAGGCGATGACAACTGACATGCATCGTGACGTAATGTAAAATGGTTCGATTACGAGGGGGCACACTAGACACTAGTTACGTCATCAAAAAACTATACCTTTATTGTCTGATAATGTTTGGGTTTTTTCGATTGTTCTAACCGCTAGGCATCTTAGAAATGTATGTATGTATGTATGTATGTATGTATGTATGTATGTATGTATGTATGTATGTATGTATGTATGTATGTATGTATGTATGTATGTATGTATGTATGTATGTATGTATGTATGTATGTATGTATGTATGTATATATTTATTTATTTATTTATGTATGTTCAATCAGCTGTTTTATTTGTATGATCTATTGGATGGACTAGTAGTCCAGTCAGTCTAGCCAAATTTGGACATGTCTTCAGAAAATGTAGATGGTTAATCTAAACTAAGTAGTGACTACAATAAAAAAAATATTTTAATCTTTTTTTTTTACCGTTCCAAAGAAACGTGTTTGTGCTGTTGCGTTTAGTAAAAGATATACTGATCTCAAATTAGTAGATCAAGTCAAAACATTGATTGCACAACATTCTCGTTTCCTACTGACTGGGTTCCGTCCTATTGCGCAACTTCGTACAATAACCAGTCCAGAATTTTGAGACCAATTCATTTAACTGGATACATAAATATTATTGAGTATTATTTGATACATCTAAGCACTTGTATATTGCAACACTACGCTCCTTCTAATCCTTGCAAACACGTCGTGCAGCGTGCTCTGTCGTACAGCGTGCTCTGACAAACGGAAACCTGGAAATCGTGGAAATCTCGAAACGAGGGTCTGCCGCTAGAACAGTTTGGCGGTCTGGTACGGACTAGATATTATATCAATCACATTGTGTGTTACAAAACTACACTGAATAAGCGCAAAAAATACATAACTGGTGTAACCAGAGAGCCAGATGAATTGTGAATCATTTTACGACCTCATCAAACAGGGGCAGTCTGTGACGTCTTAGTTAACGACATGCTGCCTACACCTCGCCATACAATATAGAAATACGATGTTATTAAAGTTTAAATTTAACTTGTAAATACCATTTTCTTATGAAACAAGGAATTGGAATTCAGTGTAACCATAGTTGTTTGTGGTGTATCTTTTCACTTTCACAGGAGAAAATTCGGATCGGCTGAAAAGTAGGTCGTTGTCTGAATAGGCTAATGAGACTCATGTTTTGGTTTGTTCGAACATTCGAATATTCTGTACCTTTACCTCTGAAAAACGTAACCTAAATTCAACGTCCAATTTCGTAGGTACCTACATGGACTGTGCTCCTTTGAGCAACGGAGAGTAGCAAATTCGGTTATTACAGTCAGACTAACTGAACATGTAATGTGTTTCTTGCTGAGATCCAGGGCCCTGTTCCTCAAAGCGATCGTAGCGCTACGACTGTCGTAAGTCTATGTTAAAGTATGGGAGTTACGATCATCTTAGCGCTACGACCGCTTTGAGGAACAGGGCCCTAGTAAACTAGTTTATAACTTTATACACGAACAAACCGAACCGAACCGAAACATCAATGCATTCGCCATGGAGATTCATGATGCACCTCTTACTCACATAAACATACACGCATACGCACGCACACACATACACAGAAGAAACGCTTCATGCGTGGGATCAACCTCATCCGGGAGTTCGTCAATAATCACTGAGGCAAACGTAAAATATCTGTGGGGCAGTCGCTGTAAGAAAGCGAACTTAATTTCATCATATTTAGATCATCTGCGTGGGCATCAACTGGGCCTGTTTTGGGAATGTGTATATGATCAAGTGCTCCACCAAAGCTCGGGAAACCCAAAAAGATTCAAAGTCATTCAGCACTGCTTTCAGGTCCACTTCCTTTGGAAATTTGACATAGTTCATCACCATTGTTCACGCTTCGCAGATGTCTCTCGGGCACTTCCAAACAGTTGGGGCGGTGGGGTAGCCTAGTGGTTAAAGCGTCCCATCGTCACGCCGAAGGCCCGGGTTCAATTCCCCACATGAGTACAATGTGTGAAGTCCATTTCTGGTGTCCCCCGCCGTGATATTGTTGGGATGTTGCAAAAAGCAATACAAACCTAATTCACTCACTCCAAACAGTTGATTTCTCTACTCAAGAGAGTTGTCTGAACTGAACTCTGCAGATAATGCAAGTAAGTACACTGCAACAGCTATGGCACCAAACTCCATGCAGAAAGATTTTAACAAATTTTAATTTTCAGATCTCAAGTGCAGACATTGACTCAGGCTTATTTCTAGAAATTTTCATACATTTTAGGCAATTAAAACGATTGTATGGAGATTTTCGTTTCCAATCTAGACTGACTGACCACCCACAGCTGTTTTCAAAGGAATTGCTGATAAGACTTATTAGAATATAGGAATTAAATAATGAACGAGTTCACGAATCGATTATCTATAAATTTCATTTTGTACCATATAACCTTAAATATTTCTCATTTCACATTTCTCCTACCTTCATCATCATATTTATTTCCTCCTTGGATAGGAGATTAGATGTTGATTACATCAAAGGGACAGTGTTTTTCATCATGAATTATGAACAAATACTAAAATAAGGGATACATCTAGAAAGCAATTGTTAAAGGGAAGGATCATTCAAATTACAGCACAAAGCCAAATGTCAAATTATTAAAATGCGCTCCGCCCGTCCGTCCGTGCACATTCGTCTTTTCGGAGCAGAACTTCAAAACCGTTCACTATTTCTTCACCCAACTTGACACATAGATAGATGTACTGGTTTTACTGGTGCCTTTTGGTAGTTTGGGATTCTGTATAAAATAATTTTTTTGGTGTTTCCATGGCAACAATTTCGACTTTGACTGAAATTGGTGGTAGTGTTCTTTTCAGGAGCAGAACTGTAAAACCGTTCAATATTTTTCACCACAATTTGTCATCTTTTGATGACTTTTGTTTTGATAAGTTATAACAGTGAGTTTCACAAAAAAATAGACACAAGCTGTAACTATATCTCTTCCATCCCTTTGTTTTTCTCTTGAACTTGCCCTTGCAATGGGCACAGACAGTGTCATCCATGGTTTCTTGTCTCAACTTTCAACCTTGAATACCAGTAAAAAAGTGCATATCAATGTTAATTATTAATTATCACTTTAATTTAACATGAGTTTAAACTTATACCTTCAAAAGAATAAACTTCATGCACAATTTCATATCCTTATCATTGTTGATGTTCTCAATAAACATCTAATTGCACCTTGAAAAGCAGACTTTCTAAACTAACACTTCATTGATAATTTGGAAAGCCTGCTATTTTGGCTAATCAAAGATAAGAGGTACTGTAATATTTGCAAATGAATTTTCTTCAATTGACCTAACAAATAAAAGCCTTCTGTCCAATGGTGTATGCACAAGAGTTTAAGTATGATATTTGGCATTGTGCTGTAATTTGAATGATCCCCTCATTCAACAATTGATTTATTGGTGTATCCCCTTATTTTAGTATTTGTTTACAATTCATGGTGACAAATAACACGTTTTGGCCACTTGGTTGCTAATATGGAAATGAAAAGATGATTTTGGCAAGGTTTGTAGCTGGTGCTTGAGACCTAATACAACATGGAAATATTTAAAATATTATTCAAGGTAGGAGAGTTGTGTACTGAGGAATATTTAAGGTTTTGGGTATACATGAAATTTATAGATAATTAATTCGTGAACTCATTAATTATTTAAGTCCTAAATTCAATTAGTAAACAGTGTTTTGTGGGCAAATATCCAGGGCTAACATTGACTCAGGCTTATTTCTAGACAAAGGTCACAGTAAATATTTCGTGAAATCATATTATTTATGACCTTCCCCTTCGTTATTTACGACATAAGATTGCGCGTCCTCAACTTGCCCTGATATTGCGATATAAGAGACGGGGCCCAGCTTATTTACGACAACTGATTCATATTATGACATCACATTGCAATGGGTAATATCCTTAAACTGAGTTTTTCCACAACACTTATATAGCATTTAGCTTTGTCAGGGGCTTTTATATCATACTGAACTGTGCGGAAAGGACCGCAAGCGCGTTTGGAAATAACAACTCTCATGAAACAGATATACATCATCATCTTTCAGGAACATATAATAAAAACAACTTTTAAACAACCGTCAGCACAAGAAATATTACGATGAGCAAAAGCCGTTCACACGCACACTACAAGCATAATGTTGAGCGGAGTTTCCGGCTCAGGCGTCAAGTAATAGGCTTCACACATTGTATCAATGTGGAGAACCTGAGGGGCAGTCCCTCTAACCAATAGGCTATCCAGACGTCCCTGGTAAGAACAGGTCCCTGGTAACATTCGTATAATGCTTGTGGTGATACGGAACTGAGTGGTCAGACCACAAAGGGATTCTAGTGTCAGGAAGTGTCAGGAATGCACCTCCAACCTGCATCTAACATCAGAAACATTCTTAATATTTATTTTGGAAAGTTTAAAGGTGGTCGGGGAGAACTATAGCAAACTATTACTCACTCAGTTGGTGACGTATGTTCAACAAAGGTAGACGATTAGTAACGCATTTTGCTCAACGAGCCACTCTTTTTCTAAAATGCTGTTTCTGTACTTGGGCTCGTTGCCGTGCTGTCGTCGTTCACCCACGGCGTGGATGTTGCTCAAGTAATACAAAAGTCAATCACTGGATTCAGAATAGATTATCACAGACCGCCGCCATACAGCTTCCAGATTGTTGAGCTAGACGTTAAACGACCAACCTCTCCACCAGTAATGGGTGTCTGTAATATATTAACAGATTCACGATCGATACATTGATACATTAACAAGCAACAATATCGTATTTCTGATTTACAAACTTCATCCGATTCTACTATTCCAAATTAATCTCCCTTTCGTGACAAACAACGGGGAGCTTTGAATTAAATGGTGTTCCCAGTGTGTGTTCCCAATCCTGGCATACATTGAACACAAAGAAGATCACAGAGCGGCGAGCAGCAGCAAGCTTATGTTACAATAGGTTTAATTAACAACTTTCCTGACCAGAGATAATGCAAGGGATTATGTCCTTTGTTGTATATTGAGCCAACTAACCAGGAAATTGTTTAACCCATTTGAATGGTCAATTATTCTATGTGAAATTTGTTTTCTACTTCCTGAGGTTTAACCACAATTAAATAAATCAAGTAGAAACAGTAGTATCTTTATCTTGGAATATATTGTGTGCAAATGACATGAATGGGCCATGATGATGATAGTTACACTGTTATATAGTATGGATATTGATGATATGATAACTGTTGAGTGGGTGTCAACAAAGAATCATATCACAGGCAAATCTGGAATTCGACTCCCGATAAATGGATTCTTGCACACCTCTGAGCCGCATGAAGGATTAGTTTAGTACTCAATAGGTAATTGACCGGTCTGATTTTACAGGGGGCGACGGGGTAGCCTAGTGGTTAAAGCGTTCGCTCGTCACACCGAAGACCCGGGTTCGATTCCCCACATGCGTGGTACAATGTGTGAATCCCATTTCTGCTGCCCCCGCCGTGAGATTGCTAAAAGCGGCGCAAAACTTATACTCACTCAGGTTTTACAAAAACCCAGTCCTGACGAAAAACAAAAGTCAGCCTCTAATAAAAGTACTGGCATCTGCGTCCCGCACTGCGGCATACATAATACTGGCCAGCGAACGATGAACCAAAAGGTGGTTCGCATCCTCAAATCAACCCGCAAGGATAACTTTAGCCTTGCTCCAATGCTGTACTGAATGCTGAGCCCATGGGTGTACAGTAATTCTGTCCATTAAAAGGAGCAAGTCTATATATAGATAAGCGGACAGTGCATCTATGCACGCCAGTCTCTTACTTATATTTTGAAAGAAATTTTCATTTAAACTACTAATTATTACCTTAGAGACTTATGCAAGTCTAGCAGCAAGTTTAGCACGCCAGTTTTTTTCGCCACTTATGCACTCGCAGAAATGCGCTAAATATTTACACGCACGCATGTACCCATACACACACTCATCAGCTATATATAAGGAGCTTATGGGTTGTTGCAATATCCCTGTACGAACATACCGTATTCATTTCTAATTAAAGCTATGCTAATGTTGACATCAAAGTCGTATCATCAATACACTGAAAACTGATTTGCACATTGTGTGACAGCAGAATGGGAACTAGTCGAAGTCACTCTCCTGCACCGGAGTGTGCAGTCGAAACGTTCGAAACCGATTGAAGCTCACCACAACGCGTAACGTAATCGTCTAACCTCCTTATGTGCGGAGGGAGCGTGGTATCGCTGTGAGGAGCTTGGAAAAACTCCACGCGCTGTTACGAATGTAGGTGGCGCTTTAGCTTCCATGGCGACAAGAAACAAACTTCCGCTCATGGTTGCCGGGGATCTCTAAGCAACGTTTATCCTGTTTCTCCTCACGTCCAGCCCATGCAGATTACTAAAGGAGTAGAAAAGTAACTTTCAAAGTACACTCGTAGCACACAATAGGCAAGTATGGCGACGGCAACACTTATGAGCCATGAGATTCCACCTGAGAGGCCTGTCATGAAGTCAGAACCAGGCACTGTAAATAATGGAATGGAGACAGTTTACACTGGCAACACTGGAAACAACATGGGAATATCCACTGAGGGATTTCGGTCGGCTAAGTACAATCCTTCAGAATGGCATGAAAGTAACTACTCGAAGTACTACCAGTCGTTTGTTGACAGAGATGGTGCGGAAAAGTTGCGCCACGACTCTAAGAGAGTTTCAAATGAAACTGAAGCAACAACAAACAAAACACAGTCCGAAGTGACCAAGAAGCTGAACGAAAGAGTCCAAGATATCAACTTCTGGAAGTTCGAACTTGAAAGGGAAATTGGTGATGTTATTTCTGAAACAGACTTGTTGCTTGCTCAGAAAAAGCGGCTGGAGAATGCCCTACGTGCCACTGAAGTACCTCTCCATATTGCAACAGACAATCTCAACTGTAGGCAAAGGAGACAGGGTGTGGATCTGGTTCAAGATGACCCAGAACTGTCATTATTAAAGGTTTGTACTGTATAGTAAGCTGTCAAGCAGATCATGTATTGTTTATGTCATGTATAGGGTCCCCATGTATATTGTAGGTTAGCTCAGTCAAAGGAATCTATAGCCTGAGTGTTCTTGATATATGCAGTAATATATTTAGTTGCCATCATAGCAATGTATTGCTCTCGTTTTTACCATTTGTCAGCAGCTGAGTGCTGAGAACACAACCAATTTTACCATATATGAGGTCAAACATTGGAGTTTTACAATATTGAGTACAGTGGAAATGTGTTATATATTTGTGTCAAAACTAGTATTTTGATATATATGTATAAAAATCAGTTTTGTTTTGTTTCTATTTCAGGAGGTTGAGATAATTAACAATGTGCAAGATCTTCTTCAGAAAACAATCGGTCAAGCTGATGCACAAATAAAGTAAGATATCCAAGTTGAAAAATTATTACAATTTCCTCAGAAATAATACATGAACATTTATTTTCATCATCAAAGCTTGTAATGTTTTAGAAAAATGCATCTTCAAGTTATCTCTTTCAAAGTATTTATGCCATGAAATGATGCATGAACAGCTCTATTTTCTTTTTCAAGGCTAAACCGAAATGCAAAGCAAGATCTGGAAATGGATTGGAGTGATAAAAAGGAAGCGTTGGAAATTGACACAAAATGCGCATCACTTAGGAATCACCACACTCACAAACAGTTCTACCCCGGAGCAGCTAAGTTCCAAGAAATGTAAGATAAATACAAGTTGTTTCAGACAAAGAATTTAATGACTATATAAAAAAGGGCTAACTGAATCCGAATCAGGTGTATAGTTTATTTAAATGGGCTAAATTGATGAAAATAATAATTTAATTACATTATAGAAAGGGCTAAATTGACCAAAACCAGCTTAAAAAGGATGGTTTTCACCACCAATTCAGTTCATAAGTATAAGTCATAATATCTACTCATATGAGTATGGATATATGTTTATCTCTTCAGAACAGACTTCAGCAAAATATAATGGTTTAGAAAAAATGAACATCAGTGGTATGAATTTACAATTATAATCACGAAATAATCCACACTATTCCAGCCAATCCACCCCCGAGTCATGGGCTCAGTTTTCACATGACAACATTGTGAGAGCAGAGCATGAGCGAATGGCCTCCATCCAGCTGAGAACCCTCATCGACAACATCTTGGAGGACACATCCCGTGACATGCGGGAACAGTGTGATGGCGTGGATGTTGCCTTCAATAAACGTGTTGAGGACATGGAGGATGCCAAGACCAAGCTTGAGGAGAATCTCCACAAGGTCAGGCTTTCAGTCACAATAGTTTCTTCATAAATGTTTTGAACAGTTAATTTTTATGAATAGGATTGTCTTAAAATTGACTAATTCAAAGCATTAATGTCAAGAAAATGCTGGGTTGTTTAATGGGAAATATGCTTTATAACAATTTTCTTTTGTATGGGATCAAATTAATGAAAAACACGTGCTCACACCAGCAATATTATCACAAGTATATATTGTTTATCACTAGATTTAAAGTGTAGTAATATCATACACTTCAACTGAGCAAACATCTAACACAAACAAAACATTACTGAGCCAGCAATCCACCATTAATGTCTCTTAAACCAAGTAATTTTTCTTCAACCATTCATTAACTTAGTGAATTGTTAGTTAAAAGCCACTTTTCAAATTATTATGATGGAAGATTTTCATGCTAGTGGGGTTTTTACTTGAAGTCATACGATATATCACTGCCATATGTTTGTTCATTATAGGCCCATCAGCACAATCTAATACGTAAATGTATGTGATTGTCAAATTGAGTTGTATACTTGCCCCAGTACATAGATTTCACAACCCAGCTTGATTAACATGGATTAATCAAGGATTGAAGGTGTGGTGCAGGGTAAAGGTCCATTTGTCCAGATGACATCGACCCGTGATTTCACAACCTAGCTTCCAAAGAGTGGCATGAAGATGCCAAAGGCGCAGGGAACATGTTACAAATTCTCACAGTTAAGCATAGAGTTCTTGTACGTTGTTTTTGGTTGTTTAAAACACATTTTGGTGCTACAGTTTCCTGAATGTTAACTATGGTTTAAATGGGTTTGAATCTTTATCTTTGAAATGATTAGTTACCCCTCCCTTACAAGCCTTCTCAACAATTAGACACCAAGTCCTCAAGCTTTAACCTACAACACAAGTTTGTTCAGCATAACCAAAATGCCTTATGTCATCCATAAATAATAGTAGACCTGTGGGTTGTTGTGCAAAGCAACCTTAACTCTATGACAATCTTAAGCCTGTTAAAATATGGGAGTTATGATTACCTGTGCACTGAAACGACTTTGTACAATAAACCCACTGGAAATTATTCCACAAGTATATTGGTTGGGGAGATTGGTTCATTTGTGGACGTTTTTGGAGTGCTTGTTTAACAGATGTTGTTTATGGGTCTTGTTGCCATGACTAGTGTCAAAAACCAATGACAGAATTTGAACCCGTGTCATAGAGAAGAGAGCTTCATGTCGGGTTCAACATGTTTTCTTGCTATACCTGTCATAAATCACATACTCTGTTTCCTTCAGAGGTGAAAGCCATGTTAGACATATATTGTTATCACCAGGAATAGGATATCATAATAAGGCTTGTAGTTCAGTCAGTGTAGATTTCCCTCTCATATTTTAGGCCTTTTATTAAGAGACTGTAAAATAACTTTTCAGATATTCTTGTCTTATTTAACATGGTTATCATGCCAAAGATCCTGGATCTATTCCCCACATGGGTACAATGTGTGAAGACCATTTCTGGTGTCCCCACTGTGATATTGCTGGAATATTGCTTAATGCGGTGTAAAACCAAACTCACTCACGCATCTATTAATATTGGTATCTGATGTCATTTGGGACTTTTCACCCATTTCAATATCATGGAGTAACTAACTGTGATGGAATGTTTTCATGCAGGTGTGTGATGAGATCAGCAGCCAGGAGAAGAATATTGAGAACTTGAAGAGGGCCATTAGGGACAAAGAGGACCCACTTAAAGTTGCTCAAACACGCCTCCAGAACAGAACCTTCCGTCCAGGCGTTGATCTGTGCAGAGATCCTGTGCAATATCAGTATGTACAATTTTACTCAAAACACATTGAAGTCAGATGTGGAGTCTGTTAGAAATCTGTTATTAAAAAAATAATTAAAGTATTTTCAAATGTCATTTTCACGGAGACAAAAAACACAAACATAGCCTTCATCACATTTTCACATTTGTTAAAATTGCTTCCTATTTTCCTCCTCCAGGCTAGTTGGCGAGGTGAATGAGATCTGCCAGTCAATTGATGCCCTCCAGGCAAAGCTGAACGATGCTGTCAACTCCTTGAAGGATCTCCAGGACAACCGTATGTCTCTTGAGAAGGAGATCTCTTGCAAGAAAAACAGTCTCTTCATTGACAGAGACAAGTGCATGACCCATCGCACCCGCTACCCAACCACCCTCAAACTCCAGGGATATCAGTAAAGTCCGGGCATACAAATCTGATTAAAGTATCAAAGAAACCAATACCGTTGAAGTTAATTATTCAAAGATTGTTATGTATTTAACTTTTGCAGTTGATGGAGTTCACTCTGGTTCTGTCGGCCATCTATTTCACTGTTGCATGATTACTTGGAGATACATTTGTTGTTGTGATGTATATATTATTTTTGTTTGTTTTTGTTAAGAAATAACGTACCAAATGATGCAAAACACACACTGTAACATACTTTTAGACGATCCACAAATGGATATTATCTTTCAAGTTTTAGTTCATGAATGTCATTTTGTTTAGGTATATGTGTGTAGTCCAAGGCTACAGTGTAAAACTATAATGTATTCCATTTCCATGAAGTAGTATTGCAGAAGTTTGCAGTTGACGTGTCATTACCCAGCTTGTTGATTTACCTTCAGATACTGTCTCCTCACTGTACATACTTTAACTGTAACTTTCTGTGGCATATAAATCTTTTTAAGTGCAAATCTATGCTTGTGTTAGTTTTGTCACATGTATTACATCAGTATTATTGTTTTAACCAATTGGAGCCACACACAAAGATCTCTTAAAAGTGATTTATTATGCTTATTTGTATATAAAAGATGAATAAACCAACAAAAAACACAATACATCCTATGTTGTCTATAGCATCTTCATCCTATGTATCTTCTCAGTGTGCAGCCAAAGACAACCTGTTTGTCTTAAAGAACTGCACCACCTTCCCCTGTTCCTTTAGTGAATTTATAGACATTATAATTAATTCTGACTAGCCGCTGCTCTACTTCACAGTGTAACTCATGAAATGATCTACCTCAGTGGATAACATTAAGTCACTTCTAATCTTAAAAGCAAAATATGAACCAGAGAAAATATTTCACTCATCTTAGCTCAAGGATTCAAATGAGTACATGGATTAATCAAGGATTGAAGTTGTGGTGCAGGGTAAAGGTCCATTTGTCCAGATGATATCCCCCCCGTGAAGATCCGGGTTAAAATTAGTCTTCACCAACCATGCTTGTCTAAGACTAAAGGGGTCAGGTGGATAGGTTCGCTGACTTAGTTGACACGTCATTGTATCCCAATTGCTTAGATTGATGCTCACGATGCTGATCACTGGATTGTCTGGTCCAGACTTGATTATTTACTTACCGCCACCACTTACCTGAAATATTGCTGAGGGCAGCATTTAAGAACAACCAAACCAAACCAGATAGGATCCTTGTTCTGTCTATACACATACATGTTTGTGGGTCTTCAACTTGTGACCCATGAAGTGGTCATGCCATGGTAAGGCTGATATACTGTACAAAGACTCTGGGACTATTGGAAATCTATCTATTGCAGAGACTCAAGGGAGTGCCCACCATAGCTAGGTCTTAATGATTCTGCTGTGGACAACCACTGAGGCATGTGTCTTCTGGTCTTAATGTTTAATGAGATAGATCCGTATTGATTTCTACATCTGTTAAGCAGAGCATTACAATCTTGTTCAATGTTACTATATCACAGTGTTCTCTTTGAGTATAATCTTTTACATGCCTTGTCC
The DNA here is from genome assembly GCF_003918875.1 of Haliotis rubra. Classification (NCBI taxonomy): domain Eukaryota; kingdom Metazoa; phylum Mollusca; class Gastropoda; order Lepetellida; family Haliotidae; genus Haliotis; species Haliotis rubra. Next base: position 2,184,770 of record NW_025766336.1, read on the forward strand.
AATACATGTCCAGTCTTTGGTGTTTACACAGGGATGCTTAAAGGGCAAATTCCATGCATATATGAAGACTTTATACCATGCTGCTAACTGGGGCTTGCTCAATATTTAGTAATGTGAATACAAAATAAATGATACTAAACTTAATACACCCAGCACAAGTTGGCACATGTAGCAAGTGTACCTGGTTTTACACCTTATACTCTGCAATAATTATAAAAGTATATTTCTAAATTGCTGCACCTTGAGTGAGTTGGGTATATAGGAAATTTCAACATTATTCCATCATGGCTGGGGACACCAAGAACAGGCTTCACCCATTGTACTCCTGTAACATTTAAGCCCTAGGTCTCCAGCTGAATACATCAGACTCGGTGACAGCCCTGTCTGCTGTGAATTGAGGCAAAGATATTGTTAAAGCTGCAACCTGTGAATAATGTAATTAGGAACAGGCAAGCCAAGGCCCCTGTTGCATGAAACAATGACCCCCAAACAAAAAAAATATGGTCACCATTCAATCCTGAACAGACTCTTAAGCGGCATTCACATGGCAAACTCAAGTTTGAGAGTGTGAACATTCCAACAACTCGCCACCAACACCAATTTCAGAGTTGTCAAACTGTTATTGAAAAATAGGATTGGCCTCTATTCTCACCAACTTTTCCATCAAACTTTTGGTGTTGTCAAACTAGAGTTTGATGTGTGAAGTGTTGTCAAACTCGTATTGTTAAAAAACAATGAAATTGTCACATAACCGCATCAATAAAGACATGACGCTCAAATGACATGAAAGTTTGAAGGCTGCTTTACAAGAAGCATGTCCTACTGAGGCAGCACTCTGTCAGAACTAGTGAGCCACTCTGAACAACCTCAGTTATGTCATGGCTTCTACGCTTGTGTGAAGAAAAGCCAAAGTTTCCCCCATCAGTTCTAGTTAGAAGATGTGTGGCCCAAAACAAATATGGAAATATGATAAGAGAATTTAATGGATGACAATTGGGCATAAGCTGATCGAAAAATATTCTAACATCATAAAATAGATAACCTAAAATGTAGAGACCTGATAACAAGCATATCATTTAGACTTTTGCTTAGAATTTTCCATCCAGATGGACAAAAATAATGAGACATCTGTTGGTGATACAGCTGAAGAATGGGCATATACAAACATAATGTTGACACATAATTCACAATTATACAAATGCTGAAAATGTTGGACATAAGGAGACTCAAAATGCTGGTTACTTACACTAAAATCTTTTAGTTCCAGGGACTTATATTGGCCAGATTTGGTGTTTGTGACAGATTTCTACAACAATGCTGCACATGTAAGATTTGAAGAAATACAATGATCATACGTTCATTCGCCCCCATTTACAAAAGCTTGTGGTGATTACAAACTCATGTGTACTAAAAGGTAGTGTGAGTTTATAGTGACAGATGAATAAAGTCCATCATTGTATAACAGGAAACATCAAACTGAATAGAATTTCACAAGCACAATGATCATGAAATAGGCAGCCATATATTGTATGGTCAATTTTCAAGGCATTCATATACTAGTACTTTTCACAATATCACCAAATGTGGAAACTTGTAAGATTCCTGGATAAAGACTTAGTAGATTTGTTAGAAATGCTATTTATCATATATGAACACGATCTGCGAGCACACCCCCTGTCCAAACCATCCATTAGACACATTCCATTTAGAATCTTCGAAGTGTTCCTTGTTGCAAGTAGCGTGCCTCTGGTTGTCTGGTTATGCTGCCCATCATCATGAGGTTTGGGTTTTGTGGGGTGGTAGCCATGTACAGTCCTGGTCCCCCAATGTTGTTCATCAGACCCCCACTCCCCCCAATGTTGAATCCTCCTCCTCGGTCACTATGTGTACTCTGTACTCCACCCATCCACCGGTCACCGCCTCCTCCCCGGGGCCCAGAGTTGTCCACAACACCATGGCCCCAGGACTGGTCTATCTTGCTACGATCACTGTTATTTCCCCACGACTGTCGCTGATTGGAATTAGCACCATCTGTAGAAAGTAATTAATCATATATATGACAACTGTTTCAATAGTTGAGCAGGCTAATCTTTGATCTGTGCAAGATTGCAAGTCGAGACAATGAAAATATGGAAAAACTCACTTGACATCATACCAGATCCAGAATTAAAATTCTTGCTACATCTGTCATCTTGCACCCCAGAGCCACTCTGTCCTTGCCAGGGGTCACGTCCATTTCCAGCAGCCATCCTTATCTCTGAAACCAAACACCCTCATTTAAGAGGCCCAGAAGATGAAAAAACCCTTTCCCCACATTTTGAAAGAATTTGCTACCATCATGTCCCGCAAGTTCCTCTATCGAATCTGTCTGCATACAACAGCAGTCGTTAGTGATATCAAAACAATACCAAGGAAATAGGATTCAGAACTAACTATAAGGTCCTGTTTTGGCACAGGTATGAGTAATAGGGTCACACAAAAATTGATATTCTGTCAAGAATGATACAATTTGGTCATTGTGTGTGGATAATGAAAAACCCCAGTAGTTTGTGTTCTGCAAAAACACGTCTGTGAGAATTATAAGAAAGTAAACATTCTAAAAATCCCTCAACAGCCAAAGGGACAAGTTAACAACCTGGTTTTTGTGTGTGCAAAGCTTCATGAATGAATGCCTCTTAGATTTAGAGATATCATATGAACAAAAAATTATTACAGATACACAGATGGAAAGTCAAGCTGATTATTGAATCCCTCCGAACCAGGGGAGTAACATTCTGGAAGTGTATGCAAGGTATTATCTTCCTTGTGAAATAGAACTACATGTTAACCAGCTCACAAGTAACAGCACAAAATGCCTTATGCCAAAACAAACATAAAGGCTAAAATAAAACCCCAAAACATGGCACCTCCACTGGATTTCTAATTCCAAATACTATTAATTGATGTGGGAAGTAAATATACTGTGTGCTCAGTGGATAACTCTGCACTTTGAGTAAAAACGTACAAAGCAATTCCATAGAGGTGAGCTAAAACTCAACTTTCAAAATCTTTTATTCTTACCACTGTCTGATTTCCAGTCACTCTGAGAATCATTGCGCTGAGGCAATCTCGTGTTCCATCTGTCATCATCTCGACCTTTGTTAAAATCTCGTCTATTCTCTTCCTGGCGGTTGTGTGTCCGCGTGTCTCGTCTGTCATCTCTGGTGTTTCTAGTTTCAGAATATCTGAAAATAGGTAGATTCTCACAAACCCACATTATCCTTAAGTACCTAAATTATTCGGAATAATTATGGATCTGTATTTGATCTTATGATAATTCTTAAAAGTTGGTTATAAAATAATATCAAATGAACTAAACCCATGAGAACAGGTACATGAAGAGTGGGTGATTTGGACTAAATATTCCACCTATATCATGGCATGTGTGCATAATGTTGGAGGAAAAAGTTTGAAGTGATGTAGGTTTCAGATGCTTATTTGGTGATATTTGGTGAAACCAAAGAGTACTGGAATGGTGCTGGCAAACCGTTAAACATAATGAGGGTGTACAAGGTTTCAAGGGATGTAACTCTGCACATGGAGCACCAAAAAGGAAAACTGAACCAGGGCATTGAATGAAAGATTCTTACTGTTCATGTAAAACAATTGTTTTGAAGTAAGATGAAATGATCTTTTCACACACTGATAACTTTGTTATAATTATTTTCTAAATCATCAATAGCAACCCAAACCAGAGCATTATATATAATTTTATTTTCAGCAGAAGGTGCAACCTGTTTTTGTCTGTTGCAACAAATTAATCACCTGAAGTTGCACTAGGTGCAAGTAGATTCCATTTCCTAAATCAAGCCCTGCAAATCTAAGACAATATTGAACCAAAGAAACTGTCAATTGTCACACAACTGTTCAGAAAAGCGGACTGAAATCTTTAACATGTTCACTGCTGAAGTGTTATCAATGTGAACTGCAAACATGAACATAAGAATATCACAAAGGAAAGTTTCTGTTATTGCTCCTTTATGACAATTTGTGCTCTTGTTGTCTAATTTTTATTTTGTTTCATGCAGATTATTCTGTTCTGAAATAAGAAAATTTTGTTTCATTCCACAGTATGCAATGTTCCAGCCATATCTCGAGATCAAGGTTATTTCATCTCGTCAGCCTATCACCACCTAATCAAACACCACCACCAGTAATCCTTCCCTACCTCCGTTGTCCATCTGGCTTCCATGCTCCCTCCTTTGTGCTTGTAATCACAACTATTGTACGTCAACTCATCAATTGTATAAACTCAACTCTAATCACAATCAATCACTCTGTACATCAACCTCCTCTGCTGTAATAACTTATCAAATATCCAATGTACATCAACCTTGTTAATTGTATATACTCACCATACAGCTATGTATATATATATCCTCACTCTTGGGCTATAATGATAATAACAATGTGATTGCTCTCTTTATATACATACCTCGCCATGTGCACAGGCAAATATTCAATATATATATATATATTGTATTGGTCTTTGACCTAATAAAAATCTTGTCTTGTCTTGTCTATATTCTCCTTGCTTCAGTTGTTGTATCACTTGCTTGATAACGGTGTTAGTACCTACACCGAAACTTTGCACTCATTGCAATAAAGAAGTTGACTATCCATACAAATCAGTTTTCTTTAATTTGGTTATACTGTAAAAAAAGCCAGAAGTACCTCTGTGCTTCTCCAAAGCCACTTCCATGCCGTTCTTCCCTATCACGTCCATGCTGCACAGGCATATCCCTTCTGTCATTTTGGTGTTCAATGCGTCCCCTGTTAGAACCACGAGTATCTGCAGTACGACTGTCTCGCCTGTCATTTCGCTCCACCTTCCTGTCCGTATCAGCACTTCGGTCAAAACGATTCTCACGTCTGAAAAACAATTAAAGTTGTGACTGTTGAGAACTGAAAACCACTCACTCACCAGAGTAACACTTTCAAGAGGACATACACGGATGTAAATATCACATATACAGACTGACGCCTGAATTCCTTACCTAGAATCCCCATAATTATCCAATCTGTCAGACATGGATCGTTTAGGGGGGCTGCTCCAGTAGTCATCATCATGGCGACTACCACGACTGTCAAATGGTCTTTTGGCTGCTCTTCGCTGGTCATCTAATCTGTAAGTTACAATCAACAAAATGTTCATAATTATGGATCTGTATTTGATCTTATGATAATTCTTAAAAGTTGGTTATAAAATAATATCAAATGAACTAAACCCATGGGAACAGGTACATGAAGAGTGGGTGATTTGGACTAAATATTCCACCTATATCATGGCATGTGTGCATAATGTTGGAGGAAAAAGTTTGAAGTGATGTAGGTTTCAGATGCTTATTTGGTGATATTTGGTGAAACCAAAGAGTACTGAAATGGTGCTGGCAAACCGTTAAACATAATGAGGGCGTACAAGGTTTCAAACTCATGATCAGATTTTCTGGTATGCTCAAGGAACGTCACACAACTGTTCAGAAAAGCGGACTGAAATCTTTAACATCTTCACTGCTGAAGTGTTATCAATGTGAACTGCAAACATGAACATAAGAATATCAAAAGGGAAAGTTTCTGTTATTGCTCCTTTACGACAATTTGTGCTCTTGTTGTCTAATTTTTCATTTTGTTTCACGCAGATTATCCTGTTCTGAAATAAGAAAATTTTGTTTCATTCCACAGTATGCAATGTTCCAGCCATATCTGGTCAGCTTGTAAACAAGCATCTGATCCAGGCATATCAATGGTTCATTTTAAGAACAATTTGGTTATACTGTAAAAAAGCCAGAAGTACCTCTGTGCTTCTCCAAAGCCACTTCCATGCCGTTCTTCCCTATCACATCCATGCTGCACAGGCATATCCCTTCTGTCATTTCGGTCTTCAATGCGTCCCCTGTTAGAACCACGAGTGTCTGCAGTACGACTGTCTCGCCTGTCATATCGCTCCACCTTCCTGTCCGTATTAGCACTTCGGTCAATACGATTCTCACGTCTGAAAAACAATTAAAGTTGTGACTGTTGAGAACTGAAAACCACTCACTCACCAGAGTAACACTTTCAAGAGGACATACACGGATGTAAATATCACATATACAGACTGACGCCTGAATTCCTTACCTAGAATCCCCATAATTATCCAATCTGTCAGACATGGATCGTTTAGGGGGGCTGCTCCAGTAGTCATCATCATGGCGACTACCACGACTGTCAAATGGTCTTTTGGCTGCTCTTCGCTGGTCATCTAATCTGTAAGTTACAATCAACAAAATGTTCTTCATTTGGCCCCCCAAATATTACTCATTTTCTCCAGGAAAACAGTTTCATGTTTGCATTACATGCAAGAATAGTGGTACTCTCTTCACCACCATTTCTGTTTGGTGATGAAAGCATTAATAAAGTGAACACTTCATTCTTTTGATGTTTCCAATGTTTCTACACTAACATAGTTGATTGTCAACTCTTCCTCACCTTCGTTGCTCAAGCCTGAGTTGTTCTAGTCTCTCCCTCTCTAGTCTTTCACGTTCCAGACGCAGTCTTTCTGTTTCAATACGTTCTCGTTCAAGCTTTTCTCGCTCTAGTCTGTATTAACAGATCAACACAATATATTAGGTTTATTCAAAGTGGGAAAGGCATCATTTGGTTTATGCAAATAGGCTGTTTATTAATGATATGTAGACATTGACTGAAACACTAAGATCTCACACTTTTATTCCATGCACTATTTTGATATACCGGTACCTCAGTCTATCTTTTTCCCGTTCAAGTCGAATAGCTTCTTCTCTCGCTGACGTAAGTGAATCTGCTTCTGTCTTGCTCGTTGTCTCTCAATTTTAGACAGTCTCCTCCTCTCCTCATCACGCAGAGCACGCTCTTTTTGTCGGAGACGTTGTCGTTTCCGCTCAGCCTGGAGAAGAAATCATGAAATGCATCATACATGATGATGTCTCTGAATGACATTCTTCATAAAACTTAAATAGCAAAGGCAACTATTTGATTTCAGCTTTTCACATGTATTAAATAAGTGACTGCTTTTTTCTAGAACTACTTGCTGGAAACGAAACAAGACAAAGAGATGACAATTTTGACAAACAAGCTGTACCTCGATCTTCTCAAATGAAAGAACATCTTTAGGATCCTTGGACTGGGATCTGTCTGATTCAGACTTCTTTTCATCCTTTTCTCCACCTTCCTCTTCTTTTTGTTTCTCATCCGTCTTCTTTTCAGCTTTCTTTATCTCTGCCAAAGATATTATTTAGGAGTATGAACATGAATGGTGTATTGCTTGCAACAATAATATGACAGCATTATGCTGCTGTGGCAAATAATAGCCTTCAAGTTGAATTTGGTATCACAATTTTGGGGATATGACAATACATAAAAGTGAAGTATTGCATTTTATTACCTACAAGGGCGAACATATCGGGGTTCCTATTTTTCATACGATGCCCTAGGGAAAAATATCGCTTTGTCATGGTGATGTGATGTCATGAACAATGCTATGATGTCACATTTCTTCCGTGACGGTGGGTAGCCAGCCTATGTTTGAAAGTAAATTTGGGTTTATTTTCCTCAATTTGACGACTTTGGTAATAAACAGAATACATGTACTATATTCGTGCCATATCATACAATGTTTATGACACTCGTGCCTAAATATCAGTATATCCCTCTCTCTCGCTTGGGAAATACCAACATTTAGGCACTTGTGTCGTAAACAAAGTACGACATGGGCACTGATATAATATCCTCTGTTTATGTGGTGTCCAATCAAAGATCCATTAATACTTAGTATGTCATTATGTCATTATACCCTCAGTCTAATTGCATCAATATCATTGGGAGCTATGACATCCCACATTCCTGCGAGTAATTGTACAAGTAAAGAACATGACCTCTCCTTTTGTTACTTTAGAACAACATTAATGGGTCCTTTATGTCTTCTCCTTTGGTATTTGAATCTATAGACTCAATGAATCATTAACGTTTCACATAATGCTTTTGACAAAACCCCATTATTTCCTAATTCTGAACACTGCAGAACAACACTCTTGTTCTCCTTTTACAATCCCACTTCTGACACCATGTTGCGTCCTCATTTGTATACATGTATATAAGTGTTGTGGTAAAAGTAGGCGAGAGGTGATGTCACTTTTCTATTGAGACCATCAAACTAACTACAAAGGGAGGTAATCCTGACAAGCATATATGGCTGCAAGCGCATACTGCTACAATCAATGTCTGATACACAACAAACCTGCTGATTTAGGAGATGTTGTTGGATGTCTCTTGGCATCTGTGGAAGATGTTTGTTTATCATTATGTTTCTTCTCTGGGCGTCTAGCTTCTCTTCTAGCACGTTTGTCATGATGTGGACGTCTATTGGACCGATTGTCTCTGTTGTCAGCCTTCCTGTCAACTTTCTTCTCTACCTTCTTTTCACCATCTTTCTTCTCTGCCTCCTTCTTGTCTGACAACAAAAAAGCTTTAAGGTGAGAGTAGCTTTGGTCAACAATGACTGTGTGAAATATCTACATATTGTAAGAAGAAGTAAGATTTGTTTCTGTTGCTGTTGATTACCTTCTAAAAGTGAGTGAGTGAGTTTAGTTTTACGCCACACTCAGCAATATTCCAACTATATGGCGGCGGTCTGTACAATCAAGTGATCAACAGTATGAGCATCGATCTGCGCAATTGGGAACCTTCTAAAAGATTAATGCAATGGTACATATCATCCAACTTACACCGGATAGGAATAAGTCTTGTCAATGTTAGCTTTGAATAATTAACACCTACCAACTGGTTTCTTGTCTTCTGCCTTCTTTAGTAAAGCTGCCTTACTGGGTCCACCTGGTTCATTCTTTGCCTTGTAAAATAAAGGAAGTAAAAATATAAAAAGATACTCAACACTCCATTGGTATGGTATACTAGTACTCAAATATTTCAAAGCAATTAATTGCAAGGGATATCATGTCATTTAATTGACAAGCAATTATTTTCCATAAACAGAAAAAACAGGCCATAGCCACAAACAGACTGGGTGATCATCAAATTCACATCATTTACGTTTTTGCTGGTTAAATAAGCAGTTAGAAGTATTTGTTGTAAATTTATTATGCATAAAAATTGTATTTATATTTTGGGGTTCACAGAAGTATAATAATAAAAATTACCTATTGCGGCAATAAATTACAGCATGCGCACTTTCTTTTTCAAATACCATTTTATAACACCTCCATATAATCTGAAATTACAGAGCTATAAGATGTATCTATAGTAATAGTATGTATCCTTATGGAAAGAAATATTTAATAGAGCTACTTTAAGAAGAAATACTGAGAATATTAAGCTTCAAAATACTGTGTACACTATACCCTTTCCACAGATATCATCTTCCCATGCAGTTCAGTCCGATGCAAGTGCTGAATACACTTAGAGGCCTCTTCTGCGGTTGACATCGTCACAAATCCATAGCATCGTGAGCCTGGACTGCGAGCGTTGGTCACAACCTTGGCTCCAATAACCTACAAGGGTAGAATAACATTTTCATAATGGTGTTCCTTTTTAGTCGAACAGAGGGAGACAGTAAATATTGCTTCATGGTACACTATCAATGGCTGCCATTAACATGCAGGAAATCTCACAAAAGCATCATAGCACAGAAACAGATCAACTACAATGGCCTCCAATGTGCCCTGTGTATTGTCATATGCTGTATAAACCTGTGAAGATTCGGGTTAGTATTGGTCTTCAGCAAACCATGCTTGTCACAAGATGCGACTAATGGGATTGGGTGGTCCGACTCGTTAAATTGCTTGACACATGTCATCGTATCCCAATTGCATAGAACGATGCTCATGATGTTGATCACTGTGTGTCTGGTCCAGACTCGATTATTTACAGACTGCTGCCATATAGCTGAAATATTGTGGTGTTAAACAACAAACCTACCAACCATACTGTATATCGCTGTCTGAATAGGGATCCCGTGTATATGGCATTCACCTGCTCTATAAAAGCCTTCAAAAATCAATGCAAATTCTTCTACCCAGTCCATAAAGTACGAAGCGTATCACCAAGTGTATACTCACATCTACATTTGCAATCTTTTATATGATGTTTGCCACGTGGAACTCCATTAAGTGGCACCATTTTGTCTGTTGTTATTCAATCGCCACTTTACTTGGCTTATACAAAAAAGGAATCAGGAAAAAGGTGTCAGGTTCACCAGTTAGATAGCAAATGTTGGGTCACATGAGTAACTGATCAAAGACAATGGTAGTTATGAACATGGAGTTTCTCCTTTGTTGTTTATGTAAAATATAACCATATAATTAGCTATAGTATTTAAGAAAACAATGGAAACACAGTGACTATTTGAAAGAAAGAAATATATAGAAACAACAGTTATCCAAAATGATGGAGAGTGCTATTTTTCAAAGCGTCATCTGGCCGGGCAATCATGTTTGAGGTGGGGCTCATATAATGTTTGAAGAATGTGTATATTAGGAACAACAAGGAATTCAGATACAATGGAAGTTTTTGTATCAAATTAGTTCTTGGACCAGTTATTTCAGATGTAATATGAGGTTTTACTGTGAAACTGTAAAACACTAATTCACATCACCAGTAGAACCTAAAAGTGATACAGCAAGAAAAAATGCTCAAATGGACCCCTCTTCAAAGCCTTCTAGTTCTCGGAATAAAAATCGTGCCTTAGACAAGATATATGGTATGCATGCTGACTAATATGAGTCTTTTTGCTTCACTATTTAGTGATATTTGATACTACAAAAAGGTAATAACCTCACCTTCCCATATTTGCTGAAAGGTGACTTGAGATCTGTGGCTCTAGTTGACGAAGTCAGGCCACTCACCCACAGGTTGCGACTATGCTGGCTGCCTGGGTAATGAAATTGAATTTCATGGTTATTAACTCCTATTTTTACAATTTCCTTGAATTTTAATTGTAATTGAACTATTCAATAATTTGTTACTTAAACCCTTCTTTGTTAACAAGAATGAACACACTTACTCTTTGTCTCTTTCTCCTTGCCTTCCTTGCCCTCAGAACTACAAAAGATAAAAGTGGGGAATCCACGTTGAAAATGATAACATGACAGAATGACAAGTGAAATGTATACAGAAGGAAGTTGCAAAGGATTTTGAAAGAAATAATGTCAAATCAGAAATGTTTAGAGAACCTTTCAGTTTTAACCTTGCTGAAAATGTTGGTGGTATTCTTCCAAGATTACAGTATATATTATACATTCATTCGTACGCTGCAATTGAAGTCATTAGCAATGACTCAAGCATGTTGACCAGCGTCTAGACATCTAATGGCTTGTTGTTGTTGATCTCTTGTTAACCTAGCCGTAGCTGCTGTGTATATTTTAAAGAAAATAGGTTCAAATACTCCTTTGATACATAAATGTCATTTCCAATATTATGACGTTTCTTTTGCCTTTCAGTATATATATTTCCATATCACAGACCAATTTACTCTGAACATTATGCTGATCACACTAGGATAATATCAAAACAAATCACCTTCAACCTCAGGGCAAACAGACTATTCTGAGATAAGCATAAAATAATTATGAACCTTTCCCAAGGTGAAATCAATATTAGATTCATTGACATTTAACACAATCAAAGGGGAAAAAGAAAGTTGTTATCATAACAGGGAATGAAATATAAAATCCCATCACAATTTGAGCACTAGACAATTGCACTGTATGAAAGCAAAGGGAACCTTGGGCAGCCAGACATCATTCCTAAGGATGGAAACCCTGGTTTTCTGCTGTCACCTTGACAAAGACTTGCTCATGCTTGCTTCAGACGACCGACATGCTTAGTTCATTCCTCATTTTACAAATAGTTTTTTTCTCTTTTGTAAATTAACAGAAATTGATGGCTCTGAATTTAATTCTCTTAATAGACACTCTTTTTTAACTTGAGCTGTGTTGCTGTTTTACATCCTGGTTCAAGGGAAAGGTGAAACACCAGAAACTTAAAAGCGTCTAAAGGAGGACAGCTAATGCATTGGTGTAAGCTAACTTCAACATAACTGAAGCAGCTCAATTCAATGACAATCTCTTTCATCTGGTCGTTATGGAAAGTGAAAGCTGAGCGATTTTGAAGACTTTAGCATGATCAAGAAGACATCAATACAAACCAAACCAACCTCTTGGCAGGTTTTGCATCTTCTTTTTTATCTTCAGGTTTCTTCTCATCCTTTTTGTCAGCTGGCTTAGTTTTGTCCTCAGTCTTCACTTTGACAGCCTCGCCTGCATCTCCTTTGGCCTCTTCACTTGCCGTGGCATCAGCACCAGCAGCCTTCTTGCCTCCTTTTTCATCTTTCAGATCTGCATCAATCTCATTCACTTGAGTGTCATCCACACGCACATCAAAAGAATCATCCGTTGGTTCAAATAGGGTGATTTCATCCTTAGAAGAGTCCTTTGCTGTTGTTGCTGCTGCTGATGGTGTTGTTGCATCTGCAGATTTGGGTGTTGCAGTTGATGCCTTAGCTGCAGCTACTCTTGGTGAGGATGATCGGGTTGCAGTCTTGGTTTGGGCCTTTGGGGCAGCCGATGTCTTTACTGGTGTCGTAGGTTTGTCTGCTGCAGCAGTTTTAGGTGTGACTGCTGGTTTCGCTGCAGGGGATTTTGCTGCTGACTTTGCTCCAGGTGTCTTTGCAGGCGTTGACTTCGCTGTTGCCGTCTTGGGTGCAGTTTTTGCTGCAACTGCTTTTGGCGTAGTTTTAGGTGCAGGTGTCGCTTTAGCTGCTGGGGTAGTGGCCTTGGTCTTTGCTGGTGTAGTGGATTTTGTAGGGGATGGGGCAGGAACAGGAGCAGGAACCTGGTTGACCTCAGGAACAGTTACAACCTCTGTCTGTTCTGCAGCCTCTTCTTCCTCTGGCTCGGCTTCAGCCTCCGGTTCAGTTTCGTCTATAATTTCAGTCTCCATCTCAGGATCTGCATCATCTTCTGGGGCAGCTTCACCTTCGGCTTCGTTCATTTCAATTTCCCCTTCAACTGTTCCCTCACCATCCCCTATAAATTCCTCATCCAAGTCTACTATGGCATCATCCTGGCCGACATCCATCGCCATTTCACCTTCATCTTGTGGGGCTAGAGAAATTTTTAAGTTAAAACAAATTTAGACCACATCACACAACGTCCATTTGATATTAAAATTCATACTCACCTTGCAATATGAGATTTGCGTCAGTTTAGTAAAAAGTAACTAACATAATTATGATAAACTAACTACTGATGAGTGCTTTGCAGAAGTCCACAAGGAAACCATGAAATGTTCGTTCACTAGTAACTTCCCTTCTGTTGAATCAAATGTCTTGAGAAGGTAGAAGAATAGTGCTATCAGTCTTTGCCATCAACACTTTGGTCTTGGAACATCAGTTGATTCACAGACACGACATCCTTCTATAATGTCGTTCAGGACCCAGTCTTCATCACAGCATCTATTTCTTTACAAAGATGTGTCCATGTCTGATGTTTCTTAATGTCAAATCCATAACAAATATCACAGTGGCAAGATGTCCCATGAAGTCTTCCTCACAACATCAAGGCTTCACTCTGTCCAAGTGATGTAACTGTTTCTTCATACATAGTAATACAAACTGTATACTTGACAAAATATCCATCGGGCATGCTGGCGTCCAGGTTTGCCAAAGTGCAATGATAAAACGAAATACCAGAACGGATGGTACAGTAAGAATGCCTTGTTCCATCCATAGCCAATACTATATAATATGTGTAAATAAATGTGCATCTTCAAGATATAGTTTCTCTCAACTTTAAAACCACGCTATCAAAATAGGTTGTAATAATACTCCTTATATTCATATGTTCTTCTTTTATTTAGTACATGACAAAATTAATCCTGCCATCTTCATGCAATTTGACCAGTTGTCAGAAGCTTACCTTCGCCATCCACAGGTTCACCCTCAAAGTCCTTACTTTCATCTGGTTCACCCACAAAGTCCTCCCATTCATCTGGTTCACCCACAAAGTCCTCCCATTCATCTGGTTCACCCTCAAAGTCCTCCCTTTCTTCTGCTTCACCCTCAAAGTCCTCCCTTTCTTCTGCTTCACCCTCAAAGTCCTCCCTTTCTTCTGCTTCACCCTCAAAATCCTCCCTTTCATCTGGGTCACCCTCAATGTCTTCTTCATATGTCTCTTCTTCTTCCTTCTCTTTCCCCTAAAGCCAAGGCAAAATTTGTTACTCTACATGATGCTGATTCAAAACATATACATAAACATGGATGAAAGAAGCGGATTAATTTACATATTTCAACACAGCCGAAATGCTCTGGAGTAACCCAGTTGTTTATCGATCATTACCATATCTCTCATTGAGTGAGTAAATGTCACTCTCTGTCATTACTATTCATGCTGGGTCATAACATCTTTGAATATTATAGCCAGGCAAACTAGTGCCCAGCAGCATGAATAACCAACCACACCTTCAAGGTAAGGGGACAAAATATCAGCTTGGTCAGACACAACATCCTGCTTCTTGATGTTCAGAGTATTATGATGCCATATCCTGGGGCTCTCAGTTTATGATACTTCAGTCAACCAAACTGGCAGGGCAGGAGTTTCTGGTTCCCATAGGGGCGGTGGGGTAGCCTAGTGGTTAAAGCATTCACCCGTCACGATAAGGCTCGGTTCCCCACATGGGTACAATGTGTGAAGTCCATTTCTGGTGTCCCCTGCCGTGATATTGCTAGAATGTTGCTAAAAGTGGTGTAAAACCCAACTCACTCACTCACTCTGGTTCTCATACAGTATTAATGACACTTTGTAAGGTCGGATGAGGTTCTTTTACCATTATTATGGGTATATACATTGTTCATTCTTTACTAAAGACCACAGAGCATGGTTTCAACACATGTCTTCAAAAATGCTTCACTTTGATTTGCTAATTGGGGCTAAGACTACAGATGCTTTTTAAATGTACCAGGTTGAAATTTAACATAGTATCTTAGCAGTCAAACTGAGGGACAAATCTAAGTATTTGCCAGAACATAGTGATTTAGAGGAAACTTACAATTTATGATGGAGGATAATAACTTAATTATACTTGCCTCTCTCTTTGGTTTTCCATTCATTCCTGCAATAACAAAAACAGGCACACTTTGACCATTCTGGATGCTTGATAGTCCCAGTTAACATGAATAGCTCTCATCAATGTTATTATCAAAGAGTGAATGTTTGGACAGCACATGGATTGGCAACGAAGCATATTCATATATCTCCTAGTGATATCAATGATATTACAAAGTCCTGCATTAAGACCAAGATCTGATCATTGATGCACTTACTTGCTCTTCTGGAACTCTTTATTTCATCTATAGTTTGGGGGGATGTTGTGTCTGCAAAAATGTATTCATCTACGATGTGCCCCTCATCTTCTAATGCCTGTAATAGAAAGCAAATAATTAAACATTCAGACTAAATACTTTAATATTCATGTAAATACACACATCCATGTAGCCCCTTTACGTTATGACCATTTTGTTGGCCATTGCCATTTAAGACTAGTGACCTACTCCTTGTTTCTTACCATCCTAAAACTATATACAATGTACTGAGAGAATCAAATAAAGGAACACAGGAAAATTCAAGTGTTCCTTAAATATTTTCCTGTTTTCATCACCAGCTTTGAATAGCGCTGTGGGAGGAAATCTGAGAATAAATTAAGGAACACTGCCATGAAGTGGTGTTCCTTTACTTGTTTCCTTCAGTATACATGTATAAAACTGGCTGCAATATCTACGGTATTTTCTTGAATACAGTGCACACCCATCCCAGGGATGCAGTACTTGAAGACAAACGATTTTGCAAGTATAATGCTGTGTTATACCATATTGTATCACTTCAGATGAAACAACAGTAGATAGCTTGGTGAATGAGTGAGTGAGTCAATGAAAATATGAAAATTGAGATAAAACATCAAAAGACAGCAAGACATGTTTTACCGTATTAAAGGTATATCTTGTGTGCTAGACATTGTATTATTTGTAGAGATAAAGATCACTGTTGCTATATATAAACTAGAGGAGCTAAACCACAGCCAATGACTCCCGGAAACCATCCCAAAATACTTTCTACATTGAAATATTTGATTGTTATATCAAACAAGTGTCTTTGTACAGCTTTTGTTGGATGGGATTGTGGCGCTGCTATCACTTACCCAGTAAAGTGTTAATAATGTGACAATCACTTGAATCAGGGATACTCTACAACAGGGATAGGTCACTCGCTTGCTTTCTTTACCATTTGTACTAATTAACGTGTGCCTCGTCATGCTCCAACGCACACAGTGACTTGGTTCGGTCCCAGCGCAACTTTGGCTGCGTTTAACAGTACTTCAGCCAGTGTATTGTATAGGTCGGAATTTTACAATGAATGAATGAATGAATTAAGAGCAAGAATTTTATGTGAATGAATGAAAGAAATTAAGAAAAAGAACATATGTGAATGAATGAAAGAATAAATGATACACCACGGCCATCCCTCCCCAAACATGTTAAAGAACGCAAAACTATCGGTAGAACACATGTTAACATCAGCTGTCCTTTTTCAAAAAATTTACTTTGAGACATTTTTTTACATTAGTAACTAATTCAGATATCTTATTGCATGTGTGGAAAGACATGGGCATTGACAGAATGTTAACTGACACTGTCACAGACCCCTCAAGAACAGAAAGTTTAGAACTATCACAAAGCCTTGCAAACACCTTTCCAGTTTTGTCAAATACTAAGATCAACAAGAAAGAAAGAAGTTTTAGAACTATAACACTCAAGCATCACAAGCACCAATGGCGTATCAGAACAGATCAGCGATATGTCATATTTTTCACACACCTCAAAGACACACTAACAAAAAAAATAATTAAAACTATCACTATTACTTGCAAAAAACTTTCACCTGATGGTATACTCCCCTCATAAAAATTAAAGGTGTATGTGAAAGATGTTTTAGAACAATAACTAGAAACACTCAAACAATGCCTGTAGTATTTCAATGGCAGATCGGCGATATGTCATATTTTTCACACACCTCAAAGACACACTAACAATTTTTTTTAAATTATAAAACTATTACTATTACTTGCAAACACCTTTCACCTGATGCTATATTCCCCTCATAAAAATTGAAGGTGTATGTGAAAGATGTTTTAGAACAATAACTAGAAACACTCAAACAATGCCTGTAGTATTTCAATGGCAGATCGGCGATATGTCCTATTTTTCACACACCTCCAACACACCCTAACAAAAATGTTTTAGTTATAAAAATATCACTATTACTTGCAAACACCTTTTAACTAAAGGTATATTTCCCTTCTAAAAATTAAACGAATATGTGAAAGAAGTTTTTAGCGATATAATTTAGTCTTTCTTCGCTGTGTACTGAGAATTGAAGCCAGTGAACTACAACATGCCCACTTGAAACCTTACTACAAAGCTACTGTACTTATACTGACACTAATAACAAGTATTTGACTTAAAATGAAGTGACAGAATAGGTAACTTATCTTCTACATGTAGGTTTCAGTTGTCACAACACTCAGCGTATGTAATCAGCTGTTGAAAATAAACCGCGCTCAATCTTAAAAACTACGCTGCCGCCATATTGGCTGCACTGGTCACGTGACGAGCCGAGGCATAGCTTAGGAGCTTTCCGAGGAGTGACCACTCCCCCTTATAGAGTCTCCCTGCTTGAATGAACAATATGCCAGACGATGTTCTTTGACGCCATTCTATTTAAGGCCCGTAACTCCAATTCCCAGAACACAAGCGACGTTATAATAAAGAGTTGTCTACCTTAGACTATTAAAATATTTAGTTCAGAAATCTATATGAAATAGGGTAAATATCTCTACTACACAGGATATTGTTCATTGGGGTGGATATTGATAACTGAATGACATTTTATGCTTTTGGTAGTAATTACGATATTTGTATTTGGTTTTAATTTATTTCCTGTAGCAGGAACCAGGAGCCCATACTGAATATGTACGCCTAAACCGAACCAGGAGCCCCTATAGAATATGCAAACCTTAACAAACAAGGAGCCCCTATAGAATATGCAAACCTTAACAAACAAGGAGCCCCTATAGAATATGAAACCCTTAACGAACCAGGAGCCCCTATAGAATATGCAAACCTTAACAAACAAGGAGCCCCTATAGAATATAAAACCCTTAACGGACAAGGAGCCCCTATATCCCGGTATCAGGGGTTTTCGACGATGTAAGACAAAAACGTATTTTTTATCTGTAATATGATGTGAAGTTTTAATTTTACTAACCTTGGGTGATAAAGGATATATTCATCTATTTCACACAAAAATATCAAGTGTTTCCTACAAAAATAAGGTTGATGACATCGTGTCGGCGAAACTGTTGCCGTTCGCCACATCCGTGGATTTGTATGGGTTTTCGACGATGAGCCATACTTTGGCTCCGCACTGCGAGGGAGTGTTGTGATAACGTGGCTTTCTGTTTAAATATTGCCTGTCACCAGCAGACGAGTGATCTTACTGAATTTTCGCTTGCTATTTTTTTTGTTATAAAGGCAATTGATTTTGCATCTGAAGTGGTATGAACGATCTCGGGTAAATAATATTGATGTTTGTTTGCTTTTTTAAACAACTTAACTCCCGGTTTTCAATTGTCAATAAAACTTCTCACGACAGAGACTGGGCATCCGCCCTGCCGATGAAATTGCTTGTGCTAACCGATCGCGCACGTACTCCCCCTATATAGCGCCAGCAATGCAATCGTCTAAAACAACAGAACGTCGAATTCAGCTCGCTTTGGGATGGAATATGAAACCCTTAACAAACAAGGAGCCCCTACAGAATAAGCAACCCTTAACAAACAAGGAGCCCCTATAGAATAAGCAACCCTTAACGAACAAGGAACCCCTATAGAATATGCAACCCTTAACAAACAAGGAGCCCCTATAGAATTTGCAACCCTCAACAAACAAGGGGCCCCTATAGAATATGAAACCCTTAACAAGAACAAGGAGCCCCTATATAGAATATGAAACCCTTAACGAACAAGGAGCCCCTATAGAATATGCAAATGCAACCCTTAACAAACAAGGGCCCCCTAGAATATGCAGAATATGCAACCCTTAACAAACAAGGAGCCCCTATAGAATATGCAACCCTTAACAAACAAGGAGCCCCTATAGAATAAGCAACCCTTAACAAACAAGGAGCCCCTACAGAATAAGCAACCCTTAACAAACAAGGAGCCCCTATAGAATATGCAACCAACCCTTAACAAACAAGGAGCCCCTATAGAATATGCAACCCTTAACAAACAAGGAGCCCCTATAGAATATGCAACCCCCTAACAAACAAGGAGCCCCTATAGAATATGCAACCCCTTAACAAACAAGGAGCCCCTATAGAATATGCAACCCGTGACGAACCAGGAGCCCCTATAGAATATGCAACCCTTAACAAACAAGGAGCCCCTATAGAATATGAAACCCTTAACAAACAAGGAGCCCCTATAGAATATGCAACCCTTAACAAACAAGGAGCCCCTACAGAATAAGCAACCCTTAACAAACAAGGAGCCCCTATAGAATATGCAACTATGCAACCCTTAACAAACAAGGAGCCCCTATAGAATATGCAACCCGTAACGAACGAGGAGCCCCTATAGAATATGCAACCCTTAACAAACAAGGAGCCCCCATAGAATATGAAACCCTTAACAAACCAGGACCCCTATAGAATATGAAACCCTGAACAAACAAGGAGCCCCTCCTTAACAAACAAGGAGCCCCTATAGAATATGCAACACTTAACAAACAAGGAGCCCCTATAGAATTTGCAACCCTCAACAAACAAGGAGCCCCTATAGAATATGAAACCCGTAACGAACAAGGAGCCCCTATAAAATATGCAACCATTAACGAACCAGGAGCCCCTATAGAATATGCAACCCTTAACGAACCAGGAGCCCATATAGAATATGAAACCCTCAACAAACAAGGGGCCCCTATAGAATATGCAACCCTTAACAAACAAGGAGCCCCTATAGAATATGCAAGCCTTAACGAACAAGGAGCCCCTATAGAATATGCAACACTTAACAAACAAGGAGCCCCTATAGAATTTGCAACCCTCAACAAACAAGGGGCCCCTATAGAATATGAAACCCTTAACGAACAAGGAGCCCCTATAGAATATGCAACCCGTAACGAACCAGGAGCCCCTATAGAATATGCAACACGTAACGAACCAGGAGCCCCTATAGAATATGCAACCCTTAACAAACAAGGAGCCCCTATAGAATATGCAATCCTTAACGAACAAGGAGCCCCTATAAAATATGCAACCCTTAACGAACAACTAGCCCCTATAGAATATGCAACCCTTAACGAACCAGGAGCCCTATAAAATATGAAACCCTTAACAAACAAGGAGCCCCTATAGAATATGAAACCTTTAACGAACCAGGAGCCCCTATAGAATATGAAACCCTTAACGAACCAGAAGCCCCTATAGAATATGCAACCCTTAACGAAATAGGAGCCCCTATAGAAAATGCAACCCTTAACGAACCAGGAGCCCTATAAACTATGCAAGCCTTAACGAATCAGGAGCCCCTATAGAACACGAAACCCTTAATACGAACCAGGGCCCATATAGAATATGCAACCCTTAACGAACCAGGAGCCCACTATAGAATATGCAACCCTTAACGAACCAGGACCCTAGACTAACAACTAGTCTCTGAAATGAACATATTTTACTGAAAAAAGTTCATAGTAAACAAAATATATATAACGAAAAGGAGCCCTGAGACTTTCTTCATTTTCCTGAAGCTGAGGAAATCTAGACTTGCCACATTTTCTAGACTTGTGAGGGCTTTCTTGGATATATTTGCTTCAGGGTCTGTACGAGAGACTACAGGACCCCTAGAGAATATGAAACCCTTAACGAACAAGGAGCCCCTATAGAATATGCAAGCCTTAACGAACAAGGAACCCCTATAGAATATGCAAACCTTAACAAACAAGGAGCCCCTATAGAATATAAAACCCTTAACGAATAAGGAGCCCCTATATCCCGGTATCAGGGGTTTTCGAGGATGTAAGACAAAAACGTATTTTTTATCTGTAATATGATGTGAAGTTTTAATTTTACTAACCTTGGGTGATAAAGGATATATTCATCTATTTCACACAAAAATATCAAGTGTTTCCTACAAAAATAAGGTTGATGACATCGTGTCGGCGAAACTGTTGCCGTTCGCCACATCCGTGGATTTGTATGGGTGTTCGACGATGAGCCATACTTTGGCTCCGCACTGCGAGGGAGTGTTGTGATAACGTGGCTTTCTATTCAAATATTGCCTGTCACCAGCAGACGAGTGATCTTACTGAATTTTCGCTTGCTATTTTTTTTGTTATAAAGGCAATTGATTTTGCATCTGAAGTGGTATGAACGATCTCGGGTAAAAAATATTGATGTTTGTTTGCTTTTTTAAACAACTTAACTCCCGGTTTTCAATTGTCAATAAAACTTCTCACGACAGAGACTGGGCATCCGCCCTGCCGATGAAATTGCTTGTGCTAACCGATCGCGCACGTACTCCCCCTATATAGCGCCAGCAATGCAATCGTCTAAAACAACAGAACGTCGAATTCAGCTCGCTTTGGGATGGAATATGAAACCCTTAACAAACAAGGAGCCCCTATAGAATATGCAACACTTAACAAACAAGGAGCCCCTATAGAATATGAAACCCTTAACAAACAAGGAGCCCCTATAGAATATGCAACCCTCAACAAACAAGGGGCCCCTATAGAATATGAAACCCTTAACGAACCAGGAGCCCCTACAGAATATGAAACCCTTAACAAACAAGGAGCCCCTATAGAATATGCAACACTTAACAAACAAGGAGCCCCTATAGAATATACAACCCTCAACAAACAAGGGGCCCCTATAGAATATGAAACCCTTAACGAACAAGGAGCCCCTATAGAATATGCAACCCGTAACGAACAAGGAGCCCCTATAGAATATGCAACACGTAACGAACCAGGAGCCCCTATAGAATATGCAACCCTTAACAAACAAGGGGCCCCTATAGAATATGCAACCTTTAACAAACAAGGAGCCCCTATAGAATATGCAACCCTTAACGAACCAGGAGCCCTATAAAATATGAAACCCTTAACGAACCTGGAGCCCCTATAGAATATGAAACCTTTAACGAACCAGGAGCCCCTATAGAATATGCAACCCTTAACCAACCAGGAGCCCCTATAGAATATGCAACCCTTAACGAAATAGGAGCCCCTATAGAAAATGCAACCCTTAACGAACCAGGAGCCCTATAAACTATGCAGCCCTTAACGAATCAGGAGCCCCTATAGAACACGAAACCCTTAATACGAACCAGGAGCCCATATAGAATATGCAACCCTTAACGAACCAGGAGCCCACTATAGAATATGCAACCCTTAACGAACCAGGACCCCTAGACTAACAACTAGTCTCTGAAATGAACATATTTTACTGAAAAAAGTTCATAGTAAACAAAATATATATAATGAAAAGGAGCCCTGAGACTTTCTTCATTTTCCTGAAGCTGAGGAAATCTAGACTTGCCACATTTTCTAGACTTGTGTGGGCTTTCTTGGATATATTTGCTTCAGGGCCTGTACGAGAAACTACAGGACCCCTAGAGAATATGAAACCCTTAACGAACCAGGAGCCCATATAGAGTATGCACGCCCTAACCGAACCAGGATCTGTAGCCCTATAGAATGTACACGCCTCTATTGAATGTGCACACCCCTAACCAAACCTGGAGCACAAGCCCTCGTGTCTTTGCAAGGATTAAAGATGAAAACAAAAGCAATTTTAGATTGGAAATGGTTCACACTACAATAAATCATGATACTGGAACGTAAATTAGGAACAAAACACTAATATCTAAATTAAATTTAAACCACCAACCATAAATTACCTATTGAAACAGGACGCTGGGAAAATATTCCCTCAAATAAACGATCTTGTCCATCATGTCCCAAATCGGAGATGAATTTCATTATTTATTTCAATGTACTAAAGTTACTGCTTCCAGAAATACGTATTTAAAGCATTATTTTGTAACTATTATAAAATGTCAACCGTATTTGAGACTCATAATATAGAGCGATTGCGAAACCTATGTACATGTAAATATCTTTCCATCATAATGTCTGTCAATATGACATGATTATTTAACAATACATAATTGCTGGATTTTTATCAAGCCATAGTCTCAAATGTGATATATTTCTTAAGTATTTGTAAACATAGGGTAATAAAGTTGATTGACTGATATAAAAGTTGATATAGAATATGCACGCCCTAACAGAACCTGGAAACCCTATTGAATATACACGCCCCTAACCTAACCATAACCCGTAGCCCCCTATAGAATATGCACGCCCCTAATCTAACCATAACCCGTAGCCCCCCCCATAGAATACGCATGCCCCTAACCTAACCATAACCCGTAGCCCCTATAAAATATGCACGCCCCTAACCTAACCCGTAGCCCCCTATAGAATATGCACGCCCCTAACCGAACCCAGGAGTGTCTACAGAATATACCCGCCCCCAACCCTACCATAACCCGTAGCCCCTATGTTATTGGCATGCCCTAATCGAACAAAGAGATGCTATTAAATATGTACACCCCTCAACTAACAATTTCCCGTAGACCCTATAGAATACCCTTACGCTATCCCTTTATCCTGTGGGCGAACAGTTTCCATCGTTACTCTATAGCTTTGTGCAGTGCAGTGAAAATAGTGGCGAACACATGTCAAACCAGTCAAAATTATAACCTGTAATAAGTCAATTTTGATTCCGCGAAGAAAACGCCAATCCATAGTTCAATAGTTAAAATTTGGGAGTTTGGTTTCCCTTCAAAGATAATTAAAGAACAGTACAAACGTAAAATGAACACCTCTCAACCATCGAGCGTGTCTATCAACTAGGCTACGGAAAATGTCTCAGCACACCAATATTCTTAAGAAGTGGGAAAACCTCTCGTCATATAATAACGCGAGAGTCTGGCATTCAGTCCAGGCAGGACTCTGTTTAGTTTGTGGAAGAAACTTTGTCAGACACCGACTCCTGCTCCCGCAAACAATCATAAAAAGGGCATACCTTTGCAAGCCTTTCGTACAATACGGCCTTTATCCCAGACTTGTCCAGACGACGTAGCTCTAACTCCTGGCGTAAATCTGCAACACGCAGTTCTGTAAGCTTCTTATCTGCGTGTGACGCCATGTCGTACAACAGCGGAATGAAACCGATATGCCCGGATGTAGCAGGTGCCCTTAATAATCAAAAAATTTTTAAGATAGGTTAATATCTGAATACAAATGTAACAAATTTTTCTCAAGTCACGCTTGATTCTGACAAAGCCCAAAGTGCATAAATATTGATTGTTTAGTAGAAATTGTGCCATGTGTTACCACAGTAGGCGCAGATGGAGATATTTTAGGGGAAAAGTATGGACGTGAAACTTCTGTTACATGAAGACCACGTCGTTTCAGGCTATGTTCTTACTCCCTCAGCTACGAAGCAGATAGCCATAAATGCACATGTGAAAACGCTAAAATTGATATGATAAGAAAGGTGGACACTTAACAAGGATAGCCAGTGGTTAATTATTAATTGGCACTGGTGATGACAATGGACAACAGAAGTCAGGAGCATACGTACAGTGCTGAAAGGGGAGAAAACACCGGGAGCGCAAAATTAATGACAGGGACCGTTCATAATCTATGGCTGTGTGTGTGTGTCTTTGTGTGATGATGATTTTTATGGAGAAAGATGTACAATGTGAGTGACCCCCTCAAAAATGTACGTAAAAAGTAATCCATAAATCTTCCCATGTGTGTATCAGTTCTAATAAAATGCCATTCAAAGACATCAGAAAGGTATGTTCAGAGTTCAGTATGTTTGATTTCGTTGGCGCTTTGCTCTGTCATGTATGCTATGATATATGTATACCAAAACCAAAACAACCCCATACCCTCCCACTGTGTGGCAACGAACAGGCAACTATACGTGTTTGGTGATCAAATCAGAGACCCAGCCCCATGTTCTATAAGTGTATTTCTACGAAAGGACGAGGCGCATAAACACTGACTATGGCCAGGGAGACTATATAAGGGTTGTAGAGTATCCCTGCTATGGCCAACAAAACGTTTGTTTGTTTGTTGTTTATAGCCGCACTCAGCAATATTCCAGCTATATGGAGGCTGTTTGTAAATAATCGAGTCTGGACCAGACAATCCAGTGATCAGCAGCATGAGCATCGGCCTGCTCAATTGGGAACCGATGACGTGTCAACAAAGTCAGCGAGCCTGACCACCCGATCCCGTTAGTCGCCTTTTACGACAAGGATGGGTTACTGAAGATCAATATTCTAACCCGGACCTTCACGGGTATAACAAGTTTTGACCTATACTGCAGCCATACTACTTGCCATACCTGTATTGCTTATTTCCACAAAGTTGAAATGCACCTTCCTGTCTTGGCTGACTGGAATGTTTTCCTTGTGGGCTGTCCACCCCCACCTGTGTGGAGCAAGGAATATGAGAAGTATATCACATCGTGACGCAGTAGCCACCATTGTATTGACGGGTCAGATGATGGAGGCTGGGTAAGACCATCTAATTCTACATGTCTGTGTTCATACAGGCTGTCGTGATGTAACTGTAGCTTCCCTCCGATGGTTACATCTTTGAGTGGTGTGAGTGTACCAAGATTTGACATGTACCAAGGACGTGATCTGTTTGGTTGATCGTTTGCATTTAGAAGCCTTATACTCTTACTCAAAGTGTCTATCATCTGGAGGCGCTTAGAATCATTACTCTTCCTTCCAGCATCTTCTGGATACTTGTGATGCCTTTGTCTGGTTGAAATTTTGTCCATACATTGACAATATACTGAAAGGGCACTTGCTCTTACTTTCGGGTGACCACGTGATAGAGGGCTCACATCGAATTCCCGCGTTATGGTATGAGAAGACGCGGTTCAGTAGAAGTATGTGTTTTTAAGCATCTTCAATATGAAAGCCTAAACATAAATTGATCTACTTTATGTGTTTTTACACCTACTGGCAAACAAAGATAAGTTGGAACGGCACAGAGAACACGTTTACGAGAAGTAGGCGGTGCACGGCAATGAGCAAACCCATTCGGTTTGTGAAAGGTAGAGCAGGTGTAGGCTAGTGCACGTGCATTACATGACAATGAAATTGATTCCGCGCGCAGCTGCACACACCTTGCTCATAACTCTCACGTCGGTGTAATAAGTCGCACTACACTTGATCGCAAACAACCTGGGGCCCCTTCGCTAACAATGGCAAGCGCCAGTGGGCGGCACTCATACATGCTAATATGGGTCAGTTGTCAGGTCGGTGCTCAACTGATCCTTGTTTGCCAGTAACAGTCAGCAAAGTTTCAAGAATCCCTTATTTAATGTGTTTGCACCATAAGTAAATTGGGTGTATATAGAGAATCTCACCCGATCGTCTTTTGATATCAAATGTATCACCACGAGTTGATAAAGTTACAAATGTTGATATATTTGATATCAGAAGACACGAGGGTGAGATTCTATTTATCATAAAAAATCACTCTTCATTTTTTATCAAAGAAAAATGTACATCTTTGAACACGGTTCTGCCATTAGACTTATAGTGCCAGGATGTCATAGCGTTGTGACGTCATCAAGTTCATGACGTCATAGCATAGTCAGGGCTTCGTACAAAATCTCAAAATGATATCTCCTAGGAGATAGATCGTTTGATCTCACACAAGCAATATCTCCTGTTGAACACAGTTTTAGGTAATAAATAGAGGATATTATATATGAGTGCCCATGTCATACTATGTTTACGACACGACACGCATGCCTAAAGTTTGGTATTTCCCGAGGGAGTGATATGGGCACTCATATAGGATTCTGTTTAATACCGAAGTCGTCAAATTGAGGAAAATAAACCCAAATCTACTGTCAAACATAGGCTGGCTACCCGTCGTCGCCGCATGTAGAACGCAACGTCGCAGAAGAAACGTGACGTCATAGCATTGTTCATGACGTCACGTCGTCATGACAAAGTGATATTTTGCCCTAGGGCATCGTATGAAAATTATGAACCCAGAGATGTTCGCCCTTGTAGGTAATAAAGCAGCTTTCAGCATCATTCCATCATGGCTGGGGAGTGAGGACACAGGTCTCACCCATTGTACTCATGTAGCAGTTCAGACGTAGGACTCTGGTGTCATGGCTGAGCCCTTTACCATCAGGCTTTACCACAGCCCTGTGAAGTGAGGTTACGATATTGTTTTAAGCTGCAACCTGTAAACAATCAAATGTGAACAGGCAAACATAAATATAATGTATGAGTATTTATCCCCGCCTGAATCCAAAAGCATTATTAACCTTTGATCCAAACAGGCGATCATACCCTGGGGGCGTGGTGGGCGAGCTGGCTAAGGCGCCAGGCGAGTGATCCAGTGGGCATGAGGTGCCGGGATCGAGCCCTCCTGTGACCGGGTGTAAAAACCTTGGAGTCAACTTTGTGTGCAGACTCTTTCAGTGTTGTCACAACCCCTAGTGTACAGTACACAACCCTGTGCATTTAAAAGAACCCACGAATCCGTTGGTATATGGCCAGATGGTGACCACATGAATACGTCCAGACACCTCGTTGCGGGTACAGCAATGTGCAGTAAACTTGGACAAAGTACTGTGACTATGTGTCCCAGTCCACCCAGCTGTGAATTGGTACCTCCTAAGGATGCGAAAGACGCAATAACTCGGTGCGCCTTGTGGCAACAAGAGCTCCCCAGGGAGTTGAGATTGATAAGATGTGCTGTTGAGACTGACATCCAATGATCGAGGGAAAAAATACCAGCGCCTGGAGCATGCACCAATGCGTGGATATGTGCGCTATAAAAATATCCAATAATAATAATACCCTACAATACGGGAATGCACATGCAAAACACGTGCTTCGCACAGTATCACAAAAGCTGTGGTTTGCATGTTCACGTGCTGCGAAAGAGCTATACACATTTTGGTATAAATCTTATAATTGCAGTATGTGCACTAAAGTTTTCTGAACTGATTTTAAAGATGACAATGATGAAAATGAACTTGTCCCGATATGACAAAATGGAGAAAATACATGATAGTAAGTGACTGACATGCATTGCACAGGGATGCCCTGTCGCAACATCGGGGCTAACTTGGAATAGAAATGACACGATTATTGTGAGGATACACGTGGCCACCAGTCAAGTCAAGGATCGCAAGAAACATGGAAGACCAATGACCGTGACTGACGACGGAGTCATCTGTCAAGACGCAATTCCTTGACCCAAGCCACCAGTATCGTCTAGAGTAGGCTGCAGACTGATGGTGAGAGGTTAGTTCTATCAGACGTCCCTTCTTCAGACATTGGCACAGGCAGGAACTTCTGGCGTGGTGCTGGCTTCGAGAACACAGAAACTTGAAGACATGGCGTAGGGTTATGGACGACCCGTTAAGGAGACGTCGTAACGAGGCATATCACCAACCGAAACCTTTGGTGGCAACTCGGTGATGGCACGACTGCAAATAGCATTTCATTGCAACACCTGTGACGCTCTAATTCCCTCGTTATTATCCAGGAAGTACTGGATACCACTGCCGTGTCAGATTTCGATAAGCATCACTTTGTCAGTCATGATATTCATAGAGACAACGCTGGACCTCATCGTTTTCGAGCCGTCATCGTCCATTTGCAAAACAAAGCCAGCGAAAGACTACCAAGACCCGTAGGGCCCCCGGTTAGAATTGATCTTCAGGAACCCATGCTTATCTTAAGTGGCGACTAACGTCAGGCTCGCTGACTTGGTTGACACGTCATCATATCGATGCTCATGATGCTGATCACTGAATTGTCTGGTCAAGACTCCACTATTTACTGACCGGCACCTTATAGCTGGAATAATAATGAGTACAACATACACAATTCTATGGGGTTATCGCTAGTTATCTTCCCGTTCAAACTCAAGGCACTCCTTGAGGAATTGCATCGGATTCCATGCGGAGCATTTGACTGCCAGGATGAGAACGCCAGATGTTATCCCTGCGGGAGAGGCTACGGCAGGTGCTGATGTCAAAAGTAGTGGTTTAAACAATCATAATAAACACAACATAAGAACTGAGAACTGAACTTAGAATGGGAAAGGAGTCATGATGACCATACTTTCCAGCATTGTTGATGTTCACTTGTTTTGTGTATTCTGGCAGACTGCAAGTAAATTGTTACCTAATATCAATTTTCTTTGTTTTAATCAGAGTAAAATGTTAGAGTTGCCATCTTAATACGCTGGATTTGATTTCAAGGCATATGCAATATAGTGAGTGAGTGAATATAGTTTTACGCCACTTTTTAGCAATATTCCTGCAACATCACAGTAGCAGAAAACCCCAGTAATGGGCTTACAAAACTGTACCCATGTTGGGAATCGAACCCATTCCTTCGAAGAGCGATTGCTTTAACCACTAGGCTACCCCACTGCCTCATTTTAATACAATATAAAACATGTGGGTGTTGCTTGAATAATGTTCATGTGTATATTTCTAAATGTCATTGTGTATTAATAGCTTTTGGCGGGAGATGTGCAAAATTACATGATCTGGACTACCAGTTGCCATATTAGTTGAAGCAACAGTGAGTGGGCAAGATCGCTGATATTGGACTGTGGGTTCGAATCCTGGATAAGACTCAACCCCTTGTACTTATAACTGTAACTATAATCTAAGTAACACTTAACCCCTTTCTAAATGACATTGTGTTTTCATACCTTCAAAGAGAAGAAAGCAACGAACTGTTAACATTTCAATTCTCCCGAACAGACAAGCAGCACGATATTGGGGTCACTTTCTGCCCTGGAATCTGAGCCTTAGTTGTCAGCTTGTGTGAACATGCCACGTGGATGTCATTAACTCAAGTGAAACCAAATTCATCATAATCACAGCTGTCAGTGTATTCCCAGAGTGGCCTCTTTGTCTTACTTAATAACCAAAAAGAGGGTCCACTCCGGGACAACTCGTTAACGGTGTCAACGCAGTTGTCAAAGCAGAGTTTATCTGCTACTGAGTAGAAGGTGACTGCTGATGCTTCAGAGTACAAAGTGTGAATCTGGTTACCATTAACGGCTTGTGTAATAACTTATCTTTAATATTAATGTTAGTGGCTGGTCTGATTTCTCAGTTTGTCGAGGAGGAAGTTTGTGTAATATTTTTCTTCATCTATTTTGTGTGTGTTTATCCTTTCTTGTAGTTTTGCTATAAGTAGACTTCTGGGTGAATGTTAGTCATATCAGGCATGGCTCTAAAGGAAGGGATTGTACCTGATAGGCAAAATGAACTTGATATTTTGATGGAGGGTTTTAGGTACAAGAATGACTGAGTTTAGTTTTACGCCGCTTTTAGCAATATTCCAGCAATATCACGGCGGGGGACACCAGAAATGGGCTGAACACATTGTGCCCATGTGGGGAATCGAACCCGGGTCTTCGGCGTGACGAGCCAACGCTTTAACCACTAGGCTACCCCACCGCCCCTTAGGTACAAGAAGCAAAACAAGAATGGTACAGTGGCATGGCATTGACCTCAGACAGGTTGTCTGGCAACTATTACTGATGCTGATGATTCTCTTCATAGAAAAGTGAAGTGCCACACCCATCAGTCTGAATGACTGCTGCCCATCTGGTCAGTCAGTCCTATGAAAAGAGCCTGAGAGGAACTCATCAGCATTCCACAGATATATGAAAATTGAACAGGAACGAAATAAACTGACAGGTTCAGCAGATGCAATACTATGGTACTCAGAGCTCTTTCAAAGCACCACACTTCCGAATTAGTCCAACACTGTTGGTAATTAAGCTGACTGGATTAAGAGAGGCCAGAGCGGGAACACCTCAGTGTCAAGTGTTCAGGGGCCACTGTGGGTTGGATTGTTAACAAGGCGTAAAAACTCAAAGGCCACTGTGGAGCCTGAAAGGAGTGTTTTTTTGCTGAAAGACCAAACTGAATGAAAAATTTGAAACAAAAGAAAACAAATACCACCTTGAATTTGATACAGATGCCTATTTAAGTAATTCATCATAAGGCATGAAACATGGCTTTTGTTCTTTACAAATGAGGAAATATATAATGATTTCTTGATGGTAACGAAAAGTACAATTCCACATCCATTTCCAAATGAAGGACATCAAGTGCAGTGCAAATATGTAGTTTCATCCATCAGTTCTAGTTATAACAAAAACATGGATATACAATAAGAGAATTTATTGGATGACTGGAAAGAGCTGATCAAACAACATTTTAACATCATAAAATAAATCACCTAAAATGTTGAGACTTGATAATAGGTATAACAATTAATAAAATATTATGATTTCTTTCCAGATGGACAAAAATAATGTGAAATCTGTTGCAGACAGCTGAAGAATGGTCATATACAAATAAAATGTGGACATAGTTGGACATACAATTCACATCTGTACAAAAGCTGAATAAAAAGACTCTAAATTCTGGTAACTTACACTCAAAAGCAAATTATTATAAGTTCCACGGAATCACTGTGCCTTGACAAAATGTGCGTGTATGTTTTCAATGATTGGTGAATCAAGTCCATTATTGTGTAGCTGTTGTAAACACATAACATGAAACATCAAACTGAATAGAATTTCGTATGCACAATGATCATGAAATAGGCAGCCATATATTGTATGGTCAATTTTCAAGGCATTCATATACTAGTACTTTTCACAATATCACCAAATGTGGAAACTTGTAAGATTCCTGGATAAAGACTTAGTAGATTTGTTAGAAATGCTATTTATCATATATGAACACGATCTGCGAGCACACCCCCTGTCCAAACCATCCATTAGACACATTCCATTTAGAATCTTCGAAGTGTTCCTTGTTGCAAGTAGCGTGCCTCTGGTTGTCTGGTTATGCTGCCCATCATCATGAGGTTTGGGTTTTGTGGGGTGGTAGCCATGTACAGTCCTGGTCCCCCAATGTTGTTCATCAGACCCCCACTCCCCCCAATGTTTGAATCCTCCTCCTCGGTCACTATGTGTACTCTGTACTCCACCCATCCACCGGTCACCGCCTCCTCCCCGGGGCCCAGAGTTGTCCACAACACCATGGCCCCAGGACTGGTCTATCTTGCTACGATCACTGTTATTTCCCCACGACTGTCGCTGATTGGAATTAGCACCATCTGTAGAAAGTAATTAATCATATATATGACAACTGTTTCAATAGTTGAGCAGGCTAATCTTTGATCTGTGCAAGATTGCAAGTCGAGACAATGAAAATATGGAAAAACTCACTTGACATCATACCAGATCCAGAATTAAAATTCTTGCTACGTCTGTCATCTTGCACCCCAGAGCCACTCTGTCCTTGCCAGGTGTCACGTCCACTTGCTACAACCACCCTTGTGTCTGTTAACATAAATGCTCATTTTAATACTGTTACAAGATTTTAATGTGTAAATAAAGTATAACATTCCCTCTCTCACATGAACAAGAAGACAAAGTCATCAATATCCCCCTCAATGGCAAAATACTCTTCATGAATATGTCTACGAGTTATGATTATGTCAAATGTTTTGGCGTGTATATAGCTATTTTGTTGACAGTTACATAGACAGATTCTTTAATACAAATTCATAAAATCGGTGATTTACAATGTGATTAGGTTGTCTGACAAAACATCCACTTGCACAGTTTGAGATCGATTGGGTAAATGGATGAAGAGATATTTACAAAAAAACGGGTCCACATGCATTTCATGCCAAACTACAAGTCGAAGGAGAGTACTGAAAAGTTTCAAAGTTCTGCTCAAGAAAGGATCACTACCACCAAATTCAGTTGAAGCCAAAATTGTTGCCATGGAAACACAAAAACCCATTTTATTCAGAAATCCAAAACTACCGAAAGGCACCAGTTCACCACTAGGCCTACCTATGTATGAAATTTGGTGATGAACACTGTGAGTGAACAGTTTTTATGCTTTGCTCCGGAAAAGAGTACTACCACCAAGTTGCCAAAGTCAAACTTGATGCCATGGAAATGCAAAAAATATTTTATTCAGAATCCAAAACTACCAAAAGGCACTAGTAGACCACCAGATCTGTCTATGTGCCAAGTTTGGTGAAGAAATAGTGAATGGTTTTAAAGTTATGCTCCGGAAAAGAGCACTAGCACCAATTTCAGTCTGTCAAACTTGTTGCCATGGAAATGCAAAAAATATTTTATTCAGAAATCCAAAACTACCAAAAGGCACTAGTAGACCACCAGATCTATCTATGTGCCAAGTTTGGTGTAGAAATATCGAACGGTTTTAGAGTTATACTCCGGAAACGACAAATGTGCACTGACGCACACACGGACGAAGTCCATTTTCATACCCCCCTCAAAACACGCCGCGGGGGACAAAAAGGAACTACATGTTGACTATCTCACAGCTGAGATACAGCCCTCAAGCCATTTTCAACTCAAATCGAAAAGCTGAAATACAAAACACGACACCCGCTTTGAATTTCAAACAAGAGTCATCAGAAGATCACATCTCCCCCCGGCCCCCACATATTTGAAAGAACAAATCTGACAATTACTTCAAGTCCAGCTGAAGTTTTTTAGACTAAGGCCTAATGGCACCATAGAAACCGAAAAAATAAGAAATCACAAAAATCTGTAAATAGCAAAAGGCACCACTTCAAGATCTGCCTCATATCTGCCGAGTTCTGTTGAAAGATATGAAACGGTTTTCGAGTTGTGCTCCGGAAACGAGGCCCACCCCTCCCTTATGAGACTAAGCCCGATTCGTTCCATGGAAACCAAGAAAAATAAAAATGTCAAAAATCTGCAAATTTGGGATCTGCCTAACATATCTGCCAAGTTTTGCTGAAAGATATTAAGAAGTTTTCACATTGTAGTCTGGAAACGAAACCCACCCCTCCCTCTTGAGACAAAGTCTGAATCGTTTCAATGGAAACCGAGAAAATATGATATCACAAAAATCTGTAAATAGCAAAAGGCACCATTATAGGTTCTGTTATGATATATTTACCAATTTTTGCAGAAAAATATTTTAATTTTTTTTAGTTATGCTCTGGAAACAATGATTACGGGCGGACGAATAAGGTGTCGACTAAAAAATACAAAAAAACACCTGGAAGACTACAAAATTTAAATTTGAAAAATACAACTATCACCGTCACACAAAATGTGCTTTCATGTGTAGAGAGTAATGAGTGATAATCACAAAGAAAATTTCAGAAGACAAATCTGACATTGGATTGATTTAACTTCAAACAAACTAAGCGACATGTTCATCTTTACTTTAACTCTTTCAACACCAGTCAACCAGAGGCATTTACTGCCATGACACCAAGTTCCCAGAGACTCTCAGGTCATAGATGAAGCCTATGTTTATCAATGAAAATATCAGCTCGTAAATCATTATAACTACTACATATCATACACCATTTGAAAAGTCTAATCCTACTGTTTATAAATATGAAAGTTATTTTTATCATTTTATTCTAGTAATACAACAACTTAAAGAAGTTAATTTTTAATGAAAATGCAAGCTTACACATTTATATGTCCAGATAAACCACGAAGAAAGCAAAAAATGAGGTGATTTTTTTTCCATTTGTGACATGTCATAACACGCACATGCCTTTTTCTTATATATTTTCATTTTTACGTAATCAGAAAATTATTATAAAAAGATTTCTTAAATAATATGTATGGTCGCCTATTTCCCGATATCAGTTGCTTTCCGCTCGGTAACATGACACAACGGAAAATACCAGTTTTCAAAGCTTCGTATGAATAACATGCCAGGCGAATCGTTTGATGTCTGGTATCGTTCGAAAGCTCTGACCATCAACAATATCAATATACTCTTGCCGAGAGTATTTTCACAGTTGTAAGAAGCGATTTTATTGGATAAAGATTGGTTTCTAATGACGCTTTTTTCGCCAGTCTGCTATAAGGGTTGTGATTGGTCAAAATCAGACACTTGACCTAAGGCAGCCAATCAGATAACAGCAATGGATACTGTCGTCAGGTTCAGACAAAAGTTTTGTGTAAAATCATACTATTCTGAACATGTTCACAAAAAATCACAATCTATGCGTATATTATGGAACTTAGTGGACGTATCGTGCTAGGTTATGACCTGTGACAAGAAAGTTTAATGCATATATTTCAGAATTAAACATCGTGTCCGAGCGTAAAGTTTGAAGCGACGAAAGCCGAGATGTCACTTGAATTACATTACACAATCGCACAATAAAGATGGAAATAGTAAGTTGTAACGTACATTTGACAACTTTTATGAGTACTGTTGTTGATTTTATTCTTCCGTTTATTCAATTTGTGTAATTATTACCTCGAAACATCGTTACTTTGGTCTTTGACAACTCATTGCCCGAAGCATGTGTAGAGAATCATTTGTTTTCAATAACATTGCAAAAAATAGTTCATAATTCTAATTCTGTCGATTATATATGGCCATTTGAAATGTAATAAGTATTTTCAGGCATTATGAAAAGCGACAGATTTGATAAATGAATCATATGTTAGTTATGTTCCTAAAATTATGTATCATTTTGATGCGACTACTGCCTGGCTGGTTTTCCGGCCTACGGTGTCTGGGGACTCGTGATGTCTTGGCTGGTTTTCCGGCATTGAATGGGTTAAAATCAGCGAGATTAGGGGATAATTTGGGAATTCTTTCCAAATCTTTTGTTCTTATTCTTACCTCTATCTGATTTCCAGTCACTGCGAGAATCATGGCGCTGAGGCAATCTCGTGTTCCGTCTGTCATCATCTCGACCTTTGTTGAAATCTCGTCTATTCTCTTCCTGGCGGTTGTGTGTCCGTGTGTCTCGCGTGTCTCGTCTGTCATCTCTGGTGTTTCTAGTTTCAGAATATCTGAAGATAGGTAGATGCTCACAAACCCACATTATCCTTAAGTAGATCCACATATATTTACAGATACCCCCGTTTTTCGGAATAATTATTGATCTGGATCTGATCATATGCTAATTCTCACAAGTTGGTTACAAAATAATGTCAAATAAATTCAACCCATGAAATACACACAGGTTTCTGGTGTAGCCAAGATATACACAGATGAAAAATACTTCATACCCAAGAAAATCACAAATTAATTTACATTTTCTGGTTGGCAAAAACATGTCAAGCATAAGCTTCATGAGGATTATCCTACTTTGAGGGATGACATGTTTTCAGCTATATTCCAACTATGTCCTTGTAAACACCTATCATGTCAAATCAATGGTTCACTGTTCCAACAATTTAGGCCTCAATTCAATAACACAGTCAGCAAGGCTGCACTGAGTCTATCACCCCACTTTTTGTATTTTGTAATAAAGCCACAAGTACCTCTGGGCTTCTCCAAAGCCACTTCCATGCCGTTCTTCCCTATCACGTCCATGCTGCACTGGCATATCCCTTCTGTCATTTCGGTCTTCAATGCGTCCCCTGTTAGAACCACGAGTGTCTGCAGTACGACTGTCTCGCCTGTCATATCGCTCCACCTTCCTGTCCGTATTAGCACTTCGGTCAAAACGATTCTCACGTCTGAAAAACAATTAAAGTTGTGACTGTTGAGAACTGAAAACCACTCACTCACCAGAGTAACACTTTCAAGAGGACATACACGGATGTAAATATCACATATACAGACTGACGCCTGAATTCCTTACCTAGAATCCCCATAATTATCCAATCTGTCAGACATGGATCGTTTAGGGGGGCTGCTCCAGTAGTCATCATCATGGCGACTACCACGACTGTCAAATGGTCTTTTGGCTGCTCTTCGCTGGTCATCTAATCTGTAAGTTACAATCAACAAAATGTTCTTCATTTGGCCCCCAAATATTACTCATTTTCTCCAGGAAAACAGTTTCATGTTTGCATTACATGCAAGAATAGTGGTACTCTCTTCACCACCATTTCTGTTTGGTGATGAAAGCATTAATAAAGTGAACACTTCATTCTTTTGATGTTTCCAATGTTTCTACACTAACATAGTTGATTGTCAACTCTTCCTCACCTTCGTTGCTCAAGCCTGAGTTGTTCTAGTCTCTCCCTCTCTAGTCTTTCACGTTCCAGACGCAGTCTTTCTGTTTCAATACGTTCTCGTTCAAGCTTTTCTCGCTCTAGTCTGTATTAACAGATCAACACATTATATTAGGTTTATTCAAAGTGGGAAAGGCATCATTTGGTTTATGCAAATAGGCTGTTTATTAATGATATGTAGACACTGACTGAAACACTAAGATCTCACACTTTTATTCCATGCACTATTTTGATATACCTCAGTCTATCTTTTTCCCGTTCAAGTCGAATAGCTTCTTCTCGCTGACGTAAGTGAATCTGCTTCTGTCTTGTTCGTTGTCTCTCAATTTCAGACAGTCTCCTCCTTTCCTCATCACGCAGAGCACGCTCTTTTTGTCGGAGACGTTCTCGTTCCCGCTCAGCCTGGAGAAGAGATCATGAAATGCATCATACATGTTTCTGAATCAATCACATTTCAAATGTATCTAGATATAGTTTCACCTTTTCAGGTGTTATTAAATAAGTGACTGCTTGATTTCTAGAACTACTTGCTGGAAACGAAACAAGACAAAGATGAAAATTTTGACAAGCTGTACCTTGATCTTCTCAAAGGAAAGTATATCTTTAGGATCCTTGGACTGGGATCTGCCTGATTCAGACTTCTTTTCATCCTTTTCTCCGCCTTCCTCTTTCTTCTCTACTCCCTCTTCTGTCTTTACCGCCTTTTCTTTTGGTTTCTCATCTTTTTTCTCTTCGGCTTTCTTCTTCTCTGCTGAAGATATTATTTGGTGTTACGAACATGAATGTGTATTACAACTATACTACTGACAAAAATATAGTCGCAAATCTGTCATCCAAAATCAAGGCCTTGTAACTGAATTTGTTTTTTTCACTGTTTGGATGAATGCATGGCAGTTAATCACTGCATTTTATGTATTACCTGATTAAAGAACAACATGTACTAGCCATGCCCTTTTGGCTTGCATTTTCTCAATCTTGTTGCATCATTGACATTGATCAGAAACTATGACATACTGTATTCCTTAGGAACTGCTCAACTTAGGGCATGAGCAAAACACCTTTGGTCACCTTTTATACTGAAAACATTCAGATCAATGTCTGATACACAACAAACCTGCTGATTTAGGAGATGTTGTTGGATGTCTCTTGGCATCTGTGGAAGATGTTTGTTTATCATTATGTTTCTTCTCTGGGCGTCTAGCTTCTCTTCTAGCACGTTCATCATGATGTGGACGTCTATTGGACCGATTGTCTCTGTTGTCAGCCTTCCTTTCAACTTTCTTCTCTACCTTCTTTTCACCATCTTTCTTCTCTGCCTCCTTCTTGTCTGACAACAAAAAAGCTTTAAGGTGAGTGTAGCTTTGATTTGCTACCAACCTTAATACATTGGTACATATCACCAATAAAAACTAAACAGGAAATAGTCAATGCTATGGACAATTATCAATACCTACCAGCTGGTTTCTTGTCTTCTGCCTTCTTTAGTAAAGCTGCCTTGCTGGGTCCACCTGGTTCATTCTTTGCCTAGTAAAATAGAGGAGGTACACTACAACTCTTGATAGGAGTATTAGGCTATTTTAAAATATATAAATTGCCATTGACTTCATGTCATTTGATTGTTTAACCAAGTGATTATTATTTTTCATTTATGATGCTTCTGAAAACTTAAACCGGTAGGAGCCGAACACTATCAGACTACCATTTCCAGATTGACTTATTTCTTCAAACATAACTGTCTTTACATTTCTGCTATCAAAAATGTTGAGTAGATGTAAACTACACCACTTTTCAGCGTGTGCACACAGGTTTTTACACTTAAACCAGAAATGCAAAGAAGAAATACTGAGAATATTAAGCTTCAAAATACTGTGTACACTATACCCTTTCCACAGATATCATCTTCCCATGCAGTTCAGTCCGATGCAAGTGCTGAATACACTTAGAGGCCTCTTCTGCGGTTGACATCGTCACAAATCCATAGCATCGTGAGCCTGGACTGCGAGCGTTGGTCACAACCTTGGCTCCAATAACCTACAAGGGTAGAATAACATTTTCATAATGGTGTTCCTTTTTAGTCGGACAGAGGGAGACAGTAAATATTGCTTCATGGTGCACTATCAATGGCTGCCATTAACATGCAGGAAATCTCATGAAAGGTCCTGCAGAAAAATATACATCTGGAATAAGTACTGCAACAGCAGATTAGTTTCAGGATGGAAAGTGCTATCATGCAACACCAAAACATGAATTTAGATGTCATTTGTTTTGTCAGAATTAAAAAGAGTGGCAAACTTCCCCAAAACCTAGTGTTGCAATACTTTGCTCCAGATTTATTGATGGCACAGCAGGGCTGAAATAACTTTAAAATTGCTAGTGTGCTCTGGTACAGTGGCACATGTAAAATCACTTGCCCTGATAATTTTTCCACTATACTGGCCGATTTTCTTGTTGATTTTTTAAATAAACAACATAGTTAACATTGGAAAGTCAACTGGACACCGATACAGTGTGATAGATAAATATGCTTGCCCGACAGAAAAAAAACACTGGACTCGGGCGTCGGGCAATGGGTTATTTCCACACCTGGCACAGATGATCAATAGCAATGACCTCCAATGTACCCTGTATACTGTCATACACTGTATATCACTGTCTGTAAAGTGATCATGTGTTGAAAGTGATCACCTTCTCTGCAAAAACCTTCAAAAGTGATGCAACTTGTTCTACCCAGTCTCTAAAGTGGTCCAGAATAAAGCACATCACCAAGTGTATACACAACCTTTTCATTTGCAATGAAATAAAAAAGAGGCTTTTTTCTTCACTATTCAGTGATATTTCATACTACAAAAATGTAATAACCTCACCTTCCCATATTTGCTGAAAAGTGACTTGAGATCTGTGGCTCTAGTTGACGAAGCCAGGCCACTCACCCACAGGTTGCGACTATGCTGGCTGCCTGGGTAATGAAATTGAATTTCATGGTTATTAACACCTATTTTAACAATTTCCTTGAATTTTAATTGTAATTGAACTATTCAATAATTTGTTACTTAAACCCTTCTTTGTTAACAAGAATGAACACACTTACTCTTTGTCTCTTTCTCCTTGCCTTCCTTGCCCTCGGAACTACAAAAGATAAAAGTGGGGAATCCACGTTGAAAATGATAACATGACAGAATGACAAGTGAAATGTATACAGAAGGAAGTTGCAAAGGATTTTGAAAGAAAATAATGTCAAATCAGAAATGTCTTGAAAACCTCTTAGTTTTAACTTTGCGAAAGATTTTTGCTGTATTCTTCCAAGAATATATAGTATACATTTGATTCACTGTTTTGGTAACATGAACACAAGCTTTAAACATGTCATGAAATTCTCGGGTTTGACAAGAACTTCCTGCCAATAAATA
The DNA here is from genome assembly GCF_003918875.1 of Haliotis rubra. Taxonomy (NCBI): domain Eukaryota; kingdom Metazoa; phylum Mollusca; class Gastropoda; order Lepetellida; family Haliotidae; genus Haliotis; species Haliotis rubra. The sequence goes on from NW_025766336.1 coordinate 2,225,504, forward strand.
TAGTTTCATATTACAGACCAATTTACTCTGAACATTATGCTGATCACACTAGGATAATATCAAAACAAATCACCTTCAACCTCAGGTCAAACAGACTTTCCTGATTTTATTTACTGACCATGAACCTTTCCCAAAGTAAAATCAATGGCTGATTCACTGATGTAAATTAGTAAATGAAGAGGAAGAGTTTTTATCATTAAAGGGAAGAAAACTAATAAAATCCCTTCATGGTGAGCACCGGACAATAACACTGAATGAAAGCAAAGGGAACCGTGTGCAGACAGACATCATTCCTAGGGATGGAAACCAAATCTGATGACATTAAAAGCTGGTTTTCTGCTGTCACCTTGACAAAGACTTGCTCATGCTTGCTTCAGACGACCGACATGCTTAGTTCATTCTTCAATTTCTTCATTTTACAAATAGTTTTTTTCTCTTTTGTAAATTAACAGAAATTGATGGCTCTGAATTTAATTCTCTTAATAGACACTATTTTTTAACTTGAGCTGTGTTGCTGTTTTACATCCTGGTTCAAGGGAAAGGTGAAACACCAGAAACTTAAAAGCGTCTAAAGGAGGACAGCTAATGCAAAAGAATACCTTAACTCATTGGTGTAAGCTAACTTCAACATAACTGAAGCAGCTCAATTCAATGACAATCTCTTTCATCTGGTCGTTATGGAAAGTGAAAGCTGAGCGATCTTGAAGACTTTAGCATGATCAAGAAGACATCAATACAAACCAAACCAACCTCTTGGCAGGTTTTGCATCTTCTTTTTTATCTTCAGGTTTCTTCTCATCCTTTTTGTCAGCTGGCTTAGTTTTGTCCTCAGTCTTCACTTTGACAGCCTCGCCTGCATCTCCTTTGGCCTCTTCACTTGCCGTGGCATCAGCACCAGCAGCCTTCTCGCCTCCTTTTTCATCTTTCAGATCTGCATCAATCTCATTCACTTGAGTGTCATCCACACGCACATCAAAAGAATCATCCGTTGGTTCAAATAGGGTGATTTCATCCTTAGAAGAGTCCTTTGCTGTTGTTGCTGCTGCTGCTGATGGTGTTGTTGCATCTGCAGATTTGGGTGTTGCAGTTGATGCCTTAGCTGCAGCTACTCTTGGTGAGGATGATCGGGTTGCAGTCTTGGTTTGGGCCTTTGGGGCAGCCGATGTCTTTACTGGTGTCGTAGGTTTGTCTGCTGCTGCAGTTTTAGGTGTGACTGCTGGTTTCGCTGCAGGGGATTTTGCTGCTGACTTTGCTCCAGGTGTCTTTGCAGGCGTTGACTTTGCTGTTGCCGTCTTGGGTGCAGTTTTTGCTGCAACTGCTTTTGGCGTAGTTTTAGGTGCAGGTGTCGCTTTAGCTGCTGGGGTAGTGGCCTTGGTCTTTGCTGGTGTAGTGGATTTTGTAGGGGATGGGGCAGGAACAGGAGCAGGAACCTGGTTGACCTCAGGAACAGTTACAACCTCTGTCTGTTCTGCAGCCTCTTCTTCCTCTGGCTCGGCTTCAGCCTCCGGTTCAGTTTCGTCTATAATTTCAGTCTCCATCTCAGGATCTGCATCATCTTCTGGGGCAGCTTCACCTTCGGCTTCGTTCATTTCAATTTCCCCTTCAACTGTTCCCTCACCATCCCCTATAAATTCCTCATCCAAGTCTACTATGGCATCATCCTGGCCGACATCCATCGCCATTTCACCTTCATCTTGTGGGGCTAGAGAAATTTTTAAGTTAAAACAAATTTAGACCACATCACACAACGTCCATTTGATATTAAAATTCATACTCACCTTGCAATATGAGATTTGCGTCAGTTTAGTAAAAAGTAACTAACATAATTATGATAAACTAACTACTGATGAGTGCTTTGCAGAAGTCCACAAGGAAACCATGAAATGTTCGTTCACTAGTAACTTCCCTTCTGTTGAATCAAATGTCTTGAGAAGGTAGAAGAATAGTGCTATCAGTCTTTGCCATCAACACTTTGGTCTTGGAACATCAGTTGATTCACAGACACGACATCCTTCTATAATGTCGTTCAGGACCCGTCCAGGCAGTATTACCAGTCTTCATCACAGCATCTATTTCTTTACAAAGATGTGTCCATGTCTGATGTTTCTTAATGTCAAATCCATAACAAATATCACAGTGGCAAGATGTCCCATGAAGTCTTCCTCACAACATCAAGGCTTCACTCTGTCCAAGTGATGTAACTGTTTCTTCATACATAGTAATACAAACTGTATACTTGACAAAATATCCATCGGGCATGCTGGCGTCCAGGTTTGCCAAAGTGCAATGATAAAACGAAATACCAGAACGGATGGTACAGTAAGAATGCCTTGTTCCATCCATAGCCAATACTATATAATGAGTGGAAATATTTAAATCTCAATTTAAAGACCACACTATCATTAAAAAGAGGTTGTAATAATACTCTTTTAAATTCTTTTCTTCTTCTTTTACAAAGACTACAACAAAATTTATCTGTCAATCTTCGGGTAAAGATCAAATTTCGCTATTTTAAGAAGACTATTTAATATTCTTCTATTTGAACCTATCCTCCTAACACAAACTTACCTTCCTCATCCACAGCCTCTGACACATCAATTACATCAGCTTCATTGGCTTCCTGGAAAACAACACATCAGAATGGAATTACTGTTTACCTGAATTTAAATAAAACCGCTTTAGCTCTATTTATTACAATGACACCTCTTCAAATGAAGAAACCACCCAGGACAATCTTGTACTGGAATTCCAGCATTGGAATGTCAATCTACTGCAATGATAATTTACAAGGTTGCACTACCATTGTAGTCTCCCTGAGAGTCACTCAAAAGTTTTCATTTTCACAGTTTTGGTTTACAACAGATTACAATTTAAGTACTAAATATTACCAGATCTATTGTTATAGAAAGTAAACATTACACATTATCATGAAAACAGCACATCAGATTTAACTATTAAAGGTCAGACATCGCAAACATTACAACAAATATAAGTAGTTGTTCAAGCTGTGTCAATGGGCCTTGACAGCAGATGTCACCATTAAATTATCATTTTAATGAATATGGGATTATAAGATCAGAAAAAGAATATCTAAAATACAAAATTACCTCTGGTTCCACCAATTCTTGCCCAGAAGTATTTTCAATTTCAGTTTCTGTTTCAACCTCATTCTCAGTGACATTATCTACTGTCTCTGGCTCTATTTCAACTTGTTCAATGTCTGTCTGCAAGACAACACACAGGCAACATGCAATAATGAAGCTACAGGTAAACCACTGGATTGGTCTTGATGAATACTCGGCTTCATCAAGACTCATCAGTGTGCACATGCAATTGAGAACTTCACAACAAACATGTTAGTTTTTCACCTCTAGTCAAGTATGTCTGCTCATTTTGTATTCATTGTATAACTTTATATGCACAAACTTTTTGTATGGGTAGACCCTTGCAAAGTAATTCTAAGCCATTGACCTTAACAGGTGAACGTCGACATCACTTGTTGAAGATGGATCAATCTTAAAACAAAGTACCATGCCCCTTAGCTTCCTTGCTAACAGAATTCTGAGCACTTCAAGTTAAATAACTCTGGCCTCCAATCTCATCATATTGATTCGGTCTCCATATAATAATAAAAAATAATGTATGTACTTATAATTGTGCAACTTCCATAAACAAAGTGTATGCTCAAAGTGCTAACATTATTACCTGGTGAAAAGATAGTTTACTACAACCCAAACTAGGTCTTGTCAAATTCCAATTATTAACATCAAAGTTGTCTTGTACATGAATCTTTTCCATGCCCACCTAAATATTGTGAAAACTTGAACTTGGCTTTTACTGCCTTGACCCCGAGTTCCCAGAGACTCTGAGGTCATAAATGGAGCCTATGTTTATCAAGGAAAATATCAGCTTGTAAACCATTAGTGCTTACTACATATCATACACCATTTGAAAGGTCTAATCCTACTGTTTATAAAGATGAAATTTATTTTTGATCATATTATACAAATAATCCAACTACAACGTAATTAACTTAATTTTTAATGAAAATGCAAGCTTAAACATTTATAATGTCCAGACAAACCATGAAGGGAGCAAAAAATGCGGCAATTGTTTCCATTAGTAATATGTCATAATATCCCCATACCTTTTCTTTTATATTTTCATTTTTACCTAATCCTAAAATTATTTTAAAAGATTTCTCAAATAATATGTATGGTAGTCTATTTCCCGATATCAGTGACTTCTGCTCGGTAACGTGATACAACAGTGGGAAATACCTCGGTTTTTGAGGCTTCGTATGAATAGCATGCGAGGCGATTTGTTTGATGGTGGGTATCGTTCGAAAACTCTGAACATCAACAACATCACTGTACCCTTGCAATGAGTATTTCCACAGTTGTAAGAAGCGATTTTATTGGATAAAAATTGGTTTCTAATGATGCTTTTTCGCCGCAGTCTAATATAAGTATCGTGATTGGTCAAAATCGTACACGTGACCTAAGGCAGCCAATAAATCACCACCTATACGTATATTATGGAACTTGGTGGACGTATCGTGCAAGGTTATGTCCTGTGACAAAAATGCTTCATGCATATATTTCAGAATTAAACATCGTGTTCGAGCGTGAAGTTCGAGGCGATGAAAGCCGAGATGTCACTTGAATTACAATACACGATGGCTCAAAAAGATGGAAATAGTAAGTTATAATGTACGTTTGACAAACTTTTATGAGTACTGTTGTGGAATTTATTCTTCAGTTTATTGAATTACTTTCTCGAAACATCGTTACTTTGCTCTTTGCTGAAGCATGTGTGCGAGAATTGGTTTTTTTTCAATAACATTTCGAAAAATAGTTTATAATTCTAATCCTGTCGATAACATATGGTCATTTGAAATTTAATAAGTGTTTTCAGACATGGGGAAAAGTGAAAGATTTGATAAAGAATCATATGTTAGTTAGGTTCCTAAAATTTTTAGATCACTTTGATGCGACGGTGTCTGGGGACTCGTGACGTCTTGGCCGGTTTTCCGGCCTACGGTGTTGAATGGGTTAATGTCATCTAATCAGATATAAAAACAATACTTTTCCCACCAAGGCTATGGTCACATATCTTGAATACATTACTGTTTTGCAAGGTCATCACATGTGTGAACAGTGAAATGAACACAAAACAAGCAGACATCCTCAAATGGGATGAATAACCATATAAATTATCTCAGTATATACGAGAAAACGGAAATGTTAGCTATTACAAAGTTTGTGAAACTAACATGGTAGGCAGTATAGTCAAAAGCATAAGTTTGTCTACAAGCTTTCAAAACCAACAATAAGTAAATGTTCCTTTGGTTATCATACTATTCGATCTTATCTATGTGAATGTATTTCTCTAGTTTCTACCATCCTTGTACATCTTCAAAGCATCGCAAAAAGAACATCTCTTCAGGGGTGGAAATAACTCTAAAATTGCTAGTGTACTCCGGTACAGTGGCACATGTAAAATCACTTGCCCTGATAAGTTTTCTTGTTGATTTTGTAAATAAACAACATAATTAATATTGGAAAGTCAACTGGACACTGGTACAGTGTGATATACAAATTTGCTTGCCGGACAGAAAAAACCACTGGACTCGGGTGTCGGGCAATGGGTTATTTCCACCCCTGCTCTTTCTTAAATTCCACAACCAGCAACATTTTCAATGAGTGAAACGTAATTCAAAACATAGGCATACTAGTTTCTGTATATTCCACAAACAGCTGTGATGCTCTTTTCACTTTATTTACTTGCTTTAATTTGAAAACCAACCCATTGACATATTTAATGAGATAACTCCGCTGTGGAGGTTGACAAGTGTTTCAAAGGAATTGTCTCTAAGTGATGCCCAATTACACCTGACCCAAGTTATAGGGTGTTCTGGAGATATCGTTTTCCTGAGGCAAGTGATACTGACTAATAGAAGTCCAGTTTCCACCCTTGGAAAACTTGTCTTGTCCAGTAAGGGTTGAAACAAGACTTTTCAAAGTCAGTTACCTCCCTGGTCTCAAGAAGACGTGGAGATAACTGCTTACTTGTCAGTTTATACTGACAATGTGAAAGAAACAAACTGAATAAGGTAATTTTGCAATGTACATCAGAGTCACATCATATACAACCAGAGTTGAGAATTGCAGTCGAGATTTATCTGTTCAGTCGCAAAAATGGTAAGATATTCTATGTAGTTGTGATAACGGAAATCATGTTGCTCAATTTCACTTGTGACATACGTACTACTAGAACATTCAGTATACTATTCAACTTTTGATTGGTTAAGATAGGCTTTCCTATTATGTCTATACTTGACACGAGATTTGGTCATGTTCCCCTGGAAAAATACAAAATATCAGGGGTAGAAATAACTTTAAACTTGCTAGTGTACTCTGGTACAGTGGCCCATGTAAAATCACTTGCCCTGATAATTTGTCCACTATACTGACCGTTTCCTTGTTGATTTTTAAAATAAACAACATAATTAAGATTGGAAAGTCAACTGGACGCCGGTACAGTGTGATATACAAATAAGCTTGCCCGACAGAAAAAAAACACTGGACTCGGGCGTCGCAATGGGTTATTTCCGCCCCTGAATATCCGTCAAATGTGGAGTAGTATGTCAATATCTGTGTTACGATGTAAAGCAGCAGGAAGAATTATACAATCATTTAGCCTGTGCAAATCAACTTAGCAGCAACAGGTTTCTGAATGCATATTTCCTTGGCAACAACAGCTTATAACCAACTACAGGAGCATTCATAAAATGACTTTGGTTAACAGTAGGTTTCCTTTTGTCTAACTGGTTTCCCCTTTTATACACGTAAAAAATTACCTGGTAACCATAATAGTTTCCAGGGACTAGTTAACTGTAATGTCACCAAATGACTCCACCCCTATGGCACCTGGCACCCGTCCCCCTGTTGTTACAAGCTACTAATTAGTACCTCTAGCCCCTCATCTGGCTGTTTTGTTAGCTGTACTCACTACCCTGTAACTGGATTAACTGCTACTATTAACTAACACGTTAGGTCAGGTGTTGGTTGTGAGAAGGTGACGATGTGTACTTGGTATAGATAGAGAATCACGGCTCAGTGATCATTATTGATCAGTAGATGACCACTGTTGCTAATAATTGACAAAACACATATGAAGATTCTATATTTATTTACATTCACAAATATATTAATTCAGATCTTGACTGATTAGTTGGTTTTATGCAACATACATATTGTCCTCGTGGATAAATAAGGAGGCCACCTCAAATGTGTTGGGATGCGCTTTACTGGCTTCCGCTTTAATCCAGTTACAAGGGAGTGAGTACAGCTAACAGAACAGCCAGGTGAGGGATAGAGGTAATAATTAGTGGCTTGTAACAACAGGGGGCGAGGGCTAGAGGAATGATGCCCACCAAATGAGCAGTTACTGATCAAATACAAATGTTCATATTCAGCTGAAGTGATAAGACACTTAAATCCAAACAATAGTCTTCTACACATACAAACATGCTCTTTCAACTTGAAAGCACTCCAAAGATCTTTCACAATACAACAATGGTAAAACATTAATTGGACACTTACCCTTTCCTCTGCTTCCACATCCTCCCCAATAACATCCTCCAGAATGTCCTCACTTTCATCTGGTTCACCCTCGATGTCCTCTTCATACATTTCTTCTTCTTCTTCTTCTTCTTCTCCCCTAATGCCACAGCAAAAAACGTTTTTTCAATATGTTGGTCCAAAACATACACAAACTTATTACTACTTTAAATATAGCTGAAATGCTGTGAAGTAACAGTTTTTTATTGATCATTTCTAGAACTCTCTGAGAGTGAATGAACACCATGCCATTTAGAATGTGGTCAAATGCAACAGATGTTATATTTTGGATTATAAGGGAAAGTGATCTCAAATATAACATGATACAAGTGAGTGAATGTCATTTGATTCCTGTCATGAAAATTCATTGCTGGATCATAACATCTTTAAATATTATAGCCAGGCAAAACTAGTGCCCAGCAGCATGAACAACAAGCCACACCTTCAAGGTCAGGGGACAAAATATCAGGTTGGTTAGATATTGCAACCACTGGATCAACTTCTGATGTCATTTCCCAGTATGATGATGTAGACTTAGGACACAGCTAAAGACTGCCTTAAAATGTACCTATTAAAAGGTTAACTATTTCAGCAATCAAAATGAATGGACAAATCTGAATACTGAACCATCGATCAAGAATGATTCAGAGAAAACATTACAATCAATAATAAATGCATGAAAAGAATATTAATATACTTGCCTCTTCCTTTGACTTTCCTTTCGATCCTGCAATAATGAAAAACAGACCACTGAAAATCCTTGAACACGACTGCTTGATAGTCTCATTTAAGGTGAACAGCTTGCATCCAACATGTTTATCGAAATTATTGTCTAAAGAATGCATGTTCACAAAATGTATTCTCTTCCTTAAACATGCTGAAGAACCTACACATGGTTTTTGGACTATCAATGAATAGTCTGACCAATAGCAGACCAACACATCCCCTAATGGTGACATTGACAATGACAATGTAAATTCTTGCACTCACTGTATCAAGAACATAACCAGGGTCTCATAATTGATGTACTCACTTGCACTTCTGGAAGTTTTTATTTCTTCTACTGTCTTTTTGGGTGTTGTATCCGATACTGCAAAAGTGTATTCACTCGGGTCATGCCCTTCATCCTCTAATGCCTGGAATAAAAAAAACCCCAAACTTTTAATATTCTTCTTGCAAATAAACCAATCATCTCATGCCATGACTGGCAATTCTACTGCTCACCACAAAGCTATCTAAACATACACAAAAATAATCATAAATGGTGACAATTGCTACCATGGTCTTTTTTCAGCATAGAGAAGCAGTTTTGGGAGGAAAAAGAGGGATAAACCTGATTGATTAAAAATTGCAAAGACATAATAAACAAGCATTGTCACTAAGGTGACAATCCCCCACCACAAATTATCAAATCAAACTTATAAAGTAATGAAAGCTTAAGATGAAGTTAAATGTATTGCTTATTGAAAAACATTCAAGGGAGGTCTTGAAAGTCTATGAAGAAAATCCAGTGAACCGTTCTTAAAATATCTTGCTGACAATTCAGGTTAACAGGTCACCAAAATTGACTGGGCCCTGGGCCCTCCCAAGATGAAGCTTGGTGTCAAATATGAAGAAAATCCACAGAATATTTTTTGCGGTATCTTGCTGACAAGCATAACATGTAGTTTACATGCTGAAATCTTCAAAGTGTCCCTGTGACCTTGAAAATTAGGTGAAGGTCACCAAAATTGACTGGGCCCTGCGCCTTCCCTGGATAAAGCTTGGGGTTGAATAAGAATAAAATCCAGCGAATGGTTCTTGAGGTATCTCGCTGACCAGCATAACATGTAGTTTAAAATCCAGCGAATGGTTCTTGAGGTATCTCGCTGACCAGCATAACATGTAGTTTAATATGGTGAAATCTTCAAAGTGTCGCCATGACCTTGAAAATTATGTGAAAGTCACCAAAATCTGGGCCCTGTGCCTTCCCGAGATAAAGCTTGGTATTTAATATGAAGAAAATCCAGTGAACGGTTCTTGAGATATTCCAATTTGTACGTAGGGACAGAGGCTAATACTATACCCCCGCTTCTCGCTAAACGCACGGCGGGGGATAATTAATTTACCATTTCAATTATCAGGGCTCCAGATAATTTTTCAACATCAGGAGAACGTACTCCTTATTTTTTTCAATATAGGAGTACTGGAAAAACTTAAGAGTACATTTAGAGTACTGAATGGAATTTAATGGTGTATCAGTAATGGTGTAACAGGTCAATAAACAACAAAACAATACTTTTTCAGATAAATACTTTTGTAAATGATTCTAAGACTGTACACCATTGCTGTGCTGCGTATCTGCTACGTTTCCTAAATTATTTCCTATCGTATCTTGCATATCTTTTATCTGTACATACGCCGAGACGGCCTTTATCTGGAGCCCTGAATTATTCTCCTGGATTTATACATGTTTTAAGTGCAGAGATTGGGTTAAGTGTATGTCTCATACATTCATACAGAAATAGCAATACACTGTACAAACAGCAGCAGCAGCAATCAATGAATGAATACCTGTGAAAGTGCATTCCAGTGACTAATAATAAAAATTAAAAACTAACATTAATATATGTCCATAGGTTCCAAGAAATAATACCTCAGGGATCATTTTGGATTTTAACTAGGCCTATGCTGTTAGATATGAGTAGGCCCTGTGCCCTGGCACTGGGGAGCAAGTGGGTTACACCCTGACAACGTTTTCCGGGTATTGGAAGTGAGATTGCTGGGGGAATTTTTTCAGAGAAATAGTTACATGAATATATCCTGGCTTTTCCTGACCATTCTGTTGCTTTAATGCACTCACTTTGAGTGTTCTTGGGCTTTCATTATAATTTGCAATTACCAGCCGATGAGCCCATTACATATGGCACCATCTTTAGGTTAGCAAAGTAATTGGAGAACCTTTAGTATTACTGGGAAATTCCATGTATTACAATGTAAAATATTTTAAATTCCTAGCTGTTATGCTGATTATTGCAGGAACCCTAGGGCTATATTTCAGAATTTAGAAAATTCAAACTTCATAAAAAAATACCCCAAATCCCTACTTAGAACAAAATGACCATTTCCCCCCCAAAGTGCAGATGAGTACTTGTACTCGTAAAATAGTGCTGTGTCCAAAAGGTAGAATAAAAACAGTTACTGTGAATTAACACTGGGTTTATCTTCAATTCTGCATCACTTATGACATCTTCCCTGAACTTAATAGTTAGAGACTGTTTAATTTATTAAATACAATGACATGTAATCTAGGTAGACTGCTACAACAACTATCATAGAAAATAACCTGAGTTGGATGCTACAGCTCATGGCCATATTATGTACAATTGCAACAGCCTTGATATCTTGTATAGCAACACCCATTTTTAAAATACTGTTATTCCAAAATGACATCGCATATCGTCATAATATTTTGTCACATGATCGAACATGACGTTCATTTTATCCATTTGTCATCTGCTACATGTTCTGGCTGTTTCCGGCAACAATGGGAAATCAACTGATTTGTCAGAGCCAAGAAATTGTGAGAAAGTTTCAAAGTGGCGAAATATGTTCTAGCATTGCAAGATTCTTTGAAAGGCCTAGAAGCAGCATGTATTCTGTGGAAGAGCGGTTTAATCGACGTGGATGAGTTGAGAATGCTCCCAGATCAGGCCGTATAAGAAAACTGACTCCTTGTGACAATCAACTTTGAGGCAGGTCAGAAACGATAGGATTTCAGCTTTGGATGAAGTAAGTGAGAATTTGAAAAACTATAGGTCTAATTTGTATCGATGAGGACTCTAAGGAAACGATTATATGAAAATAAATTTCATAGACGTGTTGATAGAAAGAAAATTCGAAAACTTGACTATAACATCAGAAATTGTTCGGTCTTGAAAGACTTCTGTCCTTATCCCCCCTTAAATTTCTTTCTAGTCAATTATATCATATATATTCCTCATCTGATAAGGACGAGTTTTAACATGTTTCTATAATTGTATCTGAACATACTGTTATAGGAGTTATTTTTGCGTGGGATTAATTTTCGCGCTGTTAGTGCTAAAAGATTGTGCGCCAATAATCATACCAAGCGAAATATTCATGGGGAAGTCATGACAAATATTCAAGTAGGAATAACATGTAATTTGTCTTTCTCTCGGATAACAACATCAAAGCAATTATTCCCGGTCCATGTTTACAAATTACGTGATCAACAATGTCAAGAAGTCCACAGATGTTGGCCTACCAGTAATTCCTCAACACAATGTACGTACTTCACAGCAATCACTTACATACTGCGTCTACTCACGTCTTGAAATGAAGTGTAGTTGACAGTAAATGGATACGCATACATATTTTGTTTCGCCAAAAGTCATAATGTAGCTGGACGATCACATGTTGACAACAAACGACTTTCGTAGTGGAAAAGCGAAATCGCACGAAACCTCATCGGTGACAGATTAAATTGTTCCATGCATAAAAACTATCCGGCAGTACACAAAAAAGCTGTCGCATAACCTTAGTTATGATTATAAATATTTTACATTTATAGAGCATAACCTGCAATGAAAATGACACAAAACTAGAATATATTTCTCTTTAAAAAACAATAGTTTGAGATACTATCTTTTTAAGATCACTGCATCAGAATTCATCTCGGAATATTATTGGGTACGTTTTAACTAAATCACCGGTAGGGGAACGTGTGCACTGCACAGCTGACTGCTATTTCCGGCGCTGTATATGAGACAATTACACAGTAATCTTAATACTGCATATAAGACAATGCCTAACAAAAACAAACTAGAACTGAATAGGTAAATAATCTTTTCTAGCGATGTTTAATTGCAAATTTGACGTCTTTGGTCTTCACTTGTATATTCGTACACGCGAAGCCATGTCAGCCACAAATCACAATGTTGACACAAGTATAATCCCACCTCTCTCTGATTGTGTTAGTAAACAAGATTCTATTATGGCGGCTAGCTTTGATCATTGCATGTCTATTGGTTGTGAAAATGTTGTGATGGATACCATCACTCAGGTGTTTGAAATGCGCGAAAAAACAACTGAACGAACAGGCCTTTTGTGAACTTTCCGCGAAAATTGCACCAGAAAATATATACGATTACAGTACTAAAAGACATATCCTAATTCTAAAAATGTCACTGAAAGAAATATTTCCTCATCGTTATAATTTAGTGGGGATACGGGCGGAAGTCTTACCAAATTATCTTTGGGGAAAACAATTATGTTTTTGTTTGGAGACGGCCCGAAAAATAAAAATAATAAGGGACACATCACAAAATATGGAGGTAAGGTAAGGGAAAGAGTTCCTTCCTTTCCCCCAACTCTAAACCGGGTTCAGGCTAAAACGTCACCACAGCAAAACGTCACCTGGCGAAAACGGTACCAACTGGACATAACGGAACCTCGACTTGGCGAAAACAGCTACAAATCTTATGGCGAAAACGGCACCAACTAAAATCTTATGGGGAAAACTAGTTTGTTATAAGATAATCGGATTGCAGATAGTAAATACATCTACTATTATGTCGGAACTATCAAAATTTAAGAACAAGGATGTATTTTTAATTCAAGGATACGATGTGAAAACTACTTTATACGATAACGGCGCATTGAATAACTCAACTATTAGTGACATTCTGAACTCATTACAACAGTTCATTTCTAAAAGTAACCACTTCCAGTAATAATCAAATCTACGTATATATTCAATGTAAGGCAAGTTTTATATAACTTGATTTTCTGCGGCTGCTCATTTCGTTGCTGGGCGTAACCAACACAATATCGAACATATTTATTATTCAATCATTTATCTGTTAATTTGTCACAGTATTTTTCTTTTGTTGTCAAGTTATTTCAATTATGTATCCAGTTATTGGAACAATGTACTGGAGTTGCGTCTATATAAGCCACTAGGCTTGTTCGTATATCCTGGTTTCTTTGACGAAATGAAAGTGTTTAAACCAAATATATCTACTGTGCCGACAGTGATTGGAAATGGGCATCCCATAGCTGATAATCGGATTGCAGAATTTTTAGATAGTAAATACATCTACTGTGCCGACAGTGATTGGAAAGGGCATCCCAATTTAGCGTGAAAACATTGCAACCTTTGATGTTTTAAGTACATTTACTCAACTGAAATGGCCCAGAGTCAAATTCAGTGTCAAAATGAAATTGTATTTAAAACGCACAAATGTACCCATTGTTTACCGTCGCCGAAATACCTTAGTTGTGCGTGCGACGTTAAATAAAGCAAATAACAACAACCCATTGTTTGGTAGTTTTTTTGTTTTATGGGGATTTTTTTTTTTGGGGGGGGGTATACAGAACATAATATTGTTGCTGAATATATGTAACATAAATTATGCAAGCTTAACCCATTCAACACCGCAGGCCGAATAATCGGCCACAAAGTTATGAGTCCCTCGACACCAGAGGCCGATTAATCGGCCAGGCAGTAGTCACGTCAAAATGAGACATAATTTTAGGAACCTACCTGACTTTTGATTCATATATCAAATCTATCACATTTCACAATGTCTGAAAACACTTATTAAATTTCAATTTAGCATATATTATCAGCAGAATTAAAATTATAAACTATTTTTTGCAATGTTATTGAAAAGCGATTCTCGGACACATGCTTCGCAGCGGCGGTCCACAATAACATTGTCAAAGAGCTATTTCCATCTTTTGCGATGTTTGCAAGAGGAAATTATTAAATAAATTGAATAAACTAATGAATAAAAAAGCAACAGCATTCATAAAAGTTGTCAAACGTGATTCATATAAAAATTACTATTTCCATCTTTTTATATTATCAGCGATCATGTAATGCAAGTCAAGTCACTGACAAGTGACATCTCGGCTCTAAGTAATGATGCCTCAATCTTCACTAATGAATAAACACGATGTTTAATGCAAAAATACATACATGAAGCATTTTTGTCACAGGTCATAACCTAGCACGATACGTCAAATAAGTTCCATAATTTACGTATAGGTAGCGATTTCTTGCTTAATATGTTCAGAATAGCATTATTTTACCCAAAACTTTTGTCCAAATCTAAAAGTTTTCGTTTATGAGGGCGGTATCCATTGCCGTAATATGATTGGCTGCCTTAGGTCACGTGTCTGATTTTGACCAATCACGACCCTTATAGCAGACTGTGGCGAAAAAGCATCATTAGAAACCAATTTTTATCCAATAAAATCGCTTCTTACAACTGTGAAAATACTCTTGGCAAGGGTCCAGTGATGTTGTTGATGTTCAGAGTTTTCGAACAATGCCCGACTTCAAACGATTTGCCGCGCATGTTATTCATACTAAGCTTCGAAAACGGAGGTATTTTCAGTTATGTCATTTTACCAAGTGGAAAGCCACAGATATCGGGAAATAGGCAACCATACATATTGTTTAAGAAATCTTTTTATAATAATTTTCTGATTACGTAAAAATGAAAATATAAATGAAAAAGGCATGGGCATGACACAAATGGAAAAAATCGCCATAGTTTTTGCTCTTTTTGTGGTTTATCTGGACGTTATAAATGTAAGCTTGCATTTTCATTCAAATATAAATTTATTTAAGTTGTAGTTGTATTATTTGAATAATATTATAAAAATAAACTTCATATTTATCAACAGTAGGATTAGATCTTTTAAATGGTGTTTGGGATGTAGTAGCAATAACGTTTTACAAGCTTATAATTTCCTTCATAAACATAGGCTTCATCTATGACCTCAGAGTCTCTGGGAACTCGGTCTCATGGCAGTAAATGCCTCTGGTTGACTGGTGTTGAAAGAGTTAATGATGTTTCATTTTTCATATTTTACCATTTTTATTAGACATTTCCTGAAATTGTGTCACTGCCGTTACGAAATTTGTAACATCATTTTGAAAAGAAAAAATCCAAAGATAATATTTATTTAATGTACATATATATTAAAATATCTAGTTTTACAATATAACATGGCTAATGAGTTTTGAAATTGTATATTTATTGCTTATGAAAAAGACAAAAAAAATCAAATGCCACATCTGTGACATCAGCCACTGGAGTTGTGACACATGAACATTGAGTAAAATTGGGTGGTGTAAAGTAAATATAAAAATATATTTTCCCTAATTGTGTTACTGTAAAGTGTAGAAGATACTGGGATAAGTTAGTTACCATAATTTTTTTTGTTTGATTTTGGCTTAAGTTTGTCGGATACAAACATCTGACATAAATATGCACGGATTTTGAGAATGACTCATATGTTGATATAATCTTGCTAATGTTATAATGAAATGAAATAAAACATAAGTCAACGTCATACTTTGTTTTATATATGGTGCCGTTTTAGCCCAGAAAGCAGTAGCCGTTTTCACCAATATGGTGCCGTTTTCGCCAAACAAATTTGGTGCCGTTATGCTGTGGTTCCGTTTTAGCTATAACCCCTCTAAACCTAGCCCGAACTTAAATTTTTGGGTAAGAGTTCCTCCCGTTCCCCCATCCCAAATAATAATTAATAGACTGAACCGCATAAAAAACGCAAGTTTTTCAAAATGAATAAATATTCGACAGAACATTGTTAAATGTTATAGTGTAACTACATATTGGTTACCTTTGTTGTGAAAAAACAGTTTGTTAGTGTTCAGGTTCTGTTTGTGATTTCTCTTGGATATTGCACATCGCCAAAACGCAGCAATTGAATTGGCCGTGGGATGTGGTTACAGAAGTTTTTCATGAAAATCATGATGCGCATTATGTCAGGGACACATAGGGGTATAAAAATGCCCTCAAATCAGTTTGAAATATCTCCCGACAAACGCCCACCAAGAATGCCAAGGTTAACGACGCAACAGAGGGACAAGCCATCGGCCGCCTTGAAGCTGGACAGAGTGTTGCAGATGTTGCCAATGCATTCCATGTGCACATAATCGACCATTTACCGTCTTCAGGAACGCTTTTGCAGCTACACAGACCACGGCTGACCGCCAACGTCCTGGGCGTCCGAGAATCACAACACCACGGTAAGATCGACACATTCAACGTTAAGCACATCGGGATCGATTCTTATCTGCCAACGAGACTGCCCGACAGACTATTGGACATCACAACGGAGCAATAAGCGGAGATACAGTTTAAGCGCAGACTCAGCGCGAGTCCACCTCCGTTATCGTCGTCCAGCTCGGCGTGCTATCCTCACACGAGACATCGTCAGAATCGTCTGCAGTGGAGCTACGTTGCATCGAAACTGGCGTCAACAACAGTGGAGACTGGTATTGTTCTCTGATGAAAGTCGGTTTTGCATTTATCATGCTGACGGCCGAGTTCAAATATGGCGAAGACGACTTGAACGCTTTGCTGTCGAATGTGTAATGGAAGATGATGCATGGGGAGGTCCGAGCATTATGGTATGGGCAGCGATTGGCCTGAATCAGAGATTAGGGCCAGTATTCTTCCAGAATATTGAGCCAGGTCGGGGAAATGGAGTCACTGCCCAACGTTATATCGACCAGATCCTCCAACCCCAGGTTGTGCCATTTTGCGTTCGACACAAGCAACACATTTACCAGCAAGATTATGCCAGGCCCCACACTGTTAGAGTCACTCAGGCATTTTTTCAGCAGCATAACATCCGACTACTGCCATGGCTTGCTGTCAGTCCCGATTTAAACCCGATCGAACATTTTTGGGACGAGCTGCAAAGACGACTGAATGAAGTCCGACCACGTCCGACAACTGCAGCAGAACTCCAGGCAGCCATCATCCGGACATTTGCGGCAATCCCTAGGGCCTTTGTCAACCGTCTGATTCACTCCATCTTCAGGCGGTGCACAGCTGTAGTGAATGCACGAGATGGACATACGCGCTACTGACTTATTGGATCAATTTCGATTTTGTCTTCAATGCAAAGTAAACCAACAATGTTTCCATGTATTGACTGACATGTCCCGATCATCATGCAATAAGTGTTGATTGTTATTATGTACCTGTGTTCATGCATTATCTGTCAAAAGTAAAGTTTTTCTAAATCTGGATTTTGACTTGCGTTTCTTTTGCGGTTCAGTATATATACTAAAATTATTAACAAAACTAAACAACAATTACTAGAGAACTCACAAAAATGACTAAAAGTCCATAAGTTAGGTTTAGGGGAACGGAAGTAACTCTTTCCCGCCATGTTTGTATGTATTAATATGGTCACCCGCTGTATAAACACGATTTCAAGCCGTAAATGCGTCAGCGTGTCGTATCACAACCTTTGGTTTCAAATGCTAACGAGTAATATTCATTTACTTACTATCTTAAAGCCAATTAAACTCTTGTGGTGAGATGATCGAATAAACAAAAACAATTCCACATGGTCTAGGCATATACTCTATCGTCCACGATATCGACGGCCATTTTGGTGAAATATTTTGGCTGTTGACGCTTAACGAAGATGATGAAAGAATATCATTTAGTATATCTATTAACACGAAAACGTTAACAGCACATTAATGATTAAACAGAGACATTATCGTCATCACCATGATAGTAAAGCTAGTATTACTTGTAACTATCGTTCCGAACCACGCTGGGCTTGGTTCATTGTGTGGTGGTAAGTTTTGTCAGACAATTCTACTTCTGCAAGCCAAATCAAGTCATTGAAATTGTTTACCTTTGCAAGCCTTTCATGTAATACTGCTTTTACACCAGCCTTGTCTAGACCACGTATCTCCAGTTCCTGACGCAAATCAACAACACGCATTTCAGCAAGCGTCTTTTCTGCTTGAGCCGCCATGCTCCTGAATGATATTAAGTGTGCCCGGATGTTGCAGGTGCCCCGGATGATGCAGGTGTCCCGGATGATGAACCAGTATGGTTCGTTTCGAAATACATACCGGTATAATATATATGGAAATAAGCATATGCCAACTTTCACCTGTGTCACCCTCTCCTCTGATAAAACACACTGATTACACTCGTAAAGATGACCAGAATTAAAAAAGCCACATATGCCCCTTGTTCAGAGCTATTTCTTATTTTGCCGGACATTAGATCGTATTTGCTGTTGGTAGCTGCTGTATGACGCCAAGTAAGATATCAACACATACTACGGGTATAAATTCAGTACAACCAACTGGCGTATATCGTGAATACATAATAAAAATCGATATGAACACGCTGTAAAATACACAATTAACCATAGCATGATAATTCAAAAACATGTAAACTCAACTAAGCGTGCCACATAAATTTATATACATCTTTAGTGTGAACTTTTGTTGAGCTCTGGTCAGTGGATTTATATCAATAAAACGTGTGACTGATTTATTCCCTGTTGTAGTTATTATTGTTTAATGTCTCGTTACGCCATTGTTAACCCCTGGATTCGTGGATTTAATTTTTTTTTCTTGAAATAATGGTACAATATCATTTTTTCCAACAATGAAGCATACGACTTTATGGATAACAATTTCTTGTTTATTGCATAGAGCGACGTTTCGGTGTAGCTTTTTACACCGTTATCAATATAATATTAAGCTAGTGTAACCGCGATCACTTTTAGCAGAGACCATATACCTGCTTGTAGCTTGGTAAGTGACTATAATGTATCTACACCGAAACGTCGCCCTGTTTAATAGACAAGAACTTGTTATACATAAAGTCGAATGCTTCATTATTGACTCACAACTTCTAGAATGCCGATCTATGATTTTTTTCACCAAACTCATTAAAATAAGATCTTGGTTTTGACTAACGCCCAACAATCTGTGTGTGGCAGTAGTGAGAACTAAGGTTTCATAATCCTAATTTCCTCGTAGTTTGCATGCTATAATTTGGGTTATAGCTAAAACGGCACCACGCCAAAACGGTACTAACCAAAACGGAATCAAATTGGCGAAAACGGAACCTTGACTTGGCGAAAACGGAACCTTGAGGCGAAAACGGAACTTTGACTTGGCGAAAACGGAACCATAAAATTTTAGCTCTAAATTAAATGTATAAATAAAACTTTACGTTAACTAAGTGCTCAACGATAATGATTTAAAATGGATACTTGCTGTTTACATGGTTGACTCTTCCATTCACATCTATCGGCTGACCAAATAAACTTGTCTCTTCTCAAAACATTAAGAACTTGTTGTTTTTAATGCAGTTATCAGTTTATTCTTGGTACTTAATGCACAGGCTACAAGTATAAACATGTTGCTTATCAAAACATGTTATAAACACTAGTTAATGAACACGCCTCATGCATATTATTCCAAAGAAAACAGCGGCGTCTTTGATGGGTTGACAAGCTTCATTAAAACAACAACTCATGACTGTTCTGTTACAACTCAATGTCATGATACATGCTATATAAGACGTGGTTATTCATCAAAATGTACAAGCGACAATGGCTGCGAGGTGCTTGACTTGCGAGAAGACTGTTCGCCGAAATCAACACGCTATCACTTGTGATGGATGCGGAGGATGCGATAAACTGATCGTGTTAAATAAAACAAAAAACTAGTAGTGTTTTGGTGTTTTTTAATAATGTGGTTCCGTTTTCGCCAGAGAAAATTGGTTCCGTTTTGGCCAGAGTGGTTCCGTTTTCGCCAATTGGTTTTTGGTACCGTTTTGACGCGGTTCCGTTTTAGCCTGCACCCTTATAATTTCAACTTGTCCACAAGAGTAACAGAATTATATGCAATAAATGCATCCAAGAGTATTTCAGGAATTGAAACCGGCAGATGATCCTTTTAGTTAGGAACATCATAATTTATGGCTAGGGGTGGGGTGGGGATAGATGATTTTATGGAAAGCATGTAAATGGGGAATGGCCCCCAAATTTATGTACAAAGTGATCCCTTTGTCATGTACATAGTCAATGACCGTCCCCCATATTTTAAAGCATAATTACTATATTCCATGTACTTGCTGTCCCCCCAACATCCCCAGAACAAAATGGGCGCCCCCAAAAAATCATCATCACCCCACCAAGCCATAAATTATGAACGGTAAATCGAATTACCGATTATTCCACGAGTAAGCATTGACATTTTGGCCTGATTTGTTTTTCGAATCGTTCGATAAAACCATTTGCTTGTAATTTGCATAAACCATTTCGTTAAGGCATTATGTTTTTAAAACAAACTATAATCTGTGCTTTTCTGGATGTGACCTTTGACAACCGGAAGTAAACGATAAGGGCGGCGTGACTGAATGTTTACTGTGACAACACTGTCTTATTGGAGATAACATTGTCTCGGAACTTGCATAATGATCGACAGTTATGGACAAAGGGTAAGATAACTTATCATTTATATCAGTGGTTCATTGATCGAAAACGGGGTGATGTAGTTATCAGGAACCAGCTAAAAAACCTGCATGCCCAGACCAAAGTGCCCCCATCAACAGTTTAGATAAAGTTGAATGAAACCAAATATGCTAACGAAAACATCGAATTAAAGAATACTCAATTTCACGTTCTGTTTCTGATGAGATGACTAGTCATTGCAAAAAATACGGTAATCACTACTTGTGACAGACACAATCAATCAAGTGAGCATATTGCTCAGTTTAGCTTATCCATAGGCCCTACATGCCAGAGGGACATATTTGTCCCACCTCTTCAACCTGGTTTAAACATATTTTTATTCCCAAAGAATCTGGTTTGCTAAACAAGCAAAACTGTGCTTTTATTAGTACCTCACCAGTACATATACAGTCGAACCCCGTTTACTCGGACCCTGTTTATCCGGAAACCCCGCCTTCCGGACGATGTTTAGGTGAAACGAAACTTGCCTTCAGTAATTGTACTCGCTTAGCCAGACCCCGCGCTCCCGGACCCGCACGGTGAATTTTCAAACCATTCCCATAGATATCCATTTAAAAATGATCCAGTTATCCGGACGGAAAGATCTGGGCACATGTGCATGTGTACATGTATGTTTCACGTCAGTATTGTTTACCGGACGACTAAGTGTATTCATTGTTAATCTCTCGGCAGGCGTTTGCTGTGAATTGATTACTTACCCATCAAAACACTAGGGACGCGTGTCACTTCAGTTGTGGCAGGTGTGAGAACATCACATCAGTAACAAAAACACATGTTAATTAGGATTAGGATTAAGCTGAGCCGCGGAATTTGATGCAGCAGTTACCATGAAGTGACGGCGACAAAGTCCCAACTGCTGAACAGTACGTTGATGAAGATACTGTCGTGGAAACTGGCCATGGGCTAACTGATGAAGAAATCATCAACATAGTGCAGCCACTGACAGACGACCAGGCAGATGATGATGAACAACAAGCAGTTGTTACGCTAACAGTCTGTTGACCTTCTACGAATGAACTGGAGACGAAGGTTCAGTGAATTTATTGATGGACTTGGTGAAGTGATCTGAAGAAATAAAACCAAGGAAGCAGACACCTATCACAGACTTTTTTAAGGAAATAATGTGCTACATGTGATATGTGATATCGAGTCAAGTAAGATGTGCTACGTAAAATGTATTACGTGAATCAACGTGCTGAAAGAAAGTTTATTGGTGTGATATTGAATATGGTATTGTTATGATTATATGTTTTTGACTATTGACTTATTGATATACATACATGAATAAATTTTCAATATACGTTGTCAATGCGTTTTGCTTGTTTGATCCAGTTAACCGGGCGCCTCGCTATCCGGACGATTTCCGAGTGTAACCAAAATGTCCGGATAAACGGGGTTCGACTGTATCATGTAAACAAAATACACAAGAACTCGAGACACAAAAACGACAAAATAATCAACCTTCACATTCAAGTCGAATAACGTTCAAAATGTATCACGCACACGAATATACTTCTACACTTTTTAATTCTGCTGGAAATTTCCTGTTTCTAGATACTATCCAATATCATCTCAGGCAAAGCAAAAGCTCTGAAAATGACCATTCAAAATTGGGTGCATCGTAAATGTCTCCATTTTGGACACATTACAAAATTGCGATTCACAGCATTGTTTTTTTCATGAAAAAATCAGATATTTACTTGCAGGATAGAATTTTAAACAATAGCACATTAATGATCACTGATTTTGGGGGGGATCAAAACACCAAAGGTAATTCTGACATGTCACTAGGTGAGTTTTCTGCCATATTGGATCGTTTTACAAAATCAAGTTTTGCGCAGGCTGGTCATGAGTCGTTAATTATATCACATGGATTTCTACACGGCTGTGACAAATACATCTCTGAAGTCCTCATACATTCTAGAATCAAATAACAAATGGTCTTTGTCACCAAAACCAAGTGTCTAGATGAAATCAAACGAAACATTTTGGGTGTGAAAAGGAACGCTGTGCTTGTAAGACTGCATGTGTGTGAAATGTAAACGAAGAAATAATCAGATTTTACACTGTGTAGCATTTTCTCAAATTTTCAGACATACATTCTTCTATGTGTTTAGAAGATTTATGGTAAGAGTACTGTAGCAAGAAATGGGGATTAAAAGATAGATACAATAATTTGATAAATTGTCATCGAAATTGTCAAAGTTTCCATGCTGCAAGATGCTATGACTGATGCAAAATCATGCAGAAGGACAACAGTAATTATCAACATTTCTGACAATGTTCTCTTACTTACAATGAAACTAATTAAACCAAATAACAATTTGGTAGTCAGAATTATTGTGATTACTTACTTCAGAAATGTATGTACAAATGATCCCTGAATCAAGGAACATCTGAACTCTGAGTCCCTATATATTTGAGTTACTCCTTTGCTCTCTGAGAAACTTGACTGACCAAACAGTGACTGACTAGACATAGAGATTTACTGGGTTACATCTTCTTTTTATTCTTTTTTTTTAATGTAAGGCCAGACCAATTTTATTTCTTGTTTTATGGATCTGCCGGTCCTATTTTTTCAAGAATAAGAAAATACATAAAAAATAATGTTCCCCGCTCAGAAAATGTTTTTAGATCGTATTTTGCCCCATATAAACTTAATAAATTGCCAAAAGTAAAATACGTTTAGTATTTAGAAGGAATTTACTTTGACTGGTGACTTTTATTTCTATTTTTTTTCTCTTCCTGCCTTTAGGTTTTCTGAGGACAAAAATCCGTAAAACAAGAAATAAAATTGGTCTGGCCTAACCCAGAAAAATCTCTATGTTCATCAAATAGCATCTTCTAAAATGCCAATCATGCATCTAGTGACTGACTAGGTAGTAGAAAGTTTCTACATTATGTGTACAGTCTATAATTAGTTCTCAAGGAAACTCATCCAATTTTTTATGGCAATATTAACTATTTTTGTACCTATAGATCTACTGAGCCATTTCCTATCCTATTACCCCAAACAAAGTGTTTTTTGTTTTCCTAACACAAACAAGCTATAAATCATTTCACCATTGTGACACCCCCATGCTTTGAAAAGAAATTATATTACCTTTTGTGTCTTACGAAGTAAAATAATTGAAAATGACTTGAGGCATGTCTTTTATATATTTTTGTGTAATATCTACTGATCTAGTTTTGTTGTATCTTATGGCAATCTAGACGGTATTCTTTACATTGGTATTGTCAGTGGAATAACTTTTATCTTTATTGTCAAAATAATGCACCATTAAATAAAATTTGATATTCAGTTTGTCAATGATTGGTGTCAGTACTGGCATTAGTTTATGCTTATCAACTTGTAATTTTAGTTTTCAACCTGAAAATAATGTGTTGATGGGAACCAGAATGAAAGTGATTGTATCAATAGCTTCACATTGTGTTGTAATTATTAATCAGATACCTAACAAATCAATGAAAGTGATTGTATCAATAGCTTCACATTGTGTTGTAATTATTAATCAGATACCTAACAAATCAATGAGAGTGATTGTATCAATAGCTTCACATTGTGTTGTAATTATTAATCAGATACCTAACAAATCAATGAGAGTGATTGTATCAATAGCTTCACATTGTGTTGTAATTATTAATCAGATACCTAACAAATTAATGGCAATTTCTCTTTGTTAAATCAATGAATGAACCATTTTTGAACAATTATGGGAACATATCTATTTCAATTAATACAATATTGGCCGACTGCACTACCAGCAACTTTGATGCCTGTGACACTGAGTAGTGTCATATGAAACAAAGATATCAATAATAGCAATGAATGAGTGAATTTTGTTTTACGCCGCACTCAGCAATTTCCAGCTATATGGCGGTCTGTAAATAATCGAGTCTGGACCAGACAATCCAGTGATCAACAGCATGAGCATTGATCTGCGCAATTGGGAACCGATGACATGAGTCAACCAAGTCGGTGAGCCTGACCACCCGATCCCGTTAGTTGCCTCTTATGACAAGCATGGGTTACTGAAGATCAATATTCTAACCCGGACCTTCACGGGTGAATAATAGCAATTGTTAAGGAGAAGAATCATATCCAACCTTTCTAATGGCGATGATCACTGTTCTGTCATCCAGATCATTGCCCAGCTCCATTATTCACAACTTTGTGTATGAGTCAACTGGTTATAATGGTAAGATGTAGATAGCCTAAACACACTACCAGCTGTCGATTGGTGTGTGCTACTGGGGACCTGTTTATATAAGCAGTACATGCCTAGCTAGTGCGGATGGAGATCAGCTAATTTAGGCCTTAAAATTTTTGTTGTGGTTCCGATTACCTGACCAACCCTTGAATTCTGGTGACAACCCTACTTATTTTAGAGGTAATACTAAAATAAGCTTTCAGATACCATTGCTTTTTTACAGGCACTAACAGACATTGGTCATGCTGATAAAGAAAGTCGACATGATGGCCGCAAGCTTGATTGAATAAACAATTACACATTGATAAATGTGTTATTAGTTCGTACTTTACTTCTAAAAAAAAAATGTAAAAAGAAAAAAGAATTCCTACCTACCTACCCTAAATTTGAAAGAGGTGTAATCAGAACCACAACATTATTTTCGTTTGGCCTTATGTAATATGTATCATATATTGAGCTGCTGCTGCATTTCGTGGAAAATGGGCAGCTGGTGTATGTCTTTGTTGGACTTCAAATTATAGAACTGTAATCGAACACTTTGTCATGATGAAATGTTTATGTTGTTATCAAGTTTCTACTCAACAAATGATATCTGGACACTTGTCATATATGAAATGGTGGTATTTTTTAAGTTCAGCAGAGAGACTTGCAGTCTAAACAAAGAATGTTTATGAATAATGTGTCAATTGGACAAACAATGGTTTGTGAACATTTGTAAATACTTTCAGTAATAGTGTTTGCTGGTGCTTGTGTACTTGGTAGTGGTGTACATTTCAACAGATTCTTGTTTCTGGTTGTTTAGTGGGTACCCGGTAGATAGTGTATGAGATATGTTATCAGATAAGGTTATTGGTTGTTAATCATTCCAAAGATTGTTAGAGACCCTTGTATTTGGATAATTTGCAGTCTTGGCTCATTTGAGTCAAGTCAAACTCCACTTGATTTCTTTATATATATTAATCTGACAGTTGATGTTTGGAATGTTTGTATATTAGTCCAGCAGTTAATAATGAACCAAATTATCTATGGGGAAGGAGTACCTGTGAGCATCACAGAAAACTAGATTTTACTTCTTAATTGAAAATAATATTTTGAGTAAATTACGGTGATATTCATTCATGGATGATTTTTATTCTTCAAATGTTCTTCGCTCTATGCAGGTTTTTACGGGACGTGGGATTACTGCGTATTGGACGCAGAAATTTGATGAAGGACCCCCAAACAAAAATCCAGTGCGTCCTTATGGACACAATATTTGAAAATTATTTAATAAAAGATTTTTCAAATTATATGTATGGTTGTCTATTTCCCGATATCAGTGGCTTTCCGCTCGCTAACATGATGCAACAGCGGGAAATACCTCAGTTTTCGAAGCTTTGTATGAGTAACATGTGAGGCGATTCGTTTGATGGCGGGTATCGATCGAGAGCTCTGAACATCAACAATATTATTGTACCCTTGCAAAGAGTATTTTCGCAGTTGTAAGAAGCGATTTATTGGATAAAGGTTGGTTTCTAATGATGCTTATTTCCCAGAGTTTGCTATAAGGATCGTGATTGGTCACAATTGTGCATGTGACCTAAAGCAGCCAATCATATTACAGCAATGGATACTGTGCTCTAGGTTTAGATGAAAGTTTTGGGTAAAATCCTGCTATTCAGAACGTGTTTTTACGCAAACAATCACCACCTATACATATATTATGAAACTTAGTGTACATATCGAGCTAGGTTATGACCTGTGACTAAAATGCTTCATGCATATGTTTTAGCATTAAACAATCGTGTCCGAGCGTAAAGTTCGAGGTGAAGAAAGCTGCGATGTCACTTGAATTACATTACACGATCGCTCAAAAAAGATGGAAATAGTGAGTTATAATATACGTTTGACAACTTTTATGAGTACTGTTGTTGATTTTATTCATCAGTTTATTCAATTTGTATGATTATTTTCTCGAAACATCGTTACTTTACTCTTTGACAACTTTGAGGTGGACCCGTTGCCAAAGCATGTGTCCGAGAATTGTTTTTTTAAATAACATTGCAAAAAATAGTTTATAATTCTAATCCTGTCGATAACATATGGCCATTTGAAATTTAATAAGTATTTTTCAGACATTGTGAAAAGTGAAAGATTTGATAAAAGAATCATATGTTAGTTAGGTTCCTAAAATTATAGATAATTTTGATGCGACTACTGCCTGCCTACGGTGTCTGGAGACTCGTGAC
Source organism: Haliotis rubra (assembly GCF_003918875.1). NCBI lineage: Eukaryota > Metazoa > Mollusca > Gastropoda > Lepetellida > Haliotidae > Haliotis > Haliotis rubra. The sequence goes on from NW_025766336.1 coordinate 2,252,921, forward strand.
GTCTTGGCCTACGGTGTTGAATGGGTTAAAGTATTGTCACAGTCAGTTTCTCTTGTCTTGTTATGTTATAGTTCAATGTCATTCATATTTAAATCAATATTATATAGCAATAAGAGATAACACCACATCACATTTCGGTACTGTATGTTTATTGTCAGTGTTATTCAGATATAAACATTATTCTAATGACATTGAAAGTAACTATATTATAACATAATCATTATCAAATGGGAAACATCGGCATGGTCAGTGATCTCATGCAGATCTGAGATTGATGGACTCCTAATTTTGGAAATGGACTCCCCCAAAAATATGCCCTGGGTCCCCAGGACTCCCAGTTTTGAAGAGCTATGTAAAACCCTGTTGATGTCAGTGATAGTTGCAGTGAACTCAGGAAGATTTGGGTAAGAATTGGCCTTCCGCAACCCATGCTTGTCGTAAGAGGCGACTAACGGGATCGGGTGGTCAGGCTCGCTGACTTGGTTGACACATATCATCGTATCCCAATTACTTAGATTGATGCTCATGCTGTTGATCACTCGATTGTCTGGCCCAGACTCGATTATTTACAGACCGCCATATAGCTGGAATATTGCTGAGTGTGGTGTCAAACTAAACTCACTCACTGTAGTGAAACTGTGATGGGCTTTGATTACTTGAGAGAGACACCCCTGCCTAAATGCACCAATCATTTACAATCCAACATAGAGCGTATATATACGATGAGTGGTTTTGTTATGCATATTTATATGATTGAAGAACGAATACATACTGTAGGTTTGGTTCATTATTTCAGTTCTTTGAATTTATGTAATGTATCAGATTATCAGGTACCGTACATATGACCAGTTACATGAAGAAACAGGTCCAGCTAGTTTATTCAGTACCTGGGTACTGAAATGTTTCTACCCGACCCAAGTAACCTGTCCCATCGCAGTTAGTATTAGAAAGGTAACAATAGATGTGCCCCCCAAACCCAATATATGAGGATATATATTGTTTTTTATTTTATTAAAGAAAAACTTTAAATATATGTATTCCAGACTAAGCAAAATCCCATGTAACATTTTGGTCTGGTATTAAAAGAAGATACGCAGGCTGCAGCCACCAACATGATACAAGATACACTTAGTGAACCAGAGTTATATATTGGTAATTTGCCAAACGCCAAGCTGTCAGACTAAAATGATATAAATTCTATTACACTACATAGATATGTAACATTAGTATGGATCGATGATATTTTTAGATTACATGTCATTGTTATACGTACATTCAAGGTTAGAAATAAACTATCATTTAGATTAGATGTCTTTGTTCTGTGAGGGAAGTGGAGAATATTGTTTCACAACTGCCTTTCTGGTTCACTGGATGGTGTTTGCAAACTATGGTGATCAAGATTTACAATTAGTGGTCCCTTTGTGTTATATAGCTGTAGATTTAACAGTTTACTGTATTGACCAGAACTGAACGTGGCATGAATGTCAATAAACATGATATACTGAAAAGTAACACTTGTGTAAGATGAGATGCATTGCAGCAAGTGGAGACTTTTGTCTGCAAGGCTTGACTACATATTTAGAACTTGTTGTGGTGCAACCTGTAACTGTAGAATGCAGCCTCATAATAATACCAACTTGCTAGGGTGGAACTGTTTACCGCGGTAGAACCGGGGTGTTTTGCCATTGGTTCAGTGTACCATAGTGCAATCCAAATATCAGGGGTTGAAAAATACCATTGCCCAACGCCCAAGTGGAATTCTCCGGTCAGTCAAGTAAATGTTCACATTAAACTTTACCCTGGTACAGTATTGCCAAACCACAGAAATATTCGGTATTTTTTTATTAACCTTTATAAACCTTTTGTAAAAAGTTTAGAAATCGAATCATTTTGTCACAATTTATGCATTTCTTTGCTACATGTCAGTTTTCTGCATTATAATCATAACGGTATACAGAACTGAAATGGATGAACCGAAGGCCTTGTCCCGCCATACGTATCGGACTGTGGTAAGAGCGTACCGTTTCACCCCTTCAACTTGCACCTATAGTTTGGCATGAAATGCATGTGGACCCGTTATTTTGTAAATATCTCTTCATCCAATGACCCAATCGATCTCAAACTGTGCAAGTGGATGTTTTGTCAGACAACCTAATCAGATTGTAAATCCCCGATTTTATGCATTTGTATTAAAGAATCTGTCTATGTAACTGTCAACAAAACTGTCATTCATTGTGAATGATCCAAACAGTCTATCACTGTGCAATGCACAGGTAACTTTCATGAACTGAACCTTTATGACCCAACACTGCCGCTGTTACAGGTCATTGGCTCCCTCCCTCTGCAAGCATTCTGCGTTCTGCTGTTGATTTTGTTGACAGTTACATAGACAGATTCTTTAATACAAATGCATAAAATCGGTGATTTACAATCTGATTAGGTTGTCTGACAAAACATCCACTTGCACAGTTTGGGATCGATTGGGTCATTGGATGAAGAGATATTTACAAAAAAACGGGTCCACATGCATTTCATGCCAAACTATAGGTGCAAGTTGATATCTTGCTGGACACAGAATACAAAATGATGAGGAACTGGCTTGGAGCAGTCAGTGAATAATTGTTACTGTTCATGAAATTTAGTGAAGTAAGATAAACTGATCTTTTCAGACCCAGAATAATTTTGCTATAGTGATGTTCTAAATGATCGATGCCAAAACTCAAGCATTATATACTCCTCACAAAAAGTTAAGCAACACAAATTTGTAGTCTCATTACATTTTCATTTCTTGAAATTTCAAATCATGGAATGATGCAATAGAAAGGTTAAATATGTATACACACGATTAACAAAATGAAATGAAATGGTATTGAGCAATAATAGACTTACAAATCATCAAAAGCATGTACCCGCGAAACAGTCGTGCAAAATGTGCTGCATTGATGGAGCAAAATGTTAACATTAAGGTTCAAGTCAGTTTTGGACAGTGAAGCAGTGTTCAGTAACGCGTATGACCACCATGAGCACAAATGCAAGCTTCTACACGTCTTTGCATTGACCAAATGAGCCTTTAAAGTTGCTGTTGTGGAATGTTCTACCATTCTCTGTAACGCCTGCTCAAGGTCATCCAGAGTCTGGGGGTGCACATGGAGACCGTAAACACGACTTCCAATAATGTCCCAAGCATGTTCAATGGGATTAAGATCAAGTGACCTTGCAGGCCAGTCCATATGTGTGATGTTGTTGATCTAAACAACATCGTTAACAACTCATTCTCGGCCATTTGCATCCATGGACGGGCATTATCACCCATTAAAATGAAGTTAGGACCCGCTTGTTGTGCCAGAGGAATGATTACAGGTAGGTTTACAATGATCAGGGTGCATGTGTGAAGAGTGGTGCACATTCATCCCACACATTTTGCATGTTGTTTCTGAGTGTGGTTGTGTTCGGGTTATGTTGTCAATGTTATCAGATAAATTAATTTGACAGTTACTAAAGGTTATGTATTCTTTGAATATTTACCTTTCAGTAACATGTCGGCAAAAATTGCTATCGAAATTGATAAAGATATTACACTGAAAATACTTGTTGCTTATTTTTTTGTGAGGAGTATATATGATTTTATGTTGAGGAGCAGGTTATTACCCAAGGTACTACATTACAGTACCTAGAATACAGTGATACTGTTATCAGAGGTGTTTATGTAAGTGACTGAGAGTGGGTAAGATTAGCACAGAGGTAGAACATTCTCCATCGTTTGTGGTAGACCTTTTGTTTAAACTCTTTTAGTCGGGTCTGTCTAACTGGATGTGTTGAAATCCTGGTTGTGTTGTACCCAAGAGACACAAATAATTTAAGACTTACTTTAATAAATTGAACTCATTTGTTTAAGAATGCACAAGTTGTGTGATTTGAATAACGCTCTCACAGATGCATAAATATGACAAATGTTCATGTGTTTTTTTCTTTAGGCCAGTCTAATTTTATTTCTTGTTTTACGGATCTGACGGTCATATTTTTTCAAGAATAAGAAAGAAAACAAATTCATTTTCCCAGCTCAAAAAATGAAATCCTCATTTGTTTATTGGAAAAAAAATGTAAACTTACAAATATATTTTTTTATATTGTTTTTTTACCCATATACACTTCATTAATTGCCAAAAATAAATATCCTCAAGTCACACAAGTTCGATCGTCATGTAACTTCGATCGCCCATTTTGAATGGTAATTGTCGCAATACGTAGCGATAACTTACGATATCTGAAGCTTTGATCTTCTGGTGACACCATTTTCATTCGTTTGGACCGGAAAATGTTTCTTGTCAAGTTACCAAATGTAAGTTATAGCTCATTTTCAGCAAACAACTACTTTTTAACCCTAGATCAATAATGTAACTTTATCAGCTCAAATAAAATGTAAACAGTATACATTTCACACGTTGAAAATTGACAGCACCCCTGTCATCTGTTTGTTTACGTTGCTGGTCTAATTGTGACATGTCTAGACACGTGGTATCCTTGTCAAAATTTGAAACTTTGGAAACAAGTAAGGGCCATTTCTTATAGAAAACATAATGCTTTTTGAGAATTTCCGTAAATTTGTACCTGATGAAGTTCGAGCTATTGCCTCATTGATAAATACAACCTGGACAATGTACCCACCCTACATGTCAGCACAGAACACATATACGTTTCTGCAAGCCAGTTCGTGGTGTTTGTCGACATTCTGAGGTTTGATGCCCGTCACGATGAGCCTGAAGAATAATTCCCTGCATAAACTTGTATATAAGCTGAATATTTGTGACTTTTCATCGTTTTTAGAAGTATTTAAACATAAAATGAACGTTTCATTGACATAAATACCATAAAATTACTTGGGACTACTCTAGCTCTGAATTTGACACAAGAGATCGTCCTTACAAGTCATCCTGTTTACGTGACAAGCCAGCCAATCATATGATCAAACTTATGTGACGTAGCTTTCTGGGTCATGCCGCGATTGTGAAAAGCAGTAAAAATACCTGGATTTTGGAAATGTTTGACATAAATAAACAAGTTTAGAGGTAAGAGATTTGAAAATAAGATTATATGAATATAACTTTGAAAATTCAGTGACAGTTCTTAAGTGATCGAACTTACATGACACAAGGGTACTTTAGTATTCAAAAGGAAAATATCTTTGACCAGTGATTTTTTATTCTTTATTTTAGTTCTCTCCTGCCTTTAGGTTTTCTGGGGACAAAAATCCGTAAAACAAGAAATATAATTGGTCTGGCCTAAATTTGGTTAGCCAAATATTTCGGACTCAGTATTAACTGTGTTTTTTGGAGTGTATTTACGATTTTGTCTCTCAAAGGTTATCGGGCTGAATTGCCATATGAGCAGTGTTAGCCAAGTTTTTCTAGGCAGATTGGTAGCCAGCCTGCCACATGCAAAGTGTAGTTTGTGGCAAACATCTGAGTATACTTTTGGAGGAATAAAGTATAAATTGTCATTTTAAGATATATTTTATTTCAGTTTGTTTTATTAATTTAGAAATTAATTTAGAAAACCAACAGGCCAATTTAGACAAAGGATCTCTACAGACATACAGATCTGACTGTGTAGCCAAAAAAAATTGTCTGAGAATATGCGAAAAACATGTTGGCTAAAGTCTCTTATAGAAGACAAAGGTAAATATGAGCAAGAATATATTTGGCTGGTTTTGGCTTTCATGCAAATATTGTGATGAATGTGGAAAGAATTTTGTTATTATCTTTGTTTTGGTTTTTTTCAAATTACTAGTATCAGGTTTGAGCAAGAATTTATTTGGCTGGTTTTGGCATTCATGCAAATATTGTGATGAATGTGGAAAGAATTTTGTTATTATCTTTGTTTTGGTTTTTTTCAAATTACTAGTATCAGGTTTGAGCAAGAATTTATTTGGCTGGTTTTGGCATTCATGCAAATATTGTGATGAATGTGGAAAGAATTTTGTTATTATCTTTGTTTTGTTTTTTTCAAATTATCAGGTTTGAAGAGCTGTTTGTAGAAGTAAACAACATTGTTGAAACCAAGAGGAGACGACTGGAGCTTCTAACAAAGGAGTATGCTGTACTGTTGAAACCATGGTGAGATTTGCTGTCATACTCTGTGTATGTTGTGAGTATGGACAAGTTCAGCATTTTCAACAGCACTTTAGTTTTCCATCCCAATTTGTCAAGAAGTTTGAATCTGATTTTTAGGGGTGTCACGATTCGATAGATGTACGATTTGATCTCAATTTCAAATGCATCCATTTCGATTCGATTCATAACGTACTTACTTTCTAATACTGAGAGTTATTTCAACTGAAATCGTAAGAAATTATGTTGACAATTCGCTGCTACAAGTGTGGCCAGTGAGAGGGTATTCTCCACTGCCGGAGACGTAAGTGCCCATAGGGCATGTCTTTCAAGTGAAAATTCCTTGCACAAAACATGATCATTCCAAATGACTTACAGTGACATTACAGTCACAATGAACACTTGACACAAGAGTTTCGTGACTGAAACTTAATTTCATGATCACTTGGTCAGTGAGTATTTGTTGACAGCTTGTCTTGACAGTGTTCTAATTGTGCATTGTGCCAATTTTCCTAGTTTGCCAAATTAAACTGATATTACTACAAATTTGACTTTGTCCTCAGCTTTGGTGAATCAAATCAAAATTAATCGAATCGAACGAATTGAATCGATAATCGTATCGAATCAAGTGAGAGTGAATCATGACACCCCTACTGATTTTCAATATAGCCCCATAATAGCCAGTCTTTATGGACAGTAATCAGAATGTTTAGTTCAAAATGGTATGGGCATTTTTGTATATATAGTTTGAAACATGTCTGTGCTTCTTCTTTTGGCTATGTTTTATATTTTGACCCTGATATGACCTTTGCACTTGGACCCAAGTGAAAAGATTGCATGGGCAATGGCCATCACTCAACGATCTGAATTCATAATATAATCACATTCTATATACCTGTATATGTTAAACATATGTTCTTGTTTTGAGTAATTACACCCAAATTTGTTCAAGTGGTTCTTAATTTCATTGAAATCAGACTTTTGCGCCTGCTAATGCTTCACAAGGATCAGAGGTCATTAGAATTACCTTTCACAAACTTTGACCAACCAGTGAAACCGATGAAGTCAGAATTAGCCTATCAGAAAACAGCTTTCTCAGCATTACAATTCTAGTTTCAAGTTGATGGCTTAATGAAGGTAATTCTGATGTGATGGGATGTCCTCTGATCTTTGTGACGTGGTAGTGAAACCTATGGTCTGATATTCATCAGACTGAGAGGTTCAAATCTGATTGGCCACAACTGCAACCGCGCCATGTTGAATACACAAATATTCAGCTGTTCTTGCACAAAATGTAATGCAATTTGTTATATGTGTAATTAATAAGGCTGTTACGATTCACTCGCATATTCGGTGAATCGAACCGTAACCCTTCATGAATTCAATTCATTATTCGTGGTCACCAGAACCGAATATTAACAAATATTTACGATTGTTTTAAGATAACAAGTTTTACTTGAACCCTTATGTCCTTTTCCAAAGTGAGATATGCAAGAATGGAACATGTACTAGCATTGCAGTAGCACAAGTCATGTAAGTTTGCCAAGACTGCACATGGTACTGTCATCTATAACTATTACATACCAAATTTGAGTGTCATGAGATCACTGGTTATTGATGTGACAAATTAACACTGTCAACATGGGCGTTCAATATTGTACATCAATCATTTAACTACAATGTTGTATTTGTGAATAATTATTTGTATTCGTTACCCAATATTCATGATACGTATCATATTCGCCACATAGTGTATTCGTTGCAGCCCTAGTAATTAGTGGTGGCACAGCACATATGTTTTATTTTTCCTTATCCTGACTCATGCTTATTTGCTTGTCTTCTTCCTCTTGCGAACATAGTGGAACACTTGTATCTCTTTATTGAAGCTCCTTTAAAAAAAAACGTACGTAAAATCACTACTCACCAGAGTTATCTCTGTTTCCGGTTTTGGCGGGAAAAGTGGCGCCACTGTTTCCCCACGCTTCACTCTCTCCTTCTTCGCCCTGTGAGCAGGTTGTGAGAGCGCCTGTGTCTCTTATACGGCACTATATCCTTTTATTACTTAGTTAGTCACCTCTATTATACTATTATAGAGGTTTAGCTAGTATATTTCAACAATATGGTTTCATGTTTAATCGTATTTAGCACTGTTTATTCACGGGTTAGTCCGTGTTTGTTCAGTTATTTACGTGATGAAAAATTGTTCCAATTGTAGATTACGTTTCTCTGCTGCTGACCCTCATCAATTGTGCCCTAGCTGCACGGTACCATGTTCTTTCAGCACCCGCTGCATTAATTTCAAGCATTTAACTACTTGTGCATTTAATAAATACCTTCTTTCCGTCCTTTGACGTGCTGCAGATAGGTCTAGAAGGGTTGGTCCAGTCATGGATAAATCAGCGGAGTCCCTCACCAGTCAACTGCTGTCTGACGCCCCCCTTCCGTCTGGTGTCCCGCTGGAGTTTCCCTCGGAGGAGAGGCGTGGGATGAAGTCCGCCACCTCCAAGAAGAGACCTGCTACTCCGGACATCCTGTCGTCTCAGCCTAAGACTCGGAAATCGTCAACCACCCAGCGCAGACTCCGCACCCCCAGGGCGTCGTCCACCACCACGGGGAAGGCAGCGCAGACAACACGGACTTTCTCAGCCGAGATTGTCCCGTTGACGGAACAGGGACTCTACGATGATCAACCGATTTTCATCCCAGAGGTTCGTCCCAAGAAAAGACCAGTCTCAGCTACGGTGACTTCAGCGCAGATCTCCACGCAACCCGAGGTATCTACGCTGACAACAGATGAGCGTCCTGTGGGCCACGCCGCTATCACCGCAGAAAGGGCAACGCTACTACCACCGCAGACCTTCAACCCGGGGGACTTTATGCAGCAGTTCTCCCAGCAAATCATGGAGATGATGGAGCAGCGTTACGGCCTGGAGAAGAAGTCACAGCCAGCCCAGAAAGAGGTCCCGAGCGAAGGCTCCAACGCAGACGTCGTCTCTGAGGGGCCCTCCATCAACGTGACATCTGGCAGCAGATCTACACTGCAAGACCAGCCTGCGCGAAGGTCGACTCCACCATCCCCTGCGGCGGACTCGGACGATCAGCATCCGCGAAGGCATTCGTGAAGGACGACTCGGTCATCACCGGCTATGGATTCGGACGATCAGCATTCGCGAAGGCGTTCGCGAAGGAAGAATCGCCCATCCCCGGATACAGAATCAGACGACCAGCGTTCGCGAAGGCGTTCGCGAAGGACCAGTCGCCATTCCACAGATGCGGAATCAGATGATCGTCGTTCGCGAAGGCATTCGCGAAGGACTTCAGATACAGTATCCAAGACATCTTCCGCATCTTGCAAGTCGTCGAGGGATTCGCCGAGACATTCGCGAACCCACAGACGCTCATCTCCGTGCAGGTCACCCTACAGACGCAGTTCGCCGGGCCACTCGCCACGCCGAGCTCCACGCATGTCTCCGCGCAGGTCTCCACACAGGTCACCGCATTCGCGAAGGACTCCACCTCGATCACCATCGGAGGAGGATCAACGTCCCTTACTCAACACTCCTGTCATTGAAGATGACGGCAGGATCATCTTTTCGGTCGCTGAAATACGCTACTGGATGGCCAACGGTCTAGATTTGGCATCACCATCTAAGAATGATAATCCGGCTCACACCTATCTCATGCAGGATGATGATGTCGACACGATCACTCTCCCTCCGATTCATCCCATCGCAGCGGTCCCAGAGAACCTAGACGCAGCCTTCAGGTCTACCACAGTTCAACGCCAAAAAGTTCTCCTTCCATAACATGGATCCATTCCTGAAGGCACAGGACATCGATGAGAACTTCAAAGTCATCAGTGATGCCAAGGCCAAGTCTTACAACATTGAAGACAAAAAGTTGGCACAAGTTGAAACTATGACCAGGCGCATGTTCTTCGGCCTCGTGGTCAACTCCTTCCATCTTCGCTGGAGGAATCGACGTGGTTGCCAAGGAAGTTACCAAAGACTCAAGGGAGGTCCTTATGATCAAGTCCATAGATACTCTGGCCAGCGTTATCAGGCAAACATCCCAGGCAAGTCCAAGTTTCCTGGGATACAGAGAGCTCGGGACAAGAACGTGGGTAGCTCCAGAGGCGGAAAAAGTTCCTTTCGTCGCCCAGCCGACAACTACAGAGCAAGGTCCGGACGAGGCAGGGCACCCAGAGGTGCCAGGGATTATCGACGATGAAAGAAGGGTTCGGAATGACTAGAGTCTTCCGACCCCAGCCGTTCCTGTACAACCTTCACAAGTGGGTGGACGCCTTCAGCTACACTGGGAAAACTGGGGAATACTTCAAGATCCGTTTGTATCCAACATCCTAAGGAACGGATATCGCATACAACTACAGGCCGCTCCACCGCTTACAGTCGACCCGCACAAGTTCGACTTCAAGACTCATCAGATAGAGCAGTTACGAGAGGCGGTCTCATCTCTACTAGTAAAGCGAGCCATAGAGGTCGTAGATCAAGCCAACATCACACCAGGTTTCTACTCCCCAGTTTTCCTAGTGCCCAAGAAAAACTCCAAAGAAAAGTTCCGACTCATCTACAATATGAGCACGTTCAACAGAGACTATCTGAGCAGACCTCCCAAGTTCCGCATGATACATCTACCTCAACTAATCCACCTCGTCTGTCCAATGGACTACATGGCCAGCATAGATCTACAGGACGCCTACCTGCATATTCCTGTACATCCAGACTCGAGGAAGTACCTCAGGTTTACACTGGATGGGCTACATTACCAATGGAAGGTCCTGCCATTTGGAATATCATCGGCCCCTTGGTTGTTTACATGGGTGACGAAACCCATAGTCATATATCTACATCATCGAGGTCTACGCAGTGCATTTTACCTCGACGACGGGATTCAAGTACATCAAGATCCCAAGCATCTCAGACTACAGTTGAACTTTACCATCAAACTGCTCACACAGTTGGGGTGGTTAGTGAATCTACTCAAGTCGGACCTAGAACCTACGCAGGACCTGCAGTTCCTAGGCATCAGATTTCTCACGACGCAGAATCGCATCGTCGTACCAGAGGACCGATGGCTCAAGATTGAACAGACAATCCCACAAGCCCTACACTCTCCGTGGCCACTATGACAGTGGCAGAGTCTGTTGGGTCTCCTCATGTCTGCACAGCTACGCCCGTTACAGGTCCTCATCAATGCTCATCTCGACGACCCAGACCCATTCGGTCTCCCATTACTACCTCAGACCTCATCTGCTATTGTGGACCCAGAGAGCAAATGTCTGCGAAGGCATCTATCTAGCAGAGCCGGAGTGCAAGACTCATCTGTATGTGGACGCGTAACTCCAAGGTTGGGGAGCACATCTCGACAACGATGTGGCAGCCGGGAAATGGACCAAGGAAGAGGAAAGTCTGCACATCAACATGCTGGAAATGAAAGCAGTCGTCAACGCCATACTCCATTGGAGCAACATTCTACAGAATGCGCATCTCATGGTACACACGGACAACTCCACAGTGGTGTTCTACATAAACAAGCAAGGATCAACACGATCATTGAACCTGCTAGACCTCTGCTTTCAACTGTTCGACCTAATCGACGATCTGAACATCCACATAAGAGCATGCCACATTCCAGGAGCCAGGAATGTCATAGCAGACGCAGTCTCCCGTCCAACTCAACCATCTCCGACGGAATGGATGCTACATCCCGAGATCGTCAAACAGATCATCAAGGAGATAAGAGCACCACTGAAAGACCTCTTCGCCACACGTTTCAACAATCAGTTGACAACATTTGTCTCTCCAGTACCAGATCCACGAGCGTGGGCAACAGACGCTCTCAGCATATCCTGGGAAAGGCTAAACGCGTACGCGTTTCCACCGCCAGCGCTACTACCGAGGGTGTTGCAGAAAATTAGCCAGACCAGGAACCTCCAACTGATTTTGGTCGCGCCCTACTGGCCAGCGAGAATGTGGTTCCCGTTTCTCATACAAGAACTCGGACCACCACAGCTGCAACTACCAGAGATGTCGAATCTACTCGTACATCCTCACACAAAGCAGGCGCGGGGCAACCCAGGGACATTCCAACTACACGTGTGGACTGTATCAAGGTGTGCTTGAACAAGAGAGGGTACTCCGCCAGAGCAGCGAAAGCAGTGACACTAGCTTTACACAAGTCTACACGCAACTTGTACGACGACAAGTGGCGAATCTTCGAGACATATGCTGCCAGAAACGGGTTTTCAGCTAGAAAAGCATCACACCCTCAAGTGGTGGACTACCTTTGTCACCAACGGCAAACAAAGCGGCTAAAAGGGTCTACGCTTTCAACATACCTAGCGGCATTGAGCTCAGTCATCACTATGAGGACAGGTGGCAAGCTAACGAAAGTACCAGAGTTACTGGCCTTGTTACGCTCTTATAAATTGGAGGACCAACAACAGAGATTCAAAGCTCCGGCGTGGGACCTCAACGTTGTTCTACGACATCTCACCAGTGACGTCTATGAACCATTAGAAACGACATCCTTCGAATTCTTGACACAAAAGACGCTGTTCCTGCTATCCCTAGCAACAGCAGTCAGGATGTCGGAAATACATGCTCTAGACTATGAGAGAACACGTTTTGATGAAAATCAACACACAGTGCATATGGGACTACGATGGGATTTCATCGCTAAGAATCAACTGCCAGGTCAACCGGACAGACAATTCCACGTCCCAGCATTATCCTCCGTCCTCGGACCACAAGATACGCATGACTTATCTTTGTGCCGAGTGAGAGCATTGAGAATATATCTACAACAATCCAGAACTAGGAGACGCAAATTCCAACGACTTTTTGTCCCGATATCGACAGCAACACAGATGGAGGTCTCTCGCACTACGATATCAATCTGGATCAGAACTGTCATACTACGGGCCTACAAGGCAGCAGGACTTGATCCTCCAAGAGCCTCCAACCCACACGAAGTTAGAGCTCTGGCGTCAACACTCGCTCTACATTGGAATTGCTCGTTACAGACGATATTGGAGGGCTGCTTCTGGAAATCAGACATGGTGTTTGCAAACCACTACTTGAGAGATATCGCCACCGAGGACGTCTCAGGTATTCACCATTTCGGCCCACTGGTTGTCTAACGACTAGCATAAGTGATATGACCCAGTACTTGTAAGAATACTCGTACAGGAAAGGGTCGCTTCTCCACTTGGTGCTTGCATCAAGAAATGGAGTCGCAAAATCCACATAAAAATGTTAACAGAGAAAGGACCAAAAGTTAACAATTGTGGTCCCCCCATCAAAAGGCAGCTGAAAGGACAGGGTGACAAACAGCAGCAGAGATTAGCACAGTGCCAATACGAAGTTCCCATAAGGGGGTATATATTGACGTAAATCACTACACGAAATCCTAAAGTATTTTTTCCCGCCTCCAAATCCGTCGGATTCTACAAGCAAATAAGCATGAGTCAGGATAAGGAAAACTATGTAATTTTTTGAATAAAATTGATATTTTATACTTATCCTGACTCGTGAGGTAAGCCCTCCCAACCTCCCTACTAGACACTTTTGGATTTCCCTGCAAATTCAAGTGTCAGGCTCATTATCAGGAGAGAGTGAAGCGTGGGGAAACAGTGGCGCCACTTTTCCCGCCAAAACCGGAAACAGAGATAACTCTGGTGAGTAGTGATTTTACGTAAGTTTTTGTTGAAAGGAACTTCAATAAGGAGATGAGTGTTCCACTATGTTCGCAAGAGGAAGAAGACAAGCAAATAAGCATGAGTCAGGATAAGTATAAAATATCAATTTTATTCAAAAAATTACATGTTTGCTTGCAATATCTTATGTTTCTTTGCAATGTGTTATGATTTTGCCTTGTATGACCTTGGTCTTTCATTTTCTTATTGTTCTGAAAATGTCTTCTCCGCTGCAGTTGCCAGATTAAAGCAGTTGAACTTTGGCATGTATGCCCCTCCTTAGATCGGATAGATTTAGTGATATTTAGTAGTATTTACACAGAAAATATTTGAAAACCAGTGGTGACAGTAACTGTTTTGAAACTGTTGACTGCATGTTTGGGATGGCTATGAGTATAGATCATAGAGGTAATGATCAATAAATATTGGACAGCAAAAATATGAAAAAAAGTCCCAAAGAAATCCACATATTTCAAGTCGGTTGGTAAGTGGTGACGCATTTATGCATGGATTACTGACAAAACAGCATTCTCATCAAACATCTTAGCCAGCCCTACTATGTATTAAGGTGAGGTACAGTGTGGTGGGACTCTTCTTCCTAGGGACGCTTTGTTTGGAATCCATGTTTAATCCCAGGATAGTGTATAACTACAGAGAGAACCCTTTCTGCACTCACGGCCTGTCACATCTGTGCCACCAACAGCTGGAGTGTCAATCTGGTTTATATTCACAACAACAAAGAACTAAGTCAGTATATCCAGTAGCAATATGTTATAGTATCAAAGTCCTCCATTATGGCTTTATAGAAATAAGACATGAAGTATGTGCTGATACCTTTTATTGGATTTATTAATGGAAAAATTACTATGTGAGGTGTGTTCATGAATATAGAAAGCTTATTGACCGAATCCCATACCTTCTGTTGTGGCTGAAACTATGCAAACATTTCATTTAGTGGAAGACTTTAAAGAATATTCAATGTTTAATCACAGCTGCTACTGTTAATTTATGTATACACATTGAAAGAATGACCAGCTAGGTATCCCTGAGTTGTCTTGGGTACTGCATTAAAGTACTTTTCAAAGGTTTATGATGTGTTTTGGCCAAATCAGTATATTCAACCAGCTTTTAAAATTCCTGCCTGCCTGTCCGTTGGTCTGGTAGATGTTTTTACCCCTAACAGTAAATATTTCATAATATCAGACAGGTTCCCCTGTAGTCAGTTTGAAGTGTTTAAGGTATTATGATAATTATGTTAAACTATTTATGATTAGACAGTTCATTTTACAATAACCAATCACTGCACATATACTTTCAGTTTACCTAAACTCGGTGCATTGCCTGTTAGTGCTATGTTGTTCATTGTGATGTCTACAAACAGTAAAGTATTTAGAAACCTGATTATTATTTTTTTTCACTGTTGAAAACCAGACAGGCAAGTTTGTATCCAGACTGGTAATTTTTTTAAGTTACCAGTCCGGCTATCTGGCTTGGAATTTTGGGAGTTTTAAACACTGACTCAACATTACATTAATATGATGTTGCATATTATATGTCACAGAATTACAGTAACAGTGATATGTCTGTACCAGTAGATGATAGTGTACATGGTGTATGTTTAAGCATCCTATATGATGATGTTTCAGAGCAAGAAGTAAAAATGCACGTCAATAAACCTCAATAAAGCACCAGAACCAGATGGTGTTGCAATAGAATTTGTTCAGAATTCTGGTCATTCTGCCAGCGCTAGCCCAATTGTTTGACCAGATGTTTCCAGACTGGTGGCCATTAACATCATATGTCTTTTTTTTACTTATGGTATGAAGACTGACCCATTTTTAACAGTTACAGAGGGGTTTCTCTTAGAAACTCATTTTGTAAAATAAAGAAGTTCAATTTTGATTTCTAGTTTATAAATAAATATAAATATTTGAAAAATATTGGTAGAAGTGGTAAACTATTTTATCTTGCCTCACTCATAAATGTCATTTTCTGATTGGCTGAACACTCTTCTATTATTTTCAATGTACCCTCGCTTACAAGTGAGTAACATTTTCTATGTACCCTGCTGGGAATGCCGAACTTATTTGGTACTTCATAGTAGTAATTCTTTATCTCAAATAACATTGAATCACGTATGATGTACGGAAGTTATCGATGTTTTGCGAATGCAAATAGATGGAAGGGAGATAACTCTAAATTGTTTTTCTTGTCGTCTGGTACTCCATACTATGATCTGATACCTGGGCTTCAAACAGTTCAAAATTACCATTTAGTTAAGATAAATACATTGTTGACTGGTCCCTTGGGGCCCATGGGTTGATGTACCCTCGATGTTTCTTTATGTTCCCCGACCTGTCCCTTGGGGCCCATGGGTTGATGTACCCTCGATGTTTCTTTATGTTCCCCGACCTGTGAAGATTCAGTGTCAAATATTGATCTTCAGTTACCCATGGTTGTCGTAAGAGGTGACTAATGGTATCGGGTGGTCAGGCTCGCTGACTTGGTTGACACATGTCATCGGTTCCCAATTGCGCAGATCGATGCCATTAGGCTATCCCCTTCATGTGTTCGAACAGCACCCGGCCTAACATCATCATTCAGGGGTAATATCGGTACTTGGCAGGGCTGTGTCTTCTAATTTGGAGAAATATGGCTTGAAGGTATCAGTATCTGTATAGAAAGTTTGTTTGCCTTGATGTTTGCCAATGATGTGTCAGGGGTTGCAGACACAGCTTTGGAGTGACAGAGGAGAGTAAATGCCTTTTTTTGTACCTGGAATAAGGGTTCTTTATCAGAGACTCTGCACCCTTACATCACAATGGACAGGTAAGGGGTTGGAGTTGGTTCTTCCTATAAGTATTTTGGGGTTGTGTTTTACCCGAGGCTTGTGTGGACCAGCCCTAATAAGTGTTTAGTTTCCCAGGCCAGTAAGGCTGCTATGGCACTGTAGTCTATTCAGAATGTTTAATGTTACTGTTTTGCCTTTAATTTTCTATGGACCCGTGAAGGTATGGGTTAGAATTGACCTTCAGTAACCCTTGCTTGTCATAAGAGGCGACTAACGGGATCAGGCTCGCTGACTTGGTTGACACATGTCATCGGTTCCCAATTACGCAGATTGATGCTCATGCGGTTGATCACTGGATTGTCTGGTTCAGACTCGATTATTAACAGACTGCCGTCATATAGTTGGAATATTGCTGAGTGCGGCGTAAAACTAAACACACTCACTCTCTTTAATTTGCTATGGATCAGAGGTAAGGGGTAAAACATATTGTAAAGAAACAGAAGATTTCCAAAATATATTCTGTGCATGGTTGTTGATTGATGTAAAAATATCAGTAACCACCGAGAGTGTTCTTATATGTTAAGAGTCATTAAATACTGGTGTAGACTGATCCACTTAGAATCCAGCTGACAACCTCTCCAGTTTAAAAGAGTTAAAATCACTTGATGATGCTCAATGTACAACACAGGATACATTAATTAGACTAAAACTGTGGAATTCCTTCCTCACCGGTCTGTCTCATTCTTATAATTACCACTATCATAAATCAATATTAAATGTAGAAAGCTATCTCTATATGTGTATTTTAAATCCTTACTTGCAAAATTATATGTAGTAATTTTGAAAATGCACAGGTTCACATATGAACAGCAAGTATCGTCTGACTGTAAGTTACTTTGTATGCATTTTATTGAAAATGAAATCCATGTATTATTTAAATGAATCTTGTGTAAGGAATTTAGAAGGAAATATATTAATCAGTTTATTAACTAAATAGATAGAATACAGAATGTATGATTTGCATCATTGCTAGGAATTTTGTACAAAGAATCTGTGCTTTTTTCTAGGTGTCAGGCAACTCAGAAGCTCAAGGTGAAACATTCTGTTTAGTACAATATTGACATTTTACAGGCACTTCACCTTGTAGTCACATCCCTTGTGACTTCAACATTCACTTTCATTTTATGTGCTCATCAATACTTTGCTAGTATTGTGGGCTGAGGGCCTAATGTACTGAAAATAAACTGTCGGTATTGTCAAAGTGAAACCTGACAGACAAAAAGTGAGACAGAAAATATTCCAGCTACATAGTGGTGGTCTGTAAATAATCAAATCTGGCCTGGTCAATCCAGTGATCAACAGCATGAGCATCAGTCTATCAAATCAGGATATGATGACATGTGTCAACCCAGCGAGGCTGACCACCTGGAACCCCTTAGTTGCCTCTTCTGACAATCATGGGTGCTGAAAACCTATTCTAACCCGGATCTTCACGGGTTTCAAACAACTCTGAGCTTCATCTCATTCTTCATGGGCTTGTGATACTGTAGTATAAACAGTATAAAGTTTGTAGTTGATTGATATCGTGGTGTGTGTGTTCCTGTAGAAATCAGATTACATTTGTGAGAAGGTGGTTGGTTGACAATAACATGTGGGTGTTTTATGTTGCACCTCACAGGCCAAGTCAGAAGAAAGGTTCATCTGAAGATGGTGAGGAGAAGGATGCAAGTGAAGGCAGTGCAGGTATGTTGAAGTTCAAAATAATGTAGCACCTGCATTTGAATAGTTCCCCAGCACTCCTTATTGCTTGTTATCAGAGGCTGCCATATTGGATGGGACTGTCAGGCTGCAAGGCTTGGATGATAAAATGAAACTTTCCTTTTTGCTACTAGTCTGCCTAGTCAAGGCTAAACTGTTTACGGGAGGTGTCATGATACAATAGAATGCTGTGATTGTGAATTTCTGTGCTCATTACAGCTGTAGTTTACTCCA
The DNA here is from genome assembly GCF_003918875.1 of Haliotis rubra. Classification (NCBI taxonomy): domain Eukaryota; kingdom Metazoa; phylum Mollusca; class Gastropoda; order Lepetellida; family Haliotidae; genus Haliotis; species Haliotis rubra. The sequence goes on from NW_025766336.1 coordinate 2,271,528, forward strand.
TGACTAGATCCACTGCTGCAACCAACTTTGGTATTTTCCAACCATGATTTGCAGCATTAACTCCAAAGCAGAACCAACTGCCTCAATGTTTCCCTGTAGAGGGACTGGTGATGTGCAAGTGCATTTGATATTTCACGTTGACAACTTGTTCTCTAGTCAAGTGTTGCTTTTTACTGAACTGAAACATAATGACTGCTGACTAACAGCCCCAAATGATACGGACTACTAACATGTAACAAGACCCTCTTTCAGTCACTGTGTGTTGTACAGGTCAACAGGCTGTTCCTGTTCAGGAACAGGTCGAGCTCGACCTGGTGGAGAAGTTTCTCAACAGGGCACAGAAAGCCAGGGATGTCCAGAAAAAGGTAAAGCAGGATGATGCATACAAAAACAGTTGTGTTAAGAAATGAAGCAGGCCTATGCAAACAAAAAGAGTTTGTGTTAAGAAATGAAGCTGACATATGTATTTTGGAAAATATTTGTGTTAAGAAGCAAGGAGGTTGTTTATTTTTCACCTATAGAGTAATAGTGTATACCTGTTTACATTAAAACATCTGATGTAGGGCATTCCTACAGATGGTTAGTCTAATAAATGACAGCCTGTTTAATAAGTTCAAATCTATGAAAGGAATCAGCCAATTGTACAATTGGATAGGATTGTGTACATATCATTACTTAAGACTAATAGAATTTTAAGGTCTGTTTCTATGATCTGCTTTTTGAATTAAGGTGAAAGTGACTTTTAGTCTGAAGGACTGTCTGCTAAGTTTATTCTGATGGATATACAAATACGTTTCCAAGACAATATGTTCCAAATTATGGCTTCTTTGTTTTCAGATTGATACTAAACAGACCCGAGAGAGGAGGTCAGGTGCCCGAAGACTGTCTGAGGAGAAGGAAGACAACGGGGAGGCAGGAGAACAAGAACAGACCGATATAGAATACGGTATCTGCTCACAGGAGAATCTCAACATCGTTAATAAGATCAGACATGAAGTTAGAAATGAACTTTTGCAAGGAACGACAAATCCAAAAGAGAATTGTCCTTCAGACAAGACTAGGAAAGTTTCTGAGAATACAGTTGCATCACAACCCAGAGGCTCTTCACAGGTCAACAGTGTTTCACATACTAAAGACTCTTTTCGTGTTGAAAGTACTTCACATGCCAGAAGTTCTCAAATAAAAAGTGCTTCAGGGGGCAGTCATGTTTCACAAAGTGAGAGTGTTTCCAATAGTCGTAGTTCTTCTCACACAAAAACAGCATCACGTGGCAGGAGTGATTCAACTGCTAGTGGATCTCTTTGCAGAAACTCTTCACATAACAGAAATGCTTCACACAACATGTCACATGACAGAAATGTGAAGGAAAGATCATCTGTATCAAAGCCACCCAGACCAAGCAGTGGGAGAACATACTCAGCTCATGTTAAAGCACCTTTCAAAACAGATCCCAATGTCAGAGTACCAAAGACATCCACTTCCAAAGCTGCCATGGCGGTCCACAAGGGACATTCAACCACACGGCCAGGAAGTGGTGGGACCAAAAGTCAAAGACCCAAATTAACGGAGCACATTAACAGTAATGTGAAAACTGGGATGACTAAACCTGTCGGTTCCAAATCAACTAGCAGTGACTATGACAGACATGTAACCAATACACAAGAACAAACAGGCTTGACTAACACACAGACATTGGGTGAGAATGTAGCATCTCCTCCACTTGTCCAAGCAGCAAGTAATGTCAAGACATTTGATAACCCACATGTGGAGCCCCCATCAAAGCCAGTTAACCCAAAAGCAATAAGCGTGCAGACTGCAGATAGCCCACATGTTTATCCCCTTACAGGGTCAGTTAATCCAGCAGATAGACTATCAAACAAAATGGAAGGCCTGCAAGTATCTGAAGCAGATGTACAAGAAAAGAGGTTCACATTGCAACAAGATGGGTATGAAGATGATAAACTTTTTCTCACCATGTACAAATTTACTAGACATTACAAACTGGAATGCTATAATGTCATGATACAATGGATGATGTCATATTCTCCTGTAAACCTATCTGACTGTTGTTTATCTGAGAAATACTGATACAATTTGACATATAATTAATGTGGTATTAATTTTGCCCTCAGAATGGTGCACTCTTTTGTCAAATTTGGGAATGGAATTCAGAGTGAACGATATCTGTCAAGAATAGTATTCATATACATTGAAAGTCTGATCTCATTCAGTAACCCCATTTTCAGGAAGTTAGGTCCCTACTAACCAGAGTAATGGGTAATGCAGAGTTCGGGGGAAATGATTTGATGAGTCTGCTGCGTGCACAGTATGTTACAATGTTTTCGAATTTGTTCCTTCAGAGGTAAGATAAATATACCCAGTAGATTTAGGCGGAAAGTGGCAGCAAATGAGAAACTGAGGGAAAAGGTTGCAACCCAGAGAGTTACAAAGAAAGTGGGCAGCTTTGACACAAAGATGGAGTTCCTGGAAAGGCTGGAGCGTGGGGTGAGTTTCAGCTGCCAGTCTGGAAACACATGACTACTCAGGTCTAGAGTGTTTCCTGGGGTGAGTGGGGTAGCCAAGTGGTTAAAGAGTTCACTCATCACACCACCCACATGGGTATCATGTGCGAAACCCATTTCTGGTGCCCCATGCCATGATACTGCTGGAATATTGCTAAACGTGGTGTAAAACTCACTCACTCCAGGGGATGGGTATCAGCTTCCATGTCAATCTGGAAACATGTTTTCTCAGGTCTAGAGCGTTTCATTGGGTGAATTTCAGCTCCTATGTCAGTTGGGAAACATGTGACTTCTCAGGTCAAGAGTGTTTCCTAAGGTGAGTTCCGGCTCCCATGTCCGTCTGGAAACACATTACGACTCAAGCCTGAGTGTTTCATTATGTGAGTGTTACAGTTACAGTTACACCACATCTACCCGACCAAGGCCCTTAGCATGAAGAGAATTAAACCACAGGTCTACCCCACCACAATGTTAAATCTAATACTCTTTGATTGTAGTTCCATCCTGATAGTGACCTTGTCATTCAGACAAGGGCCATGTCATGTCTAGACGCATACCAGCGCCTCCATCAACTGTTGGAAGGCCTGAAGCTCAGCCACATTACAGGTAATATTGCCCAACATGGAGTGACCAGTGTTCACACTGTATTAAAGAGCTATAAAATAATCACTTCCAGGCCACGCAACCAGTGCTTGAGCGGATTAGGAAGTGCTGTCAGGGTATGATGGCACACTATCTGCTTTCAAGAGTCAAGGCACATGTATTCACCTACAAACTGGAGCAGAAGGATGAACTGTTCACAAATATTCATTAAGTGTGTTAGTTTCCTATCACTAGTAATCCTTGTGTTGATCCTTTGAATGCATTGACCTTAAATTTGAGTATTTCCAATATTAACGCCAATATTTGTAAAATTGTGGATAATCATGAACAGATACTGAAACACCTGAACATTTCAAGACTTGGCCTGTAGGTAGTTAGCCCTGAGTTGACTGTAAACTAAAGCATTTCTGTGGTGCGATGTCCCTGATCTTTCGTCAGATTAGTGATGTTGTCATCCTGTTCCAGAACTGTCCTCTGCCAGCACCATACTGCGGGCCAAGATGATGATGGAGTACATTCTGGCTTCATGTGACAGCCTGCAACGTGAAGCAGAGACCCTAGTGGAAGGTTTGTAGTCAATGTGTCAATGACAGGCAACAGATTAGTCCTACCAGGAGAGGACCGCCTCCGTGATGTAGTGGTTAGAGCGTCCGCCTGGAGAGCGGAAGGTCGCGGGGTCGATCCCCGACCGTGTCATTCCAAAAGACGTTAAAATATGGTACTTGTTGGTCCTTGTCTGGCACTCGGCATTAATGGTTACAACAAGGACTGGTCGGCTTAGAGTCAGTATGCTTCACTGCGGCATGCTATCTCAGTGGGCTAGCACTATAAAACCAGCTTCAGTCTTGGCTAGTACAAGCAGCCGCATATACACATACACACGCATGCATTTCGTCATCTGAGCGAAATATTCTCAAGCATGACGCTAAACCCAATTTCACCTCACCTACCAGGAGAGTAGGCCTGGATCTCTTGACAGTGAAAGTACAAGTTGGGTAAGCTGGGATCTCTGAACAGGGAAAATACAAGTAGGGTAAGTAATACAAGTAGAGTGGAACTAAAACTAGGGTAAGCTTATATCGCTCAATAGTAAAACATCAGGTGGGGTAAGCTTTGCTGTGAAACTACATGTAGGGTGAGAATGGATCTCTTTGACAGTGAAAGTACAGTTAGGGTGAGAATGGATCTCTTTGACAGTGAAAGTACAGTTAGGGTGAAAATGGACCTCTTTGACAGTGAAAGTACAGTTGAATATGAATAAAAACACGTTTTTGTATTAATACAAAAGCTCCACTAGAATTTAATCTTTGCATGTCAAGAATAGATGCATCTGTCCTAAGTATGAAGTTGCTTACAGGTGTTTACTGACATAGTGGTAATGAGTTTTTTGTTACTTCAGTGGAATACAGTGCCCATCTCAACAAGCAGTCCTCTCCCCTCCAGATACAAAGGGAGACTACTCTGTCTCAGTGGTTACCTCACAGGTGTATGAGAGGTAAGTTTTCAGGTTACACGGGTGAACCATGTGTCTGTAGGGGAGTCTTAAAAACAATAATATGGGTTTCCATTTTCATGACTGACTTTTATCACTATCCCACAATTGTGCCATTTTGTGCTTTTAGATTATATTTCTGGGAAAAGAAACAAGAAGACAAAGTCATCAATATCCCCCGCAATGGCAAAATACTCTTTATGAAAATGTCTACTAGTTATGATTATGTCAAATGTTTTGGAGTGTATACAGCAAAGTGGAAGCAGAGTATTGAAAGGTTTTTAAGATCTGCTCCAGAAAGGTGCACTACCACCAAATTCAGTTGAAGCCTAACTTGTTGCCATGGAAATGCAACAAGATGACATCCTCAGTCACAGCCTAAGTCATGTTTCCATGGAAACCACAAAAAATAAAATTCATATCTGGGTCTAACCCACTTTGGTTAAGATATCACGAATAGTTTAGGAGATATGCTTCGGACAAAGTGTGATGGACACACGGACGGAACTCGTTTCTATACATACATAACACAAAGTTGCGGGGGATTAAAATTTGGTATGTTTCACTGAGGATAAAGCAGCCATTATCTTCATTTGAATGCATGAAATTAGTGACAAACTTGCGAAGAAACAAGTAAAACAACAAAACAGTACATAGACCTGACCCACATTGATCCCCCACCAACCCGTGAAGGTCCAGGTTAGAATTAATCTTCAGTAACCCAATCTTGTCGTAAGAGGCTACTAACGGGATTGGCTGGTCAGACTCACTGACTTGGCCGACACTTGTCATCGGTTCCCAATTACATAGATTGATGCTCATGCTCTTGATCACTGGATTGTCTGGTCCAGACTCGATTATTTACAGACCGAGTGTGGCGTAAAACTGTGGAGAGTTGTATGATACTCAGGGAGTTGAGATGTAATGTGATGTGCTGCTGAGATTGACATCCAGTGATCAAGGGAAAAACAAAAGAAGTGCTTTGAGCATGCATGTGGGATGTAACATGGTTACATTGCTGCTACTTTCAGTAAACATAATTATATGAAACAGCCAATCAACAACTTCCGTTTGTTTTATCCAAAATGCTCTGGTTTGAACAAACATGGGAATCAAGTCAAAAGTTGCAAATCTCTGTCAAACAACTTTCAGACTTACTTCCCATGGTTCCAAACAAACCCCTGATTGTACGTAAATTTTAGGGGTGTGTGTGTGTGTGTGTGTGTGTGTGTGTGTTAAAGTACTGTCGGAAATGCTAGAAAAATGCTTTTTAGCCTTAATATCTTTATAAAGGTGGTAAATATACTATGTTGTCAATATATCAACTCGCCTATTGTCTACCTAATTTTTATTTCAATTGATTTAACATTCCGATGCATTCAACAAGTTCAACAACAGAAATCTGAAATAGTCGTTACATTTATGCTAATAATACAGGTGGTGTAAAAATATGAATTAACGTTTTTCCTAAACAAATAAATGTTGAATGTTTGTGTTACTTTACTTAATTATCGTTTTCTTTATTGAAGAAATATTAATATAAATGTTAAGTCTTGATAAATAAGTTTCCCGTCATGCATGCACATCTTTATCACAGCGTCCACTATGACCAACGATTTGCAGTCGATTGTTGCAAAGGTTTATAGTTTTTTTCTGCTTAAAAAAGACAGAGGTAAACCTTTCATTAGTATAGAAAGGGTTAATTACAGAACATGTAGAGCTGTTGGCATGTCTTACCAACAAGTTTACAATATTGTAAACAAATCAGACAAGACAGGGACCGTCTCAAATGCCAAACCGGGACGTAAAACCATCCTTGACAACTTTGACAAGGGAGTGCTTAGACGGGCGGTCTACAAACTTTATGAGAAGATAAATATATATTCTAAAGAAGCTACACCAGTGACTTTGTTAAATCTTTGGCCAATGTTCACAACTAGATTAAACTGACCGAATTACATCCACATTTTTTCATTGAAATATACTGTTGACATGCAAAACATTTATTAAAACGTTGCACATTTCTACAATCAATCGATAAGATAACACAAGTGATAGGATTCTTTCCAATGTACAGTAATTCGTATGTTTATTTCAAAACAAACACATACACAAATGATCCCTTACATAACTGATACGTATACTATACGTACACATATTCAACATTTTGCAGAAAACATCTATTGAGATGACCCCTCGCCCGAGCGTGTGCTCAGGTGTCAATTTCACCTGTCAATAGCGTGCATGCTGATGACGTAACACAGGCAGTTAATGTTTGTTTCAAATAACGTCCCACTACCCCTTATTTTTCTAAGTTTTTGGTATTTTCATCAGTAAAAACACATTTTAGAGCATGTCTCAAAGTTTATTCCCTCGGTCTACATTAGGTAGATGTTTCTTGAAGTGATATTTGTTATTTAAGTAACTGTAATACCTCTGAATTTTAATTATAAGTCAAAAAGCATTTTTCTAGCATTTCCGACAGTACTTTAGTCATTCACATTGTACATACTTCTGCATAAAAATCATCATCACCCATCTTGCCATAAATTATGAACGGTCCCGTTACTTCAGATGTGCAGCTGCCATGTCCCTCTGTCATCACGTACAGGACATTCAAAGAGTTGCAGCAGTACAAGCACCAGGTGTTTCAGCTGCAGTATCTGCACTTACAGTCAGTTGTCATGGAAATGGCCATCAGGAAACTTCTACCTCTTTTACAGAATCTTGACCCCAAATCCAGGTTTGTAACTCTATCATGGGCATTTTAATTACAGATGATCTTGGTCCGTAAGCACCCTGCCAGTGCCTGGCCAGTTTCACAAAGTCGTAAATCCTGTTGTATTATGACTGGAGTTTTGTTTATTAAAGCAATAAAGCCTTCTAGCTCAGCAGTAATCAACATATTTAATAACACACCTTGTTTAGGAAAACGAGTGCCATGGCACTATTTTAGTATTTGGTTGCACACATGAATAACATAGTTTCCTTCAACTACAGGGAATATATCATGATGTACAGAGCCGTCTATGCCTTCTTGTCATCAGCTGAAGCACAACACCTACCAGGGATTGTTAAAGAGAGCATGTAACCATTCTACTGGCTACCGATACTCAGGCAGCAAAACCATTCCTGGGATTGTCGGAGAGTGAATACATTTTCATTCCTGGGATTGTCAGAGAGTGAATACATTCTCATTCCTGGGATTGTCAGAGAGTGAATACATTCTCATTCCTGGGATTGTCAGAAAGTGAATACATTCTCATTCCTGGGATTGTCAGAGAGTGAATACATTCTCATTCCTGGGATTGTCGGAGAGTGAATGTTTCCTTACTCCTGGGATTGTCAGAGAGTGAAGTACTAAGTACTTCAAGTACTAAACAACATAAGATCTGGCAAAGTTTTGTGACCTACTTACGGACCCTATTAGTCCCTTGCAAGGACATGTAAGCTTCCCAAGAGTTCCTGGTATGTTGTATAATATTTGTATCTATAACCATTGGGTATTCCACTATATAGCAATGGAGTACTAACTGTCAATACTATGGCGTCAACATATGAAGTCACAACAGAATTGTATCCGATAGTCAGGTCACAGGGACACCGATACACAGACTCTGACTGATGAGGGGGCGGTGGGGTAGCCTAATGGTTAAAGCGTTGGCTCGTCACGCCGAAGACCCGGGTTCGAATCCCCACATTGGCACAATGTGTGAAGCCCATTTCTGGTGTCCCCCGCCGTGATGTTGCTGGAATATTGCTAAAAGCAGCATAAAAACCAAACTCACTCAGTCAGTCTGACTGATAATGGAAGTTGGAAGCTTAAAGCTTTTGAACAACCATTATTGTTCATGGTTATGCGCCAGGAATGCCTGTCTTCAGTAAAATGGTCCCAAATTACTGTTTGAACTTTTTAAAGGCTTTTTACAAGCCTGCTTATGTGAACATTGATGCCAATGTGATAGCTGTTTGACATGCTATGGACATGGTGTGGAGTCTTTTGAAGTATTTAACTACACCTAATTCAGGGTATGTTGCATGTTGAGAATAATTGTTCATGGACATACATTTTCATGAAGATTATGGATAGTTATGTCTAAATGCAATAAACGTGTTTACCGTTAATAAGTCTGATTCTGTTTTGAGACCCTTGTTTTTGTTTTTGAACTGACCAAACAACCTCTCTCTCTTACCAGGGGTATGTTGGGATATATGTTGTAGGTTATAAGTTTAGTTCGTATGGAAATATTTCCCAGCATGCAGTGTTCATGTCGAGTATTCTGTAAACATAATGGTAGCTCATATTTTGTACACGAGACGGACATGTGACATGCAGTGCTTCAGCCAGAATTAGTTTGAGTGTTGCCAACTGGCACCCTAACTACTAAAATGTGTGCCAATGCAGTTGAGACTTTGCTATTCATGGTATAGAAGACCTGTGGATTGTATTAAATGTTGTGCCAATGGGTGCTCTAGCATTGAAAAAAAGTGCCATTGCATATTTTTTAGTGAATGGCACAATGGCTCTTGCCTGGCTAAAGCACTGGACATGTACTGACGTGCTTTTGACACAGTGTTATTTCCTTTTGTACATGAGGGGATGACCATGCTCCAGGCCTTACATATGTTTCAGGTGAAGGCAGCTTTATGGGGACAGTTTCGATTTGGACCTAAAACGCTCTTTAGAAGATTGTCAGTTCTTTCAAAATGACAGACACACTTTCTTCGACTTCAACTCATTCCTACTTACTGACATCAAATTCTTTTCTAAGTGAACAGGGTTTAGTTTTACGCCACACTCAGCAATATTCCAGCTATATGGCGGCAGTCTGTAAATAATCGAGTCTGAACCAGACAATCCAGTGATCTGAGTATCGATCTGCGCAATTGCACGTCTGACCACCCGATCCCGTTAGTTGCCTTTTACGACAAGCATGGGTTACTGAAGATCAATATTCTAACCCGGACCTTCACGGGTCAAATTCTTTTCTGAAAAATGCACTCAGGAGCAAGAGTCTATGTGACGTAGAATGATTTATAGGATGCCAAAATCTTAAGTAGAGCAGTCATTTGGAATAGAGGGCACATGAGAATTCTCTTCACTCAGAAAAAGAGGTAGGTTGGTGCATGTGTTACGGTGGTGGACGCCAGAAATGGGCTTCACATATTGTACCCATGTGAGGAGTCCAACCCAGTCTTCGGCATGGCAAGCCAACGCTTTAACTATTACTGATTAGGCTACCCCACTGCCCTTTCACTGAGGAGTCATGTTCACCACCCTGTCCCGTAAGATCCCTGGATTTTGTCACCCATTGAACACCTCTGGGATGAAATGCAACTTTGTCATCTAATACCCAAACACTGCAAGGACTGATCTCAATCCTTCCCTGGAAAAGGAATGATCTTCACCTGTAGTTTCATTGATGTTTAGTTGCCTTCAAAGAGGCGAAGGAGCCTGTCCTGCCTCAATGCACAAACTACTGTGTAAACTTGCTTGTGTGCCCTTGCTTGCATGTCAGGTGGGCTGTCCTTATGGACTGTTACATCGAAAAAACTGTCTTTCAGTGTCATAAAGTTTGACTGCCACAAATGAAATGTTTACACTGGTATGTTTGTTGAAACTCGTTATCTGTACCAGTAATGGAAATGTCTACACGCTGCACATCAATGCATGTGTTGCTCTTTACAATGACTGCTTTCAAACTGGTGGGGTTCTTCTATTCATCTACATTAATCATACATGTACATATTTTTTTTAAACTTAGAGCCCCAACGTGAATAATTGATCCTCCCTGTCCGAAGTCCCATCAACTTAATACTATGTAGGTGTATAATTCTATTTTGAATCTTTAATTAAATAGTTTATGGACAATATGGAATGCAGCTGAGGCAACAGGAAACAAGCTGAACCGGATTGCCTGGTTCTTGTGATGATTCAACTACACCAAAATCAGAACCAGAACCTCCAACTGGTGTTTTTGTGACAGACATATGTATTCAAGGAGGCACAAACACTTGCCCTCTGCATGATGTACCCCCCTCAAGGCCCATGCATTCAAACTAAGTATTTGTGAAGATAGCTGGATGTAATTTTCAAGTGTCAGACTGAAACAGACTTACCACTGGCTTGTCTGGTCCTCACATGGTCATGCATCCTCGATAATCTACACGATATACGTTACGATCACTCTCCACTATACCCTGGATGCATCCACAGCTTCCGAGAATTATATTACCTCCCTTTGCTGGCTCCGCATTCTCGCAGTAGCCAATCAGCCAAGTCGTCGTGACATCCGAGCTTGCCAGTGTCAACAAAGATAGCAGTCCAGTCGCGAAGGTTTGTTCACAGTGCCACTAAGATTTTGAGGAAATCATACAGACAAATTGACATATCTGAAACTTTTAAAAAATATATGAAAGAACTCCTACCTCTTTCAGAGTACCTCTGCATCAACTGTGCTGCTAAGTTTAAACAGTTAGATACTGACTGAGTGAGTTTGGTTTTACGCCGCTTTTAGCAATATTCCAGCAACATCACGGCGGGGGACACCAGAAATGGGCTTCACACATTGTACCCATGTGGGGATTCGAACCCGGGTCTTCGGCGTGACGAGCAAAACACGTTAACCACTAGGCTACCCCACCGCCCCAAACGGTTAGATAATTTAAGAAGCGAAAGTGAGTTTTGATTGGTTTGCTAAACTTCCCAGCGTGGACACCTGACTGGATAAAAAGCCAGTGGATGCATCCAGGGTATAGTGGAGAGTGATCATAGCGTATACCCAGAGATTATCGAGGATGGTCACGAGGAAACCCTTATAATGGTGCATGAAACAATGTCCACATCAACTTCAGATTACAATAAATATTCCTGAACTTTCGAATACAAAGGTTTCAGTCAATACCTGTGACTACAGCAGACCAACAAGCACCCCCAAATGCATACTGAGTAAGGTTTCAGTCATGTCAATTAGGTCACACAACACAGCACATGGGATTTCATGATCATTCCATGTCTGCTTTACATTTAACCATAAATCCATAGAATTAAAACCATAACAAAATCGAACATAAAGTTTTTGATTTTATTCCGATTTCACTTGGAGAATGTTGCAATCCGTCTTCATTTGCCCTGAACTGCAAAACAAACGTGACCTTACCTCTCCTGGGATGCTGCATACATCAAGAACAAGATAAAGATGCAACCTGGAAAAGCCCACAATTTTTAAAAAATGGAATGGTGTTCACTGCCTACACACCATAAACCTGTTTTTTTTTCATTTATAAACACTTGAGGACTTTTTTTTTTTAACAATGCAGGTCTCTTTTCCTTAGTTTGAAATATTTTGATTTCGCTTTTGTCATTTTTCACATCACTGAAGACCATTTTCATATGGATGGGAAGGAGTGAGCAATAAAATTTGGTCCACGCATCTGGAGGCAGAATTTTTTCGCTAATCATAGCTATTCTTTCAAAGCATGGCTATCCCAAGTTACATATTGGTAATAAGATTCATACCAACCAGCTCTGGAACCACGAGAACTTGACTGTTGAGATCATTTGTTTCATCATTTACTCAAAATAAACATCTCCCCTGGTTGAATTATCAGTAATGTTACCCAAAGTCAACTGAAAGCAGAGCTAACTGAGCCAAAATTACATGTGACTGTACATAAATACATTCATTTCTGGGAGCTCGATACACATACCAAAAAGGAAGTTGTTAATTTCATTTTACAGGGTTCACTGCAGTTTGTTTTATATAGCCTTTACATACATTGTTTCAGACATTACAATGTTAGTTCTTGGATTATACAAAAAAACAAAACCCTGATACCCAGTTAACATGGGATTACTCAATTAAGATTTGAAAAAATGTTTCTTAAGAATGTGCCCACTGTCTTCACCCAAGTAACCAAAGGAAAATTAAAGTTAAATTCAGTAGTCAAAACAATGACTACTGATCTTTTACAAAATTTAGAAGACAAATCAGTTCATCTTGACTTAAAACCCTTCACAAAATTATACAGTATATTCTAACAAAACCTCACACGCTATGAGAACCTATAATCTTCATTAACAAAAATTACTACCATTAGCTTTATGTTTAATCAGATTATCTAAATGACTTATTTTAATAAATATAAATCATTTACAAAACAGCATATAACATTCTAATATCTGGTATAAAAAGTAAAAAACCCTATATCCACAAAGTATACCCTACATCTACAAGGTGAACTGATTTGTAAAGCCAAACAATTTTGTGGTGTTTCTGGAACTGCATCACGGTCAGCATTTAGATCAGCAGTATCAGCTCTGCTGTTAGTCCACCAGCTACTCTGCAGGAACCGACAGCAGCAGCATCAACCAGCCACTCAGCCACTGCGACTGACTGCCCGCCCGGTAGACACTCAGCATACCACACAGCTAACATTACTGCACTGCATTTATTACCCCTTTACCGCTCCTATAGCATGGGGAAATGAGAAAAAGCATTGTTAATACAGGTAGTGAAATTTATTGAATGGTAAAATGTACTAAAATTGATACCATCTAAATGCAAAATGTTACATGCGACAAAAATACACAATGATCATATCAATGAAGTGAAAAAGACTTCTATAGTAATGAGTGTCATATCCTTATCATTATGTCTCTAAATTGTCAATTGCACTAAAAATATACTAAATTCAAGACAATTTCAATTAATTTGTCCTTGAAATTTGCATTACTGATCAGTCTCAATGTCAATGAAATGTTCAGAAGAGACAATAACCTTTTTGACAATTCTGCAAAGGACACATTATCACGGGCTAGGTTTATTCGAGGAACTGGAATGGCCGCATCATGGCACCGGAGTCCCTTGCTGCTGCTACAGCTCAGTTCCTCTCATCTGTTCCATTTTCTTTTGCTGAACCACCTGATCCAGCAGATCTTGCACATGAAGGAGACCTCGACCGTTGTTTTTCATTGCTTCTACTCCTGCTCTTACTTCTGCTCCTGCTCTTGCTGCGACTTCTACTACGGCTTTTGCTGCGACTCCTGCTACGGCTTTTGCTGCGACTCCTGCTACGGCTTCTGCTGCGACTGTATGAACGACTCCTTGATCGGCTTCTTGACCCACTAGACCGTCTTCTTCGTCTTCCTGAGCGTGATCTTGATCGCGATCTGGACCTAAAAAATGACAGTTGTATTTAACCGTTATGACACACAGCACAAAAAATAAATAAAATGAACTGAACTACCCAGATAGCAATCGTACGTTGGCAAAACCATGGTCAACGTTGGGCCAACGTCTGAATGCTATCTGGGTATACATGATATAAATGTTTAATAAACTCTTAATTAACGATTCTAGAAAAACAAAGGAGCAACTCTTTGAAAAAATGGGTTAAGTGCAACTGGGATCTTGACTGGATGAGTGCCCTGTATTCAGTGTTCATTGTTTCTTCTAGGTCTATCATACTACCTGCTGTATCTTGAGCGTCGGCTATGGCGGCTTTGAGGAGCGCGCCTGTAAGGATCTACTGGTCTGCCATAGCGTGCCATTTGCACACGTATTTCTCTGCCATCCATAATTGCTCCATCCATTGAGTCCATTGCATCTTCAGCATCACGCTTATCATAGAATCGAACAAAGGCAAACCCTCTGCTTTCCCGCGTAAATCGGTCACGAGGGATGTACACATCTCCTACGTCGCCATATTTCTCGAATGCTCTTCTCAGATCTTCAGGTGTTGTTCTGTATGTTAAGTTATCAACTTTGAGGGAACTCATTCCCTCAATAGCTGGAGGCCCTCTTCCATAACTCATGGTTATAAAATGTCACAACCCTACACGGAAACAACCATTTACTGCGAAGACAATGTTCAAACCGCGTGGCTTCTCTCCTTGTCCACCGGGCTTCCAAACTGGTTTGAACCGGAATTCACACTTGCACTCCTTTATCTGACCGTTTACATGTTTATTCATGCTTACATGAGTTACGTCCCCTTCTACATAGCTTCCTCTGAAAATCGTAATGGATTTGTTATGCACACAGTTTTACGGGCTGTGTGAATGGTTAAATGGGGGTGTTGCGTCGTTTTGTTAACATATGAACAAATACGAAAATATTATATGGTTTTGGCGTTTACTATACCAATTATTGAAAATAACTAGTTTCAATGCTAATATTACTTTTTATTATCTTTACGGAAATCACCGAAAACTTTCAAGTCATGTGATAACACAAGAACAAGATGGCGAATGGTGCGTGCGATGTTCGTGTTTACAACATTATCATTCTTGGACTGGCTTTTATGTTCATATTTACTGCGTTCCAGACATGTTCTATGGTAGAGGTAAGTACAGCGATATATGATGTTTTCTATATTGTTCGTGGATTTTCTTGCCAACAGATACACCGGTTTCAGCTAACAACACAGCTCGCTCAGGGGGTGTTGTTCTATGTTTGTTTTGATTCTGGCAACCTCTGGGAATAGTTGACAAATGGGCCCAGTTTTACTGTTCTTGGCAGCAATCCAGTTTACTAAAATCATTAGGATTGCATCTGATCTAACACAACTACTTGGTCCCTACTGTTGGAGATTGCTAATCGAACGATTCATCACGATATTATTTACGAACCGTTCATACCTTGTGCTTTGTTAGTTGGTATGGGAGTAAACTCTCGCTTCTTTTATGAAAAAAAAGTCTTATGATTTTTGCCCAATATCTGGAAATATTTTGAAGGATATTGTTTTAGAAATATTACTATCATGCATGGTCCTCAAAGTAAACAATTTGCCCTTACCACTTAATATAGAATTACTAGTTTATGATGATTTGTGATTGTGCCTAGGATCCTGTGGTCAAGTGTTATACAATTAGATTTACCCATTGATTTAGATTATATTTAGGGTGGAGTTTGTTCCTCCACATTGTGCAACTGAAAATATGTGCCTGGTAAAGTGCAGTATTCCCCCCTGAAAAGAATCAGCCAACAATAGCTACAGATGCATGAATATATTTTAATAAAGAAGCCATTTGACTGGCATGATAATCTTTCAAACAATTCAAAAGTGGCACTATTCTGAAGGTAATTAATTATGAGTCATGTTGTAGTAGTTTTAATACTCACAGCCCAATGTGCAACCAGAGTTTGTTTGTTTATATAAAATTGGAGGGAATTGTTTGTACATGCATTTGTTTTAGGTGCCCCAGTTCACATTGCAGAGTTATGTCCCTTGGGCATGCCAGAATCCTATGATCATAGGTTAGAATCCTGGTTCACCCTGATTATGTTTCTTGTTTTGTATGCACCATACCTGTACTGTAACTTAGGTTCCAAGAAAGTGGTAAATGTCATGTTTCATTGAACTGTCACATTGAACAATGTTGAAGTGCCAAGAGATACCTGGAATACTGTTTGAAGTGGCATTAAATTCACTTACTTGCTCACTTGCTCACTAGTATTTCTATTTTTCTGACAGAACATTATCATGATGATAGAAGTTGACAATAACTAATGTGACACTGTTGGGTTTTTTCATGACATGACATACGGCCACAGAGTTGTCACACAGCATGTTTTTTTGTATTCTTATTATGTTATAGATCTATAGGTAGATGTTACTAATATCAGTCTAAGAAGTGCAGATGGAAATAGGTCTCAGTCATCTTGTCATTCATAGAAATCTATACTGTCAACAAAGCACTTTCATCAACATGTATATTCTGTTATCAGTGAAAACTCTAGCATTAGTTGTGAATATGAATGAGAAACAGAAACTGTTAATGATGATTTCGCAATCTTTACTGACACATTAGCTGTAGACATGGTAAGCTGTAATGAAATAATGGCCTCTGAGAGGGTATAGATAACATCAGACCCCTCCATCTTTAATATATTTGAACCCCACCCCCTATCCCTCTCCATACTTTCCAAATTCAACTTTAAACATGTTAAAAGTGTTCAGAATTAATAATTTTTTTATATTTTTATTTTATCAACTGTAGTGTATGTAGTACACTTTGAACTTGATGAGTAGACCTCTTGTAATGGGATCAAGGTCTTGTCAGAAGATTAGGTATTGTAAAGACACTAAGTATTCTGCACATGAAACACACTGACAGACCAAACCAAGTCCATGGTAAATAAGTTATATTATATTGAGCTATACACATTTATTTTATTTTTTGTTCAACCAACTCATGCTAATCTGTAAATCAAGGAAATCTGCCTTGTTTTCATTGTCACATGAGGCAGGTTCTATTGCTGTAATATTGTACAGGCAGCTGACACCATTGTTGTAAACAAGGGTGAGTCATCGGGCCAGTAAGTATAGTATTGTTTATGACTTGCTACAGTCATGTTGGGGTCCAAAGTTCTGTCTTCCTTGTATTTCTGTTTGACATGAGGATGACTAACAGGAAGAATCACTGATTCTTTGGAAACTATTTTCTTAATACTTACTAGTGGTGGTCCGATTAATTGAAAAACTTGAAGATTGGTCGCAATGACTAAACGACCAAGCAATCGATCATGTTTTCTCATAATCGAACACAAACAATTCTGGAACACTTTTTACATTAACAATATTTTACACACGGTTGGTTTTGTCTGTTACATTTCACGACATGCTCGTTCCAAGTCATAACTGAATTTATTTTAAAGACGACAAGAAATTTATGTTCCTGACATACTAGTCATCCTTTAAAGATGTGCAATTTGAAAAAATCACACCAAGGAACTGCATTTATTTTATTTATTTTTTTGTGCATTCACAAAAATAACCGGGAAAATTTCATAAATGATGCTAACCAATAATTTTCGATGATTGATCGGTTGTAATGAACCAATCATCAATTACGAGATTTGAACCAATTCCCAACACTAATACTTACTCAGGGAATCAATGTTACAAGATACTTTCCTGCCCATTTGTTTTCTTTGCTGTAATTTGCCATTGATTTGGCATTTTGCACTGTTCCCAAGTCCTTTATACATTTTTCAGGATTCAATCAACTTTAGCAGTCCTGAAACTGCAGGACTGCTGAAGTTATGATAATACTAGAGTGTGCCCAGCAATCATAGTAGGTCCAAATTTATGTTGTTATCTGACCATCAACAACCTGTGAGGAATCTGTGTTAGAATATTGTAACCATGGTAACAAACAGTCTATGGAGTTGTGGGACATGATGTGGATTGGGTGGTGAAGTAACTTGGTTGTTGGCTTTTCTGTGTACTCTGACAGCGTGGATTGTCACTCACAATGTTAATAACTGTCTAGCTCAGACTTATTTATTTACAGGCTGCTGTCATGTGACTGGAATGTTGCTGAGAGCTGTGTTAAACAGCAAGCATACAAACCATATATGCATATAATTAAGTTAGTAAAATATACAGCTCTACAATACAAAGCATATTACATGTTATGGTTTTTACAATGTATCTAATATGCTGCACAATCTTCTTAAATGTAAATGTGTTAAATCGCTAATTTTCAAATACAACTAAGCTGAAAATGTGTCTGAATTATAAAGGTTCAAGTACAAAATGCCTAGTTATTAATGTTCCAGTGGGGTGGCTAAAACCATAACATGTAGAGATCAAATACATAAACATAAAAAATCCTGTGATGGTTTTCATTGTGTGAACCGTGTGAAAAATGTCCTTTCACATGAGTCAAATTGTGAAATGATAAATTTATGAACAGACTTAATGAACACATTTTAAGCAACATATTTCTTTGGTTGACACAATAAGATTTCAAAGGGCATACCTAAACATTATCTTCAGTACCCATTTTGCCTTACCTGCAAAACTATTTTCTACATTCCAATCCCTCACCAAACATGGTTGAGTTCAGTGTTGAAGTGTTTTTGTAGTCCAAACTTGCAAACCTCATCCATTGTTTCCTAACGTACAATAGAAGTGTCTGTCTTGTGTTTTAAGTATTAAATGATATTCAAAATGATTTCTTTTCAATCTTATTTCTCATATATTGCTGAAATATTTTATTAATAACAAAAATAATCTTCACTATATTTAGGACATATTTGAACATCTGTAATGGCTGTGACATATCCTAGATGATGTTTTTACCTAATGACTATTTCCTTCTGAGCTGCAGATATCACCATGTGCTATGTATGTACAAGGGGTGGTGGGGTAACCAAGTGGATAAAGCGTTCCCCCGCCACGCCAAAGACCCAGGTTCGATTCCCCACATGGGTACAATGTGTGAAGCCCATTTCTGGGGTCCATGAGTAGGGCAGCATTTTTATTTTTTGTGTTTCTCATCGCCTGACCGACCCTTCTAATGTTATTGCCGACCCCCTCAAAAAACATATTTTTTCATTTCAACACCACCAACCTGAACCTAAACTGTACCGCCTCGTCATATAAACTATTTATATTTTAATCAGAAACTGCCACAAGTCCAAAGAGTGCAAGAAATTGTAATAAGAATTACAATAAATGAGAATCAAGAACATTATTCAATAATGTTGTTTATTAATTTTTTTGTTTGTTTTGTTTTTTTCCCGACCGACAGACCCATGTTCAGAATTTTGTGGCTACGTGAAACACATTAAAAAAATTATGCCCATTTTGCTAAAAGCAGCGTAAACTAAACTCACTCACTCTTGAATGTACAGACCTTCTGGTTATGCCATAAATGCTAACTGAGATTTGTGAGAGTGACTAACAGTAACAACCATGACGTCATATACATCATTGATTCCTTGCAGAAAACCGTCTTGGACAGCGTGGGGAAGTCAAACAATGACACTAACAACACTTTTACTGGAAATGGCTACACAAGGTATGGGACATTTTTATGATCTTGACATATGATGCATGTGTTGCTATAGTTTCATCAATTGAGAATTGGTCACGTGAGCATGATTTATGCAGAAACAAAACTGGATGGAGAAGGGAACAATGAAACTTAACTTGAGAATTCTGCCTCATTCTGGTGTTGTATTTCATGTCTGTATGATGAAAAATGCAACAGTGTAAGGAAGTGTTTTAAGGGTATTTTGTGTGTCATTGTGCAGTGGCGAATTTCTGTAAATATTACCACCATGGATTGCGAAAATTGGATTCTCATCTCAAACCAAGACAGGTGAAATGTGGATGGGACTAACATTTTGACAATTATACAATTTTTAGCTACCATAATTTATCTACTAGATACCAGCATCTGCTCAAATGCAGTATTTATTTTTTCCCTTACCAGTAGATCTATAAATGCTTTTCAAATTTACTTTCTCAATTTCCTAATTTGGGAGTATACAACCCAAGCTGCCTCACAGCATTGGAAGGTTTTAGCATCGACTTCTTCACATGCACATTCTCTTTTGAGTGAACAGAGGCACATTTAAACTTAGTCCCTTGCCCAGGATGACACCACAAGTTTTTACACTTGTGATATGGATGTATGTTCATATTTGTGTTTCCACCATTTGGTCATCTACCATCAGATGCAGCGCACACTAGGGAACAGTGACAACACTATATACATTATAGGCTGAATAACAACTCAGTACTTGCAGGATACAATCTCAGCACCTGGCACTTGTAATGTTAGCGTTGTGCTTTAGTGTGCCAGCTCACTCTGCCCTTTGAAAGGTGACATGTATTTGCATACCACTAATTAGTCATTTTGAAGAGGCTAAATTTTGAGAAAAGAAACACACCTGAAAACCATACAGACCCTGACTTACCTGACTTATTTTGGGGTGAATGTCAACAGGAACATGGGGCGGTGGGGTAGCCTAGTGGTAAGGGGTTGGCTCGTCACGCCGAAGACCGGGTTCGAATCCCCACATGGGTACAATGTGTGAAGCCCATTTCTGGTGTCCCCCGCCGTGATATTGCTGGAATATTGCTAAAAGCGGCGTAAAACCAAACTCAGTCAGTCAGTCAACAGGAACATACCGTATATGGCTGTAGATAAGGAGAATTTCTGTAGAAGGGGGTTGGCTTATCTACAGGTTACACTTCCGTTAAACTTTTTTTCTGGTGGCAAGAAAACGAGATTGTATCACTTCGCTTGAACAAAACAGGGAAAACAACTTGTGAAGATGTCAAAATGGCAATTATATATCACTAGACAAGATTATTTACCTTGTCAGTTCTAATTTGTTTTTGCTAGGCATTGTATTCTATGCAGGGATTAAGATTACCATGTGTATTTGTCTTGTATACAGAGCCGGGAATAGCAATCAGCTGTGCACGTTTCCCTGCGAGCTACCGGTGATTTGCTTAAATAATATAACAGAACGAATTCTGGGGCAGTGAGTGGAAAAATATAGTATCTGAAACTGTTATTCCACCAAGAAAAATATATTCTAGCATTGTGTCATTTTAATAGCAGGTTTTGCTTTATAAATGTAAAATATTTCTAATCACAACTAAGGTAATGCAACAACACCTTGGTGTATTGATGGATATTTTTTATGCATGGAACAATTTGGCCTCTCACCGATTTGGTTTCAATTTTTTCCTATTTTGTTTTCAGCCTGGGTATCATCTATGGAGTATTCTCTGTTTCCAACTGGGCAGCTCCATCTTTTGTCGGTTACGTAGGCCCCAAACTGTCTATGATCATAGGAGCAGTGTTGTATCTGTAAGTAGTATGTGTAGTACTTATTATATCTTGGTAATATAATGATGTAAAGCATGTTCTAAGATGCCTAGCGGTTAGAACAATCGAAAAAAAATTACATTATCAGACAATAAAGGTATAGTTTTTTGATGACGTAACAATTGAATGACGTTATCACCCTCACTGCGCCATTCTAGTGTGCCCCCTCGTAATCGAACCATTTTACATTACGTCACAATGTAAGCGACGTCACGATGCATGTCAGTTGGCATCGCCTCGTACAGCCACCTACAGTAAACTACTGCGTTGCATCCCGTTTCTTGGTTTGCAGTTGCTTCACTCACCTAACATCACTGGTGGAAACATTACGTTTATGTTTTCTGACTTTTTAAATGTCTCAATTCGACTCGCAAGTTTTCAGCGACACGGTCACGTTAAGCAATGTTTACATTCCCACAATGCAATCGTGGAATGTCCCTTGACTACTCAGCTTCGTCTGGATGTACTGATCTAAACATCGTTGGTAGTAGAAATGCGGCGTTCACATGGTTTACGTTAATCACAGATGTAATTAAAATACTTTAGAGAAGATATTTAATCCGAGCGTAAACCGTCATGAAACTGTTTATCATTTGTTTTTCTGGTAGCGTTAGATCTTAGCGTAGGGGGGCAGACACATCAATAGAACAGCCAGTTAGCCCTGTCGCGAGGATTCTTAATTTAGGTCACCGACACCGCCCGTTTGTTTTCTGCCTTAAATTAATCGTAATTATCCTTAGAAAGTATTAAATTTGGCATCTTAGAAAGAAATACAGTTAAGCTCTACCACCATGTATAGTGTAATAAAACACACTTTCTCCCTGAACTATTATGGCGTTAAAGCACTTTCGGACGCAAGCGTCCTCGTGCTTTAACTATAATAGTTCAGGGCAAAAGTGTGTTTTATTACACTATACATGGTGGTAGAGCGAACTGTATTTCTTAAATAATATATGGTTGGAATTCTTGGCAATATATGGATCTAAAGCATGATAATATATTGTTAGAAATCTTGGTAATATAAGGATGTAAATCATGATAATATATGGAAAGACATTTTGGTTACATGAGGATATGTAAGTTATATTTGCCACTTTGCTTAACATTATAGAGTATTCAAGAATGATTAACCTCAAAATCATGAAGCATTGTGTAGAACAGATACGTGATCTCAATGCTATTTGTTTCAGTCTGTTTATCCTCTCCTTCCTGAAACCTATGGAATGGGCTCTGTACCTGGGGTCAGTGCTGGTCGGCTTTGGGGCAGCTAGTAAGCTGGGATGGATGGATGGATGGATGGATGGATGTTTTGTGGACATTGATATTTGTTGTCAGTCAGAAATCTAGAGTGTACTGTTCTTCATTGTTCATTGACAAACATTTCTAACAGATCCATATTTTGTCTTTAGTAAAGAGAAAACTGATGGAAAACAATCATTATTTGTATGTTAGAACTTTGATGCTTAAGTGTTTTGATGCTTAATTTGTTTCCAGTTTTGTGGACAGCCCAAGGATCAACGTTGACAATAAATTCTGATACAGAGACTGTGGCACGGAACAGTGGTATATTCTGGGCTCTGCTGCAATGCAGGTACATGTCACACAAGCACACTTTCTTTATTCCAGGGGATTGAAATGGGAGGGAAAACATGAACTTATTTGGATGAAGATGATGGGCTTAAGGCACAATGGCACCTTTTAGACAATATTTTGGCCTATATTATACGCATTGGGGCATATGCACTCACTTTAGCTTCCTATTGATACAATAGAAAAACTTCTTATTCCTTACGACTTGCCTGAAATCAATAATTAAAACTTCGAGGCGAACAGCTTCCAAACAGAGAACACTTGCAGGGCTCAATTTAGTGTTTGTTACTTGCACTGGTGCAACCCAATATTACAAAGTGCAACCTAGTTATGAGTCTAACTTGCACCAGGTGCAAGTCAATTTTTTAGTGGGTAAACTTCTGAATAAAACATCTAAATAATTCAATGTCATATTTCTGATATTACATATTGCAATAAAAACAGTGCAACTGGAATTTGACTGGTGCAACTAGGCTTTTATCTTAGGTTGAACCTGGTGCAAGTGGGTTAACATCTCTTAAATCGAGCCCTGACTTGCCATATATGGAATATAAACAATTGCTCCGTACATTGAAAACTGTCGCACACGGTGTTGTCGTAAGCATATTAGTAAAGAGTGCTCCAAGGGACATACCTCTATGGGGTTTTCTTAAAATAATGTTTGGCTGGTAGAGGGTGCAAGAATCGATTTAATGCAACATTGCATTAATTCATTTGAACTTTTTAATTTAATATTGTGATCTAAATACAAATTATTTTTGGTAATAAATTATATGGTAGCTTTACTGTCCCTGACTGCTGATAGTATTATTGAGGTAAATGCATTGTATAATTTTAGAGGAGTGTGGTGTGACATAGTGCCTTTAAATTGACCTTGAGTTGGTTTGAAAAGTCACATTTGGTGTTAATGAGTTAGCAAGGAGGGTGATGAAGATCTTGAAGGATCAGCATAAATAGTGGAGATTAAGATGAAATTGTTGTCTTGTGTGACAGATCATCATTTTATGAAGGAAAAGAAGACACAATATAATGTTTTCAAATTGGATTGAGCGTAATTTCTTGACAAAAATTATGATGAATTTGATGACAGCAAAGTGGTTTAATGTTTCAGCCTTCTGTTTGGGAACATGTACAGCTACTTCGTGTTCAAGTCCAAGAGTGTGGTGACAGACACTGAGAGAACCGATCTGTTTATTGGTCTGAGCTCCGCAGCCCTGCTAGGAATCATCTGCCTGTTTCTCATACGAAAAAGACGAACATCTGATGCTGAAAATCTTGTCAATCTGAATTCCAGGTAACAATGTTTCCCTCACTTTTTAGGAAGTTTTTTGTAGATGACGTAGACATTCCAGAGTAGAAATGGTTATCAATGCCTGTCAAAGTGGCTAGTCTGATGGCTCACAATGACAACATATTAACAATGGTCTGTTGTTACTTTTCTCAAACTGCAGGTAAACTGCCGATGTGTTCGTGTATGGACCTGTGCAAAGAGCACAGGTCATAAATCAGTTGAAGTTGAAGGATTGAGTCAATGGAAGGGTGACTGTGTTTGGCAGCTTGACTCCTGAGACCTTATTCGGCCTTATGTCCTGACCTACAACTAAACATGTGCCACACATGTAGTCTCGCCTAAGACAAGTGACTTTGTTCAAAATCGCCTCTGTTCACCTTGCAGTGAATGGGTACCCGATGGGATGAGATGGTCCTCCTGTTAACCTTCTAGAAGCTCACATGCATCTAGGGGTTCACACTGATTCACTGACCGGGAAAATAATGTTAGCATTTGAGCATACACCTTGTGTATGGAGGTTAATGTAATATAAGTATACATTATTTATTATCTTGATCAAATATATTTGCAATGTCTGTTTGCTGTTTACATGCTTTTGACATCGTTTTCAGCTATTTTCCAGCTATATGACAGTATTTTCACCTGACGAAGGGGCAAGGAAAAGCCCAGAAACGTGTCTACAATAAACAAGAAGTTGACATTATAATATTTTGTCTTATATATGACAGCAGTTGCAACCCCATTGACTAACATGCAGCTGTTTCCTGTTTCAGTGGTTCACAAAGTGCAGACACTGCTCTTTCTGCTTTAAGTAAGTAATCTATGCATACTGTTATTTCTGGGAGTATCTTGGAACTCTCAGTGAATCAACAGAACATAGAACATTAATATATAGAGCTTTGGGCATTAATATGGAATACACACATATGAAACTTGCTATTTACACATCAGATTCACATTCATGTGTTCTAATGATGGAAGATGTGTAGCCCAGTAATATTTGTGAGGGCCTTCGACTATGGAATAGAACAGATAACATAGGCGGATCCAGTGTGTGTGTGTGTGTGTGTGCGTGCGTGCGTGCGTGAAACTTGTGAAAATGAACAGTGCATCCCCCTTTCTCAAAAAAGCTGTATCCGCCCCTGGACAGTGTCACACAATGAAGTAACCATATGCAAGGATGTTGATAGTTTTGTAAGGGGTCAGTTTAGAAGTAATGTGACAGTGGTTGTTGCATATTTTCTTAAGGAATAACAGTGTGGTCCCTGCTGTGTTTTGTTATCATTTTACTGTTATTATTTGAAGCCTTTCTTCTTGTGATTCTACTACAGAGTGACAGACAGTATTTGATATGCGAGATGGTGTTGAACACACCTGTGATGGTTAATGATTTTTGTCATGAGACACTGGTCCTGTATATTGATCAGCAAAAAGATGTTGGGTCAGA
Organism: Haliotis rubra; assembly: GCF_003918875.1. NCBI lineage: Eukaryota > Metazoa > Mollusca > Gastropoda > Lepetellida > Haliotidae > Haliotis > Haliotis rubra. The sequence goes on from NW_025766336.1 coordinate 2,297,115, forward strand.
GGACACATTGATATTGTTCAGCTGTCACAGGATAATGAATTTTCACATTGATATTTCTATAGTTTGGATATGGCCGCATGTCCATATTTGATTTTGTTTTGCATTCGTCTCAGTTTCACTTTTTGAATCAGGGATTTTAATATTATTTAGTTGGATAAATCTTCTTTGCCTAAAATTGATAATAATTATTAATTATTTTCCTTGACAGAACGGTCGTTTCAGCTCCTCAAGACAAAGGAAATGATCTACTTGAGTTTTGCATTTGCATACACAGGTAACAAATGATAAGTTACACTTGTTTAGATAGCTGGTTACCACATTTACCCAACAAAACCAGGATTCCATTAACTATTATTGAGTAGTTTTGATGCATCTTGAGCAAATCAGGATAAGAAGCATAAATTCATGACAGTACAGAAGGTTTTGGAAACCTATTTCCATAAATAGCACTGATTTAGACAATAACCAACGAGTGACGGAGAATGACAGATTATCTTTCCCGAGTTGTATTAATTGCATAATTTTCAAGCCTTGGCGAGAGAATCACATAATTAATAGAATGAGGGAAAGATAATCTGGCATTCACCGTCATGAGTTGGATATTGTTTTTATTACCCATATCAGTTTCGATCTTAAAAAAGGCTTAAATGAAAACAGCAGTTTCTCTATTAGGAAATCCGCGATGTGGGGAATCCCATACCCCTACGCGTGTGATTGGCTGTTCTTTTCTGAAACAACCAATCAACGTTCACCAAAAGGTGTAACCTTACTAGGGACTTACAGGAATAATACGACCCGGAGTCCTCCTTCCCATACGGATAACAGTGTCATATGTTTGCTTGGTTACATGATTATGGTATTCTTAGTTTAAAAGCCGATGTTATTTGTTGTTTTTTGTGTTTTTCAGGTCTTGAATTGACATTTTTCAGTGGAGTATATGGAACGTGCGTATCCCACAACCTTCACTTTGGGGCTGAGAGAAACGGTCTGCTTGGGTTGTCAGGAATATTCATCGGAGTTGGGGAGATTTTAGGTATGTTGGTTTGGAGTCTGTGACATGGGACTGATGACTCCTTAGGGGACAGGTATTGACATACCAGTACTGGGTTACATACTGGGACTATAGTGACCGGCGGACCAGTATCTGGCCAGTGATTGACAGCATGAATGTTGAGTATACCATCAAGTTGATGACATACGTTTAGTTGCACATAAACCACCTGATTCTGGTTTGTTATAACAGGCCTACAGTACTGGCGATCAGTTTGGTTAAGGAGTACAAGAGCTGGGTTTATCATTGAGGTTGTAAGGGTAAACATGGCCTTTAATCAAACAGAATATTATCGTTTAATGTAAACATTTGGTGTTTTATATCCAAATTGATTGTTGGTATGATATGATATTTATTATAGTCTTTCATTGATATTGTTTTTAAGATAGGACAATGTGTATCATGTATATGAAGGATGTTACAACATGTTTGTCATATGTTGTGCTTTCATCTGTCAGGTGGTGGCTTATTCGGCCTGTTTGGCAAGAGAACAAACACTCATGGCCCGTGACCCGATAGTGTTGTTTGGCTATCTGGTACACATGTTGGCATTTCTTCTCATCTTCTTGAACATGCCCTCTAATTCTTCCCTGGTGGACTCGGCCGAAGCTACATACATCGAGTCAAAGTAAGTACATCCAAATGAATACACCCCATCCATGTAAGTACGTCCAAATAAGTACACCCTGTCCATGTAAGTACATCCAAACAAGTACATCCTGTCCATGTAAGTACATCCAAACAAGTACACCCTGTCCATGTAAGCACTGGAAGTACTGAGGTTCTCAAAAACATGTATATCCAGTCCAGTTCTATATATTCCCACCAAGTTGATGGTAGCAGCCAGTGGCAAGTTGTGCAGGCCTGCTTTGAAGTAGCTTGGACATTGTATTAGTTTTACTATTACACATTCACTCACTCGAGGTTAACCTCATTGTGTTTTGTTCCAGCAAGTATGTGGCCCTGGTTTGCAGCTTTCTCCTAGGAATGGGTGACAGCAGCTTCAATACACAGGTTAGACATCTTCATCTGTAGTGACAGAAGTGTGAGTGAGGTTAGTTTCACGCCGCACTCAGCAATATTCCAGCTATATGGCAGTGGTCTGTAAATAATCGAGTCTGGACCAGACAATCCAGTAATCAACAGCATGAACATCGATCTACGCAATTGGGAACCCATGACATGTGTCAACCAAGCCAGCAAGCCTGACCACCCGATCCCGTTAGTCGCCTCTTACGACAAGCATGGGTTACTGAAGGTTCATTCTATCCCGGACCTTCACGGGTAGTGACAGAAAACATTATCATTAATAACGCTGTTATTCTCAAAATTCCTTTAGTTTTCAACTCTGTAAAGCTCCAAAGATAGTGTTCTATGACTGCCGAGATCCCAGGTGGAAAAAGTCCCCCCCATCACAACCTCGTAGGACCAGCTTGAAGGGGATTGGCTTGTTGAATGGGCTTATAGAGTGTACTCAGTGGTTGGTCTAGTCTAGATTCAATTAGTAACAGGCTGTCGCAATATTGCTAGAATATTCCTGACTGTCATGTTATAAAACACCCACTCCAAGGCTAATTACATTCTAAATCAAACGTCAAAGAACTAAGGGTTATCTTCCTTAGATCATGAAATCATTATCGATTGTGCTGTTATTTTGAATATGTGTTAATATCCCTTTAAAACAATGTGATCTTTTTTTATTATCTTGATGTTTAAATCAGAAGTGTGTAGACAAGGTATTAAGAGTAATTATGGTTGTCCGAAAAATCATTGAGTGATCAGATATCAGACATGAGAGTGAAGTTTAGTGATTTTGTTGTGATTCTGTTTTTAGCTCTACTCCTTGCTGGGCTACATGTTCCCAGAAGACAGTGCTCCAGCCTTTGCCCTCTTCAAGTTTGTACAGGTAAGTACATGTACTGTTTCCCTAAGTAAAGCTATATGTTCTCTCATGATGTACATATACTGTTTCCCTGAAGTAAAGCTATATGTTCACTCTTGATGTACCTACACTGATTCCCTGAAGTAAAGCTATATGTTCACTCTTGAAGAATATATATACTGTTTCATTGTTTCACTGAAGTACATACATATTGTCAAGTAATTAACTCTTTCAACACCAGTCATTTACTGCCATGACACCGAGTTCCCAGAGACTCTGAGGTCATAGATGAAGCCTATGTTTATGAAGGAAATTATAAGCTTGTAAAACGTTATTGCTACTACATCCCATACACCATTTAAAAGATCTAATCCTACTGTTGATAAATATGAAGTTTATTTTTATAATATTATTCAAATAATACAACTACAACTTTAATAAAATTATTTTTGAATGAAAATGCAGGCTTACATTTATAACGTCCAGATAAACCTCGAAAGAAGCAAAAACTATGGCGATTTTTTTCCATTTGTGACATGTCATAACATGCCCGTGCCTTTTTCTTTTATATTTTCATTTTTACGTCATCAGAAAATTATTATAAAAAGATTTCTTAAATAATATGTATGGTCGCCTATTTCCCGATATCTGTGGCTTTCCGCTCGGTAACATGACATAACAACGGAAAATACCTCCGTTTTCGAAGCTTCGTATGAATAACATGGGAGGCGAATCGTTTGATGTCAGGTATCGTTCGAAAGCTCTGAACATCAACAACATCACTGAACCCTTGCCGGGAGTATTTTCACAGTTGTAAGAAGGGATTTTATTGGATAAAAATACGTAAATTATGGAACTTATTGGACGTATCGTGCTAGGTTATGACCTGTGACAAAAATGCTTCATATATATATTTTCGCATTAAACATCGTGTCCAAGCGTTCATTAGTTTATTCAATTTATTTAATGAATTCCTCGAAACATCGTTACTTTTCTTCTTTTAGCTCTTTGACAATGTTATTGTGGACCCGCCGCCGAAGCATGTGTCCGAGAATCGTTGTTTTCAATAACATTGCGAAAAATAGTTATTTTTCCTTATCCTGACTCATGCTCTTTTGCTTGTCTTCTTCTTCTTGCGAACATAGTGGAAACACTTGTATCTCCTTAATTGAAGCTCCCTTCAATGTAAAATCACTAATTAGTACTCACCACGAGTTGCTCCCCTTTAATCCCTTTTGGCGGGAAAGGTGTCGCCACCTTACACCTCGTGCTTCACTCTCTCCTTCTTCGCCCAGTGAGCAGGATGCGTGAGCGCCTGTGTCTCCTTACACAACATATCCTTTGATTTTTCTTAGTTTATTACTTCTTATAGTGTACTATAGAGGTATAGCTAGTATCCTTCTGTAATTTGTATTGATTATTTATCGTATTTCTACTGTTTATTCACGTGTATTCGGTGATTGTTCAGCTAGTATTACGTTGATGAAAATCTGTACTATTTGTAGATTACGTTTTCTGCCTCAGATCCGCATGTAATATGCCCTAGTTGTTCTACCCATTATCGCTTTGATTCACGCGTTGCAGTTATTGCATTGATTTATCTAATTCTGCATTTAATAAATACTATCTTTGCGTCTTAAGACGTGCTGCAGATAGGTCACGCAAACAAGGGCTAAATATGGCTGATACTCCAGATACTCCATCTAGTCAGCTGCTGGCGATCGACCCCCTACCGTCTGGTGTTCTGCTAGAGACCCCATCGGAAGAGGGACGTGGGACGCAGTCCGTCACCTCTAAGAAGCGACCGGCCTCCCCAGACATCCCGTCATCGCAGCTAAAGTCCAAGAGGGCCTCGACGTCTTCTCAACGCAGACTTCGTACCCCCAGGGCAGCGTCGACATCCAAAGGAAAGTCTACGAAGACAGCGAGAACTTTCTCAGCCGAGATCGTTCCAGCCGAAGAAATGGGCCTCTACGATGACCAGCCGATTATCATCCCCGACATACGGCACAAGAAGCGGCCGGTGTCAGCGACAGTGACTTCAGCAGAGATCTTCATGCAGCCTGATGCCTCTACACTGATGTCAGACGTTATTGCTGTGGACCCCATCATTAACTCCGCAGAGAAGGCTCAGACAACATCGTCGCAGACCATCCCTGATGACCTGATGCAGCAAATTATGACGATGATGGAAGACCGATATAGACTGCAGAAGCAAGGACCGAGCCTTCGCGAAGGCTCCAACGTAGACAGCACCCCAGAGGCACCCCCCGTCAACGTAGCAGCCAAGACGATGTCACCTTCGCGAAGGAAGGCACGGACCACCTCCACGAAGGACCTAGATGTACAGCCTTCGCTAAGGCGGGATAGATCATCACCCTCGTCACCTTCATCCCAAGATGTGGACTCGGACCATCAGACATCACGAAAGCCTTCGCGAAGGTCTTATCGTAATTCCCCGGACCGGCCGAGGGAAGCTTCGCGAAGGCATTCGCGAAGGGCAGCTGAATCCAGATCTTCATCATCTAGAAGGACATCGAGGGACTACACAAGAGCTTCGCTGGCGCTATCAACGTTCTCCTCACAGGTCACCGAGAAGATCAACCCATAGGCGTAGATCACCTAGGACGATCTCCTCCTCGCTTCATCACCACGTAGATCACCTTACAGGTCACCATACAGAGCTGCACAAGCATGCCGGACGTGAGAGAAGACAGAAGCACGCAGTTCCAGAACAGCACCAACCTCTCATCAATGATGATGGTATAGAGGATGATGGAGGAGTTATTTTCTCCGATGCTGAGATACGGTATTGGATGGTCAATAACCTAGATCTCTCATCACCATCTAAAAATGGCAATGTGGCGCAGACATATCTGATGAAAGAAGACGATGCAGATGCTATCACACTACCACTGATCGACCCGATTGCAGCAGTTCCACAGAATCTAGATGCAGCATTCCACAAAGCCATGAAAGTTCAGACACCACATATACCTAACTTTCATGCCAAGAAGTTCTCCACGCATAACATGGACCCCTTCTTCAAAGCTCAAGACATCGATGAGAACTATAAGTTGATCAACGATGTCAAGTACAAGAATTACAAGATTGATGATGCGCGCAGTTAGTCCAGATAGAAACCATGGCAGAGGCGATATGTTTTTGGTTTAAATAGATCTAGAACGATCAATGAGACTCTTATCACCAGATTTCGCGTCCTAACTTCTGAGGATGATAGAATGATTTATTCTGCCTTACTTATGCAAAGAAAGACCAGCAGTTCCTAACAGATCATCTTACATCTATTTCAGCAGCACTGACCTTAGTCGTCAAGGCCTCCTCGCTTCCTGCAACTGGGGTGAGAACTTTACAGCCCCACTGTATACAGCCCTGTGGTCTTCAACATCCATCTTTAATGGAGAAATAGACAAAGTTTCCAAGGAAGTCACTAAGGATTCCAGAGAAGTCCTGATGATTAAATCGATGGACACACTAGCCAGCGTCATCCGACAGACCTCTCAAAGATACTCAGGAAGATCTAAATTCACGGGCCTACAGAGAGAGCACGAGACAGGAAGATAACCAGCTCTAGAGGAAAGATTCTTTTAGAGTAGCCCATTCGGCAACTATAGAGGAGGATCAGGAAGAGGCAGGACACCCAGAGGTTCCCGCAACTATAAACGCTGAAAGACAGGTTCGGAACGACTGGAGTCTTCCACCCCCAGCCGTTCCAGTACAACCATCTCAAGTGGGTGGACGCCTCCAACTTTACTGGGAAAACTGGGGAATGTTACAAGACCCTTATGTCTCCAACATTCTTCGTCCGCGGTTTCAGTATCCCACTAAAGGCCAAGCCTCCGTTGACAGTCAACCCTCACAAGTTCGACTTACAGGCACAACAACTACCGAGAAGTTAAGAGAGGCTGTTACATTACTCTTAATAAAGCAGGCCATAGAAGTACTAGACCAAGACAACATAGAACCAGGTTTCTACTCCCCAGTTTTCCTAGTTCCCAAGAAAAACTCCAAGGAGAAATACAGACTCATCTACAACATGAGCTTTTTCAACAAGAACTATCTACGCCAAACCCCGAAGTTCATGATACATTTACCTCAGTTACGGCAGTTGATTCAGCCCATGGACTACATGGGCAGTATCGATCTACAGGGCGCTTACCTGCACATCCCGATACACTCCAAAGCCAGGAAATACCTACGGTTTACTTTAGACGGGCAACATTACCAGTGGAAAGTGCTCCCATTCGGAATATCATCAGCCCCCTGGCTTTTCACGAGGATAACGAAACCGATTATCACCTATCTTCATCATCAAGGGCTACGCAGTGCGTTTTACCTCGACGACGGGATACAAGTAGATCAAGATCCACAGCATCTCAAACTACAGTTAAACTACATCATAAAGCTACTAACACAGCTAGGATGGTTAGTAAACTTACTCAAGTCGGACCTAATACCGTCACAAGACCTACAGTTCCTAGGCATTCGATTTATCACAAATCTCAACCGTATCGTCGTACCAGAAGACCGTTGGATCAAGATCCAACAGGCCATTCCACCAGCTCTACACTCTCCGTTACCACTTCGACAATGGCAGAGCCTCCTAGGTCTCCTCACATCAGCCCAAGACATGACAGTCAGAGGCAGGTTACAGTTACGTCCCTTACAGGTCTTCATCAATGCACATCTCGATGATTTACAGCCATTCAGTCTACCGAAACATCTCAGACCTCATCTACTATGGTGGACAAAGAAATCGAATGTCTGCGAAGGGATTTGTTTAGCAGAGCAGGAATTCAAAACCCATCTATATGTGGACGCGTCACTTCAAGGTTGGGGAGCTCATCTCGCCAACCAGACGACATCGGGATTATGGAACCAACAAGAAAGCAAACTCCATATAAACATCCTAGAGATGAAAGCTGTAATCAACGCCATTCTACATTGGAGCACATTTCTACAAAATGCGCACCTTATGATTCATACCGACAATTCCACAGTGGCGTTCTACGTAAACAAGCAAGGCTCAACGAGATCACTGAACCTTTTGAACTTAAGCTTTCAACTATTCGATCTAACCCACGATCTAAATCTACAGATCAGAGCAGTTCACATTCCCGGAGCCAAAAATGTACTAGCAGACGCGCTCTCTCGGCCTCATCTACCATCACCGACAGAGTGGATGCTCAATACGGAAATATTTGCACAGATAATCAAGCCGTTAGCAGCGCCGCTAATAGATCTATTCTCCACAAGATTCAACAATCAGCTACTGACATTCGTGTCACCAATCCCAGATCCACAAGCTTGGGAAACGGACGCTCTAAGTATATCATGGAAGGCCTCAACGCAGCGTCGCAGCGTTTCCGCCGCCAGCAATAATACCTCAAGTATTACAGAAAATCAAACAAACACAGAATCTACAACTCACTTTGGTCGCGCCCTACTGGCCAGCCAGAGTATGGTTTCCCATGCTAATTCAAGGAATCGGTCAACCAGTATTAGAGCTACCCAAGCGCTCAAACCTGTTAATACATCCACACACAAAACAAGTGCACGGAAACCCAGAAGTTTACCAACTTCACGTATGGACTGTATACAAATGTGTTTAAACAAGAGAGGATATTCTGCCAGGGCTGCAAAGCGGTCACGCGCCTTACGACACTTTCGACTCGTAACTTGTACGACGACAAGTGGCACAGTTTCGAAAATTATGCAGCTAATAAAGGATTTACAGCGAGAGATGCTTCACATCCTCAAGTGGCAGACTATTTGTGTTACCTGCGGCAAAACAAACATTTAAGAGGTTCGACGATATCAACATATCTTGCCGCGCTTAGCTCTGTGATCACTATGAGAACGGGTGTCAAGCTGACAAAATCTCCAGAGTTACTGGCCTTACTACGTGCTTTCCGATTGGAGGACCAAAGCGAAGTTCCACGCTTCCAGCTTGGGATCTGAATGTAGTGTTACAACACCTCACTAGTGAGGCCTATGAACCTTTGGAATCGACAAACTTTGAATTTCTCTCACAGAAAACACTATTTCTGCTATCTCTAGCCACGCAGCAAGAATATCTGAAATTCAATGCCTGGATTACGAGAGGATACAGTTTGATGACAATCAAAACATAGCGCACCTGGGATTAAGATGGGATTTCATCGCAAAAAATCAACTACCAGGTCAACCAGACAGGTTATTCCATGTACCAGCGCTATCTTCGATTCTCGGATCACAAGATACACAAGACTTATCACTGTGTCCAGTCAGAGCTCTCAAAGTTTACTTACGACGATCCAAAACAAGGCGAAGATTTCTCAAAAGATTATTCATCCCCTTATCGCCAACTTAATCAAACAGAAGTCTCACGCGTACTACCATATCTATTTGGATAAGGACTGTCATACTTCACGCCTACAAGGCAGCAGGCTTGGACCCACCAACAGCATCAAATCCGCATGAGATTAGGGCACTGGCTTCCACCCTCGCCCTGCACGGTAACTGTTCATTGAACACAATTATGGAAGGATGCTTTTGGAAATCGAACATGGTGTTTGCGAATCACTACCTGAGAGACATCACCACAGAAGATGTCTCTGGCATTCACCATTTCGCCCTTTGGTCCTCGGCTCAACAGCTGACAGTCCCTCGTAGGCGTTAAAATATTACCATCACAAGTTTAATATGTATTATATACATAATTTAGCTAGCTTATAACTCTAAGGAGTTCTAGAGCTATGTATATATATTTAGCTTAGGTCATTCACCCCTAAGTATATATGGATATTATCTTTAGTTGTACAGCGACTCTATCAGAGTCACTTATATATATATATAATATATGTAATGGTTTTTTCAATATATATCAATACCCAATTATGGCATTATATAACCTATGGTTTATATACAGGAAATATCCTAAGTCAATGCCTTCATGAAGTTCCCATACCAGTTATTACAGTTATATTTATACACTAATTATAAATCCAAAGTATTCTATTACTCCCTCCTCCGTTCCGTAGGATTCTACAAGCAAAAGAGCATGAGTCAGGATAAGGAAAATATGTAATTTTTAGAGTAAAATTGATATTTTATACTTATCCTGACTCATGAGGTCAGCCCTCCCATCCTCCCCACATAACACTTTGGATTTCCCTGTAAATTCAAGTGTTGGGCTCGCAAAATCAGGAGAGAGTGAAGCACGAGGTGTAAGGTGGCGACACCTTTCCCACCAAAAGGGATTAAAGGGGAGCAACTCGTGGTGAGTACTAATTAGTGATTTTACATTGAAGGGAGCTTCAATTAAGGAGATACAAGTGTTTCCACTATGTTCGCAAGAAGAAGAAGACAAGCAAAAGAGCATGAGTCAGGATAAGTATAAAATATCAATTTTACTCTAAAAATTACATTATAATTCTAATTCTGCTGATAATATATGATAAAATGAAATTTAAGAAGTGTTTTCAGACATTGTGAAATGTGTTAGATTTAATATATGAATCATAAGTCAGGTAGGTTCCTAAAATTATGTCTCATTTTGACGTGACTACTGCCTGGCCAATTAATCGGCCTCTTGGTCTTGGGACTCATAACGTTGTGGCCGCTTAAGCGGCCTGCAGTGTTGAATGGGTTAAGTACATTTCTAAGATGCTTCTCTAAAAGATGAAAGGCGCTGACTTTTTTGCATTATGTCACACTGTGTTGATGTCACTACGCCATTCTAGTCTGCCCCCTTGTAAATGAACGTCCCTTGGTAACCGATGTCACGATGTATATAAGTTGTCTCGTACAGTCTCCTACAGTAAACTACTCCGTAACACCCCATTTCTTGCTTCAGTCGGCTAACATCACTAATGGAAACATTACTTTTAACTTTTTCGATGGAAAAAATGTCTAAGCTCGACTCACAATTAATCAGCAAAACGGCAACGTTCACTAGATAAGCCTAATAAATAACCTGGAATGTCACGTGACTTGTCAGCTTTATCTCGATGTACTGATCTAAACTTGTTGCACGAGCGTCATCGCACTTTATCTATAATAGTTCAGGTCAAAAGTGTACTTTATTACACTATACATGGGGTTAGAGTGAACTGTATTTCTTAAGTACTGTTTCCCTGAACTATGAGAAATGAATGGTAGGCTTAAGGAAAAATGGTGTGGTCTAAGAACAAAGTTTTATTGTTGATATGTGGATATTCATTGATGTTCTTTGACAACTGATTGTGATACCTGTGTTTGATTCAGTCCATAGCTGCAGCAGCTGCGTTTGCCTACAGCATCTTCCTGAACCTGCAGTGGACGTTGCTGATACTTGTGATCACAGGCACGGTTGGCCAATACTGCTTCAATGTCATTGAGTGGAGCAGTTCACGCTCCTTGCATGATGGATACGTGTCTATAGACTGATGGTGAGTGCAAGCTTAGAGAGGATGTCAAAGCATTCACCATACATACAGTGTTCGAAATAGCCACTGGCCCGTTGGCCCGTGGCTAGTAAAAATCAAGTCGGGCCAGTGAATCTCCACAGTGACTTGAATCCTTTCAATTCCCTTGAAGCGAACGTACAATCACTCACCCTTTATTACCTTTCCTGGTTTCCCGCCAAAACCTGGCACGTGTGACCTCCCATGCCTTGGTCCTCACTCTCTCCGAATTATGCCCAACTCAGGTCTACAGGGAAACCCGTGTGGTGAGAGGGGACGGTTGGGAGGGCTTCATCTCATGAGTCAGGATAAGTATAAGTATATCCTGACTTATGATTATTTGCTTTCTAAATCCGACGGATAGGTGGTGGGTCAGCCACCTACGGGATTCCCTGCATGATTGTATTCACGTCAGCGTTCGCTCGATTTACCCCCTCATCTGCGTCTAACTTCAATATTATCTTGATGTTAATTGGGGGACCACCTTCTTATACATTCGTATTAGAAGTAAACTTCTTAAGTTTTGTGGATTTAGTATACTAGACGTTGTGTTGTCTAGATCTTCTGCAACGATCCAATATGTTTACGGTAAGAACATTACCGAAACCTGTATCGCAACCCATCTGTTAAGGCAAGAACATTACCATAACTGAGTCTATGTATCACTCATGCGCTGTTTCATCTCGTAAAACAGGGGAACATGGACTCTTAGCCGATGGCAATGGAACAGTTGCCTGGCGTCAACGAGTCTGCGTGACAAGCGTGAGATTGGCCATCGCCTGGCCGGCATAGTGAGTTGCTGCGCTACAACTAGAGGGCCGAATTGATGTATACCAGATACATCTTCCGTGGAGATGTCTCTCAGGTAGTGGTTAGCGAAGACAGTGTCTGACTTCCAAAAGCAGCCTTCCATTATAGATGATATTGAGCAGTTTCCATGTAGGGCGAGTGTCGAGGCCAATGCTCTTACTTCATGAGGGTTATATGCTCTTGGAGGTTCTAACCCTGCTGCTTTGTAGGCCCTTAAGATCACCGCTCTGATCCAAAAGGAGATCGTAGTACGGGAGACTTCTACCGTCGTAGTGGGTGATAGCGGGATAAATAGACGCTTGAACTTCCTCCTTCTCGTAGCAGATTTCTGCAAGTAGATTTTTTTAGCGCTCTGACCGGACATAGTGATAGATCTTGAGTGTCCTGTGGACCCAAGATAGTTGATAATGCTGGAACGTAAAATTGACGATCCGGTTGTCCCGGCAGCTGATTCTTGGCTATAAAGTCCCATCTAAGGCCTAGATGGACTGCTTACCTTCTTCCCGTGTCGAATCTCGTAGGCTGAAGTCAAGGGCGTGTATCTCAGACATCCGAGCTGCAGTAGCCAAGGCAGGGAGGAATAACATCTTTTGAGTTAATAACTCAAATGTCGTCTCTGTCAGCGGCTCATATACCTCACTTATGAGGTGCTGTAGTACTATATTGAGGTCCCAAGCTGGTGCCCTGAACTTCTGTTGTTGATCTTCTAACTTCTCCACTTGTCATCATACAGGTTACGTGTAGATCTACGTAGAGCTAAGGTTACTGCCTTGGCTGCTCTAGTGGAGTATCCTCGACCCTTCAAGCAGTATGTGATATGTTCCATACGTGTAGCTGGAACGCTTTTGGGTTGCCGTGTGAGGATGGACGAGTAGATTCGGCCAGTCTGGAAGTCGTAGTACAGGTTCGCCTTGAAGATCTATGAGGTCTGGGAACCATAGTCTTGCTGGCCAGTAAGGCGCTAGCAAAGTCAGTTGTAGGACCCTCGTCCGGTTGATCTTGCGAAGTACTAGTGGTAACAGGATCGGTGGAGGGAAGGCGTAGGCCTTCATTCCCTCCCATGATATGGCTAAGGCGTCGACAGCCCATGCCAGCGGGTCTGGCACTGGCGAGACAAATGTTGTCACCTGATTGTTGAAGCGAGTCGCAAACAGGTCTATGTGAGGACAGCCTAGTTGGGCTGTTATCCACTGGAACACCTCCGGATGTAACTTCCACTCTGTGAGAGATCGCCGTACTGGTCTGGATAGAGCATCTGCTAAGATGTTCTTTGCCCCTGGGATGTGGCAAGCCCTCATCTTCAGGTTGATTTTGTCTGCGATGTCGAATAGCTGGAACGTCAGTTGAAGCAGCGGCGCTGATCTTGTGGACCCTTGCAGATTTATGTAAAAGGCCACCGAGGAGTTGTCTGTGTGTATCATCAGTACCTGATTCTTTAATTGCGCTGCCCAATGTAGTACTGCTTCTATTACTGCTTTCAGTTCCAGCTGATTGATGTGCAGACCCTTCTCTGTTTGTGACCACCGCCCTGCCATAACTTCGTTGTTGAGATGTGCCCCCCCAACCTTGCAGGGACGCATCCACGTAGAGATGTCTGTTGTAATTTGGCTCTCTCAAATAGGTTCCACCGCAAACATTCGACTTTATTGTCCACCAAAGCAAGGCTTGCTTTAGATGTTGTGGGATGGCAAACTTCTGGACATCGTCTAGATGCGCTATCAGGAACCGTTGTAGCGGACGAAGTTGTAATCTTCCTCTGCGGGTGAGAGCCTGTGCCGACGTCAATAAACCCAAAATTCGCTGCCACGTTCTCAAGTCTAGTGGATTGTTGAGAGCGTCTGGTATGTACGACTGGATGTTCTGCCATCGGTCGTCTGGCACCAGAATGCGATTTTCTGACGTCAGGAATCTGATGCCTAAGAATTGTAGATCTTGGGACGGCTCCAACTCCGACTTCTGATGATTCACCAGCCAGCCCAACTGTGTCAATAGGTTGATCGTAAACTGCAGTTGTAGTTTGAGTTCATCTGCATCTTGATGTGCCTGGATGCCGTCATTTAGGTAGAAGGCACTGATGGAGATAAACGATAATCGGTTTGGTTATTCGCGTAAATAACCACGGGGCCGACAAACTTCCAAATGGCAGTACCTTCCATTGGTAATGACGACCTTCGAACAGGAATCTCAGGTATTGCCGTGATTCTGGATGTATTGGTATATGCAGATAGGCATCTTGCAGATCTATGGTGGCCATGAAGTCGTTGGGTCGGATAAGATGTCTCAGCTGAGGCAGATGTAACATCTTGAACTTGAACAGGTAATGCTTGTTGAAGCTCTTCATATTGAAGATTAGACGGAACTTCTCTTGGGAGTTCTTCTTTGGTACCAGGAAAATTGGAGAATAATTCCTGGGCGTCAGTCCGCGTTGATTGACTACCTCTACTGCATCTTTTACCACCAACATCTCGATAGCTTCGGTGAGCTTGTCTCGCTGTAGTTTCAGGTACTTGAAGACCCACGGTTGATCTGTCAACGGTGGTGTCGACTGCAACTGGATGCTGTAGCCCTCTCGTAAGACTTCTGTGACGTAATCGTCTTGTAGTATTCTCCAATTTTCCAAGTATAGTCCCAGACGTCCACCCACGGATGACGGTTGTACCGGAACGGCTGGGGGTGGAAGCGACCAGTCGCTCCGAACCTTCTCTTCAGTAACGGGATCTTCTGCCACTGCTGGAGATCCTGCCTCGGCCTGAGTAACTTCTGACGTTACTGGGACGACGAAAAGATCCCATGTTGCCGCCACGTGAAGTCGCAAACTTCTTCTCTTTGGCTCTCTGAATACCAGAGAAATGGGATCTTAGTTGACTACGCTGAGTTGATTGACACACCATGGTGTTCATCGTCTGTACGGACTTGATCAACATCAAGTCTTTGGAGTCTTGAGATACTTCACGTGACAACTGCCGGATGCCGCCGTCAAACAGGGTAGGCACTGCCCAAGGCTTCCTTAGTAAAGGCTTGGTGTAGACATCTGGCCACGTACTGGAACTCAGCAACCCTTGTCGACGTAAAAGGGTGATGCCCGCCGATGTAGAAGCCAAGTGATCGGAGATAAATTCCTGATGTTTGCACTGGACCACTAAGGTAGACTTGATCATCTTTTTTTCTTCCGTCTTAGGATTCTTGAAGGCGTACATCAATGCTTCGTTGATGGCTCTAGATCTGGCTAACCCGTAGAAGGCTAGGGTTAAACTGCCCCTATCAGGTATGTTTCCCCTGTGTCTTCGAGGCCTTCTCGAAGGCTGCTTTCAGGTTGTCTGAAACCTGCGCAATGGGCTTCATTGGCGGGATAGTAATTGATTCGTAGTCATCATCCTTCATACAGTACGTCTCCGCCGGGATTAGCGTCTCTAGCCGGGGACGATAACGGGAGACCATCAGCCACCCACGCCAGTACCTCAGCTTCAGTGAAGATGGCATCATCTTCTTCAGTATGCTGTACTACATCTGCCAGGCCTTGATGTGAGATGTCTACGTTGACTGCTGACGACGTAGTAAATGACCGGTCTGCCATTATCTCGTCTGCTGCAACGCTGCTCTCAAGAGCCGTCTGCTTCTTCTCCCGTCTAGCCTCATCTCCATCGCCTGCATCACCCTGTGGTCAGCGTTGACCACCGGATGCTGCTGCGGGATTACTGCAACTGTCTCGCCTGTCGGCCTCGTAGACGGGTTAGCGTTTTGCTGTCTCTGGTTCTGCAACGGCTTCATTAGACTGCTTGCGTGAAAGTGAGTAACTTTCGATAGTCTATCTGCATAACTGCTCTCGGTAGACTGCAACGATGACATCGGCGATGTCATGCTTCTAATCTGCGATGACAGTATCTCAGGACTGGAAGATCTCTGCGACGCTGAAAGGAAAATCTCCGGCTGCAACACTCGAGGACTGCCGAAGCTGGAACCATCTGCTTCAGCGCCAGGCACATCAATATCTGTTGATAGACGCTGCATAGATGTATGTAGCGCCAATCTCGCCGATTTACCAGATTGGGACGATCTAGATGAGCGCCTGGATGATGATGACTGCTTCGTCTTGCTCTTCTTATGTTGTGATGCCTTCTCTGCCGGAGGGGACTTCCTTTTACTTACAGTGTGTGAAGATACCTTCTCCCGTACGAGTGACGTCGCAGACTTAGGCTGGGATGACATCATATATCAGCACAGCTCAAGCCGTAGTCACAGCAACTCACAATTCTCACGACTGTATCACCTTCTCACGCAGTCTGGTTAACTGTACCAACAGGTTGTGAAATATTAGAATCAAATTAGCAATCACATGTGAAAAAATTTACAAGTAAATTTTCACAATTCAATTAATATATAAGGTCATAAATTCAATATATACCCATATGATTATACAGAATAATCAACATCAAGACATATTCAACTCATAAACCAGACAAGAAGGACACCAGAGTGTAATTCAAGCGTAGAGACGTGCTGAATCACTGTTTACACTTGCAAAATGTAAGCAAACAGTCGTCTGAAAACGGAGTAAAACGTGAATTAATTTGACATGAAATGTACAAATTTTGTTAATAATATGATGAATAATATATTAATAAACACATTCACGGCAGAATTTGTGTTATAATTCCAAAACTTTTTAAGTTATACGCCGCGAAAAGACCCTGAAGTGACCGTCCAACCGTCCGCTAGGGCGATAGAGGAGAGAGTGAGGACCAAGGCATGGGAGGTCACGTGCCAGGTTTTGGCGGGAAACCAGGGGAGGTAATAAAGGGTGAGTGATTGTATGTTCGCTTCAAGGGAATTGAAAGGATTCAAGTTTCCACTTGACCGTTCGGAAGAGAGGATGAGAAAGCAAATAATCATGAGTCAGGATAAGGAAAAATATACACTTTTAAATCATGCATCATTATGGCCTGATGAACATGTTCATCATATTAGCAGCTTAATGATGAAACCTGTGTCTACATTCAAATGTCGGACTAGTGAATTATTCTGTGGGCTAGTAACTTTCAGGCATAGCTATCCCAACTGGCTTGCAAACTTTGGAAACTATTTTGCACACTGCATACATACACCTATCTTATCCTAGGTCCTTGCAAGTTTTGAAAACTTATATTTCACAGTTGCTGCATGACCTTTATCGGGCTGTACTCAGAAATGCTTGTGCAGTACTGCATTAATTTCAATAATGTTGCAAAAGAAATCTGCTTAAGGCATGATGGCTTTGTATGCAACAGCAAGGATCCTTGGCCAATCTAGACAATAGATCAGTCAGTCAAAGGATATATGCTAGTTTGGCTAACTACTACCCACAGTACGGTGGCAGCATCCCTGGCGATGAAGACTGAGTGGACATTTTGAATGTATGGCATGCAGATGATGATATGTTTGTATGATACTATGATATTGTATCATGATGTGACCACCTTGGTACATGTGAGTTTGTGCATCGTCCCAGCTCATGGCAAGCTAGTTATGCTGCAGATATGAATGAGATGTTGAAGAGTTGTATGCTGGGCATGTGGTTAATTTGAAAAATGATACTTTGTTGTTATGAAATTAAGAAATCATGTATACTGATGGAAACGAATAATGAAAGGACATGTGTTGCTTTATGTTTTTCTGACTTTTCACCCACAAAGCATGTGAAGAAACCTGGACAAGAATATAGGAAAACTTTTGCTTTCATGCGTTCCCTTATTTGTTTCCATGAGTATATTTCACCACAGACTGCGTATCGCTGCAGTAAAAATCAGTTTGAGATGCACTGGTTTTAGTTTCTGTGATGAATTTGAATTTTGTTTTTAATCAGATCCTCGAGAGTGGGAATACTAAAGGGAGAGAATCCATTCCTTGTTGTACAGCCAGCAGCATTCGGTGATAGATCCAGGGACGTCACCATCGTGTAACTGCGTGCTTTCAGCTGTGTGTATGCGAATGTGATATGTTATGCACCTCAAGCCACAGTGCTGGTGTTGCTGTGAGGTGGGCTTGTAAAGAGAAGCCTTGAAACGTCTGACATGATGGAACTGTAGTACATGCTTCTATGTTGAGAATATCTTTGATGATGTTCCGAGGTGAATATTTTATGAAAATGGTGGTAATGGTACAAAAAGATAAAAGACATGTTGTACTTTTTTATGCAATGCAAAAGTGAAAATTGTTCCAGAAAATGTGTCAACACCTCTACTTTTGTTTGTTGGTACATCTATTTGTACATAGTCTTGTTTTGTGCTTTGTGCGATGTAGAAAATCTGTTTTCATATTCAGATAGGAATTGAACATATTTTCATGTTTTTTAGCTCAGTCAGTTTTGTATACTTTTTGTTTTTGATTACGTTTCTTGCCTGAACATGTTAATTACTTTTAGATAAAAAAAACTATGTTTTAATTTTGAGTCTCATAATAGGATTGTTTTGTAGTTTTGCTGGTGCCAAGTACAAGCCGATCATGTCAGAGTAGGTTAACTTGCCATGACAATCACTTTGTTGGAACATTTCATATTACATGGTTTTCACAGCTTCAAAGGGGAAATGTTTCCACCCATCTCTTGTATATGGTATATGTGCTCAAATGTACAGGATTGTAGACAAAACAGAAAGTAGTGTTATTAATTGATGTTTAACATTTCCCAGCTGATGGTTTGATGTGTACATAGTTGGATTGTGATATAGTTTATTCTACAACAGTACAGGTACCGTATTCACCATATTAAACACCCTGCTCCTTACCAGCTTCTAGTTGTATCTGTAAGTAGCCTGTTTAAGCTCCCCCACTACTGAGACTAAAACTTGACATGGCAGTGTGTATCTTTCAGATTGTTTTCACAAATAATAGCAGGACATAGGAGGTATATAATGGCATTGAAAAATATGGCTTTGTAGTTTTGTTGATGTTTACTGATTGTCATATGGTTTGACATTCACCACATTTGTACTGAGTACAACATAGCTCATACAATGTTACATGTAGAACTCCGGTTTCTACGTCTGTACTTTTTTTTCAGTTGAGCAGCCATTACAGACTGTATTCAGCACCTGTACTGATATTGATGGTCCATACTTAAACACCACAGTTCTTTCTGCTGTTTTCACTATGTGTTTGTACATCAGACATTTTGAGGATAATAATATACTTTTTTGAGTGATTTTGAGTCATCTACCTCAGTGTGTGAAGCTCCTAGTGCAAGAGGTTACTAGAGAACTACAGTTACTGGAGAGGGAAACTGTCTAGGGGCTGTCTGGTTCACATGGCAACGTTTTCTTCTGATTTTCTGTTTAAGATTTATTGTCATTTAATTGTCCAAAAAGTGCAAAGCTTCCTCACAGAGTTGAATGATTTTTATACTGAATTGTGTATAGATGTATTCATTAGGTATAAATTTGAGCATTTTGAATGAGTGTGTTTCTATATTTTGTGTAAATTTTGCTAAGTAGAGATACTTAGAAGCTACGTAGAGATACTTTGTACATACCCTGTGAAGAATGACAGATTATTATGTTACATGAGCAGGACAGTCTATAGTTGGAACAACATCATAACTTACATGAAACTGGCCATGACATCGTGAGTTATGGATGACTTCATCTGGCGTTCATTTGACATCAGTTAGTTATTGCTGTTTTGCAAACATTGAACACAATTGAACAGCTGGAATGAAGTAGACTGTCAGCGTGAAACAAACATCATCATGGTCGGTGGCAATCACAAAAACTACTTTCATCTCTAGCCACCTTATGTGTAATATAGACAGTGTTTTGGGTCACATTTTCACCACTCACTTAAACCATCTCATGCAATAAACAATAATTGATTGCTACATTTCATTGAATTGAAATGCCAATTGTGATTGGGCTTTGATATTGTCTACATGTGGAAATACTCCTTTCTAGATATTTTGATATTACATAAGACTATTTTGATGTAGTGTTACATGTTCAGTTAACTTTAACCTTGAGATTTGATTGGAGCTGCATAATTATTATTTTATGAGTTTTCCCATCAGATCATCATGATCAGTTATAGTCTGTTTGCAGTGAAAATGTACCGATAAATTTCACTTTTAACAAAAATGTAAATCGACTAAAGTGAAGTTAAGATTGCGAAACCTCATAATTTTACCTTGCCAATTGAACATTTAAATCTCAGTTTATTATTTAACTGAGAATAAAAGTTGTTTAACAAATGATCATAGTTTCAAATCGCTAATATTGGTTTGTATTACAAGGGGGTTTACAGATTAAATGAAACACCGAGAAAAAGCAGGGTTAATCTTAGTTAACGCTCATCATGTACCGCACATGCATTTGTTTCACTGTTTCAACTACTGCGTTAGGAACCGTTCATAATTTATGGCTAGGGGTGGTGGTGATGATTGTTATGGAGAATCATGTACAATGTGAATGACCCCCCCTAAAATTTATGTACAAAATAAGTGACCCCTCCTGCATGTCATGTACAAAATCAATTACCCCCTCTCCACTTCCCATAATTTCTAAGCATAATTTTTAAGATAGTTTTGTGTACAAAATTGCTGACCCCCCTAGTATGTGTGTACAAAATTGCTGACCCCACTAGCTCCCAAGAACAAAATAGGTGACCCCCTTAAAATCATCATCACCCCCTCTAGCCATAAAGTATTAACGGTCCCTTACCCCCTTGTAGAACAAACCAATAATAGCGATTTGAAACTATGATCGTTTGTTAAATAACTTTTATCGTAAGTTGAATATGATTCTGAGATTTAAATATTCAATTGGCAAGGTAAAAATATTACGATTCGCAATCTTAATTTCACTTTATTTAATTTACTTTTTTGCTTAAAGTGAAATTCATCGGTACGTTTTCACTGCAAACAGACTATACACAATATACAGTTTTCATCTATCACATAGGTCAAAAGTTGCTTGCCCTTCATGATATATGTCCTGTCGCCTACTTAATTATCTACATCCTGATGTTATCTACAAAGTTCTGGTCTTCATAAGTATTGATGATGAAGATTGTTTTCAAGACACCTCTCAGTTTTAAAAAAACAATTTTAAAGAGATGTGCATTAGTACTTCTGTTAGATACTTTAGCTTTCCAAATGGAATATTAAATTGTAATGGTCTTTAAGGCTTTCTTAACATGTTGGGGATATATACTAATCTTCTGACAGTGTGGACACTTATGTTGTGGTATTCAGATTGTAAACAAACAAATTGTCATGCCTAATATACCGGTAACATCCTTAACTTTTAAATGGCTTGTTTTGACATTTATGTTTTTTTACTTCTAATTTTCAGTTTTCATTTTTATAGATGTACCATGTTATGTTTTGATAATTGTTTTCATGATCCATAGGTTTTATTTGTCTTGTTTTACATCATATCATGTTGTATGTCTCACCTGGATGTACAGATGGATGATAGTGGATCGGCTGGTTATATAGATAGAGGTAGTGGTGGATATTACTGACATCCACATTATTCTTCGCTGTCATTATATTGCAGTGATACTTCTGCCAAATGTCTCACCAGCTTGATGAAGTGGTTAGTGTGTTGTGTCAGGAATCTGATTTGTGGAGCTCATTCTTTATCAGCCATGTTGTTACTTCCTGATGGCTCATCACGCCGAAGGCCCGGGTTCGATTCCCCACATGGGTACAATGTGTGAAGTCAATTTCTGGTGTCCCCTGCCATGATGTTGCTGGAATATTGCTAAAAGCGGCGTGAAACAGTACACACTCACTCACTACTTCCTGATGTCCCACTTGAAACCCTAACACTAACTCACATATGAGGTATATGTGATAGTAACATACTCTACACGGATACAGAAGAAGCATCTGACCATATCGTTTCTTGGCAACGAGGAGCAATAGTTTTGCAGGTCAGTACTGAAACTGGTCAAGATTTTGTCAGAAACATGTCTCATGGAAACAACATGACAAGAGATCACACTTCAAGAAAATAATGTACTCATGATAATCAAATGATTATCTCATATTAGACTAAAGTCTTTAGATGTATTTCAACCAGATTGTAATACAGTATGAACGCAGCCAGTGTGAAGTCCATGACAGATATTAACTGAGACTTGTGTACCATTCAAACTCACCATCATATAGTGCAACACTGTTTTGAGATCTAAAATATGGAATCTTGTTCCTTATAGCAGAGTTACTACTGTGGGAGACCATTTGACATATTGTACATTTATTTGATGTGGTTCCTGAAATACTTGGAATCAGTGTACATCTGTAGAATCATGAAAACAGATAGTGATGTGTCTGCATATTCACTTGTAAAGTGAAACAAGCCATTCCTCTGATACGGAATTGAAAAGAAAGCTTTGAAATTTTGCCATTACTGTATATGATATTCTGTATAATTAATCAGTCGCGAATATTTCAGGATTCAATTCATGTTCAAGTCTTCCAGTGGCTGTAGTAGAACAGCTAGTAGGAAAGAAGCACACATCGAGAACTCAATAATGTCCATGTCAGATTTTCTTGCATGAATATTTTCTATCTGTTACGTCACTGTTAATAGACTGTAATGTATGAAGTTACTTTTCTTCTCAAGTAAGCAGATACATGTACATTTGTCATGTGCCTGTGGTATCTGGCTCAACAGGCATCAGACTGCGATAATAGTTCCACGAGATCATTCCATATGTATCATAACTTTAACAATCATCTTTTAAAATTTTTCTTATTTTATTTTAGAGTTGTAAAATATGATTTCAAAATCAAATTCAATATGTCTTGTTTGAACTGTTTTCGTGATGTCTGAATCCTGTGGCTGGTGTCCTGAACAACTGTGATAACTGCTGTTGTAAAGTCAGTTTCCTCACTTGTGCCAATAAACAATCTTGTCTTGTAACACAGACTTTGTCATAGAATTGTACCAGCAGGGGATGTAACAAGTGTATTATGCTTTCAGAGGAACACAGGTAAGGCTGCTACTTGTTTCACCGATGCCACCTCACAATATTCCATCTGTGTGATGGAGGCTTGTAGATAATTAAGTCTGGACCAGACAAACCTATATTACTTAACTGTCAGATAAATGTGCCAGAGCATCCTATCTACAATCTTATTAAAACCTGATTTGTTACTCAGATACAAAACGTCTTGATGTCTCCCCTTAGAATGTTGCATCAAATTAACTAACGACCACTTTCATATCTTTACCTTGAATCAGAAATGTCTATTTGTGCCAATGAAAATCCACACAGGATTATCACACAATTAACCTTTCAATTGTACTCCCTTGCAGTGTTTTAAAATAACATATAATGTTTTGGGTGCCACAAATACTAACAGACTTCAGAAGCTACAACAGAATTCTTCAAGAACTCCTGAAAAAAGTAGTGCTAAATAAAATCAGCTGGTCAAACACAAGATCTACCTGCCACAAGTCTTTGGGTGTAGATGTTGTCCTGTCATTCAGAAACAACAGGGTGCATCATATACATTGTATTCACAAAAATATATTGGTGAGCTCTATTGTGGGGTAGTTCGAAGTCCCTTGTTATGTCCTGAAGACCGGCATGAATTGTCTGAATCCTTTTTCAATCTTGATGAAGAATTTGGTAGCCTTGATGCTGATTGACATAAAATCAGATCTTCATGCAGAAAGGTATCTTGTCAGAAGTAAATAATCTGATTATGAGATATTAATCCCATCCTAAGATGACAAAGGCTAAACATCTAAAGCATCTAATATTCTGATAATCAAATGCAACACATTGTTAAGACAAGATCAACAATTTTATTTTCATATATATATTTGTATATATATATATATATCACACTTTACAACTCAGACATGACAGAACACCCACCTTAACGGCAATGTACACAGCCATAAACAATGAACAGTTTGTATTACCAGCTTTACGAGCAGCATCCTACACATTACAGCAACTATCTGGAACTGAAAATATTTCAAAGTTCATTCAACCATCAAACCATGAAAAAAATAAAATCTTTTCATAAACATCATTTGAAATCAATTTCACAACTGCATATATGATGATATAACTTGCTACTTGAAAAACAAAAAATAAATCAGTTATTGATGGTGGGACTTGAATGACAATACCGGCACGGAAGGGTGCTGTAAAACACTGGTCCCTAGCACAACATTATTCATGGTCATTGAAATATGCAACAAAATACCAAAAAACTTGCTGATCTATCATTAACACAATAGCAAACATAAAACAAGTTTTACGTAGAATATATCAGTAAAACAGAAAGGTCTTGATGCATCATCTAAAGTGAGTGAGATTCTATTTGCATGTATTTGATTCAGGAGCTATACAAAAATAATAATCTACAAAACAAAATACCAGTGTGATTCAATCATTTCATTCAATCATCAGAAACATTAAAGTTACATTAAATCTTGGGTTATCTTTTCTTTCAAATTCCATTAAAACTGCAAATAGTACAAATTTTATGTAAATTAAATGAAAATCACTAATATTAATTATTTGGGGAACTTGGCTTAACCTTCAATTACCTCCTGAAACAATCATACCATAACAAAATGGGTTGTAAATAAATTCTTCAAAAATATATTCAGAATGATGGTGAGGAGTATAGAATGTGATAGAGTATACCTCCTGTCCCTAATGTACCAACTATTTTCTAAGCAACCTCAAAGCTGTGACAATCACCATGTCATAAGAATCATAAGTGGAATTACTTGAATGAGTATATTGGAATACACCAGAGTCATGTGTCTGTGATAAATGCTGGAATCAAAGGTGCACCATGAACAGACGGCAGTCACTCCAGTGACTGCTTCTGTTAGGACTGTGTTAAGATGTTTGTGACCTTGACATTTAAAGCAAATGTTTGAAGTGACACAATAACCCATAACTATCTCTCAGAGCCAAGTTCCAATTTCTGATATGCTGGGTCTTCAGCAGCCATTAAACATTGTTAACATTTAACATGTTGCCAAAATGATTCTTTGGATGGACTGAAAATGATATTTTTGAAAAGATGGAATTGTTTCTGGGATAATGAGATGAAATGTAAAAATCATAGCATTCTGTGAACTGGAATTGGTAAGGAACTGGAAGGTGTCTGTGTCAATGAAAAGTTTTAAGTACATGTTCCAGTAAATGAAATTCCTAACCAATGATACATGTTGATTCACACTTTGGAAGGAAAGTCAAGAATTAATGAAATGAAAATCTAGCAAAGCATTGTCCAGTCTAAGTAAACTTAGGCTCAGTATTATTCGTTACACTGCTATACTGAGTTTAACAAAACCTAGTAGAAGGTCGCGTGAGCTAACCTTTTGGACTGACCAGTCAGACCTCAGCTTACCAAATCACGAAAGTTAACATTCGCACATACCGTTTGAACCTTTACCTAGAAAACTCGAACGATTCCGAATGCTATTTTCCGCACGATCACTTCCGAGTGATACACGCAATGAGTAAACAGTCGCTAAAAATAATGTTTTTGTCAATATGCAAGGATGTCATCTTGCGAAAATATAAGCAAATAGTAACCATGTCATTAGAAACCCATAAGCGTATATATTGCAGGTCAAATATCTGTGTTTTATGCAGATTTTTGTTTGTTGATAGATCAGTGTCAGCAACCATGGAAGAGAAAATCCAAAAACCGTTTTGTAAGTCCCGCCAAACCCTAACAAGAAGTCATTGTATGATTGGTTAAATCCGGTTTGCATTTCGCGTTTGATTGCACAGTCATAGGTCGCTCAAAGGTTAGCGAACACGACCTTCTCCTAGGTTTTGTTAGACTCGGTATAGCAGTGTAACGAATAATACTGAGCCTAAGTTTACTCAGACTGTGCATTGTCAGGTATGTCATTGGGTCTTTTTTCACTTCATGACAATGTGAATGTTGTTTACTTGAGTGCAGCGTGCACATCCTTTTCCCCAAATCCTGGATTCACCTCTACAAAATCCTAGGTTCAGTTTAACAAAAAGTTTTTATGATTGCTGGTGTTCCATGTGTCGTTACTGTTATGAAGCTGCTAGTGGCCATCTGTCATTTAGTGCCAATAACAGAAGTCTGTGTTCAAGTGGTAAATCATCTAGAAAACAAGTAACAACACACATTTACAATACTATTTACACATGAAACATAAAACTCAGAATGATAAATTCACATTCAATTGTATAATATATATTCCACTTTTTGTTGATATGAATGTCAGTGATATGCTAGCTCATTGACAGCTCAGCTAAAAACTAAGGCTGACTCTATAGCAAAATGCTATGAAGATGATCCTGAGAAACTGAATAAAAAACAGAACTATCTTGAAAGATCAGCCTTATATTTCTTGAAGCCAATATTATTAACTAAGCAGTGGTAAATTGCATTAAAAAATAACAGTGTAAAGCTGTTAAGTGTAATAACTTGGGTAGTTGAATTCTTATTGGTATATGCCGTGATGTAAAAGCAAGAAAAATGTTTTCAAATTTGTTCATAATCATATTCATATTTATAGCACCAGTAAAGTGCTCTGTGTAATATTTCTTAATGCAACATTTCTCAAGAGCTTGAAGTGTAAACAGCTTGAGTTACAAGTACATTAATCTCAACATCAAATCTGAATTGGCTGTTGTCAGTAAACATCTCCCTCTAAATCAAAGATATGCTCATGATGGACACGGCCATGAATGCATCTAATGACAGGATGTCACTCAACACGGCCATGAATGCATCTAATGACAGGATGTCACTCAACATGGCCATGAATGCATCTAATGACAGGATGTCACTCAACACGGCCATGAATGCATCTAATGACAGGATGTCACTAATGACTAATGACAGGATGTCACTCAACATGGCCATGAATGCATCTAATGACAGGATGTCACTCAACATGGCCATGAATGCATCTAATGACAGGATGTCACTCAACACGGCCATGAATGCATCTAATGACAGGATGTCACTCAACACGGCCATGAATGCATCTAATGACAGGATGTCACTCAACACGGGAATGCATCTAATGACAGGATGTCACTCAACACGACAGGATGTCACCATGAATGCATCTAATGACAGGATGTCACTCAATGAATGCATCTAATGCCATGAATGCATCTAATGACAGGATGTCACTCAACACGGCCATGAATGCATCTAATGACAGGATGTCACTCAACACGGCCATGAATGCATCTAATGACAGGATGTCACTCAACATCGGCCATGAATGCATCTAATGACAGGATGTCACTCAACACGGCCATGAATGCATCTAATGACAGGATGTCACTCAACACGGCCATGAAGGCATCTAATGACAGGATGTCACTCAACACGGCCATGAATGCATCTAATGACAGGATGTCACTCAACACGGTCATGAATGGATCCAATGACAGGATGTCACTCAACACGGCCTTGAATGCATCTAATGACAGGATGTCACTCAACACGGCCATGAAGGCATCTAATGACAGGATGACACTCAACACGGCCATGAATGCATCTAATGACAGGATGTCACTCAACACGGCCATGAATGCATCTAATGACAGGATGTCACTCCACACAGTCACAGATATGTGACGATATCAAAGATATGCTCATGAAGGACACGGCCATGAATGCACCTAATCATCATTAGTCTCAGATATGTGACGATATCACACTGATATCAATGATAGATGACAACATAACAAACTATATGTGTACATGAAACAAACACACTGACTGGCAGGAACAGTACTTGACATCGGGACTAACACACACTGTAGGTGATGCTTAAGAAGACAGGTGTCACATATTGTTTTCAAATCGTGTCATGATCAGTTTTAACCTTCAATTATGTCACAGCATCAAATTGGGAACATTTAAATACATTTCAAAATTTGGTGAGACCAGTGAGTACAACGATTGTTGCCAACAGAAGACTAATCTGGGAATGAACTGAAGTCCAGTTGGGTGTGGCAGGTAAGGGAGGTAACTGCAATAACTTGCAACATATTCACCTATCTATGTCCACCTAAGTCTTTAGTGTTAGCAGGTCTGAACACGGTTAATATCATTTGTTGTGTGGCTAGCCTCAATTTATGGGCTTTTGTTAGCTGAGTTTACTGGATCAAAACAAGTGTTACTAGACTGGGCCTCAGGAAAGTGGCTGGAGTCACAGAATGATCACACATACTCCTTTTCAAGTGTCAACAAACCACAAAATGTCTTCCCTTCAGAAAGTGTACGGAAATTAGTACATGTAGTATAAAAGTTAAACACAATGTTAATCCAAGGATTATCGATGGATGAACTGAAAAAAAAGGTTCCTATGAAATATTTGCCTCAATATTTCTCATCGTCCCTGTCACTGAACCGCATTGCATGCTGACATACTTCACTAATTCCACACAGCTGCTGGAGTCCAGATGCAGTCCACGAACTACAAAATGCCAAATTGATAAAACTAAATAGCCTGGCACTGTTAAAAATATCCAGTGTAGCACAATGTTGTCACCACCTTACGGGACAATATCATAGTGTGTCACCATCCTTGTGGGGCAGCACACATAATATTGATTTCTACAGGCTTATTTTGATTAATTAATAGAAATTAAAACTTGATAAATTAATATAAAACTATTTGGCAAGAGTGTTGTGCTGACCTTCACTGGACGCTGTCTGTTGTTTGACAAGGATCAACATGGACACAAATACACATGAATTCTCCTAGGACGAAGGCATGTGGATAGGAAAACTACAAAATAACTTGTTCGCAATAGATGGCAACTGAAGTTCGTTAACACTGTCAAGCGCTCGAAATACCTGCCTGCCTGACCGACCGGGACGTGTTATTATCAGCACGGACTGCCAGATTCTCAAATTCACCTGCCTGACTGTCAGGTTAAAATTTAGACATGTATCTATGAAGATATTTTGTAGGCAGGTAAGATTTGGTCAGGGCTGGCAAGTTTTACATCTAACCAGCCGTCTGGTCTAGCTGAAATTTTGGGGAGTTTCGTACCCTGCACTGTCTGTTGCTGAATGTTAAAAAACAACACAAATGATAGACCTTTTGGGAAACTTAATGAATGAAATAAAGGCTGTACCACTGGGATCTAGACCATCGAACCTGCATCCTAATCTACAACAACATCACAATTCTGGAGGTGTCTCTAAACGTGCAAAACGTCAACCCTTCTCTAATAGGAAAACACTGCCTAGTGTACACACATCAGCAAGCATATACAAACAAAGGAACTGTCTCCAAAGATTATTTCAGTCTGATGTCCAAGGCAACTAGTTGTATCATCCCACGTTAAGCTGCCTTCTTCTTTCTATATGATATTCAATCTTTCGAGACAGATCCCTATTCAGCAATTAAACATAAATGTTCATATTGAAAACATCATAACATGATTATTGTATCCTGAGTTGATAGTTAGGCCTGCCATGACTGCAAACAAACAATGGTTGTATGGACACACATAATCAGCATCAACTGATGAACAACCGCAAGACAACATAGCTAAGGATCTGTCACCAGTACTTAAAACAGAAACATTTCTGTTTGCTAGTGGGATACCTTTACATTGGACAAACAGATTGAACAGTGTGTGGGAGCCTAAGTTAATCAAAGCTGAAACATGTATAACAAGCTGATGATGATGACAGAATCTTGCTGTAAGGGACATGGTGACATAGTCAGAGGCATACAACAAAAGGACACAAATTGATCACTGATGCCATGGGCGGATACAGGTTTTTGAGAAGGGGTGGTTGCTGGGGGTGTTTGGACACTTCATTTTCACCCATTTTCATGGGTCATTTAATAAACTTTCAGGACAAAAGGGGGTGGGGGGAAAAGACCTCTATACCCCCCTCTGGATGCCAATGATTGACAACATTATCTTTACAGAATCGTTCAAATCAATGATGCACTGTTATCAATTAATCACAGGAACAGGTCAGCCATTATCAATTTGCAACACAACAAATAAAAAAATTGAGTGATAAAATGACTGATAAATGTGTTGAGTACGTGCATGCAAGTCTGTCACTGATGCTAGCACGTCAGCACAAGCTTTGCCCTACACAGATTACATCTTGCAGTAAATCTACGTAAATGTTGTCGATGCAACTGCCATATATTCACAGGTGCTAATTTACAACCTTAAAACATGCTAAATGAAAATATAACATTCCAATTTAAGAAAATAGCATTTGTATGTACAACTCTGCCTCCAGTAGCACAACTATGCTATTAAAGTCCATTAAAATAACAGGCACAACATAACACTAGAGTCCAACCTAACATGGAAATAAACATGGCCGACTCCACAGGATCCATCCTGACGAAAAGTTTGAAATCTCTTCATCTGAGTCCTACTAACATATCAACAGGGCTCATGCACAACTAGAGCCTAGATAGCAGACACACTAGTACTAGAAACAGGCTGGAATCTACAGGATAATTGGCCTTATACAGTGGGAGCCTGACAGTGACAGCATGTGGGCAGTACAAGGCTGAGACAGATCACGTACAGCGCCATGTCAGACTTAATGGTAGGTACTGATAATGTAATTTTTGAGTAAAATTGATATTTTATACTTATCCTGACTCATGCTCTTTTGCTTGTCTCCTTCCTCTTGCGAACATAGTGGAACACTTGTATCTCCCTAATTGAAGTTCCTTCAATGTAAAATCACTAATTAGTACACCACGAAGTTACCTCCCTTCCACAAGCTGAACGAGGGCCACCTCTACCCATGTGCCTCACTCTCTCCTCATATACTGAGCCCAACATTTGAATTTACAGGAAATCCAAAGTGTTATTTGGGGAGGATGGGAGGGCTGACCTCATGAGTCAGGATAAGTATAAAATATCAATTTTACTCAAAAATTACATATTTTTCCTTATCCTGACTCATGCTCTTTGCTTGTAGAATCCAACGGATTGGAGGTGGGAATATATAATACTTTGGATTTTAATAATTAGTGATTTGAACTGTGATGATTGTAATAACCCTATGGGAACTTCATAAAGGCACTGAACTGATGAATTCCTGCTGCTAACTTATCAGCTGCCATATAAAGGTTATTACAATGTACTTATTATGATAAAGTATATATAACATTAATACAATGCTTAAGACTAATAGACTTAAGCTTGTTAATATGCTAGTATAAACTCCTTAGAGTTTGTTAGCTAAATTACTTTAAATTATAAACATAGTACTAAGCTTAAGATATGATTAAACTTAAGCTAATTATATAATAGCAAAACTCTTTTAGAGTTTGTTAGTTAATGTACTTATATGATATAGACATAGTGCTGAGCTTAAGATATGAATAAGCTTTAGCTACCTATATAATAGCAAAACTCTGTAGAGTTTGTTAGCTAATATATTTTTACAATATGAGTATAGTACTGTGCTTAAGATATAATTAACTTAAGCTACATATATAATAGCCAAAACTCTGTAGAGTTTATTAGCTTATAGATTTATAATGTAACCATAGTACTAAGCTTAAGATAAGATTAGACTTAAGCTAAATGTATATAGCAAAAACTCCTTAGAGTTTATTAACTAATATACTTTTATGTTATAACCATAGTACTGAGCTTAAGATATAATTAAACTTAAGCTATATATATAATAGCAAAACTCCGTAGAGTTTTGTTAGCTAATACATTTCATAATGTAACCATACTGCTTAAGATATGATGAAACTTAAGCTAATTGTATAATAGCAAAAAACCCTTTAGAGTTTGTTAGCTAAAATACTTATATGATATAAACCTAGTATTGAGTTTATGAAGGAAACCTAAAGCTACATATATAATAGCAAACACTCCGTAGAGTTTGTTAGCTAATATACTTATATGATATAAACATAGTATTGAGCTTTGAAGGAAACCTTAAGCTACATATATAATAGCAAAAACTCCGTAGAGTTTGTTAGCTAATATACTTATATGATATAAACATAGTATTGAGCTTAAGATTTGAAGGAAAACTTAAGCTACATATATAATAGCAAAAAAACTCTGTAGAGTTTGTTAGCTAATACAAGTTATAATGTAACCATAAAGCTTAAATTATGATGAAACTTAAGCCAAATATATAATAGCAAAAAACTCTTTTAGAGTTTTGATAGCTAATATACCTATATGATATAAACATAGTATTGCGCTTAAGATATGAATAAGCTTAAGTTACATATATAATAGCAAAAAACTCCGTAGAGTTTGTTAGCTAATACATGTTATAATGTAACCATATTGCTTAAGATATGATGAGACTTAAGCCAATTAGCAAAAACTCTTTAGAGTTTGTTAGCTAATATACTGATATGATATAAACCCCAAACTCTGTAGAGTTTGTTAGCTTATATATTTTTACAATCTGAGTATAGTACTATGCTGAAGATATAATTAAGTTAAGGTAAATATATAATAACCAACTCTGTAGAGTTGTTAACTTATATATTGTATGATGTAATAATCATAGTACTGTGATGATAAAAAGAACTTAAGCAAATTATATATAGCATGTAGCTATTTAGTACTGTTATAAGATAAGTAAAAATCTGTAAGATTGACTTATCTTCTCCGAGGAACTGTCAACTGTTGTGCGAGGACCATGGGATCGAATTGGTGGATACCTGAGACGTCCTCGGTGATGATATCTCTCAGATAATGGTTGGCAACCACCATATCGGATCTCCAGAAAATAAAGCCTCCATTATTTCAAATAATATTGTGTAGATCAATTGTAGAAGTTAGCGCTCTAATATCATGAGTATTAAAAGCTCATGGAGGGTCGGATTGGGTCCATCCGTCTTGTATGCACGTAGTATGACAGTTCTGATCCAAACGGAGATATAGTACGTGAGATTTCATTTTGCGTAAGTTGATGATAGAGGAAATAATCTGTTGTATTATTCCCTTCTGTTTGGTTCGGTGGAGATAAATTTACAGTGTTCTTGCTGGCCATCGTGATAGAATCATCGTATCATGGAGTCCAAGTATGTCATCCAGGCGTGTTCATAAACCTCACTTGTGAGGTGTTGGAGCACTATATTCAGATCCCCAAGTTGGAGGGTGAAACTTCCGTTTTAATTCTCCAATCAGAAAGTTTAAGTAGGTTTACTAACCATCTAGTTGTGTTAGTAGCTTGATTATGAAATTCAGCTGTAGTCTGAGACGCTGTGGATTTAGATCCACTTGTATCCCGTCGTCTAGGTTATTCGCTGCGAAGTCCTTGACGATGTAGGTGCATAACCAGGTGTGTCTGTCCTCGTTGAACTTTATGTAAAATTGCCTGACTGCCGTGCCCTCGTCCTAACTTGACAGGGGAGGCCTCTAACCTGAAGAAAGCAGCCCAATCATGAAGGTTCAGATTAACTGGACTGTAAGGAGGCTTGCTCGTTCACTGATATATAGTTGTCACTTGTAACGTAAGTCTTGAACTGTGAACTAAGATCGACCTCTGCGTAGGTCGTTGTCCAACGCGGTCCAATCAGAACAAGGCATTTTGATTCTGTAGAATACCCGCGCTGTGATGTCACCGGTGTAGCAGGAAAAAACCTTGTATAAAATCTTGCCGTCGTTGATATTAGCATAATCGTCGGTCTTCACCGTAGCTTCCCGAAGTTACCCGAGTGACCACGTGTTTCGAGGGTTAAGGTAAACGCGCGAAACCTCCGGCGCGAAATACCTCGCTCTGTAATATTAATGCTGGGTAGGTTATTTTCCTGGCTGTCGTGAATGTAATTTCAGTTTTGAATATAATTCCGACTTCCTTATATAAAGGTACAATAAACTTGCAAGTTGTCAGCTTGTAGACTGTATACATGAATGTATCGTCATAATTGTAGAATTAAAGCTGAACCTGTACATATTTCTTCTCAGAAACTTTGACGATTATGAGTTATACTCGCTGTAACAAGGCTGCTGTTCAATTTCGATATTGAATTGTCTGCAGATCTGCGTAATGGTCACGCATGTAGATAATCGTATCGTAGTCCGGGATTGCATATTCTAGCAATCTATACGGAAAAGTTGATTTCTGTGAAGATCTCTGCAACGTCGTTGATTAATTAATATAGCGACGTTCTGTGTTGTAAATAGCCTGTGCAATTGTCTTCGCGTAGGCTTATAGACGGCATATGGCATACAGTTGATAGACAACTTATGCGATGTCTTGAACGGACTGACGAGTAGCTATATATGACGAGTGGCTAATATATGGAGACCTTGGAGGAGAATTCCTCGGTGGACGCCGGAGACTTCGCGAAGCTCTCGAAGTATCCATTCTAGATTTCCTGTGTGAGGTAGACTTGGAGCCACTTAGCCTTCGCGACCTTCGCGAAGGTATCGAGTCAGAGCCCGATCAGTATATATATAATATATGAGCGCTTGCTTCGCAAACGACCTCTGTGTTCAACAGGAGTGAGTGAGTGTTTTGTTTTACGCCGCACTCAGCAATATGTGGGGTCGGTGAAGCGCTACTCCTCCGTGACGTCCCTTGTAACTGGTGAGGCTCTAGCTCCTTCGCGGAGGTGGCCTGGGACTTCCTTAGCGAAGTGTCTAGAATCCGATCAATATATGAGCGTTAGCTTCATACAGGGTGTGGTTCTTGCTGGTTCTGCATAAGTAGAGCCGAGTAGATCATCCTATCATCTTCAGAAGTCGTGTCACGAAATCTGGTGATAAGAATCTCATTGATCGTTCTAGATCTATTAATGCCAAGAACATACGCCTTTGGCGTTTGAACTGTTATGGCTTTATGGTAGGCTGTGTCCACATACTGTGGCACCGCAGCAATCGAGTCGATCGGAGGTAAGGTGATGGCGTCTGCCTCGTCTTCCTTTATCAGGTATGTCTGCGCCGAGTTGCCACTCTTGGAAGGTGAAGAGAGATCTAGGTTGTTTACCATCCAATATCGTATCTCAGCGTCTGAGAAAATGATGTCTCCATCATTTTCTATCCCAGCATCGCTTATGAGATGTTGATGCTCTTCTGATGGTGGACTGTGTATTTCTATCTCTATGTCGGGTGACGCTCGGGGAGAGCTGACTGTAGACTTGTGTGCAGACTTGTGTGGTGACCTGTGAGACGATCGACGTGGTGATGTACGAGAAGATCGGCGCGGTTAACGGCGCGGAGATCGTGTTGGTGATCTGCGTCTATGGGTTGACCTTCTCGGAGACCTGTGAGGAGAATGTTGATAGCTTCGCGAAGCTCTTGTGTAGTCAGGTGTCCTTCGCGAAGGCCTTCGCGAAGCTTCCTCTGCGTCCGGTCCTGGGGAACGGCGATTTGACCTTCGCGAAGGCTTCCGTGAGGTCTGATGGTCTGAGTCCGCATCTAAGGATGAAGCCGAGGAAGGTGATGATCTATCCCGCCTTCGCGAAGGCTGTACATCTGGGTCCTTCGTGGAGGTGGTCTGCGACTTCCTTCGCGAAGGTGGCTTCGTCGTGGCTGTTACGCTGATGGGGGTGCCTCTGGGGTGTCGTCTGCGTTGGAACCTTCGCGAAGGCTCAGGCCTTGGGCTGGCTGCTTCCCAGTCTGTAGTGGCCCTCCATCATGATCATGATTTGCCGCAACAGTTCATCTGGGATGGTCTGCGACGAATTAGTCGGTGCCCTCTCTGCGATGTTAGCGGCGGGGCCCTCAGGGAAGTCGTCTGACGTCAGTGTAGAGACCTCAGGCTGCATGGCGATCTCTGCTGATGTCACTGTAGCTGTCTCCGGTCGCTTCTTGTGGCGTGCGTCGCCGGGGATGATGATCGGCTGATCATCGTAGAGGCCCAGTTCAGCGGCTGGAACAATCTCGGTTGAGAAAGTCCTAATAGACTTCGTTGATTTCCCCTCAGAGGTCGACGCTGCCCTGGGGGTGCGAAGTCTGCGTTGCCTGTTGTCGACATCGGTCATTCTTTTGATGTACATCAGGTATGATGATCGGCTGATCATCATACAGGCCCAAATCTGCGACGGGAACAATCTCGGCTGAGAAAGTTCAAGTAGACTTCGTTGATTTCCCCTCAGAGGTCGCGTTGAGATGCAGTAGAAACCCTCTAGTCTTCGCTGCGCGACGATGGGATGTCTGGGGAAGCAGGACGCTTCTTAGAGGCGGCGGACTCACGTCCCACGCCTCTCCACCACTCTAGCGGAACACCAGACGGGAGGGGGTCGACCAACAGCAGTAGACTGGCGAGGGGTTCAGGTGTATCAGTCATGGCTAGACTCTGCATACGCGACCTATCTGCTGCGCGTCTCAAACGCAAAGTAATTATTTATTAAAGGTAGAATTGATAAATTAGTATCGCAACTGCAACGTGAATCACATGAAACATGGCGCAGTACAGCTAGGGCATATTAAATGCGGATCAGCAGCAGAATAAAAAACGTAATGTGCAACAGTACAGAATTTTTATCAACGTAATCCACTGAAACAGCACGGCGTCCCGTGCATAAACAGTAGAAACAC
The DNA here is from genome assembly GCF_003918875.1 of Haliotis rubra. NCBI lineage: Eukaryota > Metazoa > Mollusca > Gastropoda > Lepetellida > Haliotidae > Haliotis > Haliotis rubra. Next base: position 2,333,797 of record NW_025766336.1, read on the forward strand.
GACTAAATATCAATATATAATTGTTGAAAGATACTAGCTAAACCTCTATAGATCTCTATACGAGGTAACTAACTAAATATAATCAAAGGATATAGTGTGTCGGGAGACACAGGCGCTCTCACGTCCAGCTCACTGGGCGAAGAAGGAGAGAGTGAGGCACATGGGTAGAGGTGGCGCCCTCGTTCCCACGCTTGTGGAAGGGAGGTAACTCGTGGTGTACTAATTAGTGATTTTACATTGAAGGGAACTTCAATTAGGGAGATACAAGTGTTCCACTATGTTCGCAAGAGGAAGGAGACAAGCAAAAGAGCATGAGTCAGGATAAGGAAAAATAATAACACATACGGATGTCACTTCCATGACAGACTCAGCTAGTTGGATTCAAAGTCCAGCTTATGAAGCGTACAGGGTGAGATATATATGATAATCCATTCATATATGAATTCGAATGTTCAATATTGTTACACAATGAACCAAGATTTCTGTTCCCAATAAAACGTAGATCTTTTATACTTTGTATTTAGGGTTGGCTGAATTTTTTTTCATATAGAAATTTGTAATCTCTGTTAACACTCCACTTGTTGTGACACCTACGCTGGAAATGAGTTACTACTCTGAAGCTATGTCACGGTAAACTTTCTATATTACAATGCTTGGATATATTCACTTCTTTGCAAAAATAAATTTGGGTTACTTGTTATTAGCTGTGACAAGCTCTGTGGCTGATTAAGACAGCAAGTAAATGTTCTGTTAGTTTGCTCTGCTGTCATGACGTACACTTATTTGAGACATACAAGCATATATGGTGTAAAGAATGTCCGACAGAGCATGCTTGGTACACACATTGTTTAGTCACATGCTCAGAGTAAGTTGTGGGAGAGTCTCACGTAACAACCAAGAGATACCCAGAAACAGCCAGCCTACAATGGTCCATTATCAGTCAGCTGCCATTGAGACGATCAATTCTTCACTGGAACTCGTCGTCAGAACTCAGAAGGGTTGTCTTTTCATTAAATCGGTTCTTGTTGGGCGTGGCTGTGGTTTGCTGCCCAGGTTGGGGAGGGGCGGCATTTCCGTTCTGTTGGGGTCGTCCACGCTGGTAAGGGTCATGTGGCCAGGCGCCCGATTCGTTGAACTCATCCTCCTTGGGTGGCTTCATGCCGTGTTGGGTGTACTGCTGGTACTGGGGGTGGAAGTTGTGGATGGCGTCCTGCATGATGTCCCGGGGGTTCATGGTTTCCTTCAGGCTGGAGGAGATGCTCTGGAGGGACACCGTGCGGCCGTGGGTGGCTGCAGGGGCAGAGCTGTAGATGCTGTGTGGGAAGGCGGAGCGCAGGGCGATGGCAGCCATGAACATCTCCGCACAGATGAGGAAGTTTTGCCATCCGGCAGACACCGTACCCACTCCCACTTTCAGCTGGTTGCCTTCAGCAAAGATTGGACTGATCACTTCCGTCTTCTCAAGGATAGCCAGGACAACACCTGTAGGTACATTGAATGGCAGCGTCAACATACGTGCAAATATATTGAATAAATCGGAGACTGAATGTAGTCATGCACAGCTCTCAACAATACTTGAGCTACACTCTTTAAACAATAGCAGACAAACTACTAATCAATAGAGATCCAGGAAGTGAGTAAATACTGTTTGCTATGCTGTACTGCATGCCGCTCTATACAAAATAGAGTCCAGGACAGACAGACTGACTCCATGATCTTCAACTAAATGCTGTTACATGAGACCTGAGCAATGGTGATTGCAATCATAACTTTCTGAGGCCCAATGGATGAGAAAATACAAAGGACTAACAGTTCATGGGTTTCCAATCAGCTGCAAGAATGTATTCGCATTGTCTTACCCTGCCAGAAGGACAAGAAGATGACAGACTTGATGATGCAGAACTTGAGGATTGGCTCGTATGGGCTGAGAAGCTCCTTGGTTGCATTGTAGAACAGGATGAGGCCGTACAGCGCCAGGGACACAGAGATGTTGTAGATGATGGTGATGTACAGGTACCCACCACCATGTCTGCAAAACAGAATAGCTTATCTACACAGGATCGTGGCATTTCCTTAGCAAACACACACATTTCACATAAGTTAATGGGATCTGTGGATTTATTTCAGGGCCATGGTCAAAGGTCTGGAAACTGTACGGAAAGAAATGAATTTCATGATGATTTCCGATTACTTTCAATATCAACTGTAATATACATAATGTTTCTACAAAGCCTATGCTTTGGTCTATCTTACAAAGCACAAGATGACAAAAGTAATGTCCCTTTCCCTAGGCTCAGATCCATCTGCAAAGAACAACTATTGGAATTGCATACATCAAGCACTAAATTTCACTGATAATTTACAAAAATCTTTATCTGCAGAGTATGGAAGATTAACTCACGAGAAGTTTCCGTCCTTGTACAGACTGAAGGCCTGCAGGATTAGAGTCAGGACGGCCATCACTGGTTTGATGATGCAGAACTGGAGAGTGGCCTGTCAATACAAAACATTGTACCAACTTTACGGATGTGCTTGGTACGATAACATGAGTGAACATATCCACAGTAATAAGTCTATCATCATCTGCTAGCCTCAAATCACAGTAAACTATGGTGATAACAAACTCACAGATACAACAAACTGATGCCTTTTTCCCTCGGCCCCTTGCTGTATGTTAAAATTAAAATGAATATTATGCATGATTATTTACTGTAGTTAGCTACTTGATCTGTTTTCATGTCAATTGTACATGCCAGTTTAGATCACAAAATGAAAAGTAGAAACTATACTACGTGCAAGCCACAGAGGGCATCGACTTGGTTCAGGTGAGGTGAGGTGAAATTGGGTTTGACGTTGTGCTTGAGAATATTTCGCTCATATGATGACATGCATGCGTGTGTATGTGTATGTGCGGCTGCTTGTACTAGCCCAGACTGAAGCTGGTTTTATAGTGCTAGCCCACTGAGATACCATGCCGCAGTGAAGCATGAATACCCCACTCAGACACATTATACTGACTCCGAACCGACCAGTCCTTGTTGTACCCATTAATGCCGAGCGCCAGGCAGGGACCAACAAGTACCATATTTTAACGTCTTTTGGTATGATGCGGTCGAGGATCGAACCCGCGACCTTCCGCTCTCCGGGCGGACGCTCTAACCACTACACCACGGAGGCGGTCTCGACTTGGTTCAGATATACACAAGGACAAAATTAACACATGATTTTTAACTCCTATATAACCATATATATTTCTATCATAATGATGTTTGTTTGAATGATTAGTTTGACCTTTTGGGCGCACCATGCACTGACTTTAGATATGCATATGTTACAACCAAAAGGGAGTATCACATGCAATAGGTTTACCTGTCATTAAGCAAATATTAAGTTTTAGTAAACTGGTCTTACAGCTTGATAACTAGGAACAAATCAATTTAATTTGTTTTTGCCAAGCAAGTATGGAGCAGAGATGTCATGTTATTGGTATGTGGAATGCTAGCATGTCATAGAGGGTTATTCCAAGAGATATCATCAGACAAAAAGCAGCAATGACATTAACGACTATCAGCGATCAGTTCGACCACGAATGACAGCTCTGAGAGAGGATACAGTTCTTCTCAGAATCCTAAAACTTCATCCATTCATGTCAAGAGATGTCTTAAAAACAGAGTTGCTTCCAAATCTTTGTTTGTCTGAAATTGCCTAAAATCGGTCTGGTATAGACTCTAGAGCCAGATGTCCTATCAGACGTCCGTTGTTATCCCCATAGAACAAAGCAGCCTAACTAGCTTGGTGTCAAACTCATCATTGGAATGTGAAGCTATGGGGAAGGGTTTACTAGTCGGATGAATGATTTCTTTTGTTCATGACAGATGGCCAATTTTGCTTAGTCAGTTTAAAATAAGATAAATTGAAGTTTGGATAAGTTCCTTGCAATGGTGTGGCAAACTTTTTTTTCTTGTGTATACAACATACAGATTCCAAACAGTTACTGTAAACGTATTATATATCGCACAGGTTTTATTTTCGCGCTTTTCACGCAAAATATTTTACCGTGAAAATTTATACACAGCGAATAAACCTTTCATTCATTCACTCAAGCTTGAAGACAGAAATCTACGGGAATCTTAAAATGACGACTGATAGTAGCATAAAGAATCACACTTAACTGTCGCTGTAATGGATTTCCCAAATCATGTCCCGACATGTTCTATTTTGACCAATCATACTGACAGATGGTTTGATACAAAACGGATTACCATAAAACGACTAGGAAAGAAATAATACAGCAGTATTTTATTTATTCATTAAGATTTTATTTATATTTATTCCTGCATATCATGAAATGAAATCAGAAAGTCTGGAAGTCCAGGTGTCTTAGGGGTAGGTGCTTTCTTTAACCACCAGGGTTCGATCTTTACGCTCGCCCGCAAGCCCGAGACGAGTAAAAATTTAGTCGGGCGTATGGAAACAAACTTGCACTAGTCCTTCAGACTACTAGTTTTTTCAGTGATTATTCATCAAATACTGCAATTGAGATCATCCATTTTCAACTCTCCCCACCAGACTAGTGAATCCAATGTTGCAGAACTCCAAGATAACATCTACATCGTGTCAATTTATTCAAAACATCTTAGTGGTCCCTTGCTATACCTCTCGTGTTAGGTTGGAAAGAGCGTGCAAAACTGACAATTTTAGATATCCATGTTCACACCTTCTGTTCCTTACAACTGGCCTCGATAGAGCATAACTATCTGATAAATCAATGCCTCGCACCAAATCCCCCCCTCCCCCAACAGTTGGCCTCTTATTACATGCAGCAGGTCCACATCAAAGTTGTCAAAGAGCTAAGTAACGATGTTTCAAGGAAATCATTAAACAAATTGAATAAACTAAAAAATAAAAACAACAACAGTATTCATAAAAGTTGTCAAACGTATGTTATAAGTTACTATTTCCACCTTTTATGCGCGATCGTGCAGTGCAAGTAAAAATGAAATTCTAAAAGAAAACGTTAAGGGACTATTATGTCACGTTACAAACATTTGTTTCCTTCATCATGATTTGTCATTATAAATGTGTAAGCTTGCATTTTCATTTAAATTTAACTGATATAAAATGTAGTTTTATTATTTGAATAATATGATAAAAAAATACTTTCATATTTATAAACAGTAGGATTAGACCTTTCAAATGGTGTATGACATGTAGTAGCAATAGAGAATCTCACCCAAGTGTCTTCTGATACCAATTATATCAACACGAGTTGATAAAGTTACAAATATCCGAGGCTTGCCGAGGATATTTAACTTTTATCAATGAGTGTTGATATATTTGATATCAGAAGACACGAGGGTGAGATTCTATTTATCATCCAAAATCACCCTTCATTAGTTTTCAATGAAAAATGTACATCTCTGAACACAGTACTGCCATTAGGCTTGCAGTGAAGCGATGTCATAGCATTGTGAACTCATCAAGTTCATGACATCATAGCATTGTCAGGGCATTGTACAAAATCTACTGTCAAAGCGATATCTCCTAGGAGATATCGTTTGATCTCACACAAACAATATCTCCTGTGGAACACAGTTTGGGATGATAAATAATGTTTTACAATCTGATATTTTCCTTGATAAACATAGGCCTCATCTCTGACCTCAGAGTCTCTGGGAACTCATAGCAGTAAAAAACTGGTGTTGAAAGAGTTATGAGTAACTTAAATCTCTTATTACATACAACAATAAAGCAATGAAAGTTAATTTCATTATCAATGGAGAACTTGTTTTGTTTGTGGGCTAGTGATAGTTGAAGGTTACTAGCCCAAAGGGTTAGTGGCACTTAACCCTGAACCACATTTGCAATGCCATTGTCAGATCATCAGAATTCGGAACATAAGACTGATGTGTTTTTCATCTCTTTATATAGTATCCTAGTACCATCATGATATCTCAGCTGGCATTTCCGGCAAGTACTGATTGTCGAATAATTGACATGTAGTCTAAACTGTCAATTCCGCAAGATTTGCACCAAGTGCAAAAGTATGTTTACGGTACATCAAACAGCTTCCACTTTCAATGACAATGACAACTGCCAATGATAAGACATGATAACTATGTCACTATGATTGTCTTTCCATGCTCACCTGCTTGCAGAACCTGAGGAAACCGATTGTGTACTGCCGGCCAGCCAGACAACAGGTACACCACAGCCAGCTGGACCTGTGGAGGGGAGGCAACTCTTACAGTACAAACACACCACGCACACTCTGGATCTCGCTCAGGGCATTTTAAAATTCTCTTCATAACATGAAATAATGACTTCTTTGAGTGTAATTTTTAGAAGTTGGAGAGTCAGATAAGGACAAACTTTATGGATGAACAATTTCGTTGTTTATCCACAAAGTTGTCCTTGTAGGAAATGATGAGCAAAGCTTTAAAATCTCTTACATAAATTCATTTAGGTGTTCAAAATCGATCGAAACGTGTTGGAATGAATTAGATGATCCCAAAACATGTCAAGCTTACCTGATGGGCTTTCCTCTAATTTCTGACATAATGGCCCCTTCACCTCCCAGGTACTCATAGCATAGACTCAGGAAGCTGTATATCACAAATGCTGCAATGACAGTAAACAGTTGTTACACACCGAAACATGCATACTTTGTCATAATCAAATACTGTACCTTAAATTTTGTTGGAAATCTCACACTGTTTGCAAGCTTTCCTACTTGAATAGGGGCAGTGGGGTAGCCTAATGGTTAAAGCGTCTGATTGTCATGCTGAAGACCCGGGTTCAATTCCCCACATGGGTACACTGTGTGAAGCCCATTTCTGGTGTCCCCCATGGTGATATTGCTGGAATATTGCTAAAACCAAACTCACTCACTCTCTCAATCCTATTTGAATAGTTGCAACTACCTAGACCTTTGTAGAAGTTGGGAACAAAATTTCTTTGCAATGATGACTAAATTTTTTTGACATTGTGGCCTACCAAATTTGAATGAGTAGTGGAGACATCTAACTAGTGACTTGGACATGACAGCATTACATATGTACTGACAGGGGTGGGGTAGCCTGAGTTAGATTCTCCACATGGGTACAGAGCCGTGATATTGCTGGAATATTGCTAAAAGCAACGTAAACCCATATTCACTTGATTACTGACATGTACATCTACTTTTGCTTTTAATGTATCAGGTAACATAGACATATTCAAATAAACTTGTCACAAGGTTCTGAAGCTCGTATCCAACATCCTAAATACTTGTCAAGTTTCTCACCCTTGAATACATACAGTCTCTAAATAGCTGGTACAGTGGTGATGCTTTGTTATTAAAGGTATCTCATGAAATGACACTGTATAACCCACACAGGTCAAATCAGTCTGTCTCACTGTCCCTGAACCACATTATTTTCCCTTATACCCAGCCCTCCCTGCAATGCTAAAGCCCTAAATGAAGCAAGTCTAGATCCCGATTCACAAGGGCTCCTTTTCCATTTATTTGTTACTATCAATATTATATATATTCAGGGACTAAGCGTTAGTCTAAGGTCAAATCAGCCCAGCTGTGAATGAACCTTGTGGGATCCCAACCACTGCTGAACATTGAAGCAATGTGTAGAAACAACCATCACAAGGTCAGGACACATGTTCCACATCTGGTCAAGCATGAAACAATGCCATTTGAACCACCTGGTCTTCAGTGGACAGAGAACTGTTGCTTGAAACAGGGCTTCATACCTTGGTCAAGATGACACTAACTTGTATTTGTCCACAGAGTGAGTGAGTTTAGTTTTATGCCACTCTCAACAATATTCCAGCTATATGGTGACAGTCTGTAAATAATCGAGTTTTGACCAGACAATCCAGTGATCAACAGCATGAGCATCGATCTACGTAATTGGGATATGATGACATGTGTCAACCAAGTCAGTTAGCCTTATCACCTGATACTGTTAGATAACTCTTACAACACGCATGGGTCACTGAAGATCAATTCTAACCCGGATGTTCACAGGTCTATAACCACAGAAGATAAAAATACTAATACAAGCTGATATTGATCATGATTGACGTACAACACTATTGCTCGAGTTGATCATCGTTGAAAAAGACATATTCAATGCATTTCGTCCAAATGACCTGATTTCTCAAGACAAGATAGCATTTCTCATTTAAAAATAAGTAACAGAACCTCTCTTTTTATACAGTAGTATTTTGTTAGGAAATTAACATAGAGATTGGCAGACATTTGGGAAAGTAACATGTAATCTCTCCTTGGGGAATTTCATGAGAAAGAGATAGAACTCTCAGCCATAAAATACTAACAGAGGACTTATTTACCTTCATAGCAATCTCGGATACTGTCAAAGTAGACATAGTAACTGTCATTGTTGAAGAACATGAGACTGAGAAATGAGTCGAAGGAGTAGATGGGCACGATGAACAACACACGCACGATCCATCGCTGCTCATTGGGGCATGTGTAGTAGCGGAGATGAAGGTATATCTGAAATGAACAAAAGGATGAAAATCATAACCAATAATAGTCAATCTACAGTGAAGGTTCACTGTATCGAACATGGGTACATCAACATATTGTTCAAGACAATATAACTTAAGATGAAGGTACTGGTGTAATTAGGGATGTCACGATATACATAACTTTCATGAATCGATACGCATCACGATACCCATGTCACGATTCGATACGTATCACGATACCTATTTTCGTGGCATTATTGCATAAATTTTGTTACATTTTGAACATTAATATTTCATATTTTATAATTGTCCATGAAAAGATCAACATTTTTTATTAAAAGTTTTAATTTCCCATCTTTGTGCATGAAAAATAGTCATTTATAACTATCATAATATCAAAAAGTATGATACAATTGTAAAATGTAAACGGTACATAAACATATTTAAACCGATACTTTCAAAACTAAATATCGATACAGTTTTGAATGCATCGATAATTGTATCGTCTTAGAAGTATCAATGTATCGTGACATCCCCAGGTGTAATCCTGTTTTATCACTTGCTTATTCCTTGTTTGTAGAAGCATCATAATTCTGACACACATGTATACATCGAGGTCCTCAATGTCAAAACAGCCTGGACCAATGCATCCATTCTTACAATTCTAACCTTGGAGGTCTAGACAAGTCAATTATAATTCAATTAAACCTGGAACATCGGCGTAGTTTTGAGAGGCTAACCTACTTATACTATGCCTTCAAACTATTCATCATAATTCAATTAAACCTGGGACAATGTATTATTTTTGAGAGGCTAACCTATGGTGCCTTCTAACTATTCACTGACAAACTCACAAAGAGTTGCACTGAGAGAATGCATCCATTCTTACAATTCTGTCTTGGATGTCAAGGCAACTCGAATATAATTCAATTAAACCTGGAACAATGGCTTAGTTGGAGTGTCAAACCTACTTATACTACACCTTGAAACTATTCATAGACAAATCACAAACATTTGCACTGCATTGTATATTATATGAAGATCTTGTCTAAATATTTCCATATTGACACAAGATGTCATGCTAGCTCTTATAACCACACAGAAAAACACCAAACTATTGATCGTTAACACCATTGCTTATAACCATATCTGTCTAACCTGATTCATCAAACACAAAGAATCATTCAAAACCAACACAGGATGGATGACACCAAATCTACAACCTTTCCACATTTATTATTTCCAAGAGATAATTCAGGTCATGTCTGTCATTTACGAGTCTTCTCTGTAATTCAGACCAAAGCTTCATCAACAGCGCCATCTACTGTGATGGAATCCCAGACCAACCACTAAAGAGACACTTCTCAAGCCAGGGTCATTAGCCTGTTCTCACCAGCCTTTCAAAACAGACGATGTTTATATTTTTATGGTCACAGACTGTTGAGGAATTTCAGCTCTTTAATCAATACAGATTAGATGTAGTGTTAGCAGCTGGGTAAGAGAATTCTAGCTTCTGGCTGCCAGGCAGCAGCCCGGTATCAAAGCCCACGGTATCAAAGCCCACGGCCATTCTTGTATTCCTTGGTCTGAAACTTGACTGAATTCACTGCCATGCTTCCTGAAACATGGATCTCTTGCCATTGCCAACTTTTTTATCTCCTTATGGATATTTGGGAGCTGAGTTTCTACCAAAGGTTTCTATTCCATGGTTCGTGCTGTAACGTGTCGGGATGTATCAGAGGTAATAGTGATATATGAACTCACTTCTGGCGTAATGTTCAAATAGCGCTGGGTAGACTTCTAGCACAGATTTTATATCCCACACGGTACACTAATAACAGAATAATAGCTCTGGCAATGTTTCCTCAAAGTGATCTTTGTACTGAGGCTATTGTAAGTACCATTGTTTAACACTAACTTACAACAGTTGCAGTGATACAGATGTCTTGTGGAACTGGACAAATACATTTATTGTGATCCTAGGATAAAATCGATCCCTGGGGCCTCATGCTTAAGGACTCCCGTGGAAAAACAAGAGTCATCAGGATATGTCATATTATCCCATCAGGCTGATGTTTATACCCCGTCTTTCAGTCACTGCCATTGGTTAAACCACAAAAATCCCCAAGCATTAAAAAGGACCTGTTCACCACTACACTGACCTCGATAGCAAGTTACAACTAGATATATTCACTCACCTAAAGTTCAGTTCTGGAAACAGCTGATGAACAGTGAACAGACTGACATGATGTATGTTATACTCCCACCATTTTTCAATCCTGGGTTAATAATGAATTGGTCTTGGGTACAGTAACTGTGAGACTGACACCCAGATCTTGTTTACTGATGCCTCCTCTCGGCCTGTATTCATTGGCCAACAGACTTTTCTAATCTTCAGAACAAGAAACAACAGAAAAAGTTGGGAGTCTTCAATTCTACTGAACAAGTTGTTATCAGTGCCTAGATTTTCAAAACATTCATAGCCCTGAGAATTCTTACCTCTGATCGTAGCTAATGTGTTTAGAATGGGCTTAGGAGTTCGTAGGGCTATGAACATTTAGAAAATCTAGGCCCATATCTAAATCATTGTTAACCATATGTTTAAAATTACAAACCCTACACTTGGCATAAGGAGAAAACAAGTGAAGGGTGGTTGGTTAATGGAGTCATCATTTGTTGGCAGCCTGGGATACTCAATATCAGTCACTGGTTTATCTGGTCCAGATTCAATCATGCAGCCACCAGATGGCTGAACATTGCTGTGTTTGGTCTTAACTTACAGACAGTGATGATCTGCGTGATTACCAACAGCCTGAAGTGATGTTGCTCGTTTACTACAAGGCCTGGCGTAAATACATTCTGATTCACCCTCCATAGTTCCAGAACAAAGCTGTACCAATCTAGCTCTTGATAAAAAGAACAGTTCCTAATAATTTTCATGAACAGAAGTCCTGAATTAATTTCCAAAATATGTCACCATCTTTACAACTTTAAATGAATTCTATATCTTACCATAGTCTCCTCATATATTATTTGCATGTCATCATACCACATGATTTCTAAAAAATTGTTATAATGTACATCATTTATGTGTGAAATGTATCTATATTTCTTGTACCTACTTTGTAAATATTTGTAGCTTATAGAATATTGCCACTGTTTCTTCATGGAATGCTATGCAATAAATATCTTATCTGATCTTATTGTTAAACCCATTCACACCACTCCACAAGTGATATTTCTGGTGTTTTGCTAAACCTGGTGTAAGCCCCATCATTATAGTATTAGCTGGACCTCCTCCAGCTATCTGCGAAACATCATAACGGTTTACTAGGGTAGCCGAAACATGGTTGCCTGTGATGACACTCAATTCATCTCTCAGTCCAGGTTCTGTTTTCTTGAGACCAAAAATGTGCTTTTACAATATACAAGCACCTGTAGAAATCTCTATATATTACAGACATATATGTCTGCAATACATGACTAGGATGTTGAAAACTTTGTGCCAACACAGATTTTAACATTAATTAACCCGCCTCTTAGCATTAATTAACCTGCCTCTTAGCATTAATTAATGTACATTTGTGTGTTGTTATATGGTTTATATTAGCTGAGCTAACTAGACCTGGGCTTCGGACTAGACTGGCTGAGTAATGTACATCCAGCTGTGTTTCGAGAAATTACCACACTAACTCTAATAACAAAGCCCAACTACGATTATAATCTACTATTGTTATGTAGAAGTGTAATTCGTTGAATTAGCTACACCAAAGCCCCCACTGAACGTTAGGATTTGAATTTTTATACAACAACATAATGGTATGAGTGTTGTAATTGTTCTCCATTGTATCAGGTATGAGTCATTAGAAGGCAGTGGTGAGATAGTTACTTTATTTAGACTGGGTATCAAGAGTAATCTGGAAGCTTCTAGAACAGCAGAAATAATGTGCATGTGCATGTTAATTGTGTAACATTTCTTTAAGCTACAATGCACATATTTCTAGCTGACTTATAGCCACAACTCCAATCCAATGTAACACTATTGAAGAGTGTCATAGTTTGCTTGCAATATTTATAGTAATTTCTATTCCGATAGCAGTATAAAGCCTACTTATGACTAAATCATGGAACGGTCAAAACACATTCACAAAAACTACATCACTGCTTATCGAAGAGGGTGATTTTTTTCCCTTTTAATCTTTCTTCAACGTTTCAGTATTTGATGTGACCTTTCAAATCAAGTTGACAAATGAGACGGCTCTAAGAACAATAATACAGTAGAAGTTTCTTTTTTTCCGAGTCACAAGCAAGCAAAAGATAAGAAGGTTGCAGGTTGCAAGAGATTAGTTGGTTGGGGAAGGAAACACACATATGTGCATGCATTATCAGGTGCACAATATAACTCAAACACCAGTACTTGTCCCACATGTCTGGCAGGTTTACAGGTGTTGTACAGGAAGTAACAGTGGGTGTCAAACATGCTCTGGGCTCCAGGTCGGACAGGCTGAATGAACAGTGGCTGTGTCATTGTGACAACCTTGGCAGGCAACAGATAAAACACAAGTTCCTATGGATTGTCCATACTACAAACACAGACATCATAATGGCTTCACACGATAGAAAGAATTTGTTTGAAACATGCACAGTTACACAAAGCCAATTGGGAAAATGCTCGTCCCGGGTTGTTTAGACTACTGGTAATGTTATAAGAGACTCCTGCAGAATCAACTCAAGGCAACTCTCACACCACACTCTACTGTAGACTTAAAATGTACTGTTAAGAACTTGCAGTGAGCATCAGAACTATATACATCCAATCCATCCTTGTTTCTAGAACTCAGAATTCTGGCCCCAAGAATGTTTCCTGAACTGATTACCGACGGTCCATGTGAAACCCAACACAAAGCTACTTACTGATCATGAAAGACAAGTTCAAATCCAATCCATTTAATATCATTTTCATTCCCACAGGCTGCTACACAACACAATTTTTACATTTCCTTATTTGATAATCTGAATCTAAATGCATTTTTAATGTAAACATGTAAAGACTCTTAGCTCGGACAGCCAGTGAATGTATCGTGATTGTACGCTGTGAACTGGTCCATGCATCTAATGTATTACATCAGTTTGCCTGAGGTTGTGTGTGAGTCTGTCATTAGCATCACCATAACTGGAGCCACAATGCTTCTTAACAGCCTTAAGGCATGGGCAGTGTCTTTCAAATGTGGAGCTGTTACCACTGCCTGAGACGTGAAGCTTACATACTATTGTTGTTTTGCTCATCAACATGTGGCTGATGTGGTGGTTATCTTCCGAAAGGAAAAATCTAAAGCACATGATATATTGTCTTGAACATTACTTAAACAATACAGAATGAAGTTAAAACATCAAACTAAACATTAGTTTAAACAATACACCTTATTCCAAAACAGATCTTTTGACTATCATCTTTGCTTTTTATAAGGTTCAATCACCAAGGTCTTAATATCAGTCTGAGGCACCTTAAAATAAACTCATGTATTTATTTCAAAAACGGAAAATTCCTTATCTTCACACAAAATGTTCCTAAAATAATTACTGTTAAACTGCTACATGTTTAATCATACTGATAGGAAAACTATTGCAGATATCAAATGTGAAAATCCATGTGGGCATTACAACAAAGTACAGAGCAAGCATATCTATATTGTGATACAGGAAGGCTGGTCACTGTGTGTTGACTCAGTAAATATACTGAAACAGATGCTTCCTTGTACTAGAGTGAGGTGAGGTGAAATTGAGTTTAACGTCCTGCTTGAGAATATTTCACTCATATGACGACGTGCATGCGTGTGTATGTGTATGTGCGGCTGCTTGTACTAGCCCAGACTGAAGCTGGTTTTATAGTGCTAGCTCACTGAGATACCATACCGCAGTGAAGCATGAATACCCCACTCAGACACATTATACTGACTCCGAGCCGACCAGTCACTGTTGTACCCATTAATGCCGAGCGCCAGGCAGGGACCAACAAGTACCATATTTTAATGTCCTTTGGTATGACGCAGTCGGGGATCGAACCCGTGACCTTCCGCTCTCCGGGCGGATGCTCTAACTACCACACCATGGAGGCGGTGCATTAGAGTGACAGCAGACAGCACTCTCAACTGCAATAAAATTGCCCTAGTTTTCAGAATGGATGACCATGTTGCTCTAGAGCAACAGAAGGAACACAATAAACATCCATGTGGTTCCTCTCATCACAACAATCAATACTGTCAATAGTGAAGTATGGCATCACTCATAACGTCTTGAGTGGTATGTTTGTTTGTTGTTTAATGCTGCACTCAGCAATATTCCAACTATATGACAACAGTCCTTAAATAATCGAGTCAGGACCAGCGGTTGACATCATAACCATCAACCTATGCAATTGGGATACGATGAGTCAACCAAGTCCGCGAGCCTGACCACCAGATCCCGTTAGTCACATCTTCCAACAAACATGGGTTGCAGAAGACCAGTTCCAACCTGGATCTTCACAGATGTGTCATTGATCCATACTGTATTTGTACATAATCCACGTAGGTCACTGTATCTTAGGATCACTGGATTGTCTGGTCCAGACTCGATTATTTACAGACCTTAAACCTCAAAGTTCTATCAGTTTCAAACACTGTGATTTGATCTTAACTAGATGTATCGAACCCACAGATCCTATGATGTGGTGGTCGCCCATGTATGAACAGGCATCAAATCTAATTCAGTTAAACCAATGAAGCGATAGCATGTTTTGTACCAGCAAAGGAAGGGACAGAGATTATATGTGTATGTTATATTTGTCAACAGAATCCAACACCTGTTTTACAGTCATATCAGTCACAGACAAATCACACTGCCACAGGAAATGAATGTCACGCCACATACAGAAATATGCCCAAATCGCCATGACTTTGACAGATTGTGATGAATCCCACACGGCTCCTCATTGTCATGGCAACAGCTGATGCTGATTCGCCATTGGCTAAAAGTGTTCGCAGACTGCTTGTTTGATTGAAAATAGTGTTGTATGCCGTCACTGCTGCCCATCAAGGAACTAATGTGTCAGGGCTATTTATGGACACACGGCAATGACCCGTGGTCATCTGCTGTTGTTCTGCTAATATTGGCACAACATGGCGGATTGGGAGTAATAGTCCACAAACAAATCTGTGGTCTGGAAAACATCGAAATGTCAGGGGATTTATTCTTACATTGACGAACTACAAACTGGGTTTGTATTGTTAATTCCATGACACTATAGGACATACAAAATCTATGGTTGTAGTTCAACATCAATCAAACAGTACTTCTGACAGTTTCATAATTACTCATGTCATTTCTTTTCATCAACAGCAAGACCTTGAAACAACATTCCTCCCCACCCACACCTACACACACACACACACACACATATCTAGAAATATACTAAACATTGTTATTGTCCCTCTAATTCTCAAGTCGACAATACAGGAACAATATGAGAAAATATTCTAAACAACCATACAAAAAGGGTCTCCAAACATACCAACATAATATACCCACGATAATATGAACAAAGGAAAACTATTCTTTTCAGAAAGACTCCAAATTAACTTTTTTATCAATATCAGAGGTTTGTGCATTTAATAAGAGAAATTACCCTTTGACAGATCGAACAACATCAAATGCTACTAAATCTAGCCCAACAGAACCCTATGTATAAAACTGTTGTGGATAAAACTTTTAAAACCATTCTGAAGCTGCAGAGGAAGAAAAGATATCTATAATTAAAGAACTTCTTTAGCCATAACAGCTGTCAAGGCAACCATCATCTCACAACTTCAAAGGCAAACCATTTTTGAAGTACAGTGCCTTCTACACTGTTGTAAATGAGGTCCTCAGAATCAAAGACAGACATCCATTTGGATGCACAGGAAGTGACATCAGTTTTTATCAAAACCCATTTTTTGTCATTTCCGCCATAATTGTATGATCATATAGGGTTTCTCGTAATGATGAAGAGATTGGCGTCTCCTGGCAAGATGGCATCATGAACTGTATAGCTGCTGAAGGCAATTGCAAGATTCTTCTAGTTTTTATGGCAGCAGTATGGCGCAAAATCTAATATTTTTTCATCGTCTTTCAAAGAGCTTTACAAGATTTCTGCTGATCTGTATGTATTAAGCTTTTTCTCTTTGAAAAGGAGTACCTTTTCAGTCTCAAGTTACAGTTATGGAAGGTATTTCTTCCCAATAACATATTAGACAGGTTCTTTTCACATACATGAACTTAGCATTCTGGCATCGTGTCAATTGTTACTTTAATGCTAGGGTGTAAATACTCCTAATGAGGGAAATAAGATGATAAACGGGGGAATCTCAAAATTGCTGAATTTACAGTTCTTTCATCTGAATGGGGGTTAATCATCTCGGTAAAACCAAGTCGTTGTATTGATTGAATAGCCAGCAATTAAGCTGTCTCCTAAGCTCAGACAGAGGGGTTTGTTTACATGTCATTAATGGATAAATGGATCAAAGAAAAAATTCTTTTAAAACCTGTTTTTATCATTAATGTAAAAGGTGAATGGACATTACGTATTAATGTCAAGTGAGCCTCTCATTACAATGTATGTACTGCTCCAAGAAAAATCCTGAAAACATATCTATAGAAATTCATTTGCATGAGACTAAGCAAAACAATTTCACTTTTACAACTTGATGGCTAATCCCTAAGTAAGTGAGTGAGTGAGTGAGTGAGTGAGTGAGTGAGTGAGTGAGTGAGTGAGTGAGTGAGTGAGTGAGCGGGCGTTCATCCAATCTGTTAATCCTCTCAATGCTATTGTCGAACCCATTCGACAGGACAGCAGCATAATGACATCCCCAAATAAAACTTGCAATAATTATTCAACAAGTCGGATTTACGTGTCATTTGAATTATGCATGGAATGCATTAATTCTCAGCTTTCTAAATATATAATCTTCAATTAGTGTATGTACCTTAAAACAAAACGCTCGCGAATTAAAAATTTGTTCGCCAAATTTTTCCACACACAGCCACAAGATACAGATTCAATGAGGATTCAAATCAGATGGCAGCCTTAGAAATTAGCAGACATACCCTGAAACTAGCAGACATACCCTGAAACTAGCAGACATACCCTGAAAACTAGCAGACATACCTTGAATTTCTTAATTACAGTATCACCTTATAAATGGATAATCAATCTAGATTTGTCCATAGTTTGAGAATTACATAGATTTACAATCAGCCCAAGTCGTGGCACTGCCATATTGACGTATCTACCTGAAGCTACAGTAGCCAACAGGGCAATGGAACTGATGACAGCTAACAAAGGAGGAGGGATTAAGACTGATGAGACCTCATCTCTGCATCTGTCAGCCAATCAACATCAATCAGCTTCATCATGATGACTATTCCTAGCTAGTGACTGACAGCAGGGTCCACCCACTCACAAAGAGAGACTGTAAAGCCAATCTGTTGTAATGTAAGTGTACGATACTAGGATGAAGCTACATTAGGGATACAGGATCAGCATTCAGGAGATGAGAATTTGTTGTTTTGGGCTTTGTTGCAAGTAACAACGACATTAATCTTCTCATGTTCAGCTGATTCAGTTTTTAATGATTTTAACACATAACACACACAGTGAGTGAGTGAGTTTAGTTTAACACCGCTCTCAGCAATATTACAGCTATAAAGCGGTGGTCTGTAAATAATCAAGTCTGGACCAGGTAATCCAGTGATCAACAGCATGAGCATCGATCTACACAATTGGGATACGATGACATGTGTCAACCAAGTCAGCGAGCTAGACCACTCTATCCCATTAGTCGCCTGTTATGACAAGCATGAGTTACTGAAGATCAATTCTAACCCAGCATCTTCATAGATAACACACCTTACACATAGACACAGACATCACATTTCATTATGAAACCGACATGAAATCCATCTCTTCCAAGGCACATGAATCCTCTATCTGTGTTCTTGTCAAAGACATTCCTAGCTCCTAATAATGACCCCAACGTTGGACTTATGGATATTCTATGACTGTACAAGCTCCATCAGGAAGATGTATCAACCCCCATTAAGGCCCATCTAGTCTTGTCTGGACACAACATACTTGAGTACAACATCCTAAACCTTCAGCCCTCGACATCCAAGAGGCCTCCCAGTCCCACTAACCATCAGGTGATAACCAATTAGAGTAACAGGGTGTAATTAGCCAGTAGTAGTACATGGAAGTGAATGCCTCTCCATGGACATCTAGCCAGGCACCACCTGTCCCAACCATCTAGACCACTGGCACCACTTCCAGACAGTAAATGTGTATCTGCCTGTCAACATCCTTGCTGGATCAGTGGCCTATATACATTCAATCATCTGTCCAGGAGGACATACCAAGCACCTGCCACTACCATTAGTAGCAAGTGTTTGCTTCTTGTTTGATATAAAATGGATTACTGTGTGTTTCAGAGTGCTTTGGTGGACAGTAAATAATTCAAGACCAAGATGGCAAAAAAATGAAGGTCTTACACGGCTGAGGGGAACTGGATTCTGGGCAATGATTATTCTCGTTGGATCCTTAAACTTTGACAAGATTTTTTCACTGTTCCATGTTAATATGCTTTCAATCATAACAATTCTGCCCAGACTTTTTGTTCCATGAAGAGTGAAAAATTATAGTCAGAAGAGAATTAGAATGGAAATTAAATCAGCCAGCATCACACATTTGGTAAGAGAATCCAGAGAGACGAGACTTATATATTTCAGTTTGTATGGTACAATAATTACAATCTGTTTTATTACTGAGTTTAAGGACTGAGTTTTTAAAGAAAAATTATTAGCCCAACCCAGAAAACATATTCATCTTTAGTTCACAATTCAATTTTGTCCTCTCCTTTTCAGTCAAGATTCCATTATGACAGCTTTAAATAAAATTCTTCAGGTCACAATCAGCAACATTTTGAAGTAAACATTTTAAGTTTTTCAATGAATACTAAATGTCTATCACTCAACATTTTATCAGAGAACAGAATGTAAAATCTTTTGAAGTGTTCTTAATGTATAGCCAAAGGCAAGTGCTGTCAAAACTCAGCAGCGAATTTAGTTCAACTAAAACTGATGCAGATCTAATTAAGCTTGAGTGCTGTTGATGTGGACTGTGAGGATTGTGTAACAGATGGACTATTTGTACAGACAACCATACTAATCACGCCAATATTTTCACACCAGACTGATCAATTGCAGTTTGTTTTTCAGACATTTGGTGTGAAGGTCAAGGTGAATGCATCTTACTGGCAGAACCATTACACAGAGTTCCCAGAAGATATTTGTTTCATCGTCGGCAGAAGATACCGCAAGAACATCTCCCCAAGTCACGAACCTCTTTCTTAACACGTTTGCAATTAGAATTCCTGTATTTACCCTTGAATATCTGCAGCGTTGTCTTCATTGACCTGGCTGTGGGAATGGATCTACTGATTACCAGAATGTGATTACATGTGCAGGATGTAGTTGCCATTACAGGAATCAAAGGAGATGCTCCATGGGATGTGTGAGGGCATGCATAATTGATCACATTGTAGCTTTACTCATCATGAAATACAGAAACACTGATGGACAGTACAAGCAGTATGAAGAGTATGGACTAACCACAGCCATTGAGTCAAACAAAGTCGTGTCAAACTTTGCTGTGTTGGACTTTTGGTTCTCTCAAAGCAAAAGCTTGGTCCTTTGTATGCCTTCATAGTTCATCATCTTCAAAAGTGTCAAACATCTAATCATTTGAAATATTTATGTGTGTCCTTTAGACACAAAAGCATGTGACTCTACTCCATTTCAGAATTATTTATTTGTATTTTGGGCTGGTTTGTTGTTTAACAGCATTCTCAGCAATATGGTGGCGGTCTAAATAATTGAGTCTGGACCAGAAGATCCAGTGATCAACAACATGAGCCACATTCTACACATTTGGGATTTGATGATATGTGTCAACCAAGTCAGCGAGCCTGACCACACAATCCTGATAGTCGCCTCTTATTATTGTCTTATGACAAGCATGGGTTACTGAAGACCAATTCTAACCAGGATCTTCGTGGGTTGTATATTTATTGATGCATTTGTGTCTGTATTAATACCTTCTCTAAAACTTGCCCATGTATCGTTAAAGTCATTTCCTTTCTAATCATGTAACCTAATGCAGGAATTGGGTGAAAATCTTTGGTCATTGAAACGCAATTCTTAAAAGGTTCTCCAAATCCATTATTGGCTGAAAGAAGGCAGATATCTTATCTTTGACAAACTAGAAATGAAAACAAAATATTTGTCAAAAGCATAAGCTATCAAATCGATGCATGTCAAGAAAAATATTAGTTTCCCATGGGTTACACCGTTACAAAACATCATTACCAGGAACAGACGAAGATTCCTGGTGATATTTTCCAATCATTATTCTCATTATTTTAGTTCAAGAAAATCCGATTTTCTCAAAACTGACAAACAGATTTGACATTGGCCAGATGTAAAATTATTTCACAGTTCATCATATAATCTGCACTCCTATGGGTCAGTCTTCACAATGCTAGGCACATTTTCCATGGCGATTGTTTCATATGGTGGATGTCAATTTAACGCCCCCATGCCTTGTCTAGATTGGCTAGGGACATGAAGGTAGCATGAGACCTATGCCAGTGGTATTATGTTTATGAGGCAATCTGACAGACAGGCTATTTTATAGCCTCCACATAAAATCAATTCCTCCTCCATTCAGGCCAAGCAGCATCAGTTTCAAATCCAGGAAGTCTTGTACAACAAATGTCTCCTTTTGCAACAACATTGTATAAAACTTGTCTTTAACTGCGACACATAGAAAATGCTAGGAGAGTTGAGTTCTATGAAGCTTTAGACAATATTCCCGCAATATAAAATTGGTAGAGCACCAGAAATTTTCTTTACATTTTACCCACATTGGGATCCAAATTTAGAGTGATGAAGACAAGCTTTGATCACAAGACTATATATATATTAGATATTGTGTTCAGTAAAATTCCCAGAATGTCACTCACCACAATAACAAAGACATATTGTGATAGACTTCTACATAATTTACATGGGTTGTGTGATCACATACATCTCAGATTTCAAAATGGTGAGGTTGGTGTTTTCACAGAAATCTTCAAAACATTTAAATCAACACCATTGGTTTCATCATTAATAATAAATATTGACAATATATAACTCAAAACAAGTAAAACCCCCCGATTCTTTCACGTTACTTTACTAAATCTGTCATGGAACAGCTGTTCAACAATTGTAATGCTAAATAATCTGGTGTTGTTGTGTGAGCGATATACTACTAATACTAGTGACATGAAAATATTGGTTGTTGTAATACACAATAAATGCGATAGCTGATATATTATTCTTTAATTATTCATCCACAAAGGGTCGGTGGGGTAACCTTGTGGTTAGAGTGATTGATCACCACGCCGAAGACCCGGGTTCAATTTCCCAAATGGGTAAAATATGTGAAACCCATTTCTGGTGTCTCCCGCTGTGATATTGCTGGAAAATTGCGGCGTAAACCCGTACTCACTCACTCATCCACATATGGCCAACTACTGTAGTTTCATCAATGCAATGCAAATAGCCAGGTATTATTGTGTGTCATGTTCGTTCATACACAGAAAGGATATACAACCCCTCCCAGATGTAGGCTGTGTCCGCTACCACTGATATAAATACATTTCCAGTCATTGTCACACTTTAATGACATCACTCATACAGTGGTCACACCCTCACTGCAGTGAACATCTGCCTACACAACACAAGCAAAACATATACAGGCCATGTTTAAATATGTTTGTAGTTATTTGTAACATGATGGCACATTTGTGAGCAATATGTCGACAGGCTTTTACCTGCTGATCTAGTGTATCTAGTGTATCTAGTGATCTAGTGTATCTAGTGATCTAGTGTATCTAGTGTATCTAGTGATCTAGTGTATCTAGTGATCTAGTGTATCTAGTGATCTAGTGTATCTAGTGTATCTAGTGTATCTAGTGTATCTAGTGATCTAGTGTATCTAGTGATCTAGTGTATCTAGTGTTCCAAATATCTATAAACATAACACATAATTACAGTCCAGGTACACATGCAACTATACTTTAGAACGTATATTATTAACCACAAGTGATGAAATCGACATCTTGTTCACACACCGACACACCTAAGAAATTCATTTGTCACTAGAATGGCTTTCACAATCAACAAATGTTTATCTCGCTGCTGAGTAAATGTGGACTGCAGCATGTGACTACAAAATAAAGTACACACAGGTAAAATTTAAGCTAACTCAAGAAAGATCCTGTGTTTTAATACTGCACAAGGGGTAGAGAATGAAATCTGAGGGCCCACTGATTCAAAGACAAGGGACATTTTAATAATAATGAGAATTTATTTGGCAAATCCTAAATGGACAGTTTCTCTTCTTTGTCTTCGTCTTATCCTGCCTCATTATATTTGACTCGTGAAGATCCGGGTTAGAAATGATCTTCAGTAACCCATGCTTGTCGTAAGAGGCGACTAACGGGATTGGGTGGTCAGGCTTGCTGACTTTGTTGACACATGTCATCGTATCTCAATTGCGTAGATCGATGTTCATGCTGTTGATCACTGAATTGTCTGGTCCAGACTCATACCTACAGACCGCAGCCATACAGCTGGAATAGCTGGAGTGTGGTGTAAACAACAAACCAACCAACCAACTTCATTATAGTCATTACTTACAACTACATTAAGGTCTCATAATCATTTAGACTGACTGACTGACTGAATTTGGTTTTACGCCGCTTTTAGCAATATTCCAGCAACATTACGGCGGGGGACACCAGAAATGGGCTTCACAAGTTGTACCCATGTGGGGATTCGAACCCGGATCTTCGGGCGGACGAGCCAACACTTTAACCACTGGGCTACCCCACCGCCCCATATCATTTAGAATCTGGGTATGCATGAGATAAAGAACAAACATTACCATAACACAAAACAACTCTTGTTATCCATGAACGCCCCTATCATAAATAAATGTAAAGGAAACAAACCCCTTTACACAAACTAGGAAAGGTTTGACATTTGACTGATGTACTCAAATACACAAATGAAGGAAAACAACATTGCATCCCTATGATGTATGACACTATACATTGTTATTTCATCCACCAATCAGGATCACTGTCCACGTGGTCATTGATTTATTCCAGGCTTTGAAGTTATTATGAAAACTGTTCAGGAAAAACTGTTCAGGACATTATTTCATAACTTTACAAGACCATATTTCCTGCAAGGAGCATTAAAATCAATTGTTGGGGGGCACAATCCAGGTAAAAGCCTGTGCAGTGTAGTATAAGAAAAGCACTACAAGTTTTACACCCTGATTTATTGTGATCACTAATCTCTGTCATTTTGAAATAGAGATTTAGTTTAGTTCACTGGACAATAATCTTCACAGCGTGAGGCAGAAATGCACTGAAGTCAGACCATGTTTGAACTTTACATTAAAATGTATTTCCATAGCACCATTATGGGTGCTGTCAGTGTTCAAAGGTCTTTTGAATCTTTCAACACTTGAGTAGAAAAGACTGCTTTTTTCTAATTTTCATTTTTAAGTAAAGACTGATACAGTGCAAGACGTTGAGTGCAGGCCATGTTTCCTTGCTAGTTCACATCCTCTAATGTTGTTTGTTCTTATCAAGGTGAAAGTTATGTTGTATTTGAAGTGAAACAAGAACTGACATCAAACACTTCCTGGTGTTCAGTGCAGACCACACACAGACAACCTGGCCATGTTTCACCTGGCTCACCTGAACACACCTGTGTCAGACAGGTAACCGAGCTAGTTACATATGATAACACACATAGGTGTGCTCATTCAATTGTGTCAGCATACAATTAACAAGTGCTATGACCCCAAAACAACCCCTGAAAGGGAAAATCATCTATATTTCTTCCAAACTGACTGATCATATTTTAGTTGTGGGTGTATGAGACAACTTTTAATTTTATCTGTTGTAAAAGGATAATACCTAAAAAATGATACATAATTTTCTACAAAATGGTACAGGTTATAAAGGCATGATGTAATACAGCGTCAAGGCCAACCTATCCTTCCATAGATGCACCTTTAGTCAATATTCCCAGGAATTGTCTGCCCATCACATGCTTCTGGTACAGTAATTTTCTCAGTCAGAGCAGGAATATTCCAACATGTTTATGTTTTTTTTCAATGCTATTTTCACTGTTTCATGAATCCAGTGACTATGTTTCATGAATCCAGTGACTGTTTCATGAATCCAGTTACTATGCTTCATGAATCCAGTGACTATGTTTCATGAATCCAGTGACTATGTTTCATGAATCCAGTGACTATGTTTCATGAATCCAGTGACTGTTTCATGAATCCAGTGACTATGTTTCATGAATCCAGTGACTGTTTCATGAATCCAGTGACTGTTTCATGAATCCAGTGACTATGTTTCATGAATCCAGTGACTATGCTTCATGAATCCAGTGACTATGTTTCATGAATCCAGTGACTATGAATCCAGTGACTATGTGAATCCAGTGACTATGTTTCATGAATCCATGAATCCAGTGACTATGTTTCATGAATCCAGTGACTATGCTTCATGAATCCAGTGACTATGTTTCATGAATCCAGTGACTATGTTTCATGAATCCAGTGACTGTTTCATGAATCCAGTGACTATGTTTCATGAATCCAGTGACTATCTTCATGAATCCAGTGACTATGTTTCATGAATCCAGTGACTATGCTTCATGAATCCAGTGACTATGCTTCATGAATCCAGTGACTATGCTTCATGAATCCAGTGACTGTTTCATGAATCCAGTGACTGTTTCATGAATCCAGTGACTATGTTTCATGAATCCAGTGACTGTTTCATGAATCCAGTGACTATGCTTCATGAATCCAGTGACTATGCTTCATGAATCCAGTGACTATGCTTCATGAATCCAGTGACTATGTTTCATGAATCCAGTGACTATGCTTCATGAATCCAGTGACTATGCTTCATGAATCCAGTGACTATGCTTCATGAATCCAGTGACTATGCTTCATGAATCCAGTGACTGTTTCATGAATCCAGTGACTATGTTTCATGAATCCAGTGACTATGTTTCATGAATCCAGTGACATGAATCCAGTGACTATGCTTCATGAATCCAGTGACTATGTTTCATGAATCCAGTGACTATGTTTCATGAATCCAGTGACTGTTTCATGAATCCAGTGACTATGTTTCATGAATCCAGTGACTGTTTCATGAATCCAGTGACTATGTTTCATGAATCCAGTGACTGTTTTATGAATCCAGTGACTATGTTTGTTGTTGAGGCCGGACTGTGCTATATTCCAGCTATATGACAACAGTATGTCACAGCTGAGCTAGCCTTTCTGATCCTTTAAGTCACCTATTATGGACAGCCTTAGGCTCCTTGGGAGCAATTCTAAAGCAGCATCCTCTGATTATACTAAAAAAGTAGCAAAACAATTTGCAAAACATAATATTTAAAGAGGTCCCCTAAACATTCGAGAATCTATTCTTCAAACGCCAAGTTTAAGTGTTGTTTTCCTGTCCATACCAATCAAACTGGTATTAATTCTATTCTGCTCTTGGTGTTCTTTTCCACACAGGTACAATCAGTGAAGTCAGTTCTAAATATTCTTGTTTCAAGCATCTGAGATGCTGTAAAACACACCTTACTTCATCTTGTGTATCGCAGGTACCTACAAACATTTCAAAGGTTTGCATTCGGTATGATAATGTAGGTCAATTACCAATTGACAATCATCCTTCTATTGTTGTCTTCAGCTTCTCTCTAAAGGTCAGACAAGTTGCAAACCAGATCTACACAATCCCACACTCCACACGACCAGGAGCTGATCAATCCATTACACAATAGCTAATGTCATACACTAACTTAGCCTCAGTTCTCTGTCTATTTCATGTGGTATTGTAACACTTCTATGAAGACATTCTAACCCTTGAAGAAACGTTGACATTTCTGAGTGTTGGTCACTCTACAGTGGTGTGAGAAACTTCACGTCACCATGAGAAAGATGGATTTGCAATGCTCCTGGGATAGCTAACACAAGTGTGCCTTCAGTGGCCTCGTTACAGTAACATGGGATGCTACAAGAGCTTGCTAACTACCGTTCCATTTACATGGAAATCATATGACTATTTGCTTGGCAAAGTATTAGAAATCTAATAAGCGGACATACAAAGAGCCTTTCAGGCAGACCATAAAGAATTATGGAAAGCCAATATGTAGCCATTCTCTGACACTTTCCCACTATAAAGGTTAGCTAAATGTCATTCTTGTTGGGGATTAATCAATCCACCTGAATTTAATAATTCTGGTCATTAAAAAAAGTAAAAACCCAAGTCCAGATTCTCATACTCATTTTAAGATGCATGGCTATTCCTAGACTAACTAGAAGATTGAGGCATGGCAGATGACTATGTCATATTCAGAAAACACACATATATCTGACATCATATTTAAGCAAAAGAAGAAGAAAAACAGAAATTAGTGCTTGTCCTCGTGCAATCTGTTTAACTTGAAAGTGTTTTGGAGCAAGAGTAGTTCTTAATTTAGTGCCTATATCATCATTCCTGCAACTGTGCAAGTGATGATTTTTTTTAAACATTATCCTTGAAGACGTGTATTTGTGAGATACTAGAAAGCCTTTCTTACCATAGCATCACAGATGCTCCAATTGCTGATGAGAAATAATTCGGTAGCTTCATATGTTGATTTAAGGTCTCTCGTCACCTTATACAACAGTCATATAAACTTGAACACAGAATAAACATTAAACAATGTTCTTCCATTCCAGGGACAGTAATACAGCTCCTGAAACATGCTTTGTTTGTTTAGTCAGTGCTTTACAGGGTCTTTTCTACAGAATTTTGTGTAATCTCCAGCAGCCCATACTCATTATCTTTTAGAGCTTTGAAATTAGGATGCTTGAGGGTTCCCTTATAGAATTATCATATTTTGTAACAGTATATTTTTAATATTATTTGGTGGACTATAATATCCGGGTTCAGGAGTACTTGCTTCTTTCCCCGTAGTATACAGTGTTTGAACTTGACCAGGGGTGAACAGTGCCCTTCCATACCGGTACTTCTCGGGATGTCTCACTTTTCATCATTTCTTATATGGGAGCGACAACTCTAGTTTTCATGACTAATCCATATTGCAAACACTGACATTCCTATATAAGTGTTATTTTGACTCAGCTGACAATCACAATGACCTTGAAACATGCCTCCCTAAATGAATAATTCAAAATGATTGCTGATCACAAACAATAATAACAATAATTTTTAACATAATATTTTTTTCAAAACCCTGCGCTTATTTATCTTTAATATTCATTTACATACATCCTAATAAAAACAAGTTCACTATGACAACATATAAAACACTTTTACACAGTAATCGTAATATAAAATGCATAACATTCCCCACACTTTAGCAGATAAGTGTGAAAATCAATTTTCAAAATTGGAATGTAAATTCATCTTAAAAAACATGAAGACGTGAACAGGAATCAAGTTATACAAACTGACAGCGGGAGGCATTGTAGATGGTAAATTTTGAAGATGGTGATTCTCCTTCCACCATTAATCTCGAGAGCTGCAGCAGGCTTGTTCATAGCCAGAAACCAGGTATTGATTTGCTTGTTGCATGAAATGGTGGAATTGTGCTGGACAAAAACAGCTGCTTGTTGTCCTAGTTTCAAAATACCAGAAAAGAAAGTCTTCTCTAAAATCTTTTTGGAACTAGTATTATCGAAACATGTGAATATGCGTGTTAGAATTGGTCTTCATCAGTCAGAGACGTAACGTGTATGCGAGACGGCCTATCGTCTTGTGTACGCGAGACGGGTGCACTCCAGCGGTACTAAATGTAAGTTTCTGAAAAATATGCACATAGGTGAAATTCACTGTTCAATATCGTCAAATATTGCTTAAATTTTGCACATTTTTGTCAACATTTGACTATTTAAAGTTTTCTTTTTACGTTTTCATTCGTGTCAATCAATAACTTGAACAGCTATCAATGACTGTACCAAATTTTATTTCATTATTTTCGTAAATAACACTTTTAGACGCGTTTTTGTGTGACATGCAGAATTTCCCTGTCTGTGATCAGGCAGTCACGCGAATGAGTGACCCCCTCTCAGGTAGTCACTTGTACGCGTGACAGGGGACCGTCTCGCGTACACGTTACGTCCTCTACTGTTCATAAAGCCATGTTTATTGCGTGAGGCGACTAAGGGGATCGGGTGTTCAGGCTTGCTGACTTGGTTGATACATGTCACCATATCCTAATTGAGTAGATTGATACTCATAATGTTGATCACTTGCTTGTCTGGTCCAGACTCGATTATTTACAGACAGCTGTAATACAGTTGGAATATTGAGTCCAAGTGTTAAATCTAATTTTTCTAACGATGATTGCAGTAACACTGAGCAATATCATTGCTTTTGTTTGCAAATTGCCTCTTGTGTAATACAACCCATCCATTCTATTGTCCAAACTAATCTACGTGAGTGAGTAAATGAATTTAGTTTAATGCCACTCCTAGCAATATTCCTGCAATATCATGGCAGGGGACACCAGAATTGGGGTTCACACATTGTACCCATGTGGGGAATTTAACCTGGTTCTTCGGCGTGACGAGCGGAACGCTTTAACCACTTGGCTTTCCCACCACCCCACTAATCTATGTCCAGATACCCATGTAATTAACAAACTGTAATTAACAAACTTCATTTGTCTGCTGCTTTTACCACAAATACAAGTCATAAATCTTTGTCTTGTCTAATACAGTCAACTGTTAATAGTCCGACAAATACTTGTACTACAACTAGGGCTGGTTATCCATATGGATTATAGAGATCAATAATCATTTATACACATTGATTGATATTCAATAAATATCTTTACGCAAAAATGCAAAAATGGTCAGAAGGAGATCAATATATTCCCCGCCACTAGTGAGTGGTGACACATTCATGCATGGATTAATAACAAAAAACAGCATTCTTAATAGTATTTAGAAGTGGTCCATGAATAAACATGGATTTTGTGTATACTACATGTAAATCAAAACTGTAATATGTTGTTGTTGACAGTTTTCTTATTTACATAAGGGACATGACATGAACCCTGGAATTCTTTTCATTTTGAACACTGGAAATGGATACACACTCTTCTATACTGATTAATTATCAAATCGCTGACAGTATTTGTTCATGAGAAGATTACCAGCTTTTCACTGAGGAAGACTAACTTGTCAGATGCTTGATCAATCCAGCGGCAGCATTGTGTAGGACCTGATGGATCAATTCGTCGCTCATAGAATCTTTGTGTCACAGGCCATTCAGACCACTGCATTCATAAAGTTTTCAGTGTGGGAGAAATTAATAATGAACAAAATCAGAGTTTCTATAACTCATTCATTTACTCTGGTGAACGTAAACTGTGGCTGCTTTTCTGTCAGTGATTATGTTGTTTCAACCATTGTATATCATTTTGTAATCTACTTCAGTAATTTTATTCAGTTACGTTTTTACGTGAATTTCAGTGTGAACTGTACAGCAACATTGAATGATTACTGATCAGTGATACCGAGAACAGATGCCTTGAGACTAATAAAGACACTATCTTTGATTGTTTTCAGTGTGTGTGTGTGTGTATGTGTGCACGCGCATGAGAGTGATTTCTGCTATCTAAACTGCAAGACACCAGCAAGCCAGGGCTCGATTTAACAAATCACTAAATCGAGCCCTGCAAGCCATAACCAGTTATTTGTGAAATTGCTCCACACATTACATCTGTCCTTGTATCATAGTGCCACTGTTGTGTCTCTAAATATACACAGTAAAAGTAGCTTAAAAATAACAAGATGTCCGACTATACTATTTCTGGAACAGTAATATAGCTACAATTATTTCTGATCACTGCAGTTAATCTTATTTAGTAAGAACAGTGAATTACAATGAATCACTGGAAACGCTGGTAGCTATCCAACATATTTTATATTTCACTTTCAGTACATTCTTGTACTTTTCTTGAGTTGAGTCCCATACAGGATTTGAACCCACAGACTCAGTGTGAGGCAACTAATGGCAAGCACAAAAAGTCAGCGATCTAACCACTCAGCCAGCATGCTTCTACATAGCATGCAGCTACCATCTACTTAATTTATGAGAGAGGACCTTAGACACTACTGTGGCGGAACTAGAGAACAATCAAGTCTGTATTTGTACTGTAGATAACTACAAAACTGATACTGAACAAACACTTCAACTGCCAGACAAATTAAGTGTCCTGTCTCCACAAAGAGAATATAGAAGTAAATTACCTGAAACAACACTGTCCACCCTTGGTGTTATGTGTGTGTGTAATCAACACAGCTACATGCTGACAATGTGGATATTAACAATATGTAATATAGTATATCCTTGTTATTACCACTTATTTTATCATGATAGGTCTTGTCTTCAGTTTTAATTAAAATGGTGATAATGTTTTTAATGTTGTATTTGAATGAGAAATCCTGTCTCATGACGCCTTTGAGACTGGTGCTGTCCACCTACTGCCCTGAAATTTGAAATCTGAATAAACTCCATTTCTTCTTCTACTTCTTCTGTTACAGCCCATCAACGATTAAATTTAATACCAGCCAAGGGCACTTCATCTGTTTACAGTATCTGGTGTGCAGAAATTTAAGCCTTTTAGGTGAAGTCTTCATATAAGATCTCTAATTTTGTTGCAAAAATAGCTCTCAAGAGATTATGTTGTGCTTTTAACCATAATAACTGTTAAATAAGTTTCGTGTATCTTGCAGATCTTGTATTGAGCTGAAATGTTTTAGGTTCATTATTATATTCATGTCATGGTAAATATCAGCTTTAACTTAGTGAGTTAATGTATATTATGGCAACATTTCAAGACACAAGGCATAAACCGTTGCCAGTTTGCCAGACTGAATCTCAAAATGACACGAGGCACAACTTGGCACAGTCAGTTTGGTATCTTAGGCCAGAAGGCCACACATCCATCTGTCTGTCTGTCTGTCTGTTGGCTATTGGCCAAAGTGACAATCCTGGTACATATGAAATGTAAGCAAAACTAAAGCTTGAATAATCTTCAGAATGTGAATACAGATCCCTGTCTTGCCTGAATACGGTAACAACGACATTCTCAAGAGCATCACATGATATACACATGCAATGACCTTTCCAATGATTCATTCATTTTCAAAGACATGAGTATGTCAATTTTTGACGGGTAGGATGGACATACAATTTTGAAGGAATATACTGCTTACAAAAACTGCCATACATATGACACATTCACAAAAAATATATAATGCTTTTCAATGAAACATGAGACATAATATTTGCTCTCTTGGTGTTTGATAATATCTTTCTATCTCTATTCGTAGAAGTCTATCTATTCTGTCTGCCAACTGCAAAAACTCCAAGAGTGTGGCTGCTGAAAGATAGGTTTAAGATGTGTTTCTGGCCATCAGTAGTAATTCCAGTATAAATGCAAAGAGGTTTG
The DNA here is from genome assembly GCF_003918875.1 of Haliotis rubra. NCBI lineage: Eukaryota > Metazoa > Mollusca > Gastropoda > Lepetellida > Haliotidae > Haliotis > Haliotis rubra. The sequence goes on from NW_025766336.1 coordinate 2,365,987, forward strand.
AAAGAACAGCACTATGAGTAAATATGTTTGGCTGATTACATTATATGGCAACGAAAATTCCCCAACATTAGCCTGTGTAAAGGCAGGCAGAACATCCAAACATACTGGAGCATAAGGTACAGAGCCTTGCATCAGAAGTCAAAATGGTTTCTTTCAGAAGAGCATGACCTAATTACCAAAGTGTGCACCCCTTGAAGGACTTCCTATGTGACAGCCAATGGCACGTGAAGGTTTTCAGCACTTTCAAAGGAAAAAAAACACGCAAGAAAATATTCAACGGGAAGCCGCAATAGCTACAAGGTATCTTTGAGTTCTGCTACACCAATATGCCACAATCTCCTCCAGGCTCAGGCCATATGGTTTCCCCATCTCTTCCCTCCTGCCACACAATCAATACGACCCAGTGTTCCCGGTGCTAGTTATGCTGAACAGAAACAAATTTCAAACATGAACGCATGCTAAAACCTGTAAAGAAGGTAACCGCATCAGAATGATGAAGTAAGACTGAAAATGTTTAATATTCCCGAGTTTGCCAGTAATTCTGTTGCTATGCAGTAGACGAGTCTGCTTCGACTGCCTCATGAACAGATTTCCAATTACTGCCGTGAAAGGCTGGCGTAAAGAGCAGCATAAACCTACAACATAGGACTGGAGGCAACTACTTGGTTACAATAGAATCACCTACAACAATCGAGGAAGGACAAGAAACTACACAGAAAGAAACAACGTTTCTGAACCCTATTCTTTTTTCATCTGTAATTCAATTTAGAAAATAAACATGGAAATTAGTTTCAGTCTACTTTTTTCAGAAAAATAATCAATTCAGTAAATACAAGATAATACGAGAGCCTTACTGAAATACCTGACCTTACTGTGTTCTCATGTAGTTTCCATTCTCTATATGAACTACAAGCCTTCACATGATATTCTGAAAGAGAAGGTGCTCTTCTTTCTATTCAAATTGGACATTATTCATTATCAATTTGAATAGAATAGAACTACTTTTGCCTGTGTCATAACATGAATGTCAATGATGTGATAAAATCAAGACCACTTCACTGACTGAACGACCATATTCATTGACTGTGTTTTGAGCTTCTAGTTCTAACCATTGTAAGACGCCTGGTTCCTGACATTTCTCAACAGTGTTTGTTGCTGTGTAAGAACAAGACACTTCTGGCCATTGCCAAATTACCACATGTGTGGATGTCATTCAAAATAACACCTTCATCCAAAATCATTCAATATCACAGAATGTAGAATATTGGTGATGGAACAGTAAATCAGAGTGAATGTAATTCCTACCAGCCTGAATATTTAATCATAATGCATGGTGAATGTTAAAAATTAATGCACACAACATAAATCATTTCAACCATCACAAATGATGATGATAATTTGCTCATCACTGGCAATAAAACGCTGCTCATTACCCATCAAGTTTTAGATGCACATTCTTCTCAATCAGTCCCCAAGTCTCAGTACAGCTATTTCACCAGTGAGCATGTCTTGAGCCAAACATCATTCTCCTTGTAACCAGCAAGATGCTTCGATTTTCAATAACTGTACTGTTAACTTGTTACTGAAATTCCATGCAAATTCAGCAAACCATTTGTTAAAGTTAGGATTCTATTTATATCAGGCAGCCCCAATAGCTGCTCTCCATTGCAGATTACCGTTCTAGAACCACAGCAGTCATAATGCATGTGCAAAAAACAGTTCCAGTGCCGATTCCTGGGTCGCATTCTGATCATTAGCAACATTCAAGAGGTAATTTGTGTGTCTAACTTGTGACAGGACTCGGAGGTCTGCTGTGCAAGAAACTGACATGTTTGGTTGTGTTGCCCCAGAGATACACTAATGCCATGATATGAATAACACTTCTTGAAGACCTTAGCCTACGGAACACGCACTGTGAACTGGGTCTAGACATACACACACACACAACATTACAAGAGTAACAACAATGAGTTGGGAACGACTGATGATGATGATGATGATGATGATGATGATGATGATGATGACAACAGCGAGGAGGAGGAGGAGGAGGAGTATGGTACCCACCCTACAGGAGGGAGTCCCAGACTCATGAAATATTTTCGAAATAACTGGCGATACATTCTGTTGGGGCCAGAAATGTCCAGTCTTGTAATAGACTCAAAGCAGATATTATATGGATGAGTACAAAGTCAAAGGGACGGAATCTATAACAAACCTGTTATTAATTCACAATGGAAGACAAGGCATGTTTAGTGTTGTTTAGTCTAACACTTCACACAACAGGAAACACCTGGAATTCCTGGTAGAGCATTGCTAACACATGGTCTTGCAAGTTCACAGGGCCATGTGATGAATGGTGAAAAGGTCAATTCTTACCACAAAACAAGAACAAAAGAAAATGTAATGTGGGCAATAACAAATGGCTTCAACTCCACAAACAATGGCCAAGCATCACTCATGCACATATGGCTTGTATTTTATGTCAGGAGATGTTTCAAAAACACTTGGTGTCAACTGCCATAAACCGTTCATGTGCTTATTCTATTCCTGCACTTAAATAACATGAGAAGTGAAATAAACACTTTTCAAACATTCAGACTTTGGAACTGTAAAATGAACACACCCACCGTGTATTACACTATCAATAAACAACCTTGCCGATGCTTAGCTTCATTAGTTCATCACACCATCAACATTAACATAAGATGATGCCAATCGAAACTGTTTAATGAAACGTAAAACATAATAAACGGTAGGTAAATCACAATTTAGCACACACAAATATAGTGCATGCATGAGTATCTCTTTCTTGTATCATGCCACTATTTCAGTACGTTTTATCCATAACATACACAAGCAGTGTGCAAAATAGCCACTGGCCCGCTAGCCCGTGGCTAGTAAAAATCCAGTCGGGCCAGTGACTGTGGAGATTTACTTGCCCGACTAGTGAATTTTCATGGGGTCATTTTGTAAATATATCACTCTCTTCGACTTGTTAAGTTAGAAAACATTTTTAAATCACGGAAGATTATGGCCTGATAAAAATGTTCATCATATTAGCAGCTTAATTTCGGGGCTAGCGAATTATTTTGTGGACTAGTAACTTTCAGGCATAGCTAGCCCAACTGGCTCGCAAACTTTGGAAACAATTTCGCCCACTTTACACAAGTAAACTGACTGGTATCAGCTGATATCACTGAACCCAAAAGATCTTCCATGATACTGGCTTGGATTGGATATTAAGACTGGTAAACCGCCATTGTTAAAGAGTGCCTTACATTACAGCTTATTGCAGTGAACTATTCATCCATCCAACAATGGCTACTGCTAGTGACCCCAACCAATGGGCAATCAACACACTGATCAGCAGCATCCTCCCCCCAGGCACCCATCAGGGTATGGATCATATTGACCTGCATCAACATACAAACACATGCATGGCTGAAGAATGGAGCAACTCAATATATCTGAACAAATGAAAATGGCTGAGCACTGGAGTTATGTTAGCACTGATGTCCTCTTGAACTCAGTCCGTATGGAATCGCAATTTTCTCCAGTTGGGGATTTGTTGTCCACTTACACAAGGATTTTTGCACTTTGAAGGCTCAAAAGCCCCTTTCCATTTAGTTGTCGATTGATAAAAGTTCCCCTATTAATAGTTTTTCAGAGTGAGTTTTGTTTTATGCCGCTTTTAGCAATATTCCAGCAATATCACGGCAAGGGATACCAGAAATGGGCGTCACATATTGTACCCACTTGGGGAATCGAACCTAGGCCGAAATTTCTAATTGAAACATAAAATTCATCAGCCTATTTCATATTTCACACGAAACTGCTAACCTGGGCTCCCTAACCTGCTTGTATCAATATCATCCAGATACAGAAAATATCAATATATTATCAACTAACACATGACATATCAACATTAAACATTTCCAACAAATGACACCCCAGATAAACCCCCCATTTCAGCAGATCCAACAGTGTCAAACAGTCCCAATCCATGTCTATAAATAAATAGCAGATTATTTGACTACTGGCAGGCACAAATGCACAGATGCATGCACGCACAAACTTTTGGGCTAATGTCCGTGGACACATTCTGAAATCCTGGCAAGTGAATGAAAGGAAACATTCAGTCAAGATGCTAATGCTTGGAAAGTGAATTAGTATTTGGAAAATTATTGACTTCTCCACTGACAACTCAAATCCACAATACTATATGCTACTTTCTGTTCCCTTCCCGTCATAAGGACAAGTGATATATCTGAAGCACACTGAGACATCTCAAGCACACTGAGACATTTCAAGCACAGTGAGCACTGCCTGACTGTTCCCTGTCACCAGACCAATCAAGGCTACTTGGCACGTTCACTGCCCACCCGACTGAATGGACATCATATTGATCACATGGTGCCCAGGTCAGAATCAAATTATTATGGATTTACGCTACATCTCGGGCTACTCCTTCCTGGATTACACACTAAAAGGACAGTACATTCAGCCCTGAGCATGGCTGCCCCCAGCAGGACATCAGTCTGTGCAGGACTCTTGAAATAGACATTCATCTTGGATGTCAACTCTAGGGTTTGCCTTTAATGCAATCAAGTGATCAGGAAAGAGAGTTGCTTTACACAGCAAATATATTTATCACATATATTGTCATCCTTTACAAAGATTCCATAATGTTTGGATCAAACTCATATAAGTTTATCACTACATTGTCATTAACTATCACTTGCTGAAGGGATAATCTGGTGTCAGTATTTGAAAAGAAGGGGTCAGAATACTTGTTTACTGGCCTAGGATATTAGTGTGTTTGGGATAATAATCTTACTGTGACAGTATCTCCCCTGATTTACAAAGCACCCTCTAACATATGATTTGGTTTGACTTTGAGCACCTTCGCAAATATGCTAAAGGCAGTAAAATCTTCCTTTTTCTTATGACTGCTGAAAGATTTCCATCAATATTGTGTTGACTTTTGATGTCCCGAAAGTAACAATATAATTCATGTTTCCATGGTAACCTAGTTTTCAATAGTGATATACATTCATGACTATTCTGAAGACGACCATTACTCTGACTGCAGGATGCTACTTTCATTTGGAAACTCCATGCATATTTCAAAATGTTACCCTCGTGTCCACTGAACAGCACATATATATAGATTACATCTGACTTCCCAGCTGAAGAAATATACAGCCCTGATCATGCTGATTAAGGTTTGTCATATGATCTCTATAATGTCTATAATCTAAACTCTAATTACACAAGGACATCTACATTATACACCAAGGAGATCTCTATAATGTCTATAATCTAAACTCTAATTACACAACGACATCTACATTATACACCAAGGAGATCTCTATAATGTCTATAATCTAAACTCTAATTACACAACGACATCTACATTATACACCAAGGAGATCTCTATAATGTCTATAATCTAAACTCTAATTACACAAGGACATCTACATTATACACCAAGGAGATCTCTATAATGTCTATAATCTAAACTCTAATTACACAAGGACATCTACATTATACACCAAGGAGATCTCTATAATGTCTAATAGATAAATGTCTATCTAATTACTCATACATTATACACCAAGGGACATCTAATCTATTATACACTAACAGGAGATCTAATTACACAGCGACATCTACATTTATACACATGTCTATAATGTCTATTCTAATTACACTAATTACATCTACATTAAACTCTAATTATTAATAAGGACATCTACATTATACACCAAGGAGATACACCAAGGAGATCTCTATAATGTCTATAATCTAAACTCTAATTACACAACATCTACATTATCTACACACCAAGGACATCTACATTATACACCAAGGAGATCTACTATAATGTCTCTATAATCTAAATCTCTAATCTACACAATTACACAAGGACATCTACATTATACACCAAGGGAGATCTCTATCTACATTATACTAAACTCAAGGAGATCTCTATAATGTCTATAATCTAAACTCTAATTATCACACTCTAATTACGACATCTACATTATACACCAAGGAGATCTCTATAATGTCTATAATCTAAACTCTAATTACACAAGGACATCTACATTATACACCAAGGAGATCTCTATAATGTCTATAATCTAAACTCTAATTACACAAGGACATCTACATTATACACCAAGGAGATCTCTATAATGTCTATAATCTAAACTCTAATTACACAAGGACATCTACATTATACACCAAGGATATCTCTATAATGTCTATAATCTAAACTCTAATTACACAACGACATCTACATTATACACCAAGGAGATCTCTATAATGTCTATAATCTAAACTCTAATTACACAAGGACATCTACATTATACACCAAGGAGATCTCTATAATGTCTATAATCTAAACTCTAATTACACAAGACATCTACATTTATACACCACATCTACATTATACACCAAGGATATCTCTATAATGTCTATAATCTAAACTCTAATTACACAAGCGACATCTACATTATACACCAAGGATATCTCTATAATGTCTATAATCTAAACTCTAATTACACAAGGACATCTACATTATACACTATAATCTAATTACTCTAATTACACTGCAGGAGATCTCTATAATGTCCTAATTACACAAAACATCATCTACATTATACACCAAGGAGATCTCTATCTACATTGGACTCTAATTACACAACGACATCTACATTATACACCAGGAGATCTCTAAATGTCTATAATCCTAAACTCTAGATTATACACCAAGGAGATCTCTATAATGTCTATAATCTAGATTCTAATTACACAAGGATCATACATTACACCAAGGAGATCTCTAAACTCTAATTACACAAGGGACATCTACATTATATACACCAGGAGATCTCTATAATCTAAATTCTCTAATTACACAACGACATCTACATTATACACCAAGGAGATCTCTATAATGTCTATAATCTAAATTCTAATTACACAAGGACATCTACATTATACACCAAGGAGATCTCCATAATGTCTATAATCTAAATTCTAATTACACAAGGACATCTACATTATACACCAAGGATAGCTGCATAACTGAACTAACTGGTCATAAAGATTCAACAAGATAAGGACATTACACCTGAGGTCATCCCAAAGCCTATTGCCATATAAACATTAATGACATAACCCAGGCCAATTGCACTCTATCAGTGAGGTATTATTATATAACAGTGATCAAGGCATCAACTTGAGGAGGAGGAAGCTGCCATTCATTGTCCACTTGTCTGTGCCTAGCTGTAACAATGGGACACGGCCATCACATACTCTTCACCACCTTTATCATACCCCTAGGGATGTAATGGTTTGAAAAACCTTGCACAAGTTACTCCTCTTACTGAAACTGTTTCCTATCCAATTAACTGAGTGAGTCAGTGAGTTTAGTTATACGCCACACTCAGCAATATTCCAGCTATATGGCGGCTCCAATTAACTGTTTTCATAAAAATGCTCAAAACACTGACAGCTCAATACTCTGCTACATTCTACTGTTTTAACAGCAAGGAGACTGTCAGTGACAGAGCGCGCTATCATATTACATTAGTAACAGCTGCAAATTGTGTATTGACTGTGAGCATGGTGAACATGTGACATTGTCACAACAGTTATACTCATATTTCCAATGTACTCCATACACTCCAAATGAATTCTCCTAACATTGAACTAGGATGACTAAGACAAGCTTGTAGATACTGAAGTCAGTCAGATTTTACATGTTTTATTGAAGAAGATTAGATTTTTAATATTTATCCAACAAACTTTTATCCATATAAAACATGTACATATAGTATTCTTATTTATTGTATAACACAAGGTTTCTGGCCACTTCTTGAAGAAGGGGCAAAAAAGTGGCCCAGAAACATTGTGTTATACAACAAATATGAAGTTGCCATCCATATACTTGTCATATATTCACCAACTTCTAAATGCCTCTCAAGAAACTTTTATCCATAAACATGACATCAAAAGAATGTGGGACAAGTCAAACTAACTGATGAACACAGAACAAGTGACAATACAGAGGTATGATGGCCCCAGTCTGATCAAGAGCTGAAACCAGAGTCCTACTTTAAGCCAGCTCTTGATGGAAGAAGGGACATTGTGGTGATGATGACCATGTAGCTATTTTACCATGGAATTATCACCCGCTCAGATATCTGGCATCAGACAATTGTTGTCATGTAACTGTAAATTATATCATCCAGTTTTATCCAGAGAAGACTGGAAAGTGGTTACCTTGGTACCTAAACTCACTTCACACACGCTGGTAATCATTTCCAGACCAGTAGTATTATTTCCAAGGAATGGGTTCCAGACCAGTGGAAGTCAGGGATCTCTGTTACAATCCTAATATTTAAGCATGAAGACTTACTGCCTTTCTAGATTCAACATGAAACAAATAAATTTAGCTGTGACACCAGTCAATAACTCTGCAATACTGTTTTCGCCGGTCAGAGTTATTTGATGTTTCTCAAATTCATAGCATGTGTGATGACAATAACCTTGATTCTATGAAGTAATTACCTACCTGATGACATGTGATAAGTATGGCTGCCACAGCAAAGGTTCCAGCAATTCCCTGAGCAGCTTGGGTTTGTAGAAAGATGAGAGGTTGATGTGTCGCATTGGTAGTGCCATTAGGCACCAGTGGCTCTGTCGTAATGTCAGACACCATAGCTGTTGTTATTTTACTGATGATGGATGATGTCACCGAGGGGGCAACACTTGAGTTGCCCCCATTGGACTCTGTGGTGTTTTCTGAACTCATCTGAAACAGGAACACATATTCATGTTAAAGACAACAGTTCTTAACATGTGTCAAGACTCAAACCAAAAAGTGATTAGCAATACATTAAAGTAGGCGGTTTGTTTTGCAAACTACATAATATGTATGAAAAGTTTGATTAGTTTGAGACTCTTATTGTTAATCCCTCATTATGGCAACTCTTTATAACATAGCATTAGATTGATTGTTGTTTAACACTGCACTCAGCAATAATCCAGCTATATGGCGGCGGTCTGCAAATAATAGAGTATGGACTACACAATCCAGTGATCAACATTATGAGCATTGATCTGCTCAGTTGGGATACGATGACATGTGTCAACCAAGTCAGTGAGCCTGATCACTCGCAGTTAGTAGCCTGTTACGGCAAACATGGGTTGCTGAAGACCAATTCCAACCCAGATCTTCACAGGTTGTAACCGGTAGTAGCTGATGATCTTCATGGGTAACATAGCATTAGAAAAAAAAGCAGGAAGAGTGAAGTCAGTGAGTGACTATGGTTTTATGTTGCTTTTAGCAATATTCCAGCAATATGGCAGCAGGGGACACCAGAAATATGCTTCACACTTTGTACCCATGTATGAACGCTTTAACCATTAGGTTACCTAAATGTTCCAGAAGAGTGAAGTGACTTATTGAACTTGGATACAGTGTATTATGTATACAAAGCAAGGTCACCTGTAGATTTAAACCCACTAAATTGAATTTGAAACAGAATGCACAATGTTAACTTCTGTGCAATTTACTCTACAGGTCATCTAGATCTATGTTAGGAACCCAAGCATATTTATCACCATTCTATCATCACAAAACTGTTATGTGACAGCTACGATATTGATTGAAACAGAATGGGTTTGGTTTTGCGTTGCTTGTCTATCTGAAGTAAGGAAACACCTACAATAGCCATGAAACATTGCTTGTTAGTATGTTACTGAATCATCATACTAAACTTCACTCTCATAATAAACAGTTATAAAAAGGATGCGGTACATTAACTTTGTAAGAGTGGAGCAGCCATCACAAAAGGGAGTTCAGCACTGCACATTATTATTATCATGACACACACCACACACCGTGACACAGTACATGATGCTGCCTTTGGTTAGTGAAAAGTGACAAATTTCAAACTTTCTTAGGATCAATTAAATCTGAAATACAATATCTCAGACAATGTATTATTGTAATCTCACAGTCATATTTTAACTCATAATCATGGTAATTGAAAACCTGTGGAATCATGTTTCAATCCAGGGTGGTTATCGGCTATTGTGATTTGACACTTAATATTGCAATCAGAACTGATTAACATCATTAAATTCAAAATTTATGGCAGAATGTTTATATCGAGCCATTTCTGCTCAGTTCATTGTATCAATGGCCTGAACACATGGTAAATTCTCAAGTCTGAACAGGGAAGTCTGGTGACCGAATACATGAGCACTAATTTTTGCTCTTCAAGGATGACAACATCAATCAGACAAGTAACCATGGTCAAGGCGCTTGATCCAAATTGGTTGGCTCATTTGTTATGGCCAACACTTGGGTAATGATTTGCAGTGAAACTTTTATCATACTGCTGGTATTGATTTTTTCATGCCCACATATGATAAACCAACTGTTTTTAAGAATGAAATACATCATATGAAAATGTTTCTGACAAATAACACAGACATTAACAAAAGTAAACAGTCTGAAAACTAAAACTACTATAAAAATCTATGAAAATTTTATAAAGTACATTCAGGACACTGCCTAGGCAGATCTCTATTTTCTAAAGATATTATAATTTAGAAGTTCGTCCCTTCATCAACCTTTTCGCTACATTGACAGATAAAACAGATGAAATATCAATATTGGAACCAACAACCTAAAATATGGTTTTTTCTTCACTTTTTCACAGCAGTACATTTAAGAAAAGCAAATGCCAGAAAGTGCCTCCCAAAATGGTAGGTATAATATGATGTCAGTTTCTGTATATACACACAATAATATACATACAATTGTCAGTAACAAAAAAAAAAAAAAACCTTGAAAAACTGATGGGGACCTGTGATCAACATGAACACGATGAAATAAATGACTGAATGGGGATCATGAAGCTTAATTGCTCTGAATCGCAATGTTTGATTATTGATATTCTTTAAATAGCAAAACAACAGGGGTGAGTTTGTCATTATGTCAAGCATAAACACAACAACTTCTTGGATAATTCCAACCGAAAAATAATTACGGTATTAAATTCCTTTAGTGGCTTCAGAACAAATCATAATTAATGATGCAGCCATTATCTTGATCAATACTGCCTGTAAAACGTATTTTTCGTTTCCTGTTCAAAGACATACAATTGCAAACCTATCATCAAATTATTATGAATATATACATGAATTCTATCAACAGCTGATTTATTCTGAAGTGAACAAGTGTCAGCAGTCAGGACTGGTTCCGTTCGAAGAAGCTTTCTGTCTTCCGTCTGTCACTTCGATTCGACTACTTTCAAAGCTGGCGATCGGTCATACATACCCTCCTGTTCTCTCTAGATATTTGTACACACGATCTTCATTTCATAATTCAGATAATCCAAACGTATGACAAATATAAATCCAATATAAACTGAGCGCTGTTTTGACACACAAAATTGTCAATATATCTTCCGATAGCAAATGGCGATAACAGGAAGTGACGTACGCGCACCTGAGGATGACGCGAAAAATGAATCTGACAGATTCAAGACTTTCCTGAACACATTTCTAAAGTAATCCTCCCTTTTGGTAGAACTAAATCGCTTTGACAATCGTAACTATTTGCTTAAGAGTTTCTACACAGACACCGTAGTGCATACATTTTCATTTAATAACACTTGCGTTGATATCTATTTCCATTGGTTACCTCCCTTACTGGCGTTTCTAATATCGAAGTTAAAGACAGAAAAGGAAAGTGGCGGGAACTGTGTGTGCAGTTTTCGTGATAACAATAATAAATACATAATATTTCTGGCATTATACACTTAACCGTCATCATGCAGAAGTCAATTATGTAAGTATGTTAATCACAGTTCGTAGTTAGGATTGATACGATTGTTGACGATTTGAAACAAAATATTCGGGATCATTGGGTTTAATTTCATTTTGATCTGTATATTGAACATGTTGATCCTGGTTAGTAACGCAGGCAGGCTTAAATGTCACCGATCTTATCTGGAGGAAACCACACTCTCCAAATGAAGATCAAGCGAAAGCGACCTGTTGTATTTAGAATAAAGATACAAGTTAAGAACTTACAAAGATATGTAGTTAGTGACCGTTCATGATTTATGGCTAAGGGGGATGGTGATGATTTTTATGGAGACGCATTTACAGTGTGAAGGACACGACAAACCCCATTTTATAACCCCTATGCATGTCATGTACAAAATAAAAGTCCCCTTCTATAATTTTAAGCAGAATTTTTATGCTAGTATTAGCAAAATTGCTGAAACACCCCCAAATCGAGTACATGTGTACAAAATTGATAACCCACTCAACCTCCCCAGAACAAAATGGGTGACCCCTTAACAATCATCACCCTACCCCACCCCCCAGCCATAAATTATGAATGGACCCTTATTATTATTCATTGGTAACCACGATTTTACTGATTTTGTCACTATTTCGGAGTTTTCCACATATCACTAATGCTGAAGGGGTCGTACCCTAGCCAGAAACGTACCCTATCCAAAATAAGAATACAGAAGCGTACCTTAGGACAAGTCCATTCCACACTGCACCTTTTCCTTCATCTGAACTGTCATACTATTGTATGAAGTGCATTTGTTTGCGAGTAAGACATAGTAACGAATATTTTTGCGATGCACAATACCACTCGCTATCATTTGAACAAGAACAACCAAATACGGTTTCAGTTTTGTGTTGTGGAATATGGACTCATACCATCGCTACATTTGAACGAACAACCAAATGTAGGGTACCGGGGGTAGATGCGTTTCTGTATTTTGACTTTGTTTATGGTTCATTTCTGTATACAGAAATGTTCCTGGGGTACCTGTTGCCTTTTTAATCGTTGTTAATCAGGTTGACGATGGACATTTTTACTTTGGAAGTCAGCAAAGAAGTTGTGTAAACCATGTGACTTTCCAGTGAAGATATATTCCACAAAGTAGTGATTACCAGGCAAAAATCAATACAGAATGGCTTCTCAAAAACAACACATTTTTACAGAAATGAACCACATTTCTCAGATGGAAACATCATACAATAAAATATTTGGTATATATTAAGATAATAAGTGTGATATTCCCCATTGGAATAGGTACTTCATTTATTGCTCTTTTTTACAACATTCCAACTATAGTTTTATATTACACATTCAGTCAACATTGACGATATTCATAATTGTCATGAATATTTTTGCCATGTCTACATGCTCTAGACATGGTTGATGGGCCGTAAACTGAAGTAGTATGGATAGACATTGTCATAACCTACAGTTCACAGCACTGTAAAATGCTGACTTGAGGAATGGTCAGCTTTGACCTTAACTTACTGGTTAATAATGAAGAAATTACCTTAGAATAAACATCAACAGGCTCTTTCTGTTCATGTGTCTGGCACTGTCTGCTAGGCCCTGACCATTCTCAGTGATGTCATCTTGGACCATATCCTCCTGGTCAGTGAGGTGGACAGTGGGTTTCACCTGACATGACCAAGAGTGTGACAGATGTTCATCCGGAGAGGAATTGATTTGGAGTAGGCAAAACAGTTTTCTTCAGATTGGTATTAAACAACATTCACTGTTCAATAAGTTAAAAAATGGTGTGTAAGATGGAGAACTGTTCATAGTTTGCATCACTTACAGTATATACAAGAACAACAATCTGTTACCCAACAAGCTTGATTATTCTGCAAAGGTTCTAGGCTGTGATTTAGAAAGCAGGTCGGGAATCGTCACTTTAAGTATGTGGAGATAATCTAAACTGTGTTTTAGTATGTTTGATGTTTGTCATTACATTTACTTTATCACAGCTGTTTTTTTATATACACAAGACTATACTACCATAAAAACAGAGTTTGTTTTGTAAACTTGTTGCATGATTGTGTTTTGTTGTATTGATATCAAAAGGGAAACATTATGTATCCAAGGAAAACCAAGTTTTATGGATGGTCAACTTTTTTTGGCAATGGGTGCGACGTTTCGGTGTAGGTACTAACACCGTTATCAAGCAAGTGCTTCATCTTCATCTAATGCCTCTCAAAGAAATTATGTATCCATAATGTTTAATTATGAAAGTCAAGAGATTTGTTTTAAAAATAAAATGCTAAGCACTTTAATTCCTTTATCATCTGCTCAGGGAGTTACCTTGAGTCCTGTATTTCAGGGTCCCTTGGACTCAAACTCTTAATTTTCAGGGGTCCTGGACTGCAAAATGGGGGTCCCAGACACTTAAATATTATAATTTTTCTTATCCTGACTCATGATCTTTTGCTTATCTGCCTTTTCTTTTCGAATGGTAGTGGAAACACTTGAATCCCTTGAAGTTCCCGAAGTGGACGTAAAAATACACTCACCCACGAGTTACCTCCCTTTTGCCCTTTTCCCGCGCAAACAGTCATGTGACCAGCCTTACTTGTCACTCTCTCCCTTTTCGCCCAAGTGGATGGTTGGGCGAGCACTGGAGTCCCATATACGGCATTATATCCTTTTCATTTAGATCCTATTCTTCAAAATTACGCTGTGTATGGATTTGGCAATAACTACTTTGTATTATATGAAAAAAAATCTACAATTTAATAAATATTTGTCTAATATCTATAGACGTGCCATGGATCGAGTGAGGAAGTCATCTCAAGTCACGGCTGATAAAACAGGAGATCAGCCTGCAAACCGTATGTTGCTTGCTACTGCTGAAATTCATAATACTGGTGCTATGTTGAGTACGTTGCAGGGGCAGTCTGCTGGTACAGGGGCTAAGAAGAGATCTGCTACAACGCAGTTGACTCCAACTCAAGCTAAGAAAAAGACGTCATCCTCTTCTACATCGCTGAAGAAAGCATCTGTTACCAGATCGGAGGGTTAATCTACGCGGGCTAGTAAGTCAACGCATCAGAAATCCTTCAACGAAGAGATATTACCTCCACATAAAGTAGACGTTTTTCGATGATCCCCCACTACTTCTACCCGAAGTGCCTACGAGATCAGCGACTCAATTGACGTCTACAACTACTAGATCGTCTTCTGCAACGGTCACAGCAGGACAGCTGTTTGACGAACTACCACCTACCTCTCACCGCAGTAAAGTCGAGAACGCTTCTTCTACACCGCAGCAGCTTCAACCAACGCAGAACTTTGACCCGAGTGAATTTATGAGACAATTCACCAACCAGATGATGACCATGATGGAACGCAGGTTAAAGGAAGAAGCGAAGGCTCGGCGAAGCCTCCTATCTACCGACACCGTGCGCAAACCTACGGACCTGCGCGAACCTACTGACCTGCGCGAACCTACTCCTCAGAGAAAACTTCGTCTCAAGACTACGTTGGCGAACGTACACCTTTATGAAGGTCTCCACAGTCGGACGACTCTGTCATCTTGGAGGAGGATAGAAGACATGAGATGCCTACTCATCATTCTACATCTGCGAACCTTCAACGTTCGAGAACATCGAAGGATTGGGCTACTTGCATCCTGTTCATGGAGTGACAGATTCACCCAACCGCTACTGAGAGCTCCATGGGAGGCGCCTACTTTCTTTGGAGGACAAATAGACAAGGCAGCTAAGGAAGCTACGCTCTAGAGAAGTGATGATGATAAAATCCATAGATACTATGGCCAATGTCATCCGTCATACTTCGCAAAAGTATAACAGCAAGTCCAAATATTCCGGCATACAGAAGGCAAAGGAGAAGAAGTACTCCAGCTTCCGAGGCGGCAAAGGATCTTTTCGTCGCCCATCCGGAAATTACAGAGGAAACTCATGGAGAGGCCGCACTCCCAGAGGATCCAGAGGAACTAGACATTGATATCAGGGTTCGGAATGACTGGAGTCTTCCACCCCAGCCGTTCCTGTAAAACCATCGACAGTGGGTGGACGTCTACAAAGGTACTGGAAAAATTGGGGAATACTAGAGGACGACTACGACTCCCAAGTACTACGAGAAGGATACAGAGTACATCTCAAGGCCACACCTCCGCTAACCCTCAGCCCGACGGTCTCGACTATGCAGAGGAGCAGGCAGACAAACTACAAGAAGCCATCAACTCACTACTTATGAAAGAGGCGGTAGAGATAATAGATCAGCATCATCTCACTCCAGGCTTCTACTCCCCAATTTTTCTAGTACCCAAGAAGAACTCCAAGGAGAAGTTCAGACTGATTTACAACATGCGCAAATTCAACAAAGACTATCTACTGAAACCAGACAGGTTCAGAATGATCCAGAATGATCCACCTACCTCAACTCAGCTCACCTACCTCAACTCAACTCAGACTTCTCGTCCGTCCAGCAGATTACATGGCCAGCATAGACCTGCAGGATGCGTACCTACACATCCCCATACATCCAGAATCAAGAAAGTATCTGCAATTCCTATTCAGAGGGCAGCACTCCCAATGGAACGTCCTACCGTTTGGAATATATTCGGCTTCATGGCTATTCACATGAGTAACCAAGCCTATAGTCACATATCTACATCATCGAGGTCTACGCAATGCCTTCTACTTGGACGACAGAATTCAGGTTCACCAAGATGCCAGTCTACTCAAACTACAACTGAACTTCACAATCAAGTTGCTCACTCAACTAGGATGGCTGGTGAACCTACTGAAGTTAGAGTTAGAACCAAAACAAGATCTGCAATTTCTGGGGATAAGGTTTATCACAACACAGAATCGTATTGTCGTCCCAGAAGATCGTTGGGTCAAGATACAAGCCATGATTCCACGAGCAGTCATCTCTCTGTTAACAATAAAATCATGGAAAGTCCTACTCGGTCAACTAACCATGGCGCAGGGCTTGACTCGCACAGAAAGGTTACAACTAAGACCGCTGCAATGGTTCCTGACAAAACATCTAGACAGCGTCGACCCAATCTTGCTGCCAGACAACCTCAAGAGGTATTTACTGTGGTGGACACGCAGGTCGAACGTTTGCAGAGGGACCTATTTACAAGAGCAGACGCTTCAATACAAGGCTGGGAGTGCGCATCTCAACAATCAAGTTGCATCAGGAATGTGGTCCAAAATAGAGCAGCATCTTCACATCAATCTGCTGGAGATGAAAGCCGTGATCAACGCCTTACAACTATGGTCAAGCTCACTGAACAACAAAATGCTGATGATCCACACGGATATCTCTACAGTGGCATTCTCCATAAATCGGCAGGGATCCACAAGGTCTCCAAGCCTGCTACAGCTCACATTCCAGTTGTTCCACATCACGGAGGAAGCAAACATCTGGATAAAGGCGTGTCACATACCCGGAGCCAAGAACGTACTTGCAGACGCTCTCTCCCGACCATTGCACCCGTCACCTACGGAATGGATGCTCCATCCAGAAGCATTCCGGCTCATCATAAGGGAAATAGGATCCCCTTGCATAGACCTGTTTGCAACTAGGTTCAACAAACAACTACAGACGTTTGTCTCACCAGTTCCAGATCCTCATGCCTGGGCAACAGATGCACTGAGCATACCTTGGGAAGGACTAAACACTTACGCATTTCCACCCCCAATATCACTACCAGAAGTACTGTTGAAGATCAAACAGACACAGGTGCTACAACTGACTTTGGTCGTGCCATACTGGCCAGCAAGAGTATGGTTCCTAGACCTAATAGAAGATCTTGGAAGACAACAATCAAGTTACCAGATTGGCGAACCTACTCATACATCCGCACACCAAGCAAGTCCACAGGAACCCGACAGCGTTCCAGCTACACGTGTGGACCGTATCAAAACATGTTTGAAGAAAAGAGGATACTCCGCCAGGGCAGCCAAGGCAGTAACGCTAGTGTTACGCAGATCTACTCGTAACCTGTATGATGACAAATGGCTGAAGTTTGAGACTTATGCCAGGCGGAAATGCTTCACTGCGATGAAAGCTACTCATCCTCAAGTGTTGGAATACCTGTGTCATCTTAGACAGACCAGACATCTGAAAGGTGCGACATAATCTACATACCTCACCGCCATCAGTACAGTGATTACCATGAAAGCAGGCATCAAGTTGACGAAAGTACCAGAATTACTTGCTCTGCTGAGATCTTTTAAACTGGAGGACCAGCAAAAGAAGTTCAGAGCTCCGGCCTGGGATCTGAATGTAATTCTACGTCATCTTACGAGTGATGCCTACGAACCTCTAGATCAGACTACCTTCGAGCTGCTGACACAGAAGACTCTGTTCCTGCTTGCGCTAGCCACGGCAACTCGAATATCAGAGATACATGCGCTGGGCCTACGAACCTCTAGATCAGACTACCTTCGAGCTGCTGATACAGAAGACTCTGTTCCTGCTTGCGCTAGCCACGGCAACTCGAATATCAGAGATACATGCGCTGGACTTTGGTTGAACCAGATTCGACACGGGGCAACATGCTGCAGTTCATCTAGGACTTAGATGGGACTTCATTGCCAAGAACCAACTATCTGGTCAGCCAGATAGACAGTTCCACGTACCAGCGCTAGCTACAATCCTCGGACCAGAGGATATAGAGGACTTATCCTTGTGCCCGGTCAGAGCCCTGAAGATATATCTTCAAAAGACTAAGTCAAGGAGACGAAAATTCAAGCACCTGTTCATCCCATTATCCACAGAGACATCAGCAGAAGTCCCAAGAACAACGATATCGTTCTGGATGAGAGCCGTCATATTGAGAGCCTATAAACCAGCAGGAATAGAACCTCCTAGAGTTTCCAACCCACATGAAGTCAGAGCACTGGCGTCAACACTGGCTCTGCATGGAAATTGCTCTATATCAACATTTATGGAGGACTGCTTTTGGAAGTCAGACACGGTGTTTGCCAACCACTTCCTCCGAGACATAGCCACTGAAGACGTCTCAGGCATTCAACAATTTGGGCCTCTCGTTGTAGCACAGCAACTAATGGTTCCTCAAATTCGCTGTGTTGGAAAATCTCACCCTTTATCACATTGACTTGTTGATAACTTGATACTAGTTTGAAAGTCCATGCGCACAGTCTAGGACAGGCTAGTATGAGTGATTAAAGATCCTGTACGGGTAAAGATCTTACCTGTAAGTGAAGGGGTCTGTAGTAATGTAACATGTAACGCTCCCTTAACTACCGGAGGTAAACAACTGCTCCCTGTGTACCCCAATGCATGATGGGACCATACGTCATCGGGCCACGCGTGCTAAAGATCTTACCTGTACGTGAAGGGGTCTGTAGTAATGTAACATGTAACGCTCCCTTAACTACCGGAGGTAAACAACTGCTCCCTGTGTACCCCAATGCATGATGGGACCATACGTCATCGGGCCACGTGCTTCTCGCCCAAGTTTGTATGCTTCAGCCGACCGAAATAAAGCCGCTGTTCTCCAAGTCGTGTCGTGTGCTTTTGGAAGAATGTTAGTCACGATACCACAGGGTCGCAACTCATATATGATAAAGATGTTATCATAATCTATGGGTTGTTATAAGATATCTAGTAATAAGAAGATACTAGTTTATGTGTAGCCACATGAATCAACATGATTCAACTTGTCTGAGACTGAAGTAAGACAAGAAAGTGGTCCCCCCGAGTTATAATGGAAGTTGGAAGAATAGGATCATGGAAATGCCGTTTCGCAGTTCCCATGGGGGGGATACAGGACGTATCTAAGGACAGCTGTTGAATCCAGGAAGTGGCTTGACCAACCACCAATCTGTCAGATTCTATAAGCAAAAGATCATGAGTCAGGATAAGAAAAAATATGTAAATTTTTTCAAGCAAAATTGATATTTTTGTACTTATCCTGACTCATGACGAGAAGCCCTCGCAACCTCCACGCTGGAAACACTTCAGATTTCACAGCAGATCTAAGTACATGAGTAGTATATACAATGGGGGTTCTGGACCACTTTCAACCAAAGCCTCTGCAAAGCCTTATTTCACAAGTAAGGCTTTGGTCGGACCCTTAGCTCTTGCTACCATTACCCCTACTATGAAAAAGTTTGGGCCGATAGCGGGACCTCCTAGCCGCGCCGGGGGCATGGCTGGAGTGTGTTGGTATCCTGGGATTGCATCATCCAATACTGGGCTGCGTCTAACGTGCCGCTATGACACTATGCCATGTTTACCTCGATGAAACAGTTTAATGTGAATCGCCTATGATCTCTTTGGTGTTTGTAATAAAGGCTTGCCGGGCTTTTTTCACCCCTTGTTCTATGTACTTTTTTTCTCGCCCTCGCTGATAGTAGACTTACGAGACTTGGATCGAATCTCTTGTTTCATTTTGTTATATTTTGTGAGTTCAGAGAGGATTGAACTAAACTCCTCCTCTGAGATCTTACTGTCAGTGAGTGCAGTGGAAATATGCTCACTTACTGTGTTCAGCTTTGCTTCAGCCAGAACTCTGATCTCATCGTGGTTTCAACGCCTTTACGATGCAGTCTGCGTGATGTCAACTTAAGCTACCAACCCTAACACCCCTACCACCCCAGCTGTTATTTCAATGCCTAGCACTACGGGGCAGCCACGATGGTAGCTAACAACCCAACACCTGCCGCTCCCAGCCCCATGCTGGTTGCCATAAGGGCAGTGTCAGCCCCGTCCACGATATTGAAAGCTCTATGGTACTTCTTACACAGTGCTTTACGCTGTCGCGTCTTGTTCTAGTTGGCGCTTTTTACATCACATAACTGTCTCAAAAGCGGAACCCGCTTCACGGTTTCCAGGGTCTTCGCTACTTCCTCTACCGACTGGGTACAGGCCCATCCTATAATATATATTACAAAAGATATTTTAATTGAGTTTCAGTTAACCTTCGGCTAATGTACTTAAAGCTGATAATACTTAGATTAGTGTGCACGTAAAAAAACGGGTCTTAACTCTACTTCCATTAAGGAGACGAACCCCATCAAGGCTTGCTAAAGGTTCGCTTCCGATACCTTAGTAATAATGACAACGTTGGTTATTACACCTGGCTTCCCAAGTTATGATCATATCAGCCATAATGTAAATATGGTGAGGAAACGGGTATCTCCTCGAGATAGACGTCCATGATGAATGTGTAGTTTTCCGTGACATTTCTAAAGACCTCTTGGTGATCAAGTAATTTGATCTCTATAGCCACCTTTATAATGGAAGTTAACATGTTACCCGAAAGTGGTCTGGTATTGGTGCGATATATATATATAGATTCCGTGAACGAGGCCGTGGGGACCGAAACGAACGCCCTATAATTATGCCGTTGTTCTTAATCTCGAGATAGTACCATCTTGTCTCAAGCGTGGTATAAGGGGCGGTGAGGGTTGCTTGAGTAACCATTCAGGCTCTTTAAAATCTGATAACGACACCCGCCTATACACGCTGTCTTTGAAGTGCAGGATGTATAAGGTGTCTTCCTCACCAGGCTGATCGAATCCCTCTGTGCCTCCTAGACCCCGAAAGTGTGGGTTTGGGTAGATGATCAACCATTGCTGCCCGCCTATACACGCTTGTCTTTCAAGTGCAGGATGTACAAGGTGTCTTCCTCACCAGGTTGATCAAATCCTCCGTGGTCCCCTAGGTCATTAAGCGTAGTGTTGGGCTGATGACTGGTCATTGCTATAATACTATTACGATATAGTTTCCAACTGGTTTTCTGATAATAGTTCAGGGGTGAACTTCACCCCATGAAGTGTATGTTGTCGGTAGGAAGATCTTGGTTAGTGATATCGTGTTTTCCACGATCACGGTGACGCCTCTGCAGACTGGTGTTGGAGCCGACACCCATCCGCGACGTAAACTGTGCAAACGCGATACTGGTGTCGCTTCACCCACCCGAAGTTTGACCCCCTTCACGATCTCGACATCATTCCCCGATGGTTCCCCTAGGTAGACTTTGATGATCAGTGTTGAGTTCGCCGTAGACTCTCTAGTATCCTGACCACGCCTTCAAATTCAGACACCAACTGCAATGTCACGCTTTTGCATGCCCGGGTTTACCCGATAGCATATGGGCTGCCATACTGGCGACTGGGCTGATGGCTACGCTACGCCTCTGAGTCGGGACGTAAGCCACGAGCAGGGTTCCGTTGTTAACGACTTTGTTTAGGTGGTTGTCTTTGTTATCCGTGAACACGAGGGGAGCCGAGCCTAATATTGAGAAACCAGTCGCCTTTATCTGGTATCAACACCCACTTGTCATCTTCGGTGAAGACGAAATGCGATATGGCTTGTTTCGGGCGACGGTAGTGCTCTCAACATCGCCTAAGTCGAACA
This sequence comes from Haliotis rubra, assembly GCF_003918875.1. Taxonomy (NCBI): domain Eukaryota; kingdom Metazoa; phylum Mollusca; class Gastropoda; order Lepetellida; family Haliotidae; genus Haliotis; species Haliotis rubra. Next base: position 2,388,248 of record NW_025766336.1, read on the forward strand.
GCTTACCCCTCGAACGATGGGTATATTATCCATTTATCATCCCCGGTGGTGACTAGGGTGTACCGAGTGTTGACTGTCGCCTTTGTGGTATCTACTATATCACCTAGGGCTCCCCCAGAGGGGACTTCAACGCGTTTGTAAATGTTGTTTTTCAGTTGCAAGGTGCATAATTTACCATCTACCCGGAGCGCCGAATCCGCTGCGGTGTCCCCGAGGTCGAGATCCCCACATTGACGCATTTTTCACCCCGGCCCTTGTGCGCTGGTCATTTTATGTGAAGTGTTGCTGAGGTATCCTATATTGACGGGATTATGATTTATATCTAACACCAATATTATCAGCTCAGGTATGTTGCCCTGAGTCAACCTCTTTATACTGCCGCGTGAAAACGACTCAGTTCTACTGTCGCTTGTATTTCTCTGTTTTCACCGGCACGGCTCTCAGTATAGTGGAAGGGTGACCCCTTGAATGTTGTATCGCCAGCTCACCTGACCGAGATGAATGTACAGCTCTCGGCACGGTACTAGGTCGGGTAACTTCGCGCCTGTGATGGTTGTTGTTGGTTTTATCTCGCCAGGCGGTATACCGAAAGTGTCCTCGCCAATGGTCGGCCGAGCCTCAAGGAGTTTCTTCCGTTGTTGATTAACACCACTGTACCGCTTTGAGTCGCTCATCTTGAGTTCGGCTCCCAGGGGTTTGAAGACCTCGCCGCTTAGCGAAGCACACGCTGTAGTAGCCGCCAGTTATCTGGCTGCGAGCTCCACTGACGAACAGCTTATTGTTGCTGGCGCTGATGTTAGTCCATTGCGGTAGGTAGGTGATATCGCGAGAGTGCTTACCGAAGTTGACCCGACGTGATATCGATCGCGGCAGTCAGCTGAACGCCCTCGCCGCTATTCCTGGAAGTGTTATGTACATGTTAGAGTATATATGCTCATTATATAATAGTTTTAAAATGTATTCCCCTGGTGTGTTTTACCCTAAACTGGACGTAGATTTCTTCCCCATGAAGATCGCGGTTGCTGATGGGATGTATTTTAACGCCCAGCTTTTAGATGTGTTCAGCCTGTATAAATTTTCGGTGACTAACGCTAAGGTAGTTCATGCTTGGTTCAACAACCCGATGCAGTTCTGGCAGAATCAACTCAACTTCGTGTGGTGCGCTACAACGGGTGTGGTGTGACATTAACCGACACTCGGCGTGGACCGCTGAGTCAGTCTGTGTTCAAGTTCCACGTGTACTACCAGGTCAGGCGTATCCTTAAAGAAATCAGCATCCCGCCCCCACTGGACGGCGCGATGGAACCCATTAAACAACAAGTACGATAGACGGGCCTACTAACGTATTTGCAACGAATTCAACTAAACCCGAAGACGGATTGGCGTTTGTCGGGCGAACCACGGTTGGGTATCCCCATCGCTCACCAAATGCCCTCGTGGAAGCCAGCAAACTGCTGGTGAAAGATTGGGGATACAAGTCGTGATCATCTCTTCACAACCAACGAGTGGGATGACCGTTACATGGCTTTCAATGTCAACAAGGAGTACAGAGTCTGGAGGTTTGATCAGGGAGGGGCAGCGGATGACTGGGAAAAGTTTATGTTGGACACGTCGAAAGGGTTTACTCGTGCCGGCACTGAACGCTTAAACGACTCGATTCGAACGTACGTGTGGGCGGTGTTGGGTGCGCAGACGCAAACCTAGACGCCAACAACCTGTACGGCTGGGCCATGAGTCAGTATCTACCCACAGGGGGATTCGAATGGGCGTCACCCATTGATGTTATGAGCATCGCACCAGATTCGAACAAAGGCTATATCCTGGAAGTGGACTTAGAATACCCCAAGGCATTACACACATCACACAACAGCTACCCCCTGGCCCCTGAACGTATGAGGGTTAACCCAGACTGGATGTCTGAGTACCAACATAACTTGTTAGGTGGGCGGTGGCAGACGCTGAAAACTCGTGCCCTAACTTAATGAATAAGGCCAAGTACATAGTTCACTATCGCAACCTACAGCTGTACCTGTCGTTGGGTATGAGGCTGACCAAAATACACAGGGTGCTCATGTTCGACCAGAGCCCATGGATGGAACCCTACATCAGAATGAACACAGACCTCCTAAGCTTGCCACCAGTGACTTTGAGAAAACCTCTATAAGCTCATGAACAACTCGGTGTTTGGTAAGACTATGGAGAACCTGAGGAAACGCGTGGACCGCGTGAAGCTGGTTCGGTCGAATGAGGAAGACAAGCTCAGGAGACTGATAGCCAGTCCGGCATTCACCCGTAGTAAAATATTCACCGATGACCTAGTTGCCCTACACATGAAGAAAAGCCACATAAAATTCAACCGGCCTGTTTGTAAATGGGGATGAGCATCCTCGATTTATCCAAACACCTGATGTACGACTTTTACTACAACGAGCTTAAGAAACAGTACGACGACAGGTGTGAAGTTCTGTACACTGACACGGATTCCCCGCTGATGGAGATTCAAACCGAGGACGGTAATGAGGACATGAAAAACACCTCGATTTTGTATGACACCAGCGACCTACCCCAAGGACCATGTCATACACAGTACGGTAAATAAAAAGGTCCTAGGTAAGATGAAGGATGAGTGTGCCGCACACCCATAGCCGAAAGTACATAGGTTTGAGGCCTAAGATGTATTCCATACTGAAGGCCGACAATGGTGAGATCCGAAAGGCTAAGGGTGTTAAGAAGTACGTGGGTTAAACAACACATCAAACACGCCAGATTCAAGGAAGCCCTGTTCAAGACCCGTACATTTAGGCATAAAATGAACACACTTAGAAGTGATGGCCATAGGATATAATGGACTGACAATAAACAAGACGCCCCTGTCGCCTATGGACACTAAACGTTGGATAGCTATTGATGGGATCAACACGCACGCCAGCATCGGGCATGAGAAAAATTGAACCAGAAAAAGTTTGAGGCTATTTACTACAGCCCGCCGGGGTACTGGAAAGGAGCTAGCGCCAGTAGATAAGCTGGCTAAAATGGCGCTGAAAATACCCCGAGGAGGCTGCAAAGCATGGCTTGAAAAACAAGCCCTATGGCAGATCTATTTACCGGCACCACGCTACGTGCCGAGAAGGAGGTTCGGTATTAACATACCTAATAGCGCTCACCAGGCCGACCTCCTATTCCTACCCCACGACAAGAGGTACAAGTATGCCTTAACCGTAGTGGACGAAAGCCAGTCGCTACAAAGGAAGCCGAACCCTTGACCACGAAAGATTCTGCCCAGGTAGCCAGAGGATTCAACGATATACAAACGCAGTCCGCTGACGTGGCCAACAGAGCTGCAAGTTGACCCCGGCTGGAGTTCATGGGTGCCGTGGTCACAACTGCTAACCAAACACGATACAAAGGTCAGGTAATGGCACGGCTGGAGCCCATCGCAGCCAAGCCATAGTTGAGAGATTCAATAGGACTTTGGCTGAGCTTTATTTGGGCATCAGTATGCTAGGGAGATGGTCACCCCGAAAACGATCGACTGAATGGGTATCACGGCTCCCCTAACGTGGTGTCGGCAATCAACCATGAAGTCACCCGCCTCACCGGCAAGAAACCGCAGACGCTATCAAACTAAAATCAATAGTGGCAGAGTCGGCTGCTCCATTGCGTGGGAAGGAGAAACAGATACCAGATAGGGCCCCTAGTAAGGTATCTATACCAGCCGGGGAACACGAGGGTGATAGCCGTAGTTTGAGCCACCGATCCTATATGGTCAATCAAAACTTACAACATAGATAAAGTTGACATGAAAGCCGACGAGCCTAACTTGTACTACTTGAGGGATGGGCCAGGTAGAGGGTTTGTAAGAGCGGAATTATTGATCGTACCGTACGGCACAGTGTTACCTCCGGTCAACACGGCATAGCGGTGCCCCAGGATACCAACACACTCCAGCCATGCCCCCGGCGCGGCTAGGAGGTCCCGCTATCGGCCCAAACTTTTTTATAGTAGGGGTAATGGTAGCAAGAGCTAAGGGTCCGACCAAAGCCTTACTTGTGAAATAAGGCTTTGCAGAGGCTTTGGTTGAAAGTGGTCCAGAACCCCCATTGTATATACTACTACATGGGCAGAACATCAGGAGAGAGTGACAAGTAAGGCTGGTCACATGACTGTTTGCGCGGGAAAGGGCAAATGGGAGGTAACTCGTGGGTGAGTGTATTTTTTACGTCCGCCTCGGGAACTTCAAGGGATTCAAGTGTTTCCACTACCAATTTTACTTGAAAAAGTACATTATTAATACTATGTTGTAATATTGTTCTAATTCAGTTACTGTTATTCAGTGTATGAAATTAGGCCCGTCCGACCGCCCGAGACGGGCTAGATTTGTGACGGATGATCTAAATTTACAACTGGCTAACCCGATGGTCTGGTAAAAGATTTTTAGATGTCCCATACATCTGAGTAAATTCACTTTGTCTTGGTGTCTGGTCTGGTTAAATCCATTTTGGGCTGGTAACATTTTGAAGTTGCCAGCCCCAATGTCTGGCTGGGTTTTTGGCTTATTTCATACACTGTGTTATTGTATTTTGTATCATGATCATCACATTGTTACAGTAATTAAACTGTCAAATAATACAATAGCCCAGCTAGTAGCAAACTCAGTGATAACTTATTGTTACTTGATTGGAATTTTTGCAAAAAGCATTTGGACTTTTTCTGCATCCCTGTGGATGCGCTAAGATATTTTGTTGCGTCCATTGTCAAATTTTAAGCGTATAGGACGCAGGAATTTGCATACTGTAAATCACTGTCTGCTTCAATCTCGGGCACTGAATACAAGTTTAGTTCACCTGACCAAATGCTCCAATCTACCTCAGTAGCAGAGCAGGGTCGAAAAGTTTTCTCATGGCTAAGTTGATGTTACCCATGGATGAACATATGTACAGTCACGCCGTGTTAGTCTGGTCACCGATAATCCGATTTCCCTTGCCACCCGCGAACAGACTCAAGCTGTAACCAATCTGGTTTACTATATAAACACATCAATTGTTGATTCATTAATCCGATGCTTCAGTCTCCGATTCTGAACATCAATTATCGGTAACGGATTAGCTAATTGTACTTGTTTTTGCGTCATTAATCCGTCTGTACATATGGCGGCCATGTTGCCTAACAATAGTGGGGCTCGTTATCGGTAAACTTCATTGGCTATTAGTACATTGCGAGTTGAACAAGTCATGAGTTTGCGATTTTAATAATTAACAGGTCACACTTTGTGTTAGTTTGAGCAAAACCTGTTATAGTTGTTCTTTTGTCTCTATCAGTCAAGTGAAAGGGAAGTAACTCTACTGCAGTGTGGTGTACTGGACTTGTTTCAGCAAACCGAAGTATCACTATCCGAACATTTTTTATGAAAAACTGCACAGTTCGGATTAACGCGGCCTGACTGTAGAGCATAAATTGCACATGGACTGTGTCACTTCCCCCTTGTTTAATGGAAATGGATTCATCCACATTGGTTCCCGAACTTACACTGTTTACTCTTCACATCAATTTGCTGATTAGTATGTTTACCAGTAATGACTGTTATTGCATTTTGCAACATTATTTTGCTCAAATGGTGTGGCATGATATTAGATCAATCCAGAGCTTCCGATCTTCTTGAAAACATAGATGTGACTGCTGCACGTGACTTATATAGAGATTAATACTCGCCGCTCGGGAAATGTCATTTTTCAATCCAATGTTTAAGGTGACCTAAATATATTCTGGAAGCATATGAATACAAATACGGCATGGTCAAAGTCACTGCGCAATGACAGGAACTGTTGTAGGACTAAAAATGTAGAGCCAATTTAAAACATTAATTTTTAACATTAATATTTCATATTTTTTTATGGTAATTGTCCTTGAAAAGATCAACAATTTTTATTCTCAGAGATTAAAAATTTCTCATTTCCCATCTTTGTGCATGGAAAATAGTCATTTATAACTCTCATAACATAAAAAAACATGATACAATTGCAAAATGTAAACGATACATGAACATATTTAAACTGATACTTTCAAAACTAAATATCGATACAGTGTTGAATGTATCGATAACTGTATTGTCTTAGAAAAGTATCGATGCATCGATGTGTCATGAAATCCCAACGTAAAACATGACAAACTCTTAAAAAATGTGATGTGTTATTATTTACTGAAATCTAGTGTTTATTAGTGTTGATAAATGTGTCCGATGAGTCAGTACCTGAAGTTGTAATAAACATTGTGTCTGTAGTTATGAATGAAAAAGATAGTCCCGCATTCTGATGTCACGTGATTGTCTCAACCGGCCAATGAAATGGCCGTTAGGGTTTATTACACATGTGCTACGCATCAAAACTATGTCATCACTTATTTTAACACATATTGATAATAACACTGAATATTGAGTGTTTCCACACATCAACTACTTTTGACACACCTTGACTGCACTCTTATCTTTCATAGAAGGGAGTCAAAATATTTACTGGGTAAATCTTGTCATGTTTCAGGTCTTTCTTCAGTTCGAAGACGAAGGAGAAAGATCCTGAAGAAAGTGTGACTGTCAAGTAAGTTCATCAGTATTGATGCCTTAGTAGCAGGGCTGCAACGATTCACCCAGACCTCGATTCGATTCGATTTTTGATAATGGACCCTCGATTCGATCAATTTCGATTTGATTCTTCATACAAGTAGAACATCAGAGTTTATTAAACAAAACATATCACACTGAAACCTTTTTCAAGATTTGACTAGGAAATCAGGAATGTAAATGATGTAGAGTGAAATCCTTGGTCAACTTGGAGATGTCTACTAACAACAATTTTCATTGGATAATTAGCCCGGCATCAACCAATCACATTTCCCATTATTTCAGCGCTCGAAACTGCTCGAGTTGGAGCCAAAATTACGATCTCGGCGTGTGGAAATAATCTAAATAGATATTCAAATATTGAATAGGAATAGTGATAATGGTTATCGAAAATCGAAACTAAGGTGTCAGATTCGATTTTTGATGAATAGAACCGAATCGTTACAGCGCTTCTTGGTAGCAGATGTTTAACACTGGCCCGTTTAGCAGGTGTTGCCATATTGGTATTCCCCACCAAACTGTATTCCCCACTGGAGGTGATGTACCTCAATCTATGTTCCCCACTGGAGGTGATGTACCCCAATCTATGTTCCCCACTGGAGGTGATGTACTTCAATCTATGTTCCCCACTGGAGGTGATGTACCCCAATCTATATTCCCCACTGGAGGTGATGTACCCCAATCTATATTCCCCACTGGAGGTGATGTACCCCAATCTATATTCCCCACTGGAGGTGATGTACTCCAATCTATGTTCCCACTGGACTGGGTGTGATGTACCCCAATCTATGTTCCCCACTGGAGGTGATGTACCCCAATCTATGTTCCCCACTGGAGGTGATGTACCCCAATCTATGTTCCCCACTGGAGGTGATGTACCCCAATCTATGTTCCCCACTGGAGGTGATGTACCCCAATCTATGTTCCCCACTGGAGGTGATGTACCCCAATGTATGTTCCCCACTGGAGGTGATGTACCCCAATGTATGTTCCCCACTGGAGGTGATGTACCCCAATCTATGTTCCCCACTGGAGGTGATGTACCCCAATCTATAGTTCCCCACTGGAGGTGATGTACCCCAATGTATGTTCCCCACTGGAGGTGATGTACCCCAATCTATGTTCCCCACTGGAGGTGATGTACCCCAATCTATGTTCCCCACTGGAGGTGATGTACCTCAATCTATATTCCCCACTGGAGGTGATGTACCCCAATCTATGTTCCCCACTGGAGGTGATGTACCCCAATCTATGTTCCCCACTGGAGGTGATGTACCCCAATGTATGTTCCCCACTGGAGGTGATGTACCCCAATGTATGTTCCCCACTGGAGGTGATGTACCCCAATCTATATTCCCCACTGGAGGTGATGTACCCCAATGTATGTTCCCCACTGGAGGTGATGTACCCCAATCTATGTTCCCACTGGAGGTGATGTACCCCAATCTATGTTCCCCAGGTGATGTACCCCAATGTATGTTCCCCACTGGTGATGTACCCCAATCTATGTTCCCCACTGGAGGTGATGTACCCCAATCTATGTTCCCCACTGGAGGTGATGTACCCCAATCTATATTCCCCACTGGAGGTGATGTACCCCAATCTATGTTCCCCACTGGAGGTGATGTACCCCAATCTATGTTCCCCACTGGAGGTGATGTACCCCAATGTATGTTCCCCACTGGGTGATGTGAATGTACCCCAATGTGATGTTCCCCCACTGGAGGTGATGTACCCCAATCTATATTCCCCACTGGAGGTGATGTACCCCAATCTATGTTCCCCACTGGAGGTGATGTACCCCAATCTATATTCCCCACTGGAGGTGATGTACCCCAATCTATATTCCCCACTGGAGGTGATGTACCCCAATCTATGTTCCCCACTGGAGGTGATGTACCCCAATCTATGTTCCCCACTGGAGGTGATGTACCCCAATCTATGTTCCCCACTGGAGGTGATGTACCCCAATCTATGTTCCCCACTGGAGGTGATGTACCCCAATCTATATTCCCCACTGGAGGTGATGTACCCCAATCTATGTTCCCCACTGGAGGTGATGTACCCCAATCTATGTTCCCCACTGGAGGTGATGTACCCCAATCTATGTTCCCCACTGGAGGTGATGTACACCAATCTATGTTCCCCACTGGAGGTGATGTACCCCAATCCATGTTCCCCACTGGAGGTGATGTACCCAATCTATGTTCCCCACTGGAGGTGATGTACCCCAATCTATGTTCCCCACTGGAGGTGATGTACCCCAATCTATGTTCCCCACTGGAGGTGATGTACCCCAATGTATGTTCCCCACTGGAGGTGATGTACACCAATCTATGTTCCCCACTGGAGGTGATGTACCCCAATCTATGTTCCCCACTGAGGTGATGTACCCCATATGGACTGGAGGTGATGTACCCCAATCTATGTTCCCCACTGGAGGTGATGTACCCCAATCTATGTTCCCCACTGGAGGTGATGTACCCCAATCTATGTTCCCCACTGGAGGTGATGTACACCAATCTATGTTCCCCACTGGAGGTGATGTACACCAATCTATGTTCCCCACTGGAGGTGATGTACACCAATCTATGTTCCCCACTGGAGGTGATGTACACCAATCTATGTTCCCACTGGAGGTGATGTACACCAATCTATGTTCCCCACTGGAGGTGATGTACACCAATCTATGTTCCCCACTGGAGGTGATGTACACCAATGTATGTTCCCCACTGGAGGTGATGTACACCAATCTATGTTCCCCACTGGGAGGTGATGTACCCCATCTATGTTCCCACTGGAGGTGATGTACACCAATCTATGTTCCCCACTGAGGTGATGTACCCCAATCTATGTTCCCCACTGGAGGTGATGTACACCAATGTATGTTCCCCACTGGAGGTGATGTACCCCAATCTATATTCCCCACTGGAGGTGATGTACCCCAATCTATATTCCCCACTGGAGGTGATGTACCCTGGAATCTATATTCCCCCACTGGGTGGCAAATGTACCCCAATCTATATTCCCACTGGAGGTGACTGGAGGCTGATGTGACCCCCAATCTATATTCCCACTGGAGGTGATGTACCCCAATCTATGTTCCCCACTGGAGGTGATGTACCCCAATCTATATTCCCCACTGGAGGTGATGTACCCCAATCTATATTCCCCACTGGAGGTGATGTACACCAATCTATGTTCCCCACTGGAGGTGATGTACCCCAATGTATGTTCCCCACTGGAGGTGATGTACACCAATGTATGTTCCCCACTGGAGGTGATGTACACCAATCTATGTTCCCCACTGGAGGTGATGTACACCAATCTATGTTCCCCACTGGAGGTGATGTACATGTTCCAATGTGTGTTCCCCACTGGAGGTGATGTACACCAATCTATGTTCCCACTGGAGGTGATGTACCCCAATCTATGTTCCCCACTGGAGGTGATGTACCCCAATCTATGTTCCCCACTGGAGGTGATGTACACCAATCTATGTTCCCCACTGGAGGTGATGTACACCAATGTATGTTCCCCACTGGAGGTGATGTACACCAATCTATGTTCCCCACTGGAGGTGATGTACACCAATCTATGTTCCCACTGGAGGTGATGTACACCAATCTATGTTCCCCACTGGAGGTGATGTACACCAAATCTATGTTTCCCACTGGAGGTGATGTACACCAATGTATGTTCCCCACTGGAGGTGATGTACACCAATCTATGTTTCCCACTGGAGGTGATGTACACCAATGTATGTTCCCCACTGGAGGTGATGTACTCCAATCTATATTCCCCACTGGAGGTGATGTACCCCAATCTATATTCCCCACTGGAGGTGATGTACCCCAATCTATATTCCCCACTGGAGGCAAAGTACCCCAATCTATATTCCACACTGGAGGCGATGTACCCAAATCTATATTCCCCACCAGAGATGATGTACCCCACACTGTACCCCACTGGAGGTGATGTACCCCAATCTATGTTCCCCACTGGAGGTGATGTACCCCAATCTATATTCCCCACTGGAGGTGATGTACCCCAATCTATATTCCCCACTGGGGGTGATGTACTTCAATCTATATTCCCCACTGGAGGTGATGTACCCCAATCTATATTCCCCACTGGAGGTGATGTACCCCAATCTATATTCCCCACTGGAGGTGATGTACCCCAATCTATATTCCCCACTGGAGGCCCCAAATCTATGTACCCCAATGTATATTCCCCACTGGGGTGATGTACCCCAATCTATATTCCCCACTGGAGGTGATGTACCCCAATCTATATTCCCCACTGGAGGCTGATGTACCCTAATCTATATTCCCCACTGGAGGTGATGTACTCCAATCTATATTCCCCACTGGAGGTGATGTACCCCAATTTATATTCCACACTGGAGGCGATGTACCCAAATCTATATTCCCCACTGGAGGTGATGTACCCCAGACTGTACCCCATTGGAGGTGATGTACCCCAATCTATATTCCCCACTGGAGGTGATGTACTCCAATCTATATTCCCCACTGGAGGCGATGTATCCCAATCTATATTCCCCACTGGAGGTGATGTACCCCAATCTATATTCCCCACTGGAGGTGATGTACCCCAGACTGTATTCCCTACTGGAGGGGTTGTACCCTAATCTGTATTCCACACCAGAGGTGATGTTATAACTGGACTACTGTTAATGTGATATTAGATACAAACTGTTACTCATTAATTTAATCACAGCTGATAAACTTAATGTAAGAATGAATAATATTTTGTTGTTTTAGAAAAGAAGATAAATCTCCACTTAAGGTTAAAAATGGATCCCCATCCAAAGAAAGTGACTCTCCTATCAAGGTTCCGTCTCGGAAGAAGAAGGCCAGAATCATTGAGAGCGATGATGAAGAAGAGGAGGAGAATGTGGATATTGTGATGGAGGAATCAGAAGATGGCAGGGGAGATAATCCAGATGTCAAATCTAGTCAAGAGAAATCTGAAGAGAAGCCCATGAAGACTGTGACACCACACAAAGATAAACCAGTAAATATAATTATCTATGTCCGTACATTTTCCTTACCCCAGTTTGAGATAGTCTTATGATCTGCTTCTGAAAAATGTATCATTTTGCGCCTGCTTAACATGATCAAATCTACTAAAACTACTGTAGCTTTCTTATTGAAGATATGGGCCTAGTTGAAGTGTTTGCTTGTCACGCCAAAGATCCTGGTTGGATTCCCCACATGGGTACAAGGTGGGAAGTCCTTTTCTGATGTCCCCCTGCCGTGATATTGCTGGAATATTGCTATATTAAGCGGCGTGAAACTAAATTCACTCACTCACTCACTTAATGAAGATAACCTATCTTTTCTTTTCTTTCAATCCTTGTATGAGTTTGAAAATTAGGGTACTTACTTTGGGATTTCTGTCTTAATAAGACCTGTACTTGTTAGACCGTGTAGGGATTTGGAGTGTTTTTGTGGAAGTTTACTGACTGGATCTTTAAACAGCATGTACTCGCTTCCCTAAGATCACTGGTATCATGAAGTCATAACAGAGGGCAAGCATTGAATATTTAAGGTTACAATACAGGGATCCAGATAACTTTTCAACATCAGGAGTAAGTACTCCTTATTTTTTCAATACAGGATTACTGGAAAACCTTAGAGTAGTGAATGGAATTTAATGGAGTACCAGTAATCTTGTGTTTCTTTTCATATATGCACCACAACATTGCTACTCTTGTGTAAACAGGTCAATAAACAATAAAATGATACTTTTGCAGATCTGTTACGTTTTTTAAATATTTCATGCATATTCCCCACTAGAGATGATGTTCCCTGATTTGTATTCGCCACCCGAGGTGATGTTCCCTGATTTGTATTCCCAACTAGAGGTGATGTTCCCCCAAAATTTCTTGCATATTTTATATCCGTACATACGTCGATACGGCCGTTATCTGGAGCCCTGCAATATTGGGGTGATAATATACAATTATAGACTCTTGTAGAGGTCGATATCGTTTTTTATTGACCTGAGTAAAACAATTTCGACTGAGCTTGCGAGGTCGATATTGTTTTTCTCAGGTCAATGAAAACCGATATCGACCTCTACAAGAGTCTATAATTGTTTTATTATATAATGAAAGAGAAACGGGTTTTAACATAAACTTTTAATGCACACACTGTGCCATCTATCCGAGTGATCTGATTGGCTGAAAAGCGGGGGAAGCCCCTTCGTACGGGTTCCTTGTCTATTTTTAGTAACCCAAGTCAATATCGTAATTTATCAGAAAACTCAAGTCAATATCGTGTTTTGTAGTCAATCATGTGACGGTCTTTTGACCAATCGTGGTACAGGAAAAATACTACCTATATAATAAACATTATTATACCCTCGTTGACGATGTCCTTCTGTCCGTCCGTCCGTCCCGAACCTTTGTCATGAGCATGTCTCTTAAAGTTTACATGCTAGGTTCACCAAACTTCACACACATGTTAATCATTACCCATAGATGTGCCTTTTGCTATTTGGAAGTTTATCAGAAGTCTTTTTTTTTTGCTATTTCCATGGAAACGACTTACTGCAAAATGTGTTTGATGGTTTTCTTGTTTTTATCTCCGAAACTATACATGCTAGGTTCACCAAACTTAACCCACGTCCACTTCATTGTGTGCAACATGAGACAGTCAAGTTCAAGTTTCGTATGTCAGGTTTCTACTGAAAACACCAAAAAATAATAGTTCCATAAATTATTAATGTAATCAGTAAATAGTAAAACTATTATCTAAGATGCATATAAAGTTAGTCGAATCAAGGAGAAAGTCTTGTGAGCTGCTGATCCTTGTCACATGATATATATCAATATCAGTCATTTCCATGTCCCAAAGTGGGAAGCGGGGATCTGTGAGCTGTGCTCACTTCTACACTTGTATTTGATTCTATTTCATTCAACACAAATTCCAGATGGTTGAAGCTATGTGTGAGTGAAGTATTCATTTTTTTCAATCATTATGTTGTTACTTGTTGATTCCCAAGTTTTATATAAAATTTGTAAAAGAACTAGTTGTGAAACCAACAAAGAAATGTGAATGTAATTAACAATTGTGTTCTAAAATTGACTTTGTTCATAAAGACAATAACGGTGGTCCGGTTAATTGAAATAATTGAAGATTGGTCGCAGTGACTAAACGACCAAGCAGTCGATCTTAATTTCTCATAATCGAACACAAACAATTTTGGAACACTTGTTTACATTGACAATATTTTTCACAAGGTAGGTTTTGTCTGTTACTTTTCATAAGCACTACAAGCTTGTACCAAGTCATGATTGAATTTATCTTTAAAATCCAGGACATAAGTTCCTAACATAAGTCATCCTGTAAAGATGTGCAATTTGCAAAAAAACCCTGAAAGAACTACAGTAGAACACGGATATAGCGAACACGGATGTAGCGTACAAACGGATATAGCGAACAAATTTAAAAGTCCCGTCAACAGTCCTTTATAATATCATTAAAATTATACGCGAATAACGAACTCGTGAGTAGCGAATTAACGGCTATAGCGAACTGATTTACTACCCCCAAGCCCAATTAACGACGTGATTAGCGAACTCACTCAGTGTCAGCTCAGTCACTTAGCGGTATACATCAACCTTGTTGGCGGCGAATCAACATATTGTTGAGATTGTTAAACATGTTCTAGCTAATGTCTGTGAATGATAAATTCAGAATTTTAATGTTATGTCAATGTACATGTACAAGAATAAAGATTTGTAGCCTCAGCATATACGTGTCTCGACATCTCTACAATCCAAGATGGCGGTCAAATGTGAATAATGAACACCGGATATAGCAAACTAAAGTTCTTGGTCCCTTGGAGTTCGTTATATCCGTGTTCTACTGTACATGTATTTTCTGTATGTTTTGTGCATTAAGAAACATAATCAGGAAAATTTTAAGGATTGACTGTGTATTTCTTTCGTTGCATTGAGGTATGAAACTAAAAACCAATGTGCAACTGTATGAATCACGCCACGCCGGATTCTTACAAAAGTTTGCACATTGGTTTTAGTTTCATACCCCAATGCAACGAAAAGAAATACACAGTCAATCCTTATAATTAAATTCAACAACAAATACTGTAGGCTTTCAACAATATTTTATTTAAACACAATCAAATTCATCTAAACAGATATCTTTGTTACCACCGATTTACGGATTAACATTTTCGGTGTAAGAATTCGTAATGGCGCGACATGACTCAGGTGACTCATTTACATAAAATGACACGCCTACCAAACCATTAGCCAATCAGCATAGAGCACCCCAAACAGCTGTCAATCAACCAAGCTAACATCGGGTTGCGAATCAGAGCGAACAAGACAACGCGGACGATGCCGGTAACGGCAAAGTTTCGAAGTTCAAACATTTGAATTATTACCAGCTTAACTGAAAGACACAGTTTGAAAAGTGAGAATTGGAAATGAAGCCCGATGACATGAAGTTAGTGGAACTGAGATTGTTAGTGGCAGCAGTATTTGGCGCAAGTGGAAAGGGGCTGTGATGTGACTGGGATTGCGATGCCATGAACTGATGTTCCAACGTGCGCATGCTCTTGTCGAGGGCGCTACAATGGCGGAAAGCCGCCTCGCTAATTCTTAGTTTTTGAGTAGTCGTTGTGTGGCTTACTATAACTACGCGATCGAACTTTCATTCCTATGGCCACTCATAAACATTATGTGATCGAAGTTCAAAGCCAGCGTCACTCATGGCTTGGATTGCTGTGGCCAAGGCAATGAGCAGTGTGTGACTGACTACATTGGGCATTGCGACATATGTCAGACATGAAACGAAAGTGAACTGGTATTTTTGACTGGGGTTGCTGTATACCAAATGTTGTGTGCGCCTGGAGAACTAAGTGCATCTTTATTACAGTGCGAAAAAAGTGATCCGCATTTGGGTCACTTTTGTCAATGAGCTGGCTAAGGCGCATTGACAGGACATTGGTTTATATCATTCGTCACAGACATTCGCTTGTCGCTTATGCTTCATCGCTGCTGAGACCACCCTGGATGTTTTTGTTTTACGTTTAGGTGGGACAGTGTGACATATTCAACATTGCTATCATCTACCGCAAATTCAAAGGATGTGGGCTTAAGCTGCTGGTGAAATTCAAGACCATGACTTACAAAATGGATGGCCAAGTCGCATTCATACTTTGTACCGGAGGATAACAGGATTGGATGCCTAATGCAGATAAGTGCTAATTTTCATCAGATCACTTGTTTCAATGATTGATTTATATTGTGTGGGATGTGACAAGCCATGTTGTACATTGTACTTTAATTTGGCATCAAGCATATCATTTGCAGACTTAAACTGCTTATCTCTTACAATGTCAATATCTCTCCGATATCATTTAAGTGTCTTTTCAGGGCAGAACTAACATTTTTAAAGTGTTCTTAGGATACTCGCAGCATGTGCAGCCGGCATATTTTCACATCTTGTTTCCTGGTTTTAGGCTGTGCCTCAGTGTAGAAAAATCTCAACTTTGTGTTAAGTTCCTCTGGTGTAATTGTTGAAAAATCACAGTCCTCCCTCGCCTCGAATCCACCAATCTAAATAAACAGAACGAAAACAATATCTAGAAACCTGACTATGACAGACCCAACTATGTAAACTTTGAACTAGGTAACTTTATAGCAAATCATTTTTCTCGGTTAGATCTACATAATTTAATCTCATTCTGATAATTGTTCCCTTTTTAAAAATACAACTTTGTGCTGATGAACTGTCTTTCGCTTTGAGAAAATATATAATAGGGATGGAATTTGAAAATAATATTTATAAGAATTGTGTATATCTACCTTGGAATAGTTTAACACCCCATTTTGTGTTTCTTTTTGTGGATGTTGATTGTCTGTAGTCGCCCATTCAAGTAAATCATTATTTGATAAACGCTTGAAATGATGTGTTTGGGATGGCTTATCATCGACTTGCATTGCACTAGTCATCTCGCGGATTTGCCCGATGTTTTTGTAGATCTGGTTGATGCTGTTATCTCTAACAAACTTTCAATTTCTTCCAGGTCTAAATCATCCGAAAATCAATGTTATCCGTATAAGAGTTGCAACGCTTCCGTAGATTGATCTTCAAAATCGACTCAAAATTCCCCAGATCGAAACTTCCGTGACTTGGAATCGCCATCTTGTTGGAATGTAAACAAGACAAGTTGCAGACGACCGCTCTCTGACTGCACGTGGTAACCACAGTAACCAGTCAAATAATGTATTATGACAAACACTTTTTATTAAATAAACACTTTATTAACGCTCACGGATGATTTTGAGTTGTTTGTTTATGTTAACCACAATGTATCACTTTAATGTTTATCCAAAGTTCATTAAGGTACCCGAGTGCAAGGGAATTCCCTCGCTGTGTAAAGGTATTCCCCGACATTCCTCAGGTCCGAAAGTAGTCCGGTTCGGTGGGCGTGGCTTATTTTTTTAGATTCATTGGGAAATGAAATCAAAAGAAATGTTCCCAGTTAACCAATCAGATTGCCAGAATGTTAATGAACACAATAAAAATTTAATTATTGATAAATGATGCGAATTATTTTTAATGATTGATCGGTTTTAATGAACCAGTCATCAATTATGAGATTTTAACCAATTCCCAACACTAAAATACAAAGGTGTTACTATGGCAGTACAATCTTGTGTGTCAGACACAGTACAAGAGGAGTGATTATAGCAATAGTAATCTAACTTGTGATCATAAGCAGGGTATATGATTATCACACAATGTGTGTCAGACACAGTACAAGAGGAGTGATTATAGCAATAGTAATCTAACTTGTGATCATAAGCAGGGTATATGATTATCACACAATGTGTGTCAGACACAGTACAAGAGGAGTGATTATAGCAATAGTAATCTAACTTGTGATCATAAGCAGGGTATATGATTATCACACAATGTGTGTCAGACACAGTACAAGAGGAGTGATTATAGCAATAGTAATCTAACTTGTGATCATAAGCAGGGTATATGATTATCACACAATGTGTGTCAGACACAGTACAAGAGGAGTGATTATAGCAATAGTAATCTAACTTGTGATCATAAGCAGGGTATATGATTATCACACAATGTGTGTCAGACACAGTACAAGAGGAGTGATTATAGCAATAGTAATCTAACTTGTGATCATAAGCAGGGTATATGATTATCACACAATGTGTGTCAGACACAGTACAAGAGGAGTGATTATAGCAATAGTAATCTAACTTGTGATCATAAGCAGGGTATATGATTATCACACAATGTGTGTCAGACACAGTACAAGAGGAGTGATTATAGCAATAGTAATCTAACTTGTGATCATAAGCAGGGTATATGATTATCACACAATGTGTGTCAGACACAGTACAAGAGGAGTGATTATAGCAATAGTAATCTAACTTGTGATCATAAGCAGGGTATATGATTATCACACAATGTGTCAGACACAGTACAAGAGGAGTGATTATAGCAATAGTAATCTAACTTGTGATCATAAGCAGGGTATATGATTATCACACAATGTGTGTCAGACACAGTACAAGAGGAGTGATTATAGCAATAGTAATCTAACTTGTGATCATAAGCAGGGTATATGATTATCAACACATAAGCAGGGTATGTGATTATCACACAATGTGACACAGTACAAGAGGAGTGATTATAGCAATAGTAATCTAACTTGTGATCATAAGCAGGGTATATGATTATCACACAATGTGTGTCAGACACAGTACAAGAGGAGTGATTATAGCAATAGTAATCTAACTTGTGATCATAAGCAGGGTATATGATTATCACACAATGTGTGTCAGACACAGTACAAGAGGAGTGATTATAGCAATAGTAATCTAACTTGTGATCATAAGCAGGGTATATGATTATCACACAATGTGTGTGTCAGACACAGTACAAGAGGAGTGATTATAGCAATAGTAATCTAACTTGTGATCATAAGCAGGGTATATGATTATCACACAATGTGTGTCAGACACAGTACAAGAGGAGTGATTATAGCAATAGTAATCTAACTTGTGATCATAAGCAGGGTATATGATTATCACACAATGTGTGTCAGACACAGTACAAGAGGAGTGATTATAGCAATAGTAATCTAACTTGTGATCATAAGCAGGGTATATGATTATCACACAATGTGGTCGGAGCACAGTACAAGAGAATTGATCAGACACAGTACAAGAGGAGTGATTATAGCAATAGTAATCTAACTTGTGATCATAAGCAGGGTATATGATTATCACACAATGTGTGTCAGACACAGTACAAGAGGAGTGATTATAGCAATAGTAATCTAACTTGTGATCATAAGCAGGGTATATGATTATCACACAATGTGTGTCAGACACAGTACAAGAGGAGTGATTATAGCAATAGTAATCTAACTTGTGATCATAAGCAGGGTATATGATTATCACACAATGTGTGTCAGACACAGTACAAGAGGAGTGATTATAGCAATAGTAATCTAACTTGTGATCATAAGCAGGGTATATGATTATCACACAATGTGTGTCAGACACAGTACAAGAGGAGTGATTATAGCAATAGTAATCTAACTTGTGATCATAAGCAGGGTATATGATTATCACACAATGTGTGTCAGACACAGTACAAGAGGAGTGATTATAGCAATAGTAATCTAACTTGTGATCATAAGCAGGGTATATGATTATCACACAATGTGTGTCAGACACAGTACAAGAGGAGTGATTATAGCAATAGTAATCTAACTTGTGATCATAAGCAGGGTATATGATTATCACACAATGTGTGTCAGACACAGTACAAGAGGAGTGATTATAGCAATAGTAATCTAACTTGTGATCATAAGCAGGGTATATGATTATCACACAATGTGTGTCAGACACAGTACAAGAGGAGTGATTATAGCAATAGTAATCTAACTTGTGATCATAAGCAGGGTATATGATTATCACACAATGTGTGTCAGACACAGTACAAGAGGAGTGATTATAGCAATAGTAATCTAACTTGTGATCATAAGCAGGGTATATGATTATCACACAATGTGTGTCAGACACAGTACAAGAGGAGTGATTATAGCAATAGTAATCTAACTTGTGATCATAAGCAGGGTATATGATTATCACACAATGTGTGTCAGACACAGTACAAGAGGAGTGATTATAGCAATAGTAATCTAACTTGTGATCATAAGCAGGGTATATGATTATCACACAATGTGTGTCAGACACAGTACAAGAGGAGTGATTATAGCAATAGTAATCTAACTTGTGATCATAAGCAGGGTATATGATTATCACACAATGTGTGTCAGACACAGTACAAGAGGAGTGATTATAGCAATAGTAATCTAACTTGTGATCATAAGCAGGGTATATGATTATCACACAATGTGTGTCAGACACAGTACAAGAGGAGTGATTATAGCAATAGTAATCTAACTTGTGATCATAAGCAGGGTATATGATTATCACACAATGTGTGTCAGACACAGTACAAGAGGAGTGATTATAGCAATAGTAATCTAACTTGTGATCATAAGCAGGGTATATGATTATCACACAATGTGTGTCAGACACAGTACAAGAGGAGTGATTATAGCAATAGTAATCTAACTTGTGATCATAAGCAGGGTATATGATTATCACACAATGTGTGTCAGACACAGTACAAGAGGAGTGATTATAGCAATAGTAATCTAACTTGTGATCATAAGCAGGGTATATGATTATCACACAATGTGTGTCAGACACAGTACAAGAGGAGTGATTATAGCAATAGTAATCTAACTTGTGATCATAAGCAGGGTATATGATTATCACACAATGTGTGTCAGACACAGTACAAGAGGAGTGATTATAGCAATAGTAATCTAACTTGTGATCATAAGCAGGGTATATGATTATCACACAATGTGTGTCAGACACAGTACAAGAGGAGTGATTATAGCAATAGTAATCTAACTTGTGATCATAAGCAGGGTATATGATTATCACACAATGTGTGTCAGACACAGTACAAGAGGAGTGATTATAGCAATAGTAATCTAACTTGTGATCATAAGCAGGGTATATGATTATCACACAATGTGTGTCAGACACAGTACAAGAGGAGTGATTATAGCAATAGTAATCTAACTTGTGATCATAAGCAGGGTATATGATTATCACACAATGTGTGTCAGACACAGTACAAGAGGAGTGATTATAGCAATAGTAATCTAACTTGTGATCATAAGCAGGGTATATGATTATCACACAATGTGTGTCAGACACAGTACAAGAGGAGTGATTATAGCAATAGTAATCTAACTTGTGATCATAAGCAGGGTATATGATTATCACACAATGTGTGTCAGACACAGTACAAGAGGAGTGATTATAGCAATAGTAATCTAACTTGTGATCATAAGCAGGGTATATGATTATCACACAATGTGTGTCAGACACAGTACAAGAGGAGTGATTATAGCAATAGTAATCTAACTTGTGATCATAAGCAGGGTATATGATTATCACACAATGTGTGTCAGACACAGTACAAGAGGAGTGATTATAGCAATAGTAATCTAACTTGTGATCATAAGCAGGGTATATGATTATCACACAATGTGTGTCAGACACAGTACAAGAGGAGTGATTATAGCAATAGTAATCTAACTTGTGATCATAAGCAGGGTATATGATTATCACACAATGTGTGTCAGACACAGTACAAGAGGAGGATTATAGCAATAGTAATCTAACTTGTGATCATAAGCAGGGTATATGATTATCACACAATGTGTGTCAGACACAGTACAAGAGGAGTGATTATAGCAATAGTAATCTAACTTGTGATCATAAGCAGGGTATATGATTATCACACAATGTGTGTCAGACACACAGTACAAGAGGAGTGATTATAGCAATAGTAATCTAACTTGTGATCATAAGCAGGGTATATGATTATCACACAATGTGTGTCAGACACAGTACAAGAGGAGTGATTATAGCAATAGTAATCTAACTTGTGATCATAAGCAGGGTATATGATTATCACACAATGTGTGTCAGACACAGTACAAGAGGAGTGATTATAGCAATAGTAATCTAACTTGTGATCATAAGCAGGGTATATGATTATCACACAATGTGTGTCAGACACAGTACAAGAGGAGTGATTATAGCAATAGTAATCTAACTTGTGATCATAAGCAGGGTATATGATTATCACACAATGTGTGTCAGACACAGTATGATAAGAGGAGTGATTATAGCAATAGTAATCTAACTTGTGATCATAAGCAGGGTATATGATTATCACACAATGTGTGTCAGACACAGTACAAGAGGAGTGATTATAGCAATAGTAATCTAACTTGTGATCATAAGCAGGGTATATGATTATCACACAATGTGTGTCAGACACAGTACAAGAGGAGTGATTATAGCAATAGTAATCTAACTTGTGATCATAAGCAGGGTATATGATTATCACACAATGTGTGTCAGACACACAGTACAAGAGGAGTGATTATAGCAATAGTAATCTAACTTGTGATCATAAGCAGGGTATATGATTATCACACAATGTGTGTCAGACACAGTACAAGAGGAGTGATTATAGCAATAGTAATCTAACTTGTGATCATAAGCAGGGTATATGATTATCACACAATGTGTGTCAGACACAGTACAAGAGGAGTGATTATAGCAATAGTAATCTAACTTGTGATCATAAGCAGGGTATATGATTATCACACAATGTGTGTCAGACACAGTACAAGAGGAGTGATTATAGCAATAGTAATCTAACTTGTGATCATAAGCAGGGTATATGATTATCACACAATGTGTGTCAGACACAGTACAAGAGGAGTGATTATAGCAATAGTAATCTAACTTGTGATCATAAGCAGGGTATATGATTATCACACAATGTGTGTCAGACACAGTATGATACAAGGAGTGATTATAGCAATAGTAATCTAACTTGTGATCATAAGCAGGGTATATGATTATCACACAATGTGTGTCAGACACAGTACAAGAGGAGTGATTATAGCAATAGTAATCTAACTTGTGATCATAAGCAGGGTATATGATTATCACACAATGTGTGTCAGACACAGTACAAGAGGAGTGATTATAGCAATAGTAATCTAACTTGTGATCATAAGCAGGGTATATGATTATCACACAATGTGTGTCAGACACAGTATGATACAAGGAGTGATTATAGCAATAGTAATCTAACTTGTGATCATAAGCAGGGTATATGATTATCACACAATGTGTGTCAGACACAGTACAAGAGGAGTGATTATAGCAATAGTAATCTAACTTGTGATCATAAGCAGGGTATATGATTATCACACAATGTGTGTCAGACACAGACAGTACAAGAGGAGTGATTATAGCAATAGTAATCTAACTTGTGATCATAAGCAGGGTATATGATTATCACACAATGTGTGTCAGACACAGTATTGTACAAGAGGAGTGATTATAGCAATAGTAATCTAACTTGTGATCATAAGCAGGGTATATGATTATCACACAATGTGTGTCAGACACAGTACAAGAGGAGTGATTATAGCAATAGTAATCTAACTTGTGATCATAAGCAGGGTATATGATTATCACACAATGTGTGTCAGACACAGTACAAGAGGAGTGATTATAGCAATAGTAATCTAACTTGTGATCATAAGCAGGGTATATGATTATCACACAATGTGTGTCAGACACAGTATTGTACAAGAGGAGTGATTATAGCAATAGTAATCTAACTTGTGATCATAAGCAGGGTATATGATTATCACACAATGTGTGTCAGACACAGTACAAGAGGAGTGATTATAGCAATAGTAATCTAACTTGTGATCATAAGCAGGGTATATGATTATCACACAATGTGTGTCAGACACAGTATTGTACAAGAGGAGTGATTATAGCAATAGTAATCTAACTTGTGATCATAAGCAGGGTATATGATTATCACACAATGTGTGTCAGACACAGTACAAGAGGAGTGATTATAGCAATAGTAATCTAACTTGTGATCATAAGCAGGGTATATGATTATCACACAATGTGTGTCAGACACAGTATTGTAGAGGAGGATTATAGCAATAGTAATCTAACTTGTGATCATAAGCAGGGTATATGATTATCACACAATGTGTGTCAGACACAGTATTGTACAAGAGGAGTGATTATAGCAATAGTAATCTAACTTGTGATCATAAGCAGGGTATATGATTATCACACAATGTGTGTCAGACACAGTACAAGAGGTAATCTAACTTGTGATCATAAGCATTATAGCAATAGGAGTATTATAGCAATAACTTGTGATCATAAGCAGGGTATATGATTATCACACAATGTGTGTCAGACACAGTACAAGAGGAGTGATTATAGCAATAGTAATCTAACTTGTGATCATAAGCAGGGTATATGATTATCACACAATGTGTGTCAGACACAGTACAGTACAAAGAGGAGTGATTATAGCAATAGTAATCTAACTTGTGATCATAAGCAGGGTATATGATTATCACACAATGTGTGGGCGTGGTGGGCGAGATGTCTAAGGCGCCAGGTGCCAGGATCGAGCCCTCCTGTGACCGGGTGTAAAAACCTTTGAGTCAACATTGTGTGCAGACTCTTTCAGTGTTGTCACAACCCCTAGTGTACAGTACATAACCCTGTGCATTTAACAGAACCCACGAATCCGTCGGTAAATGTATACATGGTGGCCACATGAATATGTGCAAACACCCAGTTGCTGGTACAGCAATGTGCAGTAAAACTTCAACAAAGTACTGTGACTGTGACGACATGTCCCAGTCCACCCAGCTGTGAATGAGTACCTTGTAAGGATGGGAAAGCCACAATAACTCTGTGGGCCTAGTGGCTTCTCCCCAGGACGTTGAGATTGATAATATGATGTGCTGTTTGAGTTTGACATCCAATGATCGAGGGAAAAGCAGCTGAGCTTGATATTGGTATTATACAAATGTTAGTATAATAAAAATGCTGGTCTTCTGGTAACTTGATGTAATGTGAGATGAGAGGCAAGAGTTACTTCCCTTTACATACACAAACCTGTGTAGATCTGGGTTAGAATTGGTCTTCAGCCACCCATGCTTGTCATAACTGGATTGGTTTGTCAAACTCTCTGACTTGGTTGACACAGGTCATCGTATCCCATTTGTGTAGATTGATGCTGTTTACCACTGGATTGTCTGGTCCAGATTCGATTATTTACAGACCGCCTCCATATAGCTGGAATATTGCTGAGTGCGGTGTTAAGCAACAAACCAACCAGCCAACCAACATGCACAAAAATAAGTTGCAAAATTCTGTTGTATTCTTTGGGTCAGAACATGGTGAAAGCCTCCAGAACTGTGTCTAAATGTACAAGTCTGAGTATAGCACACCTCTGTCCCTTGCTGAATACATTAGTACAATGTATAACAATATTATACAATTATAGACTGGTGATGAGGTCAATACCTGTTTTTATGGACCGCGAAAAGCAATATTGACTGAGGACGGTGTGGGTCCATAAAAACAGGTATTGACCGAATTCACCAGTCCATAATTGTTTTATTATGTAATTACCCCAAAAAGCTTCTAAAAACCAAAACATGTCCATTTAGTCAAGAAAAGTAATTTTATTTTCGCTACAAACCAATAACGTCATGTCAACTATACTGTGACTATAAGCGTCCTCGTACTTTAACTATAATAGTTCAGGGCAAGTGTGCTTTATTACACTATACATGGTGGTAGAGCGAACTGTATTTCTTTTCTAAGATGCCAAATTTAATACTTTCTAAGGATAATTACGATTAATTTAAGGCAGAAAACAAACGAGGTGTCGGTGACCTAAATTAAGAATCCTCGCACATGGCTAACTGGCGCACCTTTCTATTGATGTGTATGCCCCCCTACGTTAAGATGAACGTTACCAGAAAAAAACAAATGATAACAGTTTGATGACGGTTTACGTTCAGATTAAAAATCTTTTCTGAATTATTTTAATTACATCTGTCATTAACGTAAACCATATGGGGCAATATGAACGTCACATTTCTACTACCAACGTAAGTTTAGATCAGTACATCCAGATGAAGCTGAGTAGTGAAGCGACATTCCACGATTGCATTGTGGGAATGTAAACATTGCGAACGTTACCGTGTCGCTGAAACTTGTGAGTTGAATTGACACATTTTAACCGTCGTAAAACATAAACGTAATGTTTCCACCAGTGATGTTAGCTGCGTGAAGCAACTGCAAACCAAGTAACGGGATGCAACGGAGTAGTTTACTGTAGGAGGCCGTACGAGGCGATGACAACTGACATGCATCGTGACGCCGCTTACATTGTGACATAATGTATAATGGTTCGATTACGAGGGGGCACACTAGAATGGCGCAGCGATGGGATAACGTCATTCAATTGTTACGTCATCAAAAAACTATACCTTTATTGTCTGATAACTTATATTATTTTTGATTGTTCTAACTGTAAACAATAGCATGACGTCATAGCTTGACGTCAAAATCTATTTTTAGTAACTCAAGTCAATATGACTTTTGGTCGGACCTGGGTTGGAGTCAATATACTTTTCTGTCAACGGTCACGTGACCGCCTCTAGACCAATCAGGTAGTTGGAAAAATATGCTTACGTAATAATCTTCGTTACTGACTTCTAGAATGACTGACTGACTGACTGAGTTTAGTTTTACGCCGCTTTTAGCAATATTCCAGCAATATCACGGCGGGGGACACCAGAAATGGGCTTAACACAGTGTGCCCATTTGGGGAATCGAACCCGAGTCTTCAGCGTGACGAGTCAACGCTTTAACCACTAGGCTACCCCACCACCCCGACTTCTAGAATGCCGATTAAACAGAGACAGGTACTATTGTAATGATGTATGTAGTAGAATCTTGGAAGTGATCACTGTTGGAGGGATGAGTGAATGGCGCCTTACAGTGTCAACAGTTACACATATATAATGCTGCAAATGTTTGAGTCCAGGCAAACAATTAGTCAATAGCATGAGCAACACTTTTGGGGTGCCATCAGACGTAATTACCGTATTGGCTTGTTGGTCAACAAATGTGGGAAGAATTGTCCTGGAGATTTGATAAAAGAGCTCTTTGAAGGGTGGACACTGGGGCGGTGGGGTAGCCTAGTAGTTTAAGTGTTTGCACATCACGTTGAAGGCCTGGGTTCGACTCCTCACATAGGTACAATGTGTGAAACCCATTTCTGGTGTCTCCCGGCATGATATTGCTGGAATATTGCTAAAAGTGCCGTTAAAACGAACTCGCTCACTCAGGTTTCACCAAGCATGTCATAACAAGGGGTCGTTTTGTTCGAGAGTGATAAGCACATACTTGAGATGTGCAGCAGTTCAGCTTTCTGTCTATAAGATATTGATATAACAACAATCATGAATATTCGAATGAAACTTTTTATGATATATGATTTTTATTATATATTGGCCCAACCCAAGGAATTTGATGGAAACATAATTTGCATGAAATGGAAGTAATAAATTTACTTAAAAAATGATTCCTGCATCATGGAATTCTTTGTACTGTTGATTCATTTCTTCCTTTTACACCAGGAAGCAAAGGATTCTGGTGTGTCTTCCCAATCGTCACCCTCCGAGCCAAGCACGCCTGTCAAATCTCCATGTGGAATTCCTAAAAGGAAAACAGGTATGTGGAAATCAGGTCGGATCTGTTTAAATGCAGGAGCCTGTTCCTGTAACATAATGACAATGAGCATTGGGCCAAATGGTAGATTAATCAGTTAATTATCATTATTATCTATTGCTCACATTCAGTCTGTACCCAAATTAACTGTAAAGGCTACATGATTCACAGTCAAATTGTAGCGCAAATAGGGTTACGCAACAAAGAGAAAATGACCAGTCTTCCTGCATGTGACCTAAGCGAGCAAAGGTTGGCAACGTACTTCTCTCGCTTCGGTTCGAAAAATATTTTTAATATCAAAATAAAATATCGCCATCATCAAAGGTAGACACCCATTTCCTCACAGGGTTGTGCTCTCAGATTTCCAACTCATTTTTAATATTTACTTTTAATTACATATAATATATTTAATTCAACATTTTAAGCTCCACTCGTAGCATATCAAATTGTTCTTCGCCTCCATTACCCCTGCTTCGTTCCCAGTCTCATTTGTTGTTCTAAGTCTCCCACTGGCCTCTCATAATTATATACCAGTTGTTATTCAATTACATGTGGTTGTTAATGTTAATCTGCTGTTGTCAAAACATACTGTGTATATATACTCCTCTACATCTGGTTGTATTCACTTTTAGCTTGATAACGAAACGTTGCTCAATGCAATAAATAAGTTGTCATCCATAAAGTTGTATGTTTCATTTTTTAGTCACCAATTTCTAGAATGCCCATCAAACAATCCAACAGGTTAATGGTAAAATTAGGCAATATGATATTTCTTTTTAATTTCTGCATATTCTTGTTCCTTTACTCCATTGAACCGGAAGCCGGCAGGGGTAATGGAGGCGAAGAACGATGTGATATGCCACGAGTGGCTCTTGAAATGTTGAATTACATATATTGTACGTGAGTAATTATTAAATATGAGGTTGGAAATCTGAGAGCACAACCCTGTGAGGAAATGTGTGTCTACCTTTGATGGTGGCGATATTTTATTTTGATATTAAAAATATTTTTCGACTTGAAGCGAGGGAAGTACGTTGCCAACCTTTGTTCGCTTCGCTCACATATAGAAAGACTGGTAATTTTTCTTTCTGTTGCGCAGTCCTATTTGCGCTACAGTTTGCCTGTGCTTGATTGAATGCATATTTAATCTTGATGAGGTCAGTAACTGAAAACTCCGTCATAAACCACCCAACCCCACCCCAATTGTGCTCTAACCAAACCAAGGCCTGTGTAAGACCCTACTTCAGGGGCAGATCCTAAGGTCCTTCTTGGGGTCCATGACTGATCATTTGTACAATATAGCCCCCATTGTATCAACTCTTTCGACATTTATGGCTTAAATGTTGACGAGATACTGCTTTAATTTTTCAGCAAGGAAAAGCATAGGTGGAGGAAGTGCCGTGAAGAGGAAGAGTGTCTCACAGAGTCCAAAAGTGGACAGTCCTGCCAAGAGGAAGAAGAAGCTGATCTCCGATGGTGATGATGAGGGACTAGAGGCTAAAACAGGTGTAGAAGAAATAAAGCAGGATGACATTGAGATGGAAGTAGGTTATGCCACAGCCTTTAAACTTGTAAACCTTGTGCCCTGTTGATGTAGGTCCTTGTACTAGTTAGTCCAGTTACGGAATTGCTTTTATTTGCCTTATATCATTTTTCACTACAGTTACAAGACAATTCTCATAAAAGTAATTTCTTCCGAAGAAAACCAGTATATTGAAAACATGTCTGCTGGTGGTGATTTCAGGATGGCGAGTCTGATGAAAAGAAATCGGAATCAAAAGACAAAGACGCAGAAACTGAAGCAAAGGATGAGCTGAAAGACGAGGAGAAAGATGACAAGGAGAAAGACGAGGAAAAAGATGACAAGGAGAAAGACGAGGAGAAAGATGACAAGGAGAAAGACGAGGAGAAAGATGACAAGGAGAAAGACGACACGGGGAAAGACGAGGAGAAAGATGACAAGGAAAAAGACATTAGCATGTCAGAGGAACAGGAAGACAGCCCAGAAAAGAAGAAAGACTCCAAGGGAAAGAAGGAAAGCAAGGGAAAGAAAGGGAAATCTCCAGGTAGGGAAAGTCTACTCCTTTCCTGGCTGTGTGTCTGCCCTATTACCAGTAGCACTCCTGTAGTTGTCCACACCATTCCTTGGTAATTAGGTCCGGGTTAGACTTGATCTTCAGCATGTTTGTCGTTAAAGGCAACTAACGGGATCGGGTGGTCAGGCTCGCTGACTTGGTTAACACATCATCATATCCGAATTGCATAGATTGATGCTCATGATGTTGATCAATGGATTGTCTGGTCCAGACTTGATTACTTACAGACCGCCGCCATATAGCTGGAATATTGCTGAGTGCGGTGTTAAACAACAAACCAACCACCCTTGGTAATTAGATATTATATTGGGATGAACCCTATGCTGGTTTGGCTGTAGTTTGACACCGCCATCAAAAATATTCCAGCAATATGATAGCCACTTGTCAATATCAAGTCTGGACCAAACAATCCGGTGATTGACATCATGAACATTAATCTACACAACATATACAATGACATGCGATCAACCTTGTCACTGTATTTGACCAACGTTTCATGGCCTCTTATTCCCAGCACAGGTATGTGGTGATATATATTCCTACTTGAAGTCCCAACTGTAGGTAACCTCATACACACCCAATGTGTTGATTGTTCCAGCAGCTGCCAAGAAGAAGACGGGTAAGAAATCACCAAAAGCAGACAGTAAGAAGAATGTAACGAAAAAAGGAAAGAAAGAAGGAAAAGGTAGTGACAAGGAAGATGAGGAGAAAGAAGAGGTTAAAGAAGAAGTGAAAGATGAAGAAGAAGATGTGAAAAGTCAGAAGAAAGAGGAGAAGAAACCTGTTCACAGTTTTTTTGGTGAGCACTTATAGTTATATAGTTATAATTGTGATTGGTAAGTTTTGACCTCCCCTGAACACTATTTGTTTGATGACTTTGAGTGAATAAGTGGGCAGCGAGGGTAAAAGGGAAGTAACTCTGGTCTTCTTAAAACCTTCTACAAAGATTTTATGAAACTTAAAGTATGTTCATTTGTTTTATGTTTTATGTATAAATACTGATTAAGACGTGATCTTACTGAGATGTGTTCCCAGAATATCCGCAATTCATAAAGATAACATGTAAATTGATGCCTTCATATTCACAGCTCCAAGAAAGCCTGTAAAAGTGGAAGAAAAAGAAGAGTCCAAATCTGAAGTTAAAAAAGAAGAAACTCCAAATAAAAAAGTAAAGAAAGAAAGGTAAGATATTTCTATGGCCTTGTTTGGTGAGCAACAAACTGACAGAAATTGTTGTGAGTGTCTCTTCCTGTGGGGTCAGTAGACATTCTGTCTAGAGTTGGCTATTCCGAAAGATCATAGAGACTGATAATCGTAAACTAAATGTCAATCTATTATCAATAAATATCGTAGAAGTAACCTTGAGCAAAAATTTAGAATTGATCCATGAAGAAAGACGTAACTTGTGTATTATTTTGTGTTAATTATTATCCCACCGGCATGTAATGCGGTGGGATAAAGTCGTCGCCTCGTCCGTCTGTCCGTCCGCCCGCCCGTCCGCCCGTAATCATTTTGTTGACCGTTCAATATTTTTCAACCAAAATTGGTAGATATGTCAAACATAACCTAAGGTGGTGCCTTTTGCTATTTACAGATTTTTGGCATTTTTATTTCTCTTGGTTTCCATGGAAACGTTTTGGACTTAGTCTTAAATAAGGGTGGGCTTCGTTTCCGGAGCATAACTCAAGAACCGTTCAGTATTTTTCAACAAACCTTGGTAGATATATCAAACAGATCCTAAAGTGGTGCCTTTTGCTATTTACAGATTTTCGGCATTTTTATTTTTCTTGGTTTCCATGGAAACGATTCGGACTTAGTCCCAAAAGTGAGGGGTGGGCTTCGTTTCTGGAGCACAACTCAAAAACTTCTCTATATCTATCAGCAAAACTTGGCAGATATGTGAGGCAGATCCCAAAGTGATGCCCTTTGCTATTTGCAGATATTTGTGATTTATTATTTTCTCGGTTTCCATGGAAATGATTCGGACTTAGTCTCAAAAGGGAGGGGTAGGTTTTGTTTCCGGAGCACAACGCGAAAACTACTTAATATCTTTCAGCAAAACTTGGCAGATATGTGAGGCAGATCCCAAAGTGGTGCCTTTTGCTATT
The DNA here is from genome assembly GCF_003918875.1 of Haliotis rubra. Taxonomy (NCBI): domain Eukaryota; kingdom Metazoa; phylum Mollusca; class Gastropoda; order Lepetellida; family Haliotidae; genus Haliotis; species Haliotis rubra. Next base: position 2,419,862 of record NW_025766336.1, read on the forward strand.
TGCAGATATTTGTGATTTATTATTTTCTCGGTTTCCATGAAAATGATTCGGACTGAGTCTCAAAAAGGAAGGGATGGGTTTCGTTTCAGGAGCACAACGCGAAAACTTTTTAATATCTTTCAGCAAAACTTGGCAGATATGTGAGGCAGATCCCAAAGTGGTGCCTTTTGCTATTTGTAGATATTTGTGATTTATTATTTTCTCGGTTTCCATGGAAATGATTCGGACTTAGTCTCAAAAAGGAAGGGATGGGTTTCGTTTCCGGAGCACAATGCGAAAACTTCTTAATATCTTTCAGCAAAACTTGGCAGATATGTGAGGCAGATGCCAAAGTGGTGCCTTTAGCTATTTGCAGATATTTGTGATTTATTATTTTCTCAGTTTCCATGGAAACAATTTGGACTAAGTCCCAAAAGTGAGGGGTGGGCTTCGTTTCCGGAGCATAACTCAAGAACCGTTCAATATTTTTCAACAAAACTTGGTAGATATATCAAACAGATCCTAAAGTGGTGCCTTTTGCTATTTGCAGATATTTGTGATTTATTATTTTCTCGGTTTCCATGGAAATGATTCAGACTTAGTCTCAAAAGGAAGGGGTGGGTTTCGTTTCCGGAGCATAACTCAAGAACCGTTCAATATTTTTCAACAAGACTTGGTAGATATATCAAACAGAACCTTAAGTGGTGCCTTTTGCTATTTGCAGATTGTTGGCATTTTTATTTTTCCCGGTTTCCATGGAAACGATTCGGACTTAGTCCCAAAAGTGAGGGGTGGGCTTTGTTTCCGGAGCACAACTCAAAAACTTCTCTATATCTATCAGCAAAACTTGGCAGATATGTGAGGCAGATCCCAAAGTGGTGCCTTTTGCTATTTGCAGATATTTGTGATTTATTATTTTCTCGGTTTCCATGGAAATGATTCGGACTTAGTCCCAAAAGTGAGGGGTGGGCTTCGTTTCCGGAGCATAACTCAAAAACCGTATAATATTTTTCAACAAAACTTGGTAGATATATCAAACAGATCCTAAAGTTGTGCCTTTTGCTATTTGCAGATTGTTGGCATTTTTATTTTTCCCTGTTGCCATGGAAACGATTCGGACTTAATCCCAAAAGTGAGGGGTGGGCTTCGTTTCCGGAGCACAACTCAAAAACTTCTCTATATCTATCAGCAAAACTTGGCAGATATGTGAGGCAGATCCCAAAGTGGTGCCTTTTGCTATTTGCAGATATTTGTGATTTATTATTTTCTCGGTTTCCATGGAAATGATTCAGACTTAGTCTCAAAAGGGAGGGGTAGGTTTTGTTTCCGGAGCACAACGCGAAAACTTCTTAATATCTTTCAGCAAAACTTGGCAGATATGTGAGGCAGATCCCAAAGTGGTGCCTTTTTTGCTATTTGTGATTTATTATTTTCTCGCAGATATTTGTGATTTATTATTTTCTCGGTTTCCAAGATGGTCTCAAAAGTTGCTTTTAACTCACAACCGTGATTTTTTAGCATTTGGTAGATATATCAAACAGATTCCTGCCTTTGCTATTTGCAGATTGTTGGCATTTTATTTTCCCTGGCCATGGAAGCGATTAGGACTTAATCCCAAAAGTGAGGGGTGGGCTTCGTTTCTGGAGCACAACTCAAAAACTTCTCTATATCTTTCAGCAAAACTTGGCAGATATGTGAGGCAGATCCCAAAGTGGTGCCTTTTGCTATTTGCAGATATTTGTGATTTATTATTTTCTCGGTTTCCATGGAAATGATTCGGACTTAGTCTCAAAAGTGAGGGGTAGGTTTTGTTTCCGAGCACAACGTTTCGAACTGCTTGAAAACTTCTTAATATCTTTCAGCAAAACTTGGCAGATATGTGGTGCCTTTTGCTAGGCAGATCCCAAAGTGGTGCCTTTTGTTATTGGCAGATTTTGTGATTTATTATTTTCATGATTTCCATGGAAACGATTTGCACTTAGTCTAAAATGATTGGACTTCATCTCAAAAGTCAGATGATTTGTTGTTTTTTTCAAAGATGTGGGGGCCGGGGATATGTCATCTTCTGATGACTCTCTTTATTCTTTCAGCAGGTCATGTAGGATGTTATCGAGGACACAATTTTAATATTATCTATCAAAGATATTTTTGATTATCAAACTTTTTAGCCAGCCCTAGTTCTGGGTGCAGTGGAGTTGGTGGTGTATGTATATGTGAATACACTATGTTGATGCACTGTGGCTGTTTCCATTAATTACTTGAATGTAAAAGAATTAGCTGCTGCAGAGATGGTCACATATCTGCTCTGTGACTTGAACCCCAAACCCTTGTCTAGTGATAGTGCTCCTTTCTACAAGATTCTAAATTTGAGCAGAACTTCCTAAAAACCTGTCAATACTCAAATTTCCACTTTCATTCTCAAATAAACACCTATAATCTTTGACATAATCATAACTTCGTAGAAATGGACATAATCATGAAAGAACTCTATTTCACTTGCCATTGGCACGGATAGATCTGGTGGTGTATATTTTTATGATGAATAAAATGTTGTCTTCTTGTTCCTTTCTGGAGCAACTTTCAACCTCCTTCCACTTTTCTATATACACACCTAAATATTTGACATAATCATAACTCGTAGACATAATCATGAAAGTATTTTGCCATTGCGGGGGATATTGATGACTTTGTCTTCTTGTTGTAACCAACCCGTGAAGGTCCGGGTTAGAATTGGTCTTTAGTAACCCATGTTTGTCGTAAGAGGCGACTAACAGGATCGGGTGGTCAGGCTTGCTGACTTGGTGGACACATATCATCGTGTCCCAATTGCATAGATTGATGTTCATGTTGTTGATCACTGGATTGTCTGGTCCAGACTCGATTGTTTACAGACTGACGCCATGTAGCTGGAATATTGCTTTGTACGGCGTGAAACAAAAATAAATCAATCTTTTTGTAGTAACTGCACATGTTATGCGGATACACAGGTAGAATTTAATGGTACATGATTGTTGTATAGATTGTGTACCACATTTCGTCAGTACCTCTGAGCAGTGCGTCTGTTGATTTCCATGTTTTCTTCTCTTACAATGGTATGCAAAGTGTTGTAATTAAAAGGCAGCTGTCTGGTGCTGAGGATATATATTCCGAAACACCTATATATGCTACAAATTCAGAATTTTGACATGAAGTATGTACAGACATGAAATATTGTAAAAATGTTAAAATGTAACTGTTAGGTGTATGATAGATTTGTTTTTCAAGCATGACTGACTGACTGACTGAGTTTGGTTTTACGCCGCTTTTAGCAATATTCCAGCAATATCACGGCGGGGGAGACTAGAAATGGGCTTCACTTATTGTACCCATGTGGGGATTCGAACCCGGGTCTTCGGCGTGACGAGTCAACGCTTTAACCACTAGACTACCCCACCGCCCCTTTTCAAGCATGAAGTAAAATGTTACATGTTTCTCATGACAAATAGAAATATTATTCTTAGTGTTCACAAGTTGACATTTTTCAATTGCGTATGTTTTTCACAAAACTGAAAATGAAAAGTATATATTATGGATTTGTTTGTAATGATGTTTCTACCAGTCTTTGCATAAAAATCACATCCACAGACAAACGTCTGGAACACTGTACACTACTTTCATATATGTACAGTCAGACCTTGTTTATCCGAACACTTTGGTTTTTTATTGAATTGTTTGGACAAACGAATCATTTGGATATCTGAATCAGGACCTAGGCGGTCGGCTACACGTAAAAACAAAACAGCTAAAAATGTCTGTATGATCCCTGCATCCATTGGCTGAATGTGTGCGGTTGTGTTGGGTGGCAGGAAATGGACAGTCACGCTGGTCAGTTTCAGATTTTTACAGTTGTGACTAGCTGCATTGTCACAAGCAAAATGACCCGCCTTCCACGTGACCTCATCTGTCAATCAAAAGACAGCAGCCAATCACGAAACAGTTCTGCTGTCATCCACGCCTTTGTGTTGTTTCTATATCTAGCATATATCTCAGGATTGAAATTGCTGTCAAAACATCTAGGCCTACGGTGTCCACTCAATGTCAAACTTTAATTGTTTCTTCTCTAATTAACCTACACGCCCTGTGATAAATATTCAATAAACAATGAATTAACTAGCAGCCAGCACAATGTTTTGACAAGCGGTAGACATCATGTTTTGATACCTCGCCGACAACAGACCTTGGGTTTTGATATAGGATTGATCAAAGGTCAATGCAGGGAGCACTGTTGAGGAGCGGTAAACATCAGACATCTTGCCTGCGACAGCCTTGGTGTTCGGATATACGAGGCAAATTTGTACATTTTTTGCTGTTTTGTTACCAAAATTGACCGTTCGGATACGGAAACCGAACATTCGGATATACGAGGTAAATTGTAACTAGAAAATTTTGTTTTTTGTGAAGAATGTTCGGAAACCGAGGTATTCAGATATCTGAAGTTCGGATAAACGAGGTCTGACTGTATTGTAATTTGGTACACTGCAATGGTCTAACTTCTATATCCATTATAGATTTTCAGTATAGATTTCTACAAGGTGTTATTTATACAAAAAGAGAATTGCTTAAAATGAAAAAAGTTGATAGCAGTCTATGTTGTTTCTGCAATGATCTAAATGAGAGTGTTTGTCATGTGTACCTGGAATGTCAGGAGACACAAATGTTTTGGAAAACTACAAATTCGGCATAACAATTTATACCCCCATCCATTGCTATTATCAAAACATGGTTTAGTTTGGTACTCTACATCAAAATATATTAATAAATCACATCATTGCAGCAAAAAAGACACATTTACATATGCAGTATTAAGAATATGCATCCAAACACAACTTCATTTATAAAAAGTCTGAAAGAAATATTCTTAGTGGAAAACCATATGCAATTTTTTTTTAATAAAATAGAACATTTCAATCATAAATGGGGCCTTTTCTTCCCAAATGAAACTTCCATACACCTCAGTTTATCTAGACTTACATCTTATTTACATCTTCTCTGAAATATTGTGTGCTTCTTACATTTGCTCAGGAAATTGTATATAGGTTTAATCAATATCTGATCATGGCTGCCAAAGGGAAAATGTAGCATTCGTGTCAATTGCTTAGCCATTTCTGCTTGTATCATTATGGCACATGCATGCTGGTGTACCCAAGCTTTTGTTACTTACTTGGACACGTTCTTCTTCTCTCTTTTCTGACCTTTAAAAATGTTGTGTAGGCTACAACAGGTCAAGTATCCTAGCTTGTTGTTGTGGAGGTGGCTAAGGTGGGGGTGTTGCTCATGGTATCAACCTCTGGTTTGTTTGCCCTGTCTTGATTGTTTACAGGCTGAATTGGAAATACTCACTCTCACTCACTCACTCACTCAACCACTCACCCACCCACCCACTCACTCAAGCACCAACTCACTCAAGCACCAACTCACACCACCTCATTCACCCATTCACACTTGCTCCCTCATTTGAGAGCACTGAATTAATCTTAAGTTTGATTTCTCTTTGAATATATTAAACTCAAGTATATACCTGATTTCAATTCCATGTGAAGCTCCTTAGCCAGCTGATATAGCAGGTAGTAAGACCCAGTGTGTCTGGCAATATTCTTCTGCTCCCATGATCTCACATCCCAGTCTGAAGATTCCACCACATTCATGTGTTATGCTGAATGAATTGAAATACATTGAACCCAAGATGATTACACTATTCTGTCAAGTCTGCCGCTAACCCCAAGCCCCTAACGAGGAGGTTGTTTGATTAATTAGGGCAAGGATTTGCAATCATAGTGTTCAGTATTCCAAGCAGGGCGATGTTTGGCCATGATATTTCCCTCGGGGCCAGGAAGGGAGTCTGATCGGAAATTCAAGCCGTCTGATTTACAACTAAGTGGCCTTAATGAATACATGTTTTTCCACAAAGCACAGAAAAATATGGCAATTTGAACAAGTTTTTGCGTTCATTTGATCCGGTTTGCTCCGAGTCCATTTCAACTATGGTTGTTGGGGAGTGAATTTGCTTTTTATCAGAAACTTAAGGTTTTCAGGGTGAAGGATTTGTTTGAAGATGGTTTAAATTGGTGTGAAATGGGAGTATCTGAATTAAAGGCATGGGCAGTGTCCTTATCATCGTACTTCAGCTGACCTGGGAGATTAATGTGATCAGTTCAACTGACTTAGTCTGTTTCTATTTTCTGAAAAATACATTTTAAAGCTAACTTTTTTGATTGGGATTACGTTAAAAAGGGCATGACTCACATAGCAGATGTGATGGAAGGTCAAGTGTTTTGTTCTGAGTACACTAAAAAAGAACATGGTGCCTCTCTGTTGGCAATGGTTGATCCATTTGATAAACTTTTTCAAGAACTTGCAGTGGAAATCAGATTTTGCTTTAGCATTATTTACAGTGGATCGTAATCTACACATAATAATAATAATAATAAGGGTACTTATATTGAGCACTACTCCATACCACAAAGGGGCATGCTCAAAGCGAGCAGAAATGTTTAAAAACAAACACATGAAAAAGTCATATGAATCCAGACTATTATCAGTAAGGTTTATGAGTCTGAAGTGAATTCTTCCTGAATCCAACTCCAGCATGTTGGTTGAAGTGGCAGACTGCCGTGAGCAGTTCAAAGGACAGTCAACATTTGTAACAGTTTGTTAGACATATGAAAGTGTTGAATGTGGCCAGAATAAAACTAATAAAGTTAGTCATAATGGTCAGTTTCCATGCTGCATATGTTTTATTACACTTCCTGAGGAAGCTACAATTTTTAATACTTTTCTGAGTCACTCTTGGATTGGGGTTCCTAATATCAAACACACAAAGTCTGCAATCTTACCCACTCTTCTCCAAAGCGTCCACTGAAAGAAGTGTGACAACTGGTAGTGTTGATCAGATACATGGTGTACCCTTTCAACAAATGTACACTGGTGAGGACCCCATGTAATGCTGTGAAAACACAATGTCTGTTAGACAGTGGTCAAATATAGGAAATTCCAAATGTAACACTTGTTTCCATTCAATGAGGAAAGGTCTCTCTATGATAAGGCATCACACATGTTTTGTATTGGATTTGTAGTTAGGCCAGACCAATTTTATTTCTTGTTTTACAGATTTTTGTCCTCAGAAAACCTAAAGGCAGGAGGGGAAAAAATAAAAATAAAATCACCTGTCAAAGAAATATTCCTTCTAAATACTCAAAGTATGTTACTTTTGGCAATTTAAGAAGTGTATATGGGGCAAAAAAACAATCTTAAAACAAAATTTCTTGTATGTTTACATTTCTGGCTAATAAAAACATTAGGATATTTTTTGAGTGGGGAAAATTAATTTTTATTTTTTTTCTTATTCTTGAAAAAATACGACAGGCGGATCCATAAAACTAGAAATAGAATTGGTCTGGCCTAAAAATGCAGTATAAACATGTAATAAATCATCTTGGTCACAAACTTGCTCATAATTGTTTGCTTTGAAGGAGTGACATCTTGTGATATGGTTCAGCATTCCTGTCGTCCTCAGATTGACTTCATTCCATTTGTGGAAGTGACAACCAGATTCATTGAGGTCTAATTACAAGTTTATTACTAATCACAATCATATCATGTTTAATGTAAAGATACAACCATAGAAAACACAAACGGAATGTTGCACGTAATTACAATGACGCTGTCACATTGTACACACATATATACAACACAATGGTAATAACAATGATAAACCAACGGACTTCACTTTCACAATTCCCATTTGATGTGTTTCAGAAAGTTTTCTGATATAAGTGATATTGATGGAAAGATTGACACATGTTGGAGGTGACTTCAGGCTACACGGAAAGATAAGAGAGGAGTCAGGCTTTTGGTTGATCTTCAAAAGCTGAATATTAATAACAAGAATGTACAACATAAGATCTAGGTGTGTGTGAAACCACCAGCAACTCTGGCCACCATCATCACAGCTCAAGTTATTCTCATTATCGTTTTATCCAATTAGCTTGACTTCTGGTATTTCACTATGATATATAATCTTTTCTAAGTCTGATTTCCTTTCTCGTAAAATTGTGATTTTTGTTCAACCGATTACATTACTTGTGGACAGAGTTAGTGTTGTTTTCTGTGTTCTAAGCAAGGGAGAGGAGTAAGTATCTGCTAACAGATATACCGTATTTCCTCTAATAAGCGTCCGGGCGCTTATTTTTCAACTGACTTCCAGACCCGGCGCTTATTAGAAGCCTGGCGCTTTTTTTATTTCTTTAAATGAATCTGGACATATTCCGAAAGCTAATAAGCCCCCTCTTCTGCACAACAAGATATTGTCCAATATTTTCCAGGAAAAGAGTAACATGAAAAGCTTTGAGATATATAACTTAAAAATCACAAAATATGACTGAACAAATATCTAGTCAGCATATTTTTATAATATAAAACATCTATATATGATGTTGATCTTATTCTGAAATGCTAAGAACCTCTAAACCCTGCTAAACAGTTGGACCAAGTGCACTAAGTATTTCTTCAGATGTTCAGGATGTTTGGATTATATGAAGCAGAGGAAGCCATTCAAAGAGCACATCTCTTAATGAGAAAAAAAATAATGCGTTTTTTCTTGAAAATCATTTCATAATGAGTTTGAATAGCCTGACCTTAACACGTTGACTGCCACCACGAATATATACTCGTAGTATCAATGTCTGGCCGAATGTGCCACTATGAGTTATCTCGTAGCTACATCAATGGTGTTTTGAAACAAGTTTCACATGTTGGCACAACAGGCACAAGAAGCAATCGTCGATAACAAAGAACACCAGGAGACGTTTGTTTCTTGTGCCTATTTTGCTAACATGTGAAACTTGTTTCAAAATACCATTTTGCCACTACGAGATAACTCGTAGTGGCACATTCGGCCAGAATTGATACAAGTATACTCATGGTAGGCAGTCAACGTGTTAAAAAATATATATAGTGTATGGTCAGTATTTTGCCAGGTTTCTATTTCAAGAATAGTTACAATTTTATGTTGGTGACTTATATAGTGAAGGCCCTTTAATGAAAATATATGAAAGTGTGCAACAAGTATTCAAGCATGCCTTGCAGGTGCGTGAAGAGGAGGTTTGTTCACATGCTGAACAGTGTGGCTATTTACAAAGGACAGGCCGACACATGGGCACTATACAGCATTTGGCACAGCATTCACAAATAGATATACAGCATGACACCCTTGTCGGGAAGTAAAACACAAGAACATTTAAGCTCATTGAAACTTACAGATAGGTTTTCCAAATTGGTAAAAGAAGATAGAAGTCCTGAAAAAATAAGCCTAACATCAGTCTTCTCTTCAGAAACTAAACAAACGTAAAAAAATTCAACAAGCATGATTATCATGCTGAGGGATTCACTGTGGAGCAGACGTGAATGTTTGCCCTTAGATTTTTTTTGATGAAAAGAAATTATCAGTGCTATAAAGTTTTATTTCATTGATGTGCTGTCAATTTTTCTTCCTTTGCGCCTAATGTGTTCAATATGAGGGGGCAGGAGGCTGTAGGTGAAAGATGTTTGTCTTGAATAATAATAATAATTCTAGCAGTTTTGTATTATTATTACAGCATTTACAACAAGGATTCTTGCCCTCCATTGTATTTATTGTGTCCTTTACATGACATTAGTTATCAAGTCATTTTCCCTACAGGATTGCCAATTTTAGATCAAGATTAAAATCTAAATTTGATATGGTATTGAGTTATTCTGAAACACCTCCTCCCTGGGCCGCCCACACACGTTTCATGCTAGTGTTACACACTCTGACAACATGCTAGTGTTTGTTCAACCTTGAGGTGTCCTGTTGACCGTCAGTCGCGAATGGTTCCACTAAGTGACAGGCGATATGGCAACTTACTGTCAATATGACATGTTCAAATGTCTCTCAGGAACCTACAAAACCCGTCGGTGAACTGACATGTAACCCTGTGGGCTTGTCATTGTCTATCCACACAAAATTATCTCACTGCCTCGCACATTTTTTGCCGTGAAATTTCATTCTGTTTTCCCACAAATGTACCAATTATTGTTGCTTTGTTCGGCAGATAATAAAAGCCTCTGTGCAGTTTGACTGACTACAGGCAAAAGTCGCCATCATGAAAATAATTGGATATAATCAATTTTGATATGTCCACCCACTGAACTTTTCTAAAGTTATGAAATGCAACAAAAAACTTACTGTTAATAGTCTGAATCATGCTGTCTCATTTTTTAAGTAAAAGATGCAAATGTCTGAAAAAGATTTATTATGAGACTGAGATAAGATATAAAATATTAGAAAACAATGTTGAAGAAAAGTGAAAACTGAAAAGAGTAAAATATCAGCAAATCTTTAATTAACAAAGCCTACATGTAGGAAAGTTTGTGACTACGAAAAAAGATTAAGTGGAATATTTGTTAGTTTTTTAATATGAAAATGTCCATAATTGGAACATGTATATTTTAGAGTTACACTTAGAAAATATTAGTATTTAGCAGCTATGTAGGTTTGGCAATACTCAGTGAGGTGGTGCTGCATGGTAATAGCGGTAACAGTGGTACTATTTGTTGGGCAGGGACAGCAACTGCAGTAGAGAGTTTCAATAATGGTATTATTTGTTTAATGACTTATATATTTGACATCATTTAGGGTTCATTAAAACTTTAAAGAAATTGCTCAATATGTATTCAGAGTTTAGGCAGTAGTGGACAAACAGTTGAATTGTTGATGAAAGAAAGTTTTTTAGATGATAGTTTGTATGGAACAGAAGTCTGTAATATAAAGGAGAAGACTTACGGTAAGTCATCAGTCTATGGGAAGGATTCATGTAAAGGGACTTGTTGCACAAGAATGCTGAGTGCAGCCTATATACATGATATTTGTGTGGTCAAGATTGAAGATGGTTAGTGGAGTAGGGAGACTTACTGCACCAAGATGCTCAATGCAGCAAAACTAGTAAATATACGTGATATTTGTGTGGCCAGGATGGGAACTGGTGGAGATAAACTCCTACCTGTGATGTGTGTTGATGTGATTCGGGTGCATGTGTGATCTGTAGGATGTCATTGGGCCATAGAACCCTCCTTCAGTCTGCTGACTTGACCGACATCTATGTCCTTATTGTGTATGTAGCTGAATTACTTTATCCAGATCATATCTCCCTGTGGACATCACATGACACACACATATAGGTAATATGTACAGATTTCAGATTCTTGGCATACAGTCATGAATCATTGATATATATGAGTTGAATTTCATGTCAAGATTACAATACTTGTGGGAATAGTGTCGGAATATGAGAGAGGTTTGAATAGCAGAACTGCCTACAGAAATGTTTGTTTCATCTGAAGACTCTAAACGTTAGGATAATGTTTGTAGCAGTTGTTGAACAAAGTGCATGTTCAAGTTGCTGAATATACAATACGCCAACTCGTGTGCATTCAACTGCTTCTAAACCCACAATGGCCAGCTCACCCTGATGTTACAGACTGTTCTGTGCCATTTATGAACCAAGGGCCAGATCCAAAATGTTCGTAACACTGTGCCATTTATAAGCCTATGATTAAGTATAGAGTTACGACAGGTCGTAACATTATGAAGGCTTTGTTGATCGGGACCCTGGTTCATAAACTCAGATGCATTCATAATTTTGTGGTTTGAATATTGGGTCCTTTAAGTTTGCTCTAAAAATATTTGAGCAAGTTATGCCTAAATCTGTACCTCAGATATGTGATAGGGAGCCCTGGACTTTCATTCTTAGTGTAACTTACTGACGACTCTACACAAGGTTCATCTTGGCTGTCAATGTCATTTTCAGTTGATTTTTGTTGAAATATATAATCATTATTTACTTACTGCTCACTGAACTTCTGAAACACAGACGTTGTCAGGGGACATTAATGCCGTGGGGAATGTTGTATGCTCTATTACTGACTTACAAATGACAGGTAGGCATGTTACTTACGTATAAACTCTCTTGACTTGTCTGTAAGAGTTTCAATGAGTTGAAACAAACAGAGGTCAAAATGATTTGAAAACAAATAAGCTGTTTAAGAGACGAGTGATTTGTACATCTATCAGCTGTAGTTTCTGGAAAGATTAAACACAGCTACAACATGGAACATGAAACAATGGCATATACAGATCCTGGTCACAGGTTCACAAAACCAGTTGACTATAACATCCACTGATGTCTGAACAAAAGCTGTGTGTAAAAAACCTAAATCATCAAGTTCTTTGTGAGGAAGTGCTCACAGGTCTACCACTTGTTAACACAGGGTAGCTAATCCAGGATGACTATCTGCAAGTACACAGTTGACTCTCATTATCTCTGACCTTCACCTTGATATTTTAAAATCTTTTTTTTTTTTGTTGGGAGTCCCATTATCAAGCTGCACTTCATATGTAAAGAATATCTTGCTCAATATGAAGTATATCCTGATCAGGTGAATGAGATGATGTGTATTGTCCTGAGTGACCCAACACAGTGTAAGGTTCATGAACTGATGAAATGAGAAATAGTGAAACATAGCAAACAACACATTTCTTTAGCATATGTTCCTCAAATCTGGCACATCATATACTAGTCTGTGCAAAACACATTCGAGATAATGACAGTCAATTTAATGGACATACTAAATGATTGTTAAATAGTCTATGAGTTTGAGGAAAGCAAACTTTCTCACATGTAGCAATGTTCAAATTCTTGTTCAATTCTCTAATCTTCAAATAAGAGATATCCGGAAAATGAGGAGTAGTCATTCATGAGAGCCGACTTTTCCGACAGCTGCAACCATACGTGGTCTTCAACCACAAGATGGAGGATAATTGTGTTACTTCCTGTCCCATACCCTGCCCGTCTGTCCCCGTGCAGCGCCATCTTGTGTTCATTGTTCAACATAATCCACACATATGCATCATGCTGGTCTTGGCCCAGGACGTGGGTAGTAAACAAATAGGTGCCATTGACCCTACACACGAACTGAGAGGAATAGAGGTCAAAACTTTCACCCAAGTTGGTGTGAATTTTGTCAAATGTGACAGGAGTATTTTGTAAGACTGGTCCAAGTTTCTTGCTGCGGCTGACGGAAAAAGCCACTTTTGGAGGTCTGCCTCCCTTTTGCCCCTTCTCCCCAATATCTCCCTTCAGTCCAGGATAGCCACGTGCTCCCTGCTCTCCCTTGGGCCCTTCCAGACCAGTTATGCCTTCCATGCCCTTTTGACCTTTCCTTCCTCGGAGCCCTTTTGGACCTTCTGGTCCTGAAGGCCCTGTCACCCCTGTGGAGATAAAGTGAATTCAATTTAATATTTGATTTTTTAAGATCGTGTCAAATATATACCTCAGTCATTGTGGAAGAACACTTTTCAAGTTCTTAAGCTGCTTACCAAAAGTATACACTATCAGACACTATTTACAGTTTGAAGTAAGAAAGGTTGGATACTTCATGGAGTATTTGAAGGGAGAAGAGAGTCCTGAGTGGTCTGAGGTGGTACAGATTGGCCTTGTATATCATACTAGGACTGAATCCCACATTGGCCTTGTATATCATACTAGGACTGAATCCCACATTGGCCTTGTATATCATACTAGGACTGAATCCCATATTGGCCTTGTATGTGAATCCCACATTGGCTTTGTATATCATACTAGGACTGAATCCCACATTGGCCTTGTATATCATACTAGGACTAATCCCATCATGACTAGGATACTAGGACTGAATCCCACATTGGCCTTGTATATCATACTAGGACTGAATCCCACATTGGCATTGTATATGATCCAAGGACTGAATCCCACATTGGCCTTGTGTATGATCCTAGGAATGAATCCCACATTGGCCTCGTCCCACATTGGCCTAGTATATCATACTAGGACTGAATCCCACATTGGCCTTGTATATCATACTCAGTGTATCAACACAATACTTGTGCTCACAAGTTTTATGAAAGTGGTACAACCAACGTCACTTCTGAACTCCTTCCCCTAGTCATTTTCAACTCACTAAAGAAATACATCTTCTGTTATGTCTGGCAGAAAGGCTTTATATCTCCTAGACCATATTTCACATGTGAACTATTTACATGTGTAAATGTGTACAATACTGAATATCTAGATACAAGAAGGAATCTCCTGTGATAGCTTCCTGAAAGAAACTCAGGTGGAACAACATGTGATTGTTTTATGGACCTTGGTGTTTGGCTCAGTGTTGTCAGTAACGGCTGTTTTATGACACACTGTATTTCCGTAAAGTTAACGGAAAGGTGGAGATATAGTAAATGACAATACCGGTAGTTTTAAAACATGCAGATAATGATCTGATTAACACCCAAGGAAAATGAAAATGTCATTTGCTAAAAAAATGTGCTTGGTGCCAGATGTTCCCTACAGTAAAATGTTTGTTTTGTTTTAGTTTTTAGGAGATGTATAATATCATGTTGTGGATCCACTGTTGGCCCAGTTGCTTAAAGTGCTACAACATGCTGCACAGGGTTGCGTCCCTTCTGTGTACAAGGATCCTCAGATCTTGGTTTTGCGTTCCAGATTGGTCCTAAAAATGTTACTTGATATTATGAGTACCATACAATGCCCTAGGATTTCAGAAAAGTGGTAAATGTCATTCATAACTGGCTTAAACCCCCCCCCCCCCAGTTTTCTTACACATCCATGGGCGAAGAGCCATTTTGAGGTGACAGATATCAAATGTATGGGTTAGATCAACATCCTGTTCTGTGATTGGCTACTCTAGGGAGATGACCTTAGATCAGATTATGTAGGACGACTTTCCTGATTGTTACTCCTTGATATGTTACTCTTGTGTCAGTTGAATTTGCCAGTATTGGAAGTGAAACTTTATGCTTTTAGTGTGTTGTTAAATATTCTTTGGTCTTTTCAAGTGGTTATAGTACCTACATTCTTTTCAAGGTTTCTTTTTTATTCCACTGTGGGTGAAAATCTGGATAAGTGTAAAGGCTTAAACTTTCATGTGTTCCCTTATTTATTTCCATCAGTATATAGAGGATGTGTTAGAAAGAGATTACTGCAGTGATGCCCTTGTTTCATAAAGTATCTCACTGGCTTTGAAATAACTGTTAATAGGCATCTGACAGACACCTGAGTAGTAATCTCTATTTGACGTCTGCTGCCAAGGCCTGTAGGATTGCTGGGATTGCCATGTTGCACAATGTACATTAACCCAAAGCTATTGATGGCTTTTTTAGTCCAAATGTCCTCAAGAGCACGTGTTTGTGAGATGATACGATACACAAAGCATTTTTTTCTCTATTGATACCAGACAATACACATGCTAAAATACTCACTATGTCCTCAAGAGCACGTGTTTGTGAGATGATACGATACACAAAGCATTTTTTTCTCTATTGATACCAGACAATACACATGCTAAAACACTCACTATGTCCTCAAGAGCACGTGTTTGTGAGATGATACGATACACAAAGCATTTTTTTCTCTATTGATACCAGACAATACACATGCTAAAATACTCACTATGTCCTCAAGAGCACGTGTTTGTGAGATGATACGATACACAAAGCATTTTTTTCTCTATTGATACCAGACAATACACATGCTAAAACACTCACTATGTCCTCAAGAGCACGTGTTTGTGAGATGATACGATACACAAAGCATTTTTTTCTCTATTGATACCAGACAATACACATGCTAAAACACTCACTATGTCCTCAAGAGCACGTGTTTGTGAGATGATACGATACACAAAGCATTTTTTTCTCTATTGATACCAGACAATACACATGCTAAAACACTCACTATGTTTTCATTATAACCAACAGCCCTCGTGTTCTTTTCAATCAGATGTCTCTAATGAATTGTAATTATCATTTCAAGTTCATTATCAAAAACAGACACTACCAACATACATCTACAGCTAACTTTTTCTTTGGAATCTTGAAATATTTATAGTAAGGAAGTTTCCATACTGGTTGACGCAAATGTGTGTATCATGATATGCATCGTGATGTATCATGACCCTGCTGTATTGTTTCACCCCTAACTTAAAGCCTGATATGCAGCCAACTATCAGGCATGTATGCAAGACAGTTTGACAAAGATGATCTGTTGTCCTGTCCTGCCTTAATAGGTTTCCAGAAACACTGCATATTTTTTGCATATAGTAATGAACCTAAATGAGGCTTATGAATCATCTCTCATGAATGAATTATGCAAGTTTCTTGCAAATGTAACATAAGGATTGATGACTTGTCTTAACTTATTAGCTCATGTGTGCTTATACAATAAATCAAGGCAAGTTCTCTCATGAATTAGGACTTATTGATGGCCTCTCAGACCATGAAAGCCACTAGCTGTGCTGGCAGCCCAATTCATGTTGCCTTCTTTTTAGTTATTTGTTTCAGTGACGTATAATTGTCTTTGTGAGGTGGGCTTAATGCTGCTTTTAATGGTATTCAGATACAGACTGTTTCAGCTTAAAGTTGGAGGATTTACAGGCACTGGACATTTACCATTTTGTGAAACCCACACCCAAACCAAGAATCCTCACCTTGGCAACAACTCATGACTAAGGGATGCAACTCTGTAGTGTCTAGTGGCAACTCCTAGACCACTTGTAACCAAACAACTTTCGCACCAAACTGGATGTACTGATTATCAGTTGTTTTGAAATACACAATGCCATTTTAGAAAGTGGTCAAATGTAACATATGTTATATTTGGGATTACACTTTCTTAGTAAAGTACAGATTCTATTACTTTTTGGATTGAGTCCCATCCGGGATTCGGAACCCACACCCTCAATCGCCAAAACACAAAGTCAGATGCCTAGACCGCTCAGCTACCGCGGCTTCCACAAAAAATTGCTGAGCAGGGGTGGAAATAACCCATTGCCTGACGTCCGAGTCCAGTGTTTTTTTGTGTCGGGCAAGCAAATTTGGATATCACACTGTACCGCTGTCCAGTTGACTTTCCAATGTTAATTATGTTGTTTATTTAAAAAAATCAACAAGAAAACGGCCGGTATAGTGGAAAAATTATCAGGGCAAGTGATTTTACATGTGCCACATGTACACTAGCAATTTTAAAGTTATTTCCACCCCTGCTGAGCGGTCTAGACGTCTGACTTTTGTGTGCTGGCGATTAGGTGCCTGACTCTGAGGGTGTGGGCTCGAATCCCGGATGAGGACTCAACCCCCCAAAAGTACTAGAATCTGTACTTTACTAAGAAAGTGTAATCCCAAATATAACATATGTTACAGTTGTTTTGGACTTGAGAATGAGAACAACCCAATGCCTATTGTCAGCATATAGATGTTATGATACACAAGTACACGCTTGAAGCACTTAGATCTCTTTGTGTAAGTAGGCCCTTGATGAGTTAGTGTTTGGGACATTTTCAGCAGATATGGCTTTGAAATCTGTCATGTTAAATTCCTGACTTCACAAAAGATGAATGGTTGGCCCTACCTTGATATCCACGGATCCCCTTGCTGCCCATTTCTCCTTTGTTTCCTTTGTGTCCTTCTTCACCCCGTGTTCCATGTATACCGGGGAGTCCGGGAATTCCTTGTGGACCAGGGGGGCCCCGGCAACAGTTGTTACACTGGTCATTCTCCTTTGAATAGTATGTTGCCAAGGTAACAGTCAGCAGACAAGGGTAGATAGCCACCAACAGACCCAACCCAACCTTCATATTTGGTTTCTGCAATAAATGGACAACATTGCAAAGTAAAGAGTGAAGAGTATATTTGATACCTGACCTTCATGTTTGGTTTCTGCAATATATGGACAACATGGCAATGTTAAGAATATATTTGAGCCATGACCTTCACGTTTGTTTTTTTCAATGAAAGATCATTAGATCAGGATGACCAAATGACAATACTGTTAGCTGTGCAAAGTTGTGTCCCTTTATCGTGCTATGATCCGTTGTTGCTGCACTTGTTTCATCAGTAGTAAACATCGGCAGCCTAAGCCACTTCAAGCTTCCTCCAATATGAATAAGATGAAGCTGACTTGTAATTATGCTGTTAAAATCAGAAGTCACTTCCATGGGACCACCTATTGAAATACCACTTCACACACTGCCACCATTATGGCCAGATGGTTCTGAGACAGTCCCTTTTGTCGAATCACATTGCCATGAAAAAAATAACAGAATTACTATCCCTCTACAATTGTTTGTAAATACTCTGTAATCGGTTTATGATGTAGTTTCCTATTCTTACTAAGGAAATACAGTTCGCTCGACCACCATGTATAGTGTAATAAAGCACACTTTCGCCCTGAACTGAAGCACTCGAGCACAAGCGTCCTCCTATAATAGTTCACATTATTAGCCCAGTCGCTGGTCAGGCTCAGTGCCTGGGCTAATAGTGTGTCAGTGACCTCCAAGGTCATGGCTCAGGATAGTGTTCAGAGCAGTGTTTGTTGGTTTGTCTGGTCCAGACCTTACTGCTGCCTAATTCATAGAAATGGAATATGACTACGTCCAGTTGTAATGTTTTCCTACTCTTGGTAACAGGTATTGTTCCTATTTGTAATCTGATATGGTGATCCCAGAAACAAAGTCACATTAGCTAAAATTATTTTTGTAAACTGATGTTATGGTGATCCTTGAGACAAGACAAAATTTGTTCATGAAGATGTCGTCTTTGTTCCTTTCTCAAGCCCAAACAGTTTCAAACTTTTGCATGAATCAATGGAGAAACATGCAAATTAGTTTGTGAGTAGTCAATACAAAATGTCATGTTGACCTCGACCCACTTAATTCACACTTTTATGTACACACACTGACATACTTTAGAAAACAAAAGTGAAAATGACAACCTTGAAACTTCCTGGAAATCAATGTAAACTGTTTGACAGGTACACAAAGCTTTTACAAATCCAATTTCAGTCTATGGCCATAGCTGAGCAGTTAAGTTGTTTTCTTTGTCATGTTCCCAAGTTGAGCCTCTTGCCATGATGGGTAATGAAGGAGTGAATGTATACGTTAGTGAAAGTATTTCATGTTTCGAGCCCAGCTGCAGTCATTCTGGTAAAGAAGGGGTTCTATTGAAGGTGTAGAGTATGGAAACTTTTACTTCAAAAAGTCCAAAGATATCAGTCTGACACTTAGAAGAATGTGTACAGTCATAATGGATGTTTTGTAAATCTGAAAAAAGCAAAAATTGAATTAGAGTTTACGGAAATATTCTGGACTGACCTTGAATAAGAGTGTTGGCTCTGGCTCAATTTGAATAGCTTCAGGCATGGTGGTATGAATACATTGTGTTTTGTGTTTGTCTTTAGGATCCATATGTTCTATGAATAAGCAAGGTAATTTGTTTCCACATATGCCCTCAAACACACACAAACAAATGGAAATATATTTTAAAAAATTAAATAAAAATGAACTTCTCAAATGAATCATATTTTTTCAGAATTGGAAACATATGCAGATTTCTTTTCTGGTTTCTGGGACTTAGTATTTTCACACGTAGTCCCTCCCTGACAACATCCTAGATGGGCTAATTATGCAACGTTGATAGTGGCTCTTCCATTTTCATGGTTACCAAAGTCTTAAGTGTCAACAACTTTGGAAAGTGTTCACAGCCCGTCCTGTTCTGTCAACCAAGCTGTTTGGTGATGGGTAGCAATGTAACATCACACATGAGAATATCAGAAATCACTGAAAGTTTTCTGAAGTGTGGAAATGGTGATAACAACCTTTGGCAATCCTGAGCAGCTGTGGAGGTTACTTCGGCCACATGTGAAAAACAAAACATTATCTGTCTCAATGAATGCTGACACCTTTATGCATCTAACAGCAAGTGTGCATAATATACAAGTCCCTGGCATTGTCATAATCTGACTGGTGGAGGTAGGGTAGCCAAGTTGTTAAAGCATTGGCTTGTCACCCCGAAGACCCAGGTTCGATTCCCCACTTTGGGTACAATGTGTGAAGCCCATTTCTGGTGTCCCCCTGCCGTGATATTGCTGGAATATTGCTTAAAAACGGCGTAAAACCATACTCACTCATAATCTGACGGTTACCTCTGTCTTCGTGGCAACTTGTCCATAACATACAACTCATTGTCAGAATCTATTAACTCTGTCCTAGTGGCAACTCACAAGTCTCTGTCATTGTCAGAATCTAAATACTACCTGTGTCTCATTGGCAACTCAAAAGTCTCTGTCATTGTCAGAATCTAAATATTACCTGTGTCTCATTGGCAACTTATAGGTCTGTCATTGTCAGAATCTAAATATTGCCTGTGTCCCATTGGCAACTCAAAGAATCTGACTTTTACTTCTACCTTAGTGGTAACACACATGTCTGTGTCATTGTCAGAATCTGAATCTTGCCTCTATTTAAGTGGCAACTCGTAAATAACATACAAGTCATTGTCACTGATTATCAGGTACACTGAACTATGGTGATAACGCTGATTATCAGGTACACTGAACTATGGTGATAACGCTGATTATCAGGTACACTGAACTATGGTGATAACGCTGATTATCAGGTACACTGAACTATGGTGAACTATGGTGATAATGCTGATTATCAGGTACACTGAACTATGGTGATAACGCTGATTATCAGGTACACTGAACTATGGTGATAACACTGATTATCAGGTACACTGAACTATGGTGATAATGCTGATTATCAGGTACACTGAACTATGGTGAACTATGGTGATAATGCTGATTATCAGGTACACTGAACTATGGTGATAACGCTGATTATCAGGTACACTGAACTATGGTGATAACGCTGATTATCAGGTACACTGAACTATGGTGAACTATGGTGATAATGCTGATTATCAGGTACACTGAACTATGGTGATAACGCTGATTATCAGGTACACTGAACTATGGTGAACTATGGTGATAACGCTGATTATCAGGTACACTGAACTATGGTGATAACGCTGATTATCAGGTACACTGAACTATGGTGAACTATGGTGATAATGCTGATTATCAGGTACACTGAACTATGGTGATAACGCTGATTATCAGGTACACTGAACAAAGTTAATAACGAACATGCTTATAAGGAACTGACATATGCAAGGAATTATTTCTTTGGTCCTAGCCATTTGTTTTATGTTTTACTGTAGATGCATATAACGAACTATTGTATAAACAAACTAAACTTACTGGTCTCTTTAGTTCCTTATAACCATAGTGTGCTGTAGTTGAGGTACTCCAAGACGTTGTGACATAGCAGACAGTCTGCTAGCCAATCCTTGCTGGCTTTGTACACAGCATCACAAGCCTCTTCAAATAACAAGGCTAACTTGTGATCAACTCACAACTCGCTACTTTCAAGGATGTGGAGCGTAAATTGAAACCTGGCGAATTTCAACCTGATTTACCTTGAATGACAATCTTTCAAGTTTTCTAAAGGAACTAGTCAGAATGCTGTCTTCCGAGCGCCTAAATCAATAATATCACAGAAGCCTCGGTCACCTCACAGTTCGTTGCTGGTTCCAGGAGGAGGGCTTGTCCATATCAGAAAATAATGAACAGGAATGATGCTAGAAAGTAACTAGCAGCCTAGTAATTGCTGAATTATTGTTGCTTGCCATATTTAATTAGGTGACTAGCGTCTTGTGTCTGCTTCGAGATCATTAGTGATGTGGTTTTTGTATTCAGCACTAAGGTATAGCAGTCACATGATACTACGGTAGTATCCCTTGCAGCAGAAAGTAAAATATACACTTCTTCACTTAAAATTGATTCCTTGTATATTGGTTTGATGAAGTTTATTTCAGAGGATATTATATCTGCTGCAGCGTTTAACTAAGCAAATAAAGGCAGTGATTGTGCTTATTGGACAGCAGTATTACTTGAGTAATTAAAAGTTACTTCTGTTACTTCTGTTACTTCTAATTTAAGTTGGGGGTGACAGATTTGTCGGATTCTGCTTCATATGTTGCAAAATGCTTCCAGCGAGGTTCATATGGTTCTGTGTTATTCTACATATTCATGCTGACATAGTTAAGAGACGAGCAAGACTTAATGGAAGTATTGCTTGGTGTCAATTATAATCGTAAATCAAGGTCAAGTACAAAGACATTAAAACTATTACTTTCATTCCAGAAAGACTTGTAATACTCCAAGCATGTATTAGGCTGTACTACCGTTGAAAAGGTGTATCATAATTAGTATAGGAATATCAATGATTATAAAACCCCTCAGATTATCATAAAGAAAATATTTTTACTTCAGGGATGTCCAAATACCAAAATTTGCAACTTGCCCTAAGGCAACTGAACACAAAGATTCAACTCCATCCGTCTGATTTTCAATTTGCTTTGCTAAATCATGGAAAACAAAGATCTACACATGTCAATGTGTCAAGCCACTTTTGCTAATTGCCTAACAGAAATTATTGAAGGTTTCATTTCTGTCAATTTTTTCAAAAGTTTTCTTCGTCATCCACATATGGTTTTCTATTTCTATTTTTATCATTTGGGTTTTCAGTTACTCTTGATTTTATTGACCAAACATTTTAGTTAAAACATGTAAACACATTGTTTTAAGCACCTGCTATGTCTTATAGGATTCAAAGTTTAACACTGCTGATTTTCATTCTTGCTCTAAATAAGTATATTCCACTTCCAGTGCACTTCAACACCCGTGTCAGCTGTATCCCACAGCCTTATGGCAGATGTTTGTAAATAATATCTCATGGCGAGACAGGCTAGTGGTTGATGTAATGAGCAACACATGATTCTAAGGGTGTTATGACATGCAGTCAACCAAACTTTGCCTGTCTAACCACTTTAGCCATTTCATATCACAATGTACTACATAGTTTTCTGGGAACCTCTTCTAACATGTGAGTATTATGTATTCACAACACTACCAAATGCAGGATTATGTACGTCCAGTCCACACAAATGTAGAGAATCGATGCAGAAAACCCGAAATAGCCTGTCCAGTGAGATGCACTATAATATCAAGAATGTACCTATAACAAATCAAGTGTAGTGAGTGAGTGAGTTTAGTTTTTATGTCGCACTCAGCAATATTTCAGCTATATGGCGGTCTGTAAATAATAGAGTCTGGACCAGACAATCCAGTGATCAACAGCATGAGCATCGATCTATGCAATTGGGAACTGATGACATGTGGCAACCAAGCCAGCGAGTCTGACAGGCTGATCCCATTAGTCGCCTCTTACAACAAGCAAGGGTTACTGAAGACCAATTCTAACTGAGATGTTCACGGGTCCAAATCAAAAGTGGCTATCTGTGTCTGTTATTTCACCCAGCAGTCATGACCAATTTTCACATGACCAATTTCCACATGACCACCGATTGATTCAGGTTCTGAAATAATTATCTGTAAGCACACGACTCTACACAATTTCAGTACTTTACAACACCCTCATATTACCAGCAAGGGTAAAATACATGGATGGGTGTCCCTTGGACTGTCCATGTCACAGTAAAACCTGCATATATATAGTATAGTGGCTGAGAACTATTGTCACTGATTTCACTGTTACTATGCACAGACATAAGAAGTAGAATGATGGACTGGATGGTAATTCACCGGTTATTACATTGAGAAATAATTTCATTAACCATATAGAAAATCTTAGCAGGTTTTGATGATAACACTATATTGCTGTTCATTGGCATAGATTGGTATTTGGGTCTTAAATCTCAGTCCTGTCTGGGTATGTGTATATATTTCTTTTCTTTTCCATTTCTCACATCTAACACTGTACATGTGAGGGAAAAGAAATCTTTTAAAATATCTAAGGGAATATCAACAGTTTTTCTTTGAAATTAACCATGATGTATGTAAATTGCTACATGGAATGTCCTATGTGTATCACTGCAAGCATGGGCGGATCCAGGAATTTTGAGGGGATTCAGGGGGTTCTTAAGTCTGTGGTCTTAAGTCATTTTCAAGGGGGGGGTTCGAACACCCCCACCCCCACCCCACCCCAATGGCAAGGCTATATAGCAACAATTGTGATTCCATAATAACCTATCCAGTCCATGTTAAAGAGTCCATATGACATCATTTAAAGTACACTGGGATATATTCATTTGAAACATTGTCACTGACACTCCCAGAGACAACCCTAGCTACAGTTGTAGGACATGGTTAGGATTGTTATGGCTGTAGTTCTCTATCACTGTTGTGGTGCATTACAAATCAAAGGAAACTCTCAATTCAATTTGAGTAATGAAGTCGTTACAATTATTGTCATGATGGTTCTAGCAGTGGTATTAATTCAGTGTTTCTTTGGATTGTATTCCTTCAGGAATCTTTTACCACAGTATTAGAGTACTTTATGTAAAATGTGTAAAAACTAAGCTGTCAGTTACTTTTATTTTTTTTAAATGATGTTTTCTTTTTCAATCAGTTTCTTAAATCAAATTTATCTTTACACTGACATCTGTTTACGTTTACCTTGACAAGGAATTATCACAATCTCAGGTGACAAAACCCCTTCTCATGGTTTGACATGAGATCTCTGAAAGTAACAGTTTAAGAAGTTTAAGCTTACCTGTTATGTGCTCTGTTCAGTGCTAGTCCCAGTAGTAATGTCCTCTGACGTCCATCCAGGATCAACTACGGCAGCGCTACACGAGCAGGAGTCGCATCCAGCATTATCTGATGCTCGGCATCGTATCAGATTCACAATTCAATTAACACTGTGCTTGTTGATATATCGCACCTCGTGGGAGCGCGTCCTATGTCCAGCCGATATCGCCATGGAACTCCTAGCTACCACAGTGGCATTTCGATGGTGTTATGAGCTTATGATTGGCTAGAAATTTCTTCAAGCTTAGATGATTGGTTTATGTTGCCAGAGGCTCGAGTTAAGGTTGCTTGCAAGTTTGGGGTAAATTGTCTAATCTTCGTCAATAATGGGTTGGAGGAGTTTGTGCGGTTTTTACATGGTTTTTTACACATCAGGTTAGTCTTGCTCGGTACGAGGAATGTGTCGGCAACTTCTGGTGAAGGGATTTGATGAGAATGGCAATTGATAAGGATGTTTACTAACTTGATTAAGGGGGTTGACAGTGGTGATGAGGAGAACAAGCCCCTCTAGACGGCCAGTCATTGTCTCGCGTCAGTCCACAGCATGAAGGAGACAACGTTTGAGAAATAGCACTCCAATAGCCAATTATTGGAAGAATTGGTCTTTAAGAGATTAGATTTTCCGTTCACAGACAACTCCTTTCCCTGACAAATTTCCATGCCAGTTCTCTTTGTTACTGAGTAGCAAGTAAACAATCGCCACCATTGTGTTCCTGCGCACTAATTGATTTCTTTCTTTGGTTTCAATCAGCAAGAAAACCTCCTACTTAATGGCGCACTGCAGTGTGATTGTTTTGTCTTATCTTTCAATCCAATTCCGTTTCTTTTGCATTGGTTTCAAGTCAAGTCTTTGTCATTCGTGCTCCCATCATGCCATGTAGCTATATGATATGCCATTATTGATTTGAAAGCTGACTTTTTATGTCATGCGATTAATCATCCTTACATGAACATTTTCAAAAATAAAACAAATTCATTCTTTCTGTTGAAAACCAAAAGTATTCACATTGGATCTCTCCATTGATCTGCAGATATTGATTAAGCTAGTCATGGAATTCCATTCCTATCCTGTCATTAGAAAACTCTTTGATTTATAATGCTATGGTTTTGATCTATCTGTCGTACAGTCATACTGGACAGTCAGTTGGATACAGTAATTGACATTAATTAACCTGCAACAAGCATACAAAGTCTGATTAGAAACTTGTTTTGATCTTTCATAAGCAGGATGTTTACGGTGAGTTGACATGGCATGGGGATTGATTTTATGAACAAACCATACATTAGAAAGTTGGCCCTTACTTCCAGAAATCTGGGGAGACTCTTGATCCATTTTCCACCTCTGCTGGTACTTTGAAGATAATCACTGTGGTGTTTGTCAAGTTTGAACATGGTGATTCAGGTTCTCTATATGACTGCCCACTTAGTGTTTGATGTTTCCTGCTTATTTATGTTATCAGTATTGAAGATTTTTGTGTCAGGTAGTGTTTAAGAAGATTAAAGTCTTGTGAAACGACATTGTTCCACATTGTGAATAGCGTCTGGGAAGTCTGAAGATTTCATGTTTGACCGCACTTTACATGGGTTCGCCAATTGACCCTGACAACAGCCTGCGAATAGAATAAAGGTTATCATCATAAAATACTATTTTTAACACAATCAATAAGTAAATTTTCATAGATCTTGAAAAGTCCTTTAATTTCAGATTGGCCCGTGGAATTGGTTTGAATTTGGGGAACAAAGGCTTCGTCTACAAGAATTACTTTGGCTTTATTACCTGAAAGATAGTGTTTGAAATGCCATGCTGTTATGTTTATTTTTAACTCATCCGGAAAGGGAAAAACCTCAGAAGTATGATATTGGTTTAGCTCACCATAACCTTTTGTTGGGGGCTGATGTACGTTATATGTCATTCCTATTATTTTTTTACATCTCATCTGAAACCATAAGACCCATGAAGCTGAAATTTTGCATGATTTCAGCAATGGTGTCTGTAAATGTTTTCACATGTTTCTGTTTCTGATAAGATTTTGAACTAGCTGTAAGGATTTGTGTTAATTATTAGAATATGCAAGAAGTAAAATTGAGAAAGTTGTTTGTAGATTTAGAAAATACATTTTGTTTTTTCAGCCCATCTCCAAGCAGCGGGAGCAAATCCTCAGATGGAGAGTATCGCCCCTCCAAGTCCAAGTACCATCCTGTTGATGATGCCTGCTGGAAACACAAGGAAAAGTAAGCATCACTTTTGCAATCTGGATTTGTTCCACTGAGTGGTATCTGTCATTCAGATTTGGATTTGTCTCATAAACAATTGTATTAAACATATAATACACCTCAACTGTGATGACAGCAATGTTGGAACATAATTAATACATGCCTATGCAACACAGTTTATCATGGTGAATCAGGTATGTGCCAAATGTTTGCTTATTTTAGCAACCAAGCTAAGACCAATCTCAGTAAGGTTCGAGGTGATAGGACCGCCTCCGTGGTGTGGTGGTTAGGGCCTCCGCCCGGAGAGCGGAAGCTCAAGGGTTCGATCCCCGACCGCGTCATACCAAAAGACGTTAAAATATGGTACTTGTTGGTCCCTGCCTGGTGCTCGGCATTAATGGGTACAACAAGGACTGGTCGGATCGGAGTCAGTATAATGTGTCTGAGTGGGGTATTCATGCTTCACTGCGGCATGGTATCTCAGTGGGCTAGCACTATAAAACCAGCTTCAGTCTGGGCTAGTACAAGCAGCCGCACATACACATACACATACACATACACATACACATACACATACACATACACATACACATGCATGCACGTCGTCATATGAGCAAAATATTCTCAAGCACGACATCAAACCCAATTTCACCTCACCTCCAGAGTGATAGAGTCTGACTACGGAATACCTTGGGCTGATTTCCAGTTTGGTACAGTGTGGGTCAGATCCCTGATTTTGGTATCCTCCACGTTGATATTTCTTAAATATTTCTACAAGCACCCTTGTCCAAACACTTTCTCAGTTACAATGTGTGACTGGCTGATAGCGAGTTATCATTATATCCCATTATGTTCATCATACTACCAATCACTGGTTTGCTTGGCCCATACATTATTGGTCACAGGTTGCCATGACATGAATTCTCTTGTACTCATAAGTTCAATGACATTTTTCAGAGTACCATATCTGGCACTTTCTAAAACATTTGAGGCCATCGAGGATACATCTGCAAGGTGAGTACAATAAAATCTCTGAAACGTTTTTGGCTACCAATTCTTTAACTTACGCTTGAAATTCAAGTCCCTTAATGATCCTATGACCCATTTCATTTTGTAAACAGGCAGTGGGGTAGTCTAGTGGTTAAACGCTGAAAACCTGGGTTCGATTCCCCATATGGATACAATGTGTGAAACCCATTTATGGTGTCCCTTGCCGTGATATTGCTGGAATATTGCTAATAGTGGCATAAAACTAAATTCACTCACACACCCTTTCATTTTGTAAACTGGTCTTTGTTTCTGTCCAATCAAATTAGTTCCTTTTCATAAATGGGGGTAAACATGTACATGTTCAAAAACATAAATGTCTGCCAACAGACATATTATCGAGACCTGTTTATATTCTTTCCTTCCATTAAACATCTTGTCATTCTTTAGAAATGTGACCTTCAGCTAGAAGTAGAAGTTTATTATGGTGACATATTAGACATTCACTGTGTGCACTGATACTGACTAGGATGTGGCTTCAGCAGGCATGGAGCTGCAGAAACGAAATCCTATAGACATGTTATGTGATGCAGGTATGTGATGGAGATGGATTGCCTCATCAAGCTCAGTACATGCTCCCTGCAGGAGTACTCACTTTCACTCGCATCACACTGATGCTAGTCCTTAAATAGTTCTTGATGTTAAAGTATCACAAATATGGAAGGAAGAAAAACGATTGGGCTTGATTCTCCTATCTTTTGCTTTGAAAGTGATTCATGAAGCTCCTTTAATCCTCCAGAATCTATTCCTGGAATAAATGGTACTTTTTATGGCTTTACTTATCAAGCGAATGTTGGAAGATACATTATCTGAATTAGTTTGGGTTTATGTCTTTGCTGTTCAAACTTTCATTGATTTTGTTAGTGAAGTATGTCTAGACTTAACACATGGAAAACTAGGATCTGTGGACTTTGTGGCAAATGTCGTGTCTATGGAAGATCAAACCATGGCATGTCCATAGCTGAGAGGATGATGTAGTTAAGATTCTGTAGAAATGACCCCACTCTGAGGGTTAGGTTAAACTGTCCCTATGAAGGATAGGAAGGGCACCCGCGGGGGTGATGGTCAGCGGAAACAAGGCACAGACACCAGAGCATCCCATGATTATGTCAGTTCATCATGCAATCAGCTTGGTATAAAAAAGGAACAGGATTGTACATCCTGGCTAGAAATTAGACATTTGTCTCAAGATGAGAGACCACCTATTGTGTCCTTCGAACTGTATTTCCTCTATTTAAAGGGTCAGTACCTTTTCTGAGACATTGTCTCTGTTAACTGGGAGGAATCATTATTAGATTGATCAATAAGATTTAATTTGAACTATCAGACAAAGGTTGAGTGACTGGAACAAACTTTTATAGTTTCTAATTTATGATTTTTCTTCTACAGAGGTTTAAGAACTAACATCTAGGCATCTGTAGAGGGCCTTGTGAAAGGGTTAGGGTTAAGAATTAACAGCTGAGCCAACATAGAGGGCCTTCTCTACTGCTTAGGGCTTAGGGACTCTGTTGAGGGCCTTTTGAGTTACAGTTAAGAATAATTCCCCATTACATCAGTGGAGGAAGTCATCACTTGTTGACACATTCAAGAGGAATAAGGAGGACTTAGCCTTTTATAGCAGCGAACCTCTGATTGTGACTGGGTCTGAAGGTGATTTAATCAAGATGTATCGCTCAATTTAGGTAGATCAAACCTACTTGCACCTGGTGCAACCTTAGGTAAGAACTTTCTTGCACCTAATGCAACCTTAGGTAATAACTTTCTTGCAACTGACAGAAAAGTTTGTACCTGTTGCTCAATATAAAAGTTTATGTAATGTTTTAGTTTTAGTACTTATAAGTTACATCATTGTAACAAAATTATTCTGTGTCGAATAAGATCATTTTATCTTACTTCATAAAATTTCATGACATGAACAGGAGTTTTTCAGTCGCTGTCATGTAATCATTACAGACACTGCTCCAAGGATGTTCAGCCTTGTTCTGTTTTCTGCTCAAGTCTGTTTTTTATTGACTTACACTCTGTGCAAGTTGGTATGTACATATCAGGCTGCATTTTGTGGTTTCAGGTTATACCCGTGCAAATTCTTAATGCTGAAATCAAGCCCTGATAATGCCCCAGCTCTTATTGGGGATATACAGCTTTGTGTATTTGATAATCTGTTGAGAAACACCTAGGGACAGTTATCATGATAGGATACAAATCTGTATATATGAGGCATTTATGTACCAATGTCACTGTTGCTTCTGGCAGTCAGACTGAAGGCAAAATCATCATATACTGAGAGAAACAAATAAGGGAACACCACTTCATGGCAGAGTTCCCTTGTTTGTTTCTCACATTTTCTCCTACTGCGCTATTCAAAGCGGCGATGAAAACTGGAAAAAATTAAAGGAACGCTTGAATTTTCCTTTATTTCTTTCTCTCAGTATATATTTTCTTTTCTCTCCACAGGCTAAAAATGATTGAGATCCTGTGCAACTTCTTTCGGTCAGTGATTGTGTTGTCCCCTGGGGATCTGCTTCAGTGTGTCTACCTGTGTCTCAACAAGCTGGCTCCAGCTTACGCCGGCATGGAGCTGGGCATAGGAGAGACCGTGCTCATGAAGGCCATTGCTCAGGCTACAGGTAAACTTTCACAACTTGTTTGTGTAGACGGAAAAAGTTTCAAAAATCGCTTTGTATGGCTGCAAGACAAATTTGCAACTGATGATACAGTACATGATCGATTCAATGTTAGTTTTGCTTATTTTCAGTCAGTATCTTTGGGGAAGATTTGCAGATGCACAGCATTAACTGACCACCTGGCACACAACAATGATATAACACAATAATGTAGATGCTAAGATAATTAGGAATGTTTGTAGCAAACTTTAATTTTAAGCCAACGCACTTCTTAATTAGTATTGCATTTTAATTTAAGTATCATTGTTACCATACTGTTGTTAACTTAAAATTACAGGTGTGACGATACAGCATCAGTGTTGTCTGATATGAGGTCCAAAATACACGTTGATTTGCAACAAAAGTTATGTAGGTGTTAAATGATTAAATAAAGGAATCGTTCAACAACCAGCTTACGCTGATTCTCAGACATATCCCTGTTGGCAATAAAGGGCATAGCACTGGCTGTGCTCTCTTGTCTAAGCCTATATGTTTCAGTCATACTCAGTCTCTACAGTTTAAAAACAAATGATTCACCATCAGATAGACAGAATATTGACTTATCAATGAAAGAACTTATCAGGAGATGCATCGTTTCTCACTCTTTGTTTTCTGATAGAAGTTGTATTGCGATCCCACTGTATCATAAACTAATCTCTTCTGAAATCACTAAACCAGGCTACTTTTCACAGGTACGTATTCATAATACATTGCCACATAAGAAGCATTTCATTCTTACAAAACTTCAACCTCCATTACATCATTGCCATAATTCACTCTAAAACTATACTTCAACAGAAGTCAACTTTGTTGTCAACTTGTCTAAACTGGTAGTGCCACACATATTCACAGAACTGTCTTATTTTTGTGGAGAACGTATTCAGACTGGTTATTCCCACCATTTTGTACACATGTGCAGCATTCTCTTAATAAATAAAACTGCATCTTCACCATAATAAACCATGGCTGCATGCTCTCTGTTATTTGCAGTGAATACCAGTAGCTCAAATATTTCATGTCCTTGTTTCATCCAATGAGCTCGTTTTTCTGACAGATTTCTGTCCATTAACTTTCAGGTCGCAGTGTGGATAAAATAAAAGCAGACGCACAAGAGAAGGGAGATCTCGGGTTGGTGGCTGAGGTAGGACATGTTGTTGTTTGTATCTCCTGTGGGTGTTGTTAGAGTAGACTCTGTGGTTGTGTGGATGGGTCTTATCTTGTCCAATCTATATTCACAGTGCCTTTAAGATATCTTAAAATGTACTGGTTGTAAGCAATCATCAAGTTTTATTTGACTACTGACAATTATGAAATAAGTCAATAAACCAGCAATAACATTGTCACACATTCTTTCCACAATGTGATATTGCTGGAATATTGCTTAAAGATGCATAACTCACTCACTCACTCACTCACTCCTCCTCCTCCACCCTACTCACTCTAATCTTCTTATATAAACTGCAACATTTGTTTTTGACTTCTACAGTATACTAGGACAATATTTACACAGTCGCAACAAACAATAAGAAACACTCACTCACTCACTCCTCCACCCTACTCACTCTAATCTTCTTTATAAACTGCAACATTTGTTTTGACTTCTACAGTATACTAGGACAATATTTACACAGTCGCAACATACAATAAGAAACACTCATCACAGAAAACCATTTGTTAGAAGCTGTCTTCTGTGTGGTAATTATTAATGGGCCTAGTTATCGATGCCAAGTGGCACTGCACTGCCTGCTCTGTCAGCAGCCCACACCAATAGCCCATCATTAATCATGGCCGCAAGACAACAGCATCGTCCCAAAGGTGTGATTTCCATTTAATCAGAAGACCTTGGTTGATCTAGTGTTGTGTGCTGTGCACTTCTGCAGTGTCAGAGATGTCTAGACTGGTGGTGGTTGGAGACGAACTTGAATGTGAGCAGACAGTTTTGAAGTCTTCAAGACATGGCCATGTCAATAAACTGATATATATGGAAACACTTCCAAACAAAAACAACTGCATATTTCCACCAGCAAATACTGATTACCATTATGTAACAGCATTTACACAACATTAAAACCAACAGTGTCAGGGGAATTTACTAAGTGATTTAAATGTTAGCATTACTGTCTTCTGTTAATTCAGCTACTCCTTCATGTAAATGAGCCTAAAGGAAAGTAGTATATGTATATTTAAGGGCTAGAGATGATACAGAGGACCTGTGTCTGTATGGCACTCTGGAGATTGTTGTAAATGCAGCATGTTCCTCCATAACACTGTAATAAGAATTGGTTATTGATTGTTCCTCACATCGTCTGGATAGACTCCAGGAACTTCTTTGAAATTGAAATTAGATTTGGAACAAACACAGTGAAAACACTGTCAGAAAATGGTGTGTGTGGTTTCCAGATGATTATTGTTAGAAAAATGTTTTGAAAGGCCATTACTCAGAAAGGAAGGGTAGTTCAAGAAACCATTTGACTTTTTGTAATGTCAAATTTTAAAGTTGCAGGAAAGTGAAATGTAGTTTGCCTATTCTTTGTAGCAAAGAATGTAATACTTGGTAAGAATGTTTCACGAGTGTCTCCAAAATATTTTTCAGTAGCAGCACTAGGTGGATCATTTTTAACCAGCCTGTTTCTTTAAATATCGTTTAGAAGCGAATATTCGTAGCCTACCAAATACAAAAGAAATCTGGTGTCAAAGATATTCTCTATCTAGAGGCTGCTGTCAAATTGGTGAAAATTAGCTGTAAAACAGAGCTTAAACAACAAGCAATGAGCAGGAATTGCTGAAATTTAAAAATGACTAGATTGGATCATGTATAATATGTTGCAAAATGAAATGGTACATCATGTGACAGTTTCCTTCAGTAAAGTGACCTGATGTCTGCTCCTCAGAGTTATTTCCCTTGTCCGCCAGCCCAGGATATGATTATTGTGGGATTTATTCCTGGATTAACCCTGATCATGATCCTCAGCAAGTTCATCACCATGGTATAATATGAGTGATCCAGAGGGAAGGAGATCTACAATCTACCATCACAGTTATTTCAGATAATTTCCATTTACTGAACATTTGATACAAGGAAAATTATAACTTTTTATATTATGATGTGAGGTTGGTTGGTTTGTTGTTTAACACCACACTCAGCAATATTCCAGCTATATGGCGGAGTCTGTAAATAATCGAGTCTGGACCAGACAATCCAGTGATCAACAGCATGAACATCGATCTACGTAATTGGGATATGATGACATGCGTCAATCACGTCAGCGAGCCTGACCACCCGATCCCGTTAGTCGCCTCTTACGACAAGCATAGGTTACTGAAGACCAATTCTAACCTGGATCTTCACGGGTTGTTATGATGTGTGAAGAGAGGGGGAATGTATGTATTGCAGGAAAACAGTTCCAGAACAGTTTTACAGGCTGTGGAATAAGTACTTTTGGTATATTCTTCCACAGGAACCATACTTCTGTGATATTGATTTCCCCAGAACAAATCTATGTGGAGGACAAGTTGACTGACACATGAGCAGCAGTCAGAGTCAACTCAGTTGAGTTTTAAGTAAGGACAGGGACATACAGACTTGACCTGACCTGAGGACAGGGACATACAGACTTGACTTGACCTGAGGACAGGGACAAACAGACTTGACCTGACCTGAGGACAGGGACATACAGACTTGACCTGACCTGAGGACAGGGACATACAGACTTGACTTGACCTGAGGACAGGGACATACAGACTTGACCTGACCTGAGGACAGGGACATACAGACTTGACTTGACCTGAGGACAGGACATACAGACTTGACTTGACCTGAGGACAGGGACATACAGACTTGACTTGACCTGAGGACAGGGACATACAGACTTGACTTGACCTGAGGACAGGGACATACAGACTTGACTTGACCTGAGGACAGGGACATACAGACTTGACTTGACCTGAGGACAGGGACATACAGACTTGACCTGACCTGACCTGAGGACAGGGACATACAGACTTGACCTGACCTGAGGACAGGGACATACAGACTTGACCTGACCTGACCTGAGGACAGGGACATACAGAGACTTGACCTGACCTGAGGACAGGGACATACAGACTTGACCTGACCTGACCTGAGGACAGGGACATACAGACTTGACCTGACCTGAGGACAGGGACATACAGACTTGACCTGACCTGAGGACAGGGACATACAGACTTGACCTGACCTGACCTGAGGACAGGGACATACAGACTTGACTTGACCTGAGGACAGGGACATACAGACTTGACCTGACCTGACCTGAGGACAGGGACATACAGACTTGACCTGACCTGAGGACAGGGACATACAGACTTGACCTGACCTGACCTGAGGACAGGGACATACAGACTTGACCTGACCTGAGGACAGGGACATACAGACTTGGCCTGACCTGAGGACAGGGACATACAGACTTGACCTGACCTGAGGACAGGGACATACAGACTTGACCTGACCTGAGGACAGGGACATACAGACTTGACCTGACCTGAGGACAGGGACATACAGACTTGACTTGACCTGAGGACAGGGACATACTGACTTGACCTGACCTGAGGACAGGGACATACAGACTTGACCTGACCTGAGGACAGGGACATACAGACTTGACTTGACCTGAGGACAGGGACATACAGACTTGACCTGACCTGACCTGAGGGCAGGGTTAACATTGTTAACATTGGCCGTTCTAACATTGATAGATTTTCACCATATTGTTGGGCTTTTGTCCCAGTCTCATACAAGTGCTTCTCTTAGCTGTCCCAATCGTTCTACATAGCTGCTGTGACAATGATGAATGATGATAAGTTTATGGATATACAACTTCTTTATTCAGAATATAGAAGTTGTATATCCATAAAATTATGATCATTCTTCTAGACCTCAACTTCTAAAATGCCCATCAAAGAAGTGCCGTTTCAGCTTCCCACATCTCTTAGTCTTAATTTTATTCCATAATTTCTTCAAAAGTGCTGCATGATGTTTATTTTCTGGCCTTTTTGAAGATTGTCCCATTGCGATACCACCATGGACATACCTGAACATGGAGATCATAACATTTCGTGACTGATGGGTCGGTCATGACCTTTTTGGGTGCTTGAGATTTCAAATGCATTCACTGTTCTTATCAATTGCTTGGATTCAGACTGGAAGTGTTGAACCCAGGTTCATCCATGATAATAAATTCACAATTTGTTGCAAACATCTGTATGGGGCAGCTTCTAACAGCTTGACTGACTGGAGTGATGTTATGCCTGGTGGGATTTTGATAGATGTAGAACCCAAAGAGCTGATACATTCAAACACTATTGTGTCGAAGTTGACAGGACTGATGTAAAAACTTTGAGATATCTAAGGTTCGGCATAACCGTAAAATAATGACTAAGGACTATGTAGGGACCTGGCTTATTTTTCAAGTCCGCCGTGAGTTCGACACAGTGGTGTTTTTCTCCATATTGTCTTCATTGTCAAAGTTGCTTTGCTGAAGAAATCTGCTCTGTCCTGAGAAATGCCTACAATGTGATTAATTTGCCATTCGGTCATCACCATAGTGTGGATTCTCTTGGATATATCTGTTGTTGCCAATGTCACCGTCCATTCAGATATGGGTTGTCTTCAAGGGTTTTCCTGTCATTCTGAAATGCTGCTTCCCGCCTCTCGGACAAGTGGCAAAGGAACAGGTGTCCTTCCCCTTTGCTGAACACATATCATGAATGACTTTTGGTGTAAAGTCTCCAAGTGTGTCAATTTTCCAGAGTTCCCTGCCTCTTCCATATTTTACTGGCTAGTCACAGCAAATTGACTCAAATATTTGTGGATATACCTCTATGACTCTATGTAATGTCCACAACCAAAACATCATATCATTCGGCGATTCCTTCCATGTGAGGCTCAGAAGTTGTCAATCAGCCATCATAAAAAGCAGCCCTCTGTAGCTGTGAAAATGCTGTTTTCTTCCAAGTTTTTTCATGTATTTATATCAAATGTTTTTTAATATAAAGAGCCGATATGTCTATTCTCCACAAATATTTAAATTTTTATATATCTAGAGTTTTTACCTTTTGCAACCTGAATATTAATTTTATACATTATTTAGAATTTCTTCTGAAATATTTCAAGTAGGAGCAAACTAATGTTTCTCCTCAATCAACCAGTTCAGGAGATGACACCGGCTTGTGTGATAAGTGAGTATGGGCTGTATAATCCCAGGAATATATCTATTTGCTCTTAAAGAGCATCTGTAAGTGAAATGTATCAGTACTATATCTGCTTGGAATTGAATGTGCCCGAGATAAGACCGAAGATGAGGACGCTCTGTGTGATAAACGAGATGTTGTCCTGCAATATGTGAAGATCTCCCCTCCCAACTGTCTGTCTCTCTCACTGGGGAGCTACAGATTGTACACCGTTTAACTCCTGGTATTGACTCATGGTGGAGTGGAAGAAGAGTTGAAACTGAGTGCCGATAGTTTATACAACTAAAGAACCAGTACTTCAGTTTACTTGATAATTGATGAATCTGCTCTGTGGATTTAGCCTTGTTTGTTATCATCCATTCCACAAAGATGTTTAAATAGTATGGCGTCCTAGAACAAGACTGCTAAACAGCTTAGTATGTATACTGCTCAAAAATAGTTAAGGATAATAAATTGGGGGATATTTCTTTTTGTGACGACTGTGCTCACAATTTCGTGAAATATCACCCCAAGTAGCCATAATCCCTAGCATATTTACTTCAGTTGAGATATACTGCCTAGTGTGCCGTGTAAAGTCACAGGGTAGTCTCAGTGTGGAAGACCTTGTTGGAGATATTGTGGCTGGTATTGATGGCTCCTCAGCGCAGAGCACAGACTGCAGTGTCCTGTTTCATCACATATATTCTTTTTGGCATTATTTTATAGATTTTTTTCAGAATTTGTAATATGTTGTGGAGATCATTTACTGCGGTATCATTTCTTTCCTCGAGATTCTTATTTTCATTTTTTTATTTAGGATTAATTACATTTGTCTTCTATGTACTTACTCAGGCCATATCCAGTGTCTGAGCTGATGTTTTTTGTAAAACAGATACCTGACTTGATTCTTCAGTGCTGAAGAAATCCAAGTGCACAAATTGTAATGGTGTATAGATTTACTTGTGGTCCATAAATACATTTCTCAAAGTTGCTTGTTTAATCTGTGCAGGTGTCAGATTGGCCTTATGGAGGCTGTTTCAAATGTATTCTGAGCATTTTAAGATTAGTGTATCAGAAATGAATCGGTATCCAGTGTCGTGCTGTTTCAAATATATTCTAAGTATTTTAAGATTAGTGTATTAGAAATGAATCTGTATCCAGAGTCGCACTGATTGAACTAAAAGCTTGTGTATCTGATATAATCACTACAATAAGGTTCCAGCATAAGGGGTGGTGGTATAGCATAGTGGTTAAAGTACGTGTTCGCTCGTCACACTGGAGACCGGGTTCGATTCCCCACATAGGTACAATGTGTGAAGCCCATTTCTGGTGTCCCCAGCTCGCTTGCTCGCTCGCTCACTCACTCACTCACTCACTCACTCACTCACTCACTCACTCACTCACTCACTCACTCACTCACTCACTCACTCACTCACTCACTCACTCACTCACTCACTCACTCTTCAGCATAATTATCTGAGAATATAAATAACATGGCTGACAAAGAAATCTTTTTCACATCCAAAACTCAATAAATGGACTTATGTTGCCATGATATTGTTATTCATATTTTGATTGTTGGACTATGTCTTTGTTGTTTACACCTTAGGGACCGTTCATAATTTATGGCTGGGGGGTGGGTTAGACGGGCTAGATTTCTGCTGGACGGTCTAATTTTACAGCTAGCCAGCCCGATGGACAGGTGAAAAACAATATTCAGATAGGTGTCCACTGGCACTGTCTGTTTAGTATTTAAGGAGGACTGGTTAAATCTCTTCTGGGCTGGTAAGTTTTTTGAAGTTACCAGCCCAGATGTCTGGCTGGGTTTTTGGCTTATTTCATACACTGCCAATGTTGGACCTCATGAGATGGGATATCATGGCGTGTGCCAACAAATTAAAGACACCAATGTTATCTTAAGTGCCAAGTCACTTTCTGGAATTGAAATAATGTTTGTAACTTTATAGATTTGATTGTTGTCTGTCTTTCAGAGCAGCAGAAGTACCCAACGAATGATGTTTGCACCACCGAAACTCACTGTGATGTCAGTCTTTACCAAACTCAAGGATATTGCCAATATGACAGGGCACTCAGTAAGTTACAGAGTTATGGTTTTATCTCTCAAGGAAAGCCTTTGTTCCACAAGAAAAAACAAAATTAGAGTTTGAATGACAATGCATTCAGAGCTATTCCTATCACTACCATGGCATTAGTCATGTGACTTAATTTGTTGTCTTTTTACGAAAAAATTATACTTGAAAATATGAAACTATTAATTAGTTGTAGAAATCAGTATCGTCATATGTCTTCAGGTGATGACCAAGAAGGTGGAGATGATTAAAGGATTATTTGTCGCTTGCCGACAGTCTGAGGCTCGGTACATAATCCGATCGCTGGGAGGCAAGTTGCGAATCGGCTTAGCCGAGCAATCAGTACTTACGGCACTGGGCAATGCTGTCTTCCTCACCCCTCCAGGGCAAGGTAGGTGAAGGTTATCTCAGTTGGAAGACATGTTTGGATGTGTTGTCAAGGCTGACTTGCTAATTAGAACCTATAATGTGATGTGAAGTTTGGCCTGTTGATTCATTTGTAAACTGTGTATTGTAAATCAGCAAAGAATTATTTTTGTGATCAACGTTGTTTTCATATCTTCATCAAGCTCTTTTGGAAATTTTAGAATATT
This sequence comes from Haliotis rubra, assembly GCF_003918875.1. Classification (NCBI taxonomy): domain Eukaryota; kingdom Metazoa; phylum Mollusca; class Gastropoda; order Lepetellida; family Haliotidae; genus Haliotis; species Haliotis rubra. The sequence continues at coordinate 2,459,272 of NW_025766336.1, forward strand.
GGGTGAAGCCCTCTACAGATTGGTTGCTGCATTTGCAGTTGTTAGGCCTAAAAAAAAAATGTTGTAGTTCCGATTATCTGACCGACCCTTTTTTTTTAAGTGGACTGAATAAAATACTGTAAACGTACTTATTTTCGCGTGGTGCAATTTTCGCGGAATTGACAGTTTAGACTACTTCGCGCGGTCAATTATTCGCGCAGTCAGTATTTGCCGGAACTGCCAGCTGTCTCTTTGGCCGCCACTAATAGCAGTGAAAACAAACAGAGTGGCTAACCTGTCAGGTGGCGTTTATTGCTTACTCACAGGAAATCCCTATCTGTGCGATATACTAGTACACAGTAACCCGTTTACTCCCGGAAGAGATGAAAAACACATCAGTCTTATGTTCCGAATTCTGACGATCTGACGAATTAACTTATACTGTATATGAAGCTTTTTGTGATTTCAAACAAGCCGGGTTGTTGTGAATGAGATGATTGAGTGTTAAGTGACTATTCGCTTCATGATGATACGTTTGTATCTAAATGAATAAATAAAATACTGCTGTATTATTTCTTTCCCGAGTCGTTTCATGGTAATCTGTTTTGTATCAAACCATCTGTCATGTGACCAATTTCCATGGCGGCCACAACACACATTGCTGTTTTCGCTAATTCGGCAATGGTATTTGGCTCATTATTTAATTATGTTTTGGGAAATCCATTACAGCGACAGTTAAGTGTGATTGTTTATGCTACTATCAGTCATTTTAAGATTCCCGTAGATTTCTGTCTTCAAACTTGATGTGTTATGGTTTATTCGCGGTGTATGAATTATCGCGCTAAAATGTTTTGCACGAAAAGCGCGAAAATAAAACCTGCGCGAAATATACTACGTTTACAGTAAGCTTTCAGATACCATTGTTTTTTCCCGGCACTGAAAGATATTGGTCATTCTGATAGAGAAAGTCGACATGATGGCCGCAAGCTTGATTGAATAAACAATTACACATTGATACATGTGTTATTAATTGTACTTTCCTTCTGAAAAAAATATGTGAAAAAAAATAGAAAAATTCCTACCTACCTACCCTAAATTTTAAAGAGGTGTAATCGGAACCACAACATTTTTTTTATTTGGCCTTATTTGAACCATGTGATGTGTGGAAATATGAAAGGCCTCATGTAAAGTATATCACCCATATGTTCTCGTCACAATATTGTTTTGGTGGAGACAGATTGATGGGTCATTTCAAAGGTCAAGGTCATTCTCAGAATCATTATTTAAGTGTTAACCCAACAAGCACATTAGTTCTAATGTTGTGAGATGACTTGTTCATCTCATCATGTGATCTGTGTGAAGGTGAGCTCTAAGACATATCTGTGGCCACTTACAGAGTTCCCCCCGGAGATGGTGGATGCTGGGAAGGGTGTACCTGCTGACACCCTCAAGAAGAAATTGGATGAGGCAGCTCTTGTGATCAAGACAACCTATTGGTAGGATATGACTTGTCAGGATGACCTACCGTATATGACCATCTATAAGCCGAATTTTGAGGACCAAAAAAAGCAGTCTGTAGAAGGGGGTCGTCTTATCCATGGGTTACGCTTTCGTCGAACTTTTTTCCAGGGGTAAGAAAACAACAACGTAATCACTTCGCGTGAACAAACAACAGAAGACGACTTTGTCAGTAGAGACGTCAAATTTGCAATTAAACATCACTAGACAAGATTATTTACCTTTTAAGTTCTAAGTTGTTTTTGCTGGGCATTGTATTATTTGCAGGGATTAAGATTACCGTGTGTATCTGAGCCGGAAATAGCAATCAGCTGTCCCGGCGATCAAGTTCAAACATGCACAGATAATATAACTGGACGAATTCTGACGCAGTCATCTGTAAAATATAATACAGAATACTATTATTTAACCCAAAGAAATATATCCTAGCATTGTGTAATTTTAGTTACAGTTTTTTGCTCTATAAATTAATTAAGATTAAGATTACCGTGTGTATATGTGCCGGAAATAGCAATCAGCTGTGCACACGTTTCCCGGCGATCAAGTTCAAACATGCACAATAATATAACGGGACGAATTCTGACACAGTCGTCAGTAAAATATAATACAGAATACTATTATTTAACCCAAAGAAATATAACCTAGCATTGTGTAATTTTAATTACAGTTTTTATGTAAAATATATATAATCAACACTAAGGTTATACGGACCCTCATGAACGTGGTAAGCAGAAGTTGTACACACATGGAATGGGGTAAAATACGGAAGCCATTTAAATTCACAGGTTTTTACCGATGTTACTGTAAACTAGCAGTCAATGGAAAACGAGGCGGTAATCAGTTCATGATTGTTGAAAGGGGTAAAATAAGCAAGCCAGTTTGTTGCTACAATAAATATGATATTTAGAGAAGCAAAATATATAATGCATTTTCTGTCAACTACACTTCGTTTCGATCCGTGAGTAGACACAATATATATGATTGTGAATTCTTTGAATAATGTGGACCAAAGTTATAATTATTGGTAACTGCCAGTTGTCTGTGGTCTGTGTTTGCCGCGATTAGGACCCCATCGCGGGGGATCGACTTATGCACGACCATACCATGTTGACACTGATTTTAAGGGTCAAGTTTGGGGTCGTCTTATCCATGGGGTCCTCTTATAGACGGTCATATATGGTACTTGTATTGTGACTTGTCAAAATGACCTGTGGTTCGGTATGGCTTGTCAGGACACCTGTGGTTCGGTATGGCTTGTCAGGGCACCTGTTACTTGGGTATGGCTTGTCAGGGCACCTGTTAGTTGTGTATGGCTTGCCAGGACACCTGTGGTTGGGTATGGCTTGTCAGGACACCTGTTAGCTGAGTATGGCTTGTTTGGACACCTGTTAGTTGTGTATGGCTTGTCATGACACTTGTGGATGTGTATGGCTTGTCAGGGCACCTGTGGTTGGGAAAGCCTTGTCAGGACACCTGCGGTTGTGTGTGGCTTGTCAGGACACCTGTGGTTGGGTATGGCTTTGTCAGGACACCTGTGGTTGGGTATGGCTTGTCAGGACACCTGTGGTTGGGTATGGCTTGCCAGGACACCTGTGGTTGGGTATGGCTTGTCAGGACACCTGTAGTTGGGTATGGCTTGTCAGGACACCTGTGTGGGGGGTATGAGTACTGCCCACAGTGAATCTAGGGATGAATAGCTGTGTATGCTGGTGAGGAACAAAGAGGATTGGGTGGTTAGATAGAGTGACCTTGATGATTATCTTGTTTGTTCACAACAGTAATATAGCTGGAGTATTTCTAACAGCAGTATGAAACAACACTCACTTGAGTGGGTTCGATTTCCAACAATGAAATAATAAGCAAAGCACATACATGATCCAACAAAAATCAGTCCACGTCCGTTTTATTAGAAATATGTGACAGCATCTGATATGCCACCTGTCCACATTCATGGTATGAAGCTACTATGCAAGAGAAAGTGGAAAATGTCCAGATATGCATATAGCTAAATGCACACTGTTCAAAGGGGAGTAACTCTACACTGGCACCTCTTGTCTCCGGTGTGAGATATAAATTTCTGATGTTTACTCATATGTAAGGTAATATTCTCTTACAAGTTCATTCTTTTTTATGTCTCTGTTTTGCTCATCAAGAGAAGAGGCTATTCTTTTGGAATAGAAGATTTATATTTCACCTATATTTGGTGAAACATGTTTGCTGTGTTACCTCCCTTTGACCATTTTCAGAAGAGCATTGATCAATACAAGCAAAATTTAAACCTAATCTGGGCAATGAGTTGATCATTTCTAAATTAATGTAAATTGTCTTCTGAACATTAAAAGCAGGGCTCATAAAAAATTGTGCCCCTGAAGAAGATTAAAACAGTTGTATTCGATTGTGGGTACTTTGAATGGGCCATTTGTTGGAGAGGTCATGTGTGGACCATTGATAGAAGCTGCCCTATTCTGCTTTCCAAAAAAAAGTCTTTCATTTTTTGGTTTGAATTCTTATTTCTTTTAATTCTTGTTGTGTATGAGTAGTAACGACCTATTCTCTGTATCTCCCAAGTTACTAAAACTCTTTAAGTGGGAGTTAACCCGTGTATTCGCTCACTCATTGACTGTTTAGTGAGTTGCCGAACTATGATGCTATCATCCCAGTGCTGTTGAAGGAGGGTCTGGAGGAGCTGCCCAAACACTGCAAGCTGACCCCAGGTACGATATCATCAGCTCTCTCTCAAAGTAGCATTAAACACAAGTCACTCACTCATTCACTACTTGTGTATGCCAAGTCTACTTCCTTATAGTGACATTGCTGAAATACTGTTGATGTAGTAACTTTAAATTTTAACTCTTTCATTCAAGTGACTGTTAGTCTTGGTAGTCTTGACATTGCTGAACTACTGCTGATGTACCTTCATATTAATGTAACCATTTGTTGGTGTATGTTGCTGATATACTGTCGATGTAACTTTATACTGATGTAACCATTTGTTGGTGTATGTTGCTGATATACTGTCGATGTAACCATTTGTTGGTGTATGTTGCTGATATACTGATGTAACTGTCGATATAACTTTATACTGATGTAACCATTTGTTGGTGTATGTTGCTGATATACTGTCGATGTAACTTTATACTGATGTAACCATTTGTTGGTGTATGTTGCTGATATACTGTCGATATAACTTTATACTGATGTAACCATTTGTTGGTGTATGTTGCTGATATACTGTCGATATAACTTTATACTGATGTAACCATTTGTTGGTGTATGTTGCTGATATACCATTTGTTGGTGTATGTTGCTGAAATACTAAGTGGGGAAAGACTGCAGCACCGTCCTACACAAACCTTCCTGTGATTTTATTGTCTTTGTGACAGGTACATGGCTGGATTCTTGAAACTGATGCTTTCTTCTCAAATTGTTCGAATTCTGCCAATGTGATTTTGTACTTTACAGGTATTCCCTTGAAACCAATGTTGGCCCACCCAACAAAGGGTGTGAGCGAGGTGCTACGGAGGTTTGAAAACATGGAATTTACCTGTGAATACAAATATGATGGGGAAAGGGCACAGGTGAGACAGTTACAGTAGATGTTGTATTCAAGTTCAGTCAGTAATCTTAAGATCATAAACAGATTATTCATCTATTATCAAATATTACATCAATTTACTTAAAACTTGATATCAACTGTCAGCTTGACAAATGGCAGGAGATACTGATGCATGTGGGTGCATGATGACATTACCATGAGCATCTGCCTTCCACTGAGGGTTTGGTTGGGCAGCCTAGTTTTGATGCCTTTACCGCCATGCTGCAGACCTGGGTTTGATTCCCCACATAGGTACAATGTGTCCATTTCCGGTGTTCCTGAGGTGATATTGGGACATTGTTAAAAATGGTGTAAGACCAAATTCACACTCTCCACTGAGCAGAGGTCCCCAGAAGGTTTCCAATCCATGTCAGGGCGGTGGGGTAGCCCAGTGGTTAAAGCGTTCGCTCGTCACACCGAAGACCCTGGTTCGATTCCCCACATGGGTACAATGTCTGAAGCCCATTTCCAGTGTGCCCAGCTGTGATATTGCTGGAATATTGCTAAAAGCAGCGTAAAGCCAAACTCACTCACTCCAATCCATCTCATCAGTAATGCCCCAGATAGCAATGTCCGTTGGGCCAATGTTGGACCAACATTGGCCATCATTGGGCCTACGTTGGCCAATGTTGGCCCAACGAACATTGCTATCAGGGGCATTGCAGAGAATAATTCACACAAAAGTAAAATATATCTTTGCAAGACTCGCATAGCAATGCACATTTTATTGCACAGGAGTATTCAGTACACATGTATTGTCTCTACCCAGATCCATCTCCTGGATAATGGCAAGATCCACATCTACAGCCGGAACTCCGAGGACAATACGTCCAAATACCCTGACATCATCAAGCGGATGCCGAATGCCATTACAGAGGAGGTCAAGTCATGTGTCATCGACACGGAGGCTGTAGCCTGGGACCCTGAGAAGAAGCAGATCCTACCCTTCCAGGTCCTTAGTACCAGGAAGAGAAAGGTAGGGACGCTAATAAATCCTTCTTGTGTTATTGGCTGAGATTGCATCAAATATCAGTATGTTGGTATCAAGATTTGGGATAGCATTTTGGGGCATAGATTTCCTTTAGTAGGTTTAGAAACCTTTGACTTTTGCATACTCTGTAAACCTATTGATACAGTTTTGCGACATTGCTCTGAAGCCTCCATGAATGATGAAGCTCACTTTGTCTCACGTAAGAACCTCAGAGGGGACCCAGAGGAAAAGGTGTGTGTGTGTAGACAACCTGATGATGCAACCAAACTTGAAACATTCTAATAGTGCCTGATTCGGGTTGTAGAAAATTTCTCTCGTTTGCATTGATAATGGTTTTTGTTACGGTGCTACGGTGAATCTGTATCTATGACACATGAACACGTAGTGTAGCAGTGTGAATATGTGTTGATCTGTTTCCAGGATGCGGACGTGGCTCAGATTAAAGTCCAAGTGTGTGTGTATGCCTTTGACCTTCTGTACTTCAATGGCGAGTCTCTTGTCCAACAACCTTTCAGGAAGAGGAGAGAACTCTTGCGAACCAAGTTCACTGAGGTTGAAGGGGAGTTTGTATTTGCCAAATCTATGATTGCATCCCAATACAGAACAGATAGAGGAATTCTTGGATGAGTCTATAAAAGGTAATGGTTGGCAGGTGACTGAGGTGGGGATTTGGGGTTAGAATTGGCCCTCAGCAGTTCATGATGGTTGTAAAAGGCAACTTAGGGATGGGTGGTCTGGCAGTGGTTATAATGTTTCATTCTATCCCAACAGCATTGATTGTTGCTCTTTATATCAATCACTGGATTACCTGGTTCACACTTGCAGGGGAGGAAATAACCCATTGCCTGACGTCCGAGTCCAGTGTTTTTTTCTGTCGGGCAAGCACATTTGTATATCACGCTGTACCGGTGTCCAGTTGACATTCCAATGTTTGTTTAAAATATCACCAAGAAAATTGGCCTGTATAGCGGAAAAATTACCAGGGCAAGTGATTTTACATGTGCCACTGTACCGGATTACACTAGCAATTCTAAAGTTATTTCCACCCCTGACTTGATTATTTACAGGCCGCCATCATACAGCTTGAATATTGCAGAGTGTGGCATTGAACAAATGTTTCGTAATTCTAAACTCTGCAAGTCTCACTAGCAAGTATATTTGACCTTTGTTGCAACACATGTATATTTAGTCGTGAAGTTTGAAGCCTTATTAATCATTCTGATATTGTAGAAGTGACGATATAGAGTAGGTCCTTAGTACTCCATACTTGACTCTCAGTGTGATTCCAGAGTGGTGGGGTAGCCTAGTGGTTAAGGCGTTCGCTCGTCCTGCCGAAGATCAAGGTTCTATTCTCCACATGGGTACAATGTGTGAAGCCCATTTCTGGTGTCCATTGCCGTGATATTGCTGGAATATTGCTAAAAGCGGAATAAAACTAGACTCACTCACACAGTGGGGTTCCACATAGTGGAGGTCCTAAGTACACCTTGTTTGTCTCTCTGATGGGGCTACAGGGGGATCTTTATGGCAGTGCAAATCCTTAGTATGCATTGCCTGTCTTTGATGGATTTTGACGAAGAGTAGGTTGTCAGTACACCATACTTGTCTCTCTGCAGGATTCCAAGTGAGTATGGTTTTATGCCGCTGTTAGCAGTATCATGGCAGGGGACACCAAAAATAGGCTTCATACATTGTACCCATTTGGGGAATCTAACCCAGGTCTTCAGTGTGACGAGCAAATGCTTTAACCACTAGGCTACCCCTCATCCGAGTGGGATTTTGAAATAGAGTATGTTTTTTCTGGGACAGTGCAGGTCTTGAGTCCCTACTCACATGATGTCTACTCATGCCACCCCTTCTTTCCCCCTGTTTATCCAGGTAACTGTGAGGGGCTCATGGTGAAGACTCTGGACGTGGATGCCACGTATGAGATAGCCAAGAGGTCACACAACTGGCTCAAGGTACGACCTTTCTCCATTGAAACATCTTTGTTTGTTCCTTCCTGGGAATGGCTGGCAGTTCAACCCATGGATAGAGTTCAACCCATCTCACCTCCTCATATGTGGCATACTATACAGAACACACCATCTTTCAGCTGTCATGCCCACTTAATGGGATTTTGGTAGATATTTTTACTGTGAATATGAAGGTAGATGTATCTGCAGCCAAAGATGCAGTCGTGTATGTGTGTTGCAGGTAAAGAAGGACTACCTGGACGGTGTAGGGGACACCCTGGATGTGGTGCCCATCGGGGGCTACCTGGGCTCCGGCAAGAGGACAGGCTGGTACGGGGGCTTCCTGCTTGCCTGCTATGACGAGGAGAACGAGGACTTCCAGTCCATCTGCAAGGTACTCCTCCCGAATCTGGGATGTAAACTTTGGCAACAACCATTTGTAGTAGTTGACGGTTTCTACTGGTCTGGTTTTATTTTAAGGGCTAGTGTATTCACACTACAGTCTTTGATCAGCTTTTGAGTGATTTGATAATTGAAAGGTTTTTGGTTTAGCCAGCTAGGACTGTTAGGTGAAATAACCAACATGTCCGGATGTTCATGCTGTCATTGTTTCCAGCTGTTCTTCATCCCCATTCTGATGCAGAGGATGAAACAACACTCTGGGTAGAGTTATATACCTTAGGTGCTGAATGTACTCTTAATAATAATAATAACAAGTCATCTTCTATAGCGCACAGTCTCCAAACACCAAGTGATTGCTCGCGACGCTTAATCAGAATCTGATTATTATTACCCTGGAAAACCCAAGCTGCCTGTTTGGCGCTAGAAGGTTATAGTCACAGGACTTTATCCAACCGGGTACCCTGTTTCTGCTGGGTGAACAGAGGCAATTTTGAACAAACCCACTTGCCTAAGTTGAGTCCACATGTATTACATGTGCTTCGTTGTGGGGCAGGATGGAAGTCTTAGAAACTCTCAGAGTCAAGCTGTCAAACACGGTCACCCATCCAAGGACTGTCCGAGCTCGACGTTGCTTAACTTCAACTGATTCGTGACCCAAGCTCTGTGCACAGGACCACACGCCACCACTCTTCAGCTTCATTCACCCAAATTATTGTCAGTGGTGTCTCTGTGTCATGCCAGTGTCTGAGACTTTCGCCAAAGTGTTGTTCACCAACAACCAGCAGTACTTGGTTTGTTGTTTGTTGTTTAATGCTGCACTTGGCAAATATTCCAATGATATGGTGTCAGTCTGTAAATAATCAAGTCTGGACCATACAATCCAGTGATCAACAGCCTGAGCATCAACAGAGGTACAGATAAGCTGCGTAAATTATGCAAATATTTATGCAAAAACTCAATTCCTATTGTGTTTGTTGCGTGCAAGTATGCTTAAATTTTTGTAAATGCTCAATAAATTTGATCTTACTTGGGTACACACAAAACTGTCAAATCTTAGCTTGGGTGTTACTGAGGATAGATAAAATAACTGAGGTATATTGTGACGTTCTATTTCAGCACATGAACGTGGCAAGTTACTGGCAACTTGCAGTCTTTCTTACTTTTTCTCATATTTTAGATCAAATATAAATAACAAACACGTAAACCAACATTTAAACTTTATGTTTTTACAATTAATGAAAAATGGCAAAATACCCAAATGAGTTTGAGTGAGGATGGAGCTGACAAAGTGTTACGGCGCTGAAACTGTGTGAACCTTAGCCTTCTCACTTGCTCACTGTCAATCCTGTCCAACTGGCAGTCTATGATATAATGGTGTTATTTTCATCCAACCAGATTGGCACTGGTTTCACGGACGAGTACCTTGAGAAACACACTACTTTCCTGAAGGAACATCTCATTGATAAACCCAAGCCCTACTACCAGTACGACTCCGGTCACGAACCTGACCATTGGTTTGATCCGGTCCAGGTGTGGGAGATCAAGGTTGCTGACCTCTCAATATCCCCTACCCACAAGGCCGCAGCAGGACTGGTGAGTTTCTTTAGTTTTTTCAATCTTTGCATTTGAAGTTCAAATGCAAAACAAGATTGAGGTTTTGTAAATGCTCTCCAAGTGACATCATGTTTTGTTGACATATTGAAACCTAAGAAACTCTGTTAAACAGGACAGGAACCCTGTCCTCAGAGTGTAAGCCAAAGTGTGACGTGATTTGAGATGTCACAATGAATATAAGAAGTTGATGCTGGTTCACTTTAACAACACTGTACAAATGAGACTCTTAATTATTACCTCTATGTAGATAAAACTGTGCCAGTACGATGTGTGTGTAATCGACTTCATGTTGCAATTTTAGGTTGATCCAGAAAAAGGTATATCACTGAGATTTCCACGCTTTTTTCGTATCCGTGAAGACAAGAAGCCGGAACAAGCAACATCCGCCTCTCAGGTATGCCCACACACCACCATCAACTTCACACACCACCATCTACTTCACACACCACCTTCTACTTCACACACCACCTTCTATTTCACATAACACCTTCAACTTCACACTCCACCATCTACTTCACACACCACCATCTACTTCACACACCACCTTCAACTTAACACAACACCATCTACTTCACAAACCACCATCTACTTCACACACCACCTTCTACTTCACACACCACCTTCTACTTCACACACCACCATCTACTTCACACACTACCATCAACTTCACACACCACCATCTACTTCACACACCACCTTCTACTTCACACACCACCATCTACTTCACAAACCACCTTCAACTTCACAAACCACCTTCTACTTCACACACCACCTTCTACTTCACACACCACCATCTACTTCACAAACCACCTTCTACTTCACACACCACCTTCTACTTCACACACCACCATCTACTTCACAAACCACCTTCTACTTCACAAACCACCTTCTACTTCACACACCACCTTCTACTTCACCATCTATTTCACAAACCACCTTCTACTTCACACACCACCTTCTACTTCACACACCACCATCTAATTCACACACCACCATCTACTTCACACCACCATCTACTTCACACACCACCATCTACTTCACACACCACCATCTACTTCACACACCACCTTCAACTTCACACAACACCATCTACTTCACACACCACCTTCTACTTCACACAACACCATCTACTTCACACACCACCTACTTCACACAACACCATCTACTTCACACACCTCCTTCTACTTCTCACACCATCGTCTACTTCACACACCATCGTCTACTTCACACACCTCCTACTTCACACACCATCGTATACTTCACACACCATCGTCTACTTCACACACTGCTGTCGATCTTACGCTCTACCTCTACCGTCTACCTTACGCTCTACTGACTACCGTGTACCTTACACACTGCCATCTACCTTACACTCTGCCATCTACCTTGCACTCTACCATCTACCTTACACTCAATCGTCTACCTTACACTCTACCGTCTACCTTGCACTCTCAGGTATGCCCACACACCACCATCTACTTCAAACACCACCATCTACTTCACACACCACTTTCTACTTCACAAACTACCATCTACTTCACACACCACCATCTACTTCACGCACCACCTTCTACTTCACAAACTACCATCTACTTCACACAGCACCTTTTACTTCACACACCACCTTCTACTCCACACACTACCATCTATTTCACACATCACCTTCTACTTCACACGCCACTCTACTTCACACAACACCTTCTAATTCGCACACCACCTACTTCACACAACACCTACTTCACACACCATCTACTTCACAAACCACCTTCAACTTCACACAACACCATCTACTTCACACACCACCATCTACTTCACACACTACCACCTACTTCACACACCATCGTCTACTTCACACACCATCGTCTACTTCACACACCATCGTCTACTTCACACACCACCTTCAACTTCACACAACACCACCTACTTCACACACACCACCTACTTCACATACCACCGTCTACTTCACACACCATCGTCTACTTCACACACCATCGTCTACTTCACACACTGCTGTTGATCTTACACTCTACCTCTACCGTCTACCTTACGCTCTACTGACTACCGTCTACCTTACACTCTACCGTCTACCTTATGCTCTACCGTCTACCTTACACTCTACCGTCTACCTTGCACTCTACCATCTACCTTACACTCACTCGTCTACCTTACACTCTACCGTCTACCTTGCACTCAATCGTCTACCTTGCACTGTACCGTCTACTTTACGCTCTACTGTCTACCTTGCACTCTACCGTCTACCATTCACTCTACCATCTACCTTACTCTCTACCATCTACCTTAAACTACCATCTACATTACAGTCTACTGTCTACCTTACGCTCTACCATCTACCTTACTCTCTACCATCTATTTTGCACTCGAACATCTACCTTGCGCTCTACCATCTACCTTACACTCTACCATCTACCATTTACCTTGCACTCAATCATCTACCTTACACTCACTCGTCTACCTTACACTCTACCGTCTACCTTGCACTCAATCGTCTACCTTGCACTGTACCGTCTACTTTACGCTCTACTGTCTACCTTGCACTCTACCGTCTACCATTCACTCTACCATCTACCTTACTCTACCATCTACCTTAAACTACCATCTACATTAGTCTACTGTCTACCTTACGCTCTACCATCTACCTTACTCTCTACCATCTATTTTGCACTCGAACATCTACCTTGCGCTCTACCATCTACCTTACACTCTACCATCTACCATTTACCTTGCACTCAATCATCTACCTTACACTCAATCGTCTACCTTACACTCTACCATCTACCTTACTCTCTATCATCTACCTTACTCAACACACCAGTACTTCATCTACACATCTACTTCACAAATATATACGTCATGTTTTGCATAGCATGAGTGAATGGTAGATGTTTTCTGCCACAGCAGTATTCCAGCTATGTTGATAAATGTTGACCAGAATCAATAGCAGGCAGGCAGGTGTGAACAACAAGCTCAAGTTAAACCATGGTGACCTGGTGTCAGTCAGCCATGGAGACCGATGTTTCCCACGTAATGCAGGCAGATGTTGTACACCTTGGCAGTAAGCCAAACATACAGTGTGTACATGTAGGTGTTGATCACGTCCATATAGATTTCTTTGTCCCAGAGTTACCAGAAGCATGATCAACAACTGATGCCGGAGTTGTTGAATGTGCAGACCTGACACAACTTCTACCATATTCTCCGTTACTCCTGCCTTAATATTGTCTTTTGTTCCCCTCCATGCTTCCTTTGTTCCCTTCATATCTTCCTTATTGACTAATATATGTATTTAGATTTAATATTTCGACCTGCCTCTGACTTTTTACCTTTTACATTGTTGGAATACAACGGACCCCATGGTTCTACTAGAACAGCGATAAATTAACCTGTTATCATGTCGACATCTATCAAACCCATCTGACACTTTTATCTCGTCAGGTTAATGAAACTTGATTTAATTGAGTGAAAGGTGCAAACTTCTATAGCTTAGCTCAACTGAAAATGTGTTTATTGTATGTGACTCCAGCAGTGACGTATCTAAACATTGATGTCATTTTGAAACTCATCTTCTTGTGTATGTGAATAAACAGTGCCTTTTGGAAAGTGGTCAAATGCCACATATGTTATATTTGACTGAGAAAATGAAACACCCAATGTAATAAGGCTGTAACGATGCATCGAACTATCGATGGATTGCAATTGTTAAGTCTCCGATAGCAATTAATCAATGGTAGAAACGAAAAACTATTGCTGCATCGATAGTATGTGTGACTATCGATTGTTTAGTAATTGACTTCTGTTGATAAATGGCGCAGCGCAAAATACAGGAAGTACCAGATTCATTCACATTGATTTAAAGTTATCCGCCCCTGTTACCTCTTAAACAAACATGGCGGAAAACACGGCATGCGACTCAGAGTCTGAAATTGTGAATAACAGCAATGGATCTGGGTTTCAAGTTTCTTATGAGTTATTAAAAGAGACTGAAACTACTTCATGTTTTTATTATTTCATATAAACAATACATTCATTTGGGAAATGACTTCAAATGAGACAATTCAAGGAGAGAGAAAACTATTGCAATAGTATGGCAATAGTTAGTCGCAATAGACTATCGCTATCGCAATAGTATGTTGCAATAGACTATCGCTATCGCAGTAGTTGTTTTCCCCTCAATAGTCACCCCTACAATGTAACATATTGTGCTTCTTGTGTATGATACAACGTGTCAGGACCCGGGTTAGAATTGGGCTTCAATAACCCATGCTTGTCGTAAGAGGTGACTAACGGGAACGGGTGGTCAGGCTCGCTGACTGGGTTGACACATGTCATCGTATCCCAATGGTGTAGATAGATGCTCATGATGTTGATCACTGGATTGTCTGTTTCAGACTCGATTATTTACAGACCGCGGCCATATAGCTGGAATATTGCTGAGTGCTGTGTAAAACTAAACTCATTCACTACAACATGTCAGTAAACTTTGATATGCACTGAGTGTGTGCTATGGGTGTGACCTGGGGTTTTGTAAATTTGGGCTTTTCTATGACCAATGACGTTTAAAGAGATTTTTCACAGACAAGCTTTCTAAGATTCACACTAATGCATTCAGAGACAAGTTGCACATTAACAAATGAACAGGAATATAATTTAACACATATTTCAAAGTGCACAGCTATTTGTCAGCAGTAAAGACCTGTGAGCTTATTCTACTCAAACCTATATTATTTTTACTTTAGATTTGTAACATCGGCTCATGTGGTGCTCTTATAGCTTGCTGTCTTGTCAAGAGGAAAATGCAGTAGACTGTCATCCATCAAAATGCTTTCGGAATGGAAAACAGCTGATTATTTAGGAAGAAGTATTATGCTACAGGGAACTAACTATTCAAGATAATGATATTGATGTGACTGGTGTTATCACTAGTCGAGCAGAAAATCGGTTAACTACACTCTCCCACTAGTTGAATGGAGCTCTCCCTTTCTTGGAATCAAACAGGAAACCTCTCGCTGAGTCTCTGGTGGAAATCCCTGAAGTAGACTTAGTGAGGTCTTGTTAGTCCAGATCACCTTCTAAACCACTGAACCCGTGAAGATGCGGGTTAGAAGTGATCTTCAGTAACCCATGCTTTTTAGCATTTTTTTATATGTGAATATGAGCATGCCCAGACTAGACCTTTTGATGATCGAGTTAAACTTAAAACATCACTTCAAGTCATTTCAATTTATTGGTTGATAAATCAGTAAACCTGTAAACTTGAGAGCTGCATTTCCTAAACAATATCAAAACTGCAAGAATAGTTCAGCTAAATTTTACTGGACCTATAAAATAACCCACAAGCTATGTTATCTTCCAAAACAGCAATTCCTGTTATACGCACCAGCATTAAAAACAGCCACGCCCATGTTGAGCTGTGAGATTGAGAGTACCACAGATAAACAGTTTAATGGGCTGAAATATAGGTTTTTAATCATTTCAGTTGCTCAAATGTATGGCATTTTCCATTAAATGAATCATGGTGTGTATTAATTTTATGATTTTAGTCGCTGGCCCTGTGCACTGTGTTCATGCCATTTTGATATTTATGGCATCCAATTTAAGCACTATTTCCACCCCAGCATATTGTTTGTGTTGAACATTTTAATTTTTCATTCTGGTCAAAAGAGCATCAATACATTAATGTACCTTAGTATTTTTTTCCTGTGACAGAAAACTATAGATAAAAATATGGAAGTCTCCAATAACAACATTAATGCATAGTTGTCGTGGACAAAAATATGTCATGAGATCTGATGAACTCATTTATAGCACACAATATTGGATGTAGCAATTGTCCCCCCACCAACATTTATAACACACAATATTGAATAATTCTCCTGAGTGCCAAACACCAACATTTATAGCACACAATATTGGATGTAGCAATTGTCTCCCCTCGAATAAGTGCCAAACCCCAACATTTAGCACACATTTTATAGCATGTAGCAATTGTCAAAACACCAACATTTATAGCACACAATATTGATGTAGCAATTGTCCCCCTCCAACACACACAATATTGATGTAGCAATTGTCCCCCTCTCTCGAATAAGTGCCAAACACCAACATTTATAACACAATATATGCACAAACCCCAACATTTATAGCACACACAATTGTCACACCTCCTCCCTCACCCTCCGAATAAGTGCCAAACACCAACATTTATAGCACACAATATGTGAATGTACCCCTCGGTTCCCCACACATTTCAACATTTAATACAGTGCCAATAAGGTGCCAAACACCAACATTTATAGCACACAATATTGGATGTAGCAATTGTTCCCCCCTCGAATAAGTGCCAAACACCAACATTTATAGCACACAATATTGGATGTAGCAATTGTTCCCCCCTCGAATAAGTGCCAAACACCAACATTTATAGCACACAATATTGGATGTAGCAATTGTTCCCCCCTCGAATAAGTGCCAAACACCAACATTTATAGCACACACATATTGGATGTAGCAATTGTCCCCCTCGAATAAGTGCCCCACATTTCAACATTTATAGCACACAATATTGATGTAGCAATTGTCACCCCACACACACACACCCCTAATAAGTGCCAAACACCAACATTTATAGCACACAATATTGGATGTAGCAATGTCTCCCCCTCGAATAAGTGCCAAACATTTATAGCAACATTTATAGCATTGTGTTTCATGTATAGCACATGCAATTGTCACCACCACACACGAATAAGTGCCAAACACCAACATTTATAGCACACAATATTGGATGTAGCAATTGTTCCCCCTCCTCTCTCAATTACCAAACTCCCATTTATAAGTGCCAAACACCAACATTTATAGCACACAATATTGGATGTAGCAATTGTCCCCCTCGAATAAGTGCCAAAACCAACATTTAGCACACATTTATAGCACATGTAGCAATTGTCACACAGATTAAGGTACAAACACCAACATTTATAGCACACACAATTGTTCCCCCCTGAATAAGTGCCAAACACCAACATTTATAGCACACAATATTGGATGTAGCAATTGTTCCCCCTCACACACACATTTATAGCACACACAAACTACCAACATGTATCCCACAATACAACATTTATAGCACACAATATTGGATGTAGCAATTGTTCCCCCCTCGAATAAGTGCCAAACACCAACATTTATAGCACACAATATTGGATGTAGCAATTGTTCCCCCCTCGATTAAGTGCCAAACACCAACATTTATAGCACACAATATTGGATGTAGCAATTGTTCCCCCCTCGAATAAGTGAATAAGTTTATAGCAAAATACATTTCAACATTTATAGCACATGTAGCAATTTTATAGCACACAATACATGTAGCAATTGTTCCCCCTCGATTACCAAACACCAACATTTATAGCACACAATATGGATGTAGCAATTGTTCCCCTCGAATAAGTGCCAAACACCAACATTTATAGCACACAATTGTTCCCCTCGATATGCCAAACACCAACATTTATACACACAATATGGGATGTAGCAATTGTTCCCCTCGATAAGTGCCAAACACCAACATTTATGCAGCAATATGGGATGTTCTCCTCTTTATAGTATGGGATGTAGCAATTGTCCCCTCGACAAGTGCCAAGCCCAACATCACATCTTCCCGATTAAAAACACCAACATTTATAGCACACAATATGGGATGTAGCAATTGTTCCCCCCTCGATTAAGTGCCAAACACCAACATTTATTTTAGATTTGTAAGGCTGGCTGTGAATGTTCCCATGTTGGAAGGAGACAAACTATTTTGTTAACTGCACCAGGTAATTGGGTAATGTACATGGATTGATTTAGGGTGACCTGAATGTATATATCGATGGGAGCGTTAGGTGAAACCAACACCTGGCTCACCTCCAATCAATAAGGCAGCAGTTTGTGCCGAGTAATCACTTTAAGGATTTTTCAGCCTTTACGGTTGATAGATTGAATGATTATAGTTGGTGAAGTTCCACTACTTAACTAGAGGTACAGAGGAAATTTTCAGAGTCCTGTAAAGTCATGAAATCTGACTGTATGATGTTATAATGACATTTATGAGGAACTTTCTATTACTGCCAGTTCACCTGATGAAGGGACCTGGAATGGTCTTGAAACGTCGTGAGAGAAATTAAAAAAGAAGTTTAATCCATAAAAATATCCTGGACATCAATGTACAACTTCTAAATGCCACTGAAAGACATTTCTATTTCTTGTTGAGAATTTAGTACCCCGTAGGATGCAATAGGTGTTTATATCTAATAGTGCTATATGTTGAATGATGTATAAGTCAGTATTTAGCTGTTAGTTGCATGTGTGTTGGGTTGGAGACTATGTCATGTTCAGGAGGGGCGGTGGGGTAGCCTAGTGGTTAAAGTATCGCTCGTCACGCTGAAGACCCGGGTTCGATTCCCTAATAATGCTATATGTTGAATGATGTATAAGTCAATGTTTAGCTGTTAGTTGCATGTGTGTTGGGTTGGAGACTATGTCATGTTCAGGAGGGCGGTAGCCTAGGGTTAAAGTAGCCTAGTGGGTTAAAATAATGCTATATGTTGAATGATGTATAAGTCAATGTTTAGCTGAAGACCCGGTGTTCGATTCCCCAGGAGGGTAATAGTGGTTATGCTATATGAAGACCGGGTGAATGATGCTATAAGTTCAATGTTTAGCTGTTAGTTGCATGTGTGTTGGGTTGGAGACTATGTCATGTTCAGGAGGGGCGGTGGGGTAGCCTAGTGGTTAAAGTATCGCTCGTCACGCTGAAGACCCGGGTTCGATTCCCTAATAATGCTATATGTTGAATGATGTATAAGTCAATGTTTAGCTGTTAGTTGCATGTGTGTTGGGTTGGAGACTATGTCATGTTCAGGAGGGGCGGTGGGGTAGCCTAGTGGTTAAAGTATCGCTCGTCACGCTGAAGACCCGGGTTCGATTCCCTAATAATGCTATATGTTGAATGATGTATAAGTCAATGTTTAGCTGTTAGTTGCATGTGTGTTGGGTTGGAGACTATGTCATGTTCAGGAGGGGCGGTGGGGTAGCCTAGTGGTTAAAGTATTCCCAGTTGTCACGCTGAAGACCCGGGTTCGATTCCCTAATAATGCTATATGTTGAATGATGTATAAGTCAATGTTTAGCTGTTAGTTGCATGTGTGTTGGGTTGGAGACTATGTCATGTTCAGGAGGGGCGGTGGGGTAGCCTAGTGGTTAAAGTATCGCTCGTCACGCTGAAGACCCGGGTTCGATTCCCTAATAATGCTATATGTTGAATGATGTATAAGTCAATGTTTAGCTGTTAGTTGCATGTGTGTTGGGTTGGAGACTATGTCATGTTCAGGAGGGGCGGTGGGGTAGCCTAGTGGTTAAAGTATCACTCGTCACGCTGAAGACCCGTCATTCCTGAAGACCCGGTTCGATTCCCTAATAATGCTATATGTTGAATGATGTATAAGTCAATGTTTAGCTGTTAGTTGCATGTGTGTTGGGTTGGAGACTATGTCATGTTCAGGAGGGGCGGTGGGGTAGCCTAGTGGTTAAAGTATTGCTAGTCACGCTGAAGACCCGGGTTCGATTCCCCACATGGGTACAATGAGTGAAGCCCATTTCTGGTGTCCCCTGTGATTTTGCTGGAATATTGCTAAAAGTGGTGTCTAACCGTACTTATACGTTCACTCACTCACTGATGTTCAGGAAGTGAAGGCTCGAAATATATTTATGATATGAACCTGTAAAACCATTGTTTGTTTGTTTGTTTGTTTGTGTAGGTGGCCGAGATGTACAACAACCAGCATCAGATACAGAACCAGCAGAAGGGAGGAAAGAAGGAGGAGGATGAAGAGGACTTCTACTGATGAATTATCCCAAAATATCATATTTAATAATGGACATTTGTGAAAGATACTGTGAATAGGACATCTGAGGGTCCGTTGTAAAGACAATGAGGATCCTGATGGGGTGTTATAAAATCATGACCAGGACCAAGAGTCAAACCTTCTGATTGGGGATCCAGCTGACCAATCATTCTGTATACATTCTAGCACTGATTTGATCTAACAGAACAGTACAGTCATGTAACTTTGTGTTGTAGTGCTAGTTACAGTTCAAGGCCAAGAGCAAATCTTCCCTGACTTATGTAAAAGTAGAATTTTTTGAAACAGCATAAATACTTTGATCTACAGCTATTTTTCTTATATTAGTGGTCTTGTAAAGAAGGGTGGCTATTCAACATGTCATATAATGTATCATATGTATAAACTGCATAACGTTTGACTTGTTTTACTGTGAGGACAGTCCTTGTATGTCACTGGACTTTAATTATAAATAGGCTAGACATCATGCCAGATTGTAGTGCAAACATGATCATATTCTCATCGTCATCATCACTGTATCGCTGTTTCAGTTACAGCTTTCTTGTGGGATGTGGTCGATCGGGCTTTGAATCAACATGTGACGTCATTCAGTTTTGACAATAATATCTGTATGTTTTGTACTGAAACAGTATCTTTAGTTTAAGAGAATAAAGTTCTGTAAGTTTTGAGTTCAAATGAATATTGTGTGTTTCTTACTAGTTTAGCCTTGAGATTGTCAATGCGAGCTCAAGGCATGAGTATCAGATGTTGTTTGTCTTCCATCCATCCATCATCCATTTATCCACCCACCCTCCCATCCATCCATCATCCATTCTTCCATCCCCCCCTTCCATCCATCCATCCATCTGTAAATGCTGAACTTTGAAACTCTTTCCTTCTGAACCACTGATATTGTTTTTCTTTGTGTCATATTTATATACATTTCAGTTTAGAAAACTTCAAAATGGTCTCAAGAGAAGCAATTTTATTGATCTCTTCTCAGAAACAATCCCAAACATCAGAGATATGGTGAATTGTTGTACAAAGTTATGCCCCTTTGGTATTCCAGAAACGTCTGATGTTGGTTTCCAATTCCAAGTTGCCAAGAACAGTTTCCTAGGTTTGTCTGCACCAGTGCTGAACATGCCTGTTTCACAAGAGCCTTTTGTGAAAAGTCTCAAACCTGCTTTACTCAGGGCTGTCTATTGGCACTGAGCTGACCTGTTACCTCTAACAAATTGCATCAGCCATCAGTTTGGTTTGGAATACCTGAAATCTGGAAATATATATGTGTATATCGAAAATATATGGAAAGTTTTAGTCAGCCATTTTCTGCTGCTTGATATGCAGGGGCTAGGACACATGGTAAGCTCCTGATGTTAAGTACTTTAAAATGTTTTAAATGGGGACTAGGCTGTGGACATTTGCAGGTTGCAGGTTTGAGGCATTTAAAACCAACTGTGTGTTTCCTCCATCTCAGATGTTAATGATTTCCCCAATTACAGACAGACAATGTTTCAATTTCACATATGGTATTCATTACTAGAACCAAATCAAACATGGACATGAGACAGAGGTGCCCCCTTTTTCTCTAACAGACACAGTTACCTGTCTATTTGTGAATGTTTACCAGAGTCTATGACCTAACACTCTCACAGGTAGTGACATATTTTGGAGGGAGGATTGTGACGTGATGTTAATACTGACGACTGTAGATCTATTGTACTGACAATAGGGACTTGACTTGAATACAAAATTACTCAGAAATCTGGCGGCGTACTGAGGTCTTGTTTGGGTCTAAGGGACCATTCATTTATTTGTAGCTGGGGGGGGGATTATGGTAATTTTTATGGAGAAGCATGTTCAATGTTAATAACGCCCCCTAAAATTATTTATGTACAAAGGAAGTGACACCCCCTTGCATGTCATGTACAAAATTGCTGACCCACCCCCAAGTACGTGTGACAAAATTGACACCACCACCACCCCACCCTGGAGAAAATGGGTGACATCCCCCTTAAAATCATCATCAACATATGAGGTGATACTCCCCACAATTCGGATGTAGATTTACTCTTTTATTAAATTGTACAGGCTTTGGAATTGTTTAGAATATCTTATACACTAACTTCTTAAGACATTAGCACTATATGGATCCCACCTGTACTGCAGTAGGGAGGCTTTGGCCTTCAGACAACAGTGCAATATGGATAAGCAGTTTACTGGTGGATGTTGTTCACAAATACACTCCTTCAATATTTAATTATATAACCATTTATTATACATGCCTTCTTGTGGTTTAGAAAAACAAAATGCTGATGCAGGCTGAATGGTCGGAAAAAAATATGTCAATGCATGTAAAATATGTATTGAATTTTTTAGATCTTTTATATTGGGAAAAGTTTTCAACAGCTGCGCAAACAGATGTTCAGTATGACGTCACAGGTAAATCCACGCCTGCTGATAAGAGCCGAAACCTGTTGTTCGTTATATGCAGACAAACAGCTGGGTAATCGGGTCAGGTAGTCGGAGTCATGTTCCGGTCGCAGGGAGCGCATGTGTCGTCGATAATCTCGCCTCCCGCTGTGTTTATGAATTTGTTCATAATTAAGTTGACAAAATAAATTCGTAGCTTCGATTATATTGATTTGTCAACCGAATCGAATATGTTGTATGTATTCCAGGGTCAGGTACGTGAGTTTGGTATTGAAGAAGCTTTCGTGTTTTCTGTGTAACCCGACTAATGAACTATGCAAATGAATATTTCATTGCGTACTTAGTTGCGTGATTTGATATGAATATCTTGTGCCGTTTTGTGTCCCAAGACCGCGCCACACTAATATGTTAAAAGGTGATACTTCTGGAGCTCAGTATTATTAGGGGATAAAGCATTATTATTGAGGGATGGGTGAGTAGAGGGAAGAGTGAGTGAGTTTGGTCTTACGCCGCTTTTAGCAATACCAGAAATGAGTTCGCACATGGTACCCATGTTGGTAACCAAACCCGGGCCTTCGGCGTGACGAGCGAACGCTTTAATCACCAGGCTACACCACCCCCGGTGGGTAAGGAGGATGCATGGGGTAGGTGATATACGTGCAACGCTCTTGCCATATACGTGAACCATATTCTCAGACGTGACGTTTATAACCCCATTTCATCTCTTCACCTCGCCCAACCCGTACTTCAGATATTTAGCCTGATATTTTCATACTTGTCTGTGTGCCATTGGAACTGGGAGTAGGACCATGCTCATAATATCGACCACTGGTTTGTCTAGCCAAGATTGGTATGTGTCGCCAATCCATTCTTCATCTGCCCTACCGCCGTGATGTTGCAGGAATATTGCTGAAAGCGGCGTAAAACCAAAACTCAGTCAGTCAGTCAGTCATCTGTCCTACTGACCATGCTCATAATATCGACCACTGGTTTGTCTTGCCAAGATTGGTATGTGTCGCCAATCCATTCTTCATCTGTCCTACTGTCGCAAATGAACTAGTAGACACGTTATGTAATTAACTGTATGAAGAAAGGTATGACATACTCAGTCCCGAATCTGGAATCGCACATAGTCTTAGTTTCTTAACAGCTAAGAACGTTAATTTTTGACAAAACATTTATGTAATTGCAAGATTCGTTGGACCTAGTTCTAGTTCAGCTTACTGATTGGCTGAAATGTGCCGAAGGGCTAAATCATCCGGCTCTGCGTCAACGAATGAAGAAACAGTTTAAGAAATGACAGCTTGCAGATATTGAGGAGAGAAAAACTATGGACAGCCGAAAACCACCTTTTGACAAGTCCTCGTATCGAATCTACTTTAATGTTCACACAGAGAGAAACTAATTACGATCAATATAGGTCCCCCTTAAGAAATATGTCAGTGAAGCTGTCAATGTCATCCTAAACGTCACGGGGTCGTCATTGACGTCATCAGCGTTGCGCCCACGAGTGCTC
This sequence comes from Haliotis rubra, assembly GCF_003918875.1. NCBI lineage: Eukaryota > Metazoa > Mollusca > Gastropoda > Lepetellida > Haliotidae > Haliotis > Haliotis rubra. The sequence continues at coordinate 2,483,180 of NW_025766336.1, forward strand.
ACAAGATAAAAACAAAGACGGTCCATAATGACCACGATCCAGAGAAACCTAAAATGTTTGAGTGAGGCAACATCTCGAATTCCTCGTCTCTCTCAATCTTTGTCAAAGACACCATTGATCATTACTTGCCGCAAGCTGTGATGACCTCTCGACCCTGGTGTCAAGGTCACTGATTCCATCTCGCCACCTGCCATTGTGAATCTGACATGAATGAGTCTGTCGTGGATTTGATACATTGCTCTACAAATCGATGGCTGAAGACACATGCATTGAACGATTATGATATATCGGATAAACCAAACTTAAGCAACGATGTTGAAAATTTTAATTTAGATATGTCCTCGTATATCACAGAACGTATGTGGACTGGGAAACGATTTTGTTCAGATGTTCAACAATTAATCGCATATTCGACTTTTTTTTAAACCGTTTGGTCTCTGTCGTGACGTTTGTCATATCGGCTTGATATTTGCAACACATTTTAAGATGGTAAGTAGAAATCGGCACAGGGAGCTAAGATGGCTTCCAATAATCTGTTGAAATTTCGTAGGAACGTTTCGGATAATGTGAGGTCTGAGGTGTCGCTTGTGGCAATTGGTACCAGAGGTCAGTGACTTTCCAAGTTCAAGGCCAAGGGTTTAGTAAAGAAACTATGACGGGGATGTTATGAAAACTGGTTACAATTTCTATTCAGTAATCCGTAACATTAAATATCTTAAATATTCCGAAAGTAAATCGGAAAAATACATCCTTTTTCAGCCTTCCGCTGTTGTCAGTTTGGTAACTAACTTTGCGCTTCTAAAATTAATCTAGATTCCCCCAGAATTTGTTGCTACGCAGTCTGTATTTCTTTCCATATTTCTACCTATGTGAGGCTAAAACATCGAGAGAATAATGCGGTCAACGTACAGAAGAAATAGTGAGTGAGTTTAATTTTACGCCGCACTTAGCAATACTCCAGCTATATGGCGTCGCTCTGTAAATAATCGCGTCTGGACCAGGTAATCCAGTGATCAACAGTATGAGCATCGATCTACGCAATTGGGATACGATGGCATGTGTCAACCAAGTCAGCCAGTCCCGTTAGTCGCCTCTTACGACAAGCATGGGTTACTGAAGATCAATCCTAACCCGAATCTTCACGGGTCTACAGAAGAAATACAAAGTCCACAACGTGTATATTGCCCCTTGATAGTACACCCGTGGGATTTCCGGGTTAGAAATGGTTCCCAGCAACCTGTGCGTTTCGTAAAGTTAACCTGAGTGGGCAGATGACCAAGTTCGGTGACCTGGTTGTTTGCATGTCACCTCAGCGGCCAGGGTCGATGCTCATGATACCAACCCCTGGTTTATCGGACAGCCTCGGTTATTTACAGGCGCCGTCATGTAACTTGAATACTACACAGTGCAACGGTTAAACGGCCAGAACAACGAGTGGGACAACTCCAAACAATTGCCTGGAAATATAACTGTTCCTTGTCAGCTGCTCTGGCTTACTCTGTGTGCTATTCTCCGAACACTGACGCTTATTAATATTATTGCAACAACACTGTCTCATATTAACATTATTGCAACAACACTGTCTCATATTAACATTATTGCAACAATACTGTCTCACATAACATTATTGCAACAACACTGTCTCATATTAACATTATTGCAACAACACTGACTTATATTAACATTATTGCAACAACACTGACGGATATTAACATTATTGCAACAACACTGTCTCATATTAACATTATTGCAACAACACTGACTTATATTAACATTATTGCAACAAAACTGACGGATATTAACATTATTGCAACAACACTGTCTCATATTAACATTATTGCAACAACACTGTCTCATATTAACATTATTGCAACAACACTCTCACATAACATTATTGCAACAACACTGTCTCATATTAACATTATTGCAACAACAGTGTCTCACATTAACATTATTGCAACAATACTGTCTCACAACATTATTGCAACAACACTGACTTATATTAACATTATTGCAACAATACTGACTATTGCAACAACAGTGTCTCACATTAACATTATTGCAACAACACTGACTTATATTAACATTATTGCAACAACACTGTCTCAAATAACATTATTGCAACAACAGTGTCTCACATAACATTATTGCAACAACACTGTCTCATAGTAACATTATTGCAACAACACTGTCTCACATTAACATAATTGCAACAATACTGTCTCAATATACCAGAGATGTAGTTACAATGAGATGTTTATACAATGGATGCGATGTTTATACAATAGACTGGGCTTGGTGGAGGAGTGGATCATAAGCAGATGGAATGAAGTATCCTTGGTCACGGTTGATGGTAGGCTTGTGGCGTTTGATGTGAATGGCTTCTGTGAGCTTGCGTTTAGTGAAGTCCGTTTGGTTGTTGGCGAGAATGGTGATGTCGGACCACTCTATTTGATGATTGGGGTTGGCTTTGATGTGGTCAGAGATAGCTGATTTGGTGTCGGAATTAGCAACAGAGGTGCGATGTTCTTTGACTCGGGTGTTGATGGGTCGGGATGTTTCACCTATGTAGCATTGTCCACAATCACAGTCTATTTTGTAAATAACACATTTCCCGGGTTGTTGTTGTTGACGGTGGGTTGTTTTCTTCCGTTGGCATGGAGGAGGTTGTTGAGGCTGGAGGACGCTGAGAAGGTAGTGTCTATTCCTGCCTGTTGTTTCAGGAGTCGGCTGATTTGGTGTGATGGTTTACCAATGTAGGGAATGGATATCTTGATGGGGGCTGATTCTGGTTTAGACCTTTGGCAGGAGGTTTGTCCTCACATAACATAATTGCAACAACACTGTCTCACATAACATTATTGCAACAACAGTGTCTCACATTAACATTATTGCAACAACACTGACATATATTAACATTATTGCAACAATACTGACTATTGCAACAACAGTGTCTCATATTAACATTATTGCAACAACACTGACTTATATTAACATTATTGCAACAACACTGACGGATATTAACATTATTGCAACAACACTGACTTATATTAACATTATTGCAACAATACTGACTATTGCAACAACACTGACTTATATTAACATTATTGCAACAACACTGACGGATATTAACATTATTGCAACAACACTGTCTCACATAACATTATTGCAACAACACTGACTCATATTAACATTATTGCAACAACAGTGTCTCACATTAACATTATTGCAACAATACTGTCTCACAACATTATTGCAACAACACTGACTTATATTAACATTATTGCAACAATACTGACTATTGCAACAGTGTCTCACATTAACATTATTGCAACAACACTGACTTATATTAACATTATTGCAACAACAGTGTCTCACATAACATTATTGCAACAACAGTGTCTCACATAACATTATTGCAACAACACTGTCTCATAGTAACATTATTGCAACAACACTGTCTCACATTAACATAATTGCAACAATACTGTCTCACATAACATAATTGCAACAACACTGTCTCACATAACATTATTGCAACAACAGTGTCTCACATTAACATTATTGCAACAACACTGACTTATATTAACATTATTGCAACAATACTGACTATTGCAACAACAGTGTCTCATATTAACATTATTGCAACAACACTGACTTATATTAACATTATTGCAACAACACTGACGGATATTAACATTATTGCAACAACACTGACTTATATTAACATTATTGCAACAATACTGACTATTGCAAAAACACTGACTTATATTAACATTATTGCAACAACACTGACGGATATTAACATTATTGCAACAGCACTGTCTCATATTAACATTATTGCAACAATACTGACGGATATTAACATTATTGCAACAACACTGTCTCATATTAACATTATTGCAACAACACTGTCTCATATTAACATCATTGCAACACTGGCGGATATTAACATTATTGCAACAAAACTGACGGATATTAACATTATTGCAACAACACTGACGCATATTAACATTATTGCAACAACACTGTCTCACATTAACATTATTGCAACAACACTGTCTCATATTGACATTATTGCAACAACACTGACGGATATTAACATTATTGCAACAACACTGACGGATATTAACATTATTGCAACAACACTGACGCATATTAACATTAACATTATTGCAACAACACTGATGCATATTAACACTAACATTATTGCAACAACACTGACGCATATTAACACTAACATTATTGCAACAACACTGACGGATATTAACATTATTGCAACAACACTGACGGATATTAACATTATTGCAACAACACTGACGCATATTAACATTGACATTTTTGCAACAACACTGACTCGTATTAACATTATTGCAACAACACTGACTCGTTTTAACATTATTATTTTTGCAGCAAAATACTGTCCCTTGCCACATCAGTCAACTAATTTTGTTGTTCAATTTTAAAATCTTTATATACACACTGAAATCGATCACCAAATTCAGCTGACAATGCACACTGTGCGTCACGTGGCATGGCATTCAGAGGCATTAATCTAGATCTCCTCTCGGCGGTCACCTCCAAGTTGAATGTCACATACGCAAAATATGCAAACTGGGTGATGTTTTAGACAACTGTATTGTGTTACAGTAGAAATGTCCCCGATAACCGTAACATTATCCCCCGGCGTCTGTGCATCTCGCGATCAGCCCTGCAACGTCAGCTCGTAATATCAAGGGTAGATCTCGGTGTGAGATTAAATATATATTCTTACAAATCACTGAAATACCACGGCCTTGGAATATTTATGGAATGTCGATAAGGATATGCAGTCACCACCGGTGTTTACGACGATACCATCACACGTGAATGCTGTCGCACGTTGCTACCAACGTTCGTCATCAGCTTCGGGTCGCGCGTGAGTTCGGAAATTCACGTGATTAGTAACTTTGATGTTTGCAGTTTCCAAACTGATCCCCTAATTACTTTCTGGTTCCAAACTGGAACACGGATCTCGTGTGATGCTTCCTTTCTGTCAAGAAATATAACAGGTAATTGCAAGAGACGTGTTGTTACTTAGCTGTTTAGCTTACCGATAACGCGTTGAGCTTTATAACTAGTTTCGTATTTCAAACACTGGGCGGTTGGGCAGCCATGTGGGTGAAGCGTAAGTTAGTCCGCTTCCACACCACTTCGAACCTTTGATATAGCGAAACCTCGGTAAAACGAATGGAACCATTTCCAGCTCCATCAACCAGTATGACTAAATCAAAACCTCAACAATCGACGCACAAACTTCAGGCTTAATTCCCAGAAGCATTCCACATCCAAAGACTCCAGCTAACCATCAACTCATTACTGTATCTAATCCGTCTTAATCCTATTGTTTATTTTACAGGGTTTACCAGTCTTAATCATGTTCATATTAATGGCCACACTTGTATAATTCTGGCTTCACCTGTTTAATTCGGCATTACGGACTTAATCAGCTTTTTCTCTCCGCGCAGAAACGTCACGATACGTTATATATATGTGCCTCTCATGCACTCTCTGTTCTCAACTTGATTGAGAACTGTGTTGAAACTTACACCGTATCGTCGTAATTGTAAAAGTTGTGATAAAGAAGTTGTTGATGCATATAATCTAATCTTGCTCTCCACCTAAATGCCTCACAGAGAGGGGAAGCCATACTGTGTTTCATAATGCAGGTCTGTTCGCGTGTCGTTGGTGTAATGATTTGGGCACGTTCAACTTCATACGTACATTTGTTTGTTTGTTGTATAACCCTCCTCTCAGTAATAGTCCTGATATAAGTGGTCTGTAAATGATCAAATCTGACCCAGACAATCCAGTGATCAACATCATCAGCATCGATCTGCGAGGGTACGACTCGTGTTAACCAAGTCAGCGAGCCTGACCACCCGATCCCGTTATTCGCTTTTTACGATAAGCAAGGGGTTGGTGAAGATCAATTCTAACCTGGATCTTCATGGTTTCACAGGAACAAAGCTTACAGAGACAACTGGAATACTTGCATCTCACAGTGCCTTTCCATACAGTTATGAAACTGATGTTCAGAGGCGACACACTTATGGAAACCTGTACCGAGGTTTAAATAAAGCGGGGCGGTGGGGTAGCCTAGTGGTTAAAGCGTTCGCTCGTCACGCCGAAGACCCGGGTTCGATTCCCCACATGGGTACAATGTGTGAAGCCCATTTCTGGTGTCCCCGCCGTGATTTTGCTGGAATATTGCTAAATGCGCTGTAAAACTAAACTCACTCACTCATTTAAATGAAACAGGTAGTTCGTCAGTTCATTGGCGGATCATCAAACGTTTTGTAAGCCCATATCCACTGTAATAATACAAGTACTGATAGGTCTTTATAGCAGCAGACATCAATATGTACAGCAGAAACAGAAATACATACATACCACGTGAGCTCTCGGGTTTCAGAGATTGTGCAATGTATATTTAACAGGCCAGTGTGTCAGACATTCAGATACATTCCGTTCCCACAGTCAGTATTTCACTGTTAAAAGATGTTATCTGTCCCTTAAAGTAAACATAGTCAGTCACCAATATCCCACTGGCAGCTACATAGCCGCCATTTGTAGGTATCGACTCTGGACCCGACAAGCCAGGAAGTGGCCGAGGCATGGGCATCTGTCGGGGTACCATCTCCGAACCTGGCCACCCGATACCCACTTTGGGCCCCCTTTACGACAAGCACAATGCTGGGGATGTTGTCTGACACGGATTCCCATACGGGCCCCTCATAACACTGTTACGCGTCTTGGTTGACATAGACCGCCTCCGTGGTGTAGTGGTTAGAGCGTCCCTCTGAGAGCGAAAGTTTGCGGGTTCGATTCCCGGTCGTATCATACCAAAAGACGTTAAAATATGGTCCTGGTTGGTCGCTGCCTGGCGCTCGACATTAATGGGTACAACAAGAACTGGTCGGCTCGGAGTCAGTATAATGTGTCTGAGTGGGGTATTCATGCTAAACTGCGGCATGGTATCTCAGTGAGCTAGCACTATAAAACCAGCTTAAGTCTGGGCAAGTACAAGCAGCCAACATATGAGTGAAATATTCTTAAGTACGATGTTAAACCCCATTTCACTTCACCTCACCTTGGTTGATATAGCATTGTGTTTCCACGCGGACTAAGTGCCTGCAGTGTTTGAAGCGGTCCTAAAATACTCATACCCGTTCACATTCCCCAGGCAATACGTTTTACAAGATCCAAATCGTATTCTGGTCTTGGATGCTATTGCTGAAGCATTAAATAATTCACACAGCTGAAGACGCAGTTGTCGATAAAATATATCTGAACTGGGTCAACGTTGTTGGGAAGGAGAAGTACCTACGGCCTTGAACGCTTGGTAGAGGAGTGTTTGGACCCTCGGAGTATCGGCAATAACAGGTTACGTATTAATCCAAGAAACGTTCTGGTCATTGTGTTGGCAGTCGTGCTGGTGGGCGGTGATGAAGGGGCGAACAGAAGCCAGATGTAATCCTGGTAATGGATCTTCATACAGTGCGGCCGCCAGAATGACAATTACTGTACCTACGAGGGTTGTTAAGATATAAAATGGTCGTATCTCTGTACTTTAGGGCCAGTGAAGATCCAGGTTAGAATTGATCTTCAGTAACCCATGCTTGTTGCAAAAGGCGACTAACGGGATCGGGTGGTCAGGCACGCTGACTTGGTTGACACATGTCATCGTATCCCAATTGCGTAGATCGATGTTCATGGTGTTGATCACTGGATTGTCCGGTTAAAGACCGCCGCCGTATAGCTGGAACATTGCTTAGTGTTGCATAAAACTAACCTCACTCACTCACTGTAACTTAGACGAGTTACGGGTCGATCTCCAAATTGAAACAATAAGGCAATTCTGAATCCAATGTGAACCCAACGAATAACAAAGGAATGATATTCAATTAAAACAGTTGTATTGTACAATTAACTACGTTTGCAAATTATTAGGGCTGTAACGATGCATCAAACTATGGATGGATTGCAATTGTTGAGTCTCTGATAGAAATTGATGGTAGAAACGAAAAACTATCGATAGTATGCGTGACTTCCGTTGACAAATATTTATGTTGTTTTGTATTAATGTTTGGGTGCAGACTTGCAGCTTCATTGAGTTTGTTTTAACTTTACTTGATCAGGGTTTCAAGTTTATTGTCAGTTATTAATAGACTGAAACTACTTCAACTTGTTTTCGCTCCATATAAACTATACATTCATTTGGGAAATGACTTCAAATGAGACAATTAAAGGAGAAAAATACTATTACAATAGTTGGTCGCAATAGACTATCGCTATCGCAATACTATGTTGCAATAGACTATTGCTGTCGCAATAGTTGTTTCCCCCTCAATAGTCACCCCTACAAATTACTACAAGTAACTGCGAAGTAATTACAATGGCATCACACAATGGCATGGCCGTACGAATACAATATTGAATGACTATAGAAAATACAATAGCAGTGTAAGCGTAATGAAGTCAGTGATAATACTGTTCACCTGGCACTAATATTGGTCATACTTCCCAAACAGGAATAGGTACAACATACAGGATGGAAATACTATCTTCACACACCCCTGGTCGTGGTGTAATGTGTGATGAGAGAGGCATCCGCTTGCCACCTTGTATACTTTATATATTTTCTGGAAAGTTCCATATCACGATGATAAGTCTATACATATTGCCCGAATTTGCCGCCATAGTCTTCTGCTTTTCTATAAGATTCCAGATTACACTTTGCTCTAAAAGCATCAAAATATAGTAACGTCAACTTACATTAGAAGCAATACCTTCATGACAACTAGTTGTTGTTTGGACACAGTGCTTGGAACCTCCACTGGATCTTAACGGAAACAATGTAATGCCATTGCATCGTTGTTATATAACACACTATGCCAACATATAAAACCACTCTATATAATACAAGGATCTCAGCTCCTGGGTCATTATTGCGGGCATTTGTAACCTGGACCAACTATTGACTGATGTTATGAACAAGACGAACTATTGACTGATGTTATGAACAAGACGAACTATTGACTGATGTTATGAACAAGACCAACTATTGACTGATGTTATGAACAAGACCAACTATTGACTGATGTTATGAACAAGACCAACTATTGACTGATGTTATGAACAAGACCAACTATTGACTGATGTTATGAACAAGACCAACTATTGACTGATGTTATGAACAAGACCAACTATTGACTGATGTTATGAACAAGACCAACTATTGACTGATGTTATGAACAAGACCAACTATTGACTGATGTTATGAACAAGACCAACTATTGACTGATGTTATGAACAAGACCAACTATTGACTGATGTTATGAACAAGACCAACTATTGACTGATGTTATGAACAAGACCAACTATTGACTGATGTTATGAACAAGACCAACTATTGACTGATGTTATGAACAAAGACCAACTATTGACTGATGTTATGAACAAGACCAACTATTGACTGATGTTATGAACAAGACCAACTATTGACTGATGTTATGAACAAGACCAACTATTGACTGATGTTATGAACAAGACCAACTATTGATGTGATGTTATGAACAAGACCAACTATTGACTGATGTTATGAACAAGACCAACTATTGACTGATGTTATGAACAAGACCAACTATTGACTGATGTTATGAACAAGACCAACTATTGACTGATGTTATGAACAAGACCAACTATTGACTGATGTTATGAACAAGACGAACTATTGACTGATGTTATGAACAAGACCAACTATTGACTGATGTTATGAACAAGACCAACTATTGACTGATGTTATGAACAAGACCAACTATTGACTGATGTATGAACAAGACCAACTATTGACTGATGTTATGAACAAGACGAACTATTGACTGATGTTATGAACAAGACCAACTATTGACTGATGTTATGAACAAGACCAACTGATGTTATGAACAAGACCAACTGATTATTGACTGATGTTATGAACAAGACCACCAACTATTGACTGACTGTTATGTTATGAACAAGACCAACTATTGACTGATGTTATGAACAAGACCAACTATTGACTGATGTTATGAACAAGACCAACTATTGACTGATGTTATGAACAAGACCAACTATTGACTGATGTTATGAACAAGACCAACTATTGACTGATGTTATGAACAAGACCAACTATTGACTGATGTTATGAACAAGACCAACTATTGACTGATGTTATGAACAAGACCAACTATTGACTGATGTTTGATGAACAAGACCAACTATTGACTGATGTTATGAACAAGACCAACTATTGACTGATGTTATGAACAAGACCAACTATTGACTTGACTGATGTTATGAACAAGACCAACTATTGACTGATGTTTATGAACAAGACCAACTATTGACTGATGTTATGAACAAGACCAACTATTTATAGATTGACTGATGTTATGAACAAGACCAACTATTGACTGATGAACAAGACCAACTGAACAAGACCAACTATTGACTGATGTTATGAACAAGACCAACTATTGACTGATGTTATGAACAAGACCAACTATTGACTGATGTTATGAACAAGACGAACTATTGACTGATGTTATGAACAAGACCATTGACTAATGTTATGAATAAGACGAATCCATTGACTGATGTTATGAACAAGACCAACTATTGACTGATGTTATGAACAAGACCAACTATTGACTGATGTTATAGACAAAACCAACTATGAACAAGACCAACTATTGACTGATGTTATGAACAAGACCAACTATTGACTGATGTTATGAACAAGACTAACTTTGACTGATGTTATGAACAAGACCAACTATTGACTGATGTTATGAACAAGACCAACTATTGACTGATGTTACTACAGGTGGAATAGTACAAGCGTCTTCGGGGCTATGGGTAGCCTAGCGGTTAAAGCGTTCGCTCGTCACGCCGAAGAACATCGCTGAGTGCGGCGTTAAACAACAAACCAACCAAAATCTAAGTTTCCTCGATGTCGTTTGTTCGAATCCTAGTATCCCAATGGCGACCCCATGTCTGTTACTAACATGGTAAAGGTCTATCAATTGGATGCGACACATTCTGCTGGTACTCCCACGTACACCGTGATGCTGTGGAAATACTGTAAAGGCGGATAAAACCGACTCACATACTGATACAAACATGTACCAATGTTTAGTTGGAACCATATGTACATACGTCACAAGTACAAGAAGTCTGTGATCCAAGCTGCTCTCAACAGAAGATGATGGTTATCACGCAATATCGATATCGCAGTCAACTTTGATAAGATAGAGTGTTTTTTCACGTAATGGAAAACAAACAAAACCGTCCACCACCCTTCAGTTAAGATCACGCTAAATCAAAGACCCAAAACTAAATACGGCAGTAAGACTGATGGTGATCGAAACATATTCTGAGTTTTCCGAATTGAGCCCAACTATTTATAACTTCATACCGAAATACTTCAACATCAAAGGCCTGTCGATATCTCTGGCTGACCCATGGCACAGGGACACTGAGGGGTAGTCCGAACGGTCCTGTCTGGCGTCAACGGCAAGGGGTATTTTATAAGTAATATTGATCAAAGATTCCCTCACTTAATATCAATAAGCGAATGCATGGCAGCATCAACAGCTTATTGATAAAACAGCATTCGTCATGAATAAAATGTAAATATTTCTGTTTTCAAACGGAAAGCTTTTGAGTTCATTGTGAAAATATGACAAATACGACAAGCTTGCCCAAAGGAAACGCTCCCACTGCCCTTCGCTTTGAGGGAAATTATCGCCTGTCTCCAGTGACTTCTAATGACAGATGCAACACATTAACACGTTCATTCTCTCGTCATGATCAACACGTGTAACCTCTAACTGCATCAGGAAAACTATTTTTGTTGTACCATGCCGGACTGAGAGGAGTTTATCGGATGTTTGTAACACGAACTGGGATGTTTGCACTAACACGAACTGGGTCAGAAGTATGAACAGACAGACAGACAGATTGTATTGGTATATATGGCCCGGAGGGGTTTTAATCAACACATATGAAGTTGAAATGAAAGTATCTCACACGTGGCAAAGTTTTTGTCACGGTTCCAGAAATGAGAGTTGAAAATTTGAGCTGATTTCATAACTATGAAATGATATTAAATTTGAAAACCCTGTTTAGTACTTTGCACTAAAAGAAGATAGTAAAATTTGAAATAATATCAAACGTATGTAAAAGAAGCGTCGGGGAAAGATAACATTTTCTCTCATGCCGGAATGCTCATATATATTATGTGCCAACGGCTTGGTGTTTCCGCATTATCCAGATAGTGAGGGAGTCAGTTTAGTTTTACGCCGCTTGTACAAATTTTCCAGCAGTATCACGGCGGGGACACCAGAAATGGGCTTCACACATTGTACCCATGTGGGGAATCGAACCCGGGTCTTCGGCGTGACGAGCGAACGCTTTAAAGAACCACTAAACTTTGTTTTTTGTTACTCTTTTAACCATTACATATGAAAGATTTGTGGTTAGTCTTATGCGGAACACCAAATTTATTCTTTAAAAACTTGTGGTTAATTAATACCGAGCGATTAAAAGTGGCCAAAAAGTCGCCTGCTTCCCTCTCGCCCGCCAACGAAACCACAGACAGGTTACGTAACTCTGTCGCCAGAGCACTGCAGTGACGTCATATGAGGAACGATTTTCAGTTAGTTGTATAGAAAATGTGTAGCACGCTCATCATTTTGATGATTTCTCGACATCAACGATGACATGCCGAATCGTTGCTTTGTCGTCAATTGCTCCTAGGGTCGGGCGATGGTGTCCCCATGCACAGATTTCCACAGGACCCCACAGTTCGTGCTAAATCGGTTATGTTTGTGAGTGCGAAGCGAGCGTTGTGGAAGCCTGAAACGATATCTTACTTGTGTTCAGATCGCTTCACTGAAGTTAAAGAATCAAAACTACTTACTAGTTGTAGTAAAATATGCATATGATTGATGACCATAAAGATTTTCTATGACACAACTTGTAACATAACGATTTCTTCCTCGGAAGTGAGGTTGTGGTCGAAGTAACAATAATATTGTAAGTAGTATTATATTGACACCCACCTCGCTGCCACGAGAGAAATTGTTATGTTATACGCTATAAGTCATGCAAAATCCTATTGGCCATCAATAAAATACATATTTTTTACTACCAGTAGAAAGTAGTTTTGATTTTGTAACTCGGTGAAAACTAACCTAAATACCATTTATCCTCAGACTGGCGGATGTTCCCGACAGGGCGCCGCCATTTTAAAAAATAAAAAAATCTGTTAGAATTAATGAGATTATAGTTTGTTTTATCTAGTTAGATAATCAAGACTACTTTCTACTCGTAGTTAAATATGTATTGGAATCATAACCAAACGGATTTTGCATGACACAACTTATAACATAACGATTTCTTCCACGGAAGCGAGGTGGGGGTCGAAGTCTCAATACTGCGCGATAAATTTCTTGCTACATTCCCATGGTTAATGTCCACTCACCAGTATGTAGATACTAGTCAATGTAAATGCGTTTTATATTTGGTCTTATAATCCTAATTAGTTTATTATCATACTTGTATGCATTTTGAAACTAAATAAAAGCAGACGATCTGCTCGCTGATACTTATAGTGAATTTATAACAGAACTGTAATATCTAGACATTTTATAGTTTGCCAATGTGAATCATAATTTCGCACACAATTACATTCGAAAACAATGATTCTGTTGAATGCTACGACAAATGAATAAAATCAAATGCAAATATTAAAATTAAAACAGATTAAAGTTATAGGAACAATATCAGGCCATTACCTTGTTCGAGGAATGTATCCATCAATAGTAACTCCCTTGTTCATTCACTCCCTGATGGTGGGGATATTTTATTTTGACATCAGAAATATTTTTCGAACAGAAGCGATGGAAGTAGTTGCCAATCTTTGCTCGCTCCGCTCTCATATACTATATGAAGACTGGTCATTCTTCTCTCTGTTGCGCTACCCTATTTGTGCTACAGTTTGCCTGTGGTTTTAACCAACTATTATCTAATGTTATGAACACGACAAACTATTGACTAATGTCATGAACATCCCCTCCTGCCACAGAGATACGGCGTCACGTGCAGTCAGCCACGTTAAAGGGACAGTGTGGTGGACTAGTGACCCGGGTTCGATTCCCCACATGGATGCAATGTGTAAAACCTATTTCCGATGTCCCCCGCCGTGATATTGCTAGAATATTGCTGAAACGGCGTAAAACCATACTTACTCGACCACGTGAAAAGCCCGACCAGTCCATAAATACGAGGATTGGCTTGAGTCAGTCGATGTTTGGGCACATGAAGACTGAGTGTCACCCATGTTTACTACAGGTGGAATAGTACAAGCGTCTTCGGGGGCTATGGGGTAGCCTAGCGGTTAAAGCGTTCGCTCGTCACGCCGAAGAACATCGCTGAGTGCGGCGTTAAACAACAAACCAACCAAAATCTAAGTTTCCTCGATGTCGTTTGTTCGAATCCTAGTATCCCAATGGCGACCCCATGTCTGTTACTAACATGGTAAAGGTCTATCAATTGGATGCGACACATTCTGCTGGTACTCCCACGTACACCGTGATGCTGTGGAAATACTGTAAAGGCGGATAAAACCGACTCACATACTGAAGCAAACATGTACCAATGTTTAGTTGGAACCATATGTACATACGTCACAAGTACAAGAAGTCTGTGATCCAAGCTGCTCTCAACAGAAGATGATGGTTATCACGCAATATCGATATCGCAGTCAACTTTGATAAGATAGAGTGTTTTTTCACGTAATGGAAAACAAACAAAACCGTCCACCACCCTTCAGTTAAGATCACGCTAAATCAAAGACCCAAAACTAAATACGGCAGTAAGACTGATGGTGATCGAAACATATTCTGAGTTTTCCGAATTGAGCCCAACTATTTATAACTTCATACCGAAATACTTCAACATCAAAGGCCTGTCGATATCTCTGGCTGACCTATGGCACAGGGACACTGAGGGGTAGTCCGGAACGGTCCTGTCTGGCGTCAACGGCAAGGGGTATTTTTATAAGTAATATTGGATCAAAGATTCCCTCACTTCTAATATCAATAAGCGAATGCATGGCAGCATCAACAGCTTATTGGATAAAAACAGCATTCGTCATGAATAAAATGTAAATATTTCTGTTTTCAAACGGAAAGCTTTTTGACTTCATTGTGAAAATATGACAAATACGACAAGCTTGCCCAAAGGAAACGCTCCCCACTGCCCTTCGCTTTGAGGAAATTATCGCCTGTCTCCAGTGACTTCTAATGACAGATGCAACACATTAACACGTTCATTCTCTCTCGTCATGATCAACACGTGTAACCTCTAACTGCATCAGGAAAACTATTTTTGTTGTACCATGCCGGACTGAGAGGAGTTTATCGGATGTTTGTAACACGAACTGGGATGTTTGTAACACGAACTGGGTCAGAAGTATGAACAGACAGACAGACAGATTGTATTGGTATATATGGCCCGGAGGGGTTTTAATCAACACATATGAAGTTGAAATGAAAGTATCTCACACGTGGCAAAGTTTTTGTCACGGTTCCAGAAATGAGAGTTGAAAATTTGAGCTGATTTCATAACTATGAAATGATATTGACTGGATCGTATTTGGAAACCCCTGTTTAGTACTTTGCACTAAAAGAAGATAGTAAAATTTGAAATAATATCAAACGTATGTAAAAGAAGTCGGGGAAAGATAACATTTTCTCTCATGCCGGAATGCTCATATATATTATGTGCCAACGGCTTGGTGTTTCCGTATTATCCAGATAGTGAGGGAGTCAGTTTAGTTTTACGCCGCTTGTACAAATTTTCCAGCAGTATCACGGCGGGGGACACCAGAAATGGGCTTCACACATTGTACCCATGTGGGGAATCGAACCTGGGTCTTCGGCGTGACAAGCGAACGCTTTAACCACTATCCTGCCCCACCGCCCGTATTATCCAGATAAATGTGTATGCCCACGGACGGAGCTATAGGAACCTCCACCAACGTAATAACGCTCAGTGTCAATCCCGAGCATCCATTACGCACCATCCAGCACTATTGATAGGTTGTGTGGGTATGACCTTCATTGGCAAATTTCAACAGATATTTTCGGCCTTCGAACACCAAGATATTGTCGCTAAAATGTCACCGAAATTAGCAGGCGTGAAATCACTGCCTGGCTTTCAATTTGATGTAGCCCAATTTAGATCTCCATTTCTAAAACGGGAATACTTTAACGTTTTCTCAGGTTTTCTTGCTTATCGAAATCGACCAAATACGTCCATTTTTTCCATTTCCGTTTTGAGCTTTCCTCGTTGTTACCGCCCCTGCCTGACACAAGAGTTCATGTGTGCTGCAAGTCAACACCTTCCCTTATTATAAGTCTGTACGTTACTTGCCATACTCAGTGATGAAGGTCCAGGATATTGTTGAGCATTAGACAAGTGGAGTTTGCTTGATCCATTGGAACCCTACTATTTGCTCAGAACACTGCATCACCTTCTGTTCAACAGCTGGCGATGTTCTCCCCTTTACTCGTGTAACTGCACGTAACTAAACGCGCCTCTTACGATTTCAAAATTTTAGTTTATTGTTAAAACAGACACGTTTACAACCATATGCATCATTTACTGTACATTTAAGGAATCGTTAATTTTCCGACAGAATACATTATATTATTCAAAGTGACATAATCGTGTAGAAATCCAGAAATCAAAATCGATTATTTGATGACATGAACTGTAGCGTCGTGTTTAAAGGTTATTAGATCAAGTTCACAATATCCAAGGCCTCTGTAAAACTTTAAAAAAATGTTCACACTATTCAAGGCCTCTGTAAAACTTTTTAAAATGTTTCTGATAGACATTTCCAAATTGAACCTATCGGTGACGACAGCTGATATCTGATACCATCCCATACTTTGACGTGTACCATACAGTATCCTGCGTATTTTTCTGAACATTCGACTTTGCATGTGTTTACCATCGATTGAACAGGATACGCTGACCTTTCAGAGAGCATCTGGTTTCATCGCTATTTGAAACACAAAACCACAATGCTCATGATATCGAATATACAGAGATTTCTTGTGGTTGCGCCATCGATGATAGGGGTTAGAATTGATCTTCAGTAACCCATGCTTGTCGTAAGAGGCAACAAACGGGATGTGTGCGTGTGAGACTACAGAATACCGGATACCTCCCGCCACCTTTGAAAGCAAGCGAGTTTACTTTTGGATAGGGTTAGGTTTAGGGTTAGGGTAAGGTTGAGGGTTAGGGTTAGAGTAAGGTTTAGGGTTAGGGTAAGGTTTAGGGTTAGCTTTAGGGTGACATAACACTAAAGAATATGGCTGGTAGGTATCCGGTATTCTGTATGTGTACCTCGGAGGTCAGGCTCGCTGACTTGGTTGACACATATCATCGGTTCCCAATTGCCTAGACTGATGCTCATGATGTTGATCACTGGATTGTGTGGCCCAGACTCGATCATTTACATATCGCTGCCACATAGCTGGAATATTGCTGAGTGGGGCGTTGAACAACAAAGAAACAAAGAAAACATTGTGGCTATTGAAAACATTTATCGCATTCATTGTAACATCGTTTCAAATGGTGGAACAGATAATGCTAGAGATAGACAGGACACCATCAACCTTGAGAAATTGTGTCCAAGACGATACCATCACTCAACACGAAGCAACACGGTAAACAACAGATCATCGAGACTGCTTACATTGAGACACTTCAGCATCATCTCATATCCCCAAGAAGCCAACAGGCTACACTTGCAGTAGACATGAAGCCGAACTTATTTGTCCAACCAGTTGTTCACTACTAAGTGAAGTATTCACATGACGATAAATAAAGCCACACCTGATTCCGTGAGCGTCTCTTCAAATTTTGGCCCCAAAAGGCGATCATACCCAGGCATACTGGAATACAGTAAACCACTTGCTTCACAGAATATCTAAAATGCTATGGTGGCATATTCACATGTAGCGAAGACGCCAGTCACATTGGGGTATGCATTTCATAATTGCAGTATGATCACTACCGTTCTGAACTTGTTTAAAATAACGACAATGCTGAAAAATAACTTTTCTTGACATGACAAGACGTAGAATTACATGTGCAAGTTATTGGCATACATGACGCGGGATTTTTCTGTTGCAACATCGGCGCTAACTCCAACATTAACCACGCTGATATTAGCCGACTTGTGAGGAAGCATTTTGCCACCGGAGAAGTCAAGGTACGTCCATGATCAAGATCACAGCGGCCATTGGTCTTCAAACATAAACAAAACATGTAGTGGTTTCGTAATTATCTTGTAAAAATGTGGGTGGTGCTTTATTAATGCTCATGTGTATATATAACAGGTATTAAAAGATTACCCAGTGTATCGATGTCAAACAATGAACGTTATGGTGATGTAAAGTAGAATCGTGTCC
Organism: Haliotis rubra; assembly: GCF_003918875.1. NCBI lineage: Eukaryota > Metazoa > Mollusca > Gastropoda > Lepetellida > Haliotidae > Haliotis > Haliotis rubra. The sequence goes on from NW_025766336.1 coordinate 2,501,755, forward strand.
CTGTTGTCTTCAGCGTGGTACATATATCTCATCCTTCTGAAAGTGGGTGTTACTCCTGGCATTGATCATATCGCATAACGCGTCCATTATATGCATTATACACCCGAGACATTAATCAGTGTGAAGAAAGGACACAAGTAATTACCAGGACACACTATCTCCCCATTTCCAAATTAACCGTTATAAAATTTCTCCGTAGTTTTGCGCACTCTTGAGAAGGGAGATTAATGGTCAACGCGGCTCGTGAAATACTGAAAAACATTTTGTCGTGTTTCTGTGATTAATAGAAACTAGCTATGCGATCCCTCTCCTGATTAAACCCCAGCTATGGTGTTACTAGAGGAAGATATTACGGAGGCCATTGTTTCCGATTCAAGCGCCACGCGGACGGTCTGCCCCTAAGTAAGTATTGAATCCAAACAAATTACAGAGGTCAAACCCAGGAAAACTGTATTCATCCATGGCAGGAAATGCGGGGGTGTATGATTTCGATGTTTTTCTCCTACACGGTCTGTTATCGATTTCTTAGTAGATGGTAATGCATTTCTTGAAGAATTTAGACCATGCTGGCTTGTTTAGTGCCAGGTTTGCAGCCTCTGTTTTATTTTTTTCATTGGAGGTATGAAATGAATGAGGACAGTTTGTTTTACTTTATGCCGTATTTTCATGATGTTACTGAGCGCAGTGTCATATGAAACTTGGTTCTTGATTCTTCATTTATAGCTATTTCAACCATTTGTTGTCGAGTTGAAATAAAAGAGACGATCAAATACATACTTCTGTATTTCAAATTATTTAACGTCATTTTGTGTAACAACAGATGGAGGTTATATGTAGGTTTGATAAAAAAGGAAGTCTTTCTCAATGTTAATTTTTTAGATAATTTAATCGCAGTGTTCATGTTTAATGGTTTATCGACGTTTTATTGCGTTCTCTCTCAAATCAGTGTGATAGTGTGAACACACATGACTTGACTGTGAAGAAAGCCAGCACAATAACCACTAAAGGATTGGGAGGAAATAGTGTTTACAAATCTCACAAATTCTCGCGAGAACGCGCCATTAACGTGACTTGCGTGGGAAGAAGTGCCGAGAGAAATGAGTCTGTATTATTGTCGTGTAAAGGCAACTCCTGGCAATAGTGACCTTTCAGAAGGACAGGAATAGTTCTTTCAATCAAATTATTTCTATTTCTAAAACTATTCCCCGTACAGTCTGAGCGCTTAACAGCCTATTGGAGTCGCAAAGGCAAGACCAAATCTTAATTTAGATTCTCACGTATTTGTGACGTCACTGAGGGGGCCTGTCAATCAAGAAGAGATTTGTAAGTGAAATAATTGGATGTGTGCGTGAAAATATCCTTTAGGCCTGATATACTGTCGCCACTCAGGCTTAACTCGACAAGATAGGTGACTGAGACGTTTTCAAAACGGATAGCGGACTTTGTACGGAAGCACGGGGGTATGGTGTAAAGGGGGGGGGAGGGTGTGTGTGTTTGGGGATGGGGAAAGAATGGAAATGTTCGGTAAGTGAGTGAGTTCAGATGGCATACGTTTTGAACAGCATTTCGGTTACATCACGGCGCTTAACGTGACGCACAGTGCAGACAGGTGCCAGTGTCCCCATATGGGTATATTAGCTATAGCAAGTTAATGATGTCTCCGGCCGTTATATATTCACCTGCATGATAATTACATATCTACCATGCAGTAACTACGTTGGTACAAAACAGATTTTCAAGAAACCCAAGAGTCATAATATAAGTAGACATTTCTAGACCCAACCTTTCACCAAGTAATGATGGAATCTTTGACATTCATCAGAAGGACCAATGTCATAAGTAGCCATTTCTAGACCAAACTTTCACCAGGTAATGATGGAATCTTTGACATTCATCAAGAGGGCCAGTGTCATAAGTAGACATTTCAAGACCAGACTTTCTCCAGGTAATGATGGAATCTTTGACATTCTTCAGAAGGACAAATGTCATAAGTAGACATTTCTAGAACCAACCTTTCACCAGGTAATGATGGAATCTTTGACATCTTTCAAAACATGTCATCAAGACATTTCTAGGGTTCACCAGGTAATGATGGAATCTTTGACATTCATCAGAAGTGTCATAAGTAGACATTTCTAGACCAAACTTTCACCAGGTAATGATGGAATCTTTGACATTCATCAGTAGCCAGGAAACCAATGTCATAAGTAGACATTTCTAGACCAAACTTTTCACCATTAGGTAATGATGGAGACTTTGACATTCATTAAGAGGGCCAGTGTCATAACCAAACTACCAGGTAATGATGGAATATTTGACATTCTAGAACCAAACCTTTCACCAGGTAATGATGGAATCTTTGACATTCATCAAGAGGGCCAGTGTCATAAGTAGACATTTCTAGACCAAACTTCACCAGGTAATGATGGAATCTTTGACATTCATCAAGAGGGCCAGTGTCATAAGTAGACAATTTAGAACCAAACTTTCACCAGGTAATGATGGAATCTTTGACATTCATCAAGAGGGCCAGTGTCATAAGTAGACAATTCTAGACCAAACTTTCGCCAGGTAATGATGGAATCTTTGACATTCATCAAAGAGCCATTTCTAGACCAACTGTCATAAATGTAGACATTTCTAGACCAAGAGGGCACCAGGTAATGATGGAATTCACCAGGTAATGATGGAATCTTGACATTCATCAAGAAGGACCAATGTCATAAGTAGTCATTTCTAGACCAAACTTTCACCAGGTAATGATGGAATCTTTGACATTCATCAAGAGGGCCAGTGTCATAAGTAGACATTTCTAGAACCAACCTTTCACCAGGTAATGATGGAATCTTTGACATTCATCAGGACCAATGTCATAAGTAGCCATTTCTAGACCAAACTTTCACCAGGTAATGATGGAATCTTTGACATTCATCAAGAGGGCCAGTGTCATAAGTAGACATTTCTAGAACCAACCTTTCGCCAGGTAATGATGGAATCTTTGACATTCATCAGAAGGACCAATGTCATAAGTAGCCATTTCTAGACCAAACTTTCACCAGGTAATGATGGAATCTTTGACATTCATCAAGAGGGCCAGTGTCATAAGTAGACATTTCTAGAACCAACCTTTCGCCAGGTAATGATGGAATCTTGACATTCATCAGAAGGACCAATGTCATAAGTAGACATTTCTAGAACCAACCTTTCACCAGGTAATGATGGAATCTTTGACATTCATCAAGAGGGTCAGTGTCATAAGTAGACATTTCTAGAACCAACCTTTCGCCAGGTAATGATGGAATCTTTGACATTCATCAGAAGGACCAGTGTCATAAGTAGACATTTCTAGAACCAACCTTTCACCAGGTAATGATGGAATCTTTGACATTCATCAAGATGGCCAGTGTCATAAGTAGACATTTCTAGACCAAACTTCACCAGGTAATGATGGAATATTTGACATTCATCAGGACCAATGTCATAAGTAGCCATTTCTAGACCAAACTTTCACCAGGTAATGATGGAATCTTTGACATTCATCAAGAGGGCCAGTGTCATAAGTAGACATTTCTAGACCAAACTTCACCAGGTAATGATGGAATCTTTGACATTCATCAAGAGGGCCAGTGTCATAAGTAGACAATTCTAGAACCAAACTTTCACCAGGTAATGATGGAATCTTTGACATTCATCAAGAGGGCCAGTGTCATAAGTAGACAATTCTAGAACCAAACTTTCGCCAGGTAATGATGGAATCTTTGACATTCATCAGAAGGACCAATGTCATAAGTAGCCATTTCTAGACCAAACTTTCACCAGGTAATGATGGAGTCTTTGACATTCATCAAGAGGGCCAGTGTCATAAGTAGACATTTCTAGACCAAACTTCACCAGGTAATGATGGAATCTTGACATTCATCAGAAGGACCAATGTCATAAGTAGTCATTTCTAGACCAAACTTCACCAGGTAATGATGGAATCTTTGACATTCATCAAGAGGGCCAGTGTCATAAGTAGACAATTCTAGAACCAAACTTTCACCAGGTAATGATGGAATCTTTGACATTCATCAAGAGGGCCAGTGTCATAAGTAGACATTTCTAGAACCAACCTTTAACCAGGTAATGATGGAATCTTTGACATTCATCAGGACCAATGTCATAAGTAGCCATTTCTAGACCAAACTTTCACCAGGTAATGATGGAATCTTTGACATTCATCAAGAGGGCCAGTGTCATAAGTAGACATTTCTAGAACCAACCTTTCGCCAGGTAATGATGGAATCTTGACATTCATCAGAAGGACCAGTGTCATAAGTAGACATTTCTAGAACCAACCTTTCACCAGGTAATGATGGAATCTTTGACATTCATCAAGAGGGTCAGTGTCATAAGTAGACATTTCTAGAACCAACCTTTCGCCAGGTAATGATGGAATCTTTGACATTCATCAGAAGGACCAGTGTCATAAGTAGACATTTCTAGAACCAACCTTTCACCAGGTAATGATGGAATCTTTGACATTCATCAAGAGGGTCAGTGTCATAAGTAGACATTTCTAGAACCAACCTTTCGCCAGGTAATGATGGAATCTTTGACATTCACCAAAAGGGCCAGTGTCATAAGTAGACATTTCTAGAACCAACCTTTCGCCAGGTAATGATGGAATCTTTGACATTCATCAAAAGGGCCAGTGTCATAAGTAGACATTTCTAGAACCAACCTTTCACCAGGTAATGATGGAATCTTTGACATTCATCAAGAGGGTCAGTGTCATAAGTAGACATTTCTAGAACCAACCTTTCACCAGGTAATGATGGAATCTTTGACATTCATCAAGAGGGTAAGTGTCATAAGTAGACATTTCTAGAACCAACCTTTCGCCAGGTAATGATGGAATCTTTGACATTCATCAAAAGGGCCAGTGTCATAAGTAGACATTTCTAGAACCAACCTTTCGCCAGGTAATGATGGAATCTTTGACATTCATCAAGAGGGTCAGTGTCATAAGTAGACATTTCTAGACCCAACCTTTCGCCAGGTTATGATGGAATCTTTGACATTCATCAAGAGGGCCAGAGTCATAAGTAGCCATTTCTAGACCAACCTTTCGCCAGGTAATGATGAAATCTTTGACATTCATCAAAAGGGCCAGAGTCATAAGTAGCCATTTCTAGACCAACCTTTCACCAGGTAATGATGGAATCTTTGACATTCACCAAAAGGGCCAGAGTCATAAGTAGTCATTTCTAGACCAAACTTTCACCAGGTAATGATGGAATCTTTGACATTCATCAAAAGGGCCAGTGTCATAAGTAGACATTTCTAGAGCCAACCTTTCACCAGGTAATGATGGAATCTTTGACATTCACCAAAAGGGCCAGTGTCATAAGTAGACATTTCTAGAGCCAACCTTTCACCAGGTAATGATGGAATCTTTGACATTCACCAAAAGGGCCAGTGTCATAAGTAGACATTTCTAGACCAACCTTTCACCAGGTAATGATGGAATCTTTGACATTCATCAAAAGGGCCAGTGTCATAAGTAGACAATTCTAGAGCCAACCTTTCACCAGGTAATGATGGAATCTTTGACATTCATCAAAAGGGCCAGAGTCATAAGTAGCCATTTCTAGACCAACCTTTCACCAGGTAATGATGGAATCTTTGACATTCATCAAAAGGGCCAGTGTCATAAGTAGACATTTCTAGAGCGAACCTTTCACCAGGTAATGATGGAATCTTGACATTCATCAAGAGGGCCAGAGTCATAAGTAGCCATTTCTAGACCAACCTTTCACCAGGTAATGATGGAATCTTTGACATTCATCAAGAGGGCCAGTGTCATAAGTAGACATTTCTAGAGCCAACCTTTCACCAGGTAATGATGGAATCTTTGACATTCATCAAAAGGGCCAGAGTCATAAGTAGACAATTCTAGAACCAACCTTTCGCCAGGTAATGATGGAATCTTTGACATTCATCAGAAGGGCCAGAGTCATAAGTAGACATTTCTAGACCAACCTTTCGCCAGGTAATGATGGAATCTTTGACATTCATCAAAAGGGCCAGAGTCATAAGTAGACAATTACAGAAGGAATAAATGAGAATGTATGTGCTGGTGAGCGAACCTTTCACCAGGTAATGATGGAATCTTGACATTCATCAAGAGGGCCAGAGTCATAAGTAGCCATTTCTAGACCAACCTTTCACCAGGTAATGATGGAATCTTTGACATTCATCAAAAGGGCCAGTGTCATAAGTAGACATTTCTAGAGCCAACCTTTCACCAGGTAATGATGGAATCTTTGACATTCATCAAAAGGGCCAGAGTCATAAGTAGACAATTCTAGAACCAACCTTTCGCCAGGTAATGATGGAATCTTTGACATTCATCAGAAGGGCCAGAGTCATAAGTAGACATTTCTAGAACCAACCTTTCGCCAGGTAATGATGGAATCTTGACATTCACAAAAAGGACCACTGTCATAAGTAGACATTTACAGAAGGAATAAATGAGAATGTATGTGCTGGTGAGCGAACCTTTCACCAGGTAATGATGGAATCTTGACATTCATCAAGAGGGCCAGAGTCATAAGTAGCCATTTCTAGACCAACCTTTCACCAGGTAATGATGGAATCTTTGACATTCATCAAAAGGGCCAGTGTGATAAGTAGACATTTCTAGAACCAACCTTTCGCCAGGTAATGATGGAATCTTTGACATTCATCAGAAGGACCAATGTCATAAGTAGCCATTTCTAGACCAAACTTTCACCAGGTAATGATGGAATCTTTGACATTCATCAAGAGGGCCAGTGTCATAAGTAGACATTTCTAGAACCAACCTTTCGCCAGGTAATGATGGAATCTTGACATTCATCAGAAGGACCAGTGTCATAAGTAGACATTTCTAGAACCAACCTTTCACCAGGTAATGATGGAATCTTTGACATTCATCAAGAGGGTCAGTGTCATAAGTAGACATTTCTAGAACCAACCTTTCGCCAGGTAATGATGGAATCTTTGACATTCATCAGAAGGACCAGTGTCATAAGTAGACATTTCTAGAACCAACCTTTCACCAGGTAATGATGGAATCTTTGACATTCATCAAGAGGGTCAGTGTCATAAGTAGACATTTCTAGAACCAACCTTTCACCAGGTAATGATGGAATCTTTGACATTCATCAAGAGGGCCAGTGTCATAAGTAGACATTTCTAGAACCAACCTTTCGCCAGGTAATGATGGAATCTTTGACATTCATCAAAAGGGCCAGAGTCATAAGTAGACATTTCTAGAACCAACCTTTCACCAGGTAATGATGGAATCTTTGACATTCATCAAGAGGGTCAGTGTCATAAGTAGACATTTCTAGAACCAACCTTTCACCAGGTAATGATGGAATCTTTGACATTCATCAAGAGGGTAAGTGTCATAAGTAGACATTTCTAGAACCAACCTTTCGCCAGGTAATGATGGAATCTTTGACATTCATCAAAAGGGCCAGAGTCATAAGTAGACATTTCTAGAACCAACCTTTCGCCAGGTAATGATGGAATCTTTGACATTCATCAAGAGGGTCAGTGTCATAAGTAGACATTTCTAGAACCAACCTTTCGCCAGGTTATGATGGAATCTTTGACATTCATCAAGAGGGACAGTGTCATAAGTAGACATTTCTAGAACCAACCTTTCGCCAGGTAATGATGGAATCTTTGACATTCATCAAGAGGGCCAGAGTCATAAGTAGACATTTCTAGAACCAACCTTTCGCCAGGTAATGATGGAATCTTTGACATTCACCAAAAGGGCCAGAGTCATAAGTAGCCATTTCTAGACCAACCTTTCGCCAGGTAATGATGAAATCTTTGACATTCATCAAAAGGGCCAGAGTCATAAGTAGCCATTTCTAGACCAACCTTTCACCAGGTAATGATGGAATCTTTGACATTCACCAAAAGGGCCAGAGTCATAAGTAGCCATTTCTAGACCAAACTTTCACCAGGTAATGATGGAATCTTTGACATTCATCAAAAGGGCCAGTGTCATAAGTAGACATTTCTAGAGCCAACCTTTCACCAGGTAATGATGGAATCTTTGACATTCACCAAAAGGGCCAGTGTCATAAGTAGACATTTCTAGAGCCAACCTTTCACCAGGTAATGATGGAATCTTTGACATTCACCAAAAGGGCCAGTGTCATAAGTAGACATTTCTAGACCAACCTTTCACCAGGTAATGATGGAATCTTTGACATTCATCAAAAGGGCCAGTGTCATAAGTAGACAATTCTAGAGCCAACCTTTCACCAGGTAATGATGGAATCTTTGACATTCATCAAAAGGGCCAGAGTCATAAGTAGCCATTTCTAGACCAACCTTTCACCAGGTAATGATGGAATCTTTGACATTCATCAAAAGGGCCAGTGTCATAAGTAGACATTTCTAGAGCGAACCTTTCACCAGATAATGATGGAATCTTGACATTCATCAAGAGGGCCAGAGTCATAAGTAGCCATTTCTAGACCAACCTTTCACCAGGTAATGATGGAATCTTTGACATTCATCAAAAGGGCCAGTGTCATAAGTAGACATTTCTAGAGCCAACCTTTCACCAGGTAATGATGGAATCTTTGACATTCATCAAAAGGGCCAGAGTCATAAGTAGACAATTCTAGAACCAACCTTTCGCCAGGTAATGATGGAATCTTTGACATTCATCAGAAGGGCCAGAGTCATAAGTAGACATTTCTAGACCAACCTTTCGCCAGGTAATGATGGAATCTTTGACATTCATCAAAAGGGCCAGAGTCATAAGTAGACAATTACAGAAGGAATAAATGAGAATGTATGTGCTGGTGAGCGAACCTTTCACCAGGTAATGATGGAATCTTGACATTCATCAAGAGGGCCAGAGTCATAAGTAGCCATTTCTAGACCAACCTTTCACCAGGTAATGATGGAATCTTTGACATTCATCAAAAGGGCCAGTGTCATAAGTAGACATTTCTAGAGCCAACCTTTCACCAGGTAATGATGGAATCTTTGACATTCATCAAAAGGGCCAGAGTCATAAGTAGACAATTCTAGAACCAACCTTTCGCCAGGTAATGATGGAATCTTTGACATTCATCAGAAGGGCCAGAGTCATAAGTAGACATTTCTAGAACCAACCTTTCGCCAGGTAATGATGGAATCTTGACATTCACCAAAAGGACCACTGTCATAAGTAGACATTTACAGAAGGAATAAATGAGAATGTATGTGCTGGTGAGCGAACCTTTCACCAGGTAATGATGGAATCTTGACATTCATCAAGAGGGCCAGAGTCATAAGTAGCCATTTCTAGACCAACCTTTCACCAGGTAATGATGGAATCTTTGACATTCATCAAAGGGCCAGTGTCATAAGTAGACATTTCTAGAGCCAACCTTTCACCAGGTAATGATGGAATCTTTGACATTCATCAAAAGGGCCAGAGTCATAAGGAGACAATTCTAGAACCAACCTTTCGCCAGGTAATGATGGAATCTTTGACATTCATCAGAAGGGCCAGAGTCATAAGTAGACATTTCTAGAACCAACCTTTCGCCAGGTAATGATGGAATCTTGACATTCACCAAAAGGACCACTGTCATAAGTAGACATTTACAGAAGGAATAAATGAGAATGTATGTGCTGGTGAGCGAACCTTTCACCAGGTAATGATGGAATCTTGACATTCATCAAGAGGGCCAGAGTCATAAGTAGCCATTTCTAGACCAACCTTTCACCAGGTAATGATGGAATCTTTGACATTCATCAAAAGGGCTAGTGTCATAAGTAGACATTTCTAGAGCCAACCTTTCACCAGGTAATGATGGAATCTTTGACATTCATCAAAAGGGCCAGAGTCATAAGTAGACAATTCTAAAACCAACCTTTCGCCAGGTAATGATGGAATCTTTGACATTCATCAAAAGGGCCAGAGTCATAAGTAGACAATTCTAGAACCAACCTTTCGCCAGGTAATGATGGAATCTTTGACATTCATCAGAAGGGCCAGAGTCATAAGTAGACATTTCTAGAACCAACCTTTCGCCAGGTAATGATGGAATCTTTGACATTCATCAAAAGGGCCAGAGTCATAAGTAGACAATTCTAGAACCAACCTTTCGCCAGGTAATGATGGAATCTTGACATTCACCAAAAGGGCCAGTGTCATAAGTAGACATTTACAGAAGGAATAAATGAGAATGTATGTGCTGCTTTACTGTTATATATTATGGCTGGTATTAGGAAATGTTGATTGTTTTCAGATTGCGTATTTGATGGTATTTTGTTAGATTGGTTTGCTTCTTTCTTTGAGAGGCATTTTACAACTTGTATAGAAGAAGGAAAACCAAGTTCTATGGACAGTCAGCTTCCGTATACACAGTCAGCTTTGGTTTGTTGTTTAACGCCTCACTCAATACTATTCCAGCTGTATGACGGTATATTGTTAGAGTGAAACATGTTACTATAACCATTCTCATCATTACGTTTCATTTATTAAACACCAGTATATAGCGAGGCCCGGCAACATTAGGATCAGTTCCGTGCATGTACAATGGCCATGTTGTTTTCAACCGATCGGTGTAATCAGGACGGCTCCGTCGCAGTACCCCAGATCAAATTGACTTCAATTGACCTTGAGGCGCCTTTGACCTAAGGTCACGCAGTACTTGTCATTTTACCAGAGAATGTATCTACGAGGTTCCAGAAGCTAGTCTGGTGGGAAATCAATGCGTTTTAAAGACTTATAGGCACTTAATCTTTCAAGCCGTCAAAGTTGCGGGGGATGTTCGATGCAACGAGTTTCTTCATGAGAACTGTTATATATATGGTCCTGCTATACGGCGTTGCATGGATTATACGCCATTCTCATTAGTTGTTTCGTTACGCCTCTGATGCTTTCACGAATGCTTTATCACGTTTTAATGTATACTCTCCCAAAAAAGAAACGCATATAGGAATTTCAACTGTATTTTTATGTTTATTTTGAAACATCTTGTAGGATTTATGAGTCAATGAAATATAGCGAAATTGCACACTGGGAATGCAGACGTATCCGTCTTTGGCACCAACTCGAGGAAAGTCAGTTTGAGTGTCACATGGAGACGTGTGGTGGCGCTGAAGTCAATACCTCGTGTGACCACCGTGGGCATCCAGAACTGCACGGCATCGCCTCGGCATCGAACGAATAAGTCTCAGAATCTCGTGTTGCCCAATCGCAGCCCACTCTGCCTGTAGTGCCTGTGCGAGTTGCTGAAGTGTCTGGGGCTGAGGGTTACGGCGTCGCACCCGTCTGTCCAGGGTATCCCACAGATGTTCAATCGGGTTTAAGTCCGGTGATCTTGAGGGCCAGGGGAGCACATTGATGTTGTGGTTTGGGGGGGGGGAAGTCTCTAGTGTGACGTGCTGTGTGGGGCCTGGCATTGTCCTGTTGAAACAACTCCCCTCTGGCGATCAATGATTGGAAGGAGGTGTGGGCGTAGGATTTCGTCACAGTACCGTTGAGCTGTCAGGTTGCCCTGGATCATCACCAAATCACTTCTCCTACGGCAGGTGATCGCTCCCCACATCATAACACTGTCCCGGCCGAATCTGTCCACCTGGGGAACGCAAGCGTCGGCGAAACGTTCACGTCGACGTCTGTACACCCGCATTCTTCCATCGCGTCGTTCCAATAGAAATCGTGATTCATCACTGAACCGGATTCTACGCCAATTCGGTAGGTTCCAGGACTGAACGTTGGTGCACCATTGAACCCGATGTCGACGATGTTGTTGTCCAAGCACAGGGCCAAAAAAAGGTCTTCTGGCACGTAAACCAGCCTCTCTCAACCTGTTTCTGACGGTCTGTGCAGAAAGACTCCTCAATCCGGGTATTTGTCGAGCGGTACTGGTCACCGTAGCTGTTCGATGACGCAGGTGATGTACCTGGATGTAGCGATCCTGCGCCGCAGTGGTCGCTAGAGGTCGCCCACTACGAGGGGCATCTGCTACCGCATTCTGCCGGCCATATCTCTCCCAGAGCCGTGAAATGGTGCTTTGGTGAACATTCATGCGTCGGGCAACTGCCCGTTGAGACTGGCCAGCTTCAAGCAAACAAATGGCGATATGACGGTTGGCTTCACTTAGACGTGGCATTTTGCGTTCGTCAACAATATTCCAATACAGTGAATAATCGACAGACAGCGATCAACCTTTTATACCCATCATTGAGACTATCTGATCCCCAACTTTCACGTGCAATGCATGTGAATTGTGTATTCTGTGACACTGCACGCCGAAATTGAAAATCATGCTGTTACATACGGGTATTTTACGGATGGTGCGTTTTGTTGTGATGTTTCAAAACATAAACACCATAGGACTCATAAACAGAGCAAAACCTTTTGTAAAATGAATCACGTTTTAATTCATTGCTACATGAAATTGCTATTTTCATGATGCGTTTCTTTTTTTTGGGAGAGTATATATGTGTATGGTGTAGTGTTTTAAACTGTTAGTTAGTTTCGAGTTCGATTCCCTGAACGGATTCAATACGTGAAGCTGATTCTTAGTGGGAACATATCCACCATGTGGCTGGAGTATATTTGGAGCGGCGTAAAACAATACTCACTGGTCTATAGGTCTACCAAAATATCTCCCATGTCCGTCATCAGCTACTAGCGAACGGAGCGTCATGAACCCCCGTGATGTTGCAGGCAAGACGGCGTGGCTCGTGACGGCGGAATGCTTCAGAGCCCTAGCAACAACTACAACAGACATCGACGCCTGCATACAAGCTGTTCGTAACAGACTGCATTCGGGGTTTTGTGAGCACGACAGACATACTTGACTCTACCCATGACAGCCAGACATCGACAGACACGTCTAGACTCAACGGTAAACCTACTATCAAGTGGTAAAAATGTGATGTGGAATGCTGGTTCATGTTAGACTTGTGTTGGTCATGGGAGGGATTGGTCAATGAGAACTGGAACAAGCGACAATGTCTCGTGGATCTCGTGGCAAGGGACCAAGAAATGATCACAACGACGGGCTGAAACATAGCCACATCAACCATCTATCACTCGCCTACAGCATCATCACCATTCGCATCGTGCAGTTTTGGTAATACAACTACAACGTCCTCTATTCCAGACAGATACGTCCTCTATTTCTGAGCTCATCGTGCGCCCTGGCTCATCTGCAGGCTCCGGGTACTTTGCTATGGCCAGTGACCCACGACTAGATACTGCAAGTGATTGGAGGACAACAGCCACCTTCATGAAGGGGTCTGCCTCTTCAAGATGACAGGCAGCCGCTCCGAAACTGATGATCGGCCGCCTTGCATGGAGAATGCATGCAGGAAGTAGTCTTCATGTCCTTAAAGACGTTTATGTTCTCTGCCATTGTTTTCCCGATAACGTATAAAATCTTTACTGCCACTCTTCACGTTCACGAGTATTTCATGTTTACGGTTCGAATTTCCCTTACTTTCTGCGAGGAGTATACAGCCAGATCTTCAACCGTATCGTACGGCCATTGTGATTTGGGGATCGCCTTTGAATTTAGATCCTCACTCTATTCAAACTCTGATGTGCATTAAGACCCGCGACCCGTGCTCTAATAAGTGATTACTTCTCCACACACGTCTGAACTGAAGTCGCCTTTTAGGCGCCGTTTACGATGGGTAAATGGAAAACGCTTGTTGAAACGTGCGTTTTCAGTAAAGTTGGACCTGAGATACACAGCCAGACTGATTGACCAGAAGTTATATGCATTTGATATGATTACTACAAGTATGACCTAATCCCTGATATCCGACTGTAGACTGCTCAAACATAGTACATAAACACCATAGGGACAGTTTAGTTACACTGATCTATATTACATTAGAGATAGTGTTATCGATTTCAAAAAGAAATTCGATTAATTTTGTATGTCAACCCAACAAACATAGAAATTAGGTCACCTTGCATCAACTACTTTTAATTAGATATGGTTAGAGAAATAGAAGGTGGTTGAAGGATCTGGCGAGTCGGCAAGATCCGTTGGGTCGGGTTGTCTCCCCTCTTTTACAAGCATTTTTTTGTACTTGCTTCATGAAGTCTGATGTAAGTGGGTGACAAGTGTGGTCTTTTAGATTGTTTCGAATTACTGACCTTTCAGTTTCTGATATATGGCATTAAAGTGTTGAAGTAAAGCTAACTGTCATGCCTGTTACGAACTGGACATTATCAAATCATTAAATAACACAGGCATTTATAAATAGCTAGCTGTGCGTTCTCCTGTGCAAATGTCATCATACGTATGCCACACCATCAACAAACAGTTGACAGACACCCAGTAAAGGTTACTATAGCAACACAGGTAGAGAGACATGTCATCACTGGAGGTGTACCATCAGCGGCTACTCACCTTGTACGTCAAGCAAGGGTTGCTGAAGACCAATTCTAAGCCGGATCTTCCTCGTGTAATGACACAACTAAAATATAAAGCAGTTAAGGACTTGCCATCTCCGGGTATTCTCGGATAGACATCTCATCACTGGAGGTGTACCATCAGCGGTTACTCACATTGTACGTCAAGCAAGGGTTGCTGAAAACCAATTCTAATTCCGATTCCCCATTTAGCAGCGAGTATACCATATATATCAAAACACTCCGGTGTCCACCCGAACCATCGTTAAGTAGATCTCTGAAGCATAAACACAGTCAATGTGTCACTACATCCGAACAAATCCGGGTTAGAAATGGCCTTCGGCAACTCATGCTTGACGTAAGCGGCGTATATCGGGATCGGGTGGTCAGACTCGCTGTCTTGTCAGATTCAGATTCAATTGTTTGGAGACCGGCGTTTAACATTAATCTTAACAAACCTGTGTCACTGTCGTAAGTGACATATATTTCGACGCAAACCAATGGCAATATTACAACGAAGTAATATAATGTAAAATGGACATATGCTAAGTGAATTTTATATTTATCTATAATTGGACCATTTCTATCAGATCAATTCAAAACGTTACTTGATGGATCTTCCCCCTCACGTACATATGGCCACGACGTAATAATACCTGTACATGAATACACGTGGGTGAACAAAGTCATAAACAACATGGTATTTCACAACACAAAGGTCAAGTACATATGCTGAAAATATCAAATACTGAAAAAGAGCCCTGCAAAGCTATTGACTTTTGAATGAAGTCCAAATATAACTGAGAGCGACAATGTTGTATAATGCACAGTATCAATAAGTACACTCGGCAAACTTCCTAAATGGAGGCTCGCGATCTATCTCTGGTCTTCAATTACCTTGGAATGGAGTTGTGGTCTAGAATAGAGAATCTTGTTTATGATATCTGAGATGGCGACGAGCAGACGACATCGTGGGTGGGCACCATCAGCTAACACACCCAGCTAATGGACCAGGTAGGATGATCGGAAACAACAAGAATACAAATAAACCCCTTTTATGTTGCAACTGTCACTTATTTGGAGGTTAATTCCTAGTAAAGCCTCATTTCAGCTTTTGGGCGCGTAAACACGACATCAGCAGATGAGGGGATGAAACAGTTGGCGATACATTGCGCCACTGAAGACCTTTAATGACAGTGAAACTGAAGGTTTTAACGAATCTTCTGGAACGTGTTTTCATCTCGTCTTCTGTTCTGCCATTAGGTTTTAATCAATATGGCAGCTTGAAGCATATTACAGCTTTGCTGATGTTTTTGTCAGAATTAATTAACCTGTGCCAGGGATGACACATTCTATACTGAAGAATGGTTTTAAATTGAGGTTCTTAATATCACAAATTCAATTTCTTTATACGGGCCGAGCCGTAAGTTACGTAAAACACTAGACTCAAACACCAGTCTGTCTTTTCGGGAGTCTGCATGTCGTGTGTGTATATACTCATGTCTAAATACGTTACTTTGTGAAAGTAACTCCTTACAGTCAACATCGTATTCATCGTCGTATTCCACGCCGTATTCCAATGACATGCTGACACGGAGACAATTAGTATTTTCTGATTTGTAAGATAATTCATATGGATGACGTTAATCGCACCCTCCAGCAACCCTACATGAAGCCGATGCAGGTGCTTGAAATTGATCACTCTTGTCATTAATTGCTCTTTATGAAATAAAGTTTATTGCTACTAGGGATCCTTTTGATGTCTGCGTGTAATTCTGACAGCCAATTTCACCCATTTTCTTCTGGTCAAACATCACTACGTCCAACGACATATTACAAATGAAAATGGACTCCACTGATTCCAGAAGACATAGCTTTTTGTCGTAACTAGCTTCCACGTTACAGATCCAAGTCGATTGATTCATTATTCTATCGCGTGACTAATTTTCTAGCAAGAACTTGTAATGAGCAACCGTATTTCTCGTAGTAAATGACGCTATAATTTTACGCATGCATGTCTTTGCTCTTGTTCGTGTGAGAGGACTGATCAACGTTGCGTTCATAAAAGCCCAGCAGTCACTATCTGCCATTGTCAGGAATGGTTTAGATCTTAATTATATCTGTGTATCAACCATGTAATTTAGATGAAATATCATTCCCCACCACAGTTTGGTCTTGTGATTGTAGGAAATAGTGAGTGAGTTTAGTTTTACGCCGCACTCAGCAGTATTCCAGCTATATGGCAACATTCTGTAAATAATCCAGTCTAGACCAGGCAATCCTGTGTACAACAGCATGAACATCGATCTACGCAATTGGGATACGATGACATGTGTCAAGCAAGTCAGCGATACAGGCCACCTGATCCCGTTAGTCGCCTCTTACGACAAGCATGAGTTGCTGAGATTGTAGGAAATACTGAATATAAACCTTCCCCGATAATGCAGACGTTATATCAACCGTTTCAATTTCATTTCCACGATTTTACAACCGTCAATTATTGGAGTACAAACGGTAAGTCGTATCAGGCAACGTCAAAAACAGCGACATCATGTTTTGTTTATCTCAATGTTACTACGCCAAAAAATGCGGAACTGTTTTCAGGCACATTCGCCTGGGGAACGAGAGGGAAGAATAACAACTCCAAACCATCACGGGTTTTTATCGTTTGTAATGAACACAAGATCAATTTTTATTTCCAAATCGTGGCTCCTTTGAGTTAGACTGCATGACTGCGGGTATTTCTTTGTGGCACTACTACAAGTCTTGTGAAAGCAGGCCATAGTGGAGACAAAGGACTTGAAATATCACCTTTAGAATAATCACAAGTGTGATATTCCAGAACTAACTGGTCCAGTTCCGATGATATGTAGGCCGTCCTGAATATGGGAAATACTGTTGGCTGATGTAAACAAACAAACAAACAGTGAGGTCAAAGAATTTGATTGTCATTTTGGAAAATGTTTAGATACAGACTTTATGTTACAAAAAGTATTAAGCATTAATTTGTGGACCTTAGTACTGGCTTCTTGATGTTTCCAGCAGAAAGTGGTGAGTGGTGACTAGTGGAGTCGTGCTAAGCAGAGTTGTGTTCTCTGCTTGTTCTTGGATGTGCAGTTTCTTGGTTTTAATATCTGATTCGCCCCCATTTTATCGTCACATTTCCTTGTGTCCGTATGGCTTCACGTAACTCTGACAGAGTGTGTTGTAGTGGAACTGCTGCGCTTGGCACCTCTACTCAGCCCCCTGCGTTTACAGTCCATGATGGCGTTACGAACTTTCTGGTCTTTCTCGTGTGAAGCTTCACTGATCGATTCCCTGCAAATGATACAATTTCAGAGATGACGCAGTCATATTTGTATTCTTGGTTAGGGAGTGGAGTGCATTAACGTCATTCTGCACATTTTTAAACACATTTTCTCTGAATGTCACGTGACATGGTTTCTCATACTATCCTACCCGTGAAGATCCTGGTAAGCATATTGATCTTCAGTAACCCATGCTTGTCGTAAGAGGTGACTAACAGGATCGGGTAGTCAGGCTCGCTGACTTGGTTGACACATGTCATCGGTTCCCAATTGCGCAGATCGATGCTCATGCTGTTGATCACTCGACTGTCTGGTCCAGACTCGATTATGTACAGACCGCCGCCATATAGCTGGAATATTGCTGAGTGAGGCGTAAAACTAAACTCACTCACTCATATTACCCACCACCAGCAGCTAACTCCGTTATGAACAGGCCTCCAAAATACACCTGTGGTATACCTGACTGTAAGACGAAGGACATACTCACGCTAGTTTCAGTCAGCCATAAGAAAGACATAATTCAAATCACGGAAGGGTGGTGATCTTCCTGAACGGTCATCGATGCGCGGTTACCTGGGCGTTCACTGTGGTCACCTGAGTTCTATTGTAAATGCTTATACGATATAGGGACTTGAGGCATATTCTATTGCCGGATCTCCAAAGGGATGGGAAGTGTGCTGTGTATTCTAAGCCATCTTGGGGCAAATGTACTGCCATGTCAGCCTGTATTTAGTCGAGTTGCCAAGCCTTAACACCACACCTCTCTTGGAAGAGCCATCACTGTTACCCTATTGGAAGGTTAGAAAGGTTAAAGAGTAGCAATGACGTGTTCAGCGTCATCAATATTGATTTGTGCGACTACATCTTGACTGTGACGGGTCACGAGCGTGTGTCGAATCCCTCGCGGCTATCTCGCTTTGCTTTGATTAAGCTCCAACCGCTAGCAGTCAGAAGCGCTGGAATAACAGAATAAATAACACGTTGATTTGGGTTATTTTCGTTTCATCTACTTACGAAGACTTTCAGATTCATTATTTGAGTACAAGATTACGGAGAGATGGCCTTTGCTGCTTCAGCTCATGATGCAATAAGCCATCATCCCAAGGTTGTGCCAAGTTGTTTTTGTTCTGTATGCGGTCACATCTTTGATGTGGGAAGCAAGAACCTATATTGAATACACAGCCTCCAAGAGACGAAGCTATTTCGAATTTTATCTCACAAAGGGTTGCAGTTTTGATTCGTGTTTGACATCAATCAATAAATACCATCCTATTAAGATTCTTCTTGAGCCGCCATATACATCACATACGAGATTTTGGTTTGATTCCATTTTTTGTCAAAGCGTGGAAGTGCTTTCTGGCATCATTTACGTCCGTAATCAAGGACGTGTTTGATGATTGTTCACGTACGAGGTAGTTACAAACGACAACCTTATTTCAGTTTCGTTTTTATATTTCAACAGTTTAGATTTATGAAAAAGCACAGAGAGTATTAATTCACGACAGCAGGTGCATGTAGGACTTGTAAACGGTTCCTTTTTTGACACTTTATTTCTTTTTTCTTGGGTACAGATAGGAATGTTATTGCAGTCACATGTTACATTTCGCTGGACAGTATGAATATTTGAAGTTAATGTATTGTGAAACATAGTATAAATATATACTATATAAGCATATATAAGTATACTAGCATGCTGTACAAGATAGTATGATTATGTTAAATGGCTGTACCATGATGACCAGATGGCCACAAAGTTTTCGCATTCACATTTCGTATACGAGAGACATTTTTGAGATGATAGAAATTTATGCCGTATTTCTTTGGTTCGGTTGTACTGGGGAGGACGCTTGGACATTTGTTTTGTGCAGACGTAATGTTTTGTTGCAATGTAATTAAATTCAAGACGCCATTACGTTTTCCTTTAAATCCCCAAATAATGTTCTCCTCTACATTTAGTTGAGTAGCAGTATCTTTCTCCCATTTTAATTGACTCCGTATGTTTTCTTTTAATGCATACTCGTTTAATAACTCTTTATATAAAGTTCCAAAAATATGTAGTAAATGGTTCTTCAAATTTTCTGTCATATGATACAGATATATATTATACATTTGATAAGTCCTGCATATTAAAAAGAAAGATTGTAAAGGAAATTGCTCTGTAATTTCTCTGAGGGTAAAGAATGTGGAATCATTTAACAGATCATAATTTACTTAAGCAATCAGAGCAAGTGCTGTCATGCTGACTTATTGCCGTGAAAGATTCGATTGTTCCAGAGTTTCCACGTATTCATTATTATGGGTAGACTTAAACTGCTTGTGTGCTTGAACTTGTTTCATCAAAGACGTGTATATACGTCTTTGGTTTCAGTAACCGTAATTATATGAGTAAGTTTAGTTTTACGCCGCTTTTAGCAATATTCCAGCAATATCAGGGCGGGGACACCAGAAATGGGCTTCACACAGTGTACCCATGTGGGGAATCGAACTTGTGTCTTCGGCATGACGAGCGAACGCTTTAACCACTAGGCTACCCCACCGCCCCTAATTATACAAGAACCGACTCACGGATACGTGTAAGCATAGACTAACGTTTAGTCCCTGAAAATATACAATTTTGATAGTGACAAAAAAAAACCTATTTAATTTGAAAAGGAGCCCTAGTTAGATGGGAGATTCAGGGGGAAAATCTAGACTTGCTTCATTTAATAATAATGCGGTTCAGGGACTGTGAGACATACTACGCGTAGGCCATACAAAGTACATAATGCTGCTTGTCACCCGAAAAGCTCACCCTCACGACCCTTTTCTCGTATACATACACACCAATACAGATTCAGACACTGGCACAGTGTCACATACTCACAGAAGCACATTTCATATCGTGCTTTTATACAACACTTACTGTCAGCGAGATTCTTGCAGGCTCAACATTATCGTCATCTGCAATGCCAACAACAGACTCAGAAGCTGATAAACCACCACGAAATCGAGACAAGGAAACTCATAATATATAGTTATGGAGTCGTAAACTGCAAATATTCTACGTCATCGATTCGACGACAAGTATTTGTGTCACACAAGGTTTAATCACAGATGTTTACAGGCCAGTGACCAATTAGCGGCGTCTATCAAGCATCTAAAGTGAGATTTACCCTCACGTCATCTGTCGAATAGCCTGGAGATGTAAAATGAGGTCGTTGCACATACAACTGTATCATCTTGTCTTTACATGGACATCATAGGACGCAGGCGATGGGAGGTATGGTTACAGCACCGATAATAACGAGAAGCATTCTAATAGTCCTGACGCTGCTCTTGTTTTTAATTATTGCCACTCTTCCATTTCTATTCAGATGAAATTATTTCTCTGTAACAGCCACACACGGAAGCTTACGACAAACCTGATTAGTACCAGTCATACTGACGAAGCTCAACTCTAATTTTCATAGTTTATGAAGAAGCGTTTATCCGTTATTGTCGTAGGGTTGACCTTAAAACTGCGTTGGTGACAGAGGTTCCTGGATGACGTGTTAGTATACGTTAACTGAAGAAGTGTTTGGGTATTTTTAAACCTAAATCTGACCTGTTTTCCTGAACCACACTATGAACTTTCAGCCTCATGTTCTCACTGCAACAGTCACCGTCCACATCTCCTCTTTCAATCACGGGCATTTTCAGCAACATCATTTACTATCTTCCTCCTCATCAATATGATCTCGAGCTCGGGATGGAATTGATCTTCAGCAACCCATGCTTTTTGTAAGAAGCGACTAACTTGAATGGGTGGCCAGGCTCGCTGACTTGTCATCGTGTCATCGTATCCCATGCAGTTGCGTAGATCGACGCTCATGTTGTTGATCACTGGATTATTTAGTCCAGACTTGATTATTTACAGGCCGCTGCCATAAAGCTGAATTAATGCTAAGTGCGGCGTTAAACAACAAACAAAAACGCTCAAACAATAATCTTGAGCTATCACAGACATCGTTCGCATCATGACCAACAATGAACCTTTGGGCATCACCACTGACAAAGTCCACATCCACATCTCCAGCAATCATAGGAGTCGTTGACAATATCGTCGCCATCATCGTGTTCAGCAGCGTCAGCAGCTTCAGCACTCTCAGGTGTTGTTAACATAATTGTCACCGTTATTGTCATCGGCATTGGCATCGGCATCAGCAATACGTTATCATCAGCTACGACGCCCCCTCCATTCCCCCGTCGGCCACCAAGGTCATCATGTGCCATGACCATTTTCACCGTCGCCTGTGAAATGTATCATCACAGCAAGCGTAGTATTATCGCCATCCACCCACAAACGGCATTGTATATTCACAGCAACGACCTCATCAGAAACGACAGCTACAGACTCATCTATCGCAGTCGTATCATCTACATCCTCATCTCGTACTAATTATACAACTTCTGTAAACAAATCTGCTTCTGCAACTGACACAGTATTATTTTTCACGCGGAGCCAGGTTTAATTGGCTATTTTCTCCTTCAAATGTCAACAGCATTATCTTCTAAAGGCGGCAGAACTAGTTCCACTATGTGCCAGATGATTGGTCAAAGTTGTGTGGTAGGGCGCATAGTCAACACAATGAAGGCAATCTTGCTAGGTTTGGCATACTTTAACTTCATTCAGTGTCTTAATAATATAACATGTCTGGTAGAAAGATCAATTTGTTGTTTAGAGATTGCCCGATCAACTTGGTTCGACTCTGCCAGACAGAGAAGGAAAACAGATGAGTGCATTGCAGCACAGTTCGTGTTATTGCCAATTTAACAATGTACGGGAAATTAGAGATCTGTAGCCTTGTGGCCAAATGTCTGGACTGTCCAGGAATAAATCGCCTGAAATCGTCCTCAAAGATGTTTGGAAGTTTGATGTCGGCGCGGGAACAACCTCTGCCTCACCATGAATGCAGAACGGGGAATTAAAATAAAACAGAGCGTACTGCTTCATTTTGACACCAAACAAGTAAATTAGAATGAACCTTACGATGAGGTGGGTAAACGTCTCTTGTACCGGTTTAGTGTGTTATACTTAAGATTGATCAACGTGCAAATAAGCACCATTCTGTAAATAGTCGTCTGCTGGGCGCGTGCGCCTCGTGATCGTTACGGACGTCACTGGTGTATCGATCAGATTCCCGCGCTGTGAACAGACGATGTGGACGAGCAGCGCTTGGTAGCCCCTCCTACGCTAGTCAGTGATAATAGCATTCTATACGAGGCTTTACGTCATGGCACGTAGCGGGCTTGGTAAAAGACGTCAATGGCGCTGGCGGTACTCGCAATTGAGCACTTTCATTGACAACTCTGGCCAACGTGCATACATTGTGACATCAGACCTAACCGTTCTTCCCACTTGGGACTCGGGCCACGTTGGAATATAAAAAAAGGTTCATTCACGATTTGATCATCCCTTTAGGAAAGTCGTAAACATGGCCTTCAAATGCTGCCCGTTGTGCCCTCTCGTCCATCAAGGAGTCGTAATGGAGGTTTGGCATCTTAACGCACAAGCCACTTAAAGCTGAGGACGGTGTCGCATTACAACAGGAATTATGTACGTTCCTCACGACCAAGGGACTTTTTCAGACGACGGCCATATTAAATTTACCGGGGTTATAGCATGAAAGAAAAAGAGATCATAAAACACCTGCCTGTCGAGTTCCACTGGAAATAAAATCATGGAAATGTAGGCAAATCGAGTTAGTATTTTTAGCTATTTCTTTAAAACCACTAACAGACACAGACGGACCAGAGGGCCATCGAAGATATTGGAAGTTAATGCGAATCCCGATTTGTGTCTGAAACTTTTACATCAAGGAAAGGGCCTCGACGTAAAAAGAATGTCAAAGCCTTGTGGCAGACATGTTCGTCAGTGTCCTATTGACTAGCTTAAGTGGGGATGAAGTCAAAAGAGAATCGAATGACCAATATGGCTAGGTCTGGAGATTATGCAGACATGGATGTCTCTTGAATGGGAGACAATTGACAAATTCCCTGCCATTTCACGAACACATTAGAACGTCGCAAAGTCACACGGAGCTTTTATAAACGTAATGGCAGAAGGGTTAGAAATAAACGGATACAAGCATTAAGTGAACCTCCGTCATAATCATGTACTCCTTTGTAACGTCTCTCTCTCTCTCTCTCTCTCTCTCTCTCTCTCTCTCTCTCTCTCTCTCTCTCTCTCTCTGAACTATACATAGCTCTGGGATGGTCTCACTCTGATGTTCCGGAATGATATTAATAAGATGATTCCTCGTGGACGTGGGTTCGACTCCAGATTTGTTTATATGACATTTATGTTCATTACAATAATCCTGTTTTAGAGGTTGTTACAGCTCACACTCTTTTTGGATTCGTCCTGTAAATACCTTCCGACTTGCATGCAACCAAATCATCTTATATCATCAACCTGAGATGGTATTTAAAACATGTAAAAATGGCGCTATCTTCGTAAAGCTCCAGTTATAGCCAAACACGTGTCACGCAGCTACAAGAAGGAAATAATACTCAATCAATGCAGATTCGTCGAAATGTATCTAGTTATGATTAATCTTTATAGATCCATTGCCCAAAGTAGCAGTTTTTGGCACCACGTTCTGGTAACACGCATGGAACATCCAGCTAGGCTTTACTAACACGTGCTCGCTACCGACTTGGGACATGCAGAGGTCGACATAATCGTCAGGTAATTAGGAGAAATGGACTGGTCTAATAGGTTGAAACAATCCACCAGCTTTGTCACCATCGGGAACTATTCTTGAAGGTGAGGATCATGTCCAACTGTTATTGTGTAATGCATTGTGATCGATCTCCAGACTGAGCATTATATTCCGCGGCATTATATGACCAGACAGAAAACCAGGTTGCCTGCAAATCGACTTCTAAGAGATGTATTTTTGCCAAGATTTCAACTTCGATCACAGACATATCGTATTCTGTATCATACTGTATTTTGTTTGTTTGTTGTTTAACGCTGCACGCAGCAATCAGTTACACGGCGGATATCTGTAAATAACCAAACCAGGACCGGACAATCCAGTGATTTACACAATGAAGATCGGTCTTTGCAGCTGAAATACGATGGCATACATTAACCACCCGATGTTGTGGTCGTCGCTTACAACAAGCTTGCAAATGTGAGTTAGAAGGGTAATGCCATGTCACTGTACTGTCAATCAAGATTCGAACTATTTCAAGTCTCGACCAGCATATCAGGGGTTGAAAGCATGGGCAACGATCTCTGTCGGCAATCCTCCATGACAACCACTCAGTCCACATTATCAAAATCCGATCCACTCATGATTTCTTTTACTAAAGTGGTGTTCTATTTAATTAATATTTATTCTCTCGCGGAATTTTCACGGACATACTCACTGAGTGAAAAACAACCACAATAAAACAATATCGGTTGTACCAAGTGACTATAACATCCCATATCCTTAAGTGTTTGCCCCAAAGGTGACGATTTTTCCTGAACCCGTTTTATTAATTTAAAATGTTGATTAGAAAAAGGTTAATTAAAACACACACGAGCGTGCTCACGCACGCACGCACGCACGCGCGCGCGCACACACACACGCACACTCTCTCTCTCTCTCTCTCTCTCTCCCCCTCTCCCTCTCTCTCTCTCACACACACACACCGCCACCAACACCACCACACTAAAATTCAAAATCGTTCGTGACGCTACTCCCAAGACTGTCCAGATGGAAATGATTCAATGCTTAAGAGACTCTCCCCAGTATGGCAACTCCTTACAGATGAGTAACCCCGAGATACTCGACAGGCGAGGATGTAGAGATGACAGTATTTTATAAACGTCTCTTCGCTCAAATCAAAGTGAAACGGCGGACTGCTCTCAATCACTTCCGCCTATGTGTTATAATTTTCTTGAAATTGGAACGTTCGGTTGGCGGATGTTTGAGTGGCAGTTCGTATGGCCTGTTGATTACAGTGATCACTGGCGGCTTCTTACATCGCCTGATGACCAGGTTTACTATAATCTTGTAAATCACAGCCCGAAACAAAGCCCAACTTCCGGTGACATCCACGAAATGCTTGTCACTGAGCAGAAACCGCTCCACCATAGACTCTCTCATTCAGGAAGGAAAGAGATATTCTGTGAATTTCTTTTGTCAACTAAATGGGATCTAAATTGGTCGCCTTCTCGCTATTCCGTGCAGTCGTCATGGTAACTTAAATTGATGACGTAGGCGAATGACGAAAATAGTACTTGATTGTCATCGAAGCCAGTGGAGTTAGTTTCCTGTTGATTCCTCGACGAGCGAGGGCTCTTTCATACGTAATTTCTTCACGAACAAACCATCACCACCATGTTCAGGCTGCTTTGCCCCTTGCACTTAAGCAATTCTCGTCTATGGCCAGAGATTTGACCAAATTTAGCAACTCCTCTTTGCGGCTAGTCTCGCGTGTTAGGGCGGTTTAGAACCATGCTCCGATAAAAGAGAGAGTTATTCTTCTCGATCGATACGGATTCTGCACAGGGATGAGGTCGAAACCTTTACAAGAGATGCTAACCGTTAGCAGTTTATATTCCAGTATCTTCTCTATCTGTGTCCTTCTATTAAGATGGTCTCTACATTTCACAGTAGCCTGGACAGGATATACACTCATCACTTAAGTGGAGTGTATGGTAGCAAGTATGTATGTAAGAGCTATTCAAGTGTTAACACAGTGAATGCAGTTGGTCTGATATGGTGTTCTTCAAGCACTGAGTTTGGTTGCAATTATCTCTGCTGCTGGGAAAATCCTGCGAGTTTTTCATTCAACATATGAAATATACATATGTATAATAAATATGTAATCTTTTGTTGAGTATGGTGTATGTGGAAAGGACGGTTAATCTCCCCGACACCTGACAATCCCCCTCCCACGTGTCCCCTCCCATTTCCGGTTCCAGTGTATCAGTGTAGCCAATGCTAGTCTCAGTAGTACGGCTCGGTTGACCAAGCTCGGTAACTCCTTGCCCAGATTGAGCGAACAGGTGCTCATGCTCTCAACCACCTGTTTGCTGTGTGATAACACGAGGCCGATGTACAGCAGGGATATTCAGCGAGACGATCGGATTTGTGGGATTTAATCATTAACAGGTGAAAATACATACATGGAATTAACAGACTGTTTCGGTGTGGATGGGTGAGTTGGTGGCCAGCCAAGATACAGTGATCAGGGTTCGAATCCCTATATTCGACCTTATTAAAGTTATTGGTAGTGCTGGTGTGTGCCACCTACACTAGTTGGTCGGTATCATCAGGATTTCCTCACATAATGATCCGACTCGTCGTCGGTATCATCAGGATTTCCTCACATAATGATCCGACTCGTCGTGATATAAATGAAATACAATTTAAGCGTCTTCAGGTCACTGGAGTTAAAAACACAAGGTACATTTGAGATGCATTTTTGAGATTAAACCTTGATAATATGCTAACATTTTCGATGTTTAGATAAAAAATAAATGCCATCCATTAGGGAGAAACGTTTATTGATCGTGATCTTGAGTGTTTCCCTGAAGCACATTGGTGCTTGACATCTTGCCTTCAAACGTTCAAATCTATATTAGTTTTGTATCAAGTTCGATTAATTTCTGTATCGAGAAATGAAAGTGTCTCTCAATCATATCAGGTCTCCTAAACCCAGCTGACTCTGCTGAGGGCCACTTCCACCACTCCGAGGCCATTTAGGACGTGTGTCGTGACAGAAGAATGGAGGTCAAACATGAACAACAATGAAGTACATGTGATAATTCCGTCTTCGTGCTCCTTGTGGTGTAGGCAACGTGGGTATATGTTCTCTGCAATGAAGTATAACCCTGGTTATCCACGTCAAGACATAATTAGCACGCTATTGATATTTCGGATGATACGTGTGTGACTGATCAGGTGTGTTATAAAACGCTGCAAGAAATGAGAGAATGTGGTTTTCTGCCGCTTTAAATAAGGCTCCACTGTAACATTGACTTAAAGGAACTCATTTGATCATGTAGTGAATTAAAACCCACGACGAACTCGCTCAGTATTGATATCACCAATTTATGGTTTGACTGAAATCTCAGAAGCTTGAGTTATATCAATACGCTGATCGTATTCTCATAAAACATTAATAATTATGGAAATATTGTCATGGCAATATTTCTATCTTCTTAATATTTTTTTAATAGTTCATATTCACCTAAAATGCAAAAGAATACATGTATGATTTAAACTTTACAGAGGGTCACTTTTGTTAAACACAGCTGACATTTTAAATTCTGTCCTTCGTATTATACAGAACTTTAATTATTCTAGCGGTCTCTCCCAAGTTTGATCCAATCATCTCCATCAGCAATGCACATTTCAGTTTTGGCCATTGTTCTTACAATCACGTTCCATGTATGCTGTATATATCCTAGTATCACATAAAACTATTTAATCTTTTTATACTTTTTCGCCAGTGAAGAAAAGAACAGTTAGAAATTAAGGTTCACACATTTAAAAATACACCGTCTCCATGACAACCTGTCTACCATATGACAACAGCTTGTTTTTTTGTATACCATCACTAGGTATTACTGAGGTGTCACCTCTCTCTTACGAATGACTTTTCAAACGGGAAGGTAGATACCAGATGGTGCTGCTTCCTTGTGTGCATCTATTGTTGTACGTATTCAGTTATTCGTTCTCATGTACTGAGAAATCAGTATGACATAACTGGAATAGTCGGTGAAATATCGCATTAACCAGATATATGGATTTTTAGGTGTTTATGCTATCCTCACAGTTTGGTTCAGGCGTCTTTTCAATACCGAAATGGAAAGAACTATATGTTGCATTTTAAAGATTCCATGTATCGTTTGTCACCATAATTTACATAAACACTTTATGCAGCTCACAAGAAAGATCATATCACACCTCCACTGATGTCTCTACATTGGTTGCCTGTCAAATTCCAGATTGACTTCAAAATTCTATGTATCAGATCTCTTTCAGATCTCTACATGGACAAACACCTGAATACCTCTCCAGTCTTCTGTGCCAGTACATCCCAACCCGACTATTACGATCCCAGAATCACCAGCTACTTGTCATTCCTAAAGTTCGACTCTCATCCTATGGGAAAAGATCATTCCAACACCCAGCCGTTAGTCTCTGGAACAACTTGCCCATTCACATAAAAAATGCCGAATCTTTGGACACATTTAAATCTTCTCTAAAATCCCACTTTTTCCATCTTGCCTATTATTAAACTTTCTGTCTTCAGATGTCTGTCTTTGTCTGCTGTATTTCAATTATCTTCTCTTATACTATTGTAGCGCCATGAGCGGGTATCATAGTACCTGAGAGTTTCTAGGACTTGAGTCCTGCCCCACAACGAAGCACATGTGACACATGTGGTCTCACCTTAGGCAAGTGAGTTTGTTCAAAATTGTCTCTGTTCACCCAGCAGGAAAATGGGTACCCGGTGGAAAAAAGTCATATGACTATTACCTTCCAGCGCCAAACAGGCAGCTTGGGTTATCCGGGGTAATTACGTGCTGTGCCTTGATTGTTAGTGCTATGAGCATACCTAGTGTGAAGTTTGGCGCTATATAAATGGACACATTATTATTATTACCTGGATGTAGCGCTATACAAATACCCACATTATATTATTATATTATTATTTAAACGAATGAAAGGGCCCGTGAAGATCCGGGTTAGAATTCAGCAACCACGCTTGTCGTAAATGGCGACTGACAGGATCTGATGGTCAGGCTCGCTGACTTGGTGGTACATGTCATCATATCTCACTTGCGAAGATCTCGTAAATGGCGACTGGCAGGGTCGGATGGTCAGGCTCGCTGACTTGGTGATACATGTCATCATATCTCACTTGCGAAGATCTCGTAAATGGCGACTGGCAGGGTCGGATGGTCAGGCTCGCTGACTTGGTGATACATGTCATCATATCTCACTTGCGAAGATCTCGTAAATGGCGACTGGCAGGGTCGGATGGTCAGGCTCGCTGACTTGGTGATACATGTCATCATATCTCACTTGCGAAGATCTCGTAAATGGCGACTGGCAGGGTCGGATGGTCAGGCTCGCTGACTTGGTGATACATGTCATCATATCTCACTTGCGAAGATCTCGTAAATGGCGACTGGCAGGGTCGGATGGTCAGGCTCGCTGACTTGGTGATACATGTCATCATATCTCACTTGCGAAGATCTCGTAAATGGCGACTGGCAGGGTCGGATGGTCAGGCTCGCTGACTTGGTGATACATGTCATCATATCTCACTTGCGAAGATCTCGTAAATGGCGACTGGCAGGGTCGGATGGTCAGGCTCGCTGACTTGGTGATACATGTCATCATATCTCACTTGCGAAGATCTCGTAAATGGCGACTGGCAGGGTCGGATGGTCAGGCTCGCTGACTTGGTGATACATGTCATCATATCTCACTTGCGAAGATCTCGTAAATGGCGACTGGCAGGGTCGGATGGTCAGGCTCGCTGACTTGGTGATACATGTCATCATATCTCACTTGCGAAGATCTCGTAAATGGCGACTGGCAGGGTCGGATGGTCAGGCTCGCTGACTTGGTTGATACATGTCATCGGTTCCCATTTGCGAAGATCAATGTCAATCACTGTACTATCTGGTCCAGACTGTTTTTTGTCATATAGCTGGAAAAATACCGAGTTAAACAACAACAGCAACAACACACACAGAAGAATAATCTGAAACATTTTGTTTAGAAAGAAATAATGTATTTGTAAACATTACAGTTGTACAGTTGTGAACCATGCACGGATACAAACACACATCTCGTGGAAGTAAACGCTTGTGAAGAGATAGTTTATGTAATCGAGTGATTTAAAAGATTGAAACATTCACATGCAAACGTACTTGGTTACCTAAATCCAAAAGTGATTTCAGTATTTCTGAGTAGAAATACAGGCATTCGCTTTACTTTATACTCGTTTGTCCAGACAGTTATAGTGAAGACCAAACAGAACGGATTAGCGAGGTGGAAATACTTTCAGGGTTCTACTTGTTGAAAGAGAAATGACAGAATTATTCATTAAATCACAGACATAGTGCAACCGCACTCTGATCCATGGATTGTATTGAACAGACATTAATCATTAGCATAGCCCAGTCCTACTGATTACAAGAACACGTAGAAGGATTCATGACGTCAAAGATGAACAAAATAAATTATATCCACAAAATGCATCCTTTTTATAATTATTTGCGCAGTTGCTGATTTTGCAATGGTAGGTTTGTAGAGACATCAGAAAACAGTCAGTCTCTGTGTGACGTGAAAAACATATTGTTACTAACGTACGTACATCAGACTCAATATTTTCCTGAATCAGTTTCTCCGTCAGTTCATATAAACATACCGTTAAATCTTGCGTCAGATGTCTAACGTCAATGTCAGCAACAACGTTTGTCCCCATTCGGCAACACGCGCGTACCTATTCATGACATAAAACACATGAAATATGAATGATGTGTATTTCAACCCGTAACTTGCTGAATAAACCCTGCGATATACTGTACATCTGTGGAAATCCTTATCTACTTTAAAACAGTAATCGGATATTATTACTACAAGGGTTGAACAAATCAAATGTTTCTGATTGGTAAAAACTAGTATTGAAGTGAGGGAAGTTCTAAACCGCCAATCATACCCCTGCATGCAAAATGTTGGGGTTGACAAAAAAATCTTATTCCATGTTTAATCATTTTCCAAGTAACCTGTGCCAGTTCCCATTATGCTGATAGCCCGTTCACGCTCCGCTTGTTGCATATGCTGCATCGCTGGTTCATACACAAACGGGGCGGTGGGTAGCATAGTGGTTAAAGCGTTCGCTCGTTACGCCGAAGACCCGGGTTCGATTCCCCACATGTGTACAATGTGTATCTTCTGCCGCGATCTTGCTGGAATACTGCTAAAAGCGGCGTAAAACCATACTCACTCACTTCAAAATACACAAACAGTGCAAAATCATGTAAATACCTGTACAAAAACTATATAGAATCAATAAGACTGATTTGAATTATGATCCACAGTGATTATTTGGGTTTCCCTGAAAGTGTTAGAATCACGTGTGGCACTACCGCGTGCAGCGCGTACCCACTATCTGATGCGTTTTGCAGTTTTACAGTTTCACAGAAGTTTTCCAGAAATCAACGTTCATGCAGGATGTTGGTCGTCAAACCTTATCTTTGTTTAAATACTCGGTATTGACTACCATATTTCATGGTGCCTTTATCAACAACATGTTTGTGCATCTCAGATCTGACTGTTTAAGTTGATATGTTTCACTTGTACCAAAACCCGCGCCATTTTGAAGAAGCTGTTGTTCTGTAAGTAAATGCAACTTACCATATCTCGGCAGGGGCGTGACTAGGAAAATTTCAGTTGTTAGCACAGTTTAAGGTTTTGATAAACGATTACCCCAAACCGACTAAAACATCAGGCGAACCAAACGAGCAGGTTCTAACAAACATTATCTGGAATAATAATAACGCAGTGAAAGAATTTGTAGCTATTTTAAACACCATATCAGGGCAACTGATAAGCATGGACCCATAAAGTACACGTACAATAAACCACAAAACAATAAAACCGGAGCTCTCAGAAATGTATGAACGTTGTAAAGAGAACAAGAACAAGAAGAGCTAAATCAGCTATGAAATTGTTTGAAAAAGTCAGGAACAGATCTGCTAGGATCAGTTACTATATGCATCAACCCTACTTGAGAAGAGAAGAGAAGTGCCATTTTGCGGGTTTTCCCTTCGACAAAATCATCCACCACCTTATCAAAGTTGACATAAAAATCCCTGTGAATATGAGGTAGTGCAAGTGCATTAAGCCGTTCCGTTACCATTGTTGACCTGAGATACATTTTAACACGTCTCATTGCGCTGAAGGAACGCTCAGCAGTTGCCGAAGACACTGGCATTGTCACAAGTGTTTTGAGGGCAACATGGATATTTGGATCAAGATCTTCTTTTGCGAAGTCCAGTGTTGCCAACAAACACGATGGTTTCTCCTCTGCTGGAACATCTTGCCAACGTGATTGCCACCGCCTGATTTCTACCGTTTGTTGCTCATGTGAGTTCTCTTTCAGCTCAGTGAACTGTGCGAATATTCGCCTACCCATTTCCTCGGTCATATTATGGACCGAAGTAGGTACAAAATTCTGAGCTTCGAATCGGCCATTGGGACAGATAAGCCTGTCCTCTAATTGCGGGACCATATGATCCAGCAAAGGGTAAAAACGATTCCTCTTCCAGTAGACTTCAAGTGTAGATGCAGGGGCATTGTCGCGCATCGTTTGACGGCTCACACATATTGGCTTCGTAGGAATAATGTCGTATTTGCTTGCCATATCAGATGCCTCACTGAAACGTTCCTCCCATACAGACTCGTCATCACGAATCTGTCTCAAACTGCTGATGACAACAGAGGCCTCGCTTGATGCACGAATAAGGTCATGGTCGGAGACTGCAACACGAGAGATAACTGAACTGTGTACTGGATTATGTGTTGAGTAACAACAAGGCCAAGTCAAAAGATTGAATGGAACATCCAAGGGACCTTGCTCTAGAGTCGCCATCTTGCTCAAAGGCACTCAAACTTTCAACTATAACACCGAATGATGCTTTGAAAATGGATAGTGCACCCGCACGACTTGCTCAACGTGTTTCACAGAGTTCAGTAATCCTTTCGCTGTCGCCCCATTGCTTCCTGAGCATTCTCATTTGATTCCAGTTCCTTAAAGTATGCCAAGAGACGTTTTGCCGAATACGAAAGTGCAAAGGCAATGCTTTGTACATAATATTCTTGACTGATAATATTCTTGACTGATGTTATGGAACAGCTATAAACCAAGGCCAGATTCAAACAATGAGACTTACAGTGAACAAAGAATGCTTCAGGATATTGACGTCTTATGATGGCTTGTACACCATTCAAATAACCACTCATGCTTGAGGCACCATCATAACCTTGACCCCTCATATAGCATTTCGTGACCTCATACTTGTCTAGTTCTGACAGGAATGACTCGGTTCAGGCAACTGCCTTCGTACTGTCAGCCTCAGTGAAACCTAAAAATGATTCCTTGAGTATAGTTTGACCCTGGTCGTTCAATGAAATGTGTCGAAAAGATAGAAATTTGTTCTCTGGTTGAGGAATCAGTTGCCTCGTCAGCAATGAGAGAAAAACATTTCTGTGAATTACAGTCATTAACCAACTAGTTTCTAATTTGTGATGAGCAAATATCAAGAAGCTCATTTTGAATGGCTGGTGATAAATATTTATTTCTAATTGTGCTGTTTTGGAGATCACTGTTCAATAACTCATCGTACTTTGCACGATAATGCAAGAGGGCTACAAAATTGCTTTTCACAGCATCGTGACCCCTAATAGCAATATTCTGTCTCCCGCACAAAACGAGTGTCTCAACTAGTGTTTTAAGAATTGAACGATTTCTTTCAACGGTTTCCTTGTGCGCATTAGAAAGTTGGCAACACTTATCATCCTGTTTATGACTGACAATTGTTTTATAATTCAAAGAATTCTCGGCATAAAAGTGATGGGAATCAAGTTTGGTATGTCTCTTTATAAGTGTCCCGATATTTGCCCAATCATGAACGTACGATGTAGCAAATGCGCCTTTTTGAAGGAGAATGCCTCTTATTTCTGTTAAAGGATATTTGAGTGTTTTGTCAGCCCTTACATCTGTTGAAATGTAAAATGTTTCAGAAGAGTGGAACGAATTTGTTCTGATATTAGTTCACTTTCTGTGTACAAGCCAATATCAGTACCAGAGAAACTGTAGGAAAGTTTCAGTGAATCTGATGCCAGTGAAGGCTTACAAGTCGCGCCTTCTTCCTCGACAGAGCACGAAGACAGTACAGTTATTGGAATTCGTGTTGGTTGAACTAGAAGATGGAACCTCTGTTTTTGAATGCAATATTACAAAAAAAAGAATCAATGTTTTTACAGTTCTCACTTTTAAACTTTTTACTTATGATTTCCGAAGGAGACCAAATGATTGATAATTTAATCTCATTTGTTATCTATATTAACTGTGGTTTCCAAAACGTTAATTTGTTAAAATGCTTGTATTTTGATGCGAATAGATTTTAACAACTTGACAATACCGCGTAAGTGTTTGGTCTGACACAAGCAAAAGACGCTAATGCCACACAACTAAATTCAGCTGGTTTAACCGAAACATGAGTCTCATTAATGTCTATTCAGACACGATGACCTACTTTTCAGCCGATCCGACTTTTTTCGTGTGAAAGTGAAAATAGACATCACAAACAACTATGGTTACACTGAATTCTAATTTCTTGTTTCATAAGGGAAATAGTATTTACAAATGAATTTTAATTTAAAACTTTAATAACATCGTATTTCTATATTTTATGGCAAAGTGTAGGCAGCATGACCTTAACTAAGAAGTCACAGACTGCCCCTGTTTGATGAGGTCGTAAAATAATTCACAATGCATCTGGCTCACTGGTTACTCCTGTTATGTGTTTTTTGCGCTTACTCGGTGTAGTTCTATAACACACAGTGTGATTAATATAATATCAATTCCGTACCAGACCGCCAAACATTTCTAGCGGCAAAGCCTCGTTTTGAGATTTCCACAATTTCCAAGTTTCCGTTTGTCAGAGCTCGCTGTACGACAGAGCACGCTGCCATACGTGTTTGCAAGGATTAGAAGAAGCGTAGTGTTGCAATATACAAGTGATTAGATGTATCAAATAATACTGATTAATATTTATGTATCCAGTTAAATGAATTGGTCGCAAAATTCTGGACTGGTTATTGTACTAAGTTGCGCAATAGGACGGAACCCAGTCAACAGAAAACGAGACTGTTGTATAATCAATGTTTTGACTTGCAGGGGTGGTTGGTAGCTCGTGTAGCAGAGTTTGTTCCCCACACGGGTACTATCTATGAAGCCCATTTCCGGCGTCCACCGCCGTGATATTGCTAAACTAAGCTCACCAAAAATACATCAACATGAGTAATTCTTCCAGAAACGCGTGATACCTATTACTTTATTATTATAAACTGAGAGAAAAAATTAAGCCATCTAATGCTGATTTGTAATGCTTCCTATATGGGTAACCTCTCCATTCTGGGTGTGGAAGAGTAATGGCATCTTGTCGCCGTAGGAGTCAAATGTATTGATTATATCGGTTGTCTGACGTCAGTACACAATCATATCAGTTAAGACATATGTTCTATCCGATATGTTTTCGTGTCGGAGATGGCTTAGATTAGTTGTTGTCCCGACAGATAATACCAACTTCGTGAAGATATGACGAGCCGTTTGACGTCCGCTTCCTCTACTAAATGTATTTATGAATTGTTTTTGTTGGAACATGGCGTGTGCACTCCGTGCTTTGACTGCAATCATTTGGTTCAACTGTCTTGCTGGAATATATCATTGATGACTCTATATGTAGACCGCCTTCGTGACATCATGGGCGCATTAGAATAAAGCATGATTTTAACCATGCACCTGTTTGTTTGGCAACGTCCTTGTCTTGTACAGATATTATTATTATGAGATGAATAAATCGAATGACATGTTAAGAATGGTGACATGGTTCATTTGTGAATGGATGTGTGAGTGAGTGAGTGAGTGTGTGTGTGTGTGTGTGTGTGTGTGTAAGTGTGTGAGTGAGTGAGTGAGTGGAAACCCTGGCAGTAACGTTGGCGCTATACCCTGGCGCCCTGTTAAAGACCGAATCGTTGGCAAATCAATGGTTCAGAGCCAGAACACCATTCTGTGGTACTTTGGAAATATTGTGTCATAAAAACAAGAGGCGCCCAAGGTAGGCATGTCTCACAATAGAAAGGTTCCGACAGGGGCAGGAACAGTAGCGGAGGAACAATGAAACCGGCGACAGTTTGTATTACAAATTCTGCAATGCACAGTTTGCACTTCACCCTTGACCTGATTGTCAGGGTATATCCCTTATAACAACATTTAACGATTTGTGTCAAACATATTTGTAAGATTTTAAAACACCGCAAATTCCCATCATGGCTTCTTAAATCCAGAAACTTTGCCCTTATACGATCTACAGTTTAGATAATACTTTCGTGGTGTGAGAGAGGTATACACATATATACTATTACATCATCCTCTGACAGTCCGAACGGAACTACTACTAATATAGTTCGGATTAACGGGGTTTCATAATGTAAATCCATGTTCCAAAAAGTGAATCGAGGGATTATCTAAAAAAACACTCGATCGTTGTGCAATAAATCAATATTTATGAAATTAAATTCATGTTACATAATAGTTGAATAAACCCGTAATGCGAGTCCACAACAAGCGGCACAGTACTGTCTGGAAGAAATGATATCACAGTAAGAGTACATACCTATTGATGGAAAAGGTGAGTTAATGAGGTCATGCTAGCAATTATTGTGCGTCATCTTTTAGACTTGTCCGAGTGTACAAGTTATATGACAAGGTGAACGCTAAATAATAATAGACACAACACTGAATCACTGCCAAACAAAACTAATTTCAAATGAAGGCACAGTGGTTAGTCGAGGTCAGTCATTAAATCGCCAGCAGGAAGAAGCAACGGTTTTGAGGAACAGATGGGTCCAGAAGTACACAGGCTTGAACCTGGCCTCATCCCCCAAATACATGTACCTACATACGCTGTTATCACAAGGCTCTGGATTAGACATGGACACTTGTTAAAGTTTACCTTTCAATATTTTAAACATATCATGTACTTGAGATTGGTTGTGTACTGTATAAACTGATCCGACCTGAGCTAAGGCATCAAGGTCGGTGGTTAAATAGGGTAAGCAGGTTCACAACCAGATATATTGAACAATTGTATGTAGGGATCATACCGCAGCCGCTAGCTGGCGGCGATATATCTGACTAAGGGTGTGTATGACACAAGTTGTTGGTGACAATATTTGACTGACATAACAGACGTTCTTTCTGTGGTAAACAAGTCAACATTTGACTTACATAACAGACGTTCTTTCTGTGGTCAAAAAGTCAGTGGCTGAGCGGTCTAGGCGTCTGACTTTATGTACTGGCGATTAGGTGCCTGACTCTGAGGGTGTGGGTTCGAATCCCGGATGGCACTCAACCCAAAAAGTACTAGAATCTGTACTTTACTAAGAAAGTGTAATCCCAAATATAACATGTTACATTTGACCACTTTCTAAAATGGCATTGCGTATTTCATTACAGAACAGATGTTCTTTCTGTGGTAAAAGAGTCAATATTTGACTTACAAAACAGATGTTGTTTCTGTAGTAAATAAGTCAATATTTGACTTACATAACAGATGTTCTTTCTGAAGTGGTAAAAGAGTCAATAATTGACTTACAAAACAGATGTTGTTTCTGTAGTAAATAAGT
This sequence comes from Haliotis rubra, assembly GCF_003918875.1. Classification (NCBI taxonomy): domain Eukaryota; kingdom Metazoa; phylum Mollusca; class Gastropoda; order Lepetellida; family Haliotidae; genus Haliotis; species Haliotis rubra. Next base: position 2,539,959 of record NW_025766336.1, read on the forward strand.
CAATATTTGACTTACGTAACAGATGTTCTTTCTGAAGTTGTAAATGAGTTAATATTTGACTTACAAAAAAGATGTTCTTTCTGTGGTAAAAAAATTCAACATTTGACTTGCATAACAGATGTTCCTTTCGTCAGTGTAAAGAACGTTCAAGTTTGACTTACACAAGAGATATTCCTTTTGTCAGTGTGAAGATAAGTAGATGACTTAGATAAACAGATGCTCTGGTGAGTTTGGAGTCGATTGGGCTGGTGGCGCCAAGCATCTTACGGCCCATCTTTACTAGATGCTTGCCTTCCTAACCATAGCAACAACAGGTCCAGATGCCATGTACTTGACAAGGCCAGGGAAGAATGGCTTGCTTGACAGATCTGGGAGGATAGCATGTATTGATGAGCGTATGTTTCGTGCTAGTCTGTCTCACAGTCCCTGAACCACATTATTTTCCCCACTGCCAAGTCCTCTCTGCAGTGCTAAAGCCCTAAATAAAGCAAGTCTAGATTTCCTCAGGTTCAGGGTCTGTTAACCGTTATCTGATGGTTGTATGATGTGACTTCTAATTGGCAATGACCCCAGCACGTGTAGCCCCAATGCAGATGTTCTTAGTCTCTGAATCTCTGGTCTCCCTGGGGCTCCTTTTCAATTTAAATGGGCTTGTTTGTTACTATCAAAATTATATATACTAGTATTCAGAGACTAAGCATTAGTCTAGTTTGAGGCATACACATAAAATAATCAGGCGGACATGTGTACGACTTCAGCAACAACGTGGAAGGAGCAATGGACGCTGGTGCTCAATGACGTAAACCCGGAGATACACTTACTGAGCCACTAATCGGGCCAAGAGGCACTAGGATGTGTTGCTCCAATTGCCCTCAGCATCACAATAGGGTGATAACGTTATGAGCCATTACACGTGTTAGTGAGAATACGGAGCTTAATGATTAGCGTTCAACTGAGTTCTACATCATAAAACTCTCCCTCTGTGTGTGTGTGCGTGTCACTGCGTCTCTCATTCTTACAATGCTATCGTATATATTCAAGCTAAAAGCACTCTCTCATTCTTTTTATGTGATTATATAATTCAACTAAAGCGCCCCTCTCTCTCCCTCCTCTCTCTCTCTCTTTATCAGTGCGATCGTATATATTCAAGCTAAAGGTTCTCTCTCTCATTCCTTTTATGCGGTGACATAATGAAAATCTGTCTATCTATCTGTCTATCTATCTGTTTATCTATCTATCTATCTATCTATCTATCTATCTATCTATCTATCTGTCTGTCTGTCTGTCTGTCTATCTATCTATCTATCTATCTATCTATCTATCTATCTACCTATCTACCATTGCTCCAATGTGATCATATATTCAAGCTAAATGTTCTCCCTCTTCTACTGAGGAACACAGTTGGCCCTGACAATAGTTAATCGACGATTCCTGACCTCCTAGATCGATGGTCATGGGTTGAGGTGGCGTGTACACACTCACTGTTGGTTCCAACATCTCCATCCTTCCCTATTCTCGTCCACCCCTCCCAAACTCTTTAAAGGAGAAACTCATGTCCATGCTCCCTAATTACAACCTTATTTGGTTCCGTGAGTGACATGGCCCACGTGTTGCTGACATAACGCGCACAGGAAACTATACCCCGAAGGTCAGGCGAAGGTTAATCGTTGTTGTCGAGAGTGACTTGAAGACGTCAAAGCTCGCAGCTGAGGGTCAAGGTCAAGGAAGAGATCTCCTCTTGTCAATGGCATTGGGTCTCCTGGGAGTCGTCTGCTCGCTATCCTCGCACGTCTGTCGACAACGTTGTGAGCGTTTATGCAACATCTCCACCGACGTACCGTCAACAATGGCACTTCACAGTCAGAGTCCGATGACGTCTTTGTGGAAGGAATTACAGCCAGGTTTAGCGGACATTCCCAATAAACCGATAATACTAACGTCTCTCTCGACATATCATATAATTTGACATTGAGATTTCCATTGAAATGGCTCTATTCTCAGATTACTAATTAAATCATATAAAACCAAACCAAAATAATCTCATGTAGAATTCCCGTAATGGATTTTGTGAGAAATACGACCATGCCATTTGACCACAAAACATGGAAGAAATAGCACTTTTATTGATGTAGTATGGAATAATAATTGTACAGAGGGAATATTTAATCATATTTCTATTTCACATTGATATTATTAAAGGTTCTGTCAAGATACATGTTTCACAAATGTCAAAATGGGGTTTTTGTTTATTGGAAGATGTTCAGAAAAGCAGTCATTCAACTTAGACAGCTTTCTGAAGTGACAGCAAGGGTCAAACAGCGGCTTTATCTAGTTATAAAATCGTATGGCTTCCGAGCTTATGAGCGTGGGTGGGTTGGTCGACCCATCGCTACATTTTGGTAGTAGCTCAGATATATATTCTTAGTGCATGTGCACAATTGCACGATGTATATCTTTATGTCCGAGTCAGGAATGTCATTACCTTTACCAAAGTGTGGAATTGAATCTTATAAATGAAAGAATCGAGGCTTATACCACGCGGTTCTGTAACAATCACAGGACAGAACAGCCAGCTGGTTTAAGGTTTGTTCGGCGGCCGAAAACATGGGTTCGATTCACCACGAGACATAATCTGTACGACAAGAGTTACGCCCTTTTGCCATGCCAGGATCCTAGTGAGTGAATGACTTTAGTTTTACGCCGCACTCAGCAATATTCCAGCTATATGGCGGTGGTCTGAAAATAATCGAGTCTGGACCAGACAATCCAGTGATCAACAGTATGAGCATCGATCTACGCAAATGGGATACGATGACATGTGTCAACACAGTCAGCGAGCCTGAACACCCGATCTCGTTAGTCGCCTCTTACGACAAGTATGGGTTACTGAAGACCAATTCTAACCCGGACCTTCACGGGTAGTCAAGATCCTAAGATCATGAGTTCCAATCCTTGATAGGCCATGATCCTTTGTTTACCAGTACCATGCCTATGTTTGTGAGTTTCCTTCTCTTCGATCTGGTCCTATAGCTAAGTCCTGTATCATTTCGGGATCTACTCCTACACTTATCATGTATGAATTGCTGAAGTGCTGCTCCATGAGACTTTATCCTTGTAAACATTAAACGTCATGGCAAGAGAACAACAAGTCTCAATTATCCGTTGATTCTTAATATTATGTGAAAGGTTCAATGTAAATACGTGACGACACCAACTGTTTGCAAACAGGGTACCCATGTACCGAAAGCACCCGTCATTCATACAATGCAATGTGCATATACATGTGTGTAGCTGGCTGACAAGTAGAACTATTTGTGACGTATTCCTGTGTGGAAACGAAAGGCGTCTTCACGAGGCGTCGATAGGTGAAATTGATGTCATTATGGTACATTATCTCCAGTCCAAGATCTGTTTCCTTTCATTTTTACAACAGCTTAGGAAATCGAACTCAAGTCACAAACAAATTAAAAAGGAGGACATATTTTAGGCTTTACAATTCTTGTCTAGTAAAGACCATAAAATAGGAATCAAAAGTTCCATTCTTTGACAATAAATGGTTCCATTATACCGTTATCTAGTGCCAATGTACCGTATTCAACGACCCTGTACAAGTAACAGTGATGAGATTTCCTTTCGAAATATACGTTCATTGTTAACAAAGATCCTCTTTCACTAAACCTACTTCAGACGTTCTCCATCGATCGTCACACGTTCACCACAGTACAAGACAAATGTACAAAGTTTGTGTTCATTAGACACGTGTTGATGGCCTGCCAGCAGGGTTCATGGTGTTTCTGGAGAGGCATTAACGTCTCTGCCTCAACAACCGACTTGGCTGTAACAGGAATATACTGGAACAGGATACCCTACACATCACATTTATCGAGCTTTGAATAAAGGTCAACCTGTCACAACCGATACAAATAATCCTTTTGTCGCCCACGCCTTTCAGTAATTTCACATTTTTTAGGTGTTTAAGACCTGTAGAGGCCAACTCTCATCAAAATCAATGAGAAAATTATCTATCAAAATTAAGCAGTTGGCATGGAAAGAAGTAAAACAATCTGAACATAGATGGAATAGTTTTGTTGCTTTAAAGTCTTAATGATCAATGTAAATACGTAGGGTTCCATTTAGGCCGAGAACAACGAACACTGAATAACTCGTTACCGTCCCTCCAGAATCACAAACATGACTTGGCATTTATTACTGAAACATGACCCGACAAGTCAGTCTCAGTGGAGAAGGTCGTTTTTAACACGATTCCCCTGATCTTAATCACCGAATATCTTTTCCTGTGTAGCTATTATTGAGGGACCTTGAATGAACGCTTTGTTTGATATTAGGAAGCCAGGGTAACGTGGTAAGGAAGGTAACAGTAAATGAGTTTCATGTGTTCACTAATTGTCAGTGACCCATTCATTTAATGTTCAATGGCGTTTTGCCCTTTTTCTCTCAAAGATCCGTGAAGGTCCGGGTTAGAATGTGCCTTCAGTAACCCATGCTTGTCGTAGGAGGCGACTAATATATGTGGTAGTGTTGTAAATTGTTTGAGTAGCAGTGAAATTGGTGACAAAACTTCTCAATCACAGTACTGGCTATATATGCAGGGTTTTACTGTGACATAGACACCCATCAATACATTTTACTCTTGCTGGTAATATGAGGGTCTTGTAAAGTACTGAAATAGAGTCGTGTGCGTACAGATGATTACTTCAGAACCTCACACAGATAGATACCCTTGATTTGGACCTGTGAAGATCTCGGTTAGAATTGGTCTTCAGTAACCTATGCTTGTCGTAAGAGGCGACTAACAGGATCGGGTGGTCAGACTCGCTGACTTGGTTGACACATGTCATCGGTTCCCAATTGCGCAGATATATGCTCATGCTGTTGATCACTGGATTGTCTGGTCCAGACTCGATTATTTACAGACTACCGCCGTACAGCTGGACTATTGCTGAGTGCGGCGTAACACTAAACTCACTTACTCACTTACTCATTTTCTCTCAAAGGAATATTTGGCACATAATCAAGACGTGTGATTGTCTAGAGCTGATGATGTATATTTATTGTGTCTAGTCTGTACATGATGTATTTGTATTAGGGAAGTGGGGATCATGAACGACATGTTGATTTTATACACGTACAATAAAGACATTTTGGCACAATGATGTTATCATGTACATTAACAGATTTGTGCTTTTATCATTATACTCTTTCAGTTTGTAGATTCTTGTCTCAATCAGGTGATCGTGGTCTTTTTAGTAGGTTTGGCCTTGAGTGAGTGGGCTTAACGTCGTTTTGAACACCGTTGCTGGTTATATAACGAAAAGCCCTGAAGTGATGACAGTCTTGCGTCACCAAGGATTTTGACAAATCTGGAAACGTATTCCAACCGCTTTGGACACATTACCAGGAAATACATGATGTAGTTTGATGGTAATAATGTGAAGTCTAATGATACCGTTTCGTAATGTGCCACTCCTGGAACTTCAAGGATTTCAAGAAGTTGGTCAGTCCGATATTGACTGATGCTGCCATTTGCAATCTCCGTCAAAGCTGGACCTCTTGGATGTAGCTTTGCAAATCTTTTCCTTTTCAGTTGTGTTGATGTTATACAAACAAGTCATAAATTATCAAGATAATAAACAATAAAACCGAAAGAAGGAATACTTAAAATGAAATTTATAGCTATCGGTTTTAGTTAGAAAAGTCCGAGTCTGCACTAAGCCACTGGTTGTTCTAACGGAAACGCAAGATCATCGCGACGTAACTCATGTTGTTTATAGATTGTAAATAAAGTATCACACAGAGGACAGACAAACTATACATGTAGTTTGATTAGTTGGGCTGCATATGTGGAGCAGTTGCTATTCGCATTGCAGAGTTATTCTTTATGCTTTCCAGAATGTTGAGTTCGATTCCCAGTTTTGCCCTGTTTGTAGGCACCAAACTAGACTAATGCTTAGTCTCTGAATATATATAATTTTGATAGTAACAAACAAGCCCATTTAAATTGAAAAGGAGCCCCAGGGAGACCAGAGATTCAGAGACTAAGAACATCTGCATTGGGGCTACACGTGCTGGGGTCATTACCAATTAGAAGTCACATCACACAACCATCAGATAACGGTATTAGTGACAGGCATATTTACTGGCACTCGTGTTAAGCCCTGTCCATCTCTATGCTGTCATCACCTCATGAGGGCCAGTCAAGCCCCTGTACTGCCTAACATTTTACAGTTTGGAAACTTGCAGCTCACAATGTCACTTTGAGACTAGATGACCAAGGTGCAAGATCTATCTGGAACACCAACAAAATTATTTATGAATTTGAACTTATCTCAAAATTCAAAAGTTTCCATTTGTATGATATGCGAAGAGGATATAGATAAACCTATTTTTTAAAATAAACTGTTCAATGGAAGTGAAAAGACCAGCGTCTGTGTTATGCTTGAAGATGTTCTGGGTATTTCTACATACTAGATAATCCTCACTAGATTTCACCTTACATGCCTCAATCACATCACGAAGATGCTGTGCCATTTCAATTTGGTTCTTCATGAGTAGATCACTAACGGGGTCGGGTTGTCAGACTCGCTGACTTGGTTGACACGTCATCGTATCCCAATTGCGTACATTGATGCTCATGCTGTTGATCACTAGATTGTCTGGTCCAGACTCGATTATTTACAGACCGCCGCCATACATGGAATATTGCTGAATGTGGTGTAAAACTAAACTCACTCACTCTTCATGAGTGCTACGAGTTAGGATACAACAGTTACTGATGCTTTGTTTGTTTTGTGAAATTCTGTTTCTGAAACAAATCCTAGCATATGAACAAAGGAGTGATAGTAATGCCTTGATCAAATCAATCAGATTGAACCTGTGCACAAATAGGTCCCTGCACTTTGCTGACACAGAGTTTTACTGTAAAGCAATTGGATAAAGTGAGATACTCAAAACACAATAATCCTATCCCAGGAATAAAACAATAACCTTCATGTCACCCAGTGTGCTTGTTAATCAAGAGTTGACGGATGAAAATGTGAAGCAAGATTCCAGACCACTGGTGAGGATGTTGGTCCGGCCAGCCATGGCAGTTATATATGTTTACTTTGTAACCCGACCCCCAAAGTGAGTTAATGTGCAAATGTTAACAGACCCTGAACCTGAGGAAATCTAGACTTGCTTTATTTAGGGCTTTAGCACTGCAGAGAGGGCTTGGCAGTGGGGAAAATAATGTGGTTTAGGGACTGTGAGACAGACTAGCCTCAAACCTATCTGTTAACTTAGTTTCTGTCAGTGATACATCAGTGGCGATGACCTTTATGTAAGGACGCGTTACATAAACAACAAATTAGGGCCACGCTTGTTTCATCTAACATAGTTTCATGAGGATACATGAGATGACTGATAGTTCCGGAGAATAGCAAGACTGGGTCGAAAGACATTAAAATGGTATATATTTCAACCTTATCGTCTTCAACATTGATACAATTTTGCAAACGATTTTTGAAGGATTTCAGCCCAATTTCGTAGAAATCCTGTCTCAGATGTTTTCCATTATGACGTTATCGTTCGATTCGAGGTCCGATGAGAGTTTTTTTCATGGGAACAGAATGCAGCCTGGTTCCCGGGGTCTGTTGCGCCTGCGCTAACGCTCCGTGTCTGAGCGTTAGCGCAGGCGCAACAGACCTCGGGAACCGGACTGGAACAGACGAAGCTTTATACATATTCGGAATTGAGAAATGAAGTGGATTAAATGATCATTTAGTCATGTCCGTGTATAATATATCAGCTGATACAGACACTGAAAATACAAATAGAACACTGCTGAAACTCAAAGAGTTGGTGTTCCGCGTTTCTCTTTACTGAACCTATGATTTCTATTAATGATGACCGTGACCTTTGGACGGACTGTTACAGATGTTTGCTACAATGTATGAACATGTCCCAAATGATCAAGGGCTAATGGAGGTCCAATAGTAGCCAGCAGGAAGCTGGAACCAGACAAACAAGTGGTCGATGACATGAGCACACCGTCCGCGTATCCTGCAATGTTACCACCTGATTCTCACATTTTAGTCAGATGCTAAGACACGAAAGGGGAAATCCGACCCCGTTTACGTTTGAGATCGCGGTAATGGAGAAACGTGATGCACACCAGAACGTTAATACAGTCGGTCTGAGCGTCAAGATGTCAGAATATGACTATAATTCACAATTAGGTTCCTCTCTCATTACAACTACAGTGAGTCGAGTTTTAGTCGAGTTTCCCCATAGGTCAATAGAGGTTGAGATGAAAACCCATTACATCACAATATGAATTTGATACTTGAGACAAAAGTATATACAGCCAAACAAAATCTGAAGGTTATGAAACTCATGCCAGATGTTATAATGTGCCATGAGAGGAAGAGTGAGTGAGTGAGTGTGGGTTTACGCCGCTTTTAGCAATATTCAAGAATTATCACGGCGGGGGACACCAGCAATGGGCTTCACACATTGTATCCATGTGGGGAATCGAACCCGGGTCTTCAGCGTGACGAGCGGACGTTTTAATCATTAGGCTACCCCACCGCCCCCAGGAGAGGAAGAAATGTATTTGGCATCAGACAGAAGCGATCAACAATAAATATTGAATGTTTCAAATTTTGGATTATCTGGTCCTCCTTGAAAGGCACCTTTAATGGTTTCCCGACAATCCAAATAGACTCTCCACCAACAAGCAAATCGACAATCTTCCATACCGCCAAGGCTAAATATCAAATCGCCATTAAAACGAAAGCTATTTCAAAGGCATAATTATTCAAACAATGCTAATTTTGAGTGACCATTCGGCTTATTCATGACATGCAAAATCCGAAATACTTCCTCAATTATTTTCTTCCAAAAACACAAAATCAACCCGTCAAAGATAAATTGTTTCGTTTGTCATGATCGCAAAAACTCCCTCAATATAGAACAGTCAGAACTAAGAACAGTTAATGTTTCTCAGATTGCTCAGTGCAATGATTAGAAGTGTTTCAGTGTTTTTCAGATTGCTCAGTGCAATGATTAGAAGTGTTTCAGTGTTGGCACTGGGCGCAACAGCTTCTACATTAGGCTAACGCTTTGTCCCTGAATATATACAATATTGCTAGTAACAAATAAATTCATTTACATTGAAAAGGAGCCCCATTGAGTTGGGTGATTGGGGAAATCTAGACCTGCTTCATTTAGGGCTTAGCATTGCAGTGAGGGCGAGGTAGTAGAGAAAATAATGTGGTTCAAGGACTGTGAGACTGACTACTTTCATAACAACGTCCAATACTTCCCCGTCTGTCATATGTGATTACCCACGTGCCTTGTGTTGTACTTCTGGGATTTCTTCCTTGTGTGCAAACATTAGATACTGGTGCTAGAGACCGCCTCACAAACAACAGCCAAGATGATGGCTCCGTGTCACACCAGCGAAGAAGATATTTACAGAATCAGTTGCAAATATTAAATGTTACGGACAAACAAACATCAGCCAGACACCATGAGAAGATTCCCATTGACGTGAAAGATCTAATAATATCACAACAGGATCTAAAATCAATGTAATCAGGAAAAAATCCCAGCTTACAATTTGTAGAAAATGAAATTAGGCTTTAAAAAGGTAGCTCTCGTTAAGGATTTCATCCCGAGAACCTGAAGACATTAGTCAAGCTGTGCATAAGCTGCTTGAAGAACATTGGGTTCGAGTCGGCACGTCCCTCACACCGGCCCATTATTGTTCATCAAACAGCCACCGCTTCGGTTGGTATTGATTTCATAGCAAAACAAAAACACGTTCTTTCTAAATTGCGCTAACGAGTTCCTATTTCCTGTAATGAATTGGGCCATTTCCCTTGGCCAGAATAGGGTAACGCGCAGCCTTGTATTGGTTCTGATGTACGTTGATTCTCAGGGAAAAACAAAAGAGTTTCTTAGAAAACAACCTGCGTGACGTCACGGTTTGTCTTCAAGGACTTGTACGTCGTGATCGATTTAAGCAAGTTACAATCAGTTCAATGAATATTCACGAGGTCTCAATTCCAATCACGTGACTCCACAGCGCGGGCAGATTGATGAACGTAGAAAGATGATCTCCAGATAGTTGAAGAATCCTATAATTGGAAGTCGAGAGTTGAAGTTGCAGAATGGTTAAGGCGTTCCATCGAGCGGAAGACCCCGGTTCGAATCGCGGTTGTTGATGTCAGAATCCTTACTGTGGTGATTGTGTCAGGTGTGTTTACAAACTAATTATTTATAGATAGTAAATGGAAATTTGACCATAACCTTATTTGAAAATCACTAAGTATATACCTGTAGAAGACGTTCTATCTAATGAAGGACATGCAGGTTAAGGTCTATTACATAGAGTCATAATAGATATTTGAAATGATCATTAATTTTAGTTTTGAAAGAATATATTATCTCTTTTAATGACCTCGCCATTGAATTACAGAGACGGACGCATAACAAGATGAGCTAGGCCACCGATCAAAGAGAGCTGTATGTTTACTTCATTTGTTCTTCCCTTTGGGGGAGTCATAAGGATACACCTTCGTGCTCTCAGTCACTGCAATACGGAACCGCCTTGATATTTTACCTTCGCGATTAACACCCCAACGAACAATTAAGTGCTGGACTTTCACAACAGTCCCCGCTGATTCTGACTGTCCTCTGTCCGGGTAGTTGCTGTTGTTTATTTGTTGAAGGGTGTTAAAACGTCAAAGTTCTAGACATGATTTCACTCCAGAAGATTGGCTATTGCTGAACAATGACTGACGGGACAATAGGATCTAACTAACATATGATCACCTCACTGATCTCATCGTAGCTTCTCGTTGGTACCATTGTCTGTCTGACGTCTTTTGGAGATTCTTTAAACAACTGAAATACAAAAATAAAACAAATCTGCAACTGCTACACGGACCTGTGAAGATGCGGGGTTAGAATTGATCTTCAGTTACCCATGCTTGTCGTAAGAGCCGACAGGCGGGATCGGGTGGTCTGGATCGCCGACTTGGTTGACACACATATACCAATAGATCGATGCTCATACTGTCGATCACTGGATTGTCTGTTCCAGACTGGATTATCCGCCATATAGCTGGAATATTGCTGAGTGCGGCGTAAAACTAAACTCACTCACTCACTATACGGGCCTGTGTACAAGACATATGTTAGTATTGTTAACCTCGTTTACGGAGAATAGCAAGGTGTGTACATCGGTGCTTGATTCACAGCCAGTAGTAAATACACGAATACAAAAGGGTTGCCTGATATAAAAATGACCAACACTCCTATACCGTTAATGTTTAAAATAACTATTTTCTTTGTCTCCAGATCTAGATTAATCCAAACATAATTATACCAGGCCTGGGGAACGTCAACAGTGTCGATATTGGCATTTCACAGCGAAGAACTGTTCATTGATTTGTCGCCACTGACGTCGGTCCATAAACTTTTAAACTTCATCCCTTGCATACAAAGAGCTATTTTAGTTCGCTTTTAAGTGCTGACGTATTTCAGTGTAAAAATACATCCATCGTTAGACGATTCCCGATCAAAACCAAAACACCAATGGCGTTTTTCTGGGCCACGCGTTCCTTCTTTGCAATAACCCTCTGGCCAAATGTGCTGTGGCAGCAACAACAGTAACCTCGGCTTGACACAGGTCGTGAACGTGTTGAGGGCTGTTTGGAATGTAATACGCGGAAACTCTCAAAACAACAGATCGATGTAAAAATCAATAAAACGGTCATTTGTGTCATCAAATAGGGGCTTCGATGAATGAGCGTCGTGTCAAAAGAGACCCAGTGATCGGCCAAGCAACTAATCGAATTTTGTTTGAGCGTTACTTCATAATTAAACATTAAAGTCTAAATGAGAGCATTAAGGTTAGCTTGTGGAGCGGTGATAACACATTTACCAATTGTATAGAATCTCCACGTCAGTAGATCTATAATATTACGAGAATGTATTCACAAAAAGGTCTGCTACAGAGCGGAATACAGAGCCAGAAGCACTTAATCCAGGAGTACCAGGAACTGATTTCCTGAGTCCGCCTCCACGAGACGTCCATGCAAACAGGTTCTTGGCAATAAGCTGGACCGAAATGGTAACCCTATCATTTCCTGAAATGGCTCTCTTTGGTATGGTTAATGTGATATTTATTTAGAAAGTGTTTGCCATAAATAATAGGAAATAATCGTAAGGACAGTTCGTTGGTGTTTGACGATTTCTTTATGTGAACGATGTCCTTGTCTTGTGAAAGACACGGATATGAAACACATAACAGTAAATGTCCCTGTCATGTGACCATTGATACTAATGATACACTTCTGAACTCTTTTATTAGAAATATTAAGGATAGAGATATTGGATCTATTTCAACTGCAACAGCATATTGTAGACAATGATTCTATATGCAGATTGATCTCGTGGATAATCCGGGTAGAAGAGATCCCCTATGGCCTGTTCGTCCTTGACCTCTGTCTATCATTGTACCTGACGGCATTGACCACTGGTCATACTATATAGTGTACAGGGAAATGTGTTATCAGCAACCAACTAATTCGCTTTTTTGTCCCGTGAAGATCCGGGATAGAATTGATCTTCAGCAACCCATGCTTGTCGTAAAAGGCGACTAACGGGATCGAGTGGTCAGGCTGGCTGACTCGGCTGACACGTGTCACTGTATCCCAGTTGCGTAGATTGATGCTGATGGTGTCAATAACTGGATTTTCTGGTCCAGACTTGATTATATACAGACCGCCGCCATATAACTGGAATAATCCTTAGTGCGGCGTTATCCAACCAACAAACAAACACATCTTAGTCTTTTAATATCAATTATATCATTTTTCAAAATATATCTACTGCTTACTAAAATGCTCGCTTTTTCAGCTTGGCTCTGCGGCTGGTGGATTACGAGATCAGTCAAATAAGCTCCTGACTGGTAACCAGCTAGATGTAGTATTGACTGGTTCTGTGGCTCACCCCTCATATATTTTTACGATACGTGATTTCACGAGAGTCAGGCCCCGACGCTGCCAACCCTCTATGCTGTTTATGACATCGTTACATGTATCAAAATAGCTGCAAACTTAACCTAACAGTCATTTACAGTAATTGGCATTACTGCTTGAAAGGCCAAATCATTATTTAGTATCACGACACGATGGCTTCAGTCTTTTAGAAGCAAGGTGGACAGGTTAGATAAAAGACCACGCACATCATGCTTGATAGATCCGTGTCTTTGTTAATCATCAGGTCTGTTGTATCATGAGCAATGTCACCATTGTTTGTGTCAAGGCTGGTGAGGTCATCTGCAAGTCAATCGACTTCGTCCATTGGCCGACCGTGTGTTGTATTTTGGCGAACATCAAGTTTGTTTCTCTCTTTGTTATATCCCCTTAATATGTCACCACGTCATTCGGCTGTTTCCGGCTGACCTCGGCAATTTCAGTGGTGTTCCCTTTCTGTAGTATTCGTAATAACGACTCGCACCCTTCTCGAAGCCATTTTATAACGTTGGCCCATTTCGGGAAGAGTGCGTGAGTGAGTTGGGTTTTACGCCGTTTTCAGCAATATTCCAGCAATATGGCGGCGGGGGACACCAGAAATGGGCTTCACACATTGTACCCATGTGGGAAATCGAACCCGGGCCTTCGGCGTGACGAGCGTACGCTTTAACCACTAGGCTACCCCACCGCCCCTTTCGGGAAGAGAAAGTTACAACAAACAACGCTGTACACTACACCGGATTTAATTACCGTACAAAGTGTGTTGTGTGTAGGTACATGTCTCCAGAAGCATTTTCTCCGCCAAGTTACAAATTAGTGACGGTGTGCTAAACTATCGCATACATCATAGCCTCGGAGTGCTGATCACCTGGGTTCGATGCCCACATGGGTACAGTGTATGAACCATACCCGTTCACCTGACCACATTGAAGAAATAACCTGTAATGAATCTATTCCCCATCACTATGCACGCAATCCAATCCAATTTGCTGACACAGACGGTATACCGCCACCTGGTGCGGTGTCCTTGTTCCCAGCTGGTACAGGCAAGCCTCAATTAAATGACACCCAATACTACTCCGGCAATAACCAACAACCGACATCGTCATCTGTGTAATCAACAGCCCGCCAGCTGATGGGCATACTGCTTCTTCATCGACATCACCTTGAGCGTTACAGGGTCAGGTAAACATACTCATAAAGTCAATAAATACATTGCCCTACACAGCCTAAACTACGGCTATAACGAAGGGGCGACTAATTTTAGTTCGTCATAACCGTAGTTCGCAATACGAATTTCGACTAAACACGCAGCAAATATCCGTTAGTTCGTTATAAACGTAGTTTACTGTACTTTCAAAACACATCAGACTTTATTCTTTATTCTTTATATATTTTGTATTGTGATCCTAGTATTTAATGGACGAGAATTGAGTTAACCTTTACGTAAAAGGTCTGCGAGTGGCGATTCCTGCTGATCAAGCTCGTTAATGCTGAATACGTCCCTTTTGGCTCCTGCATCAGTCATCGTATGCCACTGACAGTTAACGTTAATGTCATCAGTGTCTGTATGTCCGATTTCACTTCTAATTCTCCATGTGATTTTACGTCACAACGTTTAGGAATGATAGGTGAAGTACACTGTTCAAACTATGACACAGACACAGTCAGTGTGTTTGCTGTTTAATGCCTCTTTCGTTTATTTAACGTTGGTCTGAGAATGATCGAAGATGGACTTAACAGTCCATTGATTGTTATTATAGGCGACGATCCACGCCATCGGGAGTACGTTCATTGTTATGATGGGCGACGATCCACGCCATCGGGAGTAAGTTCATCGTTATTATTGGCGACGATCCATGTCATCGGGAGTACGTTCATCGTTATTATTGGCGACAATCCACGCCATCGGGAGTACGTTCATTGTTATTATGGGCGACGATCCACGCCATCGGGAGTACGTTCATTGTTATTATGGGCGACGATCCACGCCATCGGGAGTACGTTCATTGTTATTATGGGCGACGATCCACGCCATCGGGAGTACGTTCATTGTTATTATGGGCGACGATCCACGCCATCGGGAGTACGTTCATTGTTATTATGGGCGACGATCCACGCCATCGGGAGTACGTTCATTGTTATTATCGGCGACAATCCACGCCATCGGGAGTGCGTTCACATTCTATCAACCACGTCACCGAGACCGACCACCTGATCGTCCGTTTTTATAACCAGTACAGGTTGCTAGGGCTCTATTCTCACCAGATATTTTCTTAGGTTTTGATCACAGAAATGGGCGGTCGCTGTGGATAAAACGTTGATCAGCTGAAATCCAAGATGGCCGCCAATTTCTTTTTCAAAGACCTTTCTTTTAATATATCGTGAAAACTATCTATATTCAGGTTGTTTTTCGTGTTCATGTGCCATTTATTTCACAGAGGTACCATCCATACCTTTGATACATCAAGAATGAAAATATGCCATTTTATATTTGTAATTTTATGTTTCATATTCTTAAACGTAGTCCCCTACTTATATTATAACGTCAGTCAGTGCCTTGGTTATCCCTATCCGTTCATAAAAAGTACCCGGAAAAAGATTTTTAAAAATGTATTTGCGAATCACTGTAAAGTCTCTGTAGCACTAGTTGTAAAGTTTATGACTATAGCCATTTTTGTCGTCACGGCCGTCCATGTTTCCTGTATTTCGAAGTTTCAGTGATTCCAAACCAAACTTTTTGTGGCTACATTCTACCTTCGCATACAAGATAGTTGTATTTCTGCACAGGGTCAACAACTTAAATGGCAGTACATATTTATACTTCATCCTGTCATTCTTCCGATGATATTTAGGACTCTACGACTCAGTAACATTATTATTTGCGTGTAAATTATATATTTACCCTTTGATCTTGTTTATCTTGACGTGCCATGATATTGGTGGAATAAAAGCCATACTCCTATTTTTTTATAATCAAAAGCTATTGCGTGGGATATTAATTTAACAGCCGATCATTTCCATGTGTTGAGATATCGTTTCATATTAGTCTCATCTATTATTTATTTGATGCTATCAATGTTCATAGTCCTGGTCTTTCATTACAGGGGAACCTGGTGTTTCCGATATAGACCGTTTAAAATTAAATCATCCAGATTACTTTTCGGGCTAGCTATTGACGGACGTACTGATATATGGCTTAATATACATAGTGTTTCCGGTACATAGAGCCTTGAAAGAGTAGATCCGGATATACAAGTTCTATAGTATAGGTTTCACTATACATGTATATTATTTCTGTGATACAAGATGGTTCACACCCGCGGCTTTTCTTTAGATTGAAATATATACATTACGTTTTCTTATGAAATTACAAAATATATTTAAAAGAATGTTTTCACATCATTGTTGGAATCGAACCTGGATGATCACAGTGTTTTAACCACTAGACCAACCCATTACACCTTGGTTGGTTGGTTTGTGGTTTAACGCCGCACTCAGCAATATTCCTGCTATATGTCTGTAAATAATCTAGTCTTGACCAGACAATCCAGTGATCAACAGCATGCGCATCAATCTACGCAACTGGGATACCATGACATGTGTCAATCAAGATGCCATTAGCCGCCTCTTACGACAAGCAGGGGTCACTGAAGACCAATTCTAACCCGGATCTTCACGGGTCCATTACCCTTTGAGGGAGCCATCGAACGATACCTAAAAGCTGGCTTTTATAAGTCACAAGCGCCATGAGTAACTATAGGGACATGTAGAAATGATCCGTGGTGATAAAGACAGTACGATAACAGGAGCCTCACTGTGTGAAAGCAGCGCCTGGAATTTGCGCTCGATGTCTACCTTTACCATCTCGATATAGGACATGCTGTTCAGTCAGTGCAGGGCATTAAATAGTAATTAATCATAGACGACTCTTAATCCCCGAGACACCACAGTACGAACTACGAACTCTAACGATCTTAAAATGTCAAGATAGACATCTACCGCACTGAAAGTACCGATCAAAGGTCTACGCTGAGCCTGCCTAGCCAGGTTGCGCAGACACGTGGTCGAATCAATCGGATCTTGCTCCAGGTGCTGTCCAGATATATTTAGAGTCCCAATATTGTGCAGTCGCTTGTAAAATACCCTCCTAAGGCTACGGCACTCCTTTTATAAATCCATGTACTTTAGTTGTCAAGCTGAATTTAGATATAATACACTAAATTGGGAGAGTCAACTACAGCACGTGACACGGTGAATACGATGAATCGAATCATTGCGATAACAAACCAACTCATGACGTACCTTATTACGGTGTGTATGTACATTATGAGTTATTTTAATATCGATCTTAATAACATGTCACGCGAAAGATGATTAATGTCTATTTGAAGACATTTAAAAATACCAGACTGATTGCACGGGTAGAGGGAAGGCACTACGATAAACATAGATAAAAATACATTGTGATATTCTTATATACTGTCAAACCGCAAATTTATTACATTATGCTCTCTGATATGAGTTAAACCTGTACTATTGTCCTTCAAAGGACTTTTTAAACTGCAGCTATTTAAAATTGAAGTTTTAATAATCTGGCATCTGGTCGATAACAAATGAGTGTAATTTCATGTAGACTAAAGTGTTAAACTTCTAAATTTAAATTGAAAAATATAGATTACTTTATGTTGGAATTGACGTTGCGTATCAGCCGTTATTACTTTAGATGTAATGTATGTATATATATAATATGTATATAAAGTCAGACTTTGCGGTATTGATTACACTAAACATATGGATAACGTACTGTGAATCACCTGAATAATTTACTCTCAATCCCTCGTAATCCTCTGAAAAACATTAAAAAGTCCTAAATGATCTTAATAAAAAATCTAAATAGAAACCAGAGTCCTCCTTGCCTAAAATTTCAGAAATCTAGACATTTGATAGCCTTGAATTGGCTGAATGTGTTTCACACAACGTCAATTCGGATTTTCGTCCTAAGTTCAAGCGTTTACCATTGGAAACAAAGAACAATGGTTTGAATTTGGGTGGGATTTGGGCCATAATTGCACGACCCTTGTCAGAAGGTTGAACTTTTCATGGACCAGTGGTTGAAACAAAATAGTAGTGATTCCAGTTGGATGGTGTCTGCTGTTTCGTTTCATCACAAGACATGGAGCGTTCTCTGTTGTAGGCTAATTATCGATTTAGGCGCCATATGTAACGTGTTTTCAATTCCTTTAAGGTGTGTTCTTGTTCTGTTATCATCATCATCATCATCATCATCATCATCATCATCATCATCATCATCATCATTAGTAGTAGTATAGTAGTAGTAGTAGTAGCAGTAGTAGTAGTAGTTGTAGTAGTAGTAGTAGTAGTAGTAGTAGTAGTAGTAGTAGTAGTAGTAGTAGTAGTAGTAGTAGTAGTAGTAGTAGTAGTAGTAGTAGCAGTGGTAACAGTAGTAGCAGCACCATTTGCTTTATGAAAAACATATATTCTTGGGATTTGTGGGATGATTTATTGACATAACAGTGGGATGATTTATTGACATAACAGATGTTCTGTAAGTTATGTGTGGAGGATTGTCCCACGTGTCTAAGGCTTTGCAGAATTTCGCCCCTTTGTGGTGACAGAATCCTACGACCGTTCGACCCAACTCAGACTGCCCCGGATTAAACTACTGGGTCTATCAGTACCATGCACGAGAACCTGTTTTGCTCCAACATTAGGCTGACACACCGTGGTCCAACTGAAATACAGAGCTGCGTGGTCCAGTTCTTCAGCTTGTCCAGAACCTGAAGTGACCACAACAACCAGTCACTGACTCTCTGAACAGATGAGCATGTTTAATTCCTGTCTAATCTTTTGACCTTGTATAAGCTTTAAAGGCAAATTAATCCTACTCTCCCGCGGGTGTTCGTCAAATGCACATCCCGCCGCCATTGTCCACACGTGGCAGTAAAATACATCTCCCGCATGAACTGACGCATTTCTCATATTGACAAATGCTGGACGATAACACCTGCTCTTGGTCGTTACTGGATCGTTCTCGATTTGAAAACTGAAACACTCTAGATCTGTGACGCAGATATTTAACTTTTCATATGATTAACCGATAAACGCCTTATCACTCCATTACCAAATAGTCTGCATGGTTCCTTGACTAAGCTGCGCTAAAATCAGGTGACATTCAGAAACAAGACATAATAGATGACAAGAGACGATGGGTGTCAAGAACATCGGCTAACAAAAATAGAAAGAATACAAAATGAAAACGGGCGGAGATTTAATGCAATCGGAACAAAATGTTTAAAAATGAGTATTCATATCTCGGGAATAGGATCTCGTTTGTGTGTGATGCCTATGACGTCATCACCGCTTCCATGTTTCACCAGCCATGTAAGGGCTGCTCCGTCTTTCACACGCCCATTATATATGAAATTACATCATTATACACTTCCAAAGCATTTTGATATAGCTAAACATATCTTCATTTAAAATATTAATAAGTGAACAAGTTCCAAGTGTTCAGACGTATTTGCCAGGGAAACATGAACATTCGTAAGCAATGTTGACATATAATTATGTGGTTTAATGTAAGTTGTGTACATCACTCGGCAACATCCGGGCTACATTACATCCGTCTGTAAATTTGCAAACCGATGGTAGACAGAAGGAGCACCGATATAGTGAGTGAGTGAGTTTAGTTTTAAGTTGCTTTTAGCAATATTCCAGCAATATCCCGACGGGGAACACCAAAAATGGGCTTCACATTGTACCCGTGTGGGGAATCGAACCCGGATCTTCGGCGCGACGAGCGAACGCTTTAACCACTAGGCTACCCCACCGCCCCAGTACCAATAGACATTGTGGCGATCCAACTGTATTAGTAAACCCTACAACACTAAAAATGTGTCGCGGTCAATTCTGCCACGGAAACGAAACAGGAAAAAATCTCGAAATAATTGGCATACTTTTCAAAGCGGCGATAAACCAAATTCACTCACTTAATGGTTCCGTTTCTGTGAAGCACAAAACTGAATTCCTCCCTATCCCCAATTTTCATCGAAAACGGTTGTAAGGCGGTCAAATGGGGTTTTATGCCGCGTTAATTTCGCGCTATTGCCGTGTTAATGTCGCATTTATAGACCTTATATAGCGAGCATGACCGCGCGTGGGCCGCTGCGTTTACTCGCCTTGAGTTATTCCTGTTTTATAATTCTGGTCTACCGAGATACCATATATAACATGGATATCCCACACAGACATATTATTCTAATTCCGCCAGTCTTTGTTTTATTCCGTTAATACCGCGCGCCAGGCAGGGTGACAACAAGTCCCTTTGGTTCGACGCGACCTGGAGATCGAACCAGCTACAATCGGCACTCAGGGCAGACGCTCACCCAAAGAACCGCACTCACGGCGAAAACGGAATAATGTAAAACAACCCGCGGGCATGGGTGCATTCCTGTCGACGAATCTGCATCAAAGACGTGTATGTAAACATATTGTCAATATGGCGCTGATGTAACTACTACAAGAAGAGGGGGCTGTGGGGTAGCCCAGTCGTTAAAGCGTTGGCTCGTCACGCCGAAGACCCGGGTTCGATTCCCCACTTGGGTACAAAATGTGAAGCCCATTTTCTGTGTCCCCCGCCGTGATGTTGCTGGAATATTGCTAAAAGCGGCGTAAAACCATACTCACTCACTACTACATGAAGAGGATGAACTCTCTGTACCTTAGTCCAATTTTAGTTAAGCAGCTAACTGTACAAATGAACTAAATGAGCAAGTAGGTCATCTGGTCAGCTACCGATTGTGGGTCCAGATACACTTTGAGAAACACCTGTTTCAACCTGACGATCGAGTCACGTTGTGTAAAAGAACGTCAGTACACAAAGATCAGGGATGTTTTTAATGAGACCAAGATCGTCAGTTACAAGATCTAACGGACAGCACACAGTTAATCCTGATCAAACAGCTTGATTGAAGCATAGGTTTTTCTATAATATATGGTCGAACATGCTTTCTCGCTGCCTTCATAGTTTTAAAAATATTTAGCGGAGACACTTACATTATGTGATTGATCAACAAACGAGCTTGTCATTCAAATGTAACATGAGACTCGGTAACCACTGCCTGTTTACATTTTGTTCACAGTATCTCGCATCCTTAAGAGCATGTAACGATACCAGAGTTGCTATAACGACAATTTTATATTTTTTCCTCAAGTTTTACACAGAAAAACATAAGTTTGGTGAACATGTTGGGTTTGTTGGAAAGTAACGTGACTAATTGCGGTATAAAGCCCCAATCAATATAAGTGATAAAGCGAAAAATTAATCTCGGATTTCAGTAGTTAATTTTAAGTTTAGTCGTCAAATCTAATTTGTTGACGTGTAAGTAGTTGTATATAAAATATTTAATTGATACTTTGTTCACTACAAATGTCGCTATACCACCAAAAGCTTCCGTGACATCAGTGACAGGTCTGTACGTGACGTGCTTCAGTTCATGACAGATAGTTTTGACATAGCCTTGATTAGGTTGTCTCTCACTAATCAGCAAACATGATTCAACATGAATACTCAATTTCATAAAGCGGACGTCAAACAAAGCACCTCTAGTTTCTGGTGACGGGTTGGGGATATTTATCTTGCTTGTTTGCTTTCTATACAGAATGTATAGTTAATTTGTCTTTCTGACGTCAAAGGCATTTTTGATTCCACGGCAGGTCTCATTGTCTGGTGTAGATGATAAATACACCTAGCTGTTTACTAAGCTGAGCATGTTTTCTGTTGGAATAATTAAATGTTTCAGGGTATTAAGAGAGATAATAACTTCCCTTTCAGCTCAGAATTCATGAATGGTCCCTTCATTTCCGCGATAACTCCTAAAGATATAATTTGATGTAAAGATAAATTTAATCTACGATATATATAGATTTCCATATTAAATTTGGCTTCCATGGTCCTTTATCGGGTTCAACCCGGGTCTTGAAACGATAATGTAAACTCGTAATTGTGTTCGTCGGATGAACTTACTGTCGAGTTTACTAATGAAATGGAGAGTTTAATGTAGACTCACAATGAATCTCAATCGAACATATTGTATCAATAAATGTTCTGTTAAATCCAAAACTGAAGTAATATAGACTTGCTTTGGAATATTTGGACACACTCGCTTCAGTGTGCATGGTGACTGAATTTTCTTGTGCTCTTCTGTGTGTCACCATATGTAGGTTTCGTTTGTTCTTTGTGCCACCATATGTAGGTTTGTGTTGTTCTGTTTGTCACCATATGTAGGTTTGTGTTGTTCTGTGTGTCACCATATGTAGGTTTGTGTTGTTCACCATATGTAGGTTTGTGTTGTGTAGGTTTGTGTTGTTCTGTGTGTCACCATATGTAGGTTTGTGTTGTTGTTCTGTGTGTTGTTCTGTGTGTCACCATTTGTAGGTTTGTGTTGTTCTGTGTGTCACCATATGTAGGTTTGTGTTGTTCTGTGTTTCACCATATGTAGGTTTGTGTTGTTCTGTGTGTCACCATATGTAGGTTTGTGTTGTTCTGTGTGTCACCATATGTAGGTTTGTGTTGTTCTGTGTGTCACCATATGTAGGTTTGTGTCACCATATGTAGGTTTGTTCTGTGTGTCACCATATGTAGGTTTGTGTTGTTCTGTGTGTCACCATATGTAGGTTTGTGTTGTTTTGTCACCATATGTTTTGTTCTGTGTGTCACCATATGTAGGTTTGTGTTGTTCTGTGTGTCACCATATGTAGGTTTTGTGTTGTTCTGTGTGTCACCATATGTAGGTTTGTGTTGTTCTGTGTGTCACCATATGTAGGTTTGTGTTGTTCTGTGTGTCACCATATGTAGGTTTGTAGGTTCACCATATGTAGGTTTTGTTATGTAGGTTTGTGTTGTTCTGTGTGTCACCATATGTAGGTTTGTGTTGTTCTGTGTGTCACCATATGTAGGTTTGTGTTGTTCTGTGTGTCACCATATGTAGGTTTGTGGTTGTTCTGTGTGTCACCATATGTAGGTTTGTGTTGTTCTGTGTGTCACCATATGTAGGTTTGTGTTGTTCTGTGTGTCACCATATGTAGGTTTGTGTTGTTCTGTGTGTCACCATATGTAGGTTTGTGTTGTTCTGTGTGTCACCATATGTAGGTTTGTGTTGTTCACCATATGTGTGTCACCATATGTAGGTTTGTGTGTTGTTCTGTGTGTCACATATATGTAGGTTTGTAGGTTGTGTTGTTCTGTGTGTCACCATATGTAGGTTTGTGTTGTTCTGTGTGTCACCATATGTAGGTTTGTGTTGTTCTGTGTGTCACCATATGTAGGTTTGTGTTGTTCTGTGTGTCACCATATGTAGGTTTGTGTTGTTCTGTGTGTCACCATATGTAGGTTTGTGTTGTTCTGTTTGTCACCATATGTAGTTTGTGTTGTTCTGTGTAGGTTTGTGTTGTTCTGTTCTGTGTGTCACTATTTGTAGGTTTGTGTTGTTCTGTTTGTCACCATATGTAGGTTTTTTTTGTTCTGTGTGTCACCATATGTAGGTTTGTGTTGTTCTGTGTGTCATCATATGTAGGTTTGTGTTCTGTGTGTAATCCATATGTAGGTTTGTGTTGTTCTCTTTGTCACCATATGTAGGTTTGCGTTATTCTTTGTGTCACCTTATGTAGGTTTGTGTTGTTCGGTGTCATCAAATGTGGGTTTGTGCTGTTCTGTGTGTAACCATATGTAGGTTTGTGTTGTTCTGTGTGTAACCATATGTAGGTTTGTGTTGTTCTGTGTGTAACCATATGTATGTATGTCTATTTATAGGAAGCTTTGTGACATATTATTCAGGTCCCTACTCGGAACACTCCATGCGGTGGCAAATTAACGAGATCGTCACTGTTCTGTCCAGACAGCAGTTCAAGATCTGTCTACGTAGAATCACACACAGGCACAGACCAGCAGCGAGAGCAAAAAGTTGAATGAGATGTCACCTCCACGCTATCATTTAATAAGTCAATCAGTTACCAGAATCTTCATCCCTCAAGGCCACGAACACAGGGTATACCTGTATAGTCCACCAATAAAAAAGTTTAGAATTTGTTTGATATTTTTAAATTCATGTCAGTTCAATTCATGTTGGGTTTGTCAATGTTTCAGGAGAAGGGTTATCTTTCCTTGGGTAGCTGATTTTTCAGCTTATTGAGAAAAAAAACAACAGAAAACGATACCCTTGTGATGTCGACATTTGAACAGGCAATAATTACATTTCACATCACGTAATAAATGATGCCCGTATATATCGGGAAATTGTTCTAGTGAAAATTAAATGGCTGTTACAATGCTATTTTTAACCTTATGCTGAACATACGTTCTGTACGTAACTATGTCGCTACACTTCCGAATGAAGGTTACGGCAGTATGTCTGGTGTGGCCTGGCTATTTCCTTAATGTATGGTTTGTATTGTACAGTATTCTAAAAGTTTTATAGGTATTCCGTATTACATTATTAACACAATCAAGCTCCTTAACCGTAGGCATTATTTCCAATTGTGAAAAAAAACCCGGGGAAGCAATAACTATTACAGTTAACTAAATCTATTTGATACGACCAAAATCCAAACTACAAGTGTTGCCTCATACAACGGAATTATCTTTTGAGATACGATTAAGCAAACCCAATATTCACTTCGAAATAGTTGTTAGTTTTCCGGAAAATAGTCTCGTACGGGTAATTCTAAAAGCGGAAGCAATTACGTGTCCGAAAAGCACCGCCGTGCAGTGAGTGTAGGCGAGTGTTTAGATTCCATAACACGATAATTATACTACAAAACCGAAAAACAAGTTCAGGTTGTCTCTTTATAGATCACTGTAATCTTTGATGTCGTATTTTAGGAAACATGCATTTAAAAACAGTGGAGGGCTATTTGTAAAATGTCAGTACGGCGAACAATGACGTCAGAGACCAGATCCCCGTGGTGACCAAGGTGGAGAAATGGATTATTTAGTCGTAAGAGCGCCAAGGATAGGATTTATGCAGGACTATCGATCTGGAAGCCTCCAGTCAATACTCATCTGATTGATGTAAACATAGCCATACTAACTCAGTGAAAACGTTTTGGCAACAGTGCCACTCGCCATTCCTTTGGAAATGTCAGAATGTGCGTAACACGCGTACGAGCCAGTTCTCTATAGTGTTTCGTCTCGTCATTGGCAGAGGCATGGAATGACTTCCGTAAACGGCCGAGCACTTGCTGCTTTGGGCAAGGGGCATGAAGAAAATGGGCCCAGCGCCTAGTCTGGTTCTAAGCTCGAGTTGTTTTGAAACCGTATTCGCTCTCGGCAATCATAGTGACTGGACCGAATACGGATAAGTGAAGATTTGAGGTTAGCACCAATAATGTCCGCATGGCGGAGAAGCATTGTCTCTGTCTTACATTCTCATGTCTGGCTCAACAATCGTCTCTGTCCAAAAGGTTTACTTTGGTATTAAGTTGACTTCGAATATGCATCTGTGTACCTTGCTGACAGGAGAATAACGAATTTGTGGTGGGTAGTTTTTATGCATATACACTTCCGGTCATTGCAGGATACGATGAGGTGCTTCCAGAGTACAAGGCTTTGGTACCAAGGCACATATTTGTCGGTACCATACTACAGTTGTTTGGGTACCAGTTTTTTGTACCAGGGTCCATGTGTTTGTGAAATCTGGTTATGACTTTAATTTGATATTTGGTGATATATTGGCCCTTGATATTCACGAGTTCGAACTGACTTCGAGTAAACAACACAGACATATTGGCCTTGTAGTACTGCTTCTGTCCGGACAATGACAGATTCGAGGCCTGATCATCGCGTCATACACTTGTTGTCAACCTGCCCGGGGTAGATATTGAGGCCATGAAACAAGGACACGGTTCCCAGTCCGAGTACGGCATCCATGTAAAAACAGCATCATTGTCCGGACTAGTACAAAGACCCGTACCTCCTCAATTATCCTAACTCTCTCTCTCTCTGTCTCTCACGTACAAACACACACGTACAAATACGTACGGACATGCACACACACTCACACACATACACACACACACTCTCACATACACACACTCTCTCTCTCACACACAAATACGCTCACTCACACACCCTCTCTCATACACACACACACAAACACGCTCTCTTTCACTCTCACACACGCTTTCTCTCTCACACACACACAAACGCGCTCTCTCTCTCACACACACACACACACACACACATGCACGTCGCATTCTTGGTCGCGGCGTTAATACCCATTTCACCTCCTGATAACTTCGATCTGCACGTGGTAATTGTGAATAACATGCAAGTGTGCCATAACATACAACGCGGGGTTGTCAGTATCGTCAGAGAAAGAGGAAAACGGTCTAGCCCTGCTTAGGGAGCTCCTACAAGATGAATATATTTGTATAGAGCGAGAAGACAATCGATTCACCTGTCCCGTTGTTTGCACATAAGCTGATGCTGCTTCGCGTTGCCACGTTTATTCACATGTTATTATCAATGTAGGGCAAAACAATGTTTCTCTTTGGGATCCTTGAATCTTTAATGCAATAAGTGATGACCTTCACCCTCAACAACCCGGTATCTATCCTCGGTGTTTAATGCATCCTATTTGATCCAGAGTGAGTTTAGTTTTACGCTGCACTTAGTAATATTCCAGCTAAATGGCGGCGGTCTGTAAATAATCGAGTCTGGACCAGACAATCCAGTGATCAACTGCATGAGAATCGATCTACACATTTGGGAACCGATGACATGTGTCAACCAAGTCAGCGAGCCTGACCACCCGATCCCGTTAGTCGCCTCTTACGACAAGCATGGGTTACTGAAGATCAATTCTAACCCGGATCTTCACGTGTCATTTGATTCAGAATCTAGTAAGACTATTTTGTGGTAGGGTCAGGTTAGACCGTTATACATGTCACATTTTGAAGTTGATGAACACTTTAGAATATTTGTATGAATTATAATTATCAGTTATCCTGGTTTCTTTCTTACTCGTGCAAGTGAGTGAGTTTAAATTTAACACTGCTTTTAGCAATATTCCAACAATATCATGGCAGGGGAAACCAGAAATGAGAAACACACATTGTAAATCGAACACGGGTCTTTGGCGTGATGAGCGAGCAATTTAACCACTAGGCTACCTCACCAGCCCTGCAACCTTTAGACTTTGACATGATCAAATACATGCGTATAGTTATGATAAAAGCCTTGTGCCAAAGGCGTTCTTGTGTTTTAGTATTAAGAAAACGCCTTCCCCAAATCTCAACAATACATGCAAATAGTGAAATGAACAATATCTAGTTCTCATATTTTATAACATTCTTTACAATGTCTTAATGTTTGTAAATTCTGCAAATCCCTTGTTCCAAAAGCCTAACTGGAAACAACTCATATTTGGAGAAACCACAGAGAGACAACAACTTTGAACTATCTAAAGGTAAGGATTCTGTCGTGAACAACTCGTATTGAAGAATGAAACTACTCATTTCAGTGTCGCTGAATTTTTAAGATATATAAAGTTCAGAAATTCCTTTATAAAAGAAAGCCAATACCTTTGAAGGAATACCAGTTTAATGTTCGCAGTTCAAGGTCAAGGACTTACAATCGAGCTGCGGCAGGCATTTGCCTTATCATTAGAATATAGTGCATTGCCATGGGGTATGTCGATGTGATCTTTTGCGCGGAGTCAATACTTGCTGATAGATTGCTGGTCATAACAGGTACGTTTTTATTGTCAGCAGGGATATTGAGGGAAATATGCAAGTATAAAGATGATAGCCCCCATCCGGAAGGAGTATTTGATAAGGACGGGGCGTAATGGAAGATCCTTACGCTGTCTGAAGAGGAACGTTATTACAGGGAACGACTGCTGTGGGAATATGTTCAAATCTTCCTTATAACAGCAGCCTGATTGCGACTGTCAACAGCCTGGCACCATGCCAAAGTTCATGTCCGAATCTGTAGCTGCTTTTACACATCATGGAGAGCAGTGGTTAGCTTGACTCGGTAAGCCAACGGTTAGTGAATTTGCATTTTGTAGGTGGCACTGAAGTTAACCCACTATTTTGAAATGATAATTAAGGACATGGAATATCGCATTGACAGAGTATCACTTAACAAGCGACTTTCTCCAATTCCTTCGAAATAACTCATGACACTAAACTATGGCCGACCCCCTCTTTGTTCCAACATCGAAGCAGGAGAGATTCTTGATAGTTTAGTCAATTTTAAATATCGTCCCAAGATCGAAAAATGAGGTAGGAGCGTTAAATGAACCCAAACTTGATGCGATTCAGCGTTGTTTCGACTCCGACCTTGGAATCCTTTGATGTCTCCACTGGAATACTCACTGTGTCTGTCTAGATCTCCCGCCCTCTCTTCTCCTCCAACTCTCTCTATCTCTCCTCTCTCTCTCACTCTCCTCACACCTTTCTCCCTTCCTCTCTCTCTCTTTCTTCCACCCAATCTCTTTCCCCGTCCCTCGCTTTCTGTCACTCCTCCAAAAAACCGCTCCCTCCCTCCCCCCTTCTCTCTCTGTCACTCCATCCTCCGTCTCTCTTCCTCTCAGTCTTCCTCCGCCTTTCTCCCAACCCATCCTTAGCAAATCGCATTTTAAAAAGAAATATCCACATCTCCATCACAGCAAAGATTCCATACAATTGTTGCACTTGAACCTGTTCGAGAAGGTGTTGTGTTGCGGCTTCACCGATCCACTACGAACACGTGTCCCGATGCCTGGAAGCATATCGGATTCCACGCCAATGTGCCACAGTTACCAAGTATTTAACTTTTTCCTCTTCGATTATAAAATTCTGACACCTTGACTTGAGATGCCAAGATGCCCAAGTCAGCTCTGAAATTTAATTCGTCTCGGTAGTAGTCATGAATTCAACGGAGATGACCTAATACCCAAAAATGTTATACCAGGGGCTGATTTATGGCATTTTTTGTTTTGCAGCCACGCAATGTAAACAGATGAAGATATTTCCAGAGAGACTAATACCCTCTATTTTTGTCTTTCAATTGCATTGGCTCCACTCAACGCGAGTTCAGGAGGGTCTATTGAGGCAGTCAATACCCTGGAATATGTTGGAGGGAAAGTAGTATTGAACTTGATTGAGATTACGGCCAACAGAACAAGTCACAGATTTCGATGTATAGAACACCAGCCGGGTCATTTCAGCATGGCACACAGCCATGTACAAACGAGCCATTACTCTCATGTTTGGTTCATGTGTTGCTGGCCGTTTTTGTTGTTAATACAAAATAATATTACCCCCGTTATCTCACACGTCACGAGTTATCTATGCAGTAGTTCAAGATGAGCAGAACAGCAGTATAATACCTTATTGTCAAAGATTTTTTCGGGAGCAGTCAGTTACGACGTAAACGGCCTGTCAAGTAAATACAATTAGTGTCAAACGACCATTCTTACTTTAATTATAGTACTGGATGATTACTGGACTGTATGGAATTTTAATTATAGCTATTGAATAATCATACTTTGATTATAGTACTGGATGAACAAGACTTGAATTATAGGACTGGATGAACAATGATTTACTTTTGTACTGAATGAACAATAGTTTAATCATATCACTGGATTAACACTACTTTCATTATATCACTGGGTCAACAATACTTTAATTATAGTACTGGATGACAACAGGACTGTATGATATTTTAATTATAGCACTTGAATAACCATACTTTGATTATATCGCTGGATTAACACTACTTTAATTATAGAATCTGATGAACAATACTTGATGCATTGAGTGCACATGTGGTATGTTTATTGGTGTTATTGTTATTCTAGAGCGTATGAAACGTCTAGGCCTAGTTTGACTGTCAAATCCAATGATACTCAGCACACTTCATACGAACAGACCAGGCAAGTAAGTATACCTTGAAATCGGAGCAGTGCGTGCAATGAATGATTATCATGAATTTACCTGAGCAGTTTGACCTCAGTACACATTAACATCATTTCGTAATTCGAATTGAAAGGGGGAAAGTCTACTCAAGTGTATATAACTATGGTCAATAACATCTTTGGAACATTGACGCTTTGGAACAAATTCGAGGTGTAGATTTGCGTCCCTTGAGTAAGACTGAAACCGCGATTGTGGGTCGACTCCCGACATTTGTAGGTTTGTTAGTACCAAAACCGTGCTCGTAGGTTTCCTCACAGTGGTAAACGTTGAGCAGCATCACCTTTTGGCATCAAACACCCCCACCCCACCCCCACCACCACACACACACACACTTTATGCTGACACGCAGTCATATAACTGGAATACTTTTAAAAACAGCGTTAAATGCTTCAAACCCTGAGGGGGCTGTGGGGTAGCCTAGTGGTTAAAGCGCTCGCTCGTCACGCCGAAGACCCGGGTTCGATTCCCCACATGGGTACAATGAGTGAAGCCCATTTCTGGTGTCCCCCGCCGTAATGTTGCTGGAATATTGCTAAAAGCGGCGTAAAACCAAACTCAGTCAGTCAGTCAGTCAAAAACCCCGATTTAAACTAGCTGCTCAAATCTGTCATTTGAAAGACGCAAATACATTTTGCTGTGTCTGAAACTCAACAACACCTGCCCATCTATGGCATCTTCAACGACAGATATATTTGAGGATGTGTTTTGGCTATAAAAAAAGCAATTGTTTCAATGCAACGTTTCATACGTAACAAAGGAATATGTTGATTACTGTGTGAAGACGACCACAGCATCAGAAGCGTTTTGTTCTCCACGGAGCACCATACTACGTCAACACTACACACCGTAACCTGAGCTGTAATCTCGCGTCTCAGTGTGGCCATTGATCACGAGGGCTGTGGGGGTGAAACTGGTCTCCACACACACAGAGGGGCTCGGGCAAACATTTTACTTATTCTAGACAGGAAGAAACATTGATTTCATTTTTTCTTCCGAAATGAGATCAATTTGTGGTTTGGTATCAATAAAAGTGGTGTGGAAATTCAATTAGTTCAGTCGCCACTGTTATAGTTCCGTGTGAAAATGTTTTGATGAAGTTTGGAGAGAAATATAACATTAACATGAGATTGTTCAAAGTTTCAAAAGAGTCGATGGGAATAAAACTAAAACAGAAAGTCAATTATCGCGAAGAGATCAGCTGGGGGGAATGTTTTAAGTCTGTTATTTGAAAACCCATTGCAAGAATGATGCCTCTCTGTTCGGATATTGGACATGATGTTCAATAAAAGATCTTTAAAGCCAAGTCGTTTTACTCTTTCAAGACTCTCTTAAAACCGATGAAGCCTATTGAGATTTTAATAGGAAAACCCTTTACAGCAAATTCAGATCCAGGTTGTATCAAATGAGTGAATGGGTGAGTTTAAATTTGACCTCACATCGGTAATATTTCAGCCGTATAGTGACAATGCATCAACTGAGCAGAATATGAAGTATTAAGTGACCCAGTATCCAGTATGCTAGCATGACGTTTTGATGCTGCAGTATCCAGTATGCTAGTATGTGGTATTACGTGAAGTAGTATCCAGTATGCTAGTATGTGGTATTACGTGAAGCAGTATCCAGTATTCTAGTATGTGGTATTACGTGAAGCAGTATCCAGGGAAAAATGGTCTCTGAAGTATGGACATGTAAACACCGTTCTTCGGATCTACAGGGCGTGATGACAACCATATAAACCTCTTTTGAGACAGTATATCTTTTGCTTTGAACGATGGTGTTTCTTGTTGATGCTATTCGAACTTTAGGAAAGTGATAGTCCGCGCAGTGTATATAAACCTAAAACAGATCCTAAAGTTCTCCGTTTCTGCATTTCCATATGCCTACAACTTTGGGAACATCTACATACGACATGATTGATCTAACTGGACACATACAACGTCTAGCTGATAAAGACCTGTCATGTAACACCCGGTGTCAACAGATGGTTGCATAGAGTAGGTCATGCAGGATTAAGGAAGAAGGGGAGAAGATGGAAACCAAGTAAATAATGTATGGAAAAACAGCAACACAGAAGTCGTGTGGCCAGATATTCAGGAAGAGTCTCTGTGTGGTGGTGTGGAAGATATTAACCTCTATTCTAAGACAATACTAGTTACTCACGTTTCTGGTTTGGGGTCCGACTGACCTTCGTCTTCTCCGTGTCGAAAGCTAGTCCTGAGTTTTCTGTAGTGGATTTTGGAAAGTGAACACCATATGCGTAGGATTTTCACTCCATATCTAACAGTAATTTATGCAAATGACTGAGAGAAAGGGGCAGACTAATTTGAAATGGGAACTCATTAAATGCCATTTCAAACCAAATTCGCTTAAATAAAATTTACATCAACGTAAGTCGAAATCTCTTAAATACATCAACGTAAGTCCAAATCCCCCCTCTCTCTCCTAATACAACAAATATACTACTACAACTACTGCAACTACTACTACCTTTACTACTACTACTACTACTATTACAACTATTACTATTGCAACTACTACTACTACTACTACTACTACTACTACTACTACTGCTACTGTGTGTCCACGTATAGCGATAAATCAAACACAACCCAAGGTCACGGCGCTACAGTTACTCCTCCGATCAAGGGATCAGAGCATATTCAATCTTCATTCTCAACTCCCCGGGGAATATACGGCCCCTGCTGTCTGCGAGGCACCAGAATGATACCTGTTGGGCATGCTGGGCATGACAATCAATTTCTCTTTCACGGGTCTCTAAACGCTTTCTGTTCCCGAAGCCTCTTGCTGTTTATCAATGAAACAATAGACCCATCCTCGCACTCGGATATCTTGTCCCGGGAAGTTGTACAAGGAACTGGCAGTGATCGAGGAGGAATCAATGAAAACATCATTAGGAGAAGGTGATGAGTGTGTAAGTGTACTGGGTAAACGTGGGCCGACGACCCAACAGCTGCTTGAAGACACAGGGAACACCTGGTCGTAATTCCAGGTATTCCCTTAGATACTGGGCAACTCAAGTCCACATTCAGTGAGAGACCGAGTCCGGAGTCGAGTAGGTAGTGATGATAGTAGGGTCGATGAAGATTTGGTTATTCGGCTTGTTGTTCAACGCCGCACTCAGCAATATTCCAGCAATATGACGGCGATCTGTACCTAATAGAGTCTGGACCAGACCAATTGGTCTTCAGCAACCCATGCTTGTCGTAAGGGGCGAGTAAAGGGATCGTGAGGTCAGGCTTGCTGACTTGGTTGACATGCGTCATCGTATCCCAGTTGCGTAGAACAATAGTCATGCTGTTGATCACCTTACTGTCTGGGCCAGACTAGATTATTTACAGACCGCCGCCATGTAGCTGGGATATTGCTGAGTGCGGCGTAAAACAACAAACAAAACAACCAACCCGATCTAACAGACCCATGATGTTGTACATCAGATGTTGACTGCAGATATCATAACATCAGCTTAACGCCTCATACCTTCCATTGTACTTCTTACATTGTATAACAGTAGTTACAACATCAGATATAGTAAGCAACGTTTATAACGAACACATCTATAACTACTGACGGATATATCGAACTGTTTTTGTTCCCGCCTCTTGCTGTATGTTTAAGTCGAAATACGTATAACGAACTACGGCTGTAAGAAGCTAAAGTTATTGTTCTCTTCGACTTCGTTATAACCGTTGTTTACTGTTTGTATAGTTTAGGTCTCCTGGTATACCACTCGAGGAATGAATAGCTGTGCCCAGATGGGTTATTTATAGTACAAACGTTGTTAAATCGAACTGCATTATCTCGACTCATCGTTTCAACGAGTGTATGTGAGCGCACTCCGCTTGTCCCGAACAACCTCTAATTCGACATACACTGCATGGTTCCAAGACCGCGTCGTTTCACTACAGATCGTTCTCCTTGTTAATACGTTGGCTTTTGCTATTCGTACAGATTCAGATAATGTCTCAAAATGTATCGACATCCTGGTGATCGAGTTATCCTCGTTTCGAGACAAGCAGAGAGACGACGTTATAACATAATGTCAGAATGGATTCTACCTGGACTAAGTTATTTGGGTGGGTCATATGTTTTGATGGGCTAATATACTTAAACTAATGACCCATCCTTAATGCTTGTCATATTTTCGAATGACCCTTTCCATGTTCTTATACATTTATATATAGCCCTTCCTGAATAGCAGAATGTGCACTTTTATATTGTGTACTAATCCGCTTTGTTATAGTGACCCCCAAAATGTTTTCTTATTACCCCCTAGAAATAGTTATATTTTGGTGACCCTCCCCAAGTATTTTCTTATGACCCCCTAGAAATAGTTATATTTTGGTGACCCTCCCCAAGTGTTTTCTTATGACCCCCTAGAAATAGTTATATTTTGGTGACCCTCCCCAAGTGTTTTCTTATGACCCCTAGAAATAGTTATATTTTGGTGACCCTCCCCAAGTGTTTTCTTATGACCCCCTAGAAATAGTTATATTTTGGTGACCCTCCCCCAGTGTTTTCTTATGATCCCCTAAAAATAGTTATATTTTGGTGACCCACTCCCTCTTAATAAAGGTCCGATCCCTAACACAGTCACAATGAATGGTGTCCTCTTCAAGGAGTTCTAATAGTCTGTCATACAGACCCTGAAACAAATATATCCAAGAAAGCCCATGCAAGTCTAGAATATGTGGCAAGTCTAGATTTCAGTTTCACAGTTTCAGAAAAATGAAATGAAGAAAGTCTCAGAACTGTTTTTTTTGTAAAGAATGTTCATTTCAGGGACAAGTTGTTCGCCTATGTATCAACAGGTGATGCACTACTAATTTGAAGCCCTCTGGTCTTTTGTAAACGCTTGTTTGTTTTATATAATTAATAGCTTCAAATCCTTGGTCTGGTGCACCACAACCTGCACTTACCATTGTATGAATGGTAACGGGCACTGGAACCACAACACCGCACCTCAGCCTGCTTAGCCAACTAAAACTGACCTTGAAGTGCAATCTGAAAAATGGCTGACACCTCATTCCATGGCGGTTGAGCTGTAGAAGTGTTTGTATACACGAGCTTGAGGTCGACCTGTACGCATTTTGGTTCAGCCACACTTACAGGTAGCGGAATTAACTCACTAATTTCCTGGGGAACATTGGGATGACTTCGGGCATTCACCTCAGGAAAGCATGTGTTCGCTCCGAGGGTGATCTTGATTGTAGACACAATGTTGAGGGGACCATGCTCATTTCTGAAAGGCTTCAATATCTCTTTTAACTGTTATGCAGGAAACCGTTTCAGTATATGTGAAGGTTCAGGTTAACGGCTCACTGCCAACTAGAAGGGATTTCAGAGTATGTTCGGCTCGCAGACGCATACCTTATGTATTTTTCAAATTTAGATCTACAGAGCTGTTGGTCTGTAAGGCTTGAGTGGATTGCTCTTATTACTGGGTTTAAGGGAAACTGTACATACAATGATGACATGAACCAATAACTCATATATATCTTGAAAATAGCTGTTTACCACCCCATCCACCCCCACATAATAATAAAAAGCCTCCCCCCCAAAAAAAGGACACAAAAAAAGAATACACACACACCAAAAAACAACCCAAATAGATAAATAAATGAATTAGTAGAATATTTGACACACACATATATATATATATATATATATATATATATATATAGAGAGAGAGAGAGAGAGAGAGAGAGGAGAGAGGAGAGGAGGGGGAGAGGAGGAAGGAAGGGTACAACAATTTTTTTATTAGATCACAATTAAACAGCTAATTAAATAGTAATTATTAAATGAATAAAATAAAAACAAACAAATAAACAAACCCAATAACTGTAAATATTAGAAAACAAAAAGAAGCAACAACAACAACAAAACCCATTAATATCTCGTTGTTGTCGGAGGTGCGTAAGATGCTACAAATAATATCGTTGCAGCAGGTCTGAATTGTCCCGGTGAAAGGTCTTCTGCTGTTGTCTGTAAACACCCAGCACACATCAATGACCTTGTTCCCTGCCCGGAGGACGTAAGGATATTAGGGTAAAGCCACAAAAAATGGCTCTCGGTGGTCTCGACCAGTCTGTCCAAAGTATTTATATCCTCTGTTTAGCGGCCACCATACATGCGGGGAGATGTACAGGTGTGTTAGAGAGGGTAGCGGGATCGTGTTCTCATGCAGGTATTTATCCCACTGATCCTACCTTTACATGATGTATCTGTCTGCGTCTATCTGCCAGTCGACATTTCCCTCCCACAGCAGGCTGTGTACTCAGACAGGGATGAGATGTTCGCCAGCCATAACGGATCATAAGCTGTGGTCAGTCTGACTTAGTGCTGCAGGGGACTGACTGATAAGTTTTGAGCATCTCTCGAAGGAATTGTGTGAATGTTTTGCTGTGGACTGTACATGATCACCCAGGAATGCATCGTCAAAAGCTCCTAGTGACATGTCCGTACAATACGCACCGTTTTGTCACCTTTGGGAAAGGGACAAATCTGAAGATCGATCCAGACAATACACGATGTGGAGACGACAAACCGACAAATGAGTACGCGTCATCTTGCTAATTTTGTAGGCGTTTCCGCGAGACTTACATTCCTTTATCGATAAAACGTTGACAATGAGTATCAGCTCCTTGGATTATATAACTTTGGACATGTAATGCCAAATGCACCAGACACAAAATGTCTGGTCATAATCTCGCTGTTAGAAGCTGAACTGAAAAGGTTCTTGCAACATGGCTATATATGGAACCTGATCTCACCGCTTCCAGACTGAGTCTAAATTGTATATCTGAATACAGTTGAAGCATATGACATCACCAGCACCGTTAAAGTCGTAAAGTGTTCCGTCAGATGTTACCACTGTGTTCTGGGATACCGAGGAGGTCCTCATGGTGGACTATCTCCAAATATGGCAGAAAATAAACGGAGCGTCTTACTATGCACTATTCAGGAAACCGTGGGATGAAATTGAGACAGAAAAGGTCACCCTTTTCTCAGACAGCGTGCCAGTGCACAGATCAGTCAGTACTATGGCTGCAGTCCATGAGTTTGGCTTTGACCTCCTTCAGAGTCCCCCAACCTTATTTCCCTGATCTGACTCATGTATGTCTTCCGTCTGTTGCCAAACAGTCTTAGCGTTCAGTCTTAGCGTTCCCGCCGTCAAATGTTGTTCGAATATCTCGCTCTTCTATTCACTCACTTACAGATGGACTAAAGGCGTAGAACCCATTCACAGATGTCTGTACAGATATTATTGCTAACTAACTCTGAGACATTGCTAGATTATGATGCTTTACCAAAAATAATAGAAGAGGCAAAGTTGAATCTAAATATTCAAGAGTCACATGAGACACACTTTCATTACGATAATACTTGCAACTTTAAAGATAGATGCACACATTCCGAAGCATGCTGAAAAAACTGAAACATATGCCAACCGTCAACAACCAACGCAAAAATAGACGATCTTAAATTTGCGACATCAAACTATACCTTAGCATCCAATATGACTAATGCCAAAGATTGCGTACTTACAAAAGAAATTAAGAACATGTGATGACATACCAAAATAAAAAATACATACCCACCACCTACCGATTATCCCACCCCCACTTACAACCCCACCCACCCACTCAATTCCAGCCCACCCAACCCCAAGGTTCAAGCTGTTGAGTTCAGTTTCTTATATAATATTGTCGTACAGGTGGCAACCAAGATAGAACAGCCTGCATACTGATGTATATCGGCGTCTTTCACAGCAAGTACTCCTGCTAGATAAAGTTACTACCATCAGTACCAAAGGTCGCAGTGAAAGTATGGAAGAGTTACATTCCATAACCCGCAGCAACCTGCCTTTGAAGCATGGGGAACCTCCATGTATACAGCGATGCAGGTTGGCAACGGTTCAACCCTAGCTCCGCATACCACCGTCACAGTCACATTGTACAAGGGGCAATAGAACTCCGGTACTTAGAACCAGGAAATGGGAATTTGAAGAGCTTCTTTTAAGACGTTGTGATAACAGGCATCAGTAGTCGTTTTGTTACGAGACTGGGCAAGATATTTGTATCGGCTTCAATGTGTCTGCTACGCGATAAGACCCCTTCAGCGTTTGGTTTACGCATTCCTATTACGATAGAAAATAAACAGTGACATGTTAAACGATAAATAATTAAGCATATAAAACACACTTATTTATTCAACCATGCAGAAAATGCAAATAGGTACTGAAAACGCCGACACGAAATGAAGAGCTATCTAAATAAACAAAGGTCAGAAATATACATCCATGTTCCTTTACTGACCAAATCTCCAAAACATGCCATGATTTCTTTCATTAACTAGCTTCTGCCTGGAAGACTCACGGCAACACCTTACTCTAATATAGATATAACTCCCTTTAAGAAAACGCAACCTTCAAAAAGGAAATCAATGCTAATACTAGGAGCTACGATTTGAGATTAGACTTGGAAACTAAAAAGTAACACTGCCTAATAGTTGTGGCGTTCCTGTGTTTCAATGTCAAACGTATCAAAGCTTGAAACTGTTGCCAGATTATACAAACTGGGTTGTGGGTGATTCAATGCAATGCTTTTCAAAACTAATCTATCTTTAGATCGAGCAAATATCCCCGGTGTCATGTTCAAACCTATGGAATATTTGTGCACAGTTGTACCCATACCAAAACGTTTGATTGGCACGTTTCGAACTTCACTGAATCGACCAATGGCCGCCCTTGGGCGTCGCAAGTGCCGCATGTGGCGGTGTGGTTGACTTAACGCCAATGGTGTCGATGGCAGCATGCATGATATTTACTCGCGATTTGGCAAAGAAATGATCTCTGGCAAGGAACATGATGTAACCTTCATATAACGCCATTGATTATTGATGGAATCGATGCGAGGACGGTGTGACATTGATTCAACCAGGCAGGGTTAATGCTG
This sequence comes from Haliotis rubra, assembly GCF_003918875.1. Taxonomy (NCBI): domain Eukaryota; kingdom Metazoa; phylum Mollusca; class Gastropoda; order Lepetellida; family Haliotidae; genus Haliotis; species Haliotis rubra. The sequence goes on from NW_025766336.1 coordinate 2,578,972, forward strand.
AAACACATGGGGGACGAGGTAGGGGGTGGAAGCCTGAAACTGATATATTAACTTTGGTCGATAAACCTGACGGAGTAGCGTCACACGGAATATCATTGCATGTTAAAATTTAAATGATTCTATCATCGTTAACGTGGACTTCTACCTGCATACTGTTTTAATAGACTTGGTATCGATTTATCTTTAGCATAATCACTAATACAGCCGGAAGATGATATGACCATTGAAGGCTCGCAATAACGATGCCTTTTAACTCCAAATCAACAAAGAACGGATGTCTGATGTGGGGCACGGTGTAATCAAAACTAGCAAAATTAAGAGACAATAGATATGGTGTTTTACTTTCAAAATAATGTATATATCAGATCTCTGCAGAGCAAACAGAGTCATTTGTGGCCAAAGGAAAACAAAAGATGGCTTAATATTTAGCTCTCATGTTTCTGTTGATATTGTCGATTGAAAGTAATCCTGAAATTCCAGGTGTAGACATTGGCGATGCAAATGAATGGCTAGGGATGTGGCGTTCTTGTCAGAGCCAGTCGTGACGCTTCGGGACAGAGAGCTGACCATGTTGATCAGTCTAGAATTATTGACAGAGAGCTGACCATGTTGATCAGCCGAGAATTACTGACAGAGAGCTGACCATGTTGATCAGCCGAGAATTATAGACAGAGAGCTGACCATGTTGATCAGCCGAGAATTATTGACAGAGAGCTGACCATGTTGATCAGCCGAGAATTATTGACAGAGAGCTGACCATGTTGATCAGTCGAGAATTATTGACAGAGAGCTGACCATGTTGATCAGTCTAGAATTATTGACAGAGAGCTGACCATGTTGATCAGCCGAGAATTATTGACAGAGAGCTGACCATGTTGATCAGCCGAGAATTATTGACAGAGAGCTGACCATGTTGATCAGCCGAGAATTACTGACAGAGAGCTGACCATGTTGATCAGCCGAGAATTATAGACAGAGAGCTGACCATGTTGATCAGCCGAGAATTATTGACAGAGAGCTGACCATGTTGATCAGTCTAGAATTATTGACAACGATGCGAGAACAACTGACAAGGAACACCACTTCCTACAGCCAAAGGCATCCGTCATTTGTAAATGTCAAGGTGACTGACGTCAGAGCATCGCAGTCGGCACAATACCACCTACATACCGTGACACGCGGAGGAAGGGGAGATAACTCAGTCAATGTCATTACTGTGCTTATTGATGCCATTCATTTCACCTTTCAACACTGTTCAAGTGCTCTTTACAATGGCGATCGACACGTACATGTGTTATCAGTTTCAGGTAGATATCTGAAAAATAAAACTGCCACTTTCTATCCATGTATCCATCCATCCATCCATCCATCCATCCATCCATCCAATCATACGTCCATCCGTAACCTATTCACCTACCTACGAGTGCGCACGCACGCACGCGCACACACATTAATGATATAGCCAGTTAATTTTATCATAACTGAGTTCATATTAGTTCAGTGTCAGTTTAAGTTCGAGTCTCGTATTGTCATATAGGCTTAAAGAATTTATCGCGGGATTTAATATTTGATGGGTCATAAAGAGGTATTGGTGGCCTGTCATGAGAACAACGTTGTAAATAGCTTCCTCCGCATGTGTGTATCAGTCGAGTCAACCGTCCCTCCATATCTTTATTCTTGGTTATGGAAATCTAGTTCAACTTGCACCCCAAGGATTTTTATTTGGACCAGACATTTTGTACGTCAAATCGACTGTGAAACACTTAATCGGAATGCAGTAATATTTTTTAGTCTTAACGCCATGGTAATAGTTCTCATTGTGAAATACATCTTTAGGTTTGTAGTTATACAAATTCTGACAAGCTATTGCCACCAACGTATTTACGACCGCAAAGTGTTGTTACTGACCAATGAGCGCATATATACACAAAGAACTTAGTTAAGCACCCCCTGACATATCTCACGATTGAATGAGCCCCTGCCTTAACCCTTTGGAACATATCTGGGGCATGACTGGTGATCCTCCTGTACAGAACCTGGTCCAATTGGAAGCTGCTTTACACGAGGAATGGCGTAGACTGCCCCTTCAAAGGATCAGGAGGCTGACAGGGGGTATGAGGAAGAGCGTGCTGGCTGTCATACAGTCACTTGGAGGTTACACTCGGTTGACTCGGAATAAATTCAACATTAAACATTCCAGGGCCATACTTGTACAGACATGGTTTTGTGGGTTTTAAAATGAGCAATTATCATCATAAAATCAAGTCCAATCACTTTGTCGTTTTTTATGAGTCAAAGGATCATACGGGTCAGAAAAATATAGGGAGTGCTTAATTAAGTGTATATAAGTACATCGCACCACATGGGTTTGTAACGCTAAAAACTGCCATCAAGGTATATACTGTCACTGACGGGGTCTTAATACTATATAAAAGGAAAGGGGTGTAACGAGGTCAACACACCAAGTTCGTTCAGGGCGAATTCAACAATGCTCACTGTATTTATCCCATTTAAAGTATGCACACATTTCAAGCCAATAGATTTGCCTACAAAATGAGACATACAGCACAAAAACCGAAGCAGTACTTTGGAAGCTAGGGTCTTCGGAAGCTTGAAAAATCGCGATTTCTCGATTCCGAGCCAAAATCCCTGCTCAGAATTTGTAGCGGTAACTCATCCATTTTCTTGTTTATTTCACAGTATATACAAACGACATGCACCAAAACATGTTGAACTGATGGCACCTGTCAGCGCGCATGTCGCCATTCTTTCGGAGACACTTACATCTCACTGTCATAATGAGTACATTTATTCATCGCAAACAGAATTGTGTCGCCATTGACGACCTTGGCCTTAACCTGCCCCGCACTGAAAAGAGCAAGGGAGCTCATTGGCTAAATATAAAATATGTCCCATCAGATCGCTGACTCTTTTCAGTATGTGTTGACCTCGTTACATCCCTTTCCTTTCATATAGTACTAAGACCCCGTCAGTGACAGTATATACCTTGATGGCAGTTTTAGCTTTACAAGCCCTCTGACTTGGTCTGACATATGATCGCAATTTTAAATGCAAAACTAAATTGATCAAGACGTGATGTGGCTGTAACCATAACAAGTAATTCGAGAAGTTTATATGCCTGACATTCAGATGAATTTGAAAAACACCCGACAAGACATATCGCTTTCAGCATGTTGCTAGATGCTCATCTCCAACCTTCTCCCTCGGTGACTCTAACTGTCGTATTGAAAATCGTTAAACTTGCGAGTGCTGCCAATAGAGGTGAACATGCTTTTCGCCAACACCTGGTGTCATTAATAACTATTTGTTTGATATTTAATCACAAATTTGCCTTTTACGCCCATGAAATCTGTTTCGGCAGATATAAGACATATTTTCGTCCATGTTTTGAATAAATATAGTACTGTTCAAGACAGCACTGAAGTCACTAACTACATCACGGCGCAAGAGGCGACTAACGGGATCGGGAAGTCAGGCTCGCTGATTGGTTGACATTGAATCCCAATTGCGTAGATTGATGTTCATGAAGTTGATCACTGGATTGTCTGGTCCAGACTCGATTGTTTACAGACCTCCGCCATATAGCTGGAATATTGCTGTGTGCTGGGTTAAACATCAAACCGACCAAAGAACAGTACTATTAAAACACGAGTGTTGGGTAGTACGACCTTCAGCTCATCATGTACTAGAACAGGCAGATGGTACAAATAGCAACTAATCCCATGTCGACTTTCACCAGGCGGCTGAATCAAAGTACGTGGCCACATAAACAGTATTAATAATGCAAGTCCGGAGTTATTTATACCCCGTATGCATGCAGTTTCAACGACACCTGTTAAATGTTCATGAACAATATTTGCTATCAATGTGCTATATTGACATGCCCTGTAATGGGTAGCGCTGTCCTTCTGAGTCCTTAACGGAAATGTGTGTTGAAATTAGAAGAGTTTACAGCGGAGCGTGTTGACACCAAGCACAGCGACAAACACGCTCTTCGCTACATGCATATTTAAAGGCTTCACCTTGAATGTTTAGTGCTTCTATTAGGGCAAACATACGACCAGATTCAAGTATAGGCGGCAAGAACAATTATGTCCCACATTGTTGATATGTGGGTAGTTGAATAGGTGGCGTCAAATCCCACAAAGAAAGATTCGAAGTCTTTTTTTTTCCATTTCCAAACAGCAAAAATATTGTTATTTTATTGTTTCTATAAAATTGGTATGTGATGAAATAACCCATTGTTTCCCAGGACGATTCCACCGTGCTTCGGGGAGACAATAGCCCAACCGTCTCAAGTGCGGTCGCTTGCTGTGGAGGTACTTCATCGGGAGTGTCAGGAACCGTTGTTTATGGTACCAATTCAAATGTTCTAATGTCTGTGATTCGTGATTTGCCACAGTCATGTCTCGTGCACACGAAAATAAAAAGAAAATTTTTCTCAAACAAAAAAGCTGACACGGTGAGATATAACAATTCAAGGTGGCGTTGAACCATTCTAACCCCTCATCACCCTCCTAAGTTCATTTATTCATCATCAGGGACAAACTGAAAATGAAAATATATTTTGACGCGATTGGGGACAATTTGAGACATTCATTTTTCGAGTGAGTATTTGAGTATAGTTTTACGCCGCTTTTAGAATATTCCCACAATATCAGGCGGGGGACACCAGAAATGGGCTTCACACATTGTACCTATGTGGGGAATTGAACCCGGGTCTTCGGCGTGATGAGTGAACGCTTTAACCACTAGGCTACCCTACTGCCCCTCATTATTCGAACTGAGAGTTGCGAGTGAATCAGTCATTTCTTGTCATTGTCGAAAACTTCATAGGAGACTCGGTGACCTGTCGTTTTCCCTTTTTGAATTTCAATGTTAATTGTTAAATCTAAATTACAGTTTACTGGTAATGAGGAAATGTATTGTCATCTCGAATCACCTTGGTGAATATTTGGGGACACATAAATATTGGTCATATGCTGTAACGTTACACCTTATAACCACCGTCGTCATGGGTAGACTGAATAACGTATTTCAATGCAATGGATACACATCAGAGGATCATATCTGCTGTTCATGATCACACTGTAGGGATCAATGTTACTGTAGATGTATATAGTAGCATGATGTATGCCGAATACGTAAACAAACGCGACAAACAATTTAAATAATCATAATAAATATCCGCTCGTTGTACGGTTTGTCTACATAATCAGCCAGTGTTTATGAATCGCTATGAAATATTGTCGATATCAGGTGTTCCAGGATAGGGGAGCGTGTCCTATACCCCCAGAGACACCTGTTACCGACACATGTAAGATTACACATGATCTTGGAATAGATGAAAGATATCAAGGCACGAATAGATATCAAGACAAATGTCACGGGCATACCACTGTATACTGTAATAGTACTATCGGTTCACAAAACCAATGTCTATACATGTTGTTATATAGACGGATACCACAGATACTTTAATATGCAAAATGTAGATAGGTGACATGGATATACTGCATGCAACATTCAGGTGATAAATATATTTATTGCTATTTATCGTTAGAGCATATCGGAGATATGAAGAAGGTTATCTGAAATGTATTTATATTTTTTAAAGATATTGCTTATTTATTGATGTGTTGTGCCTCAAAAGGCAACATTCCTGCAATACCACTGTGAGGGTTTGGGCATAATCAAGTGTAGTCAAGAAATATTCAAACAGAAATACACCTCCCTCTTTATATCTCCCCATTTCTCTGTGTCTCTCTTCTCTCGCCCTCTGTTCTCTATCTCCCTCTCGCTCTCTCTGTGTCTTTCTCCTCTCCTTCCCCTGTTGTTTGTCCCCCTCTCCCCCCTCTCTCTCTCTGTTTTCCATCTCTCTCCCCTCCCTCTGTTCTCTATCACCCGCTCTCTGTCTCTGTCTCTCTCCTCTACCCCCCCCTGTTCTCTATCTCCCTGTTCCTCCCCCTCTCTCTGTTCTCTATCTCCCTGTCTCTGTCTCTCTCCTCTACTCTTCCCCTTGTTCTCTGTGTCTTCTGTTGCTCCCCTCTCCTCTGTTCTCCTATCTCTCTCTGTCATCTACCTCCCTCTCTGCGTGTCTCTCCTCCCCTCTGTTCTCTGTCACCCTCTTCCTAACCTCTCTCTGTTATCTATCTCCCTCCCCCCTCTCTGTGTTCTCTATCTTCCTCTCTGTTTCTCTCTCTGTTATGTATCACACACCCCCCTCTCAGTTCTCCACCCCGCCAAGCTCTGCTTTATACATGGAACAGAAAGTTTAACCATTGAAATAGCTGAAACTGTACCGTTATGCTCTGGCAGGTGTTTTATAGCTCATGATTTGAAACTGTCACGTAATACACTTGTTTAGTTCTGCCATTCCTAACACACTACAACGTGATATTGCGTGCTAATAAATGTGTCTTTCGGCAATGAAAAGCATATATACTTTCAATTTAAGCCTACTTTTTTTAATGACGTCAATGTTTCAGATAACTCCAAATCCTCAGTGAGGCTGAATCGTGATGTGGCAAGGAGAATCAAATCACACAGCCAGGTTGTATTTCAAGATCCCCCGATGAATTACCGTGTGTCACGCTTACCGGCTGTGGTAGCGATACCTGCCAAGTTCACTCAGTTTCAAGGTATTACTGAGATGAAGCTATGTGGGGGGTTCATTTGTTGAACCGAGATGCATGTCAAAGAGCTGGAACACAATGGTGGCAATATACATGGATGCCAAGATTGCAGCTCTAATGGGAGCGGATTGTCATTAATCTTAAAAAGTACCGTGCATCAAGTTACAAAAATGTAATTTAGAAATATCAAACTGTCAAAGTTACAACTGTATTTTGTATGTAATGATATCGGATGTATAGAATCAAGATGTCGGTTTTTCCATGTTTCGTTAATCCATAAGCCATTAAGGAAGGATGGTAATTTATGGATGAACAACTTCTTTATTGCAGCAAGAGCGACGTTTGAGTGTAGGTTCTAACACCGCCGGGGCGGTGGGGTAGCCTAGTGGTTAAAGCGTTCGCTCGTCACGCCCAAGCCCCGGGTTCGATTCCCCACATGTCCCCCGTCGTGATATTGCTGGAATATTGCTAAAAGCGGCGTAAAACCCAACTCACTCACTCACTCTAACACCGTCATCAAACAAGTCATATGGCACTGTTGATAATTCACACGGAAACATATAACTGTATGGTAGCTTTTGTACTTACAATTTTTTAAAGTGACATAGTTTCAGGCTTTTTGGCAGTCGTTTTTGTTTCAGTGCTAAAATACATGGTAAGCCTGTATGGATTAGTGACTTGGGAATTGTGCTCCTTTCAGTAATTAACCATTAACCAGCAATTCACGGCGAGTGAAGCCAGGAAAGGACTTTACACGTATTACCCATGTTAGAATTGAACATGAGCCTTCCGCGCATGTTTTAACCGTTCGGCGTCTCCACCACACTTCCTAACGGTGCATTAAGGACTGTTATATTCGCGCCTTACCTTAGCGCGGACTGAATCTGTTAAACGGGGTGCTCTTTCATGACACGTTCCTTAACGTTGAGGTGACACCAACATTAATCCGCAATAAAGATCATCCGTCTTTAGGTAGGCGAATAAGGTCACCCCTCCTTTATTTCCCAAAGCATTGGATTTCAAAGAAGTCAAAATCTGTATCATCTTATTCCATTTAAGACGATCTGTGTCTCAATTACGTCAAGTGCCAAAATATGATCTGCTCGCTTGTAGTTCATAGATGATGTGATAATTGTTTAAAGGTGGGTTTTTGTAATTGAATATTAAATCAGATTTTCCGATTAAGGTTGGGGACAGAAAAACACACTCCATTTCGTATTATCCTGTGAAAAGTACCATGGCTGAAGAGAAAAGGTTCAAGTGCCATAGCTATAAATCAAACAAAAACACTGTAACATGTTTCTGATGACAAAGAGCAGAGGTTACAAACTGTGAAACCTCAATGACTACACAAGTGAATTGTACGGTTTAACAAATATTTCGAGATTATGAATTTGTAGCTGTAATTGTCCATTTCCTGATATAGATATTACCTGAGACAGAGCAGGTCAGTGGGTTGAGGGGCAACCCTCACACACACACGCGCACGAACGCACACACGCACGCGCGCACACACATCCTTCTCATTTTTAAAGTAAACTAATCATATTAATCATATTAACATAAAAATCCGAACTGAACCTTTAACCGTTCAATAAGTACAACCGCAAATTGCTTCCTCATTCATTTACATTTATAGTATTATTTTCAGTGAACCCGTGGCCCGTTCTACTTAAATCTGTATATTTCCTTACACCAGTTACAATGAAGGACATAGCAGGGTCTGAAATGATAGGTTCCACTGGCTCTTGGTTTATGTTTAAAAGTGTGTTGTATTGAATACAATTTGATTTGGGCTTGTTCCCGCAGTCATGATAAAGATATTCAGTTCTGAGGTAAAGTGATCATTTTATTAAAGCGGTATGGCCTTGTAGGTGCCCCAGAACAGAATGGGTGAGTGAGTGGACCAGACAATCATGTGATCAACAGTATGAGCATCGATCTACGCAACTGGGATACGATGACATGTGTCAACCAAGTCAGCGAGCCTGACCACCCGATCCCGTTAGTCGCCTCTTACGACAAGCATGGGTTACTGAAGATCAATTCTAACCCGGATGTTCACGGGTTCCCCAGAACAGAAAAGGAGATGGGAGGAGATGTGTCTTATCGTTAAATAATAAGAACAAGATGGAAGGAAATATCAAATACAGAAATATACACATACATACTACTGCTTAATTAATCTGTCTATCCATAAGCACACTAAGTATAATCAGTATAAATCGAATACAGAGCAGAATGAAATAATCGATGTCGTCACATGTTTCCATGGCAACTGAACCCATATTTTTATAGGTTGAAAAGAAACATCAAGCAGATTGCGGAATACTTAGGAATAGAATAATTGTTTCGATTCCGTCAAATAGCACGTTTTTGGCGACCTCAATGTATTTGCGAAGTAACATATATATTCAATAGCGGTGATTTGCCCCGGAGGTTGAAGCCCTAAACGATTCTAATTCAATACGACCACGATTTCAGATCGCAGCCACTGCTAAATTTGTTGGTTAGGTTTTGCGTGACTCCTTTCATCCGTTTGACAAATGTGCCAGTATTGATGCCCTGATTTGTTGTTTTGAGCAAACTGAAATGCTCGCACTATTTGTACTATTAGAATTGACTTTTCTCTGTGTTTCACAAGAACTGAGGGAGCTGAACAGTTTATCTGTTAAAGAAGTATAATACAAAGGATTTCACAATGGAATTATATCAATCGAACAATCGATTCTCTACTTACAGAACTAAACCATCACACACACACACACACACACACACACGCACGCACACACTCTCACACACGCACACGCACGCGCACGCACGCACACGCACGCACACACACACACACACCATACACCCCTTGAGGGACGGATACGGGAATTCTCTTTCATCCTCTGGCTCATTCGTAAACTATGTTCACCATCACTGAATACATTGACGAGTCTGACAAGGATAATAGCAGAGTCGTACATATATTTGTGAACAGTTAATGAACTGTATATTTTTCACTGTAATGCAGGTAAGCTTTTTCAGGGGAAGTTGCCCCTAACCAGGGCTCTTTACAACCACACATTTGTCTTCGGACGACTTTAATACAGCAAGTAGTGTGTGCAAAAATGCATTGCATCAGATGGAAACCACAGTTGCATCAATCTAATCTTTCTAAAATCTTAACGTCCATCAATATACCCGGAGCAGTATTCATATAAGCTTATGCTTGTTTACCAATCCGGTTCCTATCTTTGGAAATAAATATGTTTAAATCATACTGGGGTCACACACCCGATGTTCAGCTCATGTTTGCTTGGCCATTTTACTGTGAACTGTTTTCGCGCGACAGGAAAAGTAGAATATACTCGTTTCCACCGCATTGGGTTTAATGTCATGTACATTAACTATCGATCACCTGTCAATCAGACAACATCGCTGACCAGTTAGGACAACCCAAAGGGATACAGAATCCGCCATTTTTCTCTGACAACTCCAAACCTGTGTGTCTTTTATCAAAGTATTAGTTGAAACAAATGTTAAAGTCCACTGTAGACAGAATTTGTCTTCAAACACAGTAGATATAAAGCACAATCACAAATCATATGTGGATAAAGAGGCCACAGAATTTGGCAAGTCGACACTGTTGATGCTAATAATGGTGAAATCAAATGGACGTACTTATCTGCCCTTGATTGCATATGACGTAAGCGACAAAGCTCGATCTACTTCCGGCGCGTATAACAACACTATCTCAGGAAATATACCATATCATGATGTTTAGAATGTAAGCTTACAAACCATACATATAGACCACGTCTTCTCCTCTCTTATCGTAATATACTGAAGGCAGAAACCCCTCTATGTAACCGCTTCTAATCAACAATTAAACGAGAAATGTGTTACTTCGGTTGAATAGAAAACGTATCGCATAATTCAAACTTTGACACATTTGCTAAGCATATACCTTTCTTCATTTGTAAATTCACACTACTTATGTTGGTAGTTATTGTTAAACAGGATTGGAATAGATTCCCGTGGTTCTAACCACAGATACACGACGTGGTAATCAGTACATTCGTCTAATATACTACCCATCAAAAGTTTAGACCCACTTAAAACACTCACTATATGGTATGTGTATATATACGGTTATATCGAAGATGGATTTCTCCACTAACTTAAGGGGAACCATCTGCAAACCTTATGCAGATGAACTGCACGAGGATCATGCATCATTTTCTGAAAAGCATGTGCAAATATCGTGCATGTGAACAGCTGCGTTTTGGTGTAAAGTTTTGTTAAGAATTCACCAATTTTCACTGAGTTTCATGATTTATTGAACTCATGACAATAATCTTTTCAGCGTTACGAATTTGTTTTACAATAAATCGGTTCATGTGTAAACAGTACCTTTACACGTTATGGAACATTTAGGAAAATCTAGTTTAGAACAGTTGACTAAAGTAAGTGTCTATATTTACACTAGTGAGTCTAAACTGTTGATGGGTAGTATATATAACGTGTCATTATCTCATATTTTATTCCATCATGTAACACTAAATGGCAAATGGGAATAACTTAATGCGCCATAGAAATATACATCTCCACTGCATCCATAGTAAGGTGTGCCCTCCAGACAGTGTATGCCCGACCAATACCTGGCAGTATTTAACGTTAAATGTTATCCTTGTCCATTTCCTTCTCCTCTGCTGATTGATGTTAGCATGACATGGCCTGTTGCAACACACACACATGCCAACAGCCTCCCGTCCGTTGAGGATGCCATTTGAGACGTGGGTGTGAAGACGCTGCTGAGAAGCAAACCTGGAGGTCAGCTCAGTGCGATTACATATGATAGCCTTCCACAATTTAATTTGTCTTAGTGGGAGTTTATGTGGTGTATGTATATAAAAATTGGCTGATTGAAACGGTTTATTGTTGTGTTTAGAGGAAGAGGTGAGGTGAGGTGAGATTGGGTTTAACGTCGTGCTTGAGAATATTTCGCTCATATGACGACGTGCATGCGTGTGTATGTGTATGTGCAGCTGCTTGTACTAGCCCAGACAGCTGGTTTTATAGTGCTAGCCCACTGAGATACCATGCCGCAGTGAAGCATGAATACCCCACTCAGACACATTATACTGACTCCGAGGCGACCAGTCCTTGATGTAACCATTAATGCCGAGCGTCAGGCAGGGACCCACAAGTACCATATTTTAACGTCTTTTGGTATGACGCGGTCGGGGATCGAACCCGCGACCTTCCGCTCTCCGAGCGGACGCTCTAACCACTACACCACGGAGGCGGTCTTTAGAGGAAGAACTTCCATGCTATTTCTCGTTCGTGCTTGTGAATACTTAACATTGTGTTTAACATTGTGAAAGTCAACATATTCAACGACCATTTACAGCATATGGTAAATGTAAGCATGAAACCTACTGTTTCAATTGTAACTGAAAATATAAATCTCAAATTAAATTGTATTACATGGGAGGATCCAGGAATTTTGAAAGGGGGTGGGGAGTGGGGTGGGGTCCAGGGTTCGAACCCCTGAACCCCCCATTGGCACTGTCAATGCAAAAAAAATATTCAATGTGGTCTTAAGTCATCGAAACCCCCACCCCCGTTTCTGGATCCGCCAATGTATTAATTACTGTTTAAATACGTCATAATGTATTGATTTATTCTACTTAACGATTCTGTAAAGATATAACCTACCCACCTTACCGGGTAACAATATAATACATTACATGTACTAGGGATATGCAGTTTACCCGGAGATGTGTGAGTGAGTGAATGAGTGAGTGAGTGAGTGAGTAGTGAGTGAGTGAGTGAGTATATAAGTCACATCGGCAATATTTCAGCCATATCGTGACTAAAACAAGTTCTAAATATATGATAAATACAGAGTTGAATTATAAGAACGTGTCGACGAAGGACAATATAATCACTAGAATATCACTGATTTGAATACAAAACTAGTTTATACATTGTAAATCTAAAACTTTTTGACTATCAACACAATACAATATAAAAACAGGCTCGCCAGCAGTAGATCGCCAACAATTGAAGGTAGATCAACATACTAGGGACCATGGAGACCTACAGTGCTTTTGCTACCTGCATGGAGCCTGGTTGGATTTACACCATCCCTTCAGACACCGCCATATAGGTACACCACATACAGGAGTAACCCATGAATGGGGAAGGCGAGCACTCTGAAGACACGTGGGTACACAGTCACGTCGTGTGCGTCATCAATGCATTCAATACATGTGCGCATAAGATCAGTGATCTCAATGGCATGCCTGAAACCTACATTTACACAGTACTTCTGGCAGTGCTGAGTTTACCAATTACTCACCATATACTCAAACCAAGCTTGTAAAACAAGATTCAGCATGATATCAACGATATCTTCAATGTGTCCTTATGGTTCACCCAAGACAAAGCGTGTATCAAGAGTGAAATGTTCACTGACCTAATGTTCTTTTTCAACCAAAACAAAAGACCAGAAAAAGAAAGAGATTTTCACTCATAAATCACATCCTCAATACATAGATGTTATTCATTCCAAACCAAACATGTAGAACTGGCACATTTCCCTGGCTTCAACCACATCCTCAATAAATGCGCATCATTAAACCAAACACGTGGAACAAGAATGAGATTTTTGCTGACGTCAACCACACATCAAATACATGGACATTTTAATAAAACTATCCTAAAAACAAAACATGTGGAACAAGAAAGAGATTTTTCATTGACCTCAACCACACCCTGAAAACATAGAAAATATTCAGTTCCAAGAAAACATCAATATCCAATGCATCGTTGTTATTGTTCTTGCACAATGAAGCATTTTGTGTATGATTGATGTATATAGCCCATCCTCAGACTATATCTGTGTACATCAATCATCTTAAAGAGGTATATTTCTACATGCGCGCATGCACTGCTGTGATAATAATGACACCAGGTGTATAAGTCGTTGAGAACATTATCCCAATGAAAGGGATTGTTGCTATGTTGTGTAACATTAAGTCTTCACAAAACAATACACGCATTGCTCTTTTGCGTCCATTCTGTTGGATTTTTATTCATCTGCTTTAAATCATGATTACATAACGTTTATTTGACATCTGAAATATCGATTTTTGGTGTTTTGCCCGATCTTCTAGCACACCAGCCGAGAAATAAACAAGCTTCACGGGTTTTCGTATTTTTCAGCTAACGTTAGACAGAGTGTGGCGTTGGCTGTCATTGTGAGTTGATAAGTAGATGAATTGGAGAATACGAGTTTATTTGTCTTTCAGTAGTGTTTAAGTCTAACATTATGCGATGAAACATGTAGCAGGTATTGTCTTTTTGTAGCAGACTGTATGTAGCTTATACCTCGGTGTATATTGACCTTTACCATAGTTTCAGGAACAATTAATGCTGCAGGTTTCAGTGTTAGTGGTGCTGCCTGTTTCTGTGAATGGGCAAAGGGCTCCGTCGGTAGGACTGACTGACTGAGTTTGGTTTTACGCCGCTTTTAGCAATATTCCAGCAACATCACGGCGGGGGACACCAGAAATGGGCTTCACACCGTCTGTAGGAACATCCGTGGAGAGTGCCTACCGAAGCATGTCTGATTACAGCAAGGGGCGGCGGGTTAGCCTAATAGTTAAAACGTCCGCTCGTCACGCTGAAGTCCCGGGTTCGATTCCCCACATGGATACAATGTGTGAAGCCCATTTCTGGTGTTCCCCGCCGTGATATTGCTGGAATATTGCTAAAAGCGGCGTAAAACCAAACTCACTAACTGATTACAGTAAAGTGTGGATTGGGTGATCACAGTGTGGTTACCTTCAGGTTGACAGGAACCTATGGGTTTGGCTGACCCGAGATCAAGCGATTTTAAACAACATTCACCTATACTCTGTTTGTGCGAGGTTTAACCAAACTGACTAAAATTTAGGACTGTTCAAACAAAAGCGACAAAACCATTTTCACAGTCATACGACTTAAATCATATTAATAAAGCATCTGTTTATGAATCACTATCAAACATTAATAACGCCGCGTGTTGGCGAAAAGGTCACAAACTCATTCAAAGGCTCGTCAATTGTTCATCAGAAAACTTCAACGGGAACAGAAAATTCAAGTTAAAATAGGTAAATGCATCATTTCCGTCACACCATATAAGGGGCGGTGGGGTAACCTAGTGGTTAAAGCGTTGGCTCGTCACGCCGAAGACCCGGGTTCGATGCCCCATATGGGCTCGATGTGTGAAGCCCATTTCTGCCGTGATATTGCTATAATAGTTCTAAAAGTAGCGTAAAACCATACTCACTCACTCACAATACATATAGCCGTATGGAAGCTAAACGTACGTTACAACCTTGATCAAACAACTTTTGAGCAAGAGACGTTTGTAATCATGCTTGATTGTACTTCAACAATTGTGAAATGCAGACACCAAAGAATGGGGCTGCTGGAATATTACTTGATATAAGGGGAGAGTTGACTGAGGGGAACGTTCAAGTCACCCCTCTTGCCTTATAGAAATGCACATATATAACCAGATGAGGCGGTAGATTTTACACTGTTAGGTCCGCTGGGTGTATCAGGGGAATAGATATGACTGCATGACCATTATTGAATAATGTCAGATCATCGATATACCTCGAGCTTTAGATGATCCCCAAGTCCCCTTGTATCTATTTTTACAATCCCAAAAGATTGGAGAGCAACTGGTGCCCATTTCGATGACTACTTCTTGTCTAAGTGTCCTAGTTTCACCTATATCAGTGATCTATGAAGAAGTTCAGTCATTCACACTTTGGTTTCTCAGTACACTTTAACTGACGTTTGGTTGTTGTTTTTGACAAATCGTCCTGTACATCTCAGGCACAGATATACGTATGGCTACCAAGTTTAGTGACAAATGCGCCATTAATCGGAGAAGCAAGTTTCTCCTGTAGTGTGTCGTCTGTCGAGCGTCGTGTGTCGAGCGTCGTGTGTTGTGTGTCATGTGTCGAGCGTCGTGTGTTGTGTGTCGTGTGTTGTGTTGTGTTGTGTGTCATGTGTCGAGTGTTGTGTGTCGTGTAATGTGTTGTGTGTCATGTGTCGAGTGTTGTGTGTTGTGTGTCGAGCGTCGTGTGTTGTGTGTCATGTGTCGAGCGTCGTGTGTTGTGTTGTGTGTCATGTGTCGAGCGTCGTGTGTTGTGTTGTGTGTCATGTGTCGAGTGTTGTGTTGTGTGTCATGTGTCGAGTGTTGTGTGTCGTGTGTTGTGTTGTGTGTCATGTGTCGAGCGTCGTGTGTTGTGTGTTGTGTTGTGTGTCATGTGTCGAGTGTTGTGTGTCGTGTTGTGTGTCATGTGTTGTGTGTCGTGTGTTGTGTTGTGTGTCATGTGTCGAGCGTCGTGTGTTGTGTCGTCGTGTTGTGTGTCATGTGTCGAGTGTGTGTGTGTTGTGTGTGTCATGTGTCGAGTGTTGTGTGTGTGTGTCATGTGTCGAGCGTCGTGTGTCATGTGTGTTGTGTGTTGTGTGTCGAGTGTTGTGTGTCGTGTGTTGTGTTGTGTGTCGTAGTGTTGTGTCGTGTCGTTGTGTGTGTTGTGTTGTGTGTCATGTGTCGTGTGTGTCGTGTGTTGTGTGTGTGTGTCATGTGTCGTGTGTTGTGTTATTCGTGTGTGTTGTGTTGTGTGTCATGTGTCGAGTGTTGTGTGTGTGTTGTGTGTTGTGTCATGTGTCGAGTGTTGTGTGTTGTGTTGTGTGTCATGTATCGAGTGTTGTGTTGTGTGTGTTGTGTGTGTTGTGTGTGTCGTGTGTCGTGTGTTGTGTGTCGTGTTGTTGTGTGTCGTGTGTCGAGTGTTGTGTGTCATGTTCGTGTGTTGTGTGTCGTGTGTGTGTGTCGTGTGTCGTGCGTCGTGTGTTGTGTGTGTGTTGTGTCGTGTCGTGTGTTGTGTGTCATGTGTCGAGCGTCGTGTGTTGTGTTGTGTGTCATGTGTCGAGTGTGTGTGTTGTGTGTCATGTGTTGTGTGTCGTGTGTTGTGTTGTGTGTCATGTGTCGAGTGTTGTGTGTCGTGTTGTGTGTCATGTGTCGAGTGTTGTGTGTCGTGTTGTGTGTCATGTGTCGAGTGTTGTGTGTTGTGTTGTGTTGTGTGTCATGTGTGTGGTTGTGTCGTGTGTCATGTGTGCGTGTGTGTCGTGTCGTGTGTGTCATGTGTCGAGCGTTGTGTGTGTCGTGTCATGTGTCGTGTATGTCGTGTGTCGTGTGTTGTGTGTCATGTGTGGTGTGTCGAGCGTCGTGTGTCATGTGTCGAGCGTCATGTGTCGAGCGTCGTGTGTTGTGTTGCATGTGTGGTGTGTTGTGTGTCATGTGTCGAGCGTCGTGTGTCGAGCGTCGTGTGTTGTGTGTCATGTGTCGAGTGTTGTGTGTCGTGTGTCGAGCGTTGTGTGTTGTGTGGCATGTGTGGTGTGTCGTGTGTTGTGTTGTGTGTCATGTGTCGTATGTTGTGTATGTATAGTGATAGACAAAGTTGAAAAATGTAATGTTTTGACAGGGTTCCTTTTCCGAAATTGGAAACATTCAAGTTGATATTTTCAGTACCTAAGTATCCTAGTGCTGTTCAGAAGAGCGTCAACCAACGCAGTCCCGCGTGTTCACATTTCACAGAATGACAGATGTAGTGCTGTTGAAAGTGATGTCAAGTCACATATGCTCACACAATGATAACACTTGACTAGCCAGACCAGCGTTCAACCTATGTACCAAGGAAAAGCTTGGGTAACCAAACTCACTCTCACACACACGTTTCTTTTCAGTTTTGTTTATATACATTGAGGTATAAAAACACAAGTTGATACGAGGTTCCATGGAGTTGTACGAGATCATAGGCATAGATATGTACACATTTACATGCACTCGGCGACACATACGACACGCGACGACTTCAAGTCGATATATGACATATGTATATATCTAAAGATTTATATTACAATTGTGATGTCCCTGAGGCGTTTGCCAAACATACATGTAGAGTCTACAATCAATAAACACTCTGAGAGTGGACCCTGTATGCAAACATACAGACAACCCCGGACCGAATAGATGCATGTACGCCGATATCGGCAGGAGAAACAGCCAGTATATCCATACAATGCATACATACAGACAAGCCCGGAAGGAATAGGTGCATGTACGCCGATATCGACAGGAGAAACAGCCAGTATAGCCGTACAATGCATACATACAATATTACAATTCAAAACATGCCGTGTGTATTGTCTCCCTTGCCAACCGTTCTGCTGTTTGTTCGTTGGGCGAGTTAAATACTGCATGTATTGTATCTTACAAGACACAGACGTTTCCCTTCATATAAATTGCATGCCAGGGTAGTCTCGGACTAAACACGGTCTTCTTGTCAACAGGAGATTTGAAATACACACGCACGTGATATTCACACGACGCAAAGCCACGCGCCTTGCGCAGCTAAAATAACTTCAGTTGTTAAAGCATTAAACTTTGATATGCAGCTTCAGCGTTTCTATAGACACAAGACAGCTTTCAAACGGCTAAGCAAAGACCAAATGATGCGACTCTCGCTTCTCAATTCGGGATGTCAACACTTGTAGCTGCTGTCGTGATGTGGGAAACTGATGGAGCCGTGAACTGGTGCAGCAAGACACCAACACAACATGAAATATCAGCTTTTGAAAAGCACCAACTTGTAAACACCTGCGTAACTCCGGTGGCCGTTCCGTAGGAATACAATGACGTCATTTCCCATTACGTCACAGCTGTCTCTGTTTGCACTGCGGGTTGTATATACCGAGTGTGGGTTGGTGTGTGCAAGTTAGATAAGATATTTTCACACGAACTATATTCAAAAGGAAAGCTTTTTGACGTGTGAACTCTTTCATGTGGTGTTAGCGAGGGAATCCGATTTGAGAGCTGAAAAGTAGTGTTTAGTCTTCAGATGACAACACCCGACAACAAACATTGACAGCGAGACACGAGAGGGTTTAAAACAGCAATTTGACCTTTACAAAATATAATTACTCTTTAACAGTATTTACTGGCATAAATAAATATAATATCTATATTGAACCTATTGAACTATCTTGAGAGTAACTATTAGAATCGAGGACATAATAACCAACTGCTTGAATCGCAATACGTTTGTTCAGAGCTGCATCCCTTTAGAACGCCAGGATCTGCTAAACAAGACTTCAGCACCATCCCACCATCAAGTGGAAGGACAGTGAATCTACCTGTGAAGATCATGCAAGAACTGATCTTCAGCAACCCGTGGTTATTGTATTCCAAACGAATGGATTGCTATCCTGATTTCAATCACTGGATTGTCTGGTCCAGACCTGACTATTCACTGACCGTCGCCATATAATGGAAAACTGCTGAATGCGGCGTAACACAACTTTAAACCTTCGTCATTCGGATCTACCGTGTAAACTGGCAACCAATAACGTATTGAATTACTTAAATCGAATCTCACCGCAACTCCCTGAAATAAGTCCTTACGTACATTAAAGTAAGTCTAAAATACGTCATGTTACCATATGCACTTGATTACATATTGATTTCAGTTAGTTTACATTCGCAAACAAATAGTGCAATTGACATTGTTGATTGCCGACATTGACATCTGTGCTCTTTTGTATATCACGTAATAAACCCATATGGTAAGTATAATTGGGTGGGTTTTCCCTGCATTGAACGGCCCTTCGCACTTATGCATACCGCCACACCGCCATCAGTTGCTGCAATAAACCATGACGTCACTCGCTTGTATTTGAACATCAGGATAAATCTCTGCGTACATTGGGAAACATCCATGGATATACTGAGCTCAATCACGCTTCCAGTTACATGCGGTTTCGTCCTGCATCCCCCTAAACTCTTGTTGACTCGAGTTCGGGTAATCAGGATCATCATCATCTGGACCCGACTCGACTGTTACAGGCCTTTGGGAATTTGCTGACGGCAGGAATTCGGGACTGCAGAGATTGAAAGGCATTCAGTGACACACTGAACGTTTTCAGAAGCTACTGAAACGGCATTTAAACACATTGTCACAGAAAACCGAAAATCGTCTGTATGAATACAGTTTTATGTTTTACAGAAAACAATGTTTTACTTGAATTCACTAGAGAGCTATAAGAAAGATATAAATTATAGATCAATATCAAGCAATCTGCCTCCATTTACTTTCCGGCAATGGGCTTTATCATAACATTTCCATATTTTGTTTCAGTAAAAACAGAAACGTATATTCCTGGTTCTAGGAAATTTAAACAGCATGGATATTACAATTCCATGCCTGATTGAACATATTTATCGAACAAATATTTAAACTTTTATTGAATAATGGTTTGTCCTCCACAGCTGGACTAAACTACTTTAAATCCGTGGACATATATAGAGGATATTATATGAGTGCCAATGACGTACTATGTTTACGACACAAGTGCCTAAATGTTGGTACTTCCCGAGCGAGAGCGAGGGATATACCGATATTTAGGCACGAGTGTCGTAAACATTGTATGATATGGGCACTCATATAATATTCTGTTTATTACCGAAGTCGTCAAACTGAGGAAAATAAACCCAAATCTACTTTCAAACAAAGGCTGGCTACCCGCATGTAGAACCTCGCCGCATGTAGAACCTCGATATTTTCACCCTCGTTGGTAATAAAGTTTGATGTGTAAAGAAGAAGCACTATTTTCAGTGTAAAGCATACCAACGGAATTTCTTGGAATCCTATCCTAATTCACTCTGATCGGTTTTCGCCAATAAGGCCCATAAGTAGGTCAGGGCACTTCGCGAGACCTTAGTACTTCCGGTGACAATAGAAGCGACAAAACCCTTCTATATTCACAATATCAGCAATATAACAGCTATATGATGTCGTTTGTAAGCAAATCGGGTGTGAACTAGACAATCCAGTGATTGTCACCATGGGATACGATGGCAGAGCATGTGTTTATGACCAGGTGTTCACAAAAAGGTGGCACCCGTCATGAACATAATATTTATGCTTTGTTCACCTGAAATAATTCGGGAACGTATGGTATAAGTCAAAATAGGGAATTTCTTTTTCATTTTTGTCACTGATGCATCAAATTTGGAAATTTCCTCCATATGTCTACCATAAATCTTCTTGAAAGTTTTACTGAGGCCTTGACTGTTGTAACCTTGATCAAACAGCTTCTGAATAAGAGTGGCATGACTCTCTTTGAAATCCTGATAAAAGGAGAACGCTTGATTGTACCTCAAAAGTTGTGAAACGTAAACACCGTTTAACGTTTAACAACGTTTCATACCTTTTCGAATGGTCTCATGGCTGTAAGTTGACATTAAGGAACCGTTAATCCTTGCAGGATCTAACCATCCCCAAATTAGTCAGCTATTACGGCTGCCAACTGCTGTGACAGCCAAGCATGGTTATACACTTGGTCCCGTCTAGTAAAGTCATATTTGGCGGTCGCGCAATTTGGAACCAGACCTGGTTCTTGAAGATACGCCTGTCACTATTCGTAACTACTCGCCTCTTTTCGTAACCCACAAGAAGACTCGTACCTGTATAGTACGCCATTATTGTCGCGTAATACATAAAATGTGAAATGAGGTCAAATAGTTTCTTTGTGATTATCGATTTTCATTATTATTTTCGTGATTATAAAATTATCTTGTCACTGATATTTGTTAACGACATAAGAAACTTACTTGCTGGTTCAACAAATTTGTTCTTGTTGTTTTCTAGGAGTAGCCATGTTTGGAAATTCAGTTTTCTTTCCTTCGAAATAGTCCTAAACTGTTTTCATCTCCGTACCCGTTTGCGCTTAGATAAGGCCCACTCGGCCACGAGATTGGTACGAGTCACCATCCGGCTTGCCGGAATGACACGAGTTGTTACGAATGGCTTGTCGCAGGAAATCTAGTGCCGGAAGTAAGCTGGGTCCCGTCTCGCATATCGCAAGCAAAGGGAGCCGGGAACCAGCTTAGAAGTAGCGCCTCACGGTTACACAACACCAAATGTTTTCCCATAGACTTCTATAGTAACCTGATATTTTTTTTTAAATCATCCAGGCTATCAACAGCCATTCCATGTACACATGGATACAGTCTCGCCTTTAAACTACAATAACACACAATTTCTGGCAAAATTGTCCGGCTCATTTTCCGAGCACAGGAAGCGGAACACGTCAACTCCAGTTCCGCACCAAATGTCACCTACTGGAAAATATCTGTACACACAATAAGCACAAGTCATGGTGATAAAAATGACAGCACTAAATACTAAAAATTGTGGTCAGTTTTAATTACTGGATGGATGTGCTTTTAAAAAATATAAACATCTAACACTATTTCATCCAATCACAGCTGTCACATGTCTCTGTTGCTTCAGTTGTTTACATACGGTGCTCGCTCAGGGAGCATGTGATTCTGATTTAGTGTAGTGGAATCTCACGAGACTTACAGGCCCTATACCTTACGGAACAACACATACATACAGAAGCTGCGTGTATAGACCACATTCCGCATACACCATTGTATTTGGTGTTGCAAAACAACATTCAGGCATTTATTGCAAGCAATGAGGAAGTCGATTTAGCGTTTTGTTGCGTGTTATGGTATTTTCGCTCTATCCCGAGGTGTCGGCTTGATATGATAGGAAGGCTGAAAGTTCTGTTAGTCCCAGGCGGTTGCCGCGACTACAGGTATCATAATGACAAACCTAGAACCTATAAACAGAGTAGATATTGGACTCGACTCAACAGTGATAGGTTCCTGTTTGTCTAAGGGAAGGAACTCTTTGGTCAGGTTGTAACGTGTTACTAACATAATTAATGAAAACTACTCCAAACCCATGTCGAAATATAGTTGAAATTCACATGTCTGTGTCAACTTCTGGACACCAACAAAGATCTGCAAAACAGTAAGCCATATATATTCCTTATCCTTCGCCCTATGACTGTGATTTCCATGGCTTGGGTATTAGAAACATCTTATACCTGGGATGTCATTACATTTGACGTCATTACATCTAGAGCTGACGTAACTGGCACAAAAACACATAGATGAAATTGCTCAATCAATTTTCCTAAATACCAAATCATTTGCCATCATTCATAATTCATAATAAAACACTTATTTTAAACGATATCCTGTATCCATGTACCCAAATCGTTGGAAACATAATGAAACTAAAATTGTAATAAAAGTTACCAATATACATCTCTACATGCTGCATTGTATAGTGTAAACATTGTAAGGCCTTGGTTTCACGCTGAGTTATTGCAAATATATTCAGTGAGTGTTTGCTTCGACTGGCTGAACTTACCAGAAACAGTGTTATTGATTGACTGCTCAGCTGGACTAGATGCTTCAAACAACGTGCACCGCAATCACGAATACATTGAATATTCAGTATCACAACCATCCTGAAATAGCAGGCTTGGTTTGCATCCTGCCTGTAACTTACCTTATGTTGTATGCCCAGTGTTGAAATTGATGTAATGCTTTTAGTATCATTTACAACTCGAATACAGCTGTACACACTTGTGCCGATTGAAAACTGTGTGCTATAGGTAAACCTGATGTGAGATGTGAAGAAGAACGGTAAGGATGTTGTTGATGATGGTGACTGCTACAATTAAAACATAAAATATAGAACACATCATATTATTACAAATAATCACCTTGATTAAACAACCAGCGTGGACAGGATCAGTTGAAAAATGAAGAAAAATAATGTTTCTTTGATTATGATTAAGCAAAACGTAGCTTCAGTATTACTTTGGAGAATGAAATCCATTCTGACGAGGAGTCACGACACTATGTTTCATATCAATATATTACCGTGAGTGAGTGCACAGTATTGCTTCAAGACATGGGAAGAAGAAAGCTTTTGCCCTATAGCAGTTGGAAATGTGACGTCGTATCACAGTATTGTGTGAAACGATTTAAGAACATTTTATGAATTAATAATATATTAATACTGCTTTATTATTGACTAACCAACTTCAAGAATGCCGATCAAACAATTTTATAAATTGTTCAAACATTTCTCACAAACGCATGTGATATGTGAGTAGTTTCCCGAATTTGCTACCCTTAACGTGGACTTGTTTGACGGGATGTTCGAGACAATAATTTCAACGCGACAGATACTCTCAAAGTCAGAGTCAGGTGAATATTGTTTCATGGATATTCTTATGTTGTTACGTGGATAGTCTGCACTATCGTAACTCGGATAGTCTTATGTTCCTCAGTAGGAATGAGTGAGTGAGTATGGTTTTACGCCGCTTTTAGCAATATTCCAGCAATATCACGGCGGGGGACACCAGAAATGGGCTTCACACATTGTACCCATGTAGGGAATCGAACCCAGGACTTTAGCGTGACGAGCGGATGCTTTAACCACTAGGCTACATCACCGTCCCCCCTCAGTAGAAGCAGGAAGCGGTATGTCTGCTGTGTTTCTAAGTATAGCACGTGGCAATACCGTTGGATGTTGACCTGGCCAGGGTTATATTTGACCGTCCAGAGGTCATCTTGACCTGGCAAATTTAATCAAGTTCCGACGGGCCACAATGTCCACACATACGCGTAAGGCTACATGGGATTGACGCAGATCTGGACAATGCTTGTACACATTTTACTTCAGCTATCACTTCCTTCAGTGAATGAAAACTGAGCTACATTCACGGTAAAGTATATACACTGCTAAACACATACATTCCCATATGACACATCGGCCAAATGCAATTGAAACATCTGTTGTTCAACACATCTCATATGACATTTCTGCCAAATTGTAATCAAAAGTCTGTTACACAGATGTTCCTTGTACATCATTGGTCATTGGTGGGGTAGCGTAGTGGTTAAAGCGTTAACTCGTCACGCCGAAGACCTGGGTTCGATTCCCCAGATGGGTACAATGTGTGAAGCCCATTTCTGGTGTCCCCTGCCGTGTTATCGCTGGAATGGTGTTAAAAACGGCGTAAAACTAAACTCACAGTCATTGGTCTTTGGACTATATGATATGGTGCTTACAACCTGCTGACATTAGGAGTGTTTTCTTTCTCAGCCATATTGCGATTACATGTTTCCGTGACACACCTCTCGATAAATTATATGACCAGTCCCTAAATAATCATTTCTAGTGTGTTTATTTAAAGTAAAAGACCCCCAGTGTTGTGATATATCCACCATGACACCCCAGCTATAGTCAGGGAAGGAAT
Organism: Haliotis rubra; assembly: GCF_003918875.1. Taxonomy (NCBI): domain Eukaryota; kingdom Metazoa; phylum Mollusca; class Gastropoda; order Lepetellida; family Haliotidae; genus Haliotis; species Haliotis rubra. Next base: position 2,603,877 of record NW_025766336.1, read on the forward strand.
GGGCCATACATAACACCTCGGCTAAATGTGTACCCAAGTTCATGGTCAGCTGCTCATGACGTATGACACCGACACTGGCTTTGTATTAAATGTCATTGATCCAGAACAACATCTCAGCTAAATGTTTTCAAAAGTCCATCGATATTAAATAACACAAAACGTAACATGATGAGTGAATATGGTTTTATGTCGTTTTTAAACATTATGCAGCAATATCACGGTGGGGGACCAGAAAAGTACCCATGTCTGTAATCGCTCCCTGGCTGGCGCATTACCTACTAGGCCACCTAACCTGCCCACTTTAAACGTGCGAATAGCCGTTGTAAAAATCTTTCACTTATATAGATTTAATAATACACATGTGATATAGAACCGTTAAGACACCTCTGTTCCCTACTCCTTTCCTGTTCTGGGGAACCCGTGAAGATCCGGGTTAGAAGTGATCTTCAGTAACCCATGCTTATCGTAAGAGGCGACTAACAGGATCGGGTGGTCAGGCTCGCTGACTTGGTCGACACATGACATCATAATTCCGTAGATCGATGCTCATGCTGTTACTCACTGGGTTGTCCGGTCCAGACTCGATTATTTACAGACCGCGGCCATATAGCGGGAATATTGCTGAATGCGGCGTAAAACTAAAGTCACTCACTCAATATAGTATAAATATAGGAGAGGAAAACTTGTCAGTGGAGATATAATATGAGATGGATAATCAACTAGGGGATGCCGTTGACAACAAAGCAAACAGTTCTAACCACGATAACGACAGGCTGCTGGAAAATACCTTACTCAGCATGTAAGTTGTGCAGACCCAGCCATGTAACATGATAACATGTTAAACGTTCATTCAGAGATATTGCGAGTATCAGGCTACACAACGGGATCAGAAACGTGTCGGGGCGTTTCAGCGAAACATTCTCCTTACTACACAAATATCGTCTATTGGGGACCGTTCATAATTTATGGCTAGGGGGATGATGATGATTAATATGGAGGAGCATGTACAACGTGAATCCCCCCTACCTCCCCAGAACAAAATGGTTCACCACCCCACCCCACCCAACCCACACATCATCATCACCCCCCTAGCCATAAATTATGAACGGTCCCTAACTACACAAACATTTTATATAACTTTAAACTAATACTGGTAAAGAGTACAACTTAAACATGTGTCATGGTCGAATAGCGTGGCAACTGACAATGGTGCCATGAACTAGACCAAATCATTGTGTGCGTGCGTGTGTGTGTGTGTTAAACATCACTACGTACACATGCTGCATTTTTACCACAACAGTACTTGAGTGAGTGAGTGAATTTGGTTTTACGCCGCTTTGAGCAATATTCCAGCAATATCACGGCGGGGGACACCAGAAATGAGCTTCACACAATGTACCCATGTGGGGATTCGAACCCGGGTCTTTGGCGTGACGAGCGAACGCTTTAACAACTAGGCTACCCCACCGCCCCCAACAGTACTTGAGGTACTTGAGTCTGGGCATAACTTTGGTTCGTCTTATGAGCAACTGTACATGAAGACAGGGTTAATACGCCATCGATAACAACCAGAAAGCTTGACCTCGGTATTCTTACATTGCCTCCGGGTTAGAATCGGTCTTCAGTAACCCATGATAGTAGTATGAGGCGACAAACGGGATCGGGTGGTCAGGCTGGCTGACTTGGTTGACACAAGTCATCGGTTCCCGTTTGCGTAGACCGATGCTCATACTGTTGATCACTGGATTTTCTAGTCCGGACTCGATTATTTACAGCCCGCCGCCATATAGCTGGAATATTGCTGAGTGCGGCGTTAAACAACAAACCAACCAATCTTACATCGCCTCTTATGACAAGTAGGACAGCTAACAGGGGACAAGACGCTATCAGCTAGTCTCTGAAATGAACATATTATACAAAAATAAACGTTTTTAAATTAAAATTATTACTACAACAAAAAGGAGCCCAGATACTTTCTTCATTTCCTGAAACTGCTGTAGTCTAGACTTGCCCCACATTCTAGACTTGCATGGGCAGCATTGGTATATTTGTTTCAGGGCCTGTATGGCAGACTAACAAGGGACTTATTCTGATTAGGAATAATTCCTATTCGTGGATGCGTCAAGAGAACATTTAGTGTTACAATGAACCAGACATATATATGATATTACAATGGATGCACAAGTACGATGACAGGTGTTCTTAAGTTGTTGAGCTTGACGGCTTTGTCACGTATTAGATCCTGCGGTGGGTGAGGCGAAATGTATGCTAGCGTCACAGGTTGATCATCATCATCATCATCATCATCATCATCATTATCATCATCATCATGATCAATGGACATTAACATGACAGCTGACAGCGTTGACAACAAGTCTTGCTAATTGCATCTCTCGCCGTCCAGGGTCTTGTTACACTACAATAGATACAACAGTCAGTACACAACGTGTATGAATGACAAGCGTGGAGCTTGGCACTTTGCCAGGCAATTATACAATGTTGATTGACACGATATATATGACATGTGATCTACATTCTCGCTAGGGCATATGGGTACACCATGCCAAATCCCTTGACAATTCCAGTTGACATTAGGAAATACAAAGTACATAAATAAGAGTTATTATTGGCATTCTGTGAACACGAACCATTTATTTATTACGTCAAGGATGCTCTGTGCTCAGTAATGAATAGAGGTGTTTATTGCATGTGTAGTACTAAATGTCTTGAGAGCACGACAAAAGGTCTGATTTTCTGTTAAAGGGTTTGGTAATAGGAACTAGTCTTTGCCTTCAGAATAAAATCGCAAACCTCAATGGTCATTCGAATTAAAATGTCAGCATGTACAGTAGACATGTATTATATCAAACCCTTTGTATAACTTTAAGGGTTAGAGTAAGTAATTATTTATATAAAATACATCTGCGCGTAGTAAAGGGTTCATTTATATGCTGGAAAGGTTAGAATGATACTCATAGTTACGTTAAATATTTGATGGGTTGGGATTATCTTCTAGCAGTTTCACATCTCGAATTAAGCAATACTGGCTGGAGCTTGCTAATATAGTATGGGGGCACCTGAGACATCGGACTGTATATCTTATACATTAGGAAGCCCTTCTCATAGAAAAGTGGGGCAGTGGGGTAGCCTAGTGGTTAAAGCGTTTGCTCGTCACGCCGAATGCCCGGGTTCGATTCCCCACATTGACACAATGTGTGAAGCCCATTTATGGTGTCCCCCGCCGTGATATTGCTGGAATATTGCTAACAGCGGCATAAAATCCAACTCACTTACTCATAGAAAAGTTAGGTTTTATTGGAAAGCATAAGAAACAAAAAAAACACTTCCGTTCTTTATGTTAAATGGAACTGTTTTGTGAAGAATGTTAATGGGTGGACTTATCACAAAAACAGGATTCCAAGCCTCACTGATATAATAACAAGTTCCATTCAAGATATAAATACAATAACTTTAGTTGCCAATCATTGTTGTAATGACAAAGCAAAATAGTACAAATATTCTTGTTTATGTACAGACCTATCGCAAACACGATGGCTGTTGGTAAAGTTCAGTGGGAACTGAGAATATCAACATGGCTTGTTTCTTTGACCGAATGTACACTGGAACCGATGGTGCTCTGGAGAGCAGCGAAGGGAATGGGTGTTTCTGCTTCCCCAACACCTTGTTTACCACATGAGGGAATCACGGTGCATACTCCCAGCTAATAATAACTGCCAGGAATGTTTTTACCGATTATTGCAGTGTATTGATTGGCATACTTCAGTGAGTACTTCAAGTCATTTACCGCTAATGGTGAATATCTCTGACGTCATTGGCGGTTTTCGTGGATCTACGGACGAATTGCATTGAATGGTTTATTGTGTGCCCATCAATAGATCAGCTACACGCTTGTATCCCGTGAGAATACAGCATGGAGCGAATGCTTTAAAGTCAGGTCTTTTAGACCACATTGGCTGAGTCGGTCATAGATGAGGGGAGTCAGATAAAACAGCTTTGTTATCCGATAGACTGTTGCTGTGTTGGAAGGATCAAGTTTATGTCAATAGACAACCGTTTTTCATTTACGTGTTTCATTAACGTGTTCGAGTTTGGAAGGTTAGTAGATGTTTAATGAAGTGAGTGAGTATGGTTTTACGCCGTTTTTAGCAATATTCCAGCAATATCACGGCGGGGGGACACCAGATATGGGCTTAACACATTGTACCCATGTGGGGAATAGAACCCGGGTCTTCGGTGTGACGAGCGAACGCTTTAACCCCACAAGGCTACCCCACCTCCCCTTAATGAAGTAATTAAGTAATGACTCGTGAGGTCTTAACAATGGAATACCTGCAAGAAAAATAGTCCTATATTATTCACAGTGAGAAATGGGTCATTTTCCTTTTTTATTTCTTATATTCTTGTGAATAAATGTCACATGGATACCTGGCAGTGATGTTACACCCTCAAGGTATACTTACTGACATTTACCTTCAATAAATGTTTCAGTGCGGCGAAAACGAGCTGAGTAATGCTGAAGAACAAACTAACGAACCAAAAACAACGATTTAATGTACTTTGCTTTCCCGATGGCTGAAAACATATTAACTTTTTTTGTTCATCAATATTATAAAAATGAACAACCATTTGTGATAAATAAACGTTCAAAGCAAACGCCGTTACAGAACAATGGCATATCGAATTTATATCAGCACAAATAGAATTCAATTGCATTCCTATTTATAACGCATATCTAGTATATTCGTCTTCTGTGAAGGTTTTCATGTGGATGACATAGGGTTTATCAGTGTGGGTCTCGAAAGGCCAAGTGTGAAAATGGACGTCACAACCGCAGCTGACTTTTCAATGTCGAGATCGTGATGCACTTTTAATCTGTATTGTCATATTGACGTCAGCTATTATCATGGAAACAAGGTACCTGTCTCTCGGCTTGCTGTCTACACTGAAAATAAAAAAATCTCATATACAGCAATCACGGCTCTGTTCACTCTCTGAACAACTGTTCTTATGATACATAGATTTAGCCCTTTCTGAAGACGTAAGACGCATACAAATATGTAAAAACAGACATTCTTCTCGCACAAGACGTAATTGGTGTTCTTTTAGACGTCATGTTTGATGGGAAAAGTGACGGCGTGTACATAATCGATACCTCGCATCTCCTTCGCTCAATACAGAATTTAACCAGCAAACCACATCACATTGAGGCTTTAACAGCGCACCTGCAAATTAAAACCGATCTTACCTTACAAAAGTGGCTTTGTGGGTTTTGAAACGACATTTCTGAATGTATTTCAACGTGAAAACATAACTATTGGCGATAATATGGTGATACTATTTTTAATACCTTTATAGACCATTTGTATGACCACAGGTGTTGTGATATTGATGAACTGCTCGCGAGGTTCGGTACTGCAACACGCTACGACAGAATTATTAACATGGTGGAGGTCTGAGCGACGGCTGTGCACATGCATTGACGAATAAATGCATGGTCAGTGTTTTGTTAGCTGCCTACGTCTGTATGTGAGAGGTACATAGCCCGCCCTCGTTCTTATTGACTGCTATTGATCAGCGCCATCTGGACTATAGATGTGACCTTCACCTTGGTGAGACAGGTTGTGATCGGTCGGGAATGTTCAGGGACTGATTAGCAGACAGACGTTGTTCATCCATTAGGTTCACCCCATGAAACATGTTCCTGTTCTTTGGTATTGTGTACATACATCGCAGTTATAAAACAAACAACAAAACACACACTTAAACAACACAATACACAATAGATATCTGATTTCTAACATAATCATCAGAGCCATACGTATAAACAATCTACGGTAGGCGAGGGGAAGAGGAAGGCCTCTGACACTACTCATAATATGATAGGGATACAGAAACATTGAAGATTACTTACCACCAAGTTTAATTACGAGTTTGTTGTAAAATCGCCTTTGGCATTGGGATGATATATATTGATATCGGTTATGTATGATAACATCCAGACTTGGGGGCATTCAAGGGCACGGCTCATCTATTAGGTTTATATTTCATATTTCAGCTGCAACTCGATCCTTATCTGTATATTTGTTGGGAGTCACACACATATAACCTTTCCGTTTAAGTCGTTTAATCAAAATTTTACATACATTTATTTAAAAGTAGCTGATCCAAAAGCGGGTTTCATATCCAAGTACATATCCAAGCATTATATGAAACTGTTTCACACAAATACAAGGTCCTGTTTTTTAACATGGTCATTCTTCCATATTATTTATTTGAGTAATTATCTAAAGATATATTCATGTTTTGGGATGAATACACACTGAACGACCTTCGATCCACTCAACAGAAAAAAACAGTGCACTCAAGTTAATACTGACTATAGTGAGTGAGTGAGTGAGTTTACTTTTACGCCGCTTTTAGCAATATTCCAGCAATATCACGACGGTGGACACCGGAAATGGGCTTCTCATGTGGGGGATCGAACCCGGATCTCGGCATGACGACCAAACGCTTTAACCACTACCCCACCGCCTCACTACTGACAATAAGAAATAGAACCCGGCCTGTGTATGTGGTTAACGAGGGCACTCCCTACTGGGCTACGACCATCTGGTACTTGCGCAGCAATGACTTGCAGAGTAAGTTATAACCGCAGTGCACCTAGATATCAGCACAACTCACGTCATTACTATAAGATCGATAGTCTCTACTAACGTCAGAGCGCTGGGGCAAAAACGATGAACAAATATACACTGATAAATAATTCCACAGTGTATGTTTGAAACCTTTGTATTTAATGAATTTCTACCTGCTGGACTGTAACACTGGTTTGTGGTTTTATACGGAAAACAAGCAACAGTCATTCGACAGCTTATCAAGATCGGCTATCAAACAGTTTGAACAATGATCATGTTAATTTCGTCACAGCGTGTGAAATTCAGTCCCATTTCTTTCCATAAAAGGTTTATATGTCCATACGGTTTAAATGCGTACGTATCAATCTTCCCATTTCAATTTTGTGGGTAATCTGCCCACATGGTTTAAATATGTACAAAGCAATTCAGTTGTCACGAAAATAGTATCATCCTGTTTCATATGAGATAAATAAATACCCATTGGTTGGTATCTTATATTATTGTCACATCTGCTGATATGATTTAAATACATAGCAATGCTTTCTCGATACAATGTATCTTCTTCTTCATATGATAAATGAATTCATGTCGTTTCTCTTGTCTCGGACACATGATTGATCTGTTCATATGGTCTACATATGTTCACATTAATTCTATGGTCTAATAGTTCAAATGATATAACATGACTTTTGCATTAGCGAAATATGGTTTAACTGTGCATTTAGATTAAATAAATATATTCGTATAGATTCTCCTATCTCGGGAATATGTTGCTTTTATGTTCATGTGGTTGAAATATATACGTCTTAATGACAATTGACTTTTATCATGCATATGTCCCAAATATAGAGGTATATCAGAATTTTGTGTCTGTGGCTGTCTGTCTGGCTCGGGTGTTGGGAATGCCTGTCTTCATGGCCGACAAAGCCAAATACATCATCCTGTCTCTGATATGTGGCATATCTTCCCATGCGGCGTATACATACATACCAATGCGTCTATCTGGTATAAACGGCGTACCTGTTAACATAATTCATACACAGAAAATAGGATGTCTCATAGTTTCAATCTTGATACAGAAATATACTTTTATCAAAATGTCAATCGAATTTGTAATACAATTTGATATATGATGATAAACACTAACATTTGTCTAGCCCAGGATAGATGGATAACCGTAATATATAGATGCCCATGTCTCCTCTGATAAAAACTTGCAGTGTTGAATGTGTCGAAAATCTGACCAGACGGAGGAGTGAGACTCCCAAATGAAACCGCCTCAGTCCCTATCCTTGTGTTCATTAGCAGTTTTAAATGTCAACGTCCCAGGAACACAGAGCGTAGGGATGTAATAAACATTCTGTAAGATACAAGAAAGTCTCATTTTATCTAGTAATCCTTTCTTCTTGTAGCTTGTACTCTGACATTTACTGCATGGCCGACGTACTACATCTATCGCCCGCAACTACAGTTGCCTACATTTCCACCTACATCGACCAACTGGTACTTAGTACTTGAAACACGTTTCACCCTTCAGGAACACGAGGATGAGAGGGCGAGATTCGACAACCATTAGTCGTGTCCTTGAACACCCAGCTCGTATGCCACAATATATTTACTGATAGTTTCTGCTTTTATATGTACGGTTATTGGCCACAAAAGTGTATGAACGACAACATTTGGGATTTAGAGATCTAAAACGATTGTCACCTTGATCTATTACGGATCAAATATAACAATAGATCTATCTAATCACTTCCATAATCATTCTAATGGCGTATATATGAATCATTTCAATTCAATTGTATTATAGTACAAAAGAAGATAGAATAGAACAAAAGACCACCCGTTTGTTTCACGGACAGTGTTCTGGTTTCCATAAATCGTAGATATGTATCTGATAATCATCCAGACATATTTACTACATATACACTCTGTATTCCATTTGCAACATAAAGGTGAAGGTCAGCGAGAATGTCACAGGTTGTGTGTGGGCAGACTACGGCAATCCATATAAATGTATTATTTCAAAATCAATCAATAGTGAGCGTATTACCTCTGCGTAAAGCTCTGGATAGGCCGATGTTTCCAGCCGGCCCGTAGACGTCAGGGAAGTCGTATTGAGACAAAGAACGATGGAGATGCAAGGCTTGAATGGTAGTTGACGTCAATGCGTGTTATCATAACTGAAATCAAACTGAAAGTCACGCCAAGAATAGCACGCTATTAATAAAATCCTTTTAAACATGAACAACTTATATGACTAGAAAATGGCTTGTTTTAGGCTCAACAAACAGGATATGTCATTCACAGTGGGAATTGGTTTGTGCATGGAAAGGATAAACCTGGATATCTGCTATCGATCGATTGTAATAAACAGCAAATTCATAATTATGACAGTGATGATGATGATGAAGACGATACTGATGCTGATGCTGATGATGAAAAAGATGAAGGCAGTGGTGATGGTACTGGTAATTGTAATAATGGCATCTATCATAGTGGGAGGAAAGGGGGGTATTGTTTATGTTACTCAACCCACGGAAGCAACGCACTACATTCAGTTCGAGCAGGGTGGGTTGCTGTAGTGGTTTGAGTGTGATGATGATGATGATGATGATGATGATGATGATGATGATGATGATGATGATGATGATGATGGTGGTGGTGGTGGTGGTGGTGGTGGTGGTTGTGGTGGTGATGATGAAGACCAGTCACTTCCAATTCGTAACCGCCAGTGTGTGATTTTGTATCAAAATGTAAACCTGCAGTGTAGATAATGTATTGAATATAACAAGACTCTCCGACACCTTGTCAGTGGATGCCCAGTCTTGGCACAGACTCAGTATCTTAAGCGACATAATGGCGTGGCTCGTTCCTTTTATTTTAGTCTTCACCATGCTTGTGGTTTTGAGTCAGAGGTCCATCAGCGGTCCGACCCAGAATGTGTACGGCGTCATGGAAAAATAACAACTATAAAATTCTTAGGAATAGGCATGTATATAGCCCTAGAAGAATCCAATCCAATAAATCTGACCTTGTCGGGGGTTTAAAATACAGCAATGGAATTATCTGCACAGGGCAAATATGCGGACCTGCTTGATCCTAAGAACCTAAGATTTCCCCCTGAACCCACTCTGCTGTATTCATTCATCTGTAAAATTAAGACGATGATTATGATGGCGGTGGCGATGATGATGATATGGTCAAGAAGCATATGTGTTGTTTTAAATGAAACGTACATAAACATACACATGTGACGAGAATCCTTACTTCCTTAATCACAAACTACAGACCAGACCCCAAACTCCCCACCCAAGTTTTTACGACCATGACTTAGTATACTCATGTAACATTACAAATCGTTCTAATTGTATCTGCGTGCTCATTTGTGACTGCGTGTCGACACCCCCGAGGACAGCATGATGTCATCTGCCAAAATTAGTCAAAATTAATATCCCATAAAACAGCGAAATGAGGACGGGACCCTTCGGTTATACAGGAACTCGTATTGAGGTCGGAATTCCCGAGGGCAAGCACATTAATGCAGTTTCTTATTTTACAGGCTTTATGAGGTTGTATGGATCTTATGAAATGATAACTTTTCTCTGCCTTCTATATGACTAACTCATATCCATATTTGATGGACTGTGTGTTCAAAACCCACCCGGTCCAGACGGTTTTGTTGCTATTGAATTCAACGTTCCATATATAAAGACAGACAGACATCTTTATTCAATGAACAGTCCTCGTCGCGAATCTTGGATCAGAGATATGTAGACTGTTTACTCCACAGATGTCTTTTTCCCATCTTATATTTGTTATGACTATCGACACCTTTGCACAGCCAGTCAAATATCGAATGGTAAGTTGCTCCTCATTAATCGAAGTATATCAAATAATCGGATATTATTGTCCGACTCTTAGCCCTACCCCTAAGTATTAAGTATGAAACATATATGTTCATAAAAATTATAAACTTCGGAACACAAAATGGCTTTGAGGGTCCCTCAAATAATGGTATTTGATAGAAACTTTTGTCTGGAGATCGTTGACCGACACTGTCAACCCGAAGCTAGTTGTTTGTGAGTTGACACTGTTGATACAGGCAGCAAGGTGTTAGTTTGCAGTGTGTTTGTTAGTCATGTGTCTTCTGTACAAAGAGATTAGTGTGCGTGTATCTTTTCTAATGATATTGTCAACAATGAGATGGGTGAGTCTTCTCTCTTGGACACTACCATTGAGGGGATAGTAGTACATGCGACTTCTCAACAAGGTGAAGAGGTAATGCATGTGTCATCTCTCATCGATATGCTCGTCGGCCTCCCCATATAGGTGATCGGCATCTTCCGACATCAAGCCGAAATGCTGTGATATACGCGAATTCAAAGTCGCTTTAAAAGATACACTCACTCACTCACCCACCCACCCCCCACCCCGTCCGTCCCAACACTGCCAACTTCTCGCCACTTGTTGTGTGTGTGTACGTACGTGCGTGTGTGTATGTATGTGTGGGCATGCATGTGTTTGTTTGTGTGTGTCTTCTCCTCAACACTGTCATAATGGTGGTAGTTTTGTGTGTGTCTCGACACTGACAACAAGGAGATAGCTGCCGACGTGTCTTCTGGCGATAACACTGTCATGAAGGAGATACTGTGCCTGTGCCCTTAGAGATAAGGAGATAAATGTGCACGTGTCTCTCAGCACTGACAACAGGGAGACAGGTGCACATGTGTGCTCGAGATTGATAACAATGCGATGGTTGTGTACATGGCCTTTCAAGGAGATGTGTCTTCTCACTTCTACAATGAATCAAGGAGAAGTGTGTTCTCACTTCGACACTGAATCAAGGAGAAGTGTCTTCTAACCTCGACATTGAATCAAGGAGGAGTATCTTCTCAACTCGACAATGAATCAAGGAGACGTGTCTTCTAACCTCGACATTGAATCAAGGAGAAGTATCTTCTCACCTCGACATTGAATCAAGGAGAAGTGTCGTCTCACCTCGACAGTCAATCAAGGAGAAGTGTCTTCTCATCTCGACATTGAATCAAGGAGAAGTATCTTCTCACCTCGACATAGAATCAAGGAGACGTGTCTTCTAACCTCGACATTGAATCAAGGAGAAGTATCTTCTCACCTCGATATTGAATCAAGGAGAAGTGTCTTCTCATCTCGACACTATCAAAAAAGAGGTATTGTGTCTTCTCAACAAGGAGATAATTTTGTGTGTGCGTGTGTGTGCGTGTGTGTGTCTTCTCTCCCGGCAGTGTCAACAACGTAAACCGAGTCACTCGGTTTCTCACAACAAGACTATTCGATCGGTGAGTCGTCTAGAGGAGCAGGCTGTAGAATGTTTACGCCGGAGATGTTTGTGTTCGATGGCCATCAATACCGTTATTTGAACATCTAAATGATTCATGCACACAATACAGTTCCCCGAAACATGTGTTTCTATGCACGCTGCCTTATCCCATGCAATGCAAACTCTCGATCAAATACATGCCTTCCTTCATAGCAAGTGTTGATCAAGATCTCACCATGCTCAAAATGTCTGAGGGATGCATCAGACACTATCTAGTCAAGAATCCGGTAGCTCTTCCTTCTATATAGAACACAAACCACGGCGCAGAATGTAAAGCATGTTGAACAATGAATTATCTTCATAAATTTGCCTACCACGTTTGTAAATACTCGCTTATTTTAAAATATATTTCAACCTGTAATGCAACCTGTCCACATTTCAACAGTGAAAAGAAGCTGATCATTAGGCAAACATAATGGGCAACATTCAGTTGTCCCGTATTGACGTATCGACTTTCTTGTACGTCCGTTCAGTACACAGAGGGTTCTGCCTATGTGATGTAGCATAGACTGGAAGGGGGAGAGGAGGAGGAGGAGAGACAAGACATTATGCAATGTGCAGTGCGCTTACCATTTATCGATACGAGACCCTGTGGAGACATATAAAGAGTGTGTTCAATGCTGAACGCTACATACTGTGTCTTATTGACGTCCTCTATTTCCATCTGATATTACCGATTTGATACAGCTTCAGGTTGATGTTTTTCTAAAAGTATCTTAATTGAGCAGTTTACTATAGGTTCTCAGCTAGATAAATTGATTCCAGTTTCCTTAACAGCTCTAACACGGACCGATAAAATTATTTTCATACAGAAATGTCCACAGGCATGTAAGTTCAATTGTGTGTACAAAAAATTCACCTCTCACTCCTAAGATCATATCGCAGCTAAAGTTGTACTATTGTGTTAGTATCCAGTTCTGTACGCTTGTACTGAAAGTACAACCGATTGTATAGAGACATACAAAGTCTCAGGCCTTTGGGTGTCCATTGTACCAATACAAAACACAAGCATCATTTATAATAAAAATCAATCTTTTTTATTACAAACTTAAAAATATGTAACAGTATAAACATTACAAGTGTGAACTTGATCCACTATGCCTTAAGCATGGAGTTCAGTTTCTCAATAGATGTGTTATTGCACATTCGGTAGAAAAAATCAACTTATTTGCCACGGGGGAGTAGTTTGTTACCATTGATATCCAGTACAAATAAACTCTCTGAAAAACTATAACCATATGCTCATATATATAGACAGCTAATTTATGAAATTATATAATATATATATGAATACAAAAAGTAAGCGTCCATTTTGAATCTTCATATGACATACAAAAGATATACGGCCTTTGTACCCGATTTGAACCAGTTATAGAGAAAATACGAATATATACTCTCTCAACATCGCTGTACAAATTCATGTGGAACCAAATTTACATAACATTGTGTATGGAAATATTGACAATGACTAGGTTCATACTCACAGTACAAATGTAGCACAAACATTGTACCGTCTCCAGCAATGAATTGATCAAACTCACGATAGTCATTGGATATTCACAGCCTGTGTGTCGTCAGTTTTTCCAAAAAGAGTCCTTTCTCTGCCTCGCTAGCCTCACAGCCACAATAAATAGAAAGACAATTTCCCTGGTTGATACCAGCACGATCAGAGTCGAACACAGTCTGCAAGTGAGAGGAAACGGGATTAGTTAGCCACCAGCAGGTGCTGCAGCTGGTTTGGGTAGGCCAGAGAAGAACCCAGACCCAGGCCGTCCATGAATGTCTTGTGGCCCTCGGGAGAGATGGAATTCAGAGAAGCATTAGTAGAGAGAAGGTCAGGAAAGCCAGGACTGAGGGCCCCCGGGGAGAGATGGCTTGGGGAGTTGTGACGGTAGAGGTCTCCCAGGAAGGCCCCTGGAGACTGTTGGGTGAACTGGCTGGCCTGGATCAAGCGCTGCTGCTGGTCAAGGAGGAACTCAACCCGGGGGTCCCTGGGGGACAAGGATCGGGGACGTTGTGGGGCCGGTGGAGTGAAGCTCGGGGTCGTAGATCTCTGTCTGAAGAAGTTCCCAAACTCTGTTGGTGACAACCTTGTTGGCCTTTTCACGTGCGTCTTCAGCTTAGTGGAACCAAACTTGGTTTGTGCGAATGTGGCAGCTGTGAAACGGGGCTTGCTGCCTCCCTCCTTCTGGAGGAAATTTGGCGTCGGTGTGGGCGTCGGGACAGGGCTGGCTGAGTTGAAGAGAGCTGTGGAAGGAGACGTAGATGTGCTCCAGCCGCCTGAAGAGTTGGGAGAGGAGGGCGAAAGGCTGAGATTAGTGAGAGATGACGAGAGAGAGTCTATGGGTTTGAAACATTGTGCCTCGGGGTTGAACCCCTTGCTTGCAGCCTGTACCTCCCTATCCACGATAGTCTCAGATTCCTCCTCTTTCTTGTCACTGTAGAGAATCTTGATGACCCCCTTCTCCCCGATCCTGTAGGATACCTCGGATGGGTCAATCCAAAGGGTCAGCTCCGCTGGAAGGTACCCCTTGACCTCTTCGATGTCCAGACCAGAGTTGAAAGCAGCCATGACGATGACAGGGTCAACCTTTTCTCCATTTACACGGATGCATCGGTAGGCTGATCCCTTGAAGGGCTTATCCGGGTACCAGTGTCCCTCAAACTTCTTTTTGAGCCCCTTCTCGAGTTCCTCGGCAAACATGTCGACCCGCCTTCGTGGGAGTTTGTTGTAAAGATACGAAATGACGAAGTTGAGTGCTACTGACGTTTCCACGTGCATCGTTACCACTGTCTATATCACACTGTGTCAGGTATAAAAAGGTTTCTCCTTACGGGTTCAAGCAGCTCTCTTCAGTAAGTTGATGCTCAAATCTGAAATACAAAAACAGAATCCTGAAGTATACGGTAAAGTAAAAAGCGTTTAAACTATCCATCGAAATTGTTAAATATGTAACAAACAATACACACCCATACATACAGCGATTTACAATCACGGGCTCAATCTGGGCCCGAAAGGGAAACTGTCTGACCCTGAACAAGGACAGAGAAAAAAGTCCAACGAGATTCACGTAAACCAATCTAATTCCTGACAGCTATCCTCTTTGACGATCATCCATCAGCAGAGGCCATTGCCAACTACCGCCTGCCAATTCACCGTGAATATATACAACACATGTAACAAGCGTGCGAGTGAATGGGAAAGTATGCCTCATAGCAACACAACCCCATCCTCCATAGATAAGTGAGAGTATTATCAGGAGGAATGAACACTTGGCCTTGGATCCTATGTCAACTAAACCTCCCTCACGGGTTACCAAGGCCCGCTCGCATATCACTGCACTAACCCTTACAGCGGCAGAGCCAACACCGGCATTCGTAGTTGGCTACAACACCACGACATTACAACACGTCAGCGGTACACGCAATCACCAATTGTGTATCTTCACTCTTATCCTCACCATACTACAAGAGCACGTTCAGAACATGAGTGGACTGAAATCTACGTCAGCATAAGACGAGTTAAATTTATGCTGATATGGCACTTGTTAAGTCAAAATTCCATTAGAACCATATGTCAGCGGCCATGTGTTCCCAGTTAAAGTTAATAGCTAAATGCCTCAACATGCCATCGGAGTATTCACAACCTATACTTGACTGCAGAAATAACCATGTATTTTCCTCGAAAATGCCTAGGTGGACACATATGTTCGGTTGGGACGTACCTGAATATTAAGGAGATAGACGGGGAAATACAATCTGGCTGGCCATCGATTGAGTGCGGAACATATGCTACATACGATAACATGAACTATTTAGCGAAATGTGAATAGACACCACGTGACATAAACTCTCACTGGGTCTGATTGCCCTTATCAACATCAGAATTAATCAACATGCTAAAAGAAAATGCCGAGCACCACACAGAATCAATACCCTGCTGAGTTAATTACTGTCCTTACTAATTAACTGTTATAACCAGCTGCGTCGAAAAAAATCACACCATCAGCGTGATTATATGTGTACGTACATATATAATATTCAGAATATAAACGGTCTTAACAGACATTGTAACAGCATGTTACACTGTTCGTACGTATATGCTGAAGAAAAAGAGATAACGTGTATGGCCAGTTCCCACTGGGACAAGCTGTGCTATGCGAGGGCGGTTTGTTACAGATGGTATCACGTGGAGATACAGCACAGAAACTGCATCCTAAACCAAGGTGTGTCGGATGTATTGCTATAACCTGCAGGTAGGCAGCATGTAGCATGTGGCGAAAACGGAATCCAACTAAATCCGCTACAAGAGAACCACTGCGTGGCATCCAAGCATATGTGGACAGTTAAAAGACGAAAGATAAACGGCTCGAGTTACTAAGTCGTGACATATTCTATTTTATCACTGACACAAATAGGACAGCAAAACAATCATTTACACCGATAAAGAAAGTGAACTCGCCGATGAGAACAGGGCTGTTTTAAAAGCTTCTATTTTTTTAACAAGTTTAGAACTGTCAAGTTAAGCCTCTGTCCCTGATCGAGCAACCTTGTCTAACCCCCTATCAAACTTGCTATATTAAAACCGCCTGGGGCACGAACATGCAATACTTACAGGTGATAGGATGTCGTACACTGTGCGTTCTGACAGCACAGGGCCTCCTTGGGTGTATGAAGGCACACGAAGGCGATAGAGGCATAAATATAGCACTCTATGACGTCAGAGGAGACGTAATGCCAACAGCATGTGAACATACGGTGCCATGTAAGGCCGGAGAATAATAACTTACCATTCTAGGCTCTCGCCATTGCCATGCAATGCTACACGTAAGTTGTCATTTCATTTATAAGTCAGTTTTGGTAGCTCTTAAGAAGTTATACTCTTTCCTTTTCAAGTGCAACCCCCATGCTATGAAACTGCCATATGTTTCGGTTGAGGCCCTGGTTGGAGGGCTGTCTTGTTTTATTGATGAAATAGTGCATGACACTTACCTTTAAAAGTTGGAAAGTGAACAATATGTCGTCTGCTACACTCCTTTGAAATGTCCACACTGAGCACGTTGCGTTGAAGCGTGTTGGCGATGAGTGTTGCCACAGCCGACGCTGAACGGAGTGTACCGTTCACACGACAAACAGGAATATACGCTTCACAGAGATTTTCTGCTATTTAAAGCAGTCCTGTCTATGAATATTCATGAGTGTAGGGATATTGGATCAGTGAATCCGAGATATAGCCTAAATCAGTTACCTGTGCTCTGCACTTGTAGACATAACCAATTACTTGTTTGTTGTCTTTACCACATACCGTTTTTAACAATTAGTGTGTTACACACTTGTGCCGGGTGTTTGTAAACAAGGGACTATATCTTCCCGCGGTGATAGCGGCGTCGTGATGCGGTCTCATTCATGTTTCTGGCAATGTTCATAGTAGCAGCTGGAGAATTGTTTGCGTGAATATGCTCTGAAAGACTATGGGCTGGCAATCTACCACGTAAACCTATTCAGGGCTGACTTTAATGTACGCCTACCTACAAATATAATATATTGACATATTTCATAAGCTATCAATGTCACAATGCTAACATTAATAGTATTGTTACAAAAACTCACCATTTAACATAGTGAGTCGAATGACGATACACGACAACACTTTTATATGTATCCGAGACATATGGTTAGTACTTTTTCCCATTTGACCGCAGCATTTGCGTCAGAAACAAGACACTTTCTTAGACGTATTATTTATTCACTTAAAATGAAAAGCATTTGAATATTACCCAATCAATACCTTGACTGCGACAGTTTTTACCACTTCCCCGTGTATATTACATTGTACATTATGAATAAACCATATATGCCCTGTAGGTATACGTCAGTTCATGGGAAGATCCCGTCAACTTCAATAACCTGAAATCGACGTTATTTTGGTCTGACTGAATCGATGTCTCGGAAGCGCGGTGAGATGAACACACATGAGAGATAACGTGGAGGGAAGGGGGAGAGAACGTCCTCTATATATAGACTCAGATCAATAGTAGTCCCCGTGGCAAGCGTTCGATGAGCACGTTTCTTGTTACTCGAAAGGGGTAGAGGGGTGACAAGACGCATCTCCGGCAACATTCTTACATAATCACAAAACCAATTATTTCCATATGATTGCTCATTATTGAAAGTCTAATTAGACGTTTAATCCGTGTAACGGTAATTATTATTGATTTATGCCATAGAAACCGAGCGTAAATCTTTTGTGTATATTCCGATAGTATCAAGTAATTCTGTTCGCTCGTGTCATGCAGCCAAACATATTGCGGTGCACCATTAGGTGTGAGTTAAGACTGTGTGTGGTCAGTTACAGTACAAAGATTACTTATTACCGTGACAGTGTGATGAAAGAATACACAATACATCAATACATCATAGGCTTCGAAACTGACTGGTTGAAACGGTGTGTGGAAGATAAAGTGGTAGTAAGGCGTATGTAATAAATGTTGGGATTGTTTTACGCCGCTTTAGCAATATTCCAGCAATAGCATGGCGGGGGACACCTGAAATTGGTTTCAAACCCATTTGGGGATTCGAACCAGGGTCTTGGGCGTGACGAGCGAACGGTTTCATCGCCAGGCTACCCACCACTACTCGGATGAAAGAACAATGTTCGCCATTACCGGAGGTTTTGTTAATCCAGAGAACACTTATAATTGAAAAGTGTGTGGGGTGGGGTGGGGGTGGGGGTGACCCTCCCTCTCTCACTGTGGATGGATGTTTATGTAATATGTGGGTATAATAAATCCCCCCTCTCTCTCTGTGCGCGTGCGTGTGTGTTTGTGTGTGTGTGAGAGAGAGAGAGCAAGTGAGTGAGTGAGTTTAGTTTGACGCCGCTTTTAGCAATATTCCAGCAATATCACGGCGGGGGACACCAGAAATGGGCTTCATACAATGTGCCCATGTGGGGAATCGAACCCGGGTCTTCGGCGTGACGAGCGAACGCCTTAACCACTAGACTGCCCCGTGTGTGTGTGTGAGAGAGAGAGAGAGAGAGAGAGAGAGAGAGAGAGAGAGAGAGAGAGAGAGAGAGAGAGAGAGAGAGAGAGAGAGAGAGAGAGAGAGAGAGAGAGAGAGAGAGAGAGAGAGAGAGAGAGAGAGGGCTCGACGACACCCTGTCATAATGACAGCTATATTTTCGGAAATCAATGCCGAGAACATGTCAGATCTCTTAAGTCAGATACCGTGAAAGGTTAACAGAGATGACAAAATGCGTACATATTTGATTTTTAAAAAAATCCGTACAGGATATGAAAGGTAAACATGGAGTTTGGGACTTCGTCATTGTGCATGAAAACAAATACCTCTGAGAGATATAAGATCAAACTTTC
This sequence comes from Haliotis rubra, assembly GCF_003918875.1. Classification (NCBI taxonomy): domain Eukaryota; kingdom Metazoa; phylum Mollusca; class Gastropoda; order Lepetellida; family Haliotidae; genus Haliotis; species Haliotis rubra. The sequence continues at coordinate 2,623,271 of NW_025766336.1, forward strand.
ACATACAGGTAATTACACCCAGAGGGCGTGAAACATTTACTCACTGTAGGGATAGTGACATATTTAATTCTTCCTGTAATTATCATAATATACACGTAAATATTTCATAATCGCAGTTGACGTGATCCACCTCAGCTGTTGTGTTAAATATGCTCGATCAGGTGTGTTTGTGGTGTAGAGGTCACCCGACCCGGGGAGAAGAGCAGCTGGACCCAACAAGGGAGATAATTGAGCGTTGAAACAATCTGGTGTCCTGCAGTTACATAACGTAATCTCCTTACTGTGGCCCAGTCGGCTTATCAGCAGCTTCGAGACATGAAGCCGGAGAGGAAAACTGATTAATAATAACAATAATAACAATGACGACGACGACACCAATGATGATGACAGACAGAGTCAGATAGACAGTTTATTTAAGTCTCACCAAGGGTACACAATATATACATATGATGTCATATTAACAATGGTAACAGTACCCAAGACATTCCTTATAGAATTATGAGAGACTGGGATAATCTAAAATACAAACAAAACAATATAAGTAAAAGTATATAAAAATGTTACAACATACATAAATATAAAAACGTTCTTCGCGCTAAAATTAGGTGGAGGGTGTTGGTTGTATACTCATGCCAATAATGGTTGTCACCCCCCTCCCCACCCCACACACACCTCACACCCCACCTCCAATTAAAAAAATTGAAGGGGGTGACAACCATTATTGGCATGAGTATATAATGATGATTAAAATGACTGTATCCACGCACTTGTACATGCTTGTTTTGTTGTAAAATTGGGAGATATACAGTACGAACATACATTAGACTGTAAAATAGGTAGAAGTGAACATTGAGAAGAGCATTTTATGACTACCCAGTATTATCTGTTGTCAGGAAGACAGTAGGGACATAAGGTTAAAGAAACGTAGATCTGAATACTTAAGAGAAAATATATACATGAAGATATGGTCAGTAGCATTTAGTTTGGGAGGATTGTTTATCTAACGTCATATCATTTGGTTGTAACAAGTCACCTATTCTTTCTACAAGGCTACACACTCTCGCAGCATCCATTTGACCCCTAATAGTTGACCCGGCAAACGTTCGGTCTACTTAACGTTCCAATTAAATGTTTGTTTATCATAACGACTAAAACCACCAATCATTACATCAATGAACGTAAAGGAATCAAATTAAACCTGTGCTCGACGTACAGAATCTATAAACGCACGCTTACAATGTGTTTGTTTTGAATTAGCCTCCCCCGGATCCCAGTTCGTTTGAAACACCGTCATTCTATTTAACCAGTAGTGTAGACAATAAAATGTCCTGATCGATAACAAGGTATTATTAGAAGATATATCAATTTGAACTACGCCGAATTTAGATGGAGATCATCAACGCGTGTTTACCTAAAGAATGGCAAGCCCTAGTGACGCATGCGTGTCGTTCATGACGTCACTGGGGTATCATTTCCCGTGATACCAGCGGCTTCATATCGATATTCTAGCAAGTGAGGCAGATGTACTTTGCCTCAAAGCCCTGCTAGCAGTGGATCGATGTTGCTTCTCCTTCCCGTCATGTTCTCAACTATTTCCAATTTGTACATGTTTTCAACATAACTTAAACGAGGGATTGATTTCATGTGCTGTGCCTGTAGGAAATCGACTTGGTGTTAGACTTGTATTGTGCACGTCATCGACGCATATACATTGACGTAACAATATTTGTTGTAATATACTTAGGATTAATGTGTTTACTGCCATCAGCAGAAAATGGGATTTAATCCATCCATTATCTTATCGTCGTATTTCGTAATGAAGCTTCCGTTGGGTTTTATAGTCCTTTATAACACTTACACAGGTTCTGTTGTTGCATCCCCACGGAGAATCAATACTTACATACGGCCTGTATCTATCTTGCAGTCCTTGTAATTGACCGCGTAGTTTCAAGATATATTTTATTGGTTGATAAAGTATCAATGATGATATCTGCAGTTATATTGAAATTACACCCTAAGATTATAGATGCATATAGATGTTGATGTACGAGTGAAGAAAGGGATAGGTACATGTACTGACGGGAACATCGTTTTCTTTTACCGGAAGCTGTCAGACGAACCTAATGAGGGTTATATCCCTTGATTTTGTTACGCGATGTATGCGATATATTTTGCATGTATATTGGAAATGAAAGTGGGACTAACAGTTACCTTGCTTTACTGTCAACATCACATGTACCATCATTTCACTTTTATCGCGAAATCATCTTCTAATGGAAGACGATGCAAGTCGAAGATGTCTACTTCCGTGTAGCTCCCACATCAGATGGTGTTGACAAATGATAGACTTTGTACTGTGAACAGGAAGCAACACGATTGCCTGAAAGGTACTTGACCATATGTTTGATGTAAACCGTGAAGTTTCATATTCGTGTACATGAATGTAAAACGATTTAGGTTGGAGTTTCAAAGCACTGGACCTATTGCGAGAGTAATGAGATGTCACAATGTGATTTCACTCAACACACCGACTATCGTTAATCCAGACAGTTACATGTCCGGAAAGATTGTTTATTGTCAGTCCGTTGAACATATGTGTACATTATCATCTAAATTAAAGTTGGGATCGGAAGTAGGGGCTCAGAACTACCGAGATCTACAATCTGTTGATTTATTCCACAAATAGTTAATATGTTTCTCTCAAATAAAAAAGAAACCGTTTTTTTCTGTATAGCAATGGCTATTAAGAGTTTTAACTCCCCATTCTGAACAAATGGTATTCTTCTGGCCTATATGTCCACAACATTGACCAACAGCGAAGACAGGAGAAGAGGTTCATTTAAAGATCAGTCACAGCAACAGCAACAGCGCCGGGGTAAACACACACACGTGCAACATCAACAGCACCTACCACAATCGTTCCTCGCTAATGCTTGCGCAGCGTTATCTTAGCACGTATCGATCAGAAATCGAACAGGTGGCTGTAATCAGTGTCTATCTCGCACCTCCTGTTGCCGCCATTGATCTGGAAATAATACCCCTTTGTAACAGTATCGTACTGCATTCAACAGTATGGAGGAAGATAAATATACGCACTCAAGGATGAATGACAATAGCTGGGTAATACACGCGGAATTCAGTCAACTAGATAGATTAATCAGTCCGTCGTTAGGATTGTTTTCAGTTATATTTCTGTATTTTCAGCGTAGTGCCAACCTCGCACACAGGTGCGGTGATGGTTCAAGCTGCTGCAGCAGCCGTGGACGCGCGACATCTTGTTGGTTTTGTATATGACAGGGAAAGTTGAATTCCCTGCGTTTAGCTCGTTTCGACGTTTCTTTCTTAAAGATGCTACTACCAGTGTTACAGATAGGTATTTCCAAATAATTTATCTTAGTATTCAATACCCGAGAAATATTCATTGAGGCTAAATATACGGGAGACAGAGGGATGTAAACACATATTATATAAACATCAATCCACAGAGAGAGCGATAGGATGTACACACACACACAAATTATATAAACATTCACACACACACACGCACGCACGCTCTTGTTAAAGAGGGGCGGTGGGGTAGCCTAGTGGTTAAAGCGTTGGCTCGTCACGCCGAGGACCCGGGTTCGAATCCCCACATGGGTACAATGTGTGAAGCCCATTTCTGGTGTCCCCCGCCGTGATGTTGCTGGAATATTGCTAAAAGCGGCGTAAAACCCACTCAGTCAGTCAGTCATGTTAAGGATGTACAAATCTACTCTTGACACATTGTGCTCACAAGGCCACGGTTTCTTAAATGTCACATCTCCGGCAACAGCAGTGATTCTATGAATATTTCATCCAGATTGATATCACCGTATACAAATATTGTTTCCTAGTAATCCACCTGGTTCTCCTCATATTACGGGCGATGGAAATTACCACGTCAAAGTGAGCGAATGTTGTTTCACGTCAGTACTCCACCTACATCACGACGACCCGTCATGAAATCCTGGACTGAAGCTGTGAAGGAGCTCAATTACAAGCCGTGTCAATACTTAAAACATGGATGGCGCTGGAAATAAAATTACTATACACCCATTGGCTTAGCATTCAACACAGCCTTGGAGCAAGGCTACTACCCGACCAGCCCTTTCTGTTATGCTACAGACCCATCTCACTGGGGCTCTTTTTCAGTTTAAAGGGAATGATTTGTTTCTATAAAAATATTATATATATTCATGGACTAAGCGTGAGTCTACCTTGCCGCCTCGCTAGCAAACTAGGTGGTTGTGGAATAACTGTGTGTGTGTGTGTGTGTGTGTGTGTGTCTCTCTCTCTCTCTCTCTCTCTCTCTCTCTCTCTCTCTCTCTCTCTCTCTCTCTCTCTCTCTCTCTCTCTCTCTCTCTCTCTCTCTCTCTCTCTGTACTCCTACGGATCTAAGCATCATCTGATGCATATGCCACAAAACAAACAAAAATGTATTCTTTTCAACTGCTCAAGTCTTCGGTTGGTCTGGCGAGAGGATAGTGACACGAGTCACACGGTTGTTGACGTGACCGGGGGTACCAGGTGGCCATCTGTTACCATGGTAACGCCGTCGTAAAATAACAACAGCTTGCCCACACACCCTACAGCTACACATCACGCATGGGGAGATCAGGCAGGTTTTGTGAAGGAAAATTCAATTTTGTAGAGAAATGCGATCAGCTGTTCAAACGCAATGGACTTAAACAATGAGCCTGACTGCCAGTATGTCAAATTCCCTCACAATAGTCAACTGCAACACCTTCCATGTCAGCTGTCGCTGTACGTAACCTACGCAACAGAAACCGCTGTCCTTTCGGTAACGACTGCTCTCGTGTTTAATGGGAATATATGTTAGTCCTTCATCGACCCAAGTATAAACGAAACGCCCTGGTCGAAACTCCTTGTAACACTTAAAAAATATCAAGCACAATTTCTAACACATGCATATTAGTTTGCACTACATTATCGTCTTCATATTAGTTTAACCATTTTTTGTAGTGGGTGCGGGGTTGGGGCACCGGGTGGGGGGATGGTGCGTGCGTGCGTGCGTGCGTGTGTGTGAAGGGGCCGAAGTGGTGCAGGTCATAGACGTTCGACTTTCGCTCTCTGGAGCACAGTTTGAACATTATAGAAGAGGAGGAACGCCATTGACACAGTTAGATTGTCACCGTTATAGAACATGGCGGTATGTACTTTGGTTTTATGTCACATTCAGCATCAATATAGGTACATCGATATGCGATCACTGGATTGTCTAGACCAGACCAGAAAATGTACAGACCGCCATATATCTGCAATATTGCTGAGTGAATCGTCAAACAATAGAGGGCGGTGGGGTAGCCTAGTGGTTAAAGCGTTGGCTCGTCACGCCGAAGACTTGGGTTTGATTCCCCACATGGGTACAATGTGTGAAGCCCATTTCTGGTGTCCCCTGCCTTGACGTTGCTGGAATATTGCTAAAAGCGGCGTAAAGCCAAACTCAGTCAGTCAGTCAGTCAAACAATAATCAAACAAACAACATTAGGTGAGAATGGGCAACGGAGTTGAACAAATACATTTATAGAACCAGGTCTTCAGTGTGAGGAATGAACACTTGCACCACTACGCTACCCACGTTCCTACATCTTAGAAGAAACACTAAGGTCATTCGGTACCGGCCATTCGACGTATGTTAGAATAACACGAAAAAACAAGACAGACAAACAATAGGATTACGAGCTTGAAATATCGTGTGTTGGTAGGCAACATGGCATTGGTACGGCGAGCTGTGATACACGGTAATGGATATAAACACCAATACACTGTATTAGATGACAGGATCCGGAGTAATGACCCTACCAAACATTTCAACAGTACTCGTCCGATTTTGGTCGAACGCTCCACAGAAAGGTATTTGAGTTATCGTGTCAGTTATATGCCAAGCGAGTGAAGTGATGGTCGTGTCATATGATTACGTATTTGGGATCACGGGTAGTTTCAAACAAACCTTGAATCCTAACCAGGGTGAATCTGGGAGTCGAACCCAGGACCACCAGTTTCTGACACGCCTAAAATCCGTAGCTCCACACGTTGTGAGACCAGAGTTCAGGGTTTGCTCAAGAAATGTATTGACAACAACGTAAAGCGAAATCGACCCATTTCCCAGGCTAATACTGAAAATACTTTCTACCGCCAAAGTGAAAAGGTTTTCTTATATTCATATTTCCACCATAACCACAGTTCACACTATTAGATATCTACCAACTTGGCAAGTCAAATACAGTTTTAAAACATACGGGTTGCCTCTTAAGCTAAAAGGTCAGCAATACACGACATTGTTGTGCTAATCACAACTAAACCACACTAAAGGAGAATTACATTTTATCGATGTTGTGACTAATTCTTGATTTATGTGTTTAGCTATCAAATACCTGATAAAATCGTGGAAGTAAAATGTGAAGAGATCTGTAAAGGAATATTTTATTTCGCACTTAAGCCACTGTAACGCTGCCATGTCATTTGTCTGCCATCACGGCAGTGTACAGAACTATCAAGTGTATTTAGGTAGAAGTGACACTGGCAATGACTGTCGTTCAAACACCCATA